>NC_081296.1:140326900-141576900 GCF_030435805.1 Mustela lutreola
GAGGACGAAGTCAGATAATGCACTCGACGTCCCTGCTTCTCGCCTTCTGGGTGACAGTCCGTGGGCATTGTACAGGCCCCCAGCAAACGGTTACCTTGGGGCCCCAGGCCATCAGAATGGAGCCCTGGGCTCAGGTTGGGGTGCCACAGAGAGCGCGGGTTCTCACGCCCTGCAAGGCGCTGGGCCCCCAAAGATGAGGCCCCTCCCTTCTCAGCTCACCATGAAGGGGGACTTGAACTTATGTCTTATTATCACAGACACCTTCCCTTAAAGGATCCAGGGTGATGCTTTGCTGTTGTGAGAGTGACTTCTACGTCTCTTTGGGGCTCCTCTGGGCTGCCCTCTCAAGCTCTGGTACATGTTCAACCACGTGGCTACTTCACCAGGGCCGTGCAAAAATGTTACCATCTAAGTACCCCTTTTGCTCTTCAAGTGATGCAAAGGCATCTGGGGGACGAGATGGAGATGCCCTTTGAAATGGATGCGGCTGAGTTCTGGTTGGTCTCTTTTTTCCATCCCCGAATGCCAGTTGCCTGGGCTGCTGATCCGTCCTGGGGAGAAGGGAAAACTCCCAGCGTGCCCAAAGCCAACACGAGCAGGACCCCTGGGTTATGCCACGTTCTTCAGCTCCAGGGGGCACCATTCACAGGGAGCTTGCTGAAGGCCCATCTGCGGGGCGCCCATGGCCGCCCTGCTCAGGGGAGTCCTTGGGCCCTGGGTCACGGTGGCTGCTAAGCCACTCTCTGTGGCTGGAGGACTGACTGCAAAGGGGAGGAGAGAAACCACCTGGTTAGGGATGACCGAAGAGTCCTAAGTAGTTGTGTGATTTCAAACTGAACTTTCCCCCACGTATCCAATTATGCTGAATATCATAAAAGTGGAACTTGGGTCCCCAGAGAGGATTTTATAAGTTCGTGGGCTGTACTTTTTAATCTCTGGCTGTTCTATTTTCTTTATCCTCTCTCCCGTCATGGATCAGAGGGGTCCCTCTCTAAGTGTGGATTTATGCATTCATGCTGGGGGTATAGATGAGTCACTGACACACTCCCGAGTGCCCCTCCCCCACGCCTCTTCCACTCAAGATTGAGTGTAGCCTCCTGCCACAGGAGGAAGGAGCTGGTGGAGGCATGGGGGGTTGGGGAGTGGGTAGCGAGCAGGGGATGGCAGGATGAGGTGCCCAACACCTGCCAGGGACAGACTCCTCCCTGCCCTCTTAGCCTTACAAGTAATGCATTTTCGCTGAACACGTGTGGCTCTGGCTGCACTCAGACTGGGCGCGGAGAAGGGGCTGAGCCCGCAGATGTTCCGGCTAGAATGACCCTCAAAATGACCAGGACCCGGTCTCTGTAATGGTGCAGGTGGCAGGAGGGTCATAAGGCCACGCATAGTCTGAGAAATAACCAGGTGAAGTCGCTTCTAGACGGCTCTCTTAGACCGCTTTCTTTGTGTGTGTGTGGGGGGGGGGTCCCGCAGGGAACAGAGATAAAAAGGAGAATTTGGAAAGACTCCTCACGGGGGTCTTTGGGCTCCGTGTGGGTCCCAGGGCTGAGCCTGTGCACAGAGAGGCCCCGGAATGCAGCACTTGGGACCAGGAGGGCGTGGCTTCCGAAACCCCACCCACCTCCTCTAAGAGCAGCCTGGGGAAGGAGGCTGGTCTGACCACCACCCTGAGGGAGAGTCTGAGAGCCCAGGCCTTCGGTTACAAATGCCTGCCTAGGAATTGAAGCAGAGCTCTCAGGTGTGTTCAGGACAGTGCCGCTGCGTCAGGAAGGAACTCCTGTGTCCCGACTGGGCCTCAGGTGTGCAGCCTTATCTGCTGTACCGTGGCCTCCAGGTTGCCTAGAAAGGCATCGGGTGCATAGGGTTAACCGGGACCCACACATCCTGCTGGAGTCGTGTGATGTGGGAGAGCCCGCGGCCACGCTGTGGCTGGTAGGGTCTTCTCGCTGAGAACATTCTCCCTCCTTCCAGTTTGTCTATCGGTATCCTGTGTATTCTTCCAAGTCCGGCTTAGGACTGGCTACTCCGGCTCACATTCATCCCTCCCTTTTATTCAACGTTTCCAAAACAGTTCCTAAGTTTATACTCATTGATAGTCATTTAACGATGCAATTGTTTCTTGTGTTTTTTTCCTCAAGCGCCTACAAGATCACTGGAGACAAGGATCATGCAGTTTGCCTTTCTTGCATCCCTCAGCCGACTTCTGCGAAACTTGATGCAGCATATGTGTGGGAAAAACGGCGCCTGACCGATGAATGGGACCGATGTGGTTCCTGCTGCCAAAGAAACAACACGGTCTTTGCATGGTAACATCGGAGTGGACAGTCCTTTGCCCACAGTATATGCTCTGACTTTTTAAAGTTAAAAAACGTTTAAAAAAATGGAATAAAACCACCCTTTCTGAGAAAGACACCACTGGATGATGGGAATTAACTTTGCATGCAAAAAAAGAACCTGATGCCAAGAAAAAGGTCCTGAGCTTTCCATCTGAGAAGTCACCAGTTAGCTTGGATCACTCGGGAGCTCAGACCCATAGGTCTCTGTTGATTCGAATACAATGGAAGCCTGAATAACCCACAAGTTCCCTAGCCTTTCCTGACAAGGACCCCTCCCTCTGAATGCTTTCCTTTTCCTCGCTCTCTCCCAATGGGCCTCCTGTTTTGAAGGTTTTGTTTTTTTCTTCAACTGAACAGTAATTATTAATACATCAATGCATTTCCCCCATCTTGATTAGCTGGAGACCAAGAGCGATGATCGGGTGTTCTCATTGGCAGCAGGTGACCAGAGCAACTGTGACACGGTGTTGATTGAATCCCCCCCAAAAAGGAAAAGCATGTTTTTGTTAGCTTTTACGGATATGTCTCCAGACATTGAACCATATCTACTCTGGCTTTTTGAAATTCTGAAATGAGCTCAGGGATCCCTCTTTTTTCTAGTTAGCTTGTCAAGTGTTGGGGACCCCTGCCCGAGACGTTTTGAAGGAGAGGGTATCTGAGCTACCTTCCCACTCCACAGCTCCCTGGTTCTCTGTCATCAGACCCACTGGATCATTTGCTTATCACCGGAGACATGTTCCCAACAACTTGAACAACTGTCATCTGGACTTACGGGACAGAAAATGCTGGTCTGGGGAAGTGGTGATGCGGGGATACCGGAACTGGGCATCAAGTTCATCCTCCACTTCTGTCTTGGCCAGATTAGCGGGGGTGTGAGTTTTATTGAGAAAGGGAGGTGGAAGGGGAGACTGAAGGTGCACATCTCCTCATACACACTCTGCACACGGAGGCAGCCTTGGAGAAGGTTACCTGAGGTTTTCTGAGCTGAACTCGGACTCCAGGAATCTCCGGAACTGGTCCTGCCCCACCTGGTCCTTTAATACCTCGTCGAAAGAGAAGCCCCACCTCTTGACTCGCTGCTGGCTGGGCTCTTTGCTTTTGGGGAGAACAAAGGTTATAAAAAATGATCAGTGCTAAGCAAAAAACACTGTGTCTTATTCCCTCTGCCAACTCGAATCTATTTTGCTGCCGCATGCCGAAGGGCAAGGTCTCAGATCTAAGTGATGGATTCGATAAAACCTGCACAAACTCCAGTTGCCGACTCGGCACAACCTCAGCCAATGGTAAAGTGTCTCTTTAGACAAGGCATTTTGAAGGGTCCACATTTAGGCGAGGGTTCCCCCGGAGACCTGCCAAGTGGCTGCTGTCTACAGGGAGGGAAACAACCCTGTTCACTTGGCTTCGCTGGACCCTGCCTGTCCACTACCGCCCAACTCTCGACTCTACAGCTTCTCATCTTGCTTAGATCCAAGTGGCATCTGAGCAGTCAGAAACGCATCAGCTCCTCCAGGATGAACCCTACCAATTGCGTAGAGGCAGACTGTTGTGTCCATGGAACAACCGTCTGGTCAGCCTCTCTGATGTTCTGGGTGTTGTTCTGAGCATCTTATCTCTGCTAACTCACTGGGTCCTCACAACTGCTCTGTAAAACAATGTACTAGTATTGGCCTCATTTTACAGATAGGGAAGCTGAGGGCTGTGATCGCCTGCCCAGAGACACACTGGGAAGTGTTGAGTCAAGACGAGTCCAGACAAATGTGGCTCCAGAGTGCAGCCCTTAGCCTGATAGTGCTGTCCCACACCCATGTGACCCTCCTCAGACCAAAGCAGGGGTCGGTCTTATTCTTTTGCTCTGGGAGGATGAGACTAGTTCCTTCAGCTCTGCCTTTCCGTTTGCAGTTCACTCATGTACTTAATCCCCTGACCCTTCAGGTAGCTTTGGGTCTAGGTCACAAACCGCACTCTATAACTGCCATATGCAAAGAGTGGTCTGGGGACCAGCAGTGGACTCTTAAGCTTGGTCTCAGACATGGGGAATCAGAATTCACAGCCATTGAGATCCCTGGGTGAGTTAAATGCTCACTAAACTTTGAGGAGCATGGGTCTGGCAATACTTATTTTCCTTCTTTTTAAAAAACTGACACATAGTTCTTATTATCTCTAACAGGCATTAAGTGAATAAAATCATGGAGTTGATATATTCTCGTGTTTGTCTTAGACAATGACACTTAGTGAGGAGGGGGAAGAGGGCGTATGTGTTCAAAGGTTTGGAAAAACAAATAGGCCCAGCCAAGTGTGGCCCAATGGAAGTTTCTGCTACGATAAGAGTATTCTGTATCTCTTCCTTCTGTCTGGAAGCCCCTAGACCCATGTGGCTCTTGAGCACTTGAAATATGGCTAGTGTGACCGAGGAACTGATTTTTATTCTTATATTTATTTATTTATTATGTTATGTTAGTCACCATACAGTACATCATTAGTTTTTGATGTAGTGTTCCATGATTAATTGTTTGGGTATAACACCCAGTGCTCTGTGCAATCCATGCCCTCCTTAATACCCATCACTGGACTAACCTATCTTCACTTCCCTCCCCTCTGAAACCCTCAGTTTGTTTCTCCAAGTCATAGTCTCTCAAGTTTCTTCCCCCCCCCCCGATTCCCCCCTTCATTTTTCCCTTCCTTCTCCCAATGTCCTCCGTGTTATTCCTTGTGCTCCACAAGTAAGTGAAACCATATAGTAATTGACTCTCTCTGCTTGACTTATTTCTCTCAGCATAATCTCCTCCAGTCCCATCCATGTTGATGGAAAAGCTGGGTATTCATCCTTTCTGATGGCTGAGTAATATTCCATTGTATATATGGACCATATCTTCTTTATCCATTCGTCTGTTGAAGGACATCTTGGCTCCTTCCACAGTCTGGTTATCATGGACATTCACTTACACCATACATGATGATTTTTAAATTTTATTTCATTTTAAATCATGGAAGTTTATCCGTTTGTTTGTCTGACAAACCAAACCCTCACTGCCAGAACTTCTGATTTAATCATCCTAGGGAGGGGACTGGGAATTGTTTTTCTTGTTGTTTGTTTTTTATTTTATTTTTTAAAGATTTTATTTATTTATTTGACAGATGGAGATCACAAGTAGGCAGAGAAGCGGGCAGAGAGAGAGGAGGAAGAAGGCTCCCTGCTGAGCAGAGAGCCCTATATAGGGCTCAATCCCAGGACTCTGGGATCGTGACCTGAGCCGAAGGCAGAGGCTTGAACCCACTGAGCCAGCCTGTTGTTTTTTTTTTTTTTTTTTTTTTTTTTAAAGATTTTTTTTTTTTTTTAAAGATTATTTATTTATTTGCCAGTGATAGAGGGAGAGAAAGCAAGCAAGCACAGGCAGACAGAGAGGCAGGCAGAGGCAGAGGGAGAAGCAGGCTCCCTGCCGAGCAAGGAGCCCGATGTGGGACTCGATCCCAGGATGCTGGGATCATGACCTGAGCCGAAGGCAGCCGCTTAACCAACTGAGCCACCCAGGCGTCCCCTGTTGTTTGTTTTTTAATAAACTCTCCAGGTGCTACTAATGTATGGCCAGAGTTGTTGGCCAAGAACTTCACTTATGAAAACCAACAGTCCCTCAAATTGCTGGGTATATGAGAAGATGGACGTATCTGCTCTGAACGGTGATTAGTCACAGTGACAGATTATGTGATAAATGGCCCCCAATGAAACCCACTATGTCAGAAATAGAGGGGAAGTACGAAACCCAAACCAAACCAAACCTGTATCACACCCTCAGAGGAATTTAAGAGGGTAAATATCAAAAGAACAGGGCAGGCTGCTAAGAAGAAGGGGTCCAAGAAATATTAAGAATTCCTGGAAGTGAAAAGCATGACTGTCACCCAGCCCTCCCAAAACTCAGTAGGAAAAAGAAAAACTCATAAAGTATAAAATCACAGAATGGACATTACTGAACACCAAGCTGAAGGCTCTGAAGAGGAAGTCAAGGAATTCTATCCTTGAATATAGAATAAAAAGACGAAGAGAAAAGATAAAGAGAGATGGCTGTTCGATCCCAGAGGCTCAGAGTTTCTACAAAAGGATTTCCTGAAAAGAGAGGATAAAACAGAAAAAAGAATATTACTGATTAAAAAAAGGGGTGGGGGGAGAGAGCAAGAGAGAGAAAATACCTTGAGTTAAGGAAAGATTTAAATTCTTGGATCAGATTAGAAGGGATGACATAGGGCCCATCTAAACTATTAGAAAGCACTGGGTGTGATGCATAAACAATGAATCTTGGAACACTAAAAAAATAAAATAAAGTTAAAAAAAAGAAAAAAAGAACTCCTAGAAATAAGATACTCTTCTACCAACTATTTTTCTTTTAACGTTGATGGAGAAACGTAAGTCCCAAAATGTTGGTTTAAAATGTATCAGTCTTGGGGTGCCTGGGTGGCTAAAAGGGTTAAGCCTCTGCCTTCAGCTCAGGTCATGACCTCAGTGTCCTGGGATCGAGCCCTGCATCAGGCTCTCTGCTCAGCAGGGAACCCGCTCCCCCTACCCCTCCCCGCCCCGCGCGCCTCCCTCTCTGCCTATTTGGGATCGCTCTGTCAAAGCGATAAGTATGATATCAGGCTAACATACCTATCAAGAAGAATGGGACTTGGAGGAAGCAAAGGGAAATTCCTATTTTTTATTTTACATACTTTATTATTATTTGTATGGTTGATGCCATTAATTAAAAATGAAAACATTTATAGCAAATATAAATAGAATAGAAACTAGAGTAAGGAAAGCTAATACAAAACTTGATAAATAAAGCAAAAATCAGGGAAGAGGAAAAAAAACAAAAAGAATGAGATTTGGAAACCATGAAATATCAGGAAAAAGATAAAATACATAATCCAAGTAAATATAACTGTTTTTTATCTCAATGTCTAAGGCAAAACACGCCGCTAGAAAAGTGGGTGAAGAACACAAAACAATCTAGTTCACGAGAGAAAAATGAATATCAACCATGAGAAAAGATTCTCAAGTCTTTTAGCAAAGTGAAAAACAAGAGATTTTTATTTTAACTTATCACATATGTGAAAATGACAAAGACTGATAATGCTTGAAGATAATACTTGAGTCGGTGAGGAATGTGGAGAAATGGACACTTTTAAACTGTGGGCAGGAAATAAAATGATATTATTTCGCTTAAGAGAATCTAGTCATATGAGCTAAAATAAAAATAAACATGTCAGTCTTATCAATTCCACTCTTGGAAGTTTATCCTATCCTATGTGTTTATATGTGTTTACAGAGAGAGATTCCCATGATAAATTAATTAAAAAATTACGGGACAATGTATATATAATGAATCCCTTTATGCAAAAGAATATGATACTGCATATACATGAGAACCTAAAAGGAGAGACTCTGAATCAAAGTTTCCCAAACTTCCTGAGTTCATGGCACCCTTAGAGTCTCAGTTACTTTTTCATGGGACCCCTGGGCAAAAAAACCCACGTAATAGCTTTGTTTTTTCAATAGGTCCAAAGGACTTAATATGTATTTATGTCCTAAAACTTAGTAGCTATAAAGTATATATAAATGGAAAGAAAAAACAATGTCTACTTCATTCTTAAATAACCACAACGTGTCCCTGCTGAGCACTGTACCTCTTCTCAAACTTTGGAATCAGGCTCGACCCCAACACGCTCGTTTTCTGTTCCATTTTGACTTTTGTACAATACTTGCCTTTTATCAGCAACTGCGCTGAAAACCCAGATTTGCAAAAAAGGAATATAATGTGAAATGTTGAAAATGGTGAAGTACTTCAAGCTAGTACTTTACACTGTATCAGATGCACGGCAGCCATCGCCATGCTTCCCTCGAGGATACAGAATATGCCGGGGTGACCCTGTGAATTCCCTGCAGGGGCCCAGGGTGCACTGGCTCCGTTTGGGAACCATGACATTAGACTGTAAGCAAAGATTCTTTCTGGAAAGTAAGATTAGATGGGAGGGAGAGAAACTTTTCTCTATTATGCACATCTGAATAGTTTGAACTTTTATTATAATAAGCAAAATATAAAAATAGTAAAAGACTTTCATTATTTTCTTAAACGATTTTTAATTGTTTTTAAGACTCAATTTATTTATTTGAAGGAGAGAGAGAAAGCACGCAAAGAAACGAGTAGGGGAGAGGAGCAGAAGGAGAGGGAGCAGCAGGCTCCCCAACGAGCAGGGAGCCCAATGTGGGGCTCAACCCCAGGGTCCTGGGATCATGACCTGAGCCAAAGGCAGACGGTTAACTGAGCCATGTAGATGCCCCAGACTTTTATGACTTTTTACAAGTTTTTTTTTTTTTTCATTTCCAGAAAAGAAACCAGAAAAAGAGCAAGAGTGAAGGGGAATGAGGGAGATACAGAGAAATGAAAAATGAAATAAAAAGGCTTCTAGCCGAGGGGCAGAGGGTGCCGAGGCACACCACACCAGGTGTGTCTGTGCACTTCCCTTGGTGACTGTGAGTCTGATCCCAGACCTTCTGGGCTTTGGCTCCTGGGCTGGTAAATGAACGCCCTACCTTCCCTCATAGGCGAAGAGCTACTTTTAGTCACTCCCCAAGAGCGGAGTGATGAAAACCACAGCTCTGGAACCTGTTGTCGGGGTTCCGACCCTAACTCTGCTACCCACTCGCTGAGGGACCTCGAGCAAGCTCATTAACTCCTCTGTACCTCAGTTTTCCCATCTGTTCAGTGATGAGAACTCTGTTTACCTATTGCAAACACTCTTATTGTTGCTGCTGATGCTATATACAAGCAAATTGGTCAACAGATTTTTTTTTGTCCCTCCAGCAATCAGAGCTAGGATGTGTGGGGGGTGCCTGGGTGGCTATCAGTTGAGAGCCCGACTCTTGGTTCCAGCTGGGGTTCTGACCTCAGGGTCATGGGATCGAGCCCTGCATCTGTCGAGCTCTGCGCTCAGCAGGAAATCTGATTCTCTCTCTCTGCCTCTGCCCACCGTCCACTCTCTCTCTCTCTTCTCAAAATAAATAAAATATTAGAAAAAAAAATTAAGACTGTCCCTGTTCTCACGATAGCCAGTGGTCAGAGAGAGGTCAGAGGAAGGCACTGGGGATCCATGTACACACCAAAGCTACGGAGAGGTAGAACCCTATGTGAGCAGAACTTACTTAGGAGGTAACTAGAGGGGTTTCTGTTCTAGTGATAAAAACAGTCAAACTGAGATAGGAAATAATGTAATCTCACTATCATGTGATTTTTTTCCCCACATCTCTTTCCTTCTCAAACATTAAAACTTTTTTTTTTTTTTTTTTTTTTTTTTTTTTTTTTTTTTTTTACCTCATCTCTATGTCCCATAAAGTGATATCATCACTGATCCAGGGATTGGATGGCTCGGCCGGCGTGATCAAAGGATCATATTCCACATACTGTTCTGTGTAAGCAATTAAGCTGCAGGAAGAAAGCAAAGAATGCTGCTGAATTCCTGTAAAAATGTTTTCTTTTTTACACAAACATTCTAATGGTCTTTATAGAATTCTAAGTTAAAGGGAATCACCTTTACTCCCACTTCTGATGAATCCAATTGTTTCCACTTGTGCTTATTCCCTTTTCATGACGAATGTATCATTTTTGCATTATGCAGTCATAGTACCTGTAGGCATTTTTTATCTTTTCCCCACTTTACTCTGGACCTGGACCCTGGCTGCACTAGCCTGACTGATACACAGGTCCAAACCTGCTTGCGTATCACCTCTCCCAGAGACCACGGCTCTCAGGGCATCTGGGTCATAACGAGGACACTAGAGTCCCTCCAGGCTGTCAGGCAAGTGTTCCCAGCTGGGAGATTTCCTTATTACAAAGACTAAAATCCTGATAGACCAAAAGGAGGTAATGCATTATAAGCATTATTCCACAAAACAACTTAGTTTTTCCAGTTATAATTCAAGCAGCTGCATTATCTTTCTAAAACAATAAAATAGTACTAAATTATTTCACACACACACACACACACAAATAGCAATTTTAGCAAAACAAAAAAAAAAAGGGATTTTTTTCTCCTATCCCTTTACACAGACTTATACTTTCTACCCTTCTGTTTCCTTTAGCAGTTAGCTGTATATTTCTAAATTTGGTTGTTATAGTTGTTCTTGATTATCAATTTTAGATGAGGATTTAACTTTCCCTTCAGGAGTCCCCAACTCCCCCACCACCTCCCCCCACGATCCTCCTAAGAGACATATAATACTTTGGTAAATCAATATTTATTATTGTCCACATTATTAAACTAGATACAAATTGTATTTTGCTACGCTGAGACTCTTCAAGGGTTCTAACAAATCTGTAAAACATCTCTAGCAATAGTTTTTCCACATCTTAAACACATCACAGGATCGTGGTTAGTTCTGTCTCCCCCGCCTCCTAGAGGATTTCTCTTCGAAGTCTCGAGTCCTTTCTCTCCAGTCTGGACCGTTGGCTCTACACGCCTGATGCAAAGTCACCGTCCTGGGAAGTCCTTTACTTTCTCGTGGAACCCTTGCTTTTCCAGACTTCACGTCTGTTTACTGGCTTTCCTTCCTGTTGTGTTGAAATCCTCCTCGAGTAGTTTCCTAAGAAAGGATGCACAAAGGCTAACTATTTCAAGTCCTTGCGGGTCTAAACATATTTTTGTTTTATCTTTACACTTGGCGGATGGTCCTGGGCGCAGAACCCTAGGTTAAAAATCATCTTCCTTCAGGGTTCTGAGGGCGGCGCTCTACTGTGCTTTCTGGCGTCCAGTGCTACTGCTGAGAAGTCTGGATCCAGCTGCTTTTGCTACTGTCTTTCCTCGCTGGAAACAGAGCCTTCTCTTCTTGTTGCACTGCCCTGAGATTTCACCCCGGCCCTTGCTGGTTGTTTTTATTTACTGTGCTGGGTATAAGGTGCAAGAGATTAAAAAAAAATTTCCCAGAAGTAATATTTCTTGACTAATTTCATTCCATTCATTTCCTTGGTCTTCTCTTGCTGCAATTCTTTCTAGGAGAACATTGGACCTTCTGGATTGGTAATCTAATTTTCTTAAATTTGCCTTACCGTTTTTCATCTTTTTGTCTTTTTGCTTGAGAGTCCTTTCCATCTTGTTATTTATTTATTTGCTTTGAATCTGGGCTATCACTTGAACTTTCCAGAGTTCACTCTTGTCTATCATAGATCTAGTTCTTGATGTATGGATGAAATATCTTCTGATATCTGATATTAATATTTCTTCTTTTTTTTAAAAAAAATATCTGTTTATTTTAGAGACAGAGAGAAAATGTGAGTGGAGGGGGAGGGGCAGAAGGAGAGGGAGAGAGAGAATTTCAAGCAGACTCCTTGTTGAACACAGAGCCCGTGGTAGGGCTCAATCCCACAACCCTGAGATCATGACCTGAGTCGAAATCAAGAGTTGGACCCTCAACCGACTAAGCCACCCAGGTGCCCCGATATTAATATTTCTGAGGATCTGAATTCTATATTTTTATTTTCTGGGTTTTTAAAAATAGTTTTTGGTCCCTCCAAGTCCCATTTGCTCTTTGTTTTTATCATACACTATCACACTGGGGTTTCCCTTGAGTGTCGGGAAAATCTCTGGACATCCACTTGTGTGTAAGAGTAAGATACAAAAACCTGCTTGGAGATTCAGTGTGTATGGTGTGTATGTGGACAAGGGTTCATTGTCAGATCATGGGTAACTCACTAGACTTTTCACTAGAGCTCCAATGAGGGATGTGGGGACTTTCCCTGGAGGACATTGATTTTTCTCTAGAGCAAGTATAAGTAAACATTGTCAGCAAGACTCCGTAAATATTTCAGATTTTACAGGCCAGATGGTATCTGTTGCAACTACTCAGCTCTTCTATTGCAGCAAAACTCAGTCATAGATAATTCATGAATCAATGTGTGTGATTGGGTTCCAATAAAACTTTATTTGCAAAAACAGTAGGGTGGAGAAGACTTGGCCCATGGTTTGTAGTTTCCTAGTCTCTTGCCTGTGGGCATATACATTGAGTTCCTGGAGGGCTAAGAGCCAGGCAGAGACAGGAGGGAGGGTCCCACTGTTCACTAAGTTGATTCTCAATTAATTTTCTGTTTTCACCTGGCTATTTATGATGTGAGGCGCCTGAATTCTGAACTGATGTTGACTCAATTTCTCTGGAGAATAAACTGTTCATCTTCTATGATGGTAGAAACTAAGGAGAGATAGTTTCCTGGTGGGGCAGTTACCTAGGGATCCAAAGATCCAGAGACAGACTTTGCCCATTCCTCTGGGTTAGCCCCAGGTTTTATTCTTGCTCTCCATGGTACCTTCAAAAGCCAAGACCAAATTTTGTTGGGCAATCTGGCTCACTTTGTTACAATACTGACACTTAACACACAGGTTATAATGTTCTTCGCTCTGTCCTCAACCATCTTGTTTTCCTTTTTTTTTTTTTTTAATTAAATTTTGAAATATTTCAGGAATACAGAAAGGCGTAAGAATTGTAAGGACATCATCCTTGTTCTCGCCACCCTATTAAAAAAATAATACAATAGAGACAGGGGCCCATGGTTATGCCCTAATTCCATAGACTCTCAAACTTGGAAAAATTTGTTGAATTTGTTAATCCATTAATTTGTGGACCATGTCACTCGTATCATTTTTATTCCTTTACTGACACATTGCTTTTGAGGAGGGAGAGAAGAGAAACATATGTCCACAATATTGTCTTGAGTGAACTTGTTATAATTAATATGATCATTTCCTTTATTGCAGACACAGATTAAAAATTTTTTTTTTTTTTAGTATACATAATACTGTAGTAGAACACCGTTGTTCACATAGGTTTTTCCATCTTCTGGGTTATTTATTTAGAATTAATACCCGCAGGTGCAATTATTGGGCCAAAAGGTATGAATATTTTTATGGTTATCGATCCACCATAAAACTTTTCTCCAAGCACTGCCAACTTGAGTGTCATCAATCTCTCCTGAAATGATAAATTCAGAACCACAGTTCTTACTACTGAATTGCAGAGGGTAAGCATGGTCAATTACTGCAGAAAGTGTGAAGAAATTAGCCAACAGCTGTAACTCACTGCCAATCAGAAAGTGTGGTCCACAAACCAGCAGCATAGTGATCACCTGAGAGCTTGTAAGAAATGGAGAATCTCAAGTCCTACCCCAGACCTACAGAGTCAGAAACTGCATTTAAACCAGATTCCCCAGGTGATTCATATGCACAGCAAAGGCTGAGAAGCACCACATCTTATTTGATATTCTGAGGGGTTCCGGTCATTTTATTCATCCAATCAAAATGGAGGAGCCTGGGATACTTTCAGTTTTAAACAGGGCTCCAGATTTTCCCATCATCTCACAGCCTCCTCACTTTTCCAGGTGTGGTCTGTTGCCCAGCAGGGGTGTAGGAGGAGCATTGGTCCAAGCTGGAAAACCTTGGTTCTCATTCTCGGGTGAACCATTTGAGTGATCTTTGTCAAGTTCGCCATGTTACATAATGGCCTTGTGGAGCACTCAGGACCATTTGAGGAAAAAAATGGAAAGGTATTTCAAAAGAATCTTCCAAATCTTCTATACACGTAAAATATGTGATTGCAACCACCATGTGCAGTGGAGGCATGCTATCCTCATAAGAGCATAAGGTAGGCAGTGTGCCCAGATGAAACTTCATCCCTAAGAACTCTGTGGCCTCTCAAGGCTCTGGGGCAGCACTGTGGCAGGAAGGGTGCTGTGACATCTCCATAGGGAGCCATCCCTTTGCCACTTGGGAGAATTCCATTCTTTTTGAAAGAAATGGATTGTACATTAAGGTACATAATAGTTTCCTAGGGCTGCTCTAACAAATGACCACTTACTTGGTGGCTTAAAATGACAGAAATCTACTCTCTCTTACTTCTGGAGGCTAGAATTTCTGAAATCAAGGTGTCAGGAGGCCTGCGCTCCCTCTGGGACTTGAGGGGAAGAATCTGTCCATCCTCGCCTCTTCCAGCTTCTGGTGGCTCCAGGAAGTTCTTGGCTTGTGGATGTGTAACTCCAATCTCTGCCTTTGTCTTCACATGACTTCTCCTCTGGGCCTTGTCTTCTTCCCTTCTCTCTCTTACTTGTTATTGGATTTGGGGTGCCCCAGAATAATCCAGGATGATTTCATCTCAACATCCTTAATTCACATTCACAGAGAGTCTTCCCAGATAAGGTCACATTCATAGGTCCCAGGGATTAGGACTTGCACATACCCTTTTGGGGGCCACTATTCCACCCATTGTAGGGAACATGAAAGAATCCAGGCATGAAGCTGGAGAGGACGCACTTGACCACCTGACTCCTTCCCTCAGATCGGCACAAAAAACTAACCAGCAGATGGTAACCTCAACCCTTTTCCAGGGACAATGGGTCATGTGAGATGTGTCTGAGTCATGATGAGGTGTTGGGGCTTTCCTGATTATTATGTACTTGGGCATCCACAGAATTCTCAGAATTTGAGATAGTGGGTGTAGTCCATGGGGCTCTCCTTAGCCGTGACACTTTTATCACTCAGAATGTCTGCCCCTAGCCATTCCAATGACCTCAGCCTCCGGTGGCCCCAATCTCCAATCAAAGATGTCTACCCGAGCAGATGTCTACCAAGACAAATGGTGTGTGTGCACGTGTGTGCGCATGTGTGTGCGTGCGTGTGTGTGTGTGTGTGTGTGTGTGTGTAGGCGGGTGTCTGTCTTATAACTAATTAATTTCAAGTTATGTTTTTTTTTAAAAACCAGAAATTTATATCCCTCAAGTAATACATAGGGATGGAAAGACACAATTTCCTCCCCTGCCGTCCTTACCTCTCCTCAGATTTCCATGAGACGGGCTGGAGTTTGTACCAGCTGCCTCTCCAGGTTGTTGCATGAGCTCTTCCACGTGGCCACACCCGCACCCAGTGAAGGCAGGTCTGACCGGCCATGCCAAACCTAGGTTCCTGGATGGAACCCAGCAGGAGTGCTTGGGATGAGAGGGGGCAGGGGAGGCTCAGGAGAGGCTGGGTAAGAATACTGAGTACTTGGGTACTTGGGGGACCCTGCCTATTTGTGGCCTGGTTGCTTGCCAGTGAAGATAGCTGTCGTGTTGACCAGCCCAAGGCACCTGAAACTTAGAGGGCCAAAGAGCAGCGAGGAGGATGTAAGCTGTAATGAAACATGGGCTTACAGCCAGGTCTCCTTTAGAGAAATCTGGGGATACCTCCAAAGGGTGGAGGAGAGGTGGTGAGATGAATGGGGATGTTGGTTCAAGAGAAGTAGTTGAGAAGTAGTTGAGAAGTAGTTGAGAACCTAAGGAAGATTTTGTAACCACTGAAGTTAAGGGTGCAGGATTGGACTATGTAACCTGCTTTAAGTGTTGGAGCTGCTCCTATGGCCTCACCCCACATCGTGCCTTCTTAGACTAGGGTTTAGATGGGATCCTAGATATGCAGGGAAGAACATGTGAAGAGAGGGGTAAGAACTTCCCACAGAAATGCCCAGCAAGCTATACCAAAGCAACAGAGCTCCAATTAGGATGATCACTATCTGTCCCCCAAAGCCAATGATGGGCAGCATTGGTCAGCAGGGAAGTTTGTTGTATTGGAAGAGGTAAAGCTATTTTGTTAGAGTTTAGGTACATGAATAAAGTTGGTTAGAGGCTTTGTAAAGGAAACAGTAAAAATTTTATGGACAGGTGCACTTTGAATGTAATATTTTATTGATAGGAGTGGGATGTACTGACTAATCACTGAATTAGACTGAGCTATACCAGGACCTTCTAATCAAGCAAGAGACTTGATTTTTTTTTTTTTTTTAAGACAGGAAGGGAGGGGGGGTGGGCAGAAGGGAGGGGAGAGAGAGAATCACAAGCAGACTCCCCGCTGAGCGAAGAGTCCAGTGTAGGGCTTGAGCTCATGACCCTGAGATCATGACCTGAGCTGAAATCAAGAGTTGGATGCTTAGCCAACTGAGCCACCCAGGTGCCCTGAGATCTGGAAATTTTTAAAGGTATTTTAGAAAGGAAGATCTTGAGATTCTAAGAGGATGAGAGAGATTAGATGGTATATTAGTCTCTTACAGCTGCTATACTTAGTGACTTAAAAACACAAATGTATTATCTTATAGTTCTAAGGGTCAAAAGTCTGAAATGAACACTGTGGGACTAAAATCAAGGTATCAGCGGGACTGAGTTCCTTCTGGAGGCTCAAGGGGAGAATCCATTTCATTGCCTTTTCTTCCTGATAGTGGTGTCCCACATTCCTTGGGTCCTGACTCCCTTCCCTCTTCAAATCCAGCAATGCCTGCCCAAGGCTGGATCACATTGTGTCATTCTGACATTGACCCTTCTGCCTCCCTTATCTACAACAAGAACTCTCCTGGTTACACAGGGCCCACCTGGATAATCCAGGTAAACCCCTATGTTAGACTAACTGACTAGTAATCTTAATTCCATCTGCAAATGTAACTCCCCTTTGCCATATTTTACAGATTCTGGGGATTAGGTCCTGGGCATTGCTGAGGGACAATTATTCTGTCTTCCACAGGTGTCATTTGAGAGGCATTTGTGCAGAAGGTAGAGAATGAAGTCACTTAACAGAGGGTGTGGTGGTTGGCAAAAGGTGTACACCAGGCCTGCAGGGACTTTTTGGGAATGGCACCAACATGTTTTATTTCATTGTCGTGGTTACGACCTCTGCAAATAAGCTCAGCGTTCATGAATCTATGCCCACCCGTGTCCTCTTTGCCATCACTGCATGCGAAACACAGGAGACAGCAAAGTGCCTTCTCTTGGAGGTTCCTGTGAGTGGCTTTGGCTGTCTGGAGTCTGTTGTCTTAACCCCTCTCCTAGCTTTTGCGGGGTTGGTTCTTAGAGAGAGGGGCCGAGAAGGTTAACTCCATAGTCAAGGTGGCAGAGGGCTGAGAGAAGGTGAAAGAATGCCCCACCCCAGAAAGAGATGGAGGAGGATCTCCTCTTCCCTCATCTTCTCAACTCCATGAGACTGGCCAGTAACAGCATGAAGGGTGGAGTGCAAGCAAGCACTGCTCGCCTTGTCCCCGCTCATCTGGGCCAGAGGTGTCTTACTTACGAGCTAACACTTTCAAAGTGGGTTACGGAGGCAAGGAACAAAGGGTTGGTTGCCTAGGATAAGACCTAAGCTTCATGCAGAGAGTACAAGGCTTTCGTGTCTGCATTTGGGCTGTGCAATGCCATTTCTTAGGTGTCAAAAGAGGTACAAATGGAGACAGAAATGTCATCTAGGGATATAGTGAGTGTACTTGGTTGGGTTGACCCTTGTGCTGCATCTCTTGGGGTCCAAGTGAAGCAGTTAGGGATCCTGGGAAGTGAGAAGCCCTCCAGAATGGGTAAACAAGGCAAGAAAATGGGGGTTCCTGCTCAGTCTTCACCATCTCCTGGGAATTGCACCCAACATGTACCTAGGGCTACTTTAGGTGCTGCCAAGTGTTTATAAGCCCTGCTCCCAGCCACAGTAGATCTGTCCAGGAATGGATACCTTACTGACCCAAGCAGGGTTGCTACCCTCTTTCTCTAGCTTCAGGTATAGAAACTGCAGTTACAATGTTCAGGGGTTGGAGGCAGTCCTGTTTCTTAACACCTGTCTGTGATTAAAGAGGCTGAGGCCAACAAGGAAAGTGGAGCAGGACAAGAGGTGAAGAAGGAGCCTTGGGAGTGTTTGGGGCCCTGGCTCCAGATTTTTTTTTTCTTTTAAAGTGTGGAGCCCAGCATGGGGCTCAAACTCATGACCCTGAGATCAAGACCCAAAGCTGAGATCAAGAGTCGCTCACTCAACCAATGGAGCCACCCAGGCATCCCCTGGCTCCAGCTATACCAATACTTAGGGGTGTGGCTGGCCTTCCCCAAGCTCAACTCTGCAACTCCTCCTTGTAGGGTATGGCCAGCACATGCTCCTTTCATTGGAACTGGGTTCAAGCTGGGGTTCTATTTCCTGGCAACAAAGCAATAGTATTGAAAGAAGGATGAAGGCGATGGGAATGTGATGGCAAGTTCATGGAGTCACCCTTTGTAGCCAGAGAGGCTTCCTCTCCCCCAGAACATGCACTTCCTTGCAGTGCACAGACAAGTTATCAGAGTCTCCTGGAGACACACTAAGACAATGAAACGGGCCAGCAGGCAATGTGGGAGGCAGCAGCACTGTTGGAGTCCAGAGTCAACATCAATGGCTGCAGGAAGACTTGAGAAAGGACAGGAAAAACGCAGAGAGAGAACAGAGAGGCATGGAAAGAGCTTTGCAGACAGCAGGCACATAACAGCATACAAACAAAAATGTCCACAGACCATTTGGGTGGCACCAAAGCAGAATTGAGAGGTGTTACAGACTGAATTGTGTCCCCCCAAATTTCATATGTTAAAGCTCTAACCCTGCAATGTGACTGTTCTTGAAGATAGGGCCTTTAAGGAGGTCACTAAGGTTAAGTGAGGTATGGGTTGGGGCTCAGATTTGATAAGACTTTGGTCATAAAGAGAGGAAGAGACACCAGATCTCTCTCTCTCTCTCTCTCTCTCTCTCTCTGTACAGAGGAAAGGACATGTGATGACACAGAAGCAGGAGGTCATCTGCAAGCCAGGAAGAGAGGTCCCACCAGAAACCAGCCTGGCAGGCACCTCAATTGTAGACTTCCAACCTTCGGAACTGTGAGAAAAATAAATATTTGTTGTTTATGTCTCCCAGTCTTGGTATTTTGCTATGGCCACCTGAGCTGACTATTATAGGAGGAAATGGAAAAGATAGACTAAATACAGGAAATCCAGAGGAGGTACATTAAGAGCTCGATTTCTCATTGAGAAGTTTTAACATCCTTGTCTCCTTATCTCTGCCTCCTTCTCATTAGCATATGGCGTTGTTATTATCAAAGGTGAAATTCTCACACCATTAGAAGGTGCGGACACAGCAACCATCCACCAAATGTGCCGCCAGCATCAGGGGTTTGAACTGGTTCTTGGGGGAGTCTGCAGCCGGCTGAATTATCCCCATAGTCCCTTCCATTTCATTGTAGAAAGGGGTAGAAGCTCATCTCCTGGCTGCCAGGGGTAGGGCCCATGGTCAGTCATTCAGTCAACATTATTCAGTACCTACTAGTGCCATGAAATAATGAACAGCCTTCTGGACCGCAGGGTGATGCTCACACCGAGCTAATAGCAAGGTCATGGCTTCTAACAACTTTGACCAGTAGTCATGGGTTATTACACACACACACACACACACATACACACACACACTTTATATGTGGGGCCTCATATACGATATATATAGGTTATATATATTATAGTTGACCCTTGAACAACATGAACAACATGGGGATGGAGCACTGAATCCCGGTGCAGTCAGAAATCCATACAACTTCACTGCCCCAAACTTCACTGCCAATAGCCTGCTGTTGATCAAAGCCTTACTGATAATATGCACAATGCATATTTTGTATGTCGTATATATGATGTGTTGTATTCTTACAATAAAGTAGACAGAGAAAAGAAAATGTTATTAAGAAAATCATGATTATGATTAAGAAATTAAGAAATTATGATTAAGAAAATCATAAGAGAAAATACATTTATAGTACTGTACTATTTTATTGAAAAAAATCTGTGTATAAGTGGCATTCAAACTCATGTTGTTCAAGGCCCAACTAACCCCTGTATATATATATATATATATATATATATATATATATATATATATATATAATGGGGGGGTCTATATATGTATATATACATACATATTAATGGATTATATATACATGTATATATACATATGTATATATACATACTACATAGTACATATGTATATATACATGTATATATAATCCATTAATATGGATTGTTAAATCTAATGAGGAGAGAAATAACAAAAGTGAATTTAGAAAACTTTTAGGCCAATCACTTAAAAAATTCTGAGAGAAAAGTTTTAGAATTCATCCTCTTTCCCTTAACAAAAAATTGAGACACAGTTTTATTACAAATTGTAGAGAATATGACAAGAAACGTAAAACAGGTGAGTTGGAGGAAGAAGCGATGGGTTGAGGAGTGTCTGGAGGGACCCCTAGAGCTTTGCACACATAAGTAAGGAGTGTGGTCCACAGAGCATGTGTGGGTGAAGATGGAGACACAGAGTCTGGGGAGATGGACAGAGAGGAATGGTTCACAGCCGTGGGATGTGGGACGGCGAGGCATGGAGTGCAAAGTATTATGGGACAGTGACGATCATTTCTACTTTAGAAATGAAATACAAATATGCTACAGCACTCATTAGAAATCGGGGCCTCTAAACGGGGAGGAAACCTGGGAACTCTATGTGGGAAAGGTGAGTAGGAGAGTGTGTTTGCAGTCCCTTGCACTGTATGTGTGGTTTTCTAGACCTGATGCACTAAAGAGAAACAAGACATGAGGAGGTTCTGGCTAGAGAGGGAAAAGACTACAGTACTACAAAGAGGGAAGAGGAACTTCTGGTTCCCATTCATTCATTCACTCATTCATCCAGCTTTTTCATGTTGGGGAAAGGTGAGGAAAAGAGAGACTATAGTCTCTTATAAAGAACTCCTGAATTGTGGGTCACCAAGAGAAAATACTTTCCATGGAGACATGTGAGATGAGCGAAGGGACATGAGGGTGAATTTAGCCTCTCAGAAGGAAGACTACATGCCAGGCCAGGTACCTCAGCCCTTCCAGGTTTTGGTTTGGACACAGTGGCCCTGGCTATCACGTTACCTCTGAGCTTTCCTTCCCTGTCACCTGAGGTGGGCTGGGAAAAAGAAGACACAAAGATCCCACGGTGTCTGGAATCACATAAAAGCAACGTTGTAATGACCTCTTCGGCCCCATTTCTTCCTTCCCCCAAACTTTCATTAAACATTAAGTTCATGGACTTCCATCACCCTAGCTGGTTTTTTAATAACCCTCAGGGTATTCAGGCCCTTGCTGTCTTATCTCATTTCGTTAATTACATTTCAGGATCATGGAGGGTTGGGAGGCAGAGGAGGAACCAGCATCCAATTTCAGAGAGCAGCGCGATCCCGAGATGGGCAAGCAAGATGATGTAAAAAATCAATTCAGCAGTCGGCTGTGATGCACAAATGGCTCCCAGGGATAGGGTAAGGACAGCCAAGTGCACAGGCAGATAGGGAATGAGACAACTCGATCTCTCTGTGCGGGGCAGTGTGATGTGACTTCTGCAGGGGCGAGGCATGGCTCAGTGCCTAGTGAGTGGGGAGAGATCTCTGCAGATACCCTGCAAAATGCAGGGGCTTTTTGGACCCCTTGGAACTGAAATGTATACTGTTTTGCATTCCCAGATTGGTTTGTTAAGTGCTGTAGGGCTTGGGTGAATAAAAACGGGGCTCTGATGAGGACCCTGGCAAAGGACGGTAAGACCTCCATTGTTTGGCGATCTCACACAGGTGAGCTATACAACCGAAACGGCCTCTGAGCAGAGTCTACAATGACACAAACCCTAGGCCTCAAGGCTCATCGCCTGAATTCAGAAGAGCACGCCCCTCGGAAAAGACTCTTTACTCTTGCTTCAGGACCAAGGCTAAGGGACTTGGTCGTTTGATTTCCTGGTATGGTAGATTGATTTAAAAATGAGTCTATTTCTCCAGCCCTTGAATCTGGTCTGGGCTTGTGACATGCGTTGACCGATAAAAGACAACAGAAGTGCCAGAGTGTCAGTTCCAAGCCTCAAGAGGCTTCGCCTGCTTGTACCCTCTCTCCTGGAATTCTACTATTCCCACGTGAACAAGGTCAAACTTGCCGGAGGATGAGAGACTATGTGAGGGAGAGCTCAGCATCCCAGCTGAGGTCATGCTAAACCACCTGGAGCCAAGCACATGAGAGAGCCTAGCCAAGAGCACAGAGCTGTCCGTGGCTGCACATGTATACCAGCCTGCGCCCCTGGGAGCCAGCTGGCACATAATCACGCGAACCGTAGCAAATGCCTACTGTTGGAAGCCACTAGGGTTTGAGGTCGCTTATTACTCAGCGATATCTAACAGAAACACCTGGTCTGCCTGCAGACTGTTGACCAGGAACAAGAAAACAAACCAACAATCAAACAGCTAAAAAGCAGAAACACAGACTCGAAGGTTGTAATGGTCTGAGGCTCTTTAGGGAAAGGGAAGAAGTTTGTGGCACTTCATAAGACGCTGATCATTGGCAGTTGCAAAGCACAGTATAAAAGTCACCCAGGAAAATTAACTGAAATATAGTCTCCTTTCTTTAAGAAGGCAAGTGCATAAACCATGCCTAAGAAAGATTCTCATTTGGGGGCATCTGGGTGGTGCAGTCAGTTGGCCATGCAACCCTTGGTTTGTTTGGTTCAGGTAGTGATCTCAGGGTGGTGAGATGGAGGCCTGTGTCGGGCTCCGTGCTCAGCGCAGAGTCTGCTTGGAGCTTCTGTCTCCCTTCCTCTCTGCCCCTCCCCCTTTCTCTCTCTCTCTCTCTACTAAATAAATCAATCTCAAAAAAAAAAAAAAAAAGAAAGTAAAGGAAAATATTTTCATTTAAAATACTTAAGGGGCGCCTGGGTGGCTCAGTGGGTTAGGCCTCTGCCTTCGGCTCGGGTCGTGGTCCCAGGGTCCTGGGATCGAGCCCCACATTGGGCTCTCTGCTGAGCGGTAGCCTGCTTCCCCCTTTCTCTCTGCCTGCCTCTCCGCCTACTTGTGATCTCTGTCTGTTAAATAAATAAATAATTAAAAAAAAAAAAAAAAACTTAAGATAACAGGCTTAAGGTGTTAAACACTGTTTATCTGGGAGATTCATTTATGTGTGCAGGGACCATACTACCTGAAGCAAAAATCGGGGGTGCCTGGGTGGCTCAGTTGGTTAGGTGAATGCCTTCGGCTGAGGTCATGATCCCAGAGTCCCAGGATTGAGTCCTGCATTGGGCTCCCTGCTCAGCAGGAAATCTGCTTCTGCCTCTGACCCTCCCCCCATCATGCTCTCTCTTTCTCTCTCAAATAAATAAATAAATAAATAAAATCTTAAAAAAAATCAGGTAGCATCTTAGATAGAACTTTTTGTTGCTTCCAGGTGCAAAAGGCAGCGTATGCTGGGAAGTGGAGTTTGGTTGTCATGATGTTGGCCCTTAGCCACGCATGGTGACAATGGGACAGTGCGGTTGAAACCAAGATGACCCCAGAAGATCTGCACAGAAGAACCAAGCTCTTCCCATATGGCCTTTCCTTCCTCACAGGTGCCAGAATAGCGGTGCCATAGGAGGCTGCCGGGGCAGAAAAACAGATGTGGGCTGCAGGGCCAGCCTTCCTGGGCAGCCTGTGGGCAGCAGATAGGAAAGAGACAGGGAGGAAGAACTGCATTTGCAGAAAGCCGCTGTCTGCAAGACCAGCTTCACTTCGTGGCTTGCCCTTTATGGCTTCCTCTGAACACCAAACGCCCAGTTCTTTCTGTTCCACGTACCTGAATTCTGCTCCTTTCCAAGACACCATTCAGCACCATAGGGTGCTTAATGATAAATAAATCATTAAAAATGATAAAAATAATGGTTCATATTTATTGCCTGTGTAATACATGCCAAGGACTGGATGAACTCATTAACCCTGTAAGTTAGTGCTACTGTTCTCTCTCCTTTAAAGAAACAGAACGGAGGCACAGAAAGATAAAGCAGCCTACCTAAGGTTGCACAGTTAGAAAATGGGCAGAGGCAGGACCCCAGCCCTGACGCCTGGCTCCACACCCATCCCCTGATTCGTCCTGCTGGGCTCCTTCAGTAGGCAAGTGTCCCTATTCCCTTCCCGGCTGGGTGTGCTCACAACCTTTGACCACAGCCCTGACCCAACCCATCACCAGCCCCAGAGCCTCTCCCCAGCATCAGTTCCCAGGGAACTGCATGGCATGCACCTGTTCTCTGGGGGACGAGGTCCTTTGCTTGGCGGCTGATTACCACCCATCACCTGCCGGAGGCCCAGGGAGAGCAGCGCCGGCTCGGGGATGTGTGCGCCCACCTGAGACAACTCAGCTTTCAGCTTCGGTGAGCAGAGCAGTCGCACCCAGGGCCAGCTGCCAGCGCCTCCTCCCCGTCCCCGCCCCCGCCGCTGCAGACGGGCCCGAGGCTCTGGACTGCTTTATCTCCTGCTCACACCCGTCTCCTCTCCCTCCTCCTCTCTATCTGGGAGTTTCCTCGTGGTTCTAATGAAAAACCCGTGTGTCACATTGAAAAGTTGCCAGTTATTGCTGCTGGGAATAAAATCTGGTCTCTGCTGGGCGGAGACTCCGGAAGCTTCGAGCTGGGAGTGAGGACAGGCTGGTTGGAATCATCTCTCCGGTGCCAGTTGAGCAGCCTCAAGCATAATGAGATGCTGCCAGGTGGGGCCCTCCCTGACAGCGCTAAACAAACACACACCAGGCCCTGCCAGGCTCCCCGCCCCACCCAGACCGTCTCCGGGCCCCGCCTCAGCCCCGCACACCTGCCAGGAGTCAGTGGGCTTCCCTCAGGCTGACTGGTTCAGGCTCTTTCCCCACATCCCCCAGAAATCAAAGCAGGGTGCCCCTTCTTCTGTGAGCTCTCAGGTCACACAGCTCCAGGCTGAGCACAGAGCCTCAGGGCTACACAGTGGCTTCCCCAAGGAGACCTGGTCAGTGCACCTGCAGATTATTCAAAATGCAGGCTCCTCTGGATCTACCTGGAGTCACTGAATCCAAATCCCCACAGCTAGGGTTTGGGAAACCCCATTCTGAACCCCTCCCTGCCTGGACAGTCCTGCTCAAAACCACTGGACCCGAATGAACTGACCCAAGGGAAGATGCTTCACCCCATCCCCCGAAACCGCCGCCACACACACACATGCTCTCCTAGGACTGCAAAGTCTCATGTGCCCTTTAAAGGCCAGGTGTGACTCGCGCTGATCCTCCCAGCACATGGGGACAGTCATTCCTGCCCCTCTTTCACAGAGATGGAAGCCCAGAGCCCCTTACAGGCTACGGCACCAACGCACGCAATGTCACCCCACCACCTCCCTCATGGCCACTCTCTGGGACAAAGGCAACCACAGTGAGATCAGAAAGCAATTTTAGAAGCTGGTACTTGGGGAGACCCCCAACATGACAGCTGGGGGTGGGCAGTGGCTCTGTGGCTAGCAGAGGCAGCAGCAGACCTGACTCCACAGAAATCCACGTCCAAGTGCAAGCTGAGCTCCAGCCTCCGGCCACCTTGCGGAATGCTTTCTTTGGAGAAAACGGGAATCTCAGTGATTCTCACAAGGGGCGATTCTGCCTCCCTCCTGGCTCTGCCCTGGGAACGTTGGATGATGCCTGAAGAGATTTTTGGTTCTCATGATTGTGAGGTGGGTTTTGGCATCTAGTAAGTAGGCAGAAGTCGGGAAGGCTGCTAATTATCCTAAAATGCAGAGGACCGCCCAGGATGTCAATAGCGACATGATCAGTGAGTCCCGGGATAGACGGAGATGCTGGCTCCAAGCCAGGGATGTTCTTGGTCCCCTGAACACAGGGTGCTCACTTAGCGTTTTGGATTTGGGAGAGGAATTTTTCTTAGCCTCAATTTCTTGTTTTTCATCTAGAAAGGGGAGGGAGATCAACCTGGGGGCCAGCAGAGACAGGCTCATAGGTTGAACACACAGCCAGCCCTCTGTGTGAGCTGGATTTAAAGGATCCACTTTATGCCAATATCCAGTAAATGCTAAGACCCAGCTTAAAACCTTGTTCCCTCAGATACTGGTCATCGCTTAAACAGTAGCATATGGAGGGACAATCGTTCGGTGTGAGAATGTCTGATCAGATTTATTCCATCACGGATTCCCCAGGGGGTCTCTCCTCTTCACCGAGGATTCGAAAAACAGACCATTTAGTTGACAAAATTGAGTTTCCCCTGCGTTAACAGAGTGGGAGTGGAACCAGCTCCGGGTGCAGACTGTAGCACGAACGTTCCTGAGGAAGCCGGGCTGGAGGTGCCAAATATTTTCTTTACGGTTGATTTGATGCGGTTCTGGGATTGATGGTGTGTGGAGGTGGAACGCCTCCTGATGGCTTGGCCCCCTCCGACGAGCGCGGCCAACACCTCAAAGGGCACACATCATTTTCCTCCCCCGTAAAGGAATCTGGGCATTTTATAGCTGAAAAGGGACCAATTCTATTTGAATTAATCAAGAGGCTGAAGGTTAAAGTGCATTACGTAGCTTTTAAGGACATTCTTCCTGGATTGACAAGGTCCCGTGGCCACCCCCTGGAAAGCTTCAACAATGGAATGTTTCTTGACATCACTCAAGGGAGGTCTGCTGTCTTAGCGGTACTTGTGTGGGGTCTGTGTTTTTTCACTCATCAGTTTAAGAGATGACTATGGTCTGCCTCTTGGTGTGGTACATACTTGTTAGCTGTGACCCCGTAACATTTTTCTTTTGTTAAATTAGAGGAAAACAGTAATATTATTGAGGGGAAACATACCTTTCAGCCACTTTGGACATTTTTAAACAATGTCTGTCAATCTGTGCATTCAAAAATGTTATCTGGGGAAAGATAGAACAAAGGTATTAAGATCAAACTTGATTTTTTCCCCCTTCTCCCTATGAACCCAAACCTTGTATTTCCATCCATAACCAAACAGCTCTTCTGGCCAGCCTTTGCCAATGCACCAGCTTTGCATTCCAACAATCATTGGCCCATCTGGAAGTTCCCACCATATTCGGGAATCACACTCCACAATTTAGCCTATGCTAATATTCTGTACTGTGTTGTAGCCTAAGTCTTGACTCCCAAAAGTGATTGCAAGCTTAAAGGCAGTGGTAGACATCCTAGGAAGCTTAGCAGCACTTAGACGCACTGTAAATATCTGGTTGGACTGATTTCCAGTGATTTCCCTCTGCACACCTTTCACAACTACATTACACCCACCATATGCTTGGTGTACTTGACTAGATCATCAAATAGCGACTTCACATATGTTTCCTCTTGCCCACCCCAAATAAACTTGTCAGGAGTGGGCACCTTTGGGTTTCCCCCTCAGAAGCTAGTAAAACATAACATAAAGATCTTTAAGTCACTTCATTGTCAGTGAACCCTAGAAAGGAGTCATGTAATTAGCCATTGTCTGCTGTCCCTGGTTGACCAGTTAGCTTCTCATCATGAAGGAAGGCAACATTGAACCAAATAAAGCTGAAGTGGCACAGAGAGTGGGGCTTTCTTTATTTGTAAACTTGCCTTTTGAATCACAGCAATAAAGTCTGGTGGTTCTGAGCTGCCTTACTCTGCAAGTTCATTACAATCTTAAGGACTATGTGACATCTGTCCCCCCCACCCCCATCAGTCTCCACGGCATTCTGTGGGAACCCCAAGAGACTGGGATCACTCCTCTACGTCTGTCTCTAATAACTGCTGGGGGAACTCGGTAGAGATTTTGTCCTCTCGAGCTTCGGTGGGTTGTTCGCACACAGCACTCAGAGGTTCAGGTCATCCACAGCTGGGTTCCACTGTGGTTTCCAGGAACTCAAAGCTCACTCAGCCTTCAGAGGTGAACATTCAAAGGGTTTTCAACCTGGCCACGTCTCCTCCTGGGAGTGCAGTAGTCAATTCATTCACCTGTTTCCGGATGTCCTCTTTTGTAGTTTTCCTGATTGGCTGACTGGGTATGTGTACGGGGCTTTGCGACTGGGACTCTTCTGTCACGCCATACACTGACTAGAGAAGAAGCAAGAAGATAGAATCATGCATCCTCAGAGGAGCAGGGCGCCTTAGGGGTGGGCACTGCAAGAGCTCTTTTGATGCTTCCAATCCCCTCTGTAATGTCCTGACAATAAGTGACCAGCCCCTGCCAATTTCTACAGTGAGGGGACCTCTTCCTCTTCAGGCAGCTTGTCCCATCTTTGGGCTACCACTGTTAGATGATCTTTCCTTTCACTAAGCAGCAACCATCTCTTGACTATCAGCGTGTCTCCAAATATGGCCCTAGACCATCTGCAAAGAATCATCTGGGGGTTCTTGGTAAAGGTGCACATTGCTGAGCTCCAACCCCAGACCTACTGAGTCTTTGTGGGCAGGGTGTGGGAGCCTACACTTTTATCAACTGGCCCAGGTGATTTTGAGGCACAAGAAAGTTCAAGAACAACTGTTGAAAGTTATGCATGGAGGAGCTTCTCTAGACTTTCTGTTCCCTGGTAGATGACATGCTCCTCTGGTAGAAACTGGTGAGTGTCGGGTTTCAGACTCTTTCCTTTTCAGCCAAACAGCTTATGGCCTCAGTTTCTCCCTATGCTATGGCTGCTTATTAAGCAGTTTCCTTGTGCTGGAGACAGAGGAAAGATAATCTTTGCTCTGGGTATGAAATGAAACCCCAAAGGCTATGCAATGTATAGCTGAAATTTATAAAATCAAGAAGGGGTCAGATAGAGAGGATGTGAGGTCCATGAAATTCTGGAAGATTAAAACTAGGGGGCCCTTAATGATTAAATGAGGATGTTTTAAGACTAATATCATAAGGTCTAAAACCTACAAGGGCATAACTCATCTCAGTAAAGAATAAAATATGTAAGTGGATTCAAGAAGTTGAAATATATGTCATGTCTTATGTGAGTGTGTGTGTGTGTGTGTGTCTGAGAAAATGAGAGGATTGGCCATCACAAGAAACAGCAATGCCTTGGGGTACAACTCTAGCTTCTTGAAATTAACATCATGAGGGACAGATATGTCCTCCAACAATATGGCCCTTGGTGCCATGGTGAAGTTGGGGTATACCAGTTGTGGGGCAGGTTGAGGGGGGCAGCCTCGAGTATGTCATGGCCACTGCCACTTCCAGGAGAGTGAAACACGGATAAATGATGGTTGGCCCATTCACAGCTGGGCACAATGGTGATTTGAATTTGGACGATCTAGCTACATAAAAGACTTTCAAAGTACTAAGCTCACCTTCACCTGTGGGACTTGGATAATTTTTGTTCCTTTAGTTTCTTTTCCTTCCCAGAGCCAATTGCTACTCACCTTCCACACCTCAGCACACTTGAGCCTACTTTGGAAGCCCTCAGGGAGCCCCGGGTCTGGTGTCCCCTCCCGGCTCCCTGGCACCATCCAGCATGTCCCTGCCACAGCTCTCTGGACTGCCTGGGGGTTCACCCCCTGCCCCCGCACCCTCTCTCCCAGGCTGTGGGTTTTGTGACAACTTGTGTCACCGTATTTCAGCAGCAAGAAGGACGCCAAGTACACACCAGCCACTCCACAAATATTTGTAGAATGAATGAATGAAATGGTTTCAAAGGACAAAATGGGGTAGAATTAACAAATAGAAAACGACTGTTTGAACAGTACTAGAAACAGAAGGGCTATTTGCATCAAGAATTTTTAATTTAGCTAAACTAGCGAACCTTTTTAACCTTTTGTGGGTTCTTCAGACGTCGGCATTTCCTGATATCCATTTCTGTTGTGTTCACACAGCCTGGCTGAGAAAAAAAAATCATATAAATTACCAAATGAAAATCACATCTTCCATTGTGACCCTAGCAACACCATGAGACCCAGTCTCTGTCTTTCCCATTACAGGTATTACATGATTAACTCCACTTGGCTGTTCACCGTTCCTTTTACAAAGACGTTTCGTCTTCAGCATGTGTTCCTGCACAGAGCCTACCCCTCACTATCTAGGGGTAACAATGCAGAGGGTAGAATGAAGAGTTTATAAGCAGAAAAGTCCTTTTTTTTTTTTTTTTTTTAAAGATTTTTATTTTTTTGCCAGAGAGACAGAGAGTGAGAGAGGGAGTACAAGTCGGGGGAAGAGGAGAAAGAGAAGCAGGCTCCCCGATGAGCAAAGAGCCCGATGCAGGACTTGATCCCAGGACTCTGGGATCATGACCTGAGCTGAAGGCAGATGCTTAACCCACTGAGTCACTCAGGTGTCCCCAGAGTAAACTTCTTATTCAGAGTGGCCAGATCGTTTCAACCACAGCCTTTGTTACTAAACATTATCTGACCATCTACAACAATCCAATATCATGATGGGGAAATAGTTTGTGGTTTGCTTTTAACCAGCTTTTAGACATAGTTTGAGGACATAGTTTCCTCATTCCAGTTCCATTTCATGAGGAAAATGCAAGATTTGTCTTAATCATGGGAAATTAGAAATCCAATCGCACCTCATTATGCATGGAATTTGTCTTTGTGAATTCACCTACGAGCTAAACTTTATTCATAACCCCCGAGTCCCTCTTTGTGCTGCTTCGTGATCACTTGTGGATACAGACAGAGCAGCAAAGGCTGTGCGGAGCCCAATGTGTGTGTTCCCGGTGAGGCAAAGGTGAGGCTCTGCCTTTCTGTTTCATCTCTTACTATGAACAAATGTTCTTTTGACGATCTATTTAGGACCACCTTTTCCACATTTCTGTGCTTTTTGTTGGTGATTTTGCTGTTTAACACAGCCCCGGAGCACAGTGTGATGTGACCTCTTGTGTTCCTACTCGCAAGAGGGCCATGGGGTGTGTGACAGGGAACACAGGTGTGTCAGTTAGAGAACACTGGTGGTCCCGAATTCAGTATTCATGAATCAACAACATACATTAAATAAGACGTCTTTAAACAGAAGCAGGCTGTGGACATGGTTACCTACCGATCAACTGAAGAAAAGATTGGGACCAGAGGAACCAAGCCCTGCATGTCTCCTGGGATAGTGGCTCAGCCCTGACTAATTCAGCGTGCACAGTTACTTTGCAGAATGTAACTACCGTGAATACTGACAATGGACCACATTTGAGGAAGATTATTCTAAGATATAGAGTTGAATGACAGCAGAAATGGAAACTGCTTGTTCAAAGCGAGGGGAGGGAGAAACATCTATCATGCAAATGGATGTCAAAAGAAAGCTGGAGCTAGCTGTGCTTATATCAGACTTAAAAACCAAAGACAAACGAGAGGAGAAGGGCACTGTATCATAATAAGGGGACAATCCAACAAGAAGTTCTAACAACTGTAACTACTGATGCACCCAATTTGGGAGCACCCAAATATACTAAAAAAACCCTCCAAAAACAAAAAAACAAAAAAACTCAGAAACTGCTTATTTTGGGGCTGTAAACTTCTGGGGCCCAGAGGTCCCAGGGGAGCCCCTACAGTTCTCCTGTTCCAAGTCTGTATTTCATGGATGAATAACTCTTAAAAGCTGAAACTGTCATACATTCCAGACAACCCACCCACATTATATTGACGGAATGGCAAAACCAGTTTCACAAAGTTCAGCAATGCTCTTTAATTTTAAGAATGAGACACGTGGTGGCTAAAGAGAGTCTTTTCTTTCAAGTGAAGGAAGAGGGAGACAAAACAAAAACACAGAGAAGCAAGGGGAGCTTTCTCACCACTGGCCGGTGCACATCCCAAAAGGCCCGTTCTTGACTATCCAAAATTTTCCTTTCCGTCTTGTCCTTTTTCCGATCTATCCTGGAAGAGCGAAGGAAGGAAATCAGAGGCTCCTGTTTCTAGGGGCTTAGTGCACACGGGGCTCTTGGCATCTGTGCGGTCCCTGCTCTCTGCAGGGCTGTGACATAGGGGCGGACCCTTCCCTCAAAGGAACCTACAGAAGTCCACACGTGGGATGAGTATTTTTCTTAGGCTGGACTGCAAGTCATCACAGATGTGGACTGAATGTGGTGGGCCTAAGGAGAGAACCAGAATCCAACTGTCCAAGTGAATGATTAAGATTGAGATTATTCAGTATTGAATTATCCCTGGACACACCCCCACCCCCCATCAAAGTGGATACTGCGTATTCAAATTATAGGAAAGAATGTAACAATAGGCCTGCCGTGTTTCATCCTCAAGTTTGAGAATTTGCTTTAGATTCAGAGTCAATAGAAATGTCTTCAAAATACTGCAATTGCATGTTTTAAAAGTCACTTAAAGCCTCTAGCTTTCTAAAAGCAGAGTAATAGCCCTAGAACAAGAACAAGAACGTGACAAGAACCAGAAGGCAAATATGGCTGGCTTCAGCTGGGGGAGGCACAAATTGCAGAAGGGAAATTACAGGTGACAAAGACAGATTCATTATGTTCTGATCAGTAAATAGATAAGAGTTTTTTTTTTTTCTTTTAAGCCTGTATTACATCATATTACCTCTCTAAGTAAAAAGTAACAGAATAATTGTGTAACTTCTGGTTCTTGGCTCTCTTGGGAGCACTTTAGTTTACAGCCCTGAAATAAACCATAATCACCCTGAGATTTCTGTGATAATTACTGTGTACTTCAACGGCCCACAATTATAATATAATCACAGACTTAATCAAAAAAGTTAATTGAGAAATACTGTGTATGTACAAAGTAACAATTTCCCCGCCTTTTTCAACATACGATGCTGGGTGATCCTTAATGTGAAAATTAGCTCTCCTCTTTGCTTCGCAGCGGCTTCTGAGTACACAGGTTGGATTCTGCCTCCTCCTCCCCTCTCAACCCTGCTCCCACTTTCTCTTTCCTCGGGGCCCACAGCTCCTCCAGCTCAGCTCAGCTTCCAGTGCCCACCTCACTCCTGGCTACTGGCAACACCAGGTAGGCTCTGCATGTGGAATTGTGGGCTGAGGGGAAAGTAGAGACTGCAGAGGGAGGGGGAGGGCCATTGTACTACATCAGCCACTGGACCCGAAGTCCTTGGGTCATTTCCATCAATGACCACACACCTGTGAGAGATGCCCAACCGTATGGCCTGAGACCCAGCCCTGGGTGACAGGCTGCAAAGCTGCCCAAAGAGTGCAGAGGGGCCCTGCTCCGGGACAAGTGGCATCCAGAGAAAAGATGCTTGCCTTTGCCTAGCTCAGCGTCCTTTTCTGACGCCCTCCTCTGCCCCATTTCTTCTGTGAACACTTCTGGTTAAATCAGAGATCGTTGCTGGGGAGGGCGAAAGAGACCCCAACCCGAGCTAGTTCTTTTCCTAGAACTGAAAGGACCTGGTTGACAACTGTGCTTGTGGACAGGGGGCCACAAGCCTCCTGTCCACAGGGAGGTAGGAATTTCCAGTATACCCCCCTGGGGAGGGAAAATTATGGGGGAAACATTCCAGCTAGTCTTTTATCTCTTAGACTCCGGGGGAGAAAAAGGGCCTTTACTTGGTTGGTGGCTCTGAAAGAAGGAATTGAGAAAGCTCAGGTCCATCCTTTCTGGGTCCCGTGCATGGGCCAGCCTATTCTTGGGACACCTGCCCTCTACATGCAGTGAACTTACAGGGCTCACATCTGCCCTGGGCTATGAGCTTCTCAGATATTTAGGTCTGCTCAGCATGGGCAAGTTGAATTCCAGGGTAAAGATCTGTGGTCACAGATCCAAAGTAATGCCCTAGAACCTGGATTTTTTCAGCAATAATCATAACACACTGGACTCCAACGTCCGACTTCTGTGCCTTATTTCTGATGTTCTCAGCCCCTCCTCTGGGGGCAAAGGGAGAGGGACTGGCCTCCCTAAAGCTCCAGCATGTTTTTCTATGCAGAGAGAATCTCCAGAAAAGTGGGTCTGATGTTTTTTTCAGCCCCTGAGCCCAGAAGAATACTTGGAAATCTCTTTAGGAAATAGAAACTTCTTCTAACCAGATTTCTACGTTGGGGAGCAAGCCCATTGCCTGCTAAGACACATGCTTTTGAAGTTATTTCAGAGTGCCATTGATTACAAAGATGAAACTTCTCCATCTTGACCTTGATTTCTACTCTGCTGCTCTCGTGCAAGACGACAGCATTTGACCAGCCGTGGCCGGCCGGCCGTGGAAGGAAACCACTCTCACACCACCTCCACTTTCCCGACAGTCTTTCTCTCTTTTCCAGGGTCTCTGTCAAGTTCACCTACTTCACTTGAGCTTCTGCTTGCATAAAGATGAATTCCCACTTCCTTGCAAAGGCCCTCTGGAGTCTTGCTAAGTTTTCCTAATGAGAAATCAAAATCAACGAGAAGGCATTAATCCTTGTAAGTCTGCACATTGACACCTATGCTTATTACAAAGCGGTCATCTATTTTGGTTACTCCCAGCGGAATAGCGGCGCCCCACTTTAAATCCACTGGATATGAACCCAGTGTGATTCGGCCCCAGACCCTGCTGTACAGAGCAGAACTATTAATATTCATTTACACGCCCATTAAATCTGAAATCTCTGTGGTTCACCTGATTCCTCTTTTCTCGTGTGTTTTACACGAATGCAACTCACATGGCACTTTCCATCACTACCACGCAAAAAAGGAAGAAGGGTTTGTGGCTATTCATGTGGGATTTGGGGAAGGGACGGGGGCTGGGGCGCTTTTTGCCACCTATTGGACATCCCCGAGAGCAAAAGCAAGAAGGGATTTCTCAAGATGCATCTTCCAGCAAGCTGGGGCCCGGGAGGGCGGCAGGAAAGAGAAACACAGATGACCTAGCATTCGTGCCTTTGAAAGTTTGGATTCAAAAGCAGGAGAAAAGGGAAAGTCTATATTTGTGATGTTCATGAAAGGAAAACCCAAAAACAGAAAGAAAGAAAGGGCATCCAGGGTTGCCTTTAGAGAAAGAGGGCAGAAGCTTTTCTCTAAGTCTGTAGTCTTACCTGATGGCGCAAGGGGACAGCGAAGGGGGTGTTTGACAGGTCCCCTAATGATCCACCTAATTCTGATGGAATGCAAGGACAGAGCCCACATTATGCTATGTATTTTCATAGAGCTCATGCCAGCACTAATTGATTACCCTCATTAGGGGATTATTAATATAAAAGGAGCTTCAGTTGAAGATCAACCCACATAAACTCAGTTATTATCAAGGCTCAGTGTATGAGTACCTCAAAAAAAAAAAAAACAAAAAAAAAAACCCAAAACCTATTCCTTTCATTCTTCTACTGTTCATGGGAAGCAGAGTTGGTGATGCTTACGTATCAGTCAATTAGGGAGCAGTTACATAAATTATGAACAGACATGCCATGGAATACTAGGCAGCCATCAAAACCAATAATGTGGATTATTATTACTGACAAGGAAAGATTCTCAATATGCTTACAGCATATGATCAGGGAAAGAATCAGCTTACAAAGTAATGTTCAGGCTATGATTCAAGGTTTTTTTGTTTTGTTTTTGTAAAGGAAAAAAATGTATGTACAGAAGAAATGTTAGGGGAGAAGGACTGCAGGCTTTCTCCTTTCTTTGCTGTTTGAATTTTAAAAAATTTATTTTTATTTTTTTATAAACATATAATGTATTATTAGCCCCAGGGGTACAGGTCTGTCAATTGCCAGGTTGAATTTTTTTTTTTTTTACAAAGAGATTATGTCATCAGAAAAAAATTAATAAAATCACTGAATTTTGAAAACAAAATACTTTTTAAATTTTCTAACCTACTTTTAGGCAGAGGTCAACTTCAAAGAACATCTTGAAGCTGTATTCTTTACAAATACCAAAGCAGAACAGTATAGGGCAAGAGAGAAGAAAATGGAATAAAATCTATCTGGAGTTGATGCTATCTTTTCTAAAAGACAGGACCTTTTCTAAAACATGGAAAATGTGGGGAAGAGAGACACAGTGGGGACAGGCCACCTGCTTCTGCAGGCTGGGTCTTTCGGATGGGTCACACTAGGGGAGGGATGCAGCACCTTGTACGGGGTACACAGAGGTAGGAGAATGGATTCTGAATGAGGGGCGATGGCTGGTAAGTGAGGGCTGATGGGGACAGGAACTAGGTGTCCAGATACTCAAATTCACAGAACAGCCATGCTAGGGTTTGCTTGGGAAGATCATAGTATTCCAATATATTTATGTGTAATGGCTCCCATTGATAAGCACACTTTGGCCAGGTCCTGAGGCCCTGGGTCAAAGGTACCATGTCCTCCAGAACTGTTTCCCCACTGGCTTGTGCCCAGGTTCCCAAGAGCAAAGAAGTCTGATGCAATGGGCCTCACACTTATTGTGGGAAACTGGGGCAGCATGAGAGGGAGATTTGGAAGGAAGGAGCCGGAAGTCCTGTTAATGTTGTTGGTTGACCGGGGAAGGACTCCTCGCTGCCCCCAGGGCTGCCCCTCCCCCTCGCTGCCAGCCTTTCAGTCGTTTCTTGGCTCAGCAGCTTCTGTGCCTTCTGGAGGGTGTGTGACAATTTGGTCAGTTTCCCAGATTCTCTTTGACCCATATAAAGTTTGGTTTAGGGGAAAGAATCTGCAACCATAAATCTGAAATATTTCAAAAATTATCTGAGCTTCAAGTCCTCTGTGCCATGGCTCTGTTAAACGGGAATAGGTCTGAGTGTGGTGGGACCTCCAAGTTTTGCAGGAACCCCCTTTTTGAAAGAAGGTGGTGCAGGGGGAGAAGTGGGCATGTCTGTTCATCGGACACATATCTTCTGGATTGAATTTGGTCCTTAGATTCGACTGCCAAGAATGGGGGAGTTGGGTTAAAAAATGCAATTAAAAACTATCATAGAATAAGTTTAAAAAATTCTCATATTGTCTCCGTTTTCTCCTTTTGGTGCAGCCGTATGCACTGAAACACAGGTATCAATTAGATTCCTGGAACGACCACCACAATCAGGATACAGAATAGTTCCATCATTCCCAAAAAACTCCCTGTGCTGTCTCTTTACAGCCAAATCATGCTCTGACCTGTAACTCCCAGCAACCAGTGATCTGTTCTCCCTCATGACGGTTTTGTATTTACGAGAGTGTCATGGAAATGGAATCACACAGCGTGTCATCTTTGGAGACTGGCTTCTTTCATTTCATGTAACCTCTGGAGTATTCATCTAAGTGCTTGTGTGGAACAACAGTTTACTCCTTCTCAACCACAGAGGAGAGTTTATTTCCCTGAATGGACATACCAATGTTTATTTCACCCTTCACCTCCTAAAGCACATCAGGGTCGTTTCAGCTTTTGCTTATCACAAGCAGAGCTGTTATACCCAGGTTTTTGTGTGAACAGGAGTTCTGATTTCTTGGGGGTGTGTACACAGGAGCGGGACTGCTCAGTTAGATGGGAAGTATATGCTTAACTTTGTAAGAAACTGCCCGTCCATTTTCCAGAGTGGTTCTGCCATTTCGCATTCCCACTAGGCATTCCCAGGACTCTTTACTTTGGCCACTCTGATAGGTCTGCGGTGGCATCTCACCCTGGATTTAATCTTAATTTCCCTAACGGCTGCTGTTGTTGAACATCTCTTAATGGGTTTATTTGTCATCCATAATGTCCTCTCCGGTGAAGAGTCTGTTCAAGTCCTTTGCCCATTTTTGAGCGATTTGTTTTTTTACTGCTGAGTTTGGAGCGCTCTTGTATAAAGATGCAATTTTATTGGGTGTTAAGAAGACTTGAGAACAAAGGAGCCCAGATAAAAGGGACTAGGGAGAGAAAAAAGGAAAAACCGAAGAAGAACCAGAGCCAAAGATACGGTTTTACTCTCCTCCCACACTTAAGCCGAGAAAGAACCGCACTTACCGCTTCATAATCTGCCAGTTCCAGTCTTGCTTTGTTCTGCATTGTCCTCTTACAGAGATAGATGGCTGAGGGAAGAAGAGGAATTACATGTGCAAAACCGGCCGTGCGGTGGCGTCACAAATCTGTCCACCCGTCTGTCCGTCTGCTCATCCAGCCAGCCCTCCCTGTGTCCAGGGCTGCGCGGTGCAGAAGATGCTTCCGTGATTCCTAACCTCCAGGAATCGTCCTGATGCTCAGGATCGGAAGAGGACTCCATTGCCCACGTCTTGACTGCTCCCTTTAGTTCTCCTCACTCTGTTTCACCACAAGCATCCCCGGCCAGGATCATCTTTGACATACATGATCATGTTCCCTTCCTGCCTCCACTCCCTGCCCTGCTTCCTCAGTGACCTCAGAGCACGGTGGGGCTCCTTAGGGTGGCATGCTTGGTTCTTTAAGACCCAGTCTGCTTAGCTTGTCAACCTCTTCCTTCCCTGCCTCACTGGCATGAGAGGTTCCCAAACCCCTTTCAGCTCCACGCTTCTGCCTATGTGTCTCTGCACAGGTCTTTCCACTTCCCTCTTCTTTTCCTCTCTCTGGCAACCTCCTCCTAACCTTGAAAGACCCAGCTCTGTGTTCCAGATAGCATCTCCCTACCCTCACCCATGAAACTTGATTCCAGTGCACCATAATTATGGGTTTATTAGACTGTCCCCAGCTCTAGGCTGAGGGCTCTTCAGGGGCAGAGGTTGTGTCCTACAAATCTTGAATCCCTACACCTAGCACCAGCACCGGCCACCGATGGAGTGGATGAACAGTGGAAAGGGTGGACAGCTTGGGTCTCTCTTCCCAGGGTAAGGAAGGGTTACTGGCCCTCAGTTCCAGAGGATTCTTTCCAAAGCCTGCTTTTATCACTTCTTCTCCCTGCCTCTGCTTCTTCAGTATCTCCCTCCTTCTCCAGGGTCAAGTCAAATGATCCAAGGATGATAGATGAGCGGTACAAATGACCTATAGGATGAACAGGAGAGAAGGTCGGAGAGGACCTGTGGCTGACCTGTAGTTTGGCAACTTAGTTAAACTAGGAGATCTAGTCAGCTCCTTGCTGGATCAACCAGCCTCCTCCATGCGATCTGAGAAACGTGCTCATGGCAGCTTACGATACGCTGGGAGATCATGACTGGCAGCCTACTCTGGTGTGCTCATGCCCGTTGAGCTGTATGTGAGAGTGAGTCAGTGCGTGTGCTCTCAGATCTGTTGATGTCAGGCATACCTGTTATTTTCATAATGCAAGTTCCCTCAATATGACATTTCACTGATGAAATTAATGTGAAAAGAGAGAGTTGTGGTTTCCAGGAAGACCCAGGTGAATGGTTCAGGACAACTTGGGGAAGAAGAGTTGGCCGACACAATTGTTCATGAGTTTGGTAGAAGTGAAATAACTGAGAAAATGGGGAGAAACAATAAAAATCTGAGAGAAGTCAACATGCAGGTTGTTTCAAAAGTATGTTTGAATTCTTGATGCACTTTAAAGATGCCCACACTGGATGGTTTATCTTCAGCGTTTAGTTAAGAAAGAAACTCCAATGATTGGGGCTTTTAATCTAAGAGAGTCTTTGGTCCTATCTCAAAATGCTGTCAAATGATTGTTCCTTTGTATAGCTTATGTTGGTACAAAGTGATTACGGTACGAATGTATCTCTTCTGCATAATCCTCCACTTACCAGCTTTTCCAGAGAACCAGGTAGCCATAGCTCTCCATAATGTATGCCAAAGAGGCATCTGCTTTATTACAAGGTACCTTCTTCACTCTTTTGGACCACCATTTAGGCAGCCTATGGAATTGGGGGCCACTAAAGAGAAGCCTGTCACCAGCTCTGCTATGCTGTTCTCATTGACCCAGGGGCAGAGCTGCTCAGTGGAGGTGGAAGCTACTTGGCCAATGCTGTCCCAAGCAGTACTTTGTACTGGATAAATGGAAAATGCAGGAAAGTCCAACCCAAGTTGGGCTCTGGACTTTACTTAAGCAGAATCATCCTGAGAAATTTTTAACCCATCTGGGTCAGAATGGGCTAGCTGGATTAGAAAGTAAAATACCATGTCCAGAATGCAAAGTGGGCACCATTCCTGGTGGCCATGAGCTACTTGGTCACATGCTTTCAGCTTGCTTTCCCTGTGGCTAATGTTACATGTGAGGGAGCCTGCTCACTACAACCAGGGAGGTAGGGTGTGGCTGTTGAATCGACCTTTTCTTGATATAGATTTTGGGGCTTGTCTCTGCCACTGTAGTACTTTCAATGGTGGTTGCTCTAATACCTAACCAATCAAATGGCCATTGGCAATGGCAGCCAGCCCTATTACAAGGCATCTGGGGGATGTGCTATAAGCTCAGAGGTTGGTTTTTCTTCGATATTTAAGTTCTTATTGTTAAATCTTTGTCTCCTTGCCCTCACACCTTCCCTCTTACCTCCTGGCATCTCACTGGGATGAATCACTACCATCTCAAGCTTACCACATCTCACCACGATAAAATAAGAAAACATTAAAAACCTTATGAAGTGAACTGACTCATATGCTACACGTGCGATTAAAAGATAAGAAACTATTGCCCTCGTCCTATTTCGATATACTTGAAGAACAGATTCCCTTCCCCAACTTTGTCTTCATGAGTGACATATTTACCTCAATCTCTTAAATCAGGAACCCTGTATAACATGTATTTCTCTGTGTTCCTCATACCCTCAGATCACTTTGTAGTACAATGGGCTTTTAGCATTGGAAGTAACCTTGGTGACCATCAAACACAGGCCCCTCGTTGCCAGATGGGAAAACCAAAGGCCCAGAGAGGTGACGGAATTTACCCACAAGTCAATTGGTGCTGGAGGGGGAATTAGAACTGATGGCTGCTTTGGAGTTTTTTTCATAATGACATTCGCCGCTCATTCATTTATTCATTCATCCACCCATTTAAATATTTAGCAAGGGCCTCTTGTGTGCCAAGCACTGTTGTTATGGTCTTGAGGCATCACCATAATAACCTCTACCGCCTGTACGAAGCTCACTGATATCAGATGCTGTTCTAGAGACTTTCCAAATGTTCACTTATGTCCCCATAATAACCTATGAAGTGGGTTCTGTGATTATCTTCATTTTACAGCCGAGGGATGTTTTTCAGGTCATTCCCCATTGTTGACAGTCACTAGAGCTGCTACCTCCATTCTAAATGTCTCTCCTTGACGCTGATGGCTTTTTGATAAACGTGCCCCTCCCAAATGATTTGACCTTCTCAGTCATTCTTCATGGACATGAAACCTCTGAATACTCAGGTTGGCCTCCTCACCACCCTCTTCCTCCCCATCAGGCTGCCTCCCCCAGCCTGGAATGTTTGGATGGTAAGGCTGTGATTTATTCAAATCTGTGCCCTAGCAACTGACACAGAGTAGGTGATCAGTAAAGGTTTGTTGAATGAGCGAAAGTTTTTGGGTTCTTCATCAGTCCGAATCACACCTATTCTGATTTCTCACTTTGCTTTCACCTCCTCTCTGCAAGAGGGCCACCACGGGACGCACACTGTCGAACACGACCTTAGTCATAAGAATACTAACAACCACCAGGGTTTCCACTGAATCCTTGCTATAGGTCACACACCAAACCTTACAAGCACTGCATTTCATCGTAACAAAACAACACTAGAAAACAAGGGAAATTATTATTATTCTGATCTGCACATGAAGTTTTTGAGGCACAGAGAAGTTAAGTAACTTGCCAAGATCACACAGCCAGTGGAGTCAGTTGATCTTGGAGCCGCTGCCCTAACTTCTCTTTTGGTAAATACTTTGATTTTTGGACTGAACTGCTTTGGAAGTGCTGGTGAGTACTTTGGATCCGTACCTTGACTTCTCCACCTGATTTGCCCAAGTCAAGGCATAGGAAGTCAAAATAATTTTGTTTTAATGAGAGCCTGATATAAATTGTTATTTCTAGCCTTGTTCATGCTGTGCATAAAATCATGTTGTGGAGAAGCTCTGTAGGGACGGGGGACTAATGGCCTGGTGTATGCAGTACCCAACAGCTGAAGCTTGTGGGTCCATATTTAGGTGGGTATTCTCATCTCACTAGGGTCTAGTTATCTGGTCCTGCCATGTTCTCCCCCGCCCCTTCACTGCCTGTAAGGATATTGGTTTTTAGATTCACCAGGGCACATGGCTGCTGCATGAATCTGAGCTACAATGACTCAAATTTCCAATTGGGCTTTCACGAGCAGTATTCCAGCCCTGGAAGGACTTGTTTTTTGATGAGCCAAATGTAGCTCTGATTTTCAGTTGGAAGCCTTGCCTCTCCACTTATCACATCACTTAGAGCACAGCCCAGTTCCAGAGGGACCCAGAGTGGTGCCTGCAGACAGCTGTGAGGTCCATCAGAAGGCCTCCCCCACCGCCCCATGTAAGGACCATCCTTCAGACCTGAAAACAAAAGAACTGTGCGATTGGTGGGCAATGACTTGTCCGCACCCCACCCTCAAATTTGCTCCCACCTGCTGGCTGGGGTTGGGAGGGAGCCAGTCTAGTGCACTGCCAGGTCTCCTGGACAGGCTTCCCTGAACACTGCCCAGCTGCACAGCTCCCCCTAGTCTCTGCAGCTGCCTCTGCCTTCCTGAGCAAGCCATCCTGCAAAGAACCTAGAGAGAAGCTTTGGGTCTCACCAAGTACTCCAGTCCCAAGGAGAGTCACTGCAGCCAAGTCAGTGACAAGGACGCTGTATAAAGGGACAGACCATGAAAGAAGCATTGGCCTGGAAGGCTTTTGGATCTGAGTTCCAATTTTGATGCTTGTACTGAGTGTCTGTGAATCACCTTTAATAAAGAATCAGGACTATCTGCAACTATTTACTGAGTTCCAACCATGCCTCAACCCTGCACGGGGCACTGGGGAACATGAGAGTGAACAGGTAGGACCAGCCCCTGAGCTTATGACTGAGCATCTAGATAAAGAGAATGCAAGGTGAAAAGTGTGAGGGTGTGTCCTCTCTGAGGCTCAGGTTTTTCATCTGGAGTATGGGGATAATATAGCTTCTTCAGAGGAAGTCTCATAGAGAGGATATGGCCAGAGTCTAACAGATCCCTGCCTACTCCCTTATGGCCAAGCTCCCAAGTTCATCCACTCTTATTTTCCTCGACCAGGGTACCTTCGGTACATTCCTCCCTGGTCTGTCTCCCTTTCCCACTAACGTCTAACTATCAAAACCACCAATGAATTATTAATAAGTCTTGACAAGATGGTGAGAATGGAAAGAACTAGGGGGAGGTGGCCCCTGGAACCAGCCCTCCCTGAAACCCTGCTCCAGAAAGGACTGGTCAGCAGCTGTTGTCTTGGCTCTGCATGACTCCACAGCTTGATAGAACTTTTCTTCCCTTCCCCCATTCTCTTCCAAAGGCTGCACCTTTCAGTGTGCTCTGCCTTTCTTCATTATGTGGAACAGGGAGCTTATTACATGTCAATGGTATGAAAAAGATTAAGCAGGAAAACGACCCCTCCTCCCTGCGTGGCTGTCACCCAGACACCAGGCATTTGTCTTCCACACTCCCAAGAGTGACACTTCTTTACTGCTCACCGTAGTCGGTGTTTTCAGGCTCCCAGCAGTTGGAAGGCCAAAAGTACGGGGCCTGCAAAAGAGCACAGGTGTCAGGACTCAGAGGAATGCTGGCACCTGCTCTCCTCTGCCCGGAGGCAGGGTCCACCTTCTCTAGCACCCAGTGACGACCCTCCCGGGGACATGCTCTGCCCTGTGTCTTTTGTGCCGATACCACATCCCCAACTTTCTCCTGTTCTTAATTCAGTTGAGGCTGTCAACATTTTAACCCAGGTATTGAGAAATGAAAGCAAAGGTGAGTAAAATAAATGCAAAAATGAGAAACTTAGTTTAGAGGACAAACATATCTTCTCCCAAGACAAGAGAAGTCAGACCCGCACAGTTTACTGGGCAAGCAAGCTCCAAGTTCCTTTTATCCCTTTGAATTGTGTGCCCCTAAAACTGATATGTGGAAGCCCTAGCCTGGAGGGTGGCTGTATTTGGAGTAAGGAAGTAATTAAAGTTAAAAGAGGTCACAAGGGTGGGGCCCTGATCCCATAGGATTAGTGTCCTTATTGGAGGAACTGCCAGGGAGCTTGCTTTCTCTCTGTCTCTGCTATATGAGGAGGATAGTGAGAAGCGGCTGTCGGAAAGCCTGAATGACAGCTCTCACCACAGACTTCACCTGCTGGAAATTTGACCCTGGGCATCTGGCCTGCAGAACGGCAGGAAATAAATTTCTGTTGTTTAAGCCCCCCAGTCTGTGCTATTTTGCTATAGTAGCCAGAGCAGACTGAGATACCCTTTGACTCTGAAAAACTCCACTCCAAACCCCTTGGTGTTGACCTTGAAACAGCCCCTTATCATCTGCCCCGTTTCCCTCTAGGACAGGATCTGAGAAAAGGAGAGGAAAATGGATGGGAGGGGTTAGGCTGTGGATAGAAACTTCACACCAGGAAGGCAGCATGACAGAGCAGAAAGATCAAGGACTTTGCCCTGAGGCTGACCCATGCTCAAATCAAGGCCACCTCCCAGATCTACTAAACCTCAGAGCGCCTCAGTATTCTCATCTGTCAAATGAGTAATATTTACCTCCCCAAGTTTGTTCTTCAGAATGAATGGGGAAATATGTGGAAACCCCACTCCCTCAACAACAAATGGCCCAAATAAAAGCTTGTTTGGCCTTCCCAGTGCTAGGGGGAGGTCAGGGTTACTCCCTTAAATGACCTTGGTTTTGCAGGTCATTCTAAACTGAGATCGGATGATAGGAGACAGTTCTTCAGAGCAAGGGGCTGGCAGGCCTACCTGGAAACGGTAAAAGGTGCCATCATCCTTCATGGTGAGAACGTGGTCTGAGATCGGAAAGACGTAGCCCTGGGCAGCTATAAGGCTTCCCAAGTGTATTGCTTCAACTGCTTGGACAGGACGGGAGAGAGAGAGAGAGAGAGGAGTATTTAGCAAGCCGTCAGAGTGCAGGACTCCTTACGTGGAATGTAAGTCAGGAGGGTAGAAGGGCAACTGGAAGTCAACTGCCCTCACCCTCAGATAACTGCATGATTCATTGATTGATAACTTTTGATATCAATGCACTGGTCTGGATGGGGTGGGTGTCAGGGTTGGAAAAGGCCAACATGGGTCTGGGTCTCATCTGGATGCCAGCTCTGAGACACTGACATTGCTTGACTTCCCCCAAGACCTCCAGAAGAAAGTAGCTTCATGGTGAAGAGCAGGGCTCCGGCACATAGACACCTGTCCTCCATCAAGGGGGATGTTTCAGGTAAGTGCTTAGCAGGGCCTGGAGCTCAGTAGGTGCGGGGAGCCCAGATTCATGCTGCTACTTTCATCATTTTTATCATCCCCAGCAGTGAGCATGCAGCCTCACTGCCCAGAGAGACTCTGGACTCCCGTGGCATTCCCCGATATGACAGTCCCACTGGAGAACAGGAGAGCATTTCCGTTCTCTTGTGGACGCAGAGTAAAACCTCACTTTCTTAAGGGCACTGCAGTGGGGAGTGGCAAAGGGAGGCCGACCTGACAGAAATATGCCCATTTTTGCCACAATCAACCCATTGTTTTGTGACTTAGTGCCAGCCCTAAGTAGATCCACGTAGTTAAGAATTTATATTTATTCTGAGGAGAGCTAAGGAAAAAAATAACAAATCTAAATGGTTCTGATGAGGGAACAGGAGGCTGGCTGAGGACAAAGCAAAAGCTGGCGCCTTGCACCCCCCCCCTTCATCCGCTCCCCTCCATAGGTGTAGCATTCCTTAGGCACCCCTGACTGCCATAAAATGATAAATAGTTAACTTGCTAAGATCACAATCCTACAAGACAGGAGTCTCCCCTGGTTTGCAAATATCCTTGAGATTTACAAACAAAGAAGTTACCTTATCAATAGCCCAAATTCCAAAGACACAGAACTCAGTTTCTCAAGCCTAATGTCATCCTCCCCTCCATAAAAACGGAAGGAGGCGGAGGTAGAAGGAAAAGCAAATAAAGTTAAATTTATTCTAAACCTAAATCTCATTAACAAGGATGTTTGATGGCAGGAATGTAACATTCCACCAGGAGACTCTCAATTGTCTTTACTTAATAGTAACTAAGCCTTCAATATCCTGATAGTATTCTTTGCCCCAATAACCCTTTGTCCTCACCTACCCAACTCCTGCGTATATAACCAACCACCCCTCACAACCTGGGGCAGCCGCATCTCCGCCTGCCCACGGGTCCTGTCCCCGTGCTTTAATAAACCACCATTTTGCACCAATGACGTCTTAAGAATTCTTTCTTTAGTCGTCGGCTCCGAACCTCCTCACCCCACCGAACCTGACTTAGGTTCTGGGACTTCATCATTTTTACCATGCATGATAATCTTCCACAAATATAAAAGCACGCTTACTGGTAGAAACTTAATTTTTGGATGTGGAAATTACGGCTATGCCTAAGGACGCTAAGGAATTATTAATTTTGTAAGCGCTGAATTTTTTAAAGCAACTTGTTTTGTCTTTACTCACAAACTTCTCAAGAGGTTGGATATAATCCAAGTGTTTTGCTTATTTAGAATCAACTATCCTTTGGAAATAACTGGTGGAGTCAGAACAAAGTTGTATCTTATTTGCTTAGTGATGCCCAGTGTGCTTTTTAAAGTCTGCATGCTTCAAGAATCATGGGTCCAGCAAAAAAAGAAGGATTTCGTCCCTGGCAGCTGCTCCTTCCCCAGGGAAGAGAGAACAACATCCAGTAAGAAGGTGATTTCCATGTTGCCAATGTAGGAGCAAGAACTCACCATCCTCTGTGGTTTTGCTTAGATATATGGCCGATGGGGAGTAAGACGGGAGGGAGGGGCAGATATTGGATGAACCTGGCTTCCCAGGGCCTTGATTTGCCTCATTTCCACTCTTCTATTCCCAGCTGGTGAATTATTAACTCCTCCTTATCTGTTTCTCAGAAGCCCAAACAGTTCCCAATACCTTGACGTCCTCCCAAGGCCATTCAAGTATAAGAGACCTTCACAGATATGAGCCTTATTATTCACGACCTTTCAGGGAAGCTTCTCAGAAGAGGGCGGGAGGCCTCCTGAAGCCTATTCCCCTGCCCCTAGCTGGCTCCGGGCTCTCGCAATACTGCCATTGATACTAATAATCATAATAAAGTATGTGTCAGAAATAACAAGGGTTATTGTGGAAAGGGGAAAGAGACTGTTGCTGGAAGAGAAGCACCGTGAAGAAAGGTGGTCCTTGGGCTTAGCATTATAAATGCTAAATGCAAAGAAACATTGACTTTAAATACATGGAACTAAACTGGTAGAAATGTATTGCATCCAGTGGACAATGGCAAAGCCAGGCTGCATGAGGGAAACATGGGTCATAGTTAATTTGAGTTCTTTCCTGAAAAGGATTTGAATTCAGTTTCCCCCTATGGATTAAGAGCTTGACTAGAATTAAGAATTTTCACTAGTCATGGAAGTGGCCATTAATCCTGGTGGTGAAAAAGGCTAGTGTCACTTCCATCAGTGATCTGCTTTTGTGGCATTCAGATTTCTGGCAACTATATTTCATTGAACTCCATGTAAATTGTATTGTTTCATAACCAATAGTATATTAAGGGTATCAGATTAAAATAGAGGAATTCCGAAGGTAACGCTGTGACTGCTGGCAAGGAATCACAGACATCTAGAAGGGGCATTAAAAAAAAAAAATCTTTAGAAAGCTCAGCCATTGGAAGCCATTTAATTTGGGACAAAGAGGTCTAATCCCCAAGAACACAAGAATACATTAATGGATATTTATAAATATGACCTTTGGGCATTGAGGATACTCAGTTAAAACAGGAAGTAGATAATAAATTCTGAAAAGTATTAACTGACACATGGATAGTAAGTTTCACTTATCTGCAATTTTTATTTTTCTGAAACTCCTCATTTTCTAATTATGCTGTGAAAATAAATTTTGCTACTTATTTTCTGGTGGGAGGACAGATTTGGAAACTGTTTTATTGGCCAGAGTTTTGTTGTTTTTCTAGTAAGATTTTCTTAACTGAAATGCACAATTAAGGTTGAAAAAAAGAATCATTCTTTCACTTCTTGAGGAAGCAGAAAACAGAAGGAGTCTCAGCAAATAATTAAACATCTTAATTGTGGATCAGGCAATCTAATTTTAAGAGCTGGTTCTAGAAGGCTGTTTCATGATAGCTCTACAACTTATCTTTAATTGCTGTGGCTAACGAGAATTCATCTCATTTCACACGTTATTGTATTGGGCTCTTTGGCACTCTAAATAATTGCTCATTTCCTCAAAGGGTGATTTAGATTTAAAGATAGATATTCAGTTGAGAAAAGAAATTAATTTTATTTGCAAACAGAGTGATTCCAACTTGGGATTCACATTTATAAACCCAGCTCTCTGGAGGCTAGCAAATCTGGTCTGGAACTTGTTTATGGGATGTTTCTCAGTGCCATGGAGGATAAAGTCAGGGTCAAGTACCTGGGTCCTCGATGGAAAGGTTCTTCATAAGCCACTGTACAATGTCAGTACCTGAAACGATAAAGAAATTTGAACTGAAGACATCATGGATGCTTGCCCTGTGGTGGAGAAACATGTTTATCTAAGGAAGTCCTAATTCCAACTAGCACACACCCAGAGAGCTGGGTAATATTGACAATTTTCCATCCTAACTAAACACTTCTATCCATTAGGACACTTGCATAGTTATAGTCCTATTTGTTTCCAAAAAAAAAAAAAAAAAAAAAAAAATCCTCTTCCAATGACTCAGGATGATCTTGCGTCCACACTTCTGGGTAATATCTACAGGAGACTTCCCCGAGACAGGCTTGGTGAAGTTTTACCACACCTGGCTCCCAGGACATTTCCTGAGGGAGGAGGCCTCTTCAGCTCCCTACCCTGACAAGGCCTGACCAACACAGCTGCTCTTACATGTTCCTAAAACAACAACAACAACAACAACAACAACAAACAAAACTCTTTTTTTTTTTTTTTCCCCTGGCATGGACCCATTTTAAAAGAAAATGCCCCTGTTTCTGGGGAGAAACTTCTTTGTGTTCACCCAAACCTATTTCCCCTATTTTTTGGATCACTAGATTACATTTCGAGACTCGTCTGCCATTGGGTATAGATTGAGTTCTTACAATGGAAAATGGCTAGAAGTGATGTATACCACTTCGAGGCTTGGACCATAAAAACTCCCATGTGACCCTACACAGCCTTCATTCCCTATCTGCTGGCTGAATGGAGAGAACCCCAAGAACCCAAAGGAGGGCAGAGCTGCAAGGCGGAAGGAGCCTGGGATCCTGAACAACCATGAAAATTGATGCCCATTTTGGGCTCTGATTTGATTGAAAAATAAACTCTGTTGTGTTACGCCCCAGAAGTTGGGATTTATCTGTTTTGATATTGAGTACTACCTTAACTAATATAAAATTATAAGAGTTGGAAAGGACTTTTAAAGCTTATCTACTCCAACCCTAGCCCATACTGGAACCACATCTCTAATCCCTGGATAGGAAGTACCATAATCCTACTGGGAAAAACCCTAGTACTTGGGAATCACAGATTCTCCCCTAGGCAGCGTGGCCTAGTTAAATCATCTTTGATTTCTCTGAACAGAAATTTGACCCTTTCTGAATTCCTCTCTTTGGACTAAGTTTTGCCCTCTGATGACAGAAAAACAAATCCAGACCTTCTTGCTCTGGAGAAAGTCCATCCTATATACTATCAACATTCTTCCTGAGTTTTCCTCCCTTGAGATGAAACACGCCTGGGTCCCTCAGCTATTTCCTCCCATGACATGACTTAGAGCCCCTCCCATTTTGGTCATAGGTCTCTGAATATGTTTCCTTTTGTTTGCCTCCCTTTGAAGATGTCACACCTGGAGCCAATGGAGGAGTAGAGGAGTTCAAACTTCTGGAAAGTTCTGTACTTCCGGTTAATTCACCTTTGTCTCTCAACAATTGCACTTGGAACTAGTGCAGATCTTCAAATGCGGCTTTGTCACCTCAGGATGGAATGTCTGATGGAAAGCAGCCTGAAAAGGGCAACCTTTCTAGATGTCTGAATCCTGTCATGTGTGGGTCTGAGGGTTGGTGTGAGAGACTAGGTCTCCCCATAGCTTTCCCAGAACAGAGTCCTAACTGAAAACCTTTAGTGAGCTTGCCCTTTTTCCCAGAAATAAAGTTTCCCAGACACTTGAATGGTTTCCAGAGGTGAGAGCAGCACAGGCCTGTTTCTCTCCAGCTCTCTGGAGGGGGAATGAGCTTTGTGCAGTAGACAACCAGGGCCCCATCCTGTGTGACCAGCCGCCATTGACACAGCCCTGCAAGATCCCCCATTTCAACCTCTGAAGCAGAACCTGTAAGCTTTTCCCCACTCTTGCTCCCAGATACCATCTATGAGCTAAACTTTGGATCAAAACCCCTCCTAGTCATTCACATTCTTTGAGCGAAAGGAGAGTATGTCTGTGTGTGCTGGTGTGTGTGTGTGTGTGTGTGTGTGTGTGTCCATCTCCTCCGAATTATACAAGTTCAACATTTGTCCTAGGAAATGAAGAACAAAGCAGAAATCAAATAAGAACTGTAATCCCAAGTTGGGGGTGGGGGAGAGACTCTAACCTGTTTTTTCCTCAAAAGAAAAATAGTTCTTTTTTGTGGGTTGCCTGGAAACGGATAGGTTTCCAGCATCAGCAACAGCTCTCCCCCGGGCAGGCGGATTATCTTTCTGCTGAGCTTGCTGAACCATTATTTATCACCTGCCAAGATTGATTACTCACCCTGGGACAATGACAGCCCTTCCTTTCCCCTGTTAATTACTGTCATCATTAATATCCATGTCACTAATTAGTATTCATTCACATTGAAACTCCTTCCTTGCTATCATATCCGTTCCCCCCTCCACTCCACCCGAGACTTCAGCACCATTGTCTAGATTTCTACCCCCTTTTGGTTTTTTTTGCACTCCGTGTTTGGCCTAATTGCTCTCCCCAGTCCACTAGGCCCTGGTTTGCATTCACAGAGCTGAAGCATCACATTTAAGACCTCCTCCTGCTACCTCTTTTTTTTTTTTTTGGTCAAGAAGGGAAAGTCACAAAAGCCTCTTGCCTTTTTACCTAGTGACGTGGGGACCACAGACCTGGATTTCTTGTCCCTGATGCGACCACTGCAACACTCAGCGTTTTTGTCTGGGGACAGGTGTGAGTGTCCTCGAGCCCCAGTGAGGGCCGAGCCAGATGCCCTGGCCGTCCTGGGTCACGGCCCTCAGTCTGCAGCCGTCACCACCTCGCCGCTGTTCCTCACCCACCGTGGCCCTGCAGGGTGGGTGTCAGCAAACACAACAACGCCTCTCGTGGCGGACATTCTTGTTCTCCTGGGTGTGGGGTATTTCAGGCTTAACCCAGGAGCCTCCAGCCTCGTGGCAGGAAGTCAATGTTGCATGTTCAACCCCGGGAACAAGTAAGGGAGGGAAATCTGTCATAATATTATGTCCTTTAAAAGACCTACAATTATTACTGCCAAATCAGGAGAGAATAGTGCAGCCGACGGCCGGCAGAAAGCATGTTTCTTCTTTTTTTCTCTTTCCTTTCTTCCTTTTCCCCCTCTGGCCCCCAGTCATTCCTTCCCGCCTATTCTAAAAAGAATTTGAAGCAGATTATTTTTCTGTTCTCTCTCAAATGAACTGTTGTTGCCCTTTGTTACCACTGTTGGATTCCGTTCTTATCGGAGTCAAGCTGCCCTGCTCAGGACTTAAAATCAGTATAGAAGCATTGGGGGCATTATGGACATTGCGGAGAATATGTGCTATGGTGAGCACTGTGAATTGTGCAAAACTGACGATTCACAGACCTGTACCCATATCATATAATATGATACATTATACATTACTAAAAAATGAAAAGAAAAGAAAAGAAAAGAAAAGAAAGAAACACGAGGGACAAATGCAGAATAGCTACCCTTTATCCCCAGAGGTTCTAAAGACACTTGGCTGAAAGTTTTCTTTTTGAGGCTAACACATCCACATCTACTCCAGGGATATCCATGAACTATACCAGAGGGCGCCTGAAACTCCTCCCAAGAACACATGGTTTGTTATACATTAAAGGTGCACTTTCTGTTTCCGTATGTGTTGTATGTACGTATTCCCATTGTGTCTCTTACATGTAACTGTGTCTCTGGGCAGGTTGTTCAGACACAACTCAGAAGTTCTCAAGTAGGGGACTGAATAATTAATTATGGCTCATCGATACAATATGTGTAAATATTTAAATATATATATATATATATATATATACACATATATATAATGCCTACTGTATTAAATGAAAAAGTAGATCAAGCACAGCGTGTATTGTAAAATGACATTTAAAAAATTTTAAGTGACCTTTTTACAGTAGGAAACACGTATTTACTTTTGTATCGCATTAAATACGTATGTGTAGGTATGTACAGGTACTGGGAAGAAAAGTTTTGGAAGAATATTTAAACTGTTGAAGTGATCTTGGAGAGGTAGGAGGGTCAAAATATGGGAAGTTTCTATTCTTTCCATGCCCTTATTATTTGGAGCTCAAGAACATTAATATGTTGTTCTTGAGAACACATGCTGTATTTGAGAAAAACACTTTTCACTTTTAAGAACAGAGAGGGGTGCCCAGGCCTCTGAGACTGCTGTGGACAGGCTGTGGGGAGCCAGGTTGCAGACACACAGTGGAGAGAGTGAGGGGAACCCTTGGCTGCTGGTCCTAGGCCCTGGGCATGTCCTGCTCCCCAGGGAAAGAGCAGAGAAGAATGAAGTCATGACTCCCAAAGCTGCCTTTTCCCTGAGGAGTAAAGAGTGGGAGACTCACTCCTAAGCCTCAAGTTGTCACTCTCTCTGGCCATTGGGCCAGCTCTAGAGCCTTGTGTAGACATTAACGGGGCAGCTCACCGTAGTCCTGGACTAAGGGTGACTATCTGCATCCCTTGGTATAAACTGGATTTGAGTAAGCTGGTAAGATCTTCTCATACTTTAGGGAGTTCTCTTTCTGGTTTGGGGGAGACCCTTACTATCTTGTCCTCGGGTGTTTTAAGTACCCCCCCCCCTCAAAGATTAAGGGATACCTGGAACTTCCAGGTACAAATAAGTTACAACCTAAGGGCCTCCTCCCCTGAAATACTTTCCCCATTGTCTCCAAAGTATTATATCAACCTGAGCCAAAATCTGATTATGTAAACTTGAGAAAAGACCGGTTGGAGGCCCCTATAAATTTCAAGTCATGTGCAACTTGGTAGCTTATAAATCAGAGTTCTGGTAATTGAAGCAATGGAGAATTTACTTGTCAATCCTCACCACTGGGGAAAGACACCTTCACTTGAGTGAACTCTTTCTGGAGCCCAACAAAACTCAAGATTGTTCCTGCCATGAGTGACTTTCTGGTACTCCTCAGTCAAGGTTATGATCCAGGCCACCCTGGGCTTCTCACATATCTGCCAAGGTCTCTGCTATACCTGTGGGTGAAGAGGGCAGCTCTGTGTCACTTATCGCATGGGTGCCTGTGCAGGCCAGTACTCGTGAAGGAGGGAGTCATTCCCATATGCCCACTGGGTACTAGGCCAGAGTCAGGCACCTGACACCGAAATCGCATATCGTCTCGACAATAATTGTGCGAAATATAATAACTAGCATAGTCATTTTACAGATGGTGCCCAGAAAGGCCTGAGGCCACATACCTGTAAGAGCCAAGTCTGGAATCCAGGAAAAACTCATACCAGATAGCATGTCCACTACATGTTTTACCTCTCTTATTCTCAGTAACTTCCAAACAGTACTCAGAACAATAATTAGAAAAGGGATGCTCTGTACTCATTTTCTTTCCTGAAGCAGAGACATTCATTTAGTGGTAATAATAATTACTACTAATATTAGCTATTGAGCTAATGATTCATTAAGCACTTTCTGTATTCCGGGCTTTGAAATGACCCTACTATAGTAATCTCATGATGTAAATACATTATTACCATCTCCACTTTGCAGGTGAAGGGAAGGACATGTTAGAGTTTTAAACCTTTACTTTTATGCCTTAGTTAAAGCGCACACACACACACACACACACACACACACAGAGGTGCCTGGGTGGCTCAGTCAGTTAAGTGTCCAACTCTTGATTTCAGCTCAGGTCATGATCTCAGGGTCCTGAAATCGAGCCCTGTGTCAGGTTTCATGCTCAGGTTTCATGTCAGGTCTGCTTGAGGTTCTCTCTTTCCCTCTCCTTCTGTCCCTCCCCCTTCAAATAAATAAATAAATACATAAATAAATACGTAAATCTTTAAAACACACACACATACACACAACGCAACAGCCAGCCAGCAGGGAAAGCTGAACTTACATCAGAGATGTTAAACTGTAGGACTGCGGGCATGGTGTATGGCCGGCACAAAGACAGGAGAGTCACGAGGCAGAACCCTGTGCCATGACAAGTCTAGTGGCATTCTGAAGAGTAGCGTTTGGTCAAGGCGCTTGAGTTTCTCCAAGGGAAAGCGTGATAAACGTCACAGACATGCTTGTTTCCCGAGCATATGAAGCAATAAAGCACGGTATTTATAAAGTCAGACTTGAGTTCAATGCATGCTGCGTCGCTTACGGACTGTGTGACTCTGGGCTGGTCCCTGAACCACGTCCCACCCCAACCTCCATTTCTTCATGGGTTGATTGGGGGGGGGGGGTTCTGCCTCCTTCAAGGGCACAGTGAGATCATGAATTCAAGGAAGTGCTGTATGGGCCATGCGGGGTAAGCATTAGTACACATCGGCTATAGACAGGGTCTGTGTCTTCAGGATCTTGTCTTGGAGCCAAGTGTCCAATCAAGTCATTGCATGCCCCTGGGAAAGCAGCAGCCGCTGGGAACTTGAGAGGGTGAAGGCAGAGCGCGTGCCCTTACCCCATGGCAATTCAGTCCAAAATAATGAACTGAGCTCATTCTTGTTCTGGGTGCACTGGTCCCGCACACATCCCCCCACTGGCACCCTCTGCCTTCTCTCCTCTTCTGCCGCACCGACCGCCTTTCCATTCCCAGAATGCGCCATGACCTGCGGCAGGGCCTTTGCCTCAGCGGTTCCCTGGGCCGGTCACGTGCTCCCCTTTCTCCACCTCTGCCCTTAGCTGACTCCTGCCCTGACTGGCTCAGGAAGCCTTCACCGCTCTTCACACCAGGCCAAGCCCTTAGGCTTTCACTTGCAGACAATGGGATTCCTTCTCCATCTGGAAGTAGACATCCGCGCTGTGATTACGTGATCCACACCTGCCTTCCCCTCCCCATGAGCTTTCTGGGGCTTCTGTAAGACAGTACCAGCAACCAAGCGGCCCAAACAGCAGAAATGGGTTGGTTCACCGTTCTGGAGGCCAGACCCTGCAATCGGGGTGTTGACTGGGTTGGCTCCTTTGAGGGTGGAGAGGGAGAATCTGCTCTGTTCCAGGCCTTTCTCCTTGCTTCTCTGGGTTTGCTGGCAGTCCTGGTGTCGGCTGGCTGGCCCGCACATCACCCTGATCTCTGTCTTCCTCTTCTCATGGGCCTCTCCCTGCGGTGTGCCTCGGGTCCAACTTTTCCTTTTAGGGGGGCATCAGTCTCAAGGGACCAGGGCCCACCCTCACTAGCTCATGTTAACTCATTTCATCTGAAATAACCCTCTGGCCAAATGAGGTCACGCTCTGAGATAATGGAGGTTAGGACTTCATGTGAACTTTTGGGACGACACCATTCAACTCCAGCCCTCGCTGAAACTCTCACTCTGAGACAGCAGGACTCGGTCATACTGTCCTCTCTTTGGCGTGGAGCTGGGGTTTCCTCTATGCTCACTGAGCAACAGTTATCTTCCAATAGACATCACACAACCTGTGTTCATTACAAATCAATGCACATATTCATTACATTTAAAAAATTTCTCTCAATTTTCATGACCCCTGAAAACCTCCTCCCAAACCAGTACCAACTGCGGATTGGTGTTTTGTGACCGCTGCTTTCAAGGACAGTTTCGGGGGTTTTCTGTTAAAATTCACCTCTTTCCTCGTATAAAGAAAGCTTCACAAATGAACGCTTGAAAAAATACGAAGCAGCAAGCCCAAGCCTCCTTCTTTTCTTTGTGCAACCCTGGCTGTCACCTGAAGAGGACGGTGAGCACAGGAAAGGCGGTCTTCGACTCTCTCCTTTGGGGCTGACAGCCACCGTCGCCCTCCTGCCTCTTCGCCTGTCCCTCTGCTCACTCCGCCGGCTTCTAGACTGCAGAGTTCAAACTGCCTTTGACTGGCTTTGATCCACTGTGTGATTTTCTCTTCTTCACAGGCTTCCGCAGAGTCTGACTTGGTTTTGAACAGGTTGGAGGAATGAAATCCAGACACGCCAAATATAATTTTGAACCCAGTGGGACCCATGCATCACCACTGCATCCACTCCTAAACCGGGGCCTGGCAGGGCCGCTTCCCTGGGGTTTTCTTCCAGGCCCCGCAAACGGGCTTGCCGGCCTCCATGGGCATGTGGCCACTGCGCCCCTCAGCGACCCAGGGCCCACACCCCGGGAAGGAGGGCTGGCTGCCAGGGACCCCCTAGTGGGCCTCTCCCCAAGTCCAGCCTCCCCGGCTCAGATCCTGCGTTTCCCCATTCTCTGAAATTTAAAGCTTCCCTGTGCATTATGAAAAATAATAGGGGGCAGGAGACCAGGCGAGGTTATTACCAACTCATAAATCAACCAGGAGGCTCTGAGGGTTGCAGCGAGGTGTCTGAGACGGGCCCCCCGGTTTGTTATCTCACCCAAGCCCCCACGATTGATTCATAACCTCATAACCCTCCTGCGTCCCAATCCCAGGCCTTCTATCTAATTGTCAGCAGCCGAGTACATGATTTGCAAGAGGATGGGGTGGCGGCAGGCGTGGGGGCAGAGGAGAGATTAGTTTTGTCAATCATTAGCTTCTGGGGAGGCTGGGGAGCACTCAGGATTTAGCTTCGCAATCAGCTTATTAAAGAGAAGGCTGAGCACCGTTATGCTGATTGGGCCTTGGTGCAGGGGGACGGGGGGCGTGGCCTCTGTTCCCAGAGGGTGGTGGCCACGAAGGCCCGCCTTCGGCTCAATCCAAAGGCAGGAATGATGGGCTAGCAGACTGGGGGCTCCTGGGGAGAAGGGAGCTAATGCCAGGTCTCCAGCAGCACCCATCAGAGAGCATTAATAATGTTCTGAGGGCGGCTAAGCGATCTGGGGAGGTTCCGGGGAGGCCCGGAGGGGACTCTGTCAGGGGCGGGCATCAGGGCTACATTGCCTCCCAGTATTGTCTAATGGCCATCTCCTTTGTGAAAATTCTGCATCTGAAACGTGGTTCATGAGCAGAGGCATGTACACTGAAGTTAATCTGTCGGGCTAAGGCTTTCTTGAGGGGAGCAGGAGGGAAGAGCCTTTATGATACCCAGGTCTGTGGGCTGTGGTCCCTTCTCTGGAACGTGACGCATCCGTCTGCACTAGCACGCGGTTATACTCATCCAGTTCCACCGCACGCTTTAATGCTTCAAGACTGCCAAGTGCGCCGGACATCTGCCACCAGCGTGGGATGGGCGAGGCTTGCCCAGCAGGACGTGTGAGCAAGCCAGGGTTCAAGCAGAGTCTGGCACACCCAGGTTCGTGAGCAAAGATTTGATTGGTTTTGCACTGATTCCAGCTCCAGTCCCCGGGAGCCTGCCTCTGGGCTTTGTCAGGAACAGCTCCAGCGTGATGCCGCGAATTTTGGCCATCAGACGGACTAGGGTTCAAGGCCTGGCTCTGCTCCTTGCCAGAGCATCCCCTTGGATGAGTTCCTCTGCCACACAGAGCCCCAGCTGACCTACCTGCGAAGTGGGGTCCATCACAGAAGCTCCCTCGCATTCTGTTATGATTGCTAGAAATGAGGTTAGAGACATGACCTAAGTCTACTTTCCACCTACACCCCGTGTGGACCCCTGCTTCTGTCCGAACTGGAATCTGGAGCTGCTCTCCCAGGGAAAGGCCCCCCACCTGGAATCCAGCTTCTCTCTCCACTCCTGTCCAGGCCCATGCCACAGGCCTTCCGGGGAGCTCACTGCCATTCTGATGCGGCTCTTCCCAGCTTCTCTGTTTCCTTCTGTTCCGATGGATAAGTTCATCATTTTTTTTTAAAGAATATTTATTTATTTATAAATAGACATATTAGCAACTTCATAAATGTCTGCATGGTCATCTGGACACCGTGTCAGTGAGGTCCTGGAGGGGAGCAGGGAGCCCCCCATAAACACCACAGTTGGGGACCACAGACAGAGCTGTGGTCTGGTTAAGGGATGATGAAGCCATCTAGAGCTGGAGCATCAGCGAGAGACGTTTCTAGCACTAGGTCCAACAGGATCAGATGCTGTGACCTCTCCTTTACACTGACGTCCTGCTGGTGTCATTCGGGCCTGGATCTGCTACAAGTAGCCAGGGAGCAAGGGGATCTGTTAGGGCAGCCCACAGTGGGAACCTCTGAGCATGCAGAGCGGGGTGGGAATGATGGAGGGGGCTCTGGAGGGACACAGGGAGAGGATCCAGCTCAGAAGGGGAGGGGAGAAAGCATTTATTATAAGGCCTATCCTTAAATCGTGGTTCAGGCGTCCTAATTCTGTAGCACGCTTTACTTCAACAGAACGCAGGGCTGGAGGATTTTGCTCTGATGTCCTGGTTCTCTTGAGAAAGAAACTTTACAGTTCTAAGGGGTTGTAGGGCTTAAAGGGGCTGCACACATGCCAGCGCTAAGTCATCGTCCTAATACCCCTGAGCCTTTACCAGGTGCTCCCACTTTACAGCTGGGGAAACGGAGGCTCAGAGCCTAATGGCGTCTTCATTCGTTCATTTGGTTGAGCTCCTGCTCTGCCCCCTGCTGTTCCTCATCTGGAGGTGTGATGGCCTCTCCAAGCTCACGACTTCATGGACAAGTCTGGCAATTAGGGAGCAAGCCACACAAAGACAACAACAGCAGCCAGCCAGCGCAACAGTGAGAATGGGGTGACAGGAGAGAGGGAGACTGCGGACTGCAGAGGCTGGGAGGTGAGCGGATGGCATTTCCCCGCGGGCCTGAGCAGTAGGAAGGACGGGTTGTGTGATATTTGGAGGAAGAGCAGGGGATGCAAAGATCCCCAGTGGGACTGGGGATGCAGGCCAGGCTGGCTGAGACTGAAGAGGGAGGGGCCACAGCACCCAGGGAAGCGTCTGGAGGGCTCTGAGAAGGGGAGGGGTCTGGGGTGGGCTTTCATTCCTTTTATGGATTTATTTTAAAGTTTTTATCTGAGTGTAGTTGATACACAATGCAAGGTTAGTTTCAGGCATACAACACAGTGATCGCACAAGTCCATATGTGACACTGGGCTCATCCCAAGTGTAGCCATTACTGCCACCATCCAATACCATCGACTGTATTCCTTACGCTGTGCCTTACGACCCTGTGTCCTCTTCCTCCCATAACTGTAAGCTGGACCTCCCACAAACCGTATAGCGCTTCTTCAAAACATTACAAATAGAAATACCCTGTGATCCGATAATTCTACTGTTGAGTACTTACCCAACGAAAATGAAAACACTAATTTGGAAAGATACACACACGCTATATATTTATCGCAGTGTTATTTACAACAGCCAAGACATGGGAGTGTCTGTCCATAAACAGATAAGGAAGCTGTAGTATGTACACAAAATGGACTCTTATGCAGCTGAAAAAAGGAATGAGCTCTTGCCATGGGGCACGGTTTTCAAAGATGGCTTTGGCTACGAGGAGAACAGATTGTAAAAGAATGGGAGCAGAAGACGGGAGACCATGCAGCTGTTATTTTCAGTGGGTTGGGGGAATCTGATGCTGGTTGGGGTCCATGGTGGTGGTGGATTGAGAGAAGCAGGTGGGGTCCAGGCTACCTTGGAGTCAGGGCTCCTGGTCCTATCTAATGGACGCAACATGGTCTCAGAACAAGAGAAGTCAGGATTAACTCCCAGGTTTCTAGCTTAACTAATCACATGCCTGGGGGAACTTCAACTAACTGAGCAACAGAAGCAGGTTGGAGGGGAAGCCTGGGTTCCTTTGTTGGCCACGCCTTCTCTGAGATTTATACATAGTAGTCATCGGAGTGGAGGTGTCAAGTTGGCCATTGGACAAATGAGTGTGGGGTTTTTGGGGGAGAGCAGGTTGGCGATGCTATTTGGGAGTGACTAATGTGTAGGAATGAACACAAGCAGGGGCACTGGTTGAGGTCAGCCATGGAGAAAATGTAGATGAGAAGACAACCGTTATGGAAGGAAGGTTTGGCATGGGGACACAAGGTTGTCCTTCCTCAGTCTGAAATGCCTTCCATTATTCTGAATGCCTGGGCTTCTCTCTTCTGTGATTTCTCCTGTGATCGTGGCAATCCAGCATGAGAAATGAAGCTTCCACACTGGATCTTCTCTGCCAGACTCCACCAGAACCAGACATTAGAGCTGTTAGAGCTCTTGCTCAGGTCTCCACTGGGGGGAGAAATCCATACTACCACCATTTATGGCCCCTGACAGCGCCGCCCAGTGACCCAGCCAAAGAGACAGTTAGGATTTTGGTATTTTCTTCTGATTTATGATAAGTTAAAACATGTTTGCTGGCCTTCCTAACGCTAAAAGATAGCCGACTCCCTGAAAGCATCTTGTGTGACTCTGGAGCCGTCCTGTCACCTGGCACGGCTGTGTGAACGCTGGACACAGTCACGCAGCCTGGGAGGTGACTTCAAGTTCCAGATCCCACCCGTGTTAGAAGACTTTGGGGTGGAAAGGTGTCAGGAGACAGGCATCATTCTGATGTGCGAGCCTCATTTCATACCAATCAAGACAGAGAGAAGCTGGCTTTTGTCTAGGGAAGATGCTGAGAATATTCTCAAATGAAGAAACCTTTGATAACTAGGAAAGAGTAAGTATAAAACCCAACATGAGTTTATTCTTTCCTGCCTCATTGTCTCATCACCACTCCTGTCCCAAGTGCTAGATACTTCCAAAATGGAATAGGGTTATGGTGGTGAATAATTAAGGATATTGTTAGAATTAATAAAGAGAATACAATAGGATCCAAATGACAAATGAGAAGAGCTATGTGAGGAACCCCAAGTCAAGGCGAGCTGCTGTAAGTGATCACATAATTTAGTTTAAGATCCATGGAAATAATAAAATAATAAAGTCAATTGCACTCATTTCTTGGTCTGTCTTCTCCACTGGGTCCCTAAGGGGAGTGACCCCCACCTTCCAAGCTCTACCTCCCTGACTCATTGCGCAGAGAGCATCACGGATTTTCAATAAACATCTGATGAATATATTACAGAGTGTGGGCCAAAATCAATGATTTGCATTTTGGAGTAGCTAAGAACTATGCCGTCTTTTTCTTCCAGATGCTGGTTTCGATAGGATTGGTTACTCCTTAGGGCCACTACTGAATCTCGATAGAAAGACAGCCCAGGTCTTTGGTATGGAAAGTTACCTTGCTATTAGCCAATGCAGTTTATTTGTGTGTATGTTAAAGGGTAGGGGGCAGCCCAAGGTCTTATTTTAAGTTATTTAGGACTAGCCCATGCTTGCCCACCCTGATTCTCCTGGTGCTATTATAGTAAAATATGGTTGAAGCTCTGAAAGAATTGTTAAAGCCAAAATTAATTTTGAGGTTGCACAGCTCAGCCTACAGGCAGAACTAAAGGCTGGTGTCTGATCAATACGTGATTAAAAACCCTGCCCATTTTTCTAAAGCTTTTTCTCAGTAGTCGTCAGACCCATGCTGGTAGAGGGCAGTGGATCAAGAGAGCCAGGCTTGGAGTTTATTAAGTAGGGACTTGTGTATCGTTTTGAGGGATTGAGGTGAGGTTCCGCTGAGACATTCCACAAAAACAAAACAAACCAAAACACACTAACAAAAACCAAGAAAAAACCCAAACAAAATGACAGTGACTTAACCAAGACAGAACTATATTTGGTAAAGGAAGTCTAGAGGTGGTGGTTCCATAGGTCCTCAGGAATCCATGCCTTGATGTTTCTCTTCCACCCTCCTGGTGCTTGGCTTCTACCCCCAAGGTCACTTGTTGGCTCGAAAAGTCTGCCAAAGCATCAGGCACCACCTCCCAGCTTCAGGGAGGAGGAAGAAGGAAAGGCACAAGAGCTAAATGCCTTTCCCCGTTGACATACTTTCCTTCAGGTACATTTTCCTGGAGTTCCTGACTCCATTTACACACCGTGAAACACAGAATAATGCTTCCCCAAAGATGCCCATGTTCTAATTCCTGGAACTGTGATGTCTACCCTACATGGCAAGAAGGATTTTGTAGATACGATTAAGGCATTGAAGATGGAGAGATTCCTGGACTATCCAGGTGGATCCAATGTAATGGCAAGGATCTTTATAAGAGAGGTAAGGTGTGTCAGAGAGAAGAGATATGATGACAGAGCAGAAGAGTGTGTGTGGGTGAGAGAGAAAGAGAGAGAAGGAGAGAACGAGAGGGCATAAGAGTAAGTGAGGAGAGAGATGAGGGAGGGAAGGAGAGGCAGAGAGAGAGGGAGCAATGGAAGCTAGCTGCCGACTTTGAGGACAGAGGAAGCTTATGGACAAAGGAATGCAGGCAGCCCCTGGAAACTGGGAAAGACAAGGAAACACACTTTCCCTCAGAGCTTCCAGAAGGGATGCAGTTTTGCCAATAGCTGGGTTTTAGCTCTCGAAGACCCATGTCAGACTCCTACCCTCCAGAACGGCAAGATAACACATCTGTATTGTATTAAACCACTGAATTTGCAGTGATTTGTTACAGCTGCAATAGGAATCCATACATGTCTTTGGCCAGAACTCAGTCACTGACCACATCTCCCTGCAAGGCAAGCCGGAAAATAGTCTTCTACCATGGGCAACACTGTGCTCAGCCAAAAATGAGGCTTTCTTACTAAAGAGGGAAGGAGAAAGAGGTGCTGGGGTCAGTCCCATCAGACTTCCAGGTGGGGCTTTCACGCAAACAAAAAGGTTTCTATATTTATGAGGGAAGAAAAGCATTTTTCTCGAAATAGAACTGTCAGCACTTTGAATCTACATTGAGGAAATATACCTAAGAAGGCAGCATAAAAACTTGAGAAGTATTGTGGCAACTGATTAAAAAAGGGGGTTTGGGGAGGGTATGTGCTTTGGTGAGTGCTGTGAAGTGTGTAAACCTGGTGATTCACAGACCTGTACCCCTGGGGATAAAAATATATGTTTATAAAAAATAAAAAATTTAAAAAAAGGGGGGGTTTGAGTAGTTCTTTTGGCAGAATATTTTCTATTATGCCTGTTTATTTTTATTTTTTTACTTTTACTTTAATTTTATTTTTTCAGTGTTCCAAGATTCATTGTTTATGTACAACACCCAGTGCTCCATGCAATACGTGCCCTCCTTAATACCCACCCCCAGGCTCACCCATCCACCACCCTCCACCGCCCTCCCCTCCAAAACCCTCAGTTTGTTTCTCGGGGTCCACAGTCTCTCAAGCTTTGTCTCCCCCTCCAATTTACCCCAATTCACTTTTCCTTTCCTTCTGCTAATGTCCTCCATGTTATTCCTTATGCTTCACAGGTAAGTTAAACCATATGATCATTGACTTGCTCTGCCTGACTTATTTCACTCAGCATAATCTCCTCCAGTCCCATCCATGTTGATACAAAAGTTGGATATTCACCCTTTCTGATGACTGTGTAATATTCCATTGTATATATGGACCATATCTTTCTTATCCATTCACCTGTTGAAGGGCATCTTGGTTCTTTCCATAGTTTGGCAATTGTGGCCATTGCTGCTATGAACATTATGGTACAGATGGACCTTCCTTTCACTACATCTGTATCTCTGGGGTAAATACCCAGTAGTGCAATTGCAGGGTCATTGAGAAGTTTTATTTTTAATTTCTTAAGGAATCTCCACACTGTTTTCCAAAGTTGCTGCACCAACTTGCATTCCCATCAACAATGCAAGAGGGTTCCCCTTTCTCCACATCCTTTCTAACACTTGTTTCTTGTCTTGTTAATTTTGGCCATTCTAACTGGTGTAAGGTGGTGTCTCAGTGTGGTTTTGATTTGAATCTCCCTGATGGCTAGTGATGATGAACATTTTTTCATGTGTCTGATAGCCATTTGTATGTTTTCTTTGGAGAAGTGTCTGTTCATGTCTTCTGCCCTTTTTTGACATGATTATCTGTTTTGGGGGTATTGAGTTTGAGGAGTTCTTTATAGATCTTGGATATCAGCCCTTTGTCTGTAGTGTCATTGGTGAATATCTTCTCACATTCCTTGGGTTGCCTCTCTGTTCCATTGAGTGTTTTAGCTGAAATAATCCAATACACTGTGTCCTGCAGCCTTGTCTGAGCCCAGCTGGGAAGTCTGGAGCTTACAACAGGGCTTTGAATTTGAGAGAAATAACTCACTCAGTTATCTGTAAGACTTCTGGTCTCCAAAATTTCTCTTTTTAAAGTCAGGCTATGAGTAACTATAGCTCAAAATCTACTTCCTCTCTTGTCCCAGCTAGCTGCAAGGGCTGACACAGAAATTATAGGTAGATCATCCAAAAGTACATGGAAAATATAGTTGGTACATCACAGATGCTCAGTAATTTCTTCTTTGAATAGATGAAGGAGTAAGTGAGCAGGTGAACAAACGTATTAACTTAATGGATTTCAGGATGGTTTCATCCTCTCCGTCAACAGGAGAATCTCTTATGTCTTAGGATTGCATTAACTGCTGTGTTCAAAGCCTGCTAAGATGCTGTTCCTATGCTCAAGGGGTCACAATCCCAGAGCGATGATGGGCAAGTAAACAAATGATGTTCTTCAACACATTGAGTGCAGTGACAGCTATATTTGCAGGATGCTAAGAACACAAAAAGGACATTTACAGCAGCCCTGGCTACCAGGAGTACTTTGCTGGAGGAGGTGATGCTTGAGTTGAATCTTAAAGAATGAATTGGAATTAACTAATAGGGGGATGACATCCCAGCACGAGAAAGCAACATGTGCAAAGCCACAGAATCAGCAAACATTGATAAAGTGCTCACCATATGTCAGGCCCTGTTCCAAACACTTCACACAAATTAACTCATTTACATGCACAGAAACCCAATGAAGCAGGTACTGTCATTATCCCCATTTTACAGGTGGAGAAAGAGAGGCAGAGCAAGGTTAGGTACCTTACCTGAGGTCACATGGTCTGTGAAGCTGGGATTTGAACCTAGGCATGTTGGCTCCAGGATCCAGGCTCGGAGTCATTCATTTTCATGGCTCCAGGGAAGGGTGGCAGGGTAGTGGAGGGTGTGAGTAAGGAAGCAAGCAAAGCCAGAGCTCAGAAAGCTATAGACACCATTAAGGATGAGTTCCTTCTAAATCCTACCGCAGAAGCAGGGGTCCTTTAACTGGGGTGAGATCAATTATTCTGTTCTGCCCAGGTGGAGAAGGGGGGGGGAAGGGGCAGGAGCAAGGACCAGGTGGGATCCTCAGGGATGTGTGCTAAAGCTATGGCACTGAGGGGGGAATAGTGATTTCTGATATAGACTGAAGAATATAAGTAGATTTGGTTAAGACAATGATGCCAGGTCTCTCCCAGGACCTTTATTCTTGGATGTCTTATCTTCTCCATGAACTTTTCTCTTATGTGTTGCAGTCAGGAAGCTAGCTCACAGGGCCCATTGCTTGTGACATGTCTTTACCCCCCAAAGGGGAGAGACAAAGGCAGAGGCTTCCCCTCTCTCTTTAAACAACACCTCTCACTCCCTCGGACCATATAGTTGCCAGAAGAGAACCTGCCATTGATGAACTAGGAAACCAAACTTGAGACAGGAACAGTGGATAATGTCTACCAGGATTACTAAGGCCAAGTTCAAAGGCAAACCCGAGGCAGGCAGAACAGATAATCCCAAACCACAGATGATCCACGGTCCACTCTGAGGATTCTGGCTGCTGAAAACTCAGGCACCTTCTCTACGTAAAAGATCCTTGTTTCCATGCTTTCCAACTAGACTGCAAAATCTTAACACATATGGACTTTCCCCTCTAATTCCTATCTATAGTACCCTGGTAGCAATGTATCACATGAGTACTTAAAAATGTTGGCCACATGCATGATCCAACACTTGCATATACATCATTCAGACTGTCATAGAGCTTCTGAACCCCTTGCCTCTGATCAGATGAAAGAGGACAACCAGCAGGGCAAGAATTAAGTGGAGCAGAACAAAGGAATGTGTCTCTTGATTAAATACTATCTTCTGGGACCTGCAGACCACCGACAGTAGGTGTTGTAGGGGTTTAAAGTGTTGGTTCCAACACTCAGAAGGCATAACCATGAGGAACCAGCATGTGAGAGACAAAACAAAGGACATAGAAGACCACAAAGGAAGTTACTGTATATGACATGCCAAACTGTACACTGAGCCCTGGTCAGGGGAGAAGAAGATTCTAGCCTTCAGAGTAATTTGAGAAATTACTCTATAATTTGAGAAATAGTGAGGGAGGTTTTGGAGGTGCCAGATGCAGGCTGGGGCTCTTGGAGGGGACCAGGTGGTTCAGAGAAGATGGCAGTAAGGTTGAAAGCATCTCAGCTGGAGACCTGGTTTGGGGGGGAAAAGCCAAGATCTGTGCAGAAAACCCAAGTGAGAGCATGCCTTTCCCAAACTTCTGCCTCGCCTGCTTGCCCAAAACGATTCTAGTTTGACCCCTCTGTCTCCCTGCCCAACCCCACCCTCTGCCTTGATCCTCAAAGGAGGGTCCTTGTAAACCTGGGTTTTAGCCACTACGCGGGGGAAGGAAGTGGGAGGGAGACACAAGGAGGCCAAGTTCAGTAATACTGGAAGGCTTTCCTGTTTGGCTCTGTTTAGGGTGGAGGTGATGGAGAAGAAACAGCATGGAAAGGCTCCAGTGGGTGAGAGAAACAGAAAGGAGAAAAGAGAGGGCTCTTTGAAAGAGATGTTATCTGGGTCCATGGAGCCCCTTCCTGAAGTTTGGGAATGACACATACTTTGCATTTCCTTTAGGTTATGTGGACGATTGCCTTTTAACACTGCCCTAATCTGTTTTATTTCGTATTATGTGCTGTGTTATCTGAATATGACAGGCCCTCCCCAGGCTACCTCGGCCTTGTGTTGCAGTACAAGCCTGGAGGTCTGGAGCCCCCTGTCCTACCTTCCCTAAAAACACGTATCCAAGTGCTGCATGATAGGCGATGTTTCCCCTCCGAGTCCCATGCCTCCCCATCCCGAATTTCTCTCTTTCAGGGCCAGCTTCAGCCTGTCTTTCTTTCTTTCTTTGACAGGCAGAGATCACAAGGAGGCAGAGAAGCAGGCAGAGAGAGAGGAGGAAGCAGGTTCCCTGCTGAGCAGAGAGCCTGATGGGGGGCTTGATCCCAGGACCCTGGGATCATGACCTGAGCCGAAGGCAGAGGCCTCAACCCACTGAGCCACCCAGGTGTCCCTCAGCCTGTCATTCTGTCTTTCTAGTACTCTCCTTCACAGACTTCTCCAAATCCCCCAGCTGGCAATTGGCACCACTCTCAAAAGCCAGACAGCAACCTCAACAGAAGGCAGGAATTGGTTAACCCATCACTGCCTCCCTTTTATTTCTCAAGGACACACCTGGTGCCTTCCACATCTACTTACCTGTCCCACTCAGTGTCATCCTGCACACGTAAGAATCCCCACCTTCAACTAACCACGCAGGAGGTGTTTCTCAACGTGTGGTCCCAGCATGAGTCTCACCTGGGAGCTTGTTAGAAATGCACATTCTCGGGACCATGGCTATCTTCTGGAATCATAATCTCCAGCTATTGGTGTTTAAATAAGCCCTCATCAAGCTGACAACCCCTGATCTTGGAAAAAGTTGGACAAGAGTGGACTCCTTTTTACAAATACCTTTACTATCCTATTTCTAAAGGGTTGAAAGTGGTAGATGTCATGCCCACTGGGTTTTCTGCTTCTGAGTCAGAGACGAGGTCTTGCTGCAGCAAGAGGGGGGCCCTTCAATGGTCACATGCTGTTTAATGAGAGGGTCCAGGACCCATCACAGGTGGGCAATGAGAGGTACCTGGCCAGAGAGAGAGAGAAGACCTGCAGGCCTCAGTAAGAGACTGGTCCTGAGAGAGCCAAGAATGCTCAGGGGGCCTCCCCTTCACCATCCATTGCTTCCAATATGAGGGGAGGGCTGGGAGCTAACGAATCCTCCTAGGGTTCTCTCAGAAAGAGCATCATTTCAAGTGAGGCTGACTCTTCCAGAGAGAAATAAAACTTCCTATCTGTCTGTCTGTCTGTCCATCCATCCATCGCAACCACCCACCCATCCATCTACCTATCAATTCATCCATCCATCCATCCATCCACCTATCCATCCATCCACCCATTTACCCTTTTATCCAGATAACCCACAAATATGTATATGATGAGACCTTAACTTGAGCTAGAAATGTTGGGAGCAGGTACTTCTCCTCCATCCTTAGTGAATAAAACCCAAATGCCTCTGATTCCCCATTACTTATGTCCCATTTTTTGTTGCTTTGAGCTTCTTCCCTTGGTCAGCCTCTTTGCCCTTCGCCATGCACACATCTGGAACCCCTGTTCTCCAGCTCCATTGGTGTAAAAGCCCTCAGCTAAGCACAGAAGGACCCCCAACCTCCTGGTCTTCACTGCTCACTCCCCTAGAGTTGTTTCCAGGGCCTTTTTTGTTTGTTTGTTTGTTTGTTTGTTTTTTAGAGGGAGGGAGGGAGAAGGAGAGAGAGGACAATGGGGAGGCACAGGGAGAGAAGGAGAGACTCTTAAGCAGATTCCTGGATGAGCTCAGAGCCTGATGTGGGTCTTGATCTCACCACCCTGAGATCATGACTTGAGCCGAAACCAGGAGTCAGAGGCTTACTTCTTCACTGACTGACTGAGCCCCTAGGCACCCCTCCCCGACCCCACCACCTCAACTGGGGTGAGGAGGGGAAAGTAGGCATCTTCCTTGCCCTCTGATGCCCTTCAGGACATTTCTTCTTTTTCTTGTGTAAAAATTCCTGAGGACTTGAGGCTTCTCTCAACTCCTCCTGTGGCCTCTCATCTCTACTTTTTTTCATCCTTCCTCATACGTGAAAGACTTGACACGATTTTATTCTCCACCCCAAATCCTGCTGTTGTCCTTGGTGATCACGCTGTCCATGTTGAGGACCCATTGAATACATTGGCTTGACAGTTCTCTGCTCTTCACTCCAGGGACTGTCAACGGCAAACTGTATCCCTCTTCCTGACTGTAGATCCCGTGGAGATTCTGGAGTCGGAAGGGAGTAAGAGTGACCAGGGTTCTGGTCCAGAGCACCAGAATTTAGAAAGCACCACAGAATGATTTTCAAAGGTTATGCAAACACTTAAACATTCTGGATCTCCAAACACATTGCAGCTCTCCAGCCGTGTCCTGTTTTGAATGGTAAAGTTCAGGTCTCTCAGCAGGTTGTTGAAAGTAGAAAGGCAGGTTGTAGAAAGTCCATCCCCCAGCCTCTCCCTGCTTACTCCCTGGGTCTTTTGTATGTGCTATTCCTTCGCTCATCACACCTGGCCTATCACCAAGTCTCCTTCAGGGGCCCTTTCCCGTCTCCAGACTCCACGTGCTCCCACAGCCCACACCCCTGCATCTCCATCCAGCTGCTGACTGGACACCATCTCCTCCTGGGTTCCTCACTGCTCTCCCTGCGGTCACCCTTCCTTCCTGTGGCTGCGTCCCCACGTGGCAGAAAGAGCCGCCACACGTGCCTGTCAGGTCAGATCTGCTCAGAACCCTGAAGTGGCCAACGTCCTTACAAGGCCCCATGAGACTCTCCGTCTTCGAAGCACACTCCCTACTCAGCTGCTTCCCCAGAACCCACGGGCCAAACCCTCCGTCACCCTCTCACCGAGGCTTCTCTGACCACACAAGGAGCGCAGTGTACGTCCCCATGCTGTGCTCCCGACTCCTTCCCCGTTCTACTTGTTAACCTTTTAGAAGCATTTATCCCCTTTCACCTACTAGATGCCTTTTTTTTTTTTTAAGATTATTTATTTGTCAGAAAGAGAGAGAGAGAGAGAGAGAGAGTTCGCACAAGCAGGGGGAGCGAGTGGCAGGCAGAAGGAGAGGGTGAAGCAGGCTCCCCGCTAAGCAGGGGCTGATGAGCGATGCGGGGCACCATCCCAGGACCCTGGGATCATGACGTGAGCTGAAAGCAGACACTTAACTGACTGAGCCACCCGGGCTTCCCAACTAGATGGTTTACTTACTACCTAGCGTCTGTGCCCCTGGCTGAACTACAAGCTTCTTCACGGCAAGGACCTTATCGATTCTGTTTGCGGACACATCCCAAGCCCCTGGGAACATGTCTGGCCCATAGTAGGTACTTAGCCAAATGAATATGATTTTCATGCAGACTTATTTTTAAAAGAATGATGAGATTCCCAGATGTGTCAGCTACGGTTGCTGCAGAAACAAAACAAAACAAAACAAGAAGCCCCCCCCCAGCTCCACCCCCCCAGAAAAAACCTGCCCCCAAACAACATTGTTTATCTTGCTCAGCAATCTGCCATCCAGGCAGAGCCAGATGGGCTCACCTCACTTGGACCTGTACAGTCTCAGCTGAGGTGGGTCCCCTGGGGACAGGAGGCTTTCCTTTCCAGATGCTCCCCAGGGCTCGCAAGTTAGCTATGGCTGGTGGTCGGGAGCTCAGCTGGGGTAGGGGCCAGGGCCTCTCTGTGGGCTGCCTGGGCTTCAGCTTGGAGGTGGGATTCCGAGAGCAAGCATCCCAAGAGAGCAAGGCAGAAGGGCACGGAATATTTATGACTTCGCCTCGGCTACCATGAAGTAACCTAAGTTATAAAGCCTTCCTTGGGCAGTACTGCATTGGCACCACCTCTGGGGCGGGAAGAGTGACAGACTTCTAGAAGAGCACGCAGGACAGGAGATAGCATTCCACATGTCTCCTGAAATACAATTTGCCATGCAGGGTTAGCGCCCAAGTCTTGTGAACGGGGTCAGCCATGTTGAAAGGGCACTTAGGAAGGACTTCTGCAAATGATAAACCTCTGACAGGGAAAATTAGGAGGTATTGATCAAGTGACTATCATGTCATACTGAAGTAGACCAAGCAGGGAATTCGGACTAAAAGTGTGTTTAAACAAACCCCAATTTTACTTACTGTGCAACCTTGAAAAAGTCACTTAAGGTCTCTGAGCCTTAGCGTCCCTGCTTATAAAATGGGAATAACAAATTTATCTTGACTGCTTGACCCTAATAATCTAATAGGACCCTGCCTGGATAAGTGTTCCCCAAACCATGGAACAGTTTGCTCTGTACCCTTGCAGGCCAATCATGGTCTAATGGTTGTCTGGATTTTTATTCTGAAGCCACAGGCCACAGGGAAAGGAACACCTACTGAGCTGTGGGGCTGATGCCCCCAGACTTTACGAGCAGGCTTGCTACTGATTAACTGTGAGATGCTGACATGTCATCACCTTTCCTGAGCTTCAGTTTTTGTCACAACGTGGAGGGATAATGCCACCTCCCTGCTTAACTCAGAATTACGGTAAGGACTTGATATAGATGAACTCAGGGGCATATAGTAAAGACTTAAGACTATGAGAGAGGCCACTTAGTAATAATTATCTTATTACCTAAGCACCCATGATTTTCTATTCCTGAAGAATGAATTTTTCGTTAATACCGAAGTAAGAGATTTTATTTTAATAAAAATAAAATAAAATTCAGAAAAATACATGAAGCAAAAAGGAGACATTCAAAATCACACCTGGTGCAGCCACTCTGGAAAACAGTATGGGAGTTCCTCAAGAAGCTAAAAAGGGAACTATCCTATGACCCAGCAATTGCACTACTAGGTATTTGTCCAAAGGTTATAAAAATAGTGATCTAAAGGGCACGTGCACTCCAATGTTTACTGTCTAGCAATGTCCACAATAGCCAAACTATGGAAGAAGCCCAAACCTTCATCAACAGATGCATGGATAAAGAAGACGTGGTGTGTACATGTACGTAAGTACACACACGTATATATATACTTACACGTAACCACATACATGATGCGACAGTACTCAGCCATCAAAGGAACGAAATCTCGCCATTTTCAACGCCATGGATGGAACTAAAGGTATTATGCTTTCCGTCAAAGAAAGCCAAATATCATATGATTTCACTCATATGTGGAACTTAAGAAACAAAACAGAGGAACGTAAGGGAAGGAAAAATAAAATAAGATGAAAACAGAGGGAGGCAAACTATAAGAGATTCTTAAGTCCAGCAAAGAAACCGAGGGTTGCTGGAAGGAAGGCGGGTGGGGGATGGGGTAACCGGTGACGGGCAGTAAGGAGGGTCCTTGATCTTATGAGCACTGGGTGTGACATGCGACAGATGAATCACTGACCTCTACCTCTGAAACTAATGAGACACTCTATGTTAACTAATTTGAATTTAGATTTTTTTTTAAAATCACATAATTTCCCCCCTGAGATTCTCCCTCTTTCTCCTCTTTTTTTTTTTTAAAGATTTTATTTATTTGACAGACTGAGATCACAAGTAGGCAGAGGCAGGCAGAGAGATAGGAGGAAGCAGGCTCCCCACTGAGCAGAGAGCCCCATGCGGGGCTTGATCCCAGGACCCTGGGATCATGACCTGAGCCGAAGGCAGAGGCTTTAACCCACTGAGCCACCCAGGCGCCCCTCTTTCTCCTCTTTTTATGAAAATAAATACTTATATTTTTATATGTAGCTCCCTGCAGTTAAAAAACAGTTTTCCACTTTGTTTTTGCAACGATACTACAGCAATCAACAGGTTTTTTTTTTTTTTTTCTATCTTCTATAATTTCCTTCAGATAAAACTCTGTCAGTGCAATTTCTGGCTTACTTCCAAGGCTTCTGAACCTGCTACACCAACTTCTCCTTCATTTGCTCATGCTTGTCTCCTCGTGTCCAACACAGCACTAGAAATCGGCATTCTTGGTTATCATTGTCAATCTGATGGGGAGAAAATGGTCCCCCATTTCAGAAAATAACTCTGTTTTTATTTATTTATTTATTTATTTTTAAAGATTTTATTTATTTATCAGAGGGAGAGAGGAGGAGAGAGCAAGCACAGGCAGACAGAATGGCAGGCAGAGGCAGAGGGAGAAGCAGGCTCCCTGCTGAGCAAGGAGCCCAATGTGGGACTCGATCCCAGGACGCTGGGATCACGACCTGAGCCGAAGGCATCTGCTTAAACAACTGAGCCACCCAGGCATCCCTAACTCTGTTTTTATCAGTGAGATGCCAGTATTTCTGATACACTTCTTGGCTATTTGTATTTCTACTACTGGGGTACCTATCTTTGTATATTGATTAATAGGGACTAATGAAGTATTAAGGGTAAAGTACTTTATCTGAAATTTGTGCTAATGCTCCCCTTCAATTTGTTATTTATAAGATGCCTTTGGAGATAGGGTTTTTAAATATTTTATGTTCCAATCCATCAACTCTTTCTTCTATGGCTTCCACCTTTGTTGCTGGGCCTACGATATTGTCAAGGCTTTTTAAGGGACAAGCCCTTATGAGTTTTTGTTGAATTCATGTATTCATTCATTCAACAAATACTTCCTGCATGCCTGGTCCTATTCTTAGCACCGGAGTATTATCTAAAGCCCAGAACTGAGCTCAGAATGAGAACGTTTATTCCCGAAGGGTTTAGAAACTGAACTGAGCACAGACCCCAAGCACATTCCAGTCTGTTGAAGGACCAGCGGCACAGAAGACTTCAGCCCCTGGCGGGCATTCTAGCGATGCCGTTCAGAACTCAGATTCTGGGATCTTGGGGCATTTGACAATGACTCAGATCTATACGGGCATGACAATACTCCAGAAGGGGCAACAGGAACCACCATGAACGGGAAGGCTTGAAATGATGCTGAAGAAAGTAGTTAATATTCATTCCATGTTAGCCCAAAGGGAGTCGCCATCAATGACATAACGTTTCATTTCGCTAGTCAGTTAAAGGCAGATATTATCGAACCCTTACGACTCCTTCTAGAATCCTTCTGAATCACAGAATTTCAGCAAGGGAAGAACGACCTCTCCTTTAAGGGTTTTACACTGAGAAAAGCCAATGTGCGAGGAAAGAGCGTCTTGGGGTTATTGTCCCTTGGCTGGACCTCATCGACTCTAGGGAAATTGCAGTGTCTTCTGGTTTCCAACCCCAACCTAGACAAACCTCTGCTTATTTCTCTGTTATACTTTTTAATCCCACATTTTTCTTTTGAAGTGAAACAATAAATCCCCAGAAAACTCCCCCGCAAATGAAGTGTTCCACGAGAGGCACAAAAGCCCAGCCCATAACACAGAGGACATTCTAGCAAAGACTGGAACAGGGCAGGATATGTGGCCTGCTCTCCTTACCTTGGAAGAGGAGACATGGGTCCATGCGGAGCACCAGGCCTTACCAAGAAAAGCCCCAAGCAGGTGGCCGCCCCAGGAAACCCTCCCTTCTCCGTTTACTGGAACCAACTTGAGCCTGAAATACCACCTGTATGACTTCACCACCCGAGTAAATGTCCCCAGGAGACTGGAAGCCACACGAGGAGAGGAATACATCTGCTTTTGTTGATCATAACCGTAGCCTAGCACTGAAGGCATGCGTGGGACGGTGGGCGGGCTCCCTGACTTAGGACTTGTATGTGATACATGAGTTTATGATGGGTACCTTGCTAGTAGTTAGTTCCATCTCATCTTACATCTTAGAATTAGGTGCCCGCTGTTTGATTTTTGACGGGAACAAGCCAGCCTGAGGCTGTCCAGGGTGTGAAGGAGGGACAGATAGAGATACATGGAGGAAATACGGGTGGAAAAAAAAAAAAAGGCCCCATCCGTGGGACCCATTTCTGATTATTTCATGATCTTGACTACAGCCAGCTCTGACACAGATGGTTCCTAAATGAATCTGTCCAAAGTTGTGTTCCTGATTCAACACCTTATTAATGGACCATCTTCTGAAGGCCAGAAGTTCAAAATCAACATGTCAGCAGAGCTGGTCAGCAAAGCTGAGGCTCTGAGAAGCTGCCTGGTGCCTCTCTCCTGGCTTCTGGTGACTCCTGCCTCTCCGTGGCTGGGAGACCCATCATTCCAATATTCCAATATCCACCTATTGAATGTTAATTTCCTCCACATGTGACACAACCTTATTTGTTCATTTCTCTCTCTGACTCAGCTCCAGCCAGGGTCACCTCTCCATCTCAGACTTCCCATTTCTCTTGATTTGGTTTCCGCAAGGACGTAGACACTAATAAGAATGACTAAGCTACCTCAGCCCTTTATTATAATAAATAAGGATGCTGTGCATACCCACAAAGATGATTCTAGATTGATTTATGTTCTCTTGCAGAGATAAAGCTGCATGTTATAGTCACGGTGATTCAAGAATTCCATCCGCACATCCAGTGTAACCCCCAGACAGGTCCGTGAGGTCGGCAGGTGGCATTACTGCCACTGGTCAGATGAGGACCCTGGCGTCCCTGCCGCATGCCGCAGGTCAAGGGTGCAGCGGCCGCCAGGAAAGGAGGTGGTGGGAGCTGCAGGCGGGGTGGGGGCACCAGGGGTGTGCCGTCCATAGAGAACTGAAAAACCACCAAAGGCATCGGTGATGAAAACACTCCCCCACTCAACACCCCACGGACAGAGGTCAGGGCCTGGTGGTTCCCGAGGCATCCTAGACACTGGGCTCACAGTTAGGAGAAACTAGGTCCTTCTTTCTCAAGAGAGCACGGAGGGTCAGGGAGGCAGCCACTGAAGGCATGATGTCATAGCTAGGAATTCTGAATTTGGGTGATACCAATTTACATCTCTGTTCCGTGTGCAAGACACGTCTATGCAGCATTTGGTTTTGTTGAAAATACAAGCTATTCCATTTCCCATCATTTTTATTTTTATTTTTTTTAAACATTTAATTTATTTATTTGACCGAGAGAGACAGCCAGAGAGGGAACACAAACAGGGGGAGTGGGAGAGGGAGAAGCAGGCTTCCTGCCGAGCAGGGAGCCCGATGTGGGGCTCGATCCCAAGACCCCGGGATCATGACTTGAGCTGAAGGCAGACGCTTAGCGACTGAGCTACCCAGGCACCGCCCCGCCCCGCATCATTTTTATTAACTGACAAATCTTAGCCTACCTCCCTCGACTCCCTGGCTCGCAGCCCTTCCGGCCACTCTTCCTCCCTCCTGATCTTCACTCCGTCTCTCCAGTCCCACGCTTTCCCTTTCCCCTCCGCACACTTTCAAACCCTGGAAATGCTTCAACAAACCCATGCTGCGGGCTCTCCTTTTCCTTGTTTCACAGAGAACAAGAGATCCTTGGTAAATTTTAGGACAGAAACCAGTACAATAAAACTGAACTGTGCTCATCTTTTTGGCAGAAACAGCCTGTTAGTTTCAAGCGGAAATTATTTTGGGGTGAATGGATGTCCCCGCCTGAGGCCGGGATTCCTTCCAGGCAATGCACAGGATCACCACACGGGGGCGCTGTTGCACCTGAAAGCCACAACGCTTTCCGCGAGCAGCGTCTCCAGTTAGGAAAAGAATGCCAGGATGCAGGATTGTGATATCGATTGATTTCTTCTAAATGTATAAGCATGGGTACTCTGAAATGATTGCTTAGTTTCTTAGTTCTAGAGGTGGTATCTGAAGTCTGTCTGATGCCATGGCATTTTCCAGAGACAGATAATAAAGGCTAAGGGAACGGTGCTTTCTGCTGAAGTTACTTATGAAAGTTGTTCCCGAGTTTAATAAAAGTGTTCTGGGCTCCCAGGTTATACGGATCAGATGAATGTGTGAACTGCAGCGGTCCAGGAGATAGAAGGGGAGCAAATGAGTAGGCGGTCAAGAAGAGGTTTAGATTTCTCTAAGGATGGTCGAGCAGAGCGGGGTCGAGTTAGCCTTGTAAATTGCACAGTGGCGTTGGCTGCTTGTGGCTGCTTGTGACACGACTGTCCTTAAGACCTGCGTCCAGAATTTAGGAGACTATGGATTGGAGCCCTCGCTTCTCCCAGGTGTCTGCAGCCACCTTGGTTCCTCAAATCCCGAGTTTCTCCTGGCTTAGAGAGCGTGCTGAGCCTTGCCTACAGACAGGGGCAGTCTTGAGCTGATGCTCACTCCAAAGCAGGCTCTGTATTTGGAGAACCTCACAGAGAACAGGGGATTAAAAAGTGAAGGTTTTCTGGCACTGTGAACCCTTGACACGCACCCGTTTGCACCTGGGGAGGAGTAGAAAGGAAGCTGGGACAAGCCCTAGGTCTGAGACATGGTTCTGTCATGAATTAACGATTGCACGGTGCCGGTTACTTAATCCAAAGATCTTGGGTCTGTAATCTGTAAAGTGAGGGGCTTGGCCAAGCTGCCTTGTAAGTCCTTGTGTCCTTGTAAGACACATACTTTTCCTCCCCCTACCCTGCTCACTGGTAACAGCTTTCCTGGTCCTTCAGGACATCTCACTCTCTCACACCCTCTGGCAAATTGAATTATTTACCGCACCCTAAACCAACCTCTTTTTCCTATTTGTCCTTCCTACCTTCTGCTCCATTCTCACGTTTTACTATTTCAAGCCCTAGCACAAAGGCCGTCTCCTCTGAGAAGCCTTCCATGACTCCACAGGTGCAGAGAGTATCCCTGTCCTTTATGAATTTGCTATGCTTTGTCTATACTTCCCTTCTAGCATCTACCATTTTCCTCTTGTGTTATAGTGATTTTTGGAAACTTTTTGTACCCACTGGGTCTTGAGGGCCAGAGTTTGCATCGGATTTGTTGACCCCACAGGATCCAGCCCAGGGTCTGGCACACACAAGGACCTGGGAGTTGTCCGAAGGAATTACTAATCACGTGCCCACACACATTGTACTTTGTGTAATGGACCCGAGTTTGACTTAAATACTCTGATGTTCACTGGACAGGATGTGGCCGCTGGTGCCCTCACACCATCTCTCTCCTGCAGCATAGGCAGGCTTGCTGGTGGTCAGGGCTGGGACCCTGGGGCCAGACTGCCCAAGTTCCTAGCCCAACTCTGCCACTGGCAAGATGCGTGAACGCAGGCAAGCTATAAGGTTTCTCTGGGCATCTGTTGCCCCACCTATATGGTGAAGGTCATGAGAGCAGCCACTTCCCACGGGGGCTAGGAGGATAAAAATGCCTTGTGACTTAAACTCAGGTCAGGGAAAATCCACGGCACCACTTCTGGGTTCTAATGCGAGAAGGCATTTCCCTGTGGGAGCCTTATTTCCAGCTTCCCAAACCCACCAGATAACGGAGCCCCTAGTAAGCTCTCATGGGCTGCCCTTCATAACATAACACTGTAATGACTCCCAGCCCTGGCCTCCTGCCCTATCCCTCCCCAGTAACCCAAACTGATGGATCCCCTGATCCCCACCTGGGTCACCCAACTTCTTGTGTTGATCTCTATGCCTGTTCACGTCTCTGGTTAGTTTCCCTGGCATCCTTTGCGGCGAGCTGGGAAAAGCCACCTAAGACAGCCTGCTCCCTGGGTGGGTTCCAGCCTTGCATCTTCAGAGTGCAGCAAAACAGAGTAACTGGCTCTCACCCCAGCCTGCCACTGGCCACTTGCTAAATTGCACAATTTGATAATGGTGAGTATCCCGTGTCCCCCTCCTAAGCCCGCCCAGGCGCCAGTCTCGCTTCTTATCTCTGGGGTGTTATGGCTGTAATTCACCTGACCACTCGGGACTTGCAGCCTCTCAGCGTATTTGAGCTTTTATCTGCTGGGCTTCGAGGGGAGAGGAAGACAGGACAGGGGATAAAGAGAGCTGAGAAAGGACAGTGCAGCAGAATAAATGTGCTTCGAGTCACCTTCGTGAGGGGAGGTCTGGAACATTTTCTTGGGCCTAGAGCTCAGCCCTGGGTGTGCCTCCCTATCTGCAGGTCCACTCTGGCGGCTTTCAAAAAAAGACAAAAGCAAAATGCAAAAACCAAAAACCCTACAAAAAACAAAAACCCAAACACCTTTTCCTATCTTCATGATCCTGTTCTAATTTTTTTCTACCTACTTCCAATTCCATCGCCTGGCATGGAATTGCCATGGTTATTTGGGACATAGACCCCGGCAATCGATGAGGAGGTCTGGTTGCCACTTTGACTTCTCGCACACTGCCTGGATTCAGTGACCGGGCGCCGTGGCTCCTGCGTGGACGTGCAGGCTGTGGTGGGGTGTGGAGGCAGGGAGGAAGAGTAGTGGAAACAGGCATAGCCTAACCCGTGCTCCTGCCTCCAAGGTCCCGCACATCCCCTGAGCTTCACTATAAACCACTGCCCCGTGAAGCCAAAAGCACAGTCTTGGATCTGCCCATCAAAACCCCGAGTACGGAAGGATGTGATATCACACGGTCCAATTTCTTCTCGTCTCAGATGCAGAAACTACAGCCCAAAGAGGCAGGCAGCAAGGCTGACCATCCACATAGACCTGAGAAGGTGCCGGGTGCTGTTCCAAGTGTCTTACTTCTGTGCTGTTCTGTTTTATGTCTATTTCTTGTCTATTTTGTGGGTGAGCCAATGAGACACAGATCTGCTAAGTAATTTATCTGAGATCATCCAGCCAGGGGATGGCAGCAGCAGGATCACCCCCAGAACCAGCCCCGGCGTCTGTGTTGTATCTCCCCTGCACGATCACTGTTATTTATAGCCGCACTGTTAATCTCAAGTGCCACAGGGTCTAGAAGTGCTTCTTGTCTCCAAACACAGGTTCCCCGTTGTCTGGGGCGAACACACACACAGACACACACCCAAGATCTTAAGCCTGGGTTTCTCCCTCTTGCCAGCTTACTGCCAAAACACCTTTTCCACTTAGCGGCCACCTTTTCCCCAATGCACTGGCTCCTGTCAACTGCTGGCCACAGGAAGGCATAGATGCGCGAGAAGACATGAAGCACCGAACCCTCCCTGGATGGCATCACCAATGTCTCAGTAGATCTCTCCAGGTCTTCCCGGGCCTGGTGCTGATCACGCCACTTCACTGGCGGGGAGCATTCCTGAGACCAGAACCCTGGCTGCCCACAATCCACGTCTTGTCTGTATGCAGATGTCACGGTCAGGGCGCCACACTGCCATCCCTGAAGGATCAGGTCCCTGGGCCTTCCCTGGAGGCAGCAGTAGTAACAACAGTATCTGCAGAAGAAAGAACGCTGGCGGCTGACATTTCTTGGATGCCTAGCAAGGGCCAGGCACGGTTCTGGGCATTTCCTCTGTCCCCTTTAAGCTGTCTGACCCTCACACCGCCACCACGTGGGTCCTTACACTAGTATCAGACCCATTTTGTGGTGGAAGGACTGAGAAATTAAACATCCACATAGCTGATGTCAGGGGTGGGATTTGAACCTAGGTGGTCTGCTATCAAAGTTCCTACTTACCAGCACACTCTAGCCGGCTCAGAAAGCTCAACGAGAGAAATGCTTGTTTCCTCCTGAGCCTGGGCTGGAGGATCAGCTTCCTGTGAGCGGCAGGGAGCTACTGACTTGGGTTATGCTGGTGTGGAGCCGAAGGTCAGGTGTCAAATGCTACCTACTTCCAGCATGCACGGAGCTCCACCAAAAGGCCTGAACAGAATGACTCCGCTTGAATTTCTTTTTTGGGGGGAGGGATGGGAGTGTCCCTTTATATATTAGGACTAACTTGAGCTGGAAACACTTTGGGGAATTTAAGTTAAGAGAACTCAGTTACAAATCTTTATGAGTTTAAGGCTTAATATGCAGTTTGGGACTATTTGCAAAATATTCTTATTCAGAGCTGAGAGCAGGTACTCAGAAGAGATGAAAACCAGCCTGCATGTCTGTGGCCAGGGTTTAGGGTTTGCCAGGGATAGGGACATTCACACCAACGTTTCTTGAAAGTGAGGAATGATACAGACCTCTGCTAAAAAACATGTTTTCGTAGTGTTCCAGTGTTTACATTCTTTCTATTTCAATGTTATAAACATCAAGTGAGGAATAAACTCTTCATGCTTTTAGTTCTTACGTAAGTCATACAGCCAATGAATGTACAATAAATACAGAGATACAGCAGAGTAAGACTCAAATTCAGAAGCATTAATCCTTGTGATGGGTGTCGCTTTGCTGACCCAGAATTGCCACTCTTCGGTCAAACAATACGCACTCACCATTTTTGTAGGTCAGGAATACCAGTGGCAAAAAAAAAAAAAAAATTTACATGTTGCGTTTTTTGTTAACTTCAGTCTTTGGATGATGAAGAAGGCGGACCCCCTCACTGGAGTCTCTGTTTTTATTCTTGTCATCATTACTATTTTTAAAATAATGTACTTTCTTTTACAGAATCAGCCCAAGTGTACCCTGAGATACATGACTTTAAAACTTGAAAAAAACCGCAAAACTTAGTGCCATCGAAATCAGAGTTATTTTATATTTTCCACTGAGTTGTTTGAACCAAGAAAGGAACCAAGGAAAAGTCTGCGACCACAGTACACCAGGGGCGATGCGACAGGGTGGGACCCCGTGATGACTCTATGCGACCACAGTACACCAGGGGCGATGCGACAGGGCGGGACCCCGTGATGACTCTATTCTACCATCATTTTTTATCTTTCCAAATTACTGTGAAACCTCTGTTTGTACAGACTGCCACAACTTTATTTAGCAGAAATGTATCAATTACCTAATACGCCCTCTCTGTCCTTTATCATTAGACTGTGGCACTTCAAGTAATGTGTGACTCTGATGTACTATGCCACTTCTGTGATGCCAAATCGATTTATTAACAACCCCAAGAAACTAAAATCCCGGTCTAGAAAAATGTTATTCCACTGTGAACCCTCATGACAAAAGAGAAGTTTTGCTTTTGGATCTGATGATAGATTTCAACACAGCACAAAATGAGTACAACAGACATTGTCGACCAAATGACAGCCCGTTATGCCTTGCAAACATTTAAAAATTAAATGATGGTATTTACAGGTACTGGTAACAGGCACTGCTATCTCGAGGCAGTTGTTAATCAAATGGTGATCGTTTAACATGATATATACGTATAACTATCATCAGCATTGAAAAGGTGACCACAAACATTGAAAGCAGTGCTCATTTAAAAAATCAAATGACAAAATCAGAAACAGTGGGAGAATCTGCAAATTCTCAGGTCATCTGAGAACCATTAGGAGTCTACAGATCTTGGTGCAAAGCCAGTCTTGTGTTGGCACAAAGAAAAAGACCCTCAGCCTTTCCTTTAAGGAGTAAGAGTTATTCATGCAGTAATAAACATGAGTCCGCTTGTTACAACTTGATTAAAATCCAGCTTTTTGGGGAGCATGTCTTCTGCAGAAAGCAAGAGCAAAGTATTCCAATACTCTACTTGGCGTGGAGTAGAGAGGAAGACTGCCTGAGAGCAGAAGGCAAGGCAAACCCTGAGATTTAATCTCTGGCTGGGCTTTCGAGAGGGTAGGGCTCCTTCTCTTATTACACCGGTCACTTTCCCCATGCCATGCAGATCACAACAAACATGATAAAAGTAGAGCACAGGGGCACCTGGGTGGCTCAGTCGGTGAAGCACCCGACTCTTGGTTTCGGCTCAGGTCCTGCTCTCAGGGTCCTGGGACCCAGCCCTCTGTCATGCTTCTGTGCTCAGTGGGGAGTCCACCTAAGATTCCCCCTCTCCCTCTAGCCCTCTCCCTACTTGCTCACTTGTTCACTCTCTAAATAAATAAATAAATGAAATCTTTACAAAAAAAAAAAAAAGAATAAAGGACGACTTAAGAAAACAAGATGGTCATGGTGTTCTTGATCAGTTAGGAGGCCAAGGGATGGTCCCTCCATCGCAGCAATGAGCCTTTTCCCCAGAGCCTCGACAACAGGACGACGGCGGGATTTTACTATCATTGCATCAGAAAGGTCATGGGATCTGGGTTTCACCCAAGGTCAGATTCTAAAAGGAAGAAATGTTTCCTGAACAAAGGGACTGTAAAAAGGGGCTGTTCCCAGCTCACTGCCTGGGCTAGCACTGACCTTGCTGGGGTGAAAGTGTCAGCGAAGGAAGACAGCATGTATCTGAGGGACAGGGAACAGCAGTACCAGAGAGTCCTGGAGGGAAGCAATGCTTTCCGTAGAATCAGCCAATACAGACTCATTACTGCAAGATGGGGCTCTGAACAAGTACACAAGCAAAGGCTCAGGGTTTTGGAGGGGAAAAAACATTGGCACCCTAACACAGGCATCTTGGGGTGATGCTGCATGGGATGTACAGGAGAGAACCCAGAGCCTTCTGGAATGATCTAGGCTCTGCCACAGGAGTTATAGGTGGTTACGGTTTTGTTTTTGATTTTTTTTTTTTAAGATTTTATTTTTAAGTAATCTTTACACCCAAGGTGGGGCTTGAACTCACAATCCAGAGATTGAAAGTCACATGCTCTACTAACTGAGTCAACCAGGTGCCCCATAAGGGTTATCAGTTTTCAAGAGAGGAGGACCTTGGGGCTTGGCATTAGATTGCACAATATAATATCACATGATACAGGGATGCCTGGGTGGCTTAGTCAGTTAAGTGGCTGCCTTTGCTCAAGTCATTATCCTAGGGTCCTGGGTTTGAGCCCCGCAAGGGGATCCTTGCCCAGCAGGAAGTCTGCTTCTCCCTCTCCCTCTGACACTCTGCCTGCTTGTGCTCTCTCTCTCTGACAAATAAATAAAATCTTTTAAAAAAATGACATGATACAATACAAATCAATATAATTAATTATGAACAGTAGGTAAAATGTCAAGGTAACTAAAGAAAATTGTGCTGTTGGACCTTGAACAACATAGGTTTGTACTTCTCTGGTCCACTTACATGTAGATTTCTTTCAATAAATACAATTCTGTACTGTAAATATATTTTCTCAACATTTTCTTTTCTCTAGCTTACTTTATTCTAAAATACAGTATGTAATACATATGATGTACAAAATAGGCATTGACTCTTAAGATTCTTATTTATTTATTTGTGTGTGTGTGAGAGAGAGAGAGCACGTAAGCACAAGCGTGGGGAGCAGCCGGGAGAAGGAGAAAACAGCTTTCTCCTGAGCAAGAAGCCTGATGTGGGACTCGATCCCAAGACCCTGGGATCATGACCTGAGCTGAAGGCAGAGGCTTAAACATCTGAGCCACCCAGGCGTCCGTAGGTGTTGACTCTATATTCTCAGTAAGGCTTCCAGTCAACAGTAGGCTATTAAGTTTTGGGGGATTCAAGGGTATATGCAGATTTTCAAGTGCGCAGGGATGAAGGGTAGGGGGGTTGGTGCCCCCACCCCTGCATGGTTCAAGGGTCAAGTATATGTCATTTTCATCACCAAATGTGGCCTTAGGCATTCTCATGAGTTACATTCATAAAGTCTGAGTTAACGCTACATGCAATACTTTAACAGCGTGTACCAACTCAACTATAAAATCAAGCCTGGATGCCCACAGTGAGCAAAACCAAAAGCCCACAGCAGGCTGAGGCCCTCCCTCCACCCTTCTTACCAAACACAGCCTTCAGGAGGCCGGGTTCCCTGCGTCTATTACCTGTAACCATCCTTGACGGAATGGTTGCCTCATCAGTCTGGGCTCTGAACTCCCCAGACGGACACACCTGCCTAGGTGCACCGTAACTGCAGACATTGCCAAGCACAAAGACGATACCAGACCAGAGCTTGTCACTACGGATGGGCTTCTCTCATCTCTGGGATAAGTCTGAGAGCCCATGATGGAAATTAGCACTCCCTTCTGCCGCCCAGCCTGTACTCCCCTCCCGCACACTTGACAGGCTCTGTGACTTCCCCAGGGCCGTCACCTCTACCCGCACACGGCTGCCTCTACCTTCCATTCACAGCATTCCTCATGCAGATGGCACGAGTGCTTGGGGGATGTTTTGCTAAGTAGCATTTTCCTTTATAGTTGAGAACCACCTGGCCAGGCTCTTGGGTGACATTTAAACACCCTCTTACATTCCCTCCCATTTATTGTCTACAGTAACGTCAACGTCTGGATTCGGACATCCCCAGCAGCCCGAGGACGCCTTGCAAAGGAGAGGGCCACGTTCCATACAGAAAACAGCAGCCCCGAGAAGCTGAAGCGGCATTCTGATTTTCCAAAGAAGGCAGGGACCACAGTTGCTGATTACCGTTCAGGAAGCGGAAGATGACATCCCGGTCACCAGAGGAAGTCCCCGGCAGTGGCTCCTTCAGCTGAGAGGGGGCAAGCCCAGGGAGGGATCCTGGGGCAGGGGTGACCCACGGAGACCCAGTCCTAGACTCTGACTTCCGGGCACCACATGACAGATGTGGTGATGGGAGGCTGCGGGGGTGACAGGTGGCAGCCGCTCGCACACATACACACATTTGTGCGCGTGCCAGTATAAACACCATCTACGCCATCACGTCTAAGCTTCCCACAAGAAGCTTGGGTGGGCAGCAGAGCTTTACTGGGAAGGTAGTTGAGGCTCAGGGGACTACTCAGCCGTCTCCTCACCTTCTTGCTTGAGGGTCCCCGTCTCAAAATGTGGCTGATTCCGTTTGAAACACCTCTGACTGTCAAGGAATTTCCCCCCAGTTACACCGATCTTTAAATCAGTTTCCTGCAACTTCCTCTCACCCAGTTCTGCCTTCTGTAACTTCTTTGGCATCCCTTTGAGTTTTTTCTCTTCTCCGGGGTCCCTACTCCCTTGCGCGGTCCTTCCTGCTGATGGATTTTCCAGCCTCATCACCCTGCGGGTCACCGTCCGAGTGAGAAACTGAGATTTGTCATCGCTCCCTTAAAATGGGTGCTGCACCATGTAGCTGGCACTTCTGGGGTTGTCGTGCTATGCCACGCCTCTTAATGCAGACACTCTAATTCCACCGGTGGCAGCAACGGCAGTAGTGGGCCTGTCACTCAGCCTTTGTTTTGGCCCGTCTTCAGTATATGACAAATCCCATTATAGAACATTTCATTTCATTTGTTCCATCAGTTGAGATCCTTTAAAATACTGTCCTTCAGCCTATTCGTCACGCTGGCTCTGTGGGGTCACACACAAGGCATGCAGATTCTCTGCGTTCCTGGGGACAGCTCACACAGCGTGCTGGTTGGCCGTGGAAGGGCTGGTGACAGGAATTCCCCTGAGGGGCGAGGGAGAAGAGAAAGACAGTGGGGTCAGCTCACCCCTGCGTGATTCCCTGGGTTGGCTGGCGGCATCCAGGGCTGGGAGCCTTCTGTCCTGTGAGCCTTCCCGAAGAATCACTCTCCTCGTGTCCTGACTGGCTTCATCTCTTGTTACTTTCTGTTCTCTTCCCCCACGTGTCAAAGTCTTATTAGAATATCTGCAAATGCTATTGGAGAGTCATCTGCTTCCTCTGAGACCTTCCCTCATCCTACTTGTGACTCCAAACCTCTCTTTCTGTTGTTGTGGTTGACCTCTGAAAGTTTCACAAGACTGCAACCTTTCTCAGTGTTAGCCTATTTGAATAGGATTCGTTCAGCTTGGGATAATTTATGTTTTTCTCCTCCGCTTTCTTGCTTTGGTACATGTATCCTTTTATAACCTAAGCCCTACAGAAAGCCTCCTATGTTGCTTTTAAAATTTTATTTAGATCCTTCCTTTTCCTCACTCATTCAGAGTCACTGGGAAATCCCAAACTGCCACAGAATTGCAAAGTTGGAAGGGACCCCGGAGGTCCCGCCGTCCGAGCCTCCCCATCGAACATCCCTCACTTGAGCAACATCTCACAGATCTGAAACCATTTGTGAATTCTGCTCTTTATTTCTAGTAACAAAGCAGTTGTGATGCCTCACAAGTCATGGAATGTGTTGCAACAGTGAATCTTGTGAGCCCAGCCAATTGTCGGAGATTCTCCCATCTGCTTTGAAGCCCTTCAGGGGAATAAGCCAGGGCTGGGAAGGCTTAAAAGAGACAGAGTAGAAATTATTCTTTAGGAACTGATCCAACCTGAGGAGGCAGACGAGGATAATCCAGTTAACATACCTCTCTACCCCTACTCCAGGAAACACATGGTGGTTTGATTTCCTATCAGGGATTCGTGTTCATAATGGTACTTTCAAGTAAAGAAGATAAGATGGCAAATTCTGATCGTGACCTTTTTCTAACTTAGGGATACTCAATAAAACGAACGATTATAGCATCGAAATAGTGAAAAACAAATAAAAATGTTATCAGCGGCGACCAAAAAAGGGAAAGAGACCTAATAACCTAATACCACTCACAAGCAAAAACTGTAGTCAAGGAAATTCTGGAGAGAATCAGGGGAGGAAGGCTCAGCGTGTCACTACCGCTCTTCCCTGGGTCCAGGCTCCCCAAAATCAAACCCAGGAGGAAGCAGAATGGGGAGACTTTGCCTGGGAATCTGGCCAGGAGAGGACTCTTCCTTCTCTTAAAGAGGCAGAGTGGTTAGGGATGTGGGGTCAAATGAAGGTAAGAAGGTAAGTCGAGGCTGGGCTGACTTTCAGTGATGGAGGGCAAGTTCAAACATCCTCCCGTTTTCAATAAGTGTGTCTGGCTCTCTCTCTAGTCTGCCAGACCTCTACTTAGACATATGCATGGAACAAATTCCATTAAAGAAACAACACTGAAGAGTGGTGAGGCTTAGTCAACAGAACCAGCACAATGGTTATTTATTTATTTATGTATGTATTTATTTATTTTTCTGTTAAAATGTGAGAACCCTGACAGGTGAGAATTTCATATGTTCTGCCTACAGCCTTGTAGCATTGGGCCCAGCGTGTTGGAAGTGCCTTGCACAAACTTGACCTTCGGTTGACATTTGTTGAGTGAAAGAAGCAGAATGAACTGCTAAAATGGGGAGGTGGAGGAAAGAGAAATGGGAAGAAGTTTTAATATATATTTTTCACAGCAGGGAGTGGATTGATCTAAAACTGAACCATGTGGTCGATACAAATATTATGACTCCAATCCCTTTTATAGCCTTTTTTTTTTTTCAGACATCTTTAAGGAAACAATGTAGTTGCATAGTAAACATTTACATGGGGTTCAGAATTCCTCTAGTGTTTCTTCAGTATCTTTTACTTCTGTATATAAGTAAAATTCACTGAAATATATGTTTTTAAGTAAAAAAAAAAAAAAGGCCTAGGGTATGATCTTCATTTTACAGTTTATCTAGTCAGACTTTGAAAGAATCTAAAGTGATGTCTACCTGATACTCAACATTGTTATTTTAGGATGGTGCAATCTGGAAGATTATTTTACTTTTTTCCCTTGTATTTGCCCACAACTCTTCAATTCTTTGAAATGAGAGTGTATGATTTTCATAGAAACAATATTGCAATTTTTCCTTCAAGATTTTATAAAAATAGTCACCATCTGTCACCATGCAACATATCGTGGTGAGCACTGAATAACGTATAGACTTGTCAAATCACTGTGTTTTTACACCTGAAACTGATGAAATGATGGCGTGTCAATTATACTTGAACTGAAAAAGAAACTGCAGATGTTTACATCATACATGTGAATGGCATAAATATTCCCCACCATTGGATATTCGGCTATAACATTAACATGTAATTGATATTTAAAATTTTTTAAATAAAGTAAGAAGATAGTAACAGTAGATATTGGTATATTACGTGATCGCCACAGATTGAAAATGTCTGATCATTCGATTTCGTTTCTATTAAGAAATAATTCATGATATGGTTTGTCTCCCTGGGGGGAGGGGGGTTGGGAGAAGGGGGTGGGATTATGGACATTGGGGAGGGTATGTGCTTTGGTGAGTGCTGTGAAGTGTGTAAACCTGGTGATTCACAGACCCGTACCCCTGGGGATAAAAATATATGTTTATAAAAAATAAAAAATTTTAAAAAAAGAAATAATTCATGATAATTATGAGTAGAGACTGTAGGTTGGTGTTGCCTTGCTCATTTACAAAAGTCTTCTTAATCCAGCTCACCAGTTCCTTCTCTCTATTGTTTTTCTTTATAAAGCCGACTATCTCAGGGGCTCCTGGCTCTATGACTGAGCATATGACCATAAGCTAGTTAAGAAGGTTCCATTTGTAGGAAGCCTAATTATTGCCTATTAAGCTCTCCAGTCATTTCTAGAATCATTCTAAAGTGCCTTCCATGGAACGATACATTCTTAGACTCACCTACTTTCTTTTCTCTTTCTCGTGCTATGGACAAGATAACCCAAGGCAGACTGCTGGGAAGCATGGAAACTGCAGGGTGGCATGTGTTTGTCTACATGCTTCAGGAGTTTGAGTGAATGACTGAGTTGTCAGCCATGAGGCTGTCTTCTATAAATAACATTTTTCTACTCAGAACACATGAGCTCTAATTTATGTTTCTTCATTTCAGCAGGAGATGTTGTAGGATACACAATGGGAAGTGCCCCAGTTTAAGAGTGAGGACACTGGGATCCCATTCCTTGTAGGCACTGCTGGGCAACACAGTAGTGTTGCTTCATTATGGCTTTGCTTCATCCCCTAGAAACAAGAGGGTTAGACTGGATTTCTGGTTCTCAACCATGGTTCCACATCAGAGTTAATCTTGGGACCTTTATGAACTAGTGATGTCTTATCCTCACCCCAAGCTGTGGGGGGACTTGGAATTGGACAGACTATAAAGCTCTGCAGGTGATTCTAAGGTATAGCCAATTTGAAGGACCACTGAGCTACTTGATCACCCAACTACCCTTTTTCTCAAATCCTATCTTACATCACAGACTGTCTCATGACAGGCATGGTTCTGGTCCCCCAGCACTGAGAAAAGTGGTGGTCAAACTGGGTCGGACCCTGTTGTGTAAGGCTCAGAGATCCTCAGGTAGGAGGAGACAGAAAAGCACCTTATCTATCTAAGCAGACATACCAAAGATGTGATGACCTCAGACTCTTTGTTCCACGGACATGTCATACTGGGTTCAGCATTATCTTCAGAAGCTTGCCACTCTTTATTTCATTTGGCCATTAAGAGAGCTTCTTTTTCCTCCAATTGTCCGACTCGTGATGGTCGACATTTGTATCACTGCCAAATGGACTTATAATGTTATTAGCTGCTGCTTCTCTACCTTTGTCTGTTGGTAGCTTATCTGGGAATTCCAAATCTTTCCCCAGAACAACTTCTTGTTCAGTGGAGTGACTATGTCCTTGAAAGGGCACATTGACCCAGGAGACTAATGTGGGAGCATCCAGAGAGGCATATGTACACCCACTGTGTCCAGACTGCCTGGGTATCTTTGTAAAGCACCAGGCTAGGCTGAACCACCTTCTCCAGGTTCCCTTTCCCCAGTGTTTCCAGTTACGGTGGGCCACGAGAGACATTCCTGTGGGAATGGAGAGCAGAAGTGAACACAACTCACACCCTGTCCCTTATCAGGTGGGCTCACCTCCTTGGGGAGGGACAGCACCAGCCTTGCAACTGCCCCACCTTCCCCTGGATTTTCCTTTAGCTTCCTTTAGCATGTGCTGCAGGACAATGACATCATCAAGGGAGGCAATGAGAACTGACGTGGCTTTCAGTCAGTCTTTAGGGGTTCCAATGTGAGCCCCAGCTTGTCCTTGTGCTCCCTGCTTTACATCCATCTTCCCTGGCTGACTGCCTGTCCTCTGGACTCTGAGCTCCAACATCAGAGGACCCAAGGTGAAGATAGCAGCCTTACAGAGACTGTACAACAACCACAACTGCATAACATCCAATCCCTGTAACAAATACATACACTCATATCTATACTTGTAATGACATTCAACGCTACCTCTCAGTGGTTCTGCTTCTCTGACTGGACTGAACGACCTTTTCAATCTTCATATCCAGTGCTACCTCTATTTGATAGCTTTAGAGGCTCCCACTCCTCTGGAGACCAAAGTCCCTGTCTGCCCTTCCAGCCTCACAACACTCCATGCTCCTCAGCCTTCTCTCTGCTCCTGCCACCATGATCATTTTCCTGTACTTGATGTGCTCTGACCCATGACAGGGATTTTGCACATGGCTGTTCCCTCTGCCCACTTGTCTCTTTTTAGCCATCTCTACCTGGCTCCCACCAACCTGTCTGTCATACTTGATGTCAGCCTACTCAGATTCTGTGTTCATTTCCTACATCACGCTGTACCTCTCCTCTGAGTGTTCTCACTCACGCTTGTTCATTTATTTGTGGCATGTCTTGCTTAACATTTAAGTCCCCCCTTGAATTCTAAGCTCTGGGAGGGCAAAGAGGACTGTCTATTTTTGCTTTCCATTGTATTTTCCCTATATACCTAGTACCTTGCTTGGCACACAATGAACTTTTCTTCCTGGCACAAAAAATATCAGTGGAATAAATGAATAAATAAAAGATGCTGGACAAGTGAAGGAGACGGAGGAGGAGCAGCATGAAAACACCAAGGGGATGAGGTGTGGGGGCAGCCATGGCTTGGAGCCCCGCCAGGCTTGGGGGTCCGTCGGGACCAGCCACTGGGGCGTGGTGGGGGATGCTGATTCTGGCGGCACACAGTTAGGTGTTGTGTTTCTCTCCAACAAGAGATTAGGAATTACTTAATTGCATAAGATGAATGCTTGTTGCGAACTAGACAGATTTCCCTTTTCCATGGCCAATTTTTGCTAACAATTCTTCAAAGTCATGACAGCTGATATTCTTATCTATTGAAGCAATCACAATACAGTGTTTAACGTTTTTTTTCCCCTTGAAGTTTGAATTTCTTTAAAGTAAAAGTACAATTTGGAAAAGTATCATTCCCTTCAGAATAAATTAGTGAGTGTCTGCAGAAGAAAGAAAACAATTAATACATTCATGGGTTATGGGTAAGCTTTTACCGTTCTTTCCAACAGTAATTTATAGAAGAAAAGCTTTCTGCCCTGATTTTCATTGATTTATCCCTGTGCTTGCATTTGCCAATGAGTGTGAATTTCATAATTTCTGCTTCCAGCCTAGCACAACACCCTCCTTAACTCTGGACACAACGTTGGAACATGAAGTCTGAATGGAAGGTTCTAGAAGATCAGTACTTATCTGTGGCCCAAAAGAGGAAGTAGCCAGGAACCTGGATGGTCATGTCTCTAGATTTCAGACCCTGAATAAGAGCCAGGAAACGTGATTTTCGTTTTGGATTCCACCACTAACTAGCCATGAGAGAGCTCACTTAACCGGCATCTCTCTCTACCTCCTTGCCTGTAAAATGAGTCAGTTGGACCAGCAAATCACAAAGGACCTTTAAACTCTGGGATATTAGGATTCTAAGGTTTACCCTTTCTGACAGAAATTGTGGTAAATGGCTCTTATGAGACAGATACAATGATACAATAACTTTTGGGGAGATTGCATAATAGCAAAATTTATGAAATAGCTTAATTGTGAGCTTTGTTCTGTTTTCCCCTTAAAACATTTTACCTCTGAACGTTTCTCACATAAACATTTAAAATCTAAGTACAGCGTATTTTTGCATGAAACGTACCCCATTATTTTATTTCACGTGAAAATATTGGTTTATGATTAAAATTTTTCACAACTGTCCCAATGTTTTCCTGTTTCTTCCTCTATTAGACCTTCTCTAGCATTAGTTAGGAATTTTCCAGGCTACCACAATAGCTGATGTGAAAGGTTTCACTTTTAACTAAAACTATGACTCTTTAACACTCTTCTCTTTTATTTGGCTTTCAGCTATTTTAAGGACCCATTTATTTTTTTGAATATTTTTTTTTTGCAGTTTTCCTACATTTTGCTGTTCCTACCATCTGTTGTTGAGTCTTTAACTACACGAGTCTGTTTATTTAGCATGTGCTCTCCTTGGACTTTAACTTTAAATTCTAGTTTGACTTTTATTGTTAACTTGAGGATGTGCAATGGAATCAGAAAAATCTATGAAAATTAATTCAATAGTCTCATTTAATTAGTGTGATCCCAAGACTTTTATTCACATGGGATAGACTTCAACTTTACTAATTTACACTAAGTATTCAAACTTGAATATAAGCTATCCAAACAGTTTTATTGTGGGATTCTTTTTCTTCCTCTGAGTCTTCAAAAACAGCTTGTGTCTGAATGATGTGAAAACAAACTAACCAGCCATAGTTATTGGTGGCTCTTGGGAAGTAAACAATTATACCACTGGGGATGTTCTTGCTTATGACAATTAGTTTCCAAATATTTCCCAGGCCATGCATCAGGCCCTGGGGACTGTGATGGGACAGGTGGGTGACACAATCTCATTCTCAGATGTTGGAGGGGCCTTTCTAAAGTTTCTCTGGCATTGTTGGGGGATACTTCGGTAAGTTAATTTAAGTGATTTCCCTCCACCACACTTCCATCACCCACTTGTGTCCTGTTTTTTGCCCCAGGCAGCAACCAGGGGGATCTCCCTGTCTTGGGAGGGAGTGATCAGGCAGACCAGGAGTTAGTCCTCTGCATGTGAGTCCAAAAAGCCCATTTAAGCTTTTAGGGCCTTCCAGGAAAAGCAGTGTATGGGATGAATAGTGTTAAAGGAGAAAAGGAAAGGAAGCTGAGGGTCCAGGCACCCCTGAGAGGCATGGGTACTCGGTTGCACAGTTGATACAGCAAAGATTTGGGCATCTGGGATACAGATGATCTGCACCCCTCCACGTCCCAAGGGAAACTGAGGGAGTCTGCAAGGTCCTACACCTTTGCACCTCAGCCCCACAGCTGGTATCTGATATTCCCAGCATGATGCAGGAGCAGAAATAATGTGTCTAGCAGGTGGGCCTGAGATGCCCAGCAGAATTTCCCACAGCTAAGAGGGGTAAATTGAGTATTTTATGTGTTTCCCAAAAAAGCACTGATGAAGCACATGAAAGACAAGGACACTACAACTAATACTACTGCTAAGAAACATACCAGCCCTTTCTCTGTAATGTCCTTTGCAAATATCTTCTCCCATTCTGCGGGTTGCCTCTTAGTTTTGTGGACTGTTTCTTTTGCTGTGCAGAAGCTTTTTTATCTTGATGAAGTCCCAAAAGTTCATTTTTGCTTTTGTTTCCCTTGTCTTTGGAGACGTGTCTTGAAATAAGTTGCTGTGGCCAATATCAAAGAGGTTACTGCCTTTCTTCTAGGTTACTGCCTTTCTTCTAGGATTTTGATGATTCCTGTCTCACATTTAGGTCTTTCATACATTTTGAATTTATTTTTGTGTATGGTGTAAGAGAATGGTTCAGTTTCATTCTTCTGCATGTAGCTGTCCACTATTCCCAGAACCATTTACTCAAGAGATTGTCTCTTTTCCATTGGGTATTTTTTCCTGATTTGTTGAAGATTAGTTGACCATACAGTTGAGGGTCCATTTCTGGGATCTCTATTCTGTTCCATTGATCTATGTGTCTGTTTTGTGCCAGTACCATGCTGTCTTAATTATCACAGCTTTGTAATAGAGCTTGAAATCAGGCAATGTGATGCTCCTAGCTTTGGTTTTCTTTTTTGACATTCCAATCGTGATTCAAGGTCTTTCTGGTTCCATACAGATTTACGATTGTTTGTTCCAGCTCTGTGAAAAATGCCAGTGGTATTTGGGTAGGGATAGCATTGAAAATGTAGATTGTTCTGGGCAGCATAGAGATTTTAACAATGTTTATTCTTCCAGTCTATGAGCATGGAATATTTTTCCACCTCTTTGTGTCTTCCTCAATTTTTTTCATAAGTGTTCTGTAGTTTTTAGAGTATAGATCCTTTACCTCTTTTATTTGGTTTATTACCAAGTACCTTATGGTCTTTGGTGCTATTATAAATGGGATTGACTCTTTAATTTTTCTTTCTTCAGTTACACTGTTAGTGTACAGAAATATAGCAGATTACTGTGCATTGGTTTTGTATCCTGCCATGTTGCTGAATTGCTGTATGAGTTCTAATAATTTGGGGGTGGAGTCTTTTGGACTTTTGAATCAGTGTTTCACTTCATTGTTTGGAGTATTAAATAAGAAAACATGTATGAAGTACTTGATTAACCAGGAGCAAACAAACTTACAAAAGCACAGCTCCTTACTATGTGACTTAAGGAATGCATCCCCAATTGCCTGAACCTTTCCTTTTAAGAATTCTGAGGAAGCAACAGAGGACTCTTGCTGCTGCCTGCTGAAACCCCCCCGTGCACCCTGCCTGCTAATACTATTGCACAGCATAGTCTTCAGACACTTTTCTTCTTCATGTTATCCCCAAAAGAATACTGAAAACCTAGGAACCCTCTTACATATTTTAACATAACATCTAAACATTTAAGAGGATGTTAAAATGGCTGCAAGGATGTAATTTCAAGTGCAATGTCTATGATACTCATGCTTTAAATATATTTTTTACAAAACCTCAGAGACTCGAATCATACAGTTTATGAAAAAGGACTGCCACAGTACCAAAATGGCAGGCAAGGCCCGTTCTCCAACAGACCAAGTTTATGGAAGTATGTGGAAGTCGTCCAAAGCATGTCCTCTCCAGTGAAAAGACTCCTTTTCTGCTTGCCCTTAGCTCAGGATTTCCCACTGACCCCCTGGAGGAACTGACAGGAAAAGAGGATTCCAGGGTGCACCTATGTATCTGACACCTGGGACACCCTCTCCTTACTGACAATAACCAACAAGTGAACTTGAATAAAACAGAAATATCTGCAAAAAGCACAATTTAGGTAACTACTAAATCATACTGCTGAGTAACATATCACTTTCTTGATTTTTTCTTACTTTTAAATTCCCAAAATGACCAAAAGAATAAATTTCACTTTTAAAGCAATTTATAAAATTCAGTCAATATTTCATGCTCAGACCAAAACTTATGCTTACCACACAAAAATATTACCCCTTGCATTTTCACTGCTTTCAATTTCAAATACAAAATTTAAATTCAAGTATAAACTCCAAGTGGTTACATAGAATGACAGAATTGAAATAGCTTATGTTTCATTGTGCTATCAATGTTTATTTTAATCTATTGAGACTATTTAAATAGTGCCATAGAGATTTGAGACATGAACTGTACCTAATTCAAACTGTTATGCACTTGGTCTCAAAATGAGTGCATGTCCTGTTAATTGTATTGGGAGTCCTTGGTAACTATTGGTTCTCTGAGTTAGCTTCCATGTAGAATAGGAGGTTATTAAGGCTAGGTAATTACAATGTGCTAAGTTGAAACATACATATATAACATTATATCTCAATAGTAACTGTAGCAATTAAGAACCCTTAGGCCAACAAAATAATTTTAGGGGGAGGAATAATTTTTAAAAAGATTTCATTCATTCATTCATTAATATATTCATTCATTTTAGAGATAGAGTGCAAGTGGGGGAGGGGAAGCAGAGAGAGAGGGAGAATCTGAAGCAGACTCCACACTCAATGCAGAGCCCGACATGAGGCTTGATCTCACAACCCTGAGATCACCACCTGAGCAGAAACCAAGAGTTAGATGCTCAACCAACTGAGCTACCCAGGCACCCCAGGGAGTGGAATATGTTAATACCGATATTATTTAGACTTGTATGGTGGTAACATGAAGAATGGCTTTCATTTCCTTTTATTATTATGCTAAAATTTTCTATAGATAATGTCTCCCCTTAAGGTCTGCATTTGGAGTGGAGGCTCCCATAGCCTTGCTCTGGGGTCTCCCCTGGAGGACAGGTGAGCATCTTCAGGAAAGAGTAAACAGAAGGAATTAGGGTAGAGAACACTGCGCTGAAGATGAAGTTCTCTGCTTTTTCCCTTCACAATTTTGAAAAGAACTGGGCATGTGATCCATCAAGGGAGGGTGTCAGCTCCATGTAGGAATATAGCCTGCTTGGGGCTGTTACTAAGCAGAATGGTGATAACTGGATAATAACTGGGGAGCAGTCAGATGGATCATGTTGCAGATTTGTTTATAGAAACTTGACAGTGTGGGTTAAACACACAACACCCAAAGTAACACAGCCTGTTTGAAAATACCCAAGCTGAATTGTTTTCAATGGTCTTCTGTCTGCTAAAAGCCTGAAGTCAATTTATGAGGATGGGTATAATCCAAAAGCACAGCAATGTCAAGTTCATCTTCTAAAAGTAAATGTGTTTGTTTATTTCCACCCTATGATATTGTTTTATTCTATGTTCCTTTAAAATCTCAGCCTCAATCTTTCTTACCCATCCACACATACCAGTATATATGTAGATATGATTTTTGCATGGTATAATTGTAGTGTATATACATATACAGTTGTAAACTCCTAAAAAGTACATCAACAATATATACATAAAATAAACATCAACTGATGGATGAATGAATAAAGATATGGTAGATATACACAATGGAATATTATTTGGCCATAAAAAAGGAGGAAATAATTTCATTTGCAACAACATGAGTGGACCTAGAGGACATTATATTAAGTCAAATAAGTAAAACAGAGAATGACGAATACCATATGATCTCTCTTACAGGTGGATTCTGAAAAGCAAGAAAGTAAGCAAACAAACAAAATTGAACTCATAGATACAGACAACAGATTGGTTGTTGCCAGAGGTGGTGGGTAGGGGGTTGGTAGGGGGTCAAAAGGTATAAATTTCCAGTTATATATATGTAAGTCATGGGGTATCATGTACAGCAAGGTGACTCTAATTATAATATTGTATTATATATTTGAAAAGTTGTTGAGAGAGTAGATCTTCAAAGTTCTCATCACAAGAAAAAAAGGTTGATAATTTTGTGTGGTAATTGACATTAACTAGACTTATTGTGGTCATCATCATTTCACAATATGTGCAAAAATCAAATCATTATGTTGTCCACCTGAAACTAATATAATGTAAATAATTACATCTCAAAAATACACACACACACACACACACACACACACACGGTATAAAGTATAGATAGAGTTATAGATTTTACCCTTCTGGAGAAGATATTCACAAATGACACTACAGACAAAAGGCTGATATACAAGATCTATAAAGAACTCCTCAAACTCAACACCCCCCAAATAGATAATCATATCAAAAAATGGGCAGAAGACATGAACAAAGAAGACATACAAATGGCTAACAGACACATGAAAAAATATTCATCATCAATAGCCATCAGGGAGATTCAAATCAAAACCACATGGTGATACCACCTTACACCAGTTAGAATGGCCAAAATTAATAAGACAAGAAACAAGTGTTGGAAAGGATGTGGAGAAAGGGGAACCCTTTTGCACTGTTGGTGGAAATGCAAATTTGTGCAGCCACTTTGGAAAACAGTGTGGAGATTCCTTAAGAAATTAAAAATAGAGCTTACCTATGACCCTATAGTTGCACTACTGGGTATTTACCCCAAAGATAAGATGTGGTGAAAAGAAGGGCCATCTGTACCACAATGTTCATAGCAGCAATGGCCAAAATTGCCAAACTGTGGAAAGAGCTGAGATGCTCTTCAACTGACGAATGGATGAAGAAGATATGGTCCATATATACAATGGAATATTACATAGTCATCAGAAAGGATGAATACCCAACTTTTGTATTAACATGGATGGGACTGGAGGAGATTCTGTTGAGTGAATTAAGTCAAGCAGAGAAAGTCAATGATCATATGGTTTAACTTACCTGTGAAGCATAAGGAATAACATGGAGGACATTAGCAGAAGGAAAGGAAAAGTGAATTGGGATAAATTGGAGGGGGTGATGAAGCATGAGAGACTGTGGACTCCGAGTAACAAACTGAGAGTTTTGGAGGGGTGGGGAGTGGGGGGGGGGTGAGCCTGGTGGTACGTATTAAGGAGAGCATGTATTGCATGGAGCACTGGGTGTTATACGTAAACAATGACTCTTGGAACACTGAAAAAATAAAATAAAAATAAATGTAAGTAAGTAAGTAAATAAATAAATAAATATTTTAGAAATGCATAATGGGGGGGGGAAGTATTGAAATGGAGAAACTTTATATTTTTTGCCTGGCGTTTGTTGGTCACATGGAGTTTGGTGAAACACACTAGCAAAAGGAGACTTAGAACCTGGAATTAAGAATTATCTAGGAAGATATTTTTCTCCTTTTTTTCACTCTAACAATAACCCAGGCTAAAATGATTATTCTCATCATGTCCCTTTTTGAGGCTCTTTTTCTCTTCAAGAATCTGTGAAGAGCTTGTCTCCCTATTCAATTTTGCTCCTTGACATCTACATGCATAGCTCTTAAAATCCAGATTCTGGAATACCCAGTATTAACAGATGTCTTCTAAAAAAAAAAAAAAAGGCTAACTAAAAACTCATTAACTTGTCTGGATTCCCACTTTCCAGTTTATGTACTCTAAAGATCTCCAGTTCTGTGTTCTGCACCAAAGAGTATTCTTCTGACATAGGTTGAGTGTATGACCAGAGACAGAAGTTTTAGCTTCCTTCTGTTACTCAGTATTACATACAGTTTATTGAACAATATGAACTAAATGAGGTACAAACATCAAATGATTTTGCTTTTCCCTGATTACTGTCCTGAAATATGAAAAGTCAGATTTCCACTTCTTTTGTTCAATAACTTCTTTGTCAGAGTCTTTAGCTTTCTGGTTACTACAATCAATTCTATTTAAAATTTAAATCCCAATTGACTCTCTTCTTTCTTTTCTATGAGCCTTGTCTGGAGGATCTTCTGGAACAGGGTAAGTTCTGCTTCCCTGTTTCTTCTTTGTTATCTCTTCTTCAGTCTCCATGGAGAGCCTTCCTTGAGTCTCCAAGGGTCACAGGAATCCTGAGGGTGAGAATTCCATATTTTTCTCCTTGGCCACCATACCACATTATGATTCCTCTTTGCTTATTGGTGTGATGGGCTGACCCATACAGTGTCCCATATAGCTTCTTAGCTTCAAGAAGCAGACATTCTTGGTTCACATATAGCCACAAACTCAACAAGGTACCTGCCATGCTTCCCATGAACTTTTTCATATTTTTCTTCTTGGTGGCAGAAGCAGGAAAGAACTAGGGGTTCAACAGCTCAGGAAGAATCTAGCCAGAGAGGGAATCCAATGTGTCCCTTCTTGTGGCACCCCTTATCACTACCAGTGATTTTCTTCCTGCCCTCCTCCCTTGGTTTAGAGGAAGGAAATACTTGGATTTAGGAAGTGTTTTTTAGGAAAATCTATAAACAGTGACTCTGTAGAGTCCCCTCTTGGAACTTCCCAACTCATCCTCCACCCCAGCAGTTTGCTCATATGTATCAGGATAAAGGTGGGAGTGTTTTAGACAATACTGATAGTCAACAATGTTAGTTAGCTATGGTGAGCTCAATAAATGTTGCTGTCATTATTAATTCCCAGGAAAATAATGCTCTAGCAGCATATTACCTGAAGAATATATAAGGTAGAACTCTGTAGAAGATCCTGAGCGAATGATATTTTTCTTAGATCTAGAAAATAATGTCTTAGAACCATAAATTAGGTAAAGTATTATAATCTAATTTTATGTAAAAACAACTTCAAATTTCCTTTGGCTGTCACTTAGGGAAGAATTAGGCTTTATTTGTGCAGAACATATTAAATGACCATTAAAAAACATTAAAAAACATATTATAATGTTTATATAAAATTATATAAAATTTTTATATAAAATTTATATAATTTATATAAAATTATATAAAATATATAAAAACATATTAAATGACCATTAAATTAATGGTCTCCATGTTCACCATCTTTGCATAGACTTCTTACAAGTAACATGATTTTGCTACTCTTCCTACCAGCAACACATATGGACATCTCAGTGCCTAGAATTCTGTGCTATGACAGTCGATTCAATGAAATCAACAGTACTGTTGCTAACCCAACACCCTTCACTACACGACACAGTGTCCATGATTCTTTCTTTGGAAAAGAAACTAGTGACCCTGGATCAGTTACAATAAATCTGGACTTATTCTTTTTTTAAGTTCTATCTCACTCTGATATAGAATTTTTAATAGAAGTGTTTAAAACAATTTTTTTTAGTGAACAAATTAAAGGGTTGTGTGGTATAGTTTCACTTTTAATAAATGAGCTGTCTTTTTCTGCTTTCATTTCACTTAGCATTTCTTCTCAAAGGAAAAAAAATCAAACAAGGAAAAATGTGAAAAAGATGAATTAATGTGACATTTAGAGTAAGATTTTAATGGCACAAAAGCCAAGAATACCAGAGTTATGCCTTTTGCTTTCACAATTATAACTTGACAGGATTTCAGGATGTTGTTACTAAAATGAACTTCATCAGAAGAAAGTTAAAATGCATACATTTAAAGAAAATGTGTTAGTAGAGTTATATTTGTTAAGGCAAACACAGTATAGTCAATATTTAATTAAGCATTGTCCTTTTCCGAGTTGGCCTCTCAGAGGCTACCCTCTTATTTCAATCAGTGTTGGCTGCCCTACAGATGTTTTTTGAAATCCTCTTTGGGAAAAACCTCATGAACAAATTTGTAAGGACAACAAGAAAACCAGCTTCATTTATTCAGAGTCATACCTTATTTAAACAAAAATTACATTGGTAATTAGCATTTCCCAGACCTTCCTCACCAAAGTGACTCCAAATTACTTTTTATAATAAAAAAAGGAAAAAAGAAACTATTTTGTATTGTGAAACACTACGCACACAAAACAGTTTACATTTAAAGAAAACATTTATGTTAACATAACTGAGGCTTAAAAATTTTTTTTAGCACTCCAGATGTATTGTCTCAATCACAATACATTTCCTGCCCCTTAGAGATAAATGGTGGTCACTTCCATACTTTTCTTGTCACTTTTACTACCTATTTTATATCCCTCAATACTATCATTCGATAGTTTGTTTCTTTACATTTTATTTAAGTAAAATTGTATAGCATATATCCTTTGGCATCTGCCTTCTTTTGTTCAGTATCTTGTTCATGAGATAAAACTAAGGAAAGCATAGGCAAACTATAGCCTGACATCTATTTTTGTAAACGTAGTTACATAGGAATACAGGCATGCCTACTCATTTGCATATTATCTATGGCTGCTTTTGCATTACAATGGCAGAATGGAATAATTTCAACAGACTGTAGCTCACTAAGCCTAAAGTATTTGCCACCTGCTGTTTACAGGAAAAGTTTGCCAACCCTGACTTAGATATTTTGCTTGATTTAAATTTGCTAATATTTTGTTTTAAGATCTTGCATTTATTTTCATGAGAAACAATGGGCTGTAGTTTTCTTGTAATGTTGTGGTCTATTTTTGGTACCAGAGTAATCTTGGCTTCAGAAAATGATCTGGGACGTGTTCTCATCTTCTCAATGTAGAACTAGCATACCTTCCTTTAAATCTTTAATTCAATTTCCCTAGGAAGTCAAGCGGCCTGAAGTATTACTTGTGGGACATTTTTAACTATGAATTCAATTCTTTCAAACAGGTAATGGCTGTATAATTTTAAGATTCTCCATTTGTCAGTTTTGGTAATTTGTTTGTTAAGGAATTTTTACCTTTTATCTAAGCTGTTAAATTTGTTGGCATAAGGGTAATTTTGCTATATACAGCATTTTATATTGACAATTATTTGCTTTCAGTTTATTGTTTTCCAGCATCAACTATTTCTCAAGAAAAACTAGCTGTTGTTCTAATTATTGTTTTTGAAGTTTTTTCCTCTTGCGTCTTCAGTTTGTATCGTTGTCTTTGGTTTTCTGTAAAATTTTCCTTAATTTATCTAGGTGTATTTTTTTTTTTTTAATGGTTTATTTGGCTTTCTGAATTTGTGGGCTGGTTTTGATTTTTTTTTTTTTTTTTGCAGTTTTGGAAAGATTCTCAATTTCTCTTCAAATATTGCTTCTGCCTCATTCTCTCTTCTATATACGAGACTCCATTAAACATGTTTCATTTTCTCACATATTGTATACCTTTTACTCTTTCCTCTCAATTTCTTTTTTAAAGATTTTATTTATTTATTTGAAAGAAGGCAGAGAGGCAGCAGAGAGGAGGAAGCAGTCTCCCCGCTGAGCAGAGAGCCCAATGCCTGGCTGCATCCCAGGACCCTGAGATCATGACCTAAGCTGAAGGCAGAGGCTTTCACCCACTGAGCTACCCAGGTGCCCCTTCCTCTCAATTTTTAATCCTGTTAATTTTCTGTCATCATCCTCCTCTTCTTCCTGAACGACTTTCTAGTCCAATGATTCTCTTTACAGCCATATTTAATAGGCTATTAAACCCACACAACATTCTTAATCCTCGTTATGAAGTTTATCTAGTTCTAGAATTACCATTAACAATGTACTATGAATTTTTTTGTTTGTTTCTCATGGTTTGCAGTTTTTTGCTAAAATTTCCCTTTTTGCTCTCCGTCTCCTTGAACACAGTCATGACAATTATTTTAAAGTTAGTGTCTGATAATTTCAGTCTGGAGCTCCTTTGAGTTTATTTCTGTCATCTGCTGTTTCTACTAGCTCTCATTCATGTTAACTTGCCTCCTTATGTGCCTGGTTATCTTTGATTGCATACCAACTTTATATTTGGAAAGTCACTGGTAGAAATAATTGGAGGACTAGAATAAAGTTATCTGCTTCTTCTAAGTGCCAAGGGCCACAACCTGGAACCACTTTTCATCAAGAAGTTTAGATTTTTGTGGTCTGTGTCAATTACTGAGAGCTGGCCTTCAGTCCGTGTGGAGACGGCATATTTTTACTTCACTTTTAACCTTTCAGAGTTTCGATTCAAAGCGATGAATTTACCAGGATGCCCATCTTCCGTGGTCTTTTGACTCCAATTTTAGTTATCTTCATCCCATTACTCTCTTAAAAGCACTATGCAGCTTTGCCATTGCCTCTTTGGATTGTCAAATTTCCCCATGAAAAAAATAGTACCCCAAGACAGGATTCCATCTATAGATTTTCATATTATCTTGAATCTTGGCTCAGTAATTCTTCATTCTCTCATTAACTCTCCAGTAACATCAAGTTTATTTTTTTCCCTCAGATTTAAGAGTTGCTCTCAGACAGTTGGTCTGAATAGACCAGTTCCCTATTCCCCAAAGCAGAAAAATGAAACTCTATTTTGAAAATATATATGTACATGTCTTCATATGTATGTGGATATGGATTTATGGCTTTGCTTCTGTTGAGGATATTTCAACAAATTCTAGAAGTTTTAAAACCTCTTATAAGAAAGAAATTCTGGAAATAATGCAATGACAGCATTCTTAAAATAAATATGCCACTTCTCAAGGTGACTATATGAAGGAAATAATACATGCATACATATAAATTCTGGCATGCTAATTGAAAATAAGTTATATGTATATACCATTCACTGATTTAATATAATTAATCACAAATGCAGGAATAATAGGACTATTTAGGATATATAAAAGTTATTTACATTGAGACTTGGACAAACAAAATTTGTATTATAGCACTATGAAGTATTTAAGCTAACTACACGTTGAGTAATCATACAATATAGGTTTATGTCAGTGCAATTTGCTTTCAGGATTAATATTATAATGTGTATTTTCTAATACACTTTGAAAGAAAATTATTTATAAACTTGTGACCTTTTTTCCAATTAATAATATCTCTGTCTTCTAAGACATCCTTACTCTGTCATTTTCTTCATACTACAATGTGTTTAGTACAATTTTGGCACTGTGTTAGTTCTTTATGGCTGCTATAGCAAACCACCACAAACTTTGTAGACTAAAACAACAGAGATTTATTCTATTATATATGGAGGCCAAAGGTGTGAAACCAGTTTCACTGGGCCAAAACCAAGGGAGTCACACCACCTCTGGAGGTTCTAGGGAACTTTTGGTGGCTGGCCCATGCCTTCACTTTTGGTCACATCACTCCAACCTCTGATTCTGTGGTCATGTGGTCTCCTCTTTTGTCTGTGTCAAATCTTTCTCTGACTCTCTTCTACAAGGATACCTGTGAATGCATTCAGGGCTCAGCCAAATAAGTTGAGATAATCTCCCCATCTCAAGACCCTTAACTTAATCACTTACTAAGACCCTTTATCATCATAAGATAAAATTTACAGGATTCAATAAGTAGGGCCTGATATTCTTCTTCCTCTCAGTGATATAGGAACAGAAGGAGAGTAAAAAGATCAAGAATGTTGATGAATTTGGGAGGAACTCTCAGTTTTCCTAATCATATTCTCTTACTTTCTCATCTGGAAGTATCACGGTCTAAGAGAAAACTGGAGGTCTAGATTAACCCAGGGGTAGATTCAGTCAGAACATCAAAAGCACTAAGTGGAGGGCGCCTGGGTGGCTCAGTGGGTTAAGCCGCTGCCTTCGGCTCAGGTCATGATCTCAGGGTCCTGGGATCGAGTCCCGCATCAGGCTCTCTGCTCAGCAGGGAGCCTGCTTCCTCCTCTCTCTCTCTCTCTCTGCCTGCCTCTCTGCCTACTTGTGATCTCTCTCTCTGTCAAATAAATAAATAAAATCTTTAAAAAAAAAAAAAAAGAAGCCTAATTTCTAAAAAAAAAAAAAAAGCACTAAGTGGAAAGCAGTAACTTCAGACAGACCTTCATACACATCCAGTGAAGAATCCCAGAAGGGTAGAGCCAACATGGACCACAGATGTTGTTTAATCCAAGCTTATCAATTAACAGGTGAGGAAAATGAGGTCCAAGGAGGGTCAAAGTTCATACATTTAGCAGCTCAAGTCACTGAAGCAGTTTATAGCCCTGGACTCTTACAGCTTCCATGCAAACTGTACCACCAAGAAGTCATCAGGAAAACATTTTAAAACGTTTATGTCAACATAAAGCCGTTAAAAATAAATTTGTGGACTACAAAAAGAGACAGAAATGTATACATGAAGAAATGTGTTGAGATAAGCAGAATAAAATTACGTGTATATACCTAGCATATAATCTGAAAATTATTTATAATAAAAATTCATAAGGAAGAGCTAGCATTCCTCCATTCTTTGATTGTGATAAAGAGGTAAAAATTGGGACTAATGGATTAAAGCTATAGGGAGGTAAGTTTCCATCCATTATAAGGAAGAAGTTTCTAAAGGTTGAAGTTGTCCAAAGATGGAATGAGAGATGATGACATTCATCATTGACAGTTATTAAAGCAGAGACTGGAGAGCATTGGGTAGGAGTGTGGTGGTTGTACTGATTCCCAAATCCAGACAGGTTGTATTAGATAATCTGGGAAGATGATAAAAACGGACCCCAGGCCCCTGGGGACCTTGAGATCTGCATTTTTAATAAGTTACCAAAGTGATTCTCATATTCGGGGAGAATGCATCAGTCATCTAACTATTCCAATTCAAGAGTCTATAATTTTTTTGCAGGAAGTAATGGAAACAATATTGCAAAGGTAACATGAAATCCCGGTCCTATCTTGGTTCAGTCCCTAACAAGCTGTGCTATTTCTGGGCACATTATATCATGTCTCTGGGACTAAATTTTCCTATCTGCAAGAATAGGTGAGACTAGATGAATCTTACGGCTCTTAGATGCTAGGAAATTGTGTTTCTGAGGGTGGACTAGAAGAAACTAACAAAGTCCCTGGAAAATTCCTCATGACATTTAGGTGACAGAGAATTATCCTGGAATGACTGCCTAACGACAGCTGGGGAAGGCCCTGCAATCTGGCTGGTTTCCTGGAGTTGGCTGGCATTCGGTTCAGGATGTGTCTGTCACATGCAGGGCAAGTGAGGAGTAGATAGGACTGGCAGGCTGGAAGTTGGAAACTCAGAAGCCTTACCATATTCGCTCCAACCAGCTTTATTACCTACTTATTATTCAAAAAGGACCCAAGGAGGAGGATCTGCTGTCCTGAAAAGGAAGTGTTTAAGCTCACCATGAGGTGCCCCTTCTGTGTACACCTTGCTCAGAAATACCAAGCCTCTGGAAGGTGAGATGGGTTGGCATTTATTTTCATTTCTTATGAATAAACCTAGTCCCCCCCAAACCAAGAGCCTTGGCTTTTGATCTTGGGTTCTCTTTTCTCCTTTCTTCAATATTTTTCTCTCCTATTCTCTATCTGTGTTCCCTGAGGGTCATTTATTTCTAAGCTTCATCTCTTACAGCTCTTAATTTTTCACTTCTTAGTGGGAGGGGATTGTATTCTAATAGCTATACCCTATGTTTACTCTTTTTCTTCTAAACATATTCATTTCTTTTCTCAGGACATTTACCCTCTGGGTTGATCTTCCCAAACTGAAGATTTCTAACCCACAGAGGGGCCTGGTGACTCAGTTGGCTAGGTGTCCAACTTCTGATTTTGGCTCAGGTCATGATCTTGGGGTTGTGAAATCAAACCCTACATTGGGCATTGTGCACTAAGCATGGAACCTGCTTAAGATTCTCTCTCTCCCTCTGCCCTTCCATTCTCATGCTCTCTTTCTCTTTAAAAAAAAAAAAAAAAAGATGTATAACCCACAGGTGAACCAATGGTCATCCCTTCACTCTCTTCATCCTAGTAACATCTATGAATGTGCCCATGAGTTTTTATCTGAAAGGTAAAGATAATTTTCTCACATCAGCAGGAAAGTTTCAAACTCAAAATCATAGAATGTGATGGTGTGTTATCTCAGGCTAGAGAGGAGATAGACCGGTATATAGCTTATACAAATTTTAGGACCTCATCATGTCCCTGAAATCCCCTGTCACTTAGGATCTGATGATTCTTAAATCCATATCTCTTATAGAAAACATTCCCCAGAACTTTATTTCCTCATTTCCAACTGTCTCCTGGATAACACCACCTAAATATTTTTTCAAAACTTCTAACACAACATGACTAAGACTGATCCTGTGTCTTCTCTTTCAAACCTGAAACTTCCTCAAGTCTTTATACTGGGTAAAGTCTAATAGGGTTAGATCAATAAAAGTCTTTTATTTTTGTTAAGTCTATTTATTTTAGAAAGAGAACATCTCAATGTAATAAAGGTCATAAATGGAAAACCCACAGCTAACATCATACCCAACAGTGAAAAAATGAGATATTTTCCCCTAAGAACAGGAACAAAACAAGGATGTCCACTCTCAATATTTTTATTCAACATAGTACTGGAAGTCCTGGCTATACCAAATGGGCAAGAAAAAGTCATAATAGGCATCCAAATTGATAAGGAAGAAGTAAAGCTTCCACTATTTGCAGATGACATGATACTACAAATAGAGAACACCAAAGACTCCACTGAAGAACTATTAGAACTGATAAATGAACTTCTATATATTAATAATGAAGCCACAGAAAGAGAACTCAAAAAAAAAAAAATACCACCTACAATTGCACAAAACATAATAAAATACCTAGAAATAAAGTTAATCAAGGAGTTGAAATACCTGTACTCTGAAAACTATAAAACATTGATGAAAAAAGTGAGAACAACACAAACAAATGGAAAGACATTCCATGCCCATGGATTGGAAGAACAAGTATTGTCAAAATGTCCACACTACCCAAAGCAATTTACAGATTTAATGCAATCCCTATCAAAATACCAATAACATGTTTCATAGAACTAGGACAAACAATCTTAAAATGGGTATGGAAACACAAGAGACCCCACAAAGTCAAAGCAATCTTGAAAAAGAAAAAGCTGGAGGTAGAACAATTCCAGATTTCAAGTTATACTACAAAGCTGTAGTAATCAAAACAGTAGGGTACTAGCCTAACAATAGACACATAGATAAATAGAACAGAAGAGAGAACCCAGAAATAAATCCACAATTAGATGGTTAATCTTTGACAAAGGAGGCAGGAATATACAATGGGAAAAAGGCAGTCCCTTCAACAAATGGCATTGGAAAAACTGTGGACAGCTACATGCAAAAGAATGAAACTGGACCAATTTTTTTTTTAAAGATTTTATTTATTTATTTATTTGACAGAGAGAGAGATCACAAGTAGACAGAGAGGCAGGCAGAGAGAGAGAGAGGGAAGCAGGCTCCCTGCTGAGCAGAGAGCCCGATGTGGGACTCGATCCCAGGACCCTGGGATCATGACCTGAGCTGAAGGCAGCGGCTTAACCCACTGAGCCACCCAGGCGCCCCTGGACCAATTTTTTTACATCATGCATAAAAATAAACTCAAAATGGATTAAGGATCTAAATGTGAACACAAAACTACAAAAATCCTAGAAGAGAGCACAGGCAGTATTGTCTCTAACATCAGCCATAGCAACATTTTTCTAGGTAGGTCTCCTGAGGTGAGGGAAACAAAAGCAAAAATAAATTATTGGGACTACATCAAAATAAAAATTTCTTCACAGAAGAAAACCCAACAAAACCAAAAGACAACCTACTGAATGGTAGAAGATATTTGCCAATGACATATCCAATAAAGGGTTAATATCAAAAAATATATAAAGAACGGATACAACAAATAATCTAATTAAAACTAGGCAGAGGGGCACCTGGGTGGCTCAGTGGGTTAAAGTCTGTGCCTTCGGGTCTGGCCATGATCCCAGGGTCCTCTCTGCTTGGCAGGGAGCCTGCTTCCCCCTTTCTCTCTGCCTGCCTCTCTGCTTTCTTGTGATCTCTGTCTGTCAAATAAATAAATTAAAAAATTCTTTAAAAAAATGTAGGCAGAAAACATGAACAGACATTACTCCAAAGAAGACATGACACATGAAAAGATGCTCAACATCATGAATCATCACGGAGATGCAAATTAAAACCACAATGAGATAGAACATCACTCTTGTCAGAATGGTTAAAATAATAAACACAGGAAACAACAAGTGTTGCAAGGATATAGAGAAAAAAGAACCCTCTTGCACTCTTGATGGGAATGAAAACTAGTGCAGTCACTGTGGAAAACAGTCTGGAGGTTGCTCAAAAAATTAAGAATAGAATTAAGATATGATTCAGTAATCACACTCCTAGGTATTTACCCAACGAATAAAAAAACACTATTTTTTTTTATTATGTTCAGTTGTCCAGCATATAGTACATCGTAAGTTTTTGTTGTAGTGCTCAATGACTCAATAGTTGCATATAGCACCCAATGCTCATCCCAACATGGGCCCTCTTTGACCCATTCCTAGTCCCCCCATCCTGCCTTTCTGTAACCCTCAGTTTGTTTCCCAGAATCCAGAGTCTCTCATGATTTGTCTCCTCTGATTTCTTCCCATTCAGTTTTCCCTCCATTCCCCTATGGTCCTCCACTCTATTCCTTATGTCCTATATATGAATGAAACCATGACAGTTGTGTTTCTCTGACTTATTTCACTTAGCGTAACCTCCTCCAGTTCCACCATGTAGATGCAAATCGTGAGTATTCATCCTTTCTGATGGCTACGTAGTATTCCATTGTATATATATACACCACATCTTCTTTACCCATTCATCTGTTGAGGGGCATCTAGGTTCCCTCCACAGCAAAAACACTAATTTAAAAGGATATATGCACTCCCATGTTTATTGCAGCATTATTTACAGTAGCCAAATTGAGGAAGTAGCTCATTGATAGATAAATGAATAAAGAAGATGTGATACACACACACACACACATATGAGAATATTACTCAGCCATAAGAAGAGAATGAAATCTTACCACTGGCAAAGATGTGGATGGAAATCTAGAGAGTATAATGTTAAGCAAAATAAGTCAGAGTAAGACAAATACCATATGATTTCACTCATATGTGGAATTTAAGAAACAATACAAAAGAACAACTTAAAAAAAGAGATAGACAAACCCCTAAACAGACTCTTAACTATACAGAACAAATAGATGATAACCGGGGGAGGAGGGAGGGGTGAGTGAAATAGGTGAACGGGATTAAAATTACATTTATCTTAATGCATAGAGTTGCTGAATTACTATATTGTACACCTGAAATTAATATAATACTTCATGTTAGTGGTATTGGAATTAAAATTTTATTATTATTATATTTATTTTTATTAAATAATTATTATTAATAAAGATTTGACCAATAAAGTTAGATCAGCTATTTAAAGGACTGATATTTTAAGGAAAAAGGACAGTGTAACATGATAGGAAAGGTTTTATTTTCAGCATGAATGATCCAAATGGTACTTTCTGTTGAGGTTCTCTATGGGTCCTGCATGAATTACAAGAGAATTTTAATTTGTAGGATGAGAGGTCAAGAAATGTCTACCACCTCTTGTGTCACTAATTCCAACTGACAGGCACCAAATATGTAAAGTTGTAAACAAATGCACCATAAAGCCTGCTTCAAAGGGACTCATCTGAAAGAAATAATATCCACTCAACTCTGATCTTTTTGTGTCACTGGGCATCATCGATCCTGTTAGTGTCACCTGTGAATTCTAGAAAGCTTTCTTTATTTCAGTGTTCAGCTCTTATATCTTCCTATCACCTATACCCTTATTCCCCACAAATTCTTTTTTTCAGTCTATTTACTAGGTCTGTGTATTTTCCTTAATTTAAGTGTTCTGATATCTTAATTTTTTTTCTTTTTTTTTTTGCCAATACATTCTTTCTATGGAACCTTTTCCTCATACCATAGAACTTTCAGTTTGGAGTCTCTCACCCAGACTCACTCATCTGATCTATTACAGACACACACATCTGCATATTCCCACGTATTAGTTTATTTATTTGGTGTAGGTCACTAACAGTTGTTTCTTCTTTATCTTTGGGGTGATTTGGATAAGTTGGTAAGATTCTCAACTCATGGCCATTGCTCAGGGATAGCACAGAGATGGGCCTTCCAGCAGGGATACATTCAGATTAATGTTATTCCCATCTCTGGATTTTACTCGGCTTCTGAGGAAGTGGTGGTAGCTTTCTAGAGCTTCTCTTAGTGATGGTGTCTTGAATGCTCTGGGACACACCTTCCATGTCCCTCATCAATACAGTTTTTGGGAGGAATCTCATACTTCTCAGCTTTCGCCACAGGACAGTCATTGTGGTCTTTGTCTCCATTGTCTTGCCTTCTCCATGGAAGTCACTTTCTGTGTTATTCAGGTGGTCGGTGACATGTAGGTATGGGCAGTTTGTTGTCCACCCATAGAAGCAACAGAAACACTGTGTTGGTTACACCAGCCTGGTTTCATCCATAACTTTAAACCTTTACCTTTCAACCTTTATTGAGGAAATGGGGTCCTGACACAGAAGAGAGAAAGCTACTCCTGGCTGTTACCCATAGTGGGGAAACTCCAATGTCGGTGACAAAACTCCCAAAACGTATGAGGGGGTATCTGCTGGTTTGCAATGGGTGATTGGCTATTTCCCTAAAGGTTAGAAGGAAGGATGGAAGTGCTGAGTGGGAGAAAAGGCTGCAATGTGGACTGATTGCCATTTTGTCCACACAGTCTCCATTGGCACAGTAACAGAACGGCTGTAGATTCATGGATTTCCACCTTGGGTTTAGTACCTGAAGGTCTCTATCCAGATTTTCCCTAGATGTAGCTCTCTAGTCTGGTACCAGCAACTTGAGGACATTGAAGAGGTGTAATGTTTTCCTAAAATATCATCCCAGATTTTTCTCTAGAGGAGGTTGGTGGAGGTAAAAGCTTGGGCTTGCTGTGGTGGTGCTAGCACTCTGGCTATGGGTTTAAACATAATGCTCATGGGATTGGCTACAACTGTGACTCCATCCATCCAACAACTTTACAGCTAGATTCTGTTTCAGTCTGTGGCTGCTGAGTACCCACGGGTGCAGACTTAAGTTCTTCTGTGCTTGTTGGCATTGCCAGATGAGGTTCCTGTATTCCAACTGCTAACTGTTCCCTGTGTCACAGTAGGTGATGGCTGAATGTCATGGTTGCTACCGTGAACAGGTTGAACACGAGATTTATCTTTTGTCCTGGAGTTTGAGAGGTATTAGAGGCAATTTCAACTCCAGCCTGAGCTATGCTGCTGTGCAGGACCTGCTAGCGCTCAACAGTAGACACTGACTTAGTGACCAGCTCAGGCAATGGTGGTTAAGCAGAAGGTGAGTATGTTAGCAAAATGCATTCTAACAAGATAGAGTATCTGAGCCTTTTGAGGACTCTATCATATAAATAGAGTTGTTTTTTTAGCTTTCTGCACTGACTAGTGATGGTTACGTTGTCTCAGAGCTGTGCCAGTTACCATGAATCCATTTGCTTTTTAGACCCCTAAGTTTTGTTGTTGCTGTCTGCTGTGTTGCGACATGTGTTAGGACATATTTCTTCATGAGTATCTCACATACCTGCACATCTTTCTTTTTTTTTTTAATTTTATTTATTTATTTGACACACACAGAGAGAAATCACCAGTAGGCAGAGAGGCAGGCAGAGAGAGAGAGGGGGAAGCAGGCCCTGCTGAGCAGACAGCCCAATGCAGGACTCGATCATGACCTGAGCTGAAGGCAGAGGTTTAACCCACTGAGCCACCCAGGCACCCCACATACCTGCACATCTTGAGAGTGAGCATTGGTTGTTTTTTGTATGGACTACCTTTAAAGGATATTTCATCCAAGGCTGTTTACTTATCACATTGTATTTTTACATAATGGCATCCAACTCTGGGATTACATCTTTAAAGAATCCTTTATTATCATTTTTGTGGGGTGTCAAAAGAGAAAAAGATGAATGTATCCAATCCATCCTGTTAACTGGGATCCCATTTTGAATGAGTGCCCCTTTGCACGACATCTAGTCACCAAGTCCTATCAATCTTTTATTCCATCCTTCCCTCAGAATCTTATAGTCACTATTCTTTCACAGGGGGCACTGGAAGGGGGGGGGTGGTCCTGGGATTAAAAAGCTGTGTGACCTTGGAAAAGTAACTTATGCTCTTGAACTAGTGGGTCCCTCACCTGTACAATGGAGATAACACTTCTTACAGGACTTTTGTGAAGATTACATGAGGAGCAGCTCTAAAGCTGTGATTCCAGTTGACACTCTGGCCCCTGATTTCCTGCTTAGATTCCCTCATCTAAAAAGACTCACTAACTAGTTTTCATGTTTTCTGTCTCTTCCTGCTTCTTTAAAAATTATTTTTAAATTCAATTAGCCAACATATGGTACATCGTGAGATTCAGAGGTAGTGTTCAACAATTCATCATTTGTGTATAATACCCAGTGCTCATCATGTCACGTGCCCTCCTTAATGCCCATTGCCCAGTTGTCCCATTCCCCATCCACCTCCCCTTCCACAACCCTCAGCTTGTTTTCCAGAGTCAGGTTTGTCTCCTTTTCTGATTTCTTCCCATTCAGTTTTCCCTCCCTTCTCCTATGATCCTCTGCACTATTTCTTATATTCTACATGTGAGTGAAACCATAGGACAACTCTCTTTCTCTGACTGACTTCACTTAGCATAATACCCTACAGTTCCATCCATATCAATGTAAATAGTAGGTATTCATCCTTTCTGATGGCTGAGTAATATTCCACTGCATATTATTCATTCATCTGCTGAAGGATATCTCAGCTTCTTCCACATGTTTGGCTATTGCAGACAGTGTTGCTATGAACATTGGGATGCTTCTAACACAAGGATGTGATGTCCTTCCTATTTAAAACCATTACCTTTGGGATAAAGTCTATAAGTCAACTTCCTTTACTTTATCTGTTATCTTTTTAAAGATATTATTTATTTTATTTTTTTGACAGAGAGAAAGAGAGAGAGAGAGCACAAGCAGAGGGAGTGGCAAAAGGTGAGGGAGAAGTGGGCTCCCCACTGAGCAGGGAGCCTGATCAGGGCCTTGATCCAAGGACGCTAAGATCATGACCTGAGGCAAAGGCAGACACTTAACCAACTGAGCCACTCAGCCCCCCCCTCCCCATAGTCTGTTATTAAGGTTATTCTTCTGGATGTTCTGTCAATGTGCTCCTCTCTTCAAATACAGACACACACACATGTTTTAAAATATAACCACATAAATGTGAATGATAGGCTGAAGTCTGCATCAGTAGCATTTTGATTCTTGATGTAAAAATATAACTGGGCTTCTTGAAAAAAAATAAAATAAACGAGCTCATTTCTGCTGCAAACTGTCATACTTTTCATGCATTTGAGTCCATGAAAATTCTATTTTCTCTGCCTGGAATGACCTTCCCCGGTTTTAAACTGAGTTTAAGACCCAGTTCTAAAATTATTTCAGGTGGTAGATCATTATAATAATGGCCTCTAAAGAATCATGTCTCCCTAGGTCAGCGTGACATTCTATTCCTATACCAGAAGGTAGAGTTGGTTTCTCTATCCTCTTCAATCTAGGCTGGTTTTGTGATTAGCTTTGAAGAATAGATTGCATGCACTTAACATTGCATGAGTTCTGGAACTTAGGCCTTAAGAAAACTTGTAGTTTTTCCCTTTCCCCCTTAGAACTCTGAGAGAATCAGGCTGTGAAGAAGCCCAGTCTAACTTGCTGGGTGACACAAGGTGACACAGAGGAGAAGTGAAACCATCTGAGAGTAAGCACCACTGCTAAACAAACGAGTAAGGCCATCATAGATCTCTAGTCTCCACTGAACCATCAGATGACAAGGGCCTCAGGGGTAAGACCATCAGAAGAACTACCAGGATCACTAATTCGTGGAATCACGATCACGAGAACTAAAAAAACCATTATGATTTGTGGTGGCTGGTTATGCAGTCCAAATAGAAGACAGATATACAACCTCAGAGAACTGTTCTAGAGCTCCTCAAGAAAAACTCATGATTCTTTCTTTTGAGCTTTGTTCATTTTTTCTACCACAACACATAGCTCATATAATTTTTGGTCTACCTGTGTCTGTTTCTTTCATTAGATTAATAGCTTTCGAAAAGCAGAGACTAGGTTTTTACTTGCCTTTTCATCCCTGTGACTACTCTAGTGCCTGGTATATAGCAACCGTGGACATTTATTACCCAGGTTATATGTATACCATTTCCTCAATGGCTTTCACTTGCCTTCTGAAACTCATGGTCAGTCATACATAAAATTGTTCATATCCTCATCATTTTCAGTTAATATTCCCTTCATCTTCTTGTTCTTCCTCAACGGCCCTGGTTTCCTGCAGCCCTCTAAGGTGGTGGCTATTTTCCCTCCCATGCCTTACACATCATAGGTTTGAAGGCAGGTAAGTGACACCCTAGCTTCTCATGTCTTCTTTTAGAATATATTCATTCCCTGTCTCTTCTCCCCAAAACAATAAGTTTGACTCTCATGACATCAGATTAAACCACCCATACCTCTTGTTGTGAAAGTCACCTACTGATGCCTAGGCCTCTGTCTCTCATTCCACAAAGATTTTATCTTTATTTATTTATTTTATAAGATTTTACTTATTTATCTGACAGACAAAGATACAGCAAGAGAGGGAACAGAAGCAGAAGGAGTGGGAGAGGGAAAAGCAGGCTCCCCACTGAGCAGGAAGCCTGATATGGGACCCTGGAATCATGATCTGAGCCAAAAGGAGATGCTTAACAACTGAGCCACCCTGGCACCCTTCCATGAAGATTTTAACCACAGACTCACAATCACCCTCTTTAACTAACCCCCGATAGTGATTTCAATATCCACATAGCTCAGTCTTCCCAAATCATGGCCTCTTAGTTCCTGGACCTCCTCTCTTCTACCTCCATCCTATCTCAGCCACTTATTTTTTTTTTTTTTTTAGCCTATCTCAGTCATTTATTTTTTTGTTTTTATTTTTTAGCTTCAAAGTATTTCTCCATGAAATATTTATTAATTACAAATTAGTTACAAAGTCAGGAAGATAGAGGCCCCCAAGGGCTGGAGGAGGCCAAGCATGCTCACCAAACCCTCATTGTCCAAACTGGCGTATAGGAAGGTGGAAGCTGGAAGCTAGAGCTGGTGTGGGAACACGGAGATTCTGCCCGAGTTTTACTCCCCAGTAAACTGTCACTCTACTTATTTCACTCTAACCTATTTATCAATAAAAGCTTTTTATCTCAGTCATTTATTGCCATGGTCATACCTCATATCTGTGACCACCAATACATTGCAATTCCTCCATAATTCCAGTTTCAAATATTCCACTATCCAATCACCAGTCCCTACATTTCTAGCTCTTACTTTGGCCTCCAATTCCAAAACTCCCTTTTCACCAGACTACAAAGTTTATGGTCATCACTATGCCTCACTGTTCCTCACCCATCTCATGTTTCACTTCCATCCTACTCAGTTAAAATTTAATGGTCAATCATTTCAGTTATTCTCTTGCCTCTCTCTTGATTTATTATACTCTCATACTTGCTATAGCCTTAATTAAGTCTAGCTTTCTACCTGATACATGTCCAAATCCAGAGGGCTAAATGTGCCTGGAGAAAGAATTGCTCCTCTTTAAATTCATAAATATTAATAATCTCAAGAGGGTCCTTAATGCTACCTCACAGTCAAACTCTTTTTCCTTAGACCAGACAATCTCTTTACATCCCTAGATGACTATTCCCCAGCTTCTAATCTCTTCTTAAACCTAACATTTCCACCTTCTCTCCTTTCCATATTACTAAGAAAATAGAAACAATTAGAAGGAGACTTCTACAAGCTCCTACCACTCCAACTTGGTTATTTGCAACTCTGTGCATCTACTGTGCCTCCATTCCTCTTTCTATGAATAAATTGTACATATTTCTAACTAGAACCACCCAACTAACATGCACGAGATTCAATCTCTGACCTACTCAATGAGATCACTTCTTAAATTTTTCCTGTATCTCCTGCAGCATTTCCCCCTCTTTAGTGAGTCATTGCCATCATCATACAAGCATGTCACCTTCATATTACTTAAAAATCTACATGTCCTGACTCCATTTACCCCTCTAGATTCTACTGCATTTCTTCCTTTTAAGGAAAACTTCAAAGATTAATTAGTCTCACTACCTCCCATTCTGGCTTGAAACCACTCCAGTAAGGCTTTTTGTGGTCCCTTTCCCCAGACGCTTCATGGAATGTGCATTTATCAAGGTCAGTAGTTGAATTCAATTGTTGCTAAGTTCAAGGTTGATTCTCAGCGCTTCTTTTACTTGATTATCAGAAGCTTTTTACACAGTGGATCACTCCATTCTTCCTTGAAACACTAGAGAGTCTGGCTTCCAAGAAACCATGTCCTCCTGATTTTCCTCTCTGTCACCAGCTGCTCCTTCTGTTTCTTTTGTGGATTTTTATACGCCAGAACATGCCTGCCTTGGAGACTGAGCACTTGCTTTCTGGAATGCGCTCTCCCTCAATATCCACATAATTCAATCTTTCATCTCCCTTCCATCTTTACTCAAATATTACCTCTTCAGAGAACTTTTTGCCTCCCATTCCAAAGTTGCAACACTACTATCTCCCTTTCACATTTTATTTTTCTCTTTGGCTTTTATCTCTACCTCAAGTTCTAAAAATCTTTCTTATTTATTTTGTTGTGTCCTCCATTAGAATCTAAAATTTCATGAACAGAAATTTTGATTTTTTTTCATTTATTTCCAAATCCCCACTGCCCAGCAATATTTAGAAAATAGTAAGCACCCAATAAATATGTGTTGAATGAATGACCAAGTATACTGGGAAAAAAAAAAAAAAACAGATGAAACTTCTAAAGATAAAAAAAAAAAAAAAAACAATTGAAATGAAACACCTAAAATCTAGATTAAAGAGAAAAACATTTTTCAGAGAACAACATATTATCAACAAAAGTAATACTCCATGGTTCATCTTAGGAGTCTAGCAGAAATTTGATACCCAAACCAGCAAGAAGAGTAATAAGAAGAACAAACTAATCTTCCAAGGGAAATAGATTTAAAGATCCTAAACAACATTTTATCAAACAAAATCCAGAAATGTATGAAAAAATATATCATAGCCAATATTAAAATTCCATTTAAATAAATTTCAAGATTAGAGCAAGCTAACAATACAATTATCCTTCATTATCCAGACCTATTTGGTACCTACCTGAGTTCAAACAGTGACAGTCTGAATAATGAGTTAGGATATTTATAGGTACCTCAGTTGAATTTACTTATTTTTTAAGGTGACATATAATATTGATTCTTTTTTTTTTTTCTGCTGTTCTATGAATTTTAACCTACGTGTAAATTAATGTCACCATCACCACCACAATCAGGATACAGAATAGTTTCACTGTAACCTTATAAAATTCCTTCATGTAATCCCTTTATAGTCATATGCTCCCTCAGCTCTCAATCTTTGGCAACCACTGATCTGTCTCCCTCACTAGAGTTTTGGGCTTGTTTAGAATGTCACAAAATGGAATCATATAGAATACAATCTTTTGAGACTGGCTTCTTTCACTCAGAAAAATAACTTTGAGGTTCATATAAGTTGGTGTCTGTATCAATAGTTGACTCCTTTTTATTGATGAATATGGGTCTACCACAGTTTTTTTTATTCATTCACACATTGAAGGGAATTTAGGTTGTGTCCAGGCTTTGGAGATTATAAATAATGTTGTTCTAAAGACTCATGAGTTTTCGTCTACATGCACATTTTCATTTCTCTCAGATAAATACCATGGAATGGGATTTCTTGGTCATATGGTAAGCATTTGTCTAACATTTTCCAGAGTAGCTGCATTTTTACCTTCTACCAGCAGTGTGTGAGAGTTTCAGTTGCTCCATAACCTCAGTAGCACTTGATATTTTCAGTATTTTTTATTTTAATTATTCTATAATTTGGAAAGCGAATAACTATATTTTGATAATGAGGGAAATACCTAAAATTTTATCTTAACTTATTTGGTTATTTGTTTAGGTATAAGGGACGCATGCCTATGTGGTTAAAATTATGAAGATAAGCAACAAACTGATAAGGATAAGAGTAGATAGTGGTACTTGTGGTGGAAAGGGAGGCAGATGTCTCCATTAGGCTCACGAGGGGCTCTAAGGTACTGATGAAACATTATTTAGGAGGCAGGGTGGTGGACATGAGTGGCTTGTTTTAGTATTATATCTGAAACTATATCCATGCATTTGATATACTTCATAATTAATTAAAAAATGTCTGAGCATACAAAACACACAAAATCCTCAAAGTAATGCAGAAAAATATACTAAAACCATTTCTTTTCAGAGTTCAAGTACAGTGAGTTAGAAACCTAAAAGCATTTTGTAGAATTTGAACGTAAGACTTTCTTAAAGGTTGTTTATAACTAAAATACTTTATTTAATATATCTATGCTTGTGTACATCTCATAGGTCAAATTGCTGATGGGCTATCCAGTTCATTAATGAGCTTGTTTCTTTCCAGAAGCCTCAACCTGTACACAAAAGGGTTGGGCATGGCAAAGAGTAGCTTCTGAAAACCATGACCAGAACTTGACTTTGTTTAAGAAGCACATTGAATGTATCATCTTTACTAGTCACAAATTCTTAGACGTACCTCAGGGCACAATAAAGACTATACAACCCTTCAGCAGACTTTTCCTATTGCCACCAACATTTGTAAGGAGAATGTTTACCTGTGACAACACTGGGAATTTTGGAGAGAAAGCTCTTGACTGTTCTGATGGGCACACCACCTGTTTTGTCATCTTGCATCTTTGTAATGATGTCTTCGATCTGAAAGAGGATAAAGAAGTGTCATTTCCTCCCATAAAGTAATAGTTTATTAATAGCCAAATGAACATGTATGAACAATAGCGATAAAAAAAGGCCTCCACCTAGACAGACAATAAACAGAGTAGCAGGATCTGTAATAAACCAAGCACTGCGGGTAGGAGGGAGGACATGAGGTTATATATAACAGCATAAAGCGCAGTCTCTAGAAGAACAGACACCTAGATAAAGAAGGTAAGGAGGGAGAAATATTAGGATTCCTAATGAAATCCAACTTGTAATTCAATATGCAATGAAACTCCTCCTTCTCCTAGATTTGGTTTATACATAGGCTGAACAGTATGAAGCACCTGGCCTGTGGGACCACTGCAGGATCCAGGCAGAGTCACACAGGAGAAAAAGAAATACTATAAATTAAGACATGAAAAGTTCTAATCCAGAGAAATTAGAGGACAGGTTACAGTGGCTGATTGCGGTAGTGTGAGGGTGATCACTTTACACCAAGATTAAAGTGGGACAAGGAGAGAATCTTCCCCTTTTGGACCAAAGAAGACCACCACAGCCATGGTGGGCTGTGGCTTCAACCCAGTGAGATTTTGCTAATAAAACAAGATATTATGTATGTATGTTGAACACAGAACTGAGAGAGAAGATAGACTACTAAGGATGTAGGTGCATAAATTGGGAAACCAATTTGTAGTGAAGAATTTATAAGCCAGATGTAATTTCCCGTGCAGAAAGATTTAGAATAGGACACAGAACAATTTATGACAAGAACATAGATCTTATTGTTTGGGGAGTTGGGGGGTAGGGGGCATCGGGAAAGGGGCAAAGATGATGCTTGATTTTACCACAGATCTCACTCCCCTAAGCAACAGAATATCTGTGAAACACAAAGGTGATCCTCTGAGCACTGCCATAAAAGTTGCACATAACTTTAAGTCCAGAAAGCTAAAACTCTAGCCCATCTAGTCTAATAACATACTTGTATTGCAATTTGAGGTTGAATTTCTCAAAGTTACATGGCAACTTGTTTGATAGATATGAATAAGTCATTAGAGACTAGGTTAGGATATAGAATAACTTAATAATAAGATATAATAGCTAAAATATATTAAGAATTTACTGTGTGCTAGGTGTTATTCTAAGTACATGCACATATTATCCTATTTAATCTTCATGATTACTTCACAAGCTAGATTCCACTTGTTATCCTCATTTTTCAGATATCAAACCAGGGTGGATCGGGTCAAGTTCTTCTAAAAAATAACCTTCAAAATCACAATGGCTGAGTATAACCAATTTCTTTCTTTCTCTTGCTTCAAGTCTATCACAGGTCACCAGGGGGACTCTGCTCATTGTAATTACTCTGGGACCCAGGCTGATGGAACAGCCACCATCTTGAATGCTGCTCATCATTGTTCTAGAGGGACAAGAGAGAATTCTGGAGAATCTTGCATTGATTATTACATGTTATAGCCAAGAAGTTAGATATAACACCTTTGCTCACAATTCTTTAACGAGAACTAGTTACATGGCACCACCCAACCACAAAGGAGCCAGGGGGTCCAGTTTTCTGGGTGCTGGGAGGAAAGGGGAACTAACAATCTGTGAGTAGCACCAATGACCACCACAGAAGTTAAACGACCTTCTTAAAGTCACACAGCTACCCAGCTGAGTTTAAACACAGCCACAGACCTCAGAGCTCAGGTTTCTAACCCCTGGGCTGGGCTGCCCAGGTAAGATACCCAGAAAACCAGCCAAGCAGAAAGACTGCTTTCCTCTGGTTATTTCTAGGTTTTCCTGAGAAAGCACTGATAATGAGAAATAATCTTGAGCTCCTGGCCCTTTAAGGGGTGGATGGATATATCAGGCTGAGAAGAAAGGTTATTCTCTAAAGACCTGCATTCTGTTAAAGGACAGGATAAGAAGACTTTTCATCCACATTCATGTTAATCATCTCAGCTTGTGCCCCTACCTTACTGCCCCTAACCTTAACCCAATGATTTAGAGTAGTCTGAGTATTCCTTACTGATAGTCAAGGAGAATTATTCCTAGAAAAAAAAAATGGTCATATTTTCAAAGTAATCTACGCTTTTGATCTGGTGGGCTATCTGATACCACATATATCAGTTACATTGATGCTTTTTATAGAATGGACTCAAAATCATTGGGAATTGGAGGGAAGCCAATATTTCAATTCACTTAGACTCCTGACTTGCCATTCGATGATAATAATTTTGAGTCTCTGCTGATATGGGCTGGCTCTAAGGACTGGCTGTGCAGAGGAATGTTCCACAATTCTTTTCTTCCATGCTCTGTGTAGTCATTTCATCACACCACCGAATCTTAAAAGGGACTATTTATTAAAGAAGATCTATCTTCTCATGGGGGCTCACAATGTGTCAAGAGGTATATTATTTATCAGAGGTTACAGTCAGATCAAAAGGACAACCCCCTTAAGTGACCAGAAAGGCAATTACATTGTAGCAATAGTTTACAACAGCAGAGGTGTTGAAGAATGTTCATTGGTCCCCAATTTTTGACTCTTCCATAGTATTAATATTTACCCAATTCCATGCCCTGGCCTCAGAGTGGGCAGAAAGTCTGCCCTTGGACTTTTGGGCTAGGCCACGTGACTTGCTTGGCTAACGGGAAGACACTGAACATGATATGAGCAGAGGCTTTCAGTGTGCCTGCATGGTCATGCACACCTTCTTCTCTTGCCTTCCTGTCTCAGACAGTTGTTCCAAGGTTGGGGGGTGGGTGGTGAGAGACATCTGGAGCAGAAGGGACCCTACCTGCAGCTAGGTAGGTCAAGCCTCAGTTGACCTGCCCACTCAGGAGCTTATGGCTATATACCCCTGAGTTTGGGTGGTTCACTAGAAAAAATGTGTCTCTAGTTTGCTGATGCAATGGAGCTTTAAAATAAAGGCACCTATCAAAAATTGCTGAAGCCACACAAACCCTTAGCAGTAAGAATCAATGAGTCCTAGAGGTGGGGCGTGCTAAAATCCAATGCTATTTAAGGATGCAGAAATTCCAATTATACCATCCACCATTTACTTAAAAATTCTCAGGGCCTCTACTCTTCTGTAGTCCATTCTGTTGTTGTGTTAGGAAAATTTGTGATAGCTGAGTTTGATTCTGGAACATGGTCTTGTGCAACATCAGTTCATAATACTACCTCTGAATTATTATTATTATTATTATTATTATTATTATTGGTCCTGGTTTCTGATGAAATGCCAAGAGTACAGACCTACCTACCAAAAAATCCAAAGTGGTCTCCAAGGGGATTATATAAATTACAATGGCAAACATTTCAGAACATGTACATATGATCAACGCTGCCCTTGGTATTGTTTTAAATAAATGATCTAATGTATTTCTCAGTCTTAAAAGTTACTTAGTAAAGATGTTGAAATTAGGCTGAGAAAGGTTAGATTTCTCCATGAACAAAATGGCTAGTAAGTGGCAAAGCCCAAACTCTTGTCCAAGTCTTCCTGACTCTAAGCCCCAAGCTCCAGCAACTCCAAGATTCATCTTATTTTCAACCAGTGTCTGCTGACATGCTCTTCAGATACAAGGAACTTAATACTGTTTGCACTGAAGGGGAAGTTCAGCTCAGTCATAAGGGGGTGGAGAAGGAAACAGAGAAATCAATCCAGATAATCAGATTATCAACCATCTCAGGATTTATTTTGGTCCAACAACGGCTGATGCCTAGCAGCTCTGTGTTTTTCCCTTTTCCTGGAGACTTAATGAGATTTATCTTCTACTGGTAGATCACAGCTCCTGGGACCAGGGAGATGGGAAGGTATCTACTTATATTTTCTTGGCTACTCAGTCGCATCTAACTTTTGACACCTTTTGTTTCTGGAGAAGAACAACAGTAATTCCTGACACCCTTTAATACAGAGCTGTGTGTCATGAGGGAGAATGTTGGACCTAAGTTTCCCTGGGCCAGTCAATATGAGGTGGCCCTGATTTAGCAGCGAGTGATGCAGAAAACCTCGTTGGCCAGCTCATCAGGTTCTGCCAGGATGAGTCCCAAGAACCAGGACAACCTCCTAAAAAGGAGCTCAAAACTCAGCACTGACAGGCAGATAGAACTTTCTTCCAAACAGCAGGACAGATGGAAACCATTGCACCACAGGGTGGGTTTCCTTGGAACTGAGGAATGTCATGAGACAGTAGACGGAATTCTCTGATGGAGCTGTGGAGTGTAAGAGAGGGGTGAGGAGCAGCGACCACCTCTCCACAAAGTGAGGCCACAGTAGGGGCACAGGAAGAACACTGGTCAGAGGCCCAGGAGAAATGATAGCCTTAGCTTCACCGATTTTCTGGAGAAGTAAACTCTCTGGACTTAACTGCCTCATCTCTACAGTGAGGAGCTTGGTCACTAAAATGAGATCTCTAGTTCTAAGACATGAGAGGCTTCTCTGGCTTGACAAATGCAAAGCTGTCTGCGAGGAAAGGAAAGGACAGGACAGGCAGTCGGGCCTCTGGGTCCCCATTCTCCACGCTGCTCACCTGCCAGGTGGTTCCGTGCAGAACCCTCTCTTGGGCTGAGGCACAAGGTGGTGTGCTGAGCAGGACTAGGGAGTTTTGATGCTTTCAGAAATCATTTTGGACAAATGACATTAGAAGCCAGACAGAGACATGATCCAAAGAGGCCCTGACACTGCTCTTTATTGATCGGTCCGCGCTCGCTCATCTCTGCTGATACAGATGGCCCTCCTAACAGAAATGACTAAGGGCCAATATTAGTTTTGTGTGTGTAAATTAATTATCTGGTGAACTGATTTATTTAGCTTGTCCAATTTTTCCTCAGTGGAAGATTAAAAAACTAAGAATAGCGAAACTATATTGCCATTATTAAACCATAAGAGACTCTTAATCTCACAAAACAAACTGAGGGTTTCTGGCGGGGGAGGTGGGTAGGGAGAAGGTGGTTGGGTGATGGTCACTGGGGAGGGTATGTGCTATGATGAGTGTGCTGTGAAGTGTGTGAGCTCGATGATTCACACACCTGTATCCCTGGGGCTAATAATACATTATATGTTAATAAAAAAAATAAAATAAAAAATAAATTAAAAAAATAAAGATGCAGGAACACTTAAAAATATATATAAATATTATATATGTATGTGTATATATGTGTGTATATATATAAATTAAAAATATATATAGAATACAAAATTAAAAAGATATAAATATTATATATAAGTATGTGTATGTATTGTATGTGTATATATATCTATACATATAGATATCTATATGTATAGACATATATAAGTATATATACATAGATATAGATATATATGTATCTATAGGTATATATATCTATAAGTATATATAGGTATCTATATACATATATATATATATCTCTCTCCACTACAACATTAGCAAAAAAAGTATGCCTTAGGCATGAAGGTCTTTTTCATTGAAGCATTTCATTTTGACTTTGCAATCAATTGCCTATTTCTCACCACTAATGCCCGTCACTCCAGCTCCTGCATTTCATTCAAGACCCCCTCTGTTTTGGTGTCTGTGAATGAGTGAAAAGGACTCCTTGGACACGTCTTTTCAGCCCAGAGGCAGGACTCAGAGTTGGCAGATGATAATCATATTTCTTAACCCGGAATGTGTATGCTTCACTGAATGCTCTGTCCCATATGTGCTCCATGAGATCGGGCTATTTTTCATTTCTATTTTTAAAAACATAGCACACGGCTACTCTCACCTTATAAATGTAGTCAGCTTCCCTTACTGGGTTAGTGGACATTTACTGAGCGCCTACAAAGTGGCAGGCAGAGTTTCAATTTCTCCTGTTACAGAAGTGAGTAGGACAGTCTGTTCCCTTTCACCATGGACTAATACATTTCAGAAAGATTCAGGGTTTGAGGCTCAAAGTTCTCAAAGTTAAGGATGTGGCAGCAGAGCCAAGTATGGGCTCCAAAGATGCTTGACAGTGAAACACAAAGTAGTAAGAAATAGCACTCTCAGAGGTCATCACAAGGGGAACCCCCTCCCTTTTTCATCATCCTGTTCAAAAGACGATGATTTCAAAGGCAGGAGGGGAATTCTGAGAGTCCTTGTGGTGGCCATGACAGTTATTGAAATACTTGTTAATTTGTTTTCCCTTAAACATGCTTTTGAATCATTGTTTCAGTTTGAAATGCTTTTGATAGAAAGTAAAGAAAGAAAGAAAAAGAAAGAAAGAAAGAAAAAAGAAAAAGAAAAGAAAAAACAAAAAGAAAAGAAATTCAACCTCTAAACATGGGGGATAATTTTTCGTACGTCACAAGCAGTGTGTATGAGAGCATTACTGCAGTTAACACGAGTCTACGGTGGCCTTCCCCTCATGCTTCCCAGACAGCTGCCCTAGCTCTAGGCATCACACCCATTTAACAATAAGAAGAAAAACGGGAAGAAGGGTGGAGGGTTGGTACAGCCATACTGTTCTTTTATCCAGAAAGCATATACCCTTCCAGAAAATGCCAACAGATCTGTGCTCTAGTCTCATTGGCCAGAGCAGGGTCACATGGCAAAAGGAGCTGAGCAAAGGTTATTCAGGTTATCCAGCCTTCACATCACATGGAAGCAGGGGAAGGGGGGAATGGAAATGGGGTATATTTGGTTAATCAAATAACATTGTCTGGCAAAGATCCTGTGTGAAAGAACATTCAGAAAGGATGGTTGGGCGGGCCTGATATTTCTCTACTCTGCAACCTGTGTGATACCCTTGAAGGAAAAAATTCATCATTCAACAATCCTGCTGAAAAATCTGTCCGTGGTTCTCAGTGCTTATTCTGTTATAAGCTCTAATATGACCCTCTATCTTTTCTCTATATCAATTACCACTCTAACTTGTACTTGCATTTCCCATTAGACTGTTTTTCTCATCATTTAATTCTAATAGTAGGTGACCAATAAGTATTTATTGAAGAGTAATTGAATGAATGAGTGCTATATTCTTTTTCAATTGAAGGATAAGCCACACACAATATTACACTAGTTTCAGGTGTACAACATAGTGATTCAATATTTATGTACATTACAAAATGGTCACCACGGCAAGCCTAGTGGTTATATTCCCTGTGCTGTACACTATATCCTCTTGCTTTATTTATTTTATAACTGGAAGATTGTACCTCTTAATTCCCTTTACCTATTTTGCCCCCGCCTCTCCCTCCTCCCCTCTGGTAACCACCAGTTTGTTCTCTGTATCAATGAGCTTGTTCCTCTTTGTCTTGTTCATTCATTTGCTTTGTTTTCCACATATAAGTGAAGTCATGTGTCTTTCTCTATCTTATCTCACTTAGCATGATAGCCTCAAGGTCCATCCATGTTGTTGCAGATGGTAAAATTTTTGGTTTTTATGGGTGAGTAATATTCCACTCTGATGTATATATAGGTATATCTCATATATATAGATATATCTCATCTTTATCCATTCCTCTATTGATGGACATTGAAACTGCTTCCACGTCAGGAGTGCTGTCTTTTTTTGAGAGAGAGAAAGAGGTGGGGGAGAGGCAGGAGGAGAGGGAGAGATAGAATCTTAAGCAGGCTTCATTGCCCATGCAGAGCCCAGCATGGGGCTTGATCTCAGGACCCTGAGATTATGACTTGAGCTGAAATCAAGAGTTGGATGTTTAACAACTGAGCGACCCAGGCGCCCCCATGAGGGTTTTATTCTTAAAGGACTTTATCTTGGATTCCAGCATTAAATGGGATGCTTAATATATTAGGGTCTTCGGGATGGTAATATCTGCGCTTTAAAGTGAACTTGGTATTTGCATTTTTAAAGATCATTCTGCTTTGGAAATGGATTATATAAACAGAAATCTCAAGATTCCACGAACCTCAGCAGCAATGTTCAAAGGATTGCTCCACAGGCACTCAAGGATCAGTTGAGTTTAGCAGCTGCCCAGTGTACCCTGACATTATGCAGGGACAACGTCAGGGTAGAAGGATAAAGGAGTGTTACTTGTTTTGTCTCCTGGAGACTTATGTTTATGGCTTTAATATTACTATATGTAGTGCTACATAAATTGCTTTTATGGAAAATATTTTCCCCCATTAATTGAAGAGAAAAACAGACAAGAATGACGCTCTAGGTCAGTGAAAAATGGCTTGTTGATGATATTGTAAGGCAAATGACTTTCTCTTCCGCTTGGCTGGAACAGCAAAGCTTGAAGGCAGAGTGTCTCCTATATAAGAATCTATTTTTTCCTTGGAAATAGGAGTGGAGCAGGTCCTTTGGGTGAGCCATCGAATAAGGAATCTCTGACTGCAGAAGGCCAGCTACAATGCAAATGAGGGAAAATGGACACTGATCCATAAAACATTCTAGCAATGTGGGAGGATCTAAAATCTCTGTTATAATCTTCTCAAATTGCCCTAATTCGCATGCCATCTGCTTCTTATTCTCCTCCCTTTATAGAGAAACACACTGATACTTAGGGCAAGCAAATTGTCCAAGGCCAAATGAAGCTGTTAAATAATGGGAATACTGGTAGGAAACCTAGGCAGTCTTGCCCCAGAGCTGGCTCTCTGGACCCCTATACCAGCTGCCAGGACCGTCCCAAGCAGACCTCGGTTCACCTAAGTCTTTAGCAGAATGGAAGAAAAGGCAGAAGATGGGGTCACATCCTGTGCTTAAAAGTTTAGTACACAATGTGGAAGGCAGAAGAAATGATCCCCTTAAAAGTTGTCCACATCCTACTTGCTGGCGCCTGTGAAGTAGGTTACCTTTACCTTATGGCAAAAGAGACTTTGCAAGGTGTGATTCAGGTTAAGATCCTTGAGGTGGGTGCATGATTACCCTGGGTTATGCAAGGTGGGCTCAGTCTAATCACATGTGTCTTTGAAAGATGAAGACTCTTCCCAGCTATAGTCACTTGAAGAGAGATGTGATCATAGAAAAAAATGTCAGAGAGATGAGCCCCTGTAGGCTTTAAAGATGAAGGGAGGGACTACAAGGTAAGGAAAATGACCTCTAGAAGCTGGAAAAAGCCAGGAAACAGATTGTCCCTAGAGCCATCAAAAGATATACCGTCTGGCCCAAATCTCGATTTTAGCCCAAGGACAACTGCTTCAGACTTGTGACAACCAGTATGTGCAATAGTAAATTTATCTTGTGTTAAACCATTAAACTTGAGGCAATTTGTTACAGTAGTAATAGAAAATTAATACATACAGTGACCCCTACTCATGAATAAATGTTTGGAATATCAGTATTCTATGTTAGAATGTTGTCCTCCTGGAGAGGAAGTAGGTGGCTTTCCCCACCTTCCACTGCCCTCTGTTCCTTCTGAACGGCTTAATAGCCAAACCAAGGAACCGTAGTAGTCTGCTTGGGGGAAGGTGTCAGGGTTGAGGACAGTGAAAACATCTGTCTATAACCTGAAGTAATTGCTTCTGTGACATTTTAAATGCTTCAGTTTCTGGTCTACCTGGGACCAATTAGATGGGTGGCTCAGAGGTTACTTCCAAGGACTCCTTAAGTGGGTCGCAGTAGCCCATTAATTAATGCCAACACCACATTCTATATGTGGAAAAACAAATATCCTTTTTAAATTCCATCTCACATTTTATCTTGCCACATTCTTCAACCTGGCCCATGAAGGGAGATCTGGCCCACAGGGAACACCACAAGACAACACAGCCCAAATAATTAGGGAAGCAGGATAAAATGCTCCAAATTTGAATATCATATTTTCAAACTAAGTTTCTATAGAAAGATTCTAGTTTTAACATGTATATCACCTTTCCCTTACTGCTGGAGAGAGCCTGTCGATAGCTTTGTTTCCAAAGACAAACCGGTCCACCCAGTGTCCTGGAATATGACTACCATTGTTTTCCTCCCAGAGAGGAGCAAGGAATGTAAAACCCATCCCTCTGACCCGTCCCTCTGAAATCACCCATTCTTTCTGGCTCACTTGCTTTCTGACTCTACCTCGCCACCTTGCCCTACTCCGAACTCAACAGTTGAAATGGCAGCTGGAGCGAATTTTAAGGCTTGAAATAATTTACGTAAATTATCCCCTCCTCAAAAACCTGCTGTGATTCCCTCTTGCTGCAGAATAAACCGCCCGGTTTCCTACCAGGGAAATGAGGGTCCCCTATGATTTGATGCCGAATGACCTTTCCAGCATCAGCTCCCAGAATGCTTTGCGTCTGTGGACACACCCCTCTGCCCACAACTCCCAGCACTCTCTCCGGGCTCACGCTGTGCTTCACCTACCCACGGTCAGCCCACCTGGGTTTTAGTCATGCTTCCAGGGCCTGCTCTAGGAAATGGCCCTTGATATCGCAGTCCATGCGCACATATGCATTATAAATTGTCTATATTTTTCCAGTCCTAGGATCTGAGGCAAGAACCAGAGCTTGGCTCAGGACTGCCTGTTGCTCATGCTCGGAAGAACCCAAAGTGGTGCCATTTCTTGTGCTAACCATCTCATTGAAGTTGGCCATTGCACCACCACCATTGCCCACCTCGGGGGCCCGTCCTGCCCACCTCTCCTCAGCTCAGTGACTGTGATTTTGTATAGTGTTGTTTCATCTGACCCTCTCCCTGGTCCGTCCCGAGGGGCCCACTCTGTTTCCTCAGATCCCAGCCTCATTGTCCCCAATTGTGTCATTTTGTCTTTCCTGGGCATTTTCTTTGATTGCACCATTCTTCATGTCTGATGCCCTGAACTGCTCCAGTGAACACGAGAGTCACTCCTGAGGGAGCAGATGGAGACAAATCACAGTGTGGGGGCCCTCCCTTCCATAGGGGCAAAATCAGGCAAAGCAACCCTAAAGGAGAATCAGAAGGGGAATCATCCCTTATTCCAAATATATTTGAACACTCACGATGTGCCAGGCGCAGGAAACCAGACAGGCACGTCCTTCCCTTGGTGCTCACCTTCTAGGGTGGAGGCCCCTCTGGGATGTTTCACGAGCCTAAGGAAGAAGGGGTACACTCCCCCAGTGGGCTGTGCAGTGACACCACTGACTTCAGGCGACTCTGGCTTCTTCTCCTGAGGAAACCCCTGAGCCACTGTGCATTGCATCCTGGAGTCTTGCTGGACCCCGTGGGGCAGGACCCTGGACAAGCCTGACTAGAGCTGCCGGTGGGACCTTGGCAAGCCTGCCATCTGGCGTTTCACATCTCAAGCCTCTCTTGATGCTAATGAATGCTCTGAACATGCAGCCCCGAAGGCTGTTTTCTGGAACACATGCCTAAGCGATGCCGGACTCCCCTTCCTGGGCTGTATCTCACCGTGCAGTGGTTGTTGTCCCCTGCCAGCAGGGTGTGGGTCCTTCCCCTCACCATGTTCCCCTGCGTCTTCTCACTCCTCACATGAAGGCAGAATGTGGCAGCCCCTGGTCTTTGTGAGCTGGCTGGTCTCTCCCTTTCATTCCAGCCACCAAAGGATTAAACAGACTAGATGAAGGAACGATGGGTCATTTTATCCCCTTCTTAGGCTGGATAGTTCCCCAGATTTCTTTAAAGGAATTACTTTATTTCAAGGAGCAACAATTTCTTTCTAAAATGTAATGAGTATGGAAGCAACAGCTCTGTGCCCAGCCGATAGATAGCTGCTTCCAAGAAATGTTTATCTCTCTTCCTTCCTAATAGATTTTCTTTTCTTCTTCCATCTGAGGCAAGGGAGTAACCACAGAAGAGCTTGCTGTTCCCTTTGGAGGGCAAGGGATGGGCCCTTCTTTCGTGGTGTTGCCTCTGAGGCCAGCAGCTGCGACCAGGGAGATATGCTCCCCAAACAAGCGTCTCTAAAGTCACTTCTCGTTGGGTGGGACCCACTGTGCCTCAGTTTCCATCTGCAGAGAAAATGATGATTTCATCACCCAACTCTCCATTAGCCCAAACTCCCCAGAGCAGGGCTTATTTTGGCCTTGGATCCCAAGTCCCACCACAAGGCAGGGTAAGCAGCAGGACTTGCCGAAGGGAGGCCCAAGCCTGCCTAAAGGAAGGGCAAGCATTGCCGACCGAAGAGAAGGTGTGCTTTTTAATTTCCAATCCCTTTGCCTATTGCTCCTGAAAGCACAGACTGAATGAAAAACTTTTTCCAACTCCAAGAAAATGAGATTGAAGGCAGTATGTATCTCTCCGATTTCATTCTGATTTTACTCTCAGGAGCCGGAGCAACTCTGGGAAGCAGCTGATGGACCATCAGCTGCCCATTGAAAACCTGGGGATAAATACTGGTAACTGAAAATAAACCGGGCAAGAGAAAGGAGAAAGGCAGGGTCATTTGCCAGTGATTTCTGTTCATCACCCAGATGGTGATTTCTGTTCATCACCCAGATGGGGTGTCCTTTGCAGTTACATTTTTGTTTTGTTTTGTAGTCTCCCTGCATCCCTTCTGCAACAGGAGGGCACGTACGTGTCGGGTGGAGGCCGCGGGCAGAGCAGTGGGTTGGGCCTTGGGAGCCGTGGGTGCCCAGCCTCCACCTATGAGGGAGATAGGTGGGCTGGGGTACCCGTGGCCCTGCTGCCTGCCAGTCATGAAGTCACCCCATCTTCCCCTCACAGTCATCAGGAGGGATCATAGGTAGAACTACCTGGTGACTCTTCTCCAAGGAAAAGGAACTTCTTCCTCTACTCATGGGTTACAGAGTGATGAGGATCCAGGAGATGGAGAGGAGGGACACCTATCAAGAAGCTACTGGATTTGACACACTGACCACAACAATTTGGGGGGAATAAAACACTGTTTTATAAATAAAAACAGTGTGTTTTATTCCCCCTCCCCCAGGAGGAGCACTTTCATGGGGACTAAAACACCTGCGGAGGGGCATCGACAAGATAAATGGCTGGTGGGGGAGGGGCCAATGTCAGCGCTGACAGCAGAAAGACCAAGTCTGGGGTGTAATTTCCACAGGATGGCTCTTACTTCTCAGGAGCCCCCTGCTGCGTCCACGATATTCCTAGTATGCCTCGTTGTGAATCCCCTGGTTATAGCTGAGTGGTGTCTGCCCCAAATTCATAGAGTCTCCCAGGGCCTCAGAAGGGGACCTTGGTTGGAGAAAGGGTCTTTGTAGAGCTAATCACATTAGAATGAGGTCATTTAGCTGGGTCCTAATGCAATACGACTTCTAAAAAGGGATATTTGGACCCAGAGGTGTATAAAGGCAAGATGTGAAGACCCAGTGAGAAGACAGCATCCGCAAGCCAAGGACACAGGCCTGGGACACATCTGTCCCTCACAGCCCTTGGAAGGAACCAGCCCTATCAGGATACCTTATTCCCCAACTCGAAGACTCCAGAATTTTGAGACAAAACCTTTATGTAGCTTAGGCCACTCGCTCTGTAATATTTAGCTACAGCAGTAAACTGATACACTCTCCTAACTACAGACCACAGACCTTAGTTTTTTCCAGCTATTTCTGTTCAGCGTGCAATGAAAAAGATTTCTGACATGTTCTCTTCCTCTCCCCTCCCAGGTCCCTCTCCCCAAATGGCTCTCCACGCGTGCGCGCGCACACACACACACACACACACACACACATTCTCCCAGGAGATGATGACTAATTATTTTCAGATTAGACAGTGCTCCATGTGTGAAATGAACTAATTTGCTATCTTGTGTATTGTCTGGTCCTCAGGAAGCCACACCGCATACTACTTTGAAGCTCTGGTTTTCTTTCTTTCTTTCTTTCTTTCTTTCTTTATTTTTTAATTTTTTATTTTTTATAAACATATATTTTTATCCCCAGGGGTACAGGTCTGTGAATCACCAGGTTTACACACTTCACAGCACTCACCAAAGCACATACCCTCCCCAATGTCCATAATCCCACCCCCTTCTCCCAACCCCCCTCCCCCCAGCAACCCTCAGTTTGTTTTGTGAGATTAAGAGTCACTTATGGTTTGTCTCCCTCCCAATCCCGAAGCTCTGGTTTTCTAAAAGCTAGATTATGTCTAACATTAGGGTTGGGAATGAATGACAGATTGAGAGACCAGATTCACAACTTGGAGGGTCAAGAAAACACTATTTCCCAGAATCAGGAGTGAGGAATATCATGAGTAGAGTTGGCCTTTTATTTGTTCTAAAATGATCCATCATAAGGTATCTATAGGAACTCGTACACTTAGGGCACAGATACATAGATAAAACACCACACACAGTCTGAGAGATAAATGACTTAGCAGCCAAATGTAAGATATTCTGCTAGTGAATCAACTGAAAACTTAAAATAAAATTTGGCAGCAAACAAACAAACAAAAGCTAAAGGTTGATTGGATCTTAGGATGGATGTATTAACAGAAACATACTGCCCTTAATGAAGGAGGTAATAAGATCCTCATCTGCACTGAAGAGTCTGCACTTAAAAACGCCAGGTTCTCTTCTGGCACCAGACTTAAGAGGACAGCCATGAACCGTAGTGAACATAAAAGCCAGTGACCTAGATATTACTGAAAACATCAAATGACAGGAGTAGAAGTTGGCAGGGCAGTGATTGCTCCCTTATTTCAAGTATCTATCAACTTGAATCCACTGTCCAAGTAAAAAAGCATGCTTGCTCTCAAATGCAGCTTCCACGCAAGAACTAAAGCCCTTTCTACGATCCTTTCTATGTAAATATCCTGGAGCTGCCCCTGCCCAGCTCATGAAACATTTCCCAAGCCAAGGCATGGCCCCTAGGAGTCACTTTTGCAACTTAAAATGCACCTAGTCAGCTCGGAAGAGAAACCTGTTAGCCCATTAGCTTAGTCCTCCCCGGGGTGAGTCATTACATCCAGGGAACTCAGAGAAGAGGACCACATAGAGGACTGGGAACAGCGGGAGGTAGGGAGGCAGGAGGAGGGGGGAGTCTGAGACTAGAATTCTAAGAAGAGAAGGCCCTGGTGAGGGGCTGCAGGCAGAAGGGGTGTGGGTGGAGGTGGGACCTGATGGGTGGGGGAGGGGAGGGCAGAGTGTCCTGGAGGGAGGGGAGAATGGGGTGAAGTGTCATCTCCATAAACCCTCAGAATGGCTTTTCTGCCTGTGGGTCTCACCCTTTGTCAACAGGGAATCTCTTCCCCTCTGAGGGTCTCCGTCTGCTCAGGAATGAACCGGACTGGCGGCAACATGGAACACATTTTTGTAGAAAATGTTTAAGACAGGTAAGTCCCTTCGTTTCCCTGAAACCCCAGTGCCGCTGTGGGTGCTCTTTGGGCGTCCGTGTTTCCAGGCCCGTCCAGATCCGCCTGCATTATCCCTCCTGCCGTCATGACGGCTCCACAGGGAGGGGCGGAGAAGTGGGAAAGCAGCAGCTCTCCCTGACTTGTCTTCTCTGTGGCCTCAACCTCTGAGCCACCTGCTCTGCTTCTTCCCCAGGTCAATGTAGGGTTCAGTGAGATACACATGGAAACTCTTCCAAGAGCTGTGGGAGGGGGCACACTCAGCCCACCCCCAGGTCCCACTGTCCCCAGAGGGAGGTAGGGCTTGGCCATCAGCCTCTGGGGGTGGGTCCTGGCATGGTGGGGGCCTTTCCAGCACTGAGCCCCAGGGGGAAGGACAGCACCATCCAAAATACAAGGGGGTTCCCTCAAAACGTCCTTTTCGTGTCGAAGGGACCTCCTTTCGAACCACGGACTTGCTGGTTCAGACATTCTCCTTGGTGTCCAGGAGCCTGGGGAGTTGGGAGGCAAAGGTTCAGGAGGGGGACTGGTGAGTTGGAGGGAAGCGGTGCAACTTGCATTTGCCGTAATGGGTGTGTCATGGAGAGAAGAAACTTCCATTGGATAATAACTTCTGACGGATATAAAGCCTTTCCCAACATGTAGGTCATTTTGGGATGCAGATGAGATTTGATGGGAAGTGAAATTTGATGTGTGTGCATTTGTGTGCGCGTGTGTGTGTGTATCCATGTGTGCGTGCACGTGAGTGTGTGTGTGTTAACTTGGGACCTTGCCATGCTGGAAATAAAACTCAGCCAGTAGGCATCTAGGTTTCAGGGGCTCGGCAGGCAGTGAGGGAAGGAGAGCCCTTGGGGAGTGCAGCGGACATCACTGCAAGCTTTAGAAAGGGCCCTTTCCCAGGATTGGTGCTCCACTGGGGCCCCGGCCAAAGCACTTGGGGTTTGAGCCCCAAACACCAGCTGAGGGAAATACAGCACAAATTTAGCCCCCCAGGGAGTTGCTGGGAGAAGCAGGATTTTGACAGTATAAATGGTTGATGGGGTAAAATACAGCAGTGGGGACTGTGTCCAAAGGACAGAAAGAAGCCAAGGAGTTTTCTAGAGTTCTGAGCCTTTGCAGAAGCAGGCGTTCACTGTGACCGCCGTCTGACTGGGAGGCAACAGCCTTCTCCCAGGGACATCCCAGTTAGGACCCCTCTTCTCCCTCGTTGCTCCCCAAGCTGGCTGGACTGCCCCATGGCTGCCCCATGGCTGCCCCATGGCTCAGGCAAGAGCCGACCGCATTCCCAAGTGCGTGCTCAGAGTTGACAAACTTTGACAAAGCATCAACAAAGAACTTGACTTGACCTGATTTCATAATAGTAGTTTTTTGTCTGAATTACCATTTGCTGCAAATAGCAGCTAGATTACTGTGCATCCTCTAAGCTTGTCCCATTCCCAGGGGAACAGAGGAGGTGGGAGTGGGGCTGCGGCCTGAGACCCCCAGTGGGAGGTGCCCTCCATGGACCAAGAGGCACACAGAACTCGGCCTTGCCTCTAACAAGCCACGTTTCTATGGGTGATTCTCCAACCTCTGTGCCTCAGTTTCCTTTTGCAAATGAAAGGGTTTCAATGGTCCCTAAAATCTGTGCCAGCTCTTCCGAGTTCTATGATTTTGTCCACCAGAGATACAACTCCTCGTAGCTGCTCAGGACAGGCAGGAAATGCTGCTTTCCCTGAGGAAGGCCCCCAACCCTCTCTCCCTACCCTAACCAACGCCCCCCACCCCCCGCCGCCCCTCTCCCCTGTCTCTTGCAGCAGCTTCTCCACTTCCTCCACAGGAGAGACTGGTTTCCAGCACTGGGCAAGGAATCATGCCCCATTCCGGGGTCCCAAATCAGGACATCCCCCCACATTCTCTGTTAAGTCAATCAGTAATAAAGGTGACATTTTGATCTTCTTATGCCTCATTCTTTCCACACTCTCATTGCATCCAAACTCCGATGGGGACGGGACTCCGATGGGGGTGGGGGCTGTTATTAAATGGACTCTCTAAACCCCAGCAATAACCCCCAAGTCCACAGTGTGAGGGCAAACCTACAGCCTGGGTGCAAACACTGCCAACTCTCTCTTTTTTGGCAAAGCTTTTAAGGGTTCTGCAAAACTCTGCTCTAGTTTGGGAGCCATCTGGAGCCTGTAGGAGCTAAGTTCAAGTTGTTCTCAAGGAGACCTGGTGTTGGCAACGGCCCACAGTGTCTGGCAGACGGTTTCCGCAGCCAAGGGGAAGCTCGGGGGCTGCAAACAGCACCTCCAAAGTAACTCGGGGCTGAACCGTGTCTACCCGGACACAGAGCCAAGAGTCCTTTTGGTTAAATAATTCACGAGCCACCCCTGGGTCTGTAAACACAGCCCTGTCTAATGTGGGCCGACAGGTGATTTCATGCATCATTTAACTCTTTGCTTTGCAGAGGAATGCAACAGATTTGATCATCGGAATAATTTTCACCTTCGTAAACAGCTTTTTTCTCCAAGGGACAGAATAATGCAAACATGAACCATAAAAGAAGAGCCCATGGGGAAAAATAAAATTGAGTATTTGTTACAAAAATAAATTGGTCAAACCCCTTTCCTCTGTAGGGAGTGGTCTTAATGAGAGGTGTTCAAAGGCAGAGGGAGATACTGCTTGTGCTTGGCTCCAAAGAAATTTCAGTGAAAGAAAAGAGAATGGAAAAGAGAGAAGGAGAGGGTGTGGGAGGGAGGAGGAGAGAGACAGAGAGACAGAGAAAGGATGGAAACAAAAGAAAAAGGCAGTACACCCTTGACCTTGGAGCATCAGTCTGAAAGGAACATTGAAGCCCCAGGACAGGCAGCCCTTGCCTGACACCAAGAGGAAATGCAGCTCTGTAAGCTGTCCTCCCTGGACCATCATCTCGAGCAATATTCCATCCTAGTCAACCCTCTATAATGACAAGTTAACCGGGCAGCCCCATCTTGCAGAGCAGAGGGCGTGAACAAACTCGGCAGGAACACACAGCCTCCTATCGATGTCCAGATTGCAAACGAAGCCTGAATGCCCGGCCCCTTCTCTGACAAACTGCTACCCTTGGGCAGGAAAGTTTTCAGACTCCGTGGGCAAACAGCTCCATCTTCCTGAACAACAGGGCAGGTTTAGGTGTGGGAGTGCTTTACTGCAGCAAGCCAGTGCCGGTGCAACGCCAAAAGCTTCCGGAATCTTCCTGACCACGGTTTCCAGCCCAGGAGCCTCCTGTGCCTCGCGCAATCCCAGGCCTGTCACTTGCCTCAGTCACGTCCCTCTGCAGACCGACCCCTCCAGATGGGCTCTGCTGAAAGCCCTTGCTCGCCTGGGCTGGCAGCCCTGTCTGCATCTTCTCAGATAAATCGATTAATTGGGGGCAGAGGAAGCTGTACTCTGAGGCACCCTGCAGACCGCTGGGCTTTGGAAAGAGGGCGGACTGACAGAAACTCACATCTTGTCTGGGAAGATGGGACACACCAAAAAGTTTTCAGATGTCACCTCCATCTGGCCAGGAGTCCCTGGGTCCCATGCAAGGCTGCTGTGAGAGGGTTTGGAATTCGTTCTGACGAGCGTGCGATATTAAGCTTAGATGTGGGCCCAGTGGATCGGAAAGGAAATAAACATACACTAGCACAGACTTTAAAATCCTGCTTAGGGATGCCTGGGTGGCTCCACCGGTTAAGTGTCTGCCTTCAGCTCAGGTTATGATCTTGGGGTTCTGGGATCGAGTCCCTCCTCTGGCTCTTTGCTCAGCGGGAAGCCAGCCTCTCCCTCTGCCTGCCGCTCCCCCTGCTTATATGCTCACTCACTCTCTCTCTGATAAACAAATAAAATCTTAAAAGTCCTGCTTAGTGGAGATATAGGAGACATTAATGCCCTTGCAGACAGATCAAATTCAGGGAGAGAAGCGGCAAAAGCCTTGATTTTTCAACCTGCCGACGGGCACCCTGGCATGGGTGGGGGAGAACAGGCTCCCCGAGTGCCCTGATTCGCCCATCCGTGGGTGCTCAGGGTGCTGCTGCCCTGCGGCCCTCACGCAGGTTCTCGAGCACTTCTCCCTTGTTTACCGTCTACCCTTCAGAGTGGAGGGGTGCAGCGGGGAGCACCGGATCTCAGACACACCAATGAAAGACAGCAAGAGCTTGCAAAATGCCCTCTGCAGAAGCACTGCTCCTTCCCTGGGGCCTCCCTAACACCCACTGGCTGTGCGTCTCACACACACACACACAGGGCGGGCGTTCAGTACATGCACTTAACGTATTCGTTGTCATGGACAAAGCCCTCTAAGTGGGGGGAGAAGTGGACTGGGAAGTTTAAAGCCACCATCCTGGGCTGGAGTCCCAATGATCCTAACAGGGCTCCCGATGTCAAGGAAGCATTTTTACCTACAATGTCAGTCCCTCCCTGGCATTGTGCATCTGCTGTGTCTGGCACGGTGGAGAACAAAAAAATGTGCATGTTCCCTCAAGGGGTTCATAGCTCATCACGTGGGAGGCTTTTTTTTTTTTTAATTTTATTTATTTATTTATTTATTTGAGAGAGAGAGAGAGGAAAAAAAAAAAAGAATGAGCGGGGGAGGGGCAGAGGGAGAAGGAGATTTTCTCCTGAGACTCCTGGGGAGCCGGGCGGACTTGGGGCTGGATACCAGGAGCCTGAGCGGAAGGCGGTCGCTTAACGGACTGAGCCACCCAGGCGCCCCTATGTGGGAGTCTTTACTCCACTTAGAAGTTTGATGTGGTGGCATCTGCCCTCAAAATTTGAAGGTTTCTGAGGGGGAGGCGGTGGGGAGATGGGGTAATGGGGTGATGGGTATTAATGAGCCTGGGTGTTAAACGCAATTAACGTTTAACTACATCCCAAACTAACGATATACTATGTGTTGGCTAACTGAACATAATAAAAGAAATAAAATGATAAAATAAAATAAAATAAAATAAAATAGAATAAGATATTCTACCCAGTTAAAAGAAATTCATTACAAGGACAAGGGCAGTCAGTTGTGGTCAGAAGTGGTGAGGAGAATGGCTGCCCCGGGATGTCCTCCCCCAAACAGGCCTTAAGAGTGCATTTTGAGGAGAGCCCTGCATGCCCCTTCCTTCTCAGTCTGGCAAGTTCCCTCCTCCTTTGTACTACAGGTGCTCCTCCCCCCCGATGGTGGCCCCTACCTGCCCCACAAGATTCCTCATTTAGACGCCCTACTTGGCCTCCATTTCCCTAAAAAGCACTCGCCACACCCCAGATCTCCCAAACTGCTAGTGACATTTAAGCGAACCCATTCTGGCTCCCTAATTCCAGGACCTCAAATGGAAAAAATTGCGTGTCGTTGATTAATTGATACTTGCCTTCTTTATAAGAGGATTCCGACATGGGTTTTGTGGACACGTAACACTCGTGGAAGCCTCGTCAGGGGGGCATCTGCTTGGGGGTTGCTTCTGTGTGTCCACAAACACTTCCTCAGAGCAGGCAGTGCTGTGTCCCCAGGCATGTGGCCTTGAGTATTTGCAGGCCCGTGGGCTCAAGACACAGGGTGTGGGGGAGGGGCTGGAGGGCCCTTTAGCACTCCTCACCAAATCACCACGAGGGGTAGGAAGCACCTTGGAGCGTGTGTGTGTGTGTGTGTGTACAGGTGCACACACAACTGTAAGTGTGCATGCGTGCCTGTGCCTGTGTGTGTGCATGTAAGAGAGTGGGTGAGAGAATTTCACTGAAGCTTTCCAACACCTAAAATGACAAAGACGTGTTTGTGTGTGAGGGGAGTGCATAGCTCACATTTCCCTCAGTCGAGTCAGATTTTCATGCGTTGTGTGCAAGTCGAAAAGTTTCAAGTGTCTCTGCTTCTTGTGACTTCTCACGTCTCACCCATGTTCTTGTTCCCAGCAGCCTTGTGACCCTCCTGAACACTCTCCTGCCTTGAAGTATGGAGGACTGGCCCTCCCAAGGCTGCTGCTTCTTGTCCTTGGTACTCCGTCTACCATTAGTCAGCGGGGCTACCTGTTCACTGGTGATTCGTCTGTAGTAGTCACGCTTAGCTTCCTCTCTTCCCTTTCTGCCATGAAGTGGCTTTTGCTCGAATTACCAGAGTCATTATTTCATCTTCCAGTCTGCAAGGACTTTGAAGGTAGAAACCATCTCTTGCTCCCTGCACGAGTAAATGTTGAATACTCTTCCAGACATACTTGTCGAGCGCCTCTCACGGATTGCATGCTCGTCTAGACTGACTCCATTTCACCCAGACAGCAGCCCTGCAGGGTGTTCTATTTTAAAGCGAATCTCTGGAAGGGCAGAGAAGTACAACAGAGGACGGCCCCGTGGCAGTCAGGAAGGACGGAGGCCGGGTTTGAACACAGGTATCTGAGATCCAAGGCCAGTACCTAACAGCCCTTTGGCAGCTTTAGTCCTTTTGGTCTTAATCTAGTTGCACCAAGGACTAGTTAACACCTAGGCTTGGCTCTTGAAAGAAAAAGTGTTATTTTCTACCTAGAAAGGAGGTATGCCTGACTGGTGATGTCTACTATTTCCCCTCTTGCTTAATTATGCCTAAGGAAGCCAGATGTTTAAGTCATTCGTGTATTACAAAGAAAATTAAAAACACAGCAAAGTACAATTATGCATCTTACTAAGTGGTGATAGTTGGATAAAACTTACTTTAATTCTTGGCTAAAAGAGGTGGATGGCATTCACCAAGCAATTACATGCCACTGCTGGGCGCTGGGCAGGGTGATTTTTCACGATTGGTTCATCTAGCCCTAATGCCAGCCTGCAAGGGGCCCTAAGGACTTCCCTGCGTCACAGGGAGGGGGACTGGGGTGCAGTTTGCTCCAGGTCACCAAGATGGAAAGAGCAGATGTAGGATTTGAACAGGGATCTAAATTAATGTAAGACTGATTAATTTTTTGCTTAGGTAACACATACACGTGATAGAAAATTTAACAGATGGTAAAAGGGCTCATTAAAAAGTAAGTCTACTCTCAGTGCCCATCCCAGACTCGAGTCCCCTCTCAAGACGCATCCACTGTTATGAGTTCATGAGTATCCTGTCAGTGATATTCTGTTCATAGAAAACATGCCCTTTATATGTAATAGCCATGATTACTATCAGCATTATTTTATAGTGCTCTCAGTGCTCTGTTTTAGTAGGGGTCATATACTTAAAGGACACAGTACTCCTTCAGAAAAATTGACCAGGTCTTTGCAATGATGAGTCTATATGGACCACCATTCAGTTTGTGACCTTTTGTTCTTACAAACAATGTAGCAGTGAATATTCCTGTGCCTACATTATTTCATACAATTGCACATACCCACAATTGCACCAAAATATAATGTAGCATAAATTTCTACAGTATCTCTGAGTCCGAAGACTCAGCAAATTATATTTGGATAAATATTGGCAATTTGTTCTGAATAAATATTGTAATAATGCATAGTCCCACTTAAAATTGATGAGAATACTTGATTTCTCTACAGTGTTGCCAACAGTAAGTCACTAAACATTTTGATCCTCATCCACGTGAAGTCTGGGAACTTTTTAAAAAATCAGTAACTCTCAGTAGTCTTAATGTACAATTCTCATTTTGAGTGAGAATAGGTCTTTTATTTTCATTGTGTGCATCAAGATTATTTCTTTCAGGAACAGCCTACTTATATTCATTGTCCTTTTAAATTTCCATCATTTTATTTATTTATTTATTTTTAAAGATTTTATTTATTTATTTGACAGACAGAGATCACAAGTAGGCAGAGAGGCAGGCAGAGAGAGAGGAGGGAAAGCAGGCTCCCCGCTGGGCAGAGACCCCCGCAATGTGGGGCTCGATCCCAGGACCGTGGGATCATGACAGGGGTCGAAGGCAGAGGCTTTAACCCACTGAGCCAGCCAGGTGTCACTCCATTATTTTTAAAAAGCAGTTTTATTGAGGTATAACTGACATACAAAAAGCTAGACATATTTCATGTATATAGTCTGACAGATTTGGAGATAGGCATATATCTGTGAAATCATCCTCATTATCGTAATCAAGGTAAAACACATCCCAAACTTTCCTCCTGCTCCATTTTGTCTTTTAAGTGTGCGTGGTAAGAACACTTTCATGTGAGATCTCATTTAAAAAAAAATATTTATCTATTTAAGTAATCTCTGCACCCAGTGTGCGGCTCAAACTCATAAGCCAGAGATCCAGAGTGAAATGCTCTACGGACTGAGCCATCAGGAGCCCCTAATGTGGGGTCTCCACACAAGTGTTTAAGTGTGTAACACTGAGCAGTTAACTATCATTTTCAATATGTTAAGAAGTCCTTTGTCTGCAAATTATTTTAATCAGCATGTTATTTTTCTTTTTACTGTGTTTATGGTGCTTTTTGCAATGCAAATGTGTTATTTATAGTAAATAGGATTTATTAATATTTTAATTTATAGTTTTTGCATTTTGAGTCAAAAATAGAAAGGTCTTCCTCACATCTGACTGGTAAAAAATTTCCATTCCCCCATCCCCAGTGCCATTGTAGCTTTATTTTTTGCATTTAAATCTTTGAATCATCTGGCAAATTAATTTTGGTGTAAGTTTTGAGGATGAAATACAGGGCTCTTTGGAGTATGGAATCCTTTTTCTCCCCAAAGAGGTGTCCAATTATTTTAATAGCATTTTGAATAGACTTTTTTTCCATTGATATAGAACACTGGATTTATCGTATGTAGTCTAGTCTACTTCTAAACACTTTTCCATTGAGCTTCCTGGCTATTCAGTTAGGGTACTGTGTATCTCTTTATCTATCTATCAATCTGTTATTTGCATATCTATGTCTGTATATCTATCTATTCCCACTGAATTTGTATTTTACAAAGTGTATTAATATAATCTGCATATCACAAGTTAAACTGATTACTGGTTCTAATATCTGTGCTTATTTCTTTTTCTCTTCTATTTGGGCTGGTTAGGATCTCTGGAGTAATGTTAACATATACGGTTGATTAAGGTGTACTTTCTTGTAGCTGACATTAATGGAATTGTTTCTACTCTTTCTCCAGTAAGTATATTAGTAGCTCTGGGGAACAGATGTAATTAAGTATGTGTATGAGTCTGTGTGTGTGTGTGTGTGTGTGATATGAAGTATTTTATTATGACTTTTTCATCAAGAATGAACCATAAATTTTATCAAATGCCTGTTCAGTTACTGTAGAGATGATAAAAAATGATTCCTAATTTTGACACATTATATGAATTAAATTAACATGGTTCTGGATTTTGAAACATTCTTACACTTTAAAAGAATAAATCCAATTGGTTGTAGTGAATTCTGTCTTTGTGAGTGCTTGGGTTTTCTTCATAATATTTTAATTAGGATTTATTGCATTCATATTAATAAGCAATATTGGTTTTTATTTTGCTTTTTTGTACTCTTTTAATCAGGATGTGGCTTATGTATGCTAGCTTTAGAAAAAGGAATTTGGAAGTCTTCTTTTTAATATGTGTTCCAAAAGAGTTTTAATTTTGGGCCTACTTTTTCCTTAGAGGTTTGGTAGAAGTAATCTGTGAAACATTGTGGGTTTCTTTGGAGAGCTTTTTTGCTTTGTTTTATTTTGTTTTGTTTTGGTCTGTTTGGTCTGGTTTTTTTCTGTGTTAATTACTTTCTTTCTTTTTTTTTTCCCTGTTGGGGCCATGGTTGGTATTTACATTTTCCTAGTAGATGATTTACTTGCATCCATCTTGGTCAGTTTCAAATGATTTTTTTTCCCCCCACTAAAGAACCCATTTATTTGTTGGTTAATAAACCAACCAGTTTATTCTTTTTTTTTTTTTTTTTTTTTTACTATGTTACTGTTTTCTGACTTTATTAACATTACTATCTTTCTTATATTCTTCTTAGTTTAATTTTTTATTTTTAGCTTCATGGATGTAAGACAATGCATTCATTTCCCATCCTTTTGTTCCTTAATTTAAGTACTTCTGTCTATAAATTTTTTTTTGCGGAGCTGCTTTAGCTAATCCCAGAGGATATGCAATGCGGTTATAACCACTATCTAGTCCTTTTTCTTCAAATAGAGTATGGCTGACACACAATATTACATTAATTTCAGGTATACAGCATTGTGATTTTTTAAAAAAGATTTTATTTATTCATCAGAGAGCGATAGAGAGGGCATGCAGGCAGGGGCAGCTGTAGGCAGAGGGAGAAGCAGGCTCCCCGCTGAGCAAGGGGCCCCCTGTGGGACTCGATGGCAGGTTCCTGGGATCATGACCTGAGTGGAAGGCAGACACTTAACTGACTGAGCCACCCGGGCATCCCCAGCATTGGGATTTGATAAGCCTATCCACTATGCTATGCTTGCTAGAATTGTAGCTACCATCTGTCACCCTACAACGCTATTACAATACCACTATGTTCCCTGTGTGTAACTTTCATCCATGTGAATTATTCATTCCATAACTGGGAGCCTGTACCTCCCACTCACCATTACTTATTTTATGCATCCCCCCACCCTCTCATCAGTTTGTTCTTTGTATTTATGAGTCTGTTCCTGCTTTTTTTTTTAAGTTTTTTTCCTTTGTTTTGTTTTTTTAGATTTCACATATAAGTACATTCATATGGTATATTTCTTTCTTTTTGACTTATTTCACATAACATAGTCCATCTATCATCCATGCTGTTGCACATAGCAAAAATCTCATTCTTTTTTAATGGCCGAGTAATATTCCACTGAAGCTATATACCATATCTTTACACGTTCATCTATCAATAGACACTTAGGCTGCTTTCATACCGTGGCTACTATAAATAATGTTGCTGTAAATATAGGGCTACATATATATTTTCAAATTAGTGTTTTTATTGTCTTTGGGTAAATACACAATCTACTATTAGTCATTTTAAATATTACGTAATTTCAGAGAGCAGGGGAGGTAGGCTCCCTACTGAGCAGAGAGCCCAATGTGGGGCTTGATCCCAGGACCCTGAATCATGACCTGAGTCAAAGGCAGAAGCTTAACCCACTGAGTCACCCAGTTGCCCCTAAATATCATGTAATTTCAGATTGATTCTTTTTGACTCATAGTGATTAAAGGATAATATCTGTACCACTTTTTTTTTTTTTTTTAAAGATTTCCTTTATTTATTTGACAGAGAGAGAGAGAGATCACAAGCAGGCAGAGAGGCAGGCAGACAGAGAGGTAGAAGCAGGCTCCCCACCGAGCAGAGAGCCGGACATGGGGCTCGATCCCAGGACCAGAGACCAAGACCCTGGCTGAAGGCAGGTGCCCAACCCACTGAGCCACTCGGGTGCCCCTCTGTACCACTTCTTATTTGAAAAGCTTATTTAGGTTTTCTGTGTGGTCCAAAGTACAGTCAGTTTTGGAAATGTGTTAGGGACACCTAAAAAAAAAAAAAAAAAAAGATCTACTCTTGGTTTTTAGGGAAAGAGTTTGATATATATAACTTCACTAACTATGTTATTTAGGCCATCTATATCATTATATTCTCTGATCCACTTTATCTGTTAATTCTCCTATAACTAAAGTGTTTCTATTTTTCCTTGTATTTTCTGTAGTTCTTGCTTAATGGCTTTTCATACTATATTAGTTCGTATAGTACAGAAACACCTATAACTGTTAGATCAGTATCAGGGATCCTGGGTGGCTCAGATGGTTAAGCATCTGCCTTCAGCTCAAGTCATGCTCTCCAGGTCCTGGGATGGAGCCCATGTTGGACTCCCTGCTCAGCAGGGAGGCTGTTTCTCCTCTCGCTCTGCCTTTTTTCCTCTTATGCGCGCTCTCTCAAATGAATAAATAAAATCTTTAAAAGAAATCTATTAGATCATTGTGGAAGCCATCCTTCATCATGAAAAGGATCTTTATTTTCCTTGCTCAATGCTTTTTGCTCTAAATTTGATCTTGTTTTATACTTAAGATAATGGCCTCTGCTTTTCTTTTTGTTGGCATTTGATATTCCTTTGTTAATCCTTCTATTTTCAAGTTTCTGAGTCACTTGGCTTTAGATATATATCTGGCATATAGCATATGGTTAAGTTTTACTTTATTACTCAATTTTAGAATCATTTCCTTCTAATATGTGAGTTTAGAGCACTTATATTTATTTCTATGACAGACATATTCTTAATTCACAATATTTTGTCATGTTTTAAGTTTCTATTGCTTTATTTTTTAAAAATATAATACTCTACAATCTATATTTTCTTTATTTGTTTTTGTGAGTATTCCTCATACTGTTTGGGTAGGTTTGGATTATGAGTAATTCTTTCACTGATCTTTTATTACTAAACTTTAATTATTTAAATCCTCTATTTCTTGAAACACTGACAGCATTCACTATGAAAAATAAAAATTGTTCTGCATTTTCTGTTCTTTCCATCACCTGAATTTCATTTAAACTATATATGTAATACATGAGTAATTATATATACACACCTATATATACATACACACACATATATATACAACTATATATACATATAAAACTAACATACACATATACTCTTACAATTTTTACTTTTGTATATTTAACCAATAAATCAAGTCCTTGCTTTATCACATTTAAACGAGAGCCTTTGATCTTCAGCTAAAAGTGATGAAAAAATAAATATATACCATCTTCTGCTCTCTCTACTCTTAATATTATATTAGTTCTAATATTTATATATATTCAGAGCTTATATTTTTTTCTGTAAATAAAATTTCCATATTTATTTTAGATTGAGTCTAAATGTTAAATGGGCTCAGTGTTCACCAGTTCTTTTGCCAGGAATTTTCCATTCATCTTTTAGTTAAAGTCTTTCCTTTAAGAGTTTCCTTTTCAGAGTTTTTTAAGGGATGACTCAATGGGAGCTATCTACACTGGGTTCTTAAATGTTGAACAAGTTTTATCTATTGCCTTTATTTTTATTATTTATTTACTTGTTTATTTAAAGATTTTACTTATTTATTTGACAGACAGAGATCACAAGTAGGCAGAGAGGCAGGAAAAGAGAGAGGGGGAAGCAGGCTCCTCGCTGAGCAGAGAGCCCGATGTGGGACTCAATCCCAGGACCCTGGTATCATGACCTGAGCCGAAGGCAGAGGCTTCCCACTGAGCCACCTAGGCACCCTGATTGCCTTTATTTTTAATGACAGTTTGGCTGTACATAAAATTCTTATTAGGCCACACACTATTTTTCCCCTTTCATTGAGGGCTCCAGAGGCATTATCTCTGTTATCTTTTGATGTTTCTGTAAGTAACTCTTGGACTAAACATACTTTTAAAAATCTGTGATTTTATATAGGTTACTTGATATTTCTGCTGGGTTGACTAAATGATTATTTCTTATCTCTAAAGTTTTTAAATACTCCTAAATCTAAAATATAGCAGTGCAGATGGCTCTTTAGCAAATTTCTCTGGAACATGGTAGATCCTTTCAATTTACAAATTCAAGTCATCTTTTATTTTTTGAAAGATGTGTCATATTATAATCTTTAGCTGTTTGTGTTCTATTTGTTTCATTCTTTTCCTCAGAGATATTTCACTATGTATCTATGGAGGCTTCTGTGTCACCCAAATCTACCATTTCATCTCTAATCCCCTTTTAATCTGTTATTTCCATTTTCTTTCTTTCTTTCTTTCTTTCTTTCTTTCTTTCTTTCTTTCTTTCAAAATCCCATTCTTCAGATCCTCTATCCTATTTTCAGCAGTGTCTATTTTACTTTCTGTTGCTTTAAATCCATCTTCACTTCTTGGGTGAGCTGAAGCATTTATGTTTCTTTTCCTCTCATTTCACTGTATCATCCCGGATCACTTCATCTCTGTTTTGAGCTCTTTGGTGGTTTTTTTAAATTTTTATGGTTACCTTATTTTTTCATCTAGCTGTTAGAATCACTACAGAGTGTTCTGTTTCTATTATTTGTTTTCCCCTTCTTTTTCTCTTTTTCTACTGCAGTGTCTTTGTATTAGCATGTAGGGTGTTACAGCATCTTTGTTGGCTTATTTTTTTTATTGTCACTTTTCATTGAATGTAGAGAATTCTTTTTGATCCATATATTTGGAAAAAGTATATGTGGGCTAGGAGGCAGGATGTTGTGAGTTGGTAAAAATTTGCCTTGGTTCACTATTAAATCTTATTACAGATGCTTGTGTTGTTTATGAGTTATTTTTGTCATTGCTTCTTCTTAGCCAACAGGGTGCAGCAATGCCTTACCAACAGGCAGTTTGCTCTATACAGAGCATAACTGTGCATTTCCCTTTTCAGCATCATTGGCTACCACATGGTGTCAGGTAGAGTCCAAAAATGCTTGTGCTTCCAGGTTTGTTAATACTCTTGCCATTTGCCACAGAGTTGCTCATTTTAATTATTTAGGGTATGTCTACTTTGGACTGCCAATTTTGGGGATGTATTTTCTGCTCAGTTTGTCAAAAGCCACAACCTGGTCTCAATCATCTCTTAGCTTTTCCTGAATTTCTGTTCCACTGCATTTGGCCAGCCCTATGTCATATATTGTGTTTCATGGATACAGAACCTCCCAGTTTTTTTGAAAAGCAATTTAAGCTTTTCACTTTTGTCTGTCTTCTTTTTATCTTTTTTTCTTTCAAAGATTTTATTTAAGAGGGAGACACACACAGAGAGAGAGAGAGAGAGAGAGAGAGAACATAAATCAGGTGGAGGGGCTGAGGGAGAGGGAGAAGCAGACTCCTTGCTGAGTAGGGAGCCCTTATGGGATTTGATTCCAGGACCCTGAGACATGACCTGAGCTAAAGGCAGATGCTTAATCAACTGAGCCAGCCACCCAGGTGCCCCATCTTGTTTTTCTGTTTTATGATTTTGAATAAGAATATGGGAAGAGCTTTCTTTCTAATAACATCTTAAAATTTAAAGTATTACTATGCTGTTTTGTTACTGCAAAGTTTACAGTAGAAGCATATAGGTCTTCTTTCCAGGTTAGCATTTAGAATAGTTGTTTTACAAATCAACACAGCACCTGTCACTGGAGTCAAAAGAAACCAAATCAAGTATTGAACCTTGAGGCTCTAGATCTGTTGGAAAGCAGTTGGCTGGGATAATTAGGTAAAGTAGCTATGGCCTTTGACAATGGGAATAGAGAGAAGGGGCAAGCATACACATTATCACCATTCGGAAGGTCTCAAAGAAGCTTCTCTAGGATGAGAAATCATTGACCTTTTAGAAATAATTGATTTAATTCTGGAAGGATGGAAGTAATGTTAGATTAATTTAAAAAGGAACCATAACATGAATCTGGATAGAGAGATGGAGAGAATTAGAACAGTTTTACTTTCTTTTTTTTTTTTTTTAAACAAATGTTCCCTCAATCTGCAAGACTTGAGTAATTGTAGTAGTACTAAAATAGTAGTAGTAGTAGTAACAGTAATACCACCTACTGTGTGCTTAATTATGTGCCTAACCCAGTGTCAAATGTCCCCCATATCTCTATGAGGTAGAGCTATTTTTAGCCCCAATCATTCATGAGGCAACTGAAATGGAGCAAGCCCAACTAACTAGCTCAAGATCACACAATCAATAAGTGCTTTTACATCTTTTGCTCTAATCAACATCAGTCATCAGTCATCTAACTAATACTATCATTTTAATGGGATTGCATTCTAATTCTTAGAGCAACGTTTTGTGTGTGTGTGTTCTCAATTATCAAGGCCTAGGAAACAACTTGCCTATGCAGAGCTACCAAGTGGCCACTTGGAGGAAGCCAGGTGTACTGATCTTGCTGTGGGGATGAAGAGGCAAGCAGGGGGACAGAACACCAATAAATGGCCTCTCGAATACAGTAAGAGATTATTCTTCTTCTTAACAAGGAACCTTGCATCAGGCAGCGTAGGACTAGTGCAGCTGCTCAATATCATCAAGGAACTGGACGTCCTGCTACATCAACCTTAACTGTGCAACTTTCCTTCTCATAGTCAGGAGTGGCTGAAAGAATCTTTACCTATTCAGGAGAAGAACTGCTTTCTCCCAGGGCACTCTGCTTAGATGGTGTAGGAATTATGTCTACTGCTACCCCAAGCCAAGCCACAGAAAGGCTGAGAGTTTGAGGCTTCTGATCTTGGTAGCAGAAGCAGACAGGAGAGAAGGAGTTGTGCATAAACAATGAATTTTGGAACACTGAAAAAATAAAATTAAATTAAAAAAATATATAGAAGGAGTTGTAACAAAGGTTAAATGAGCCAATTTTTTTTTTTTTTAATAGAAAACTACTACCCATAGTGTCTTCATTTTAAATGAGCCTATCTGTTGGGTCTGCCATACTACCTGGGAAAAACTTACTTTGGTGAATAAGTAGTGGAAGCACTTGACTCCTTCCTAGCTGCTGTCTTGGATTATAAACATGGCCTCTCAGAGTCTTCATTGTTCATCTGGAAAAACGTGGCTAAGAACTGTACAGGGCTGGGTGAGAATGTAATGATCTAATGCTTGTAAAACTACCTGACCTGGTACCTAGCACATAGATGGTAGTCCTTAAACATTACCCCTAGGTTTAAAACATTCCAATCTGTCAAAACTCTTAATTAACGTAGGAGTTATCAAACACTCTTGCTAAAAGAAAAAGATTCTCTGGAAAATGCAAGGTGATTTATTTTGTCAACATTGAATTACAGTTCTCTCCAGGGCAGCTATTACTCAGTTCACCCTACACAGATTTCATGATTTATTCAATGCTTCAACTACAGCTAAACATTTAGCAGGTGCTGTATTTCCAATTTACTGCTGGGGGCATTTAAAGAAAACACAACAAAAATCCCTCAAACAACATTCCCCAGCTAAAAGGGAAGAAGCTAATGATAATGCTATTCCAAATATCTCCAACAGAAACATATTTACATCTCCAGATTCTGTTATTTCTCTACCTTGGACTGAATCACTCAGCTCAGCTTTTCTGCTGTGGGAACTGCATGTGGTGATGTCAGTGGAGAAATTCCATCTTGGCTCTTGTTTCTCATCTTTCAAGCTGATATTTATGTTTATGACTCTGGTCTTGTTTAGGAAAGTGAGTTTAACAATTTACTAAGGGCATCTAAATATCATCTTCATATGTAAATAGTTCCTACCAAAAAACAAGTTAGTTGTGATTTGAAGCATGGTGAGAGGAAGGGCAGCTGAAGCCTGGAAATTCCAGGGCATAGAGCCTAAAGTAATGTTTCGCACAATTTCTGTTATGTCTTCCAAATATACTACAACTAGTTTTCATGAAACTTCGAATGCACAGAATTTCTCACGTAAGGAAAAAATTCTCTATACACCATCTATCTCTCACTTTTACATAATTTGGAAGAGGTTCTCTGAGGAGCCCTAAGGCAAGGCATAGTAAATGTATTCCTTGTTTCCAATTTCCATAATGTGGAGGGAGTGACTTCTGTCTGCTTATCTCAGCAGGAAGTGGCCAAGCTGGATGGTGCTGAATACATTTTCAAAGGAAGAGCAATGTGGCAGTGGTAAAATCACAAAACTCAGGAATGGAGGATTTGAGTTCAGTCCCTGTTGGTGACACTTGTTATCTGTGTCACTATGGCCTACGCTGTTGTGTGCCTCACCCAAGAGGTGTCTCAACACCCTTCTCTCTCACCATCAGTGTAAAGGCTGGAAAAGCTAAACACTCTCTCAGTCTTTTTATGCAGCCAAGACTTCCACGGGACATGGTTCTGGCCAATGAGAGGTGAGCAAAGTCTGCAAGCCAGGGGATGCCCAAGAAACTTTAATGTTTCATGAGAAAAGACACCAGTATGGCTGATATTGCTCCTTCTCACATATCTTCCTTTGACCATGTCTGTGTCGTGACGCCAGGCGCCAAAGCAGCCATCTTGTGACCTTGAAGGAAAGGTCAAGAGAACAGCAGAGAGGAACCATGATGTCTGTGTGCTGCCCAACACTTGAGTCAATGGTTTGCCTCCCCGCCTCTTTTTAGGAGGACCTCTCCTCCCCAGATACAGACACAGTAATTCAGGTTTTCTGCTACTTGGAGACAAACATTCCCAACAGACACAGTAGCTACGGAAAGTAACTTTATCTCCTCCTCTATAACGTGAAGATGTAAGTAGCATACCCAAACTCATAGGTATGGTGAATTTTGTAAAGTAATGCATAAGAAAATACTCTGTTAATTACAAAGTTCAGAGACAAGAGAGCCAAGATCTCTGAAAATGTTTTGTTGTTTTGACTTCATGGGAATGGCTGAGAGTTGAGGAAGAAAGTATCAAAGGCAATTGTATAACCAGCCTGACTTGTGATTAGATGTAGCCAAATGATATCCCTTGGAAAGTGCAGGCTTTTAGCTCCTTCTAATACCATCATTTTTCTGTGTTCTTTTTTCCTTGCCTTAGTTTCCCTTCTCCATCCTTCCTCCCTTCCCCCATCCCAGATACATATAGTTTAGCTCCTTCTTTGTTTTTTGTTGTTGTCATCTGTTTCATTTTTATTTTAATTTTAGTTAACATACAGTGCAATGTATGTTATAGGGCTTGTCACAACAAGAGCGCCCCCCACTTAGTGCCCATCACCCATCTAGCTCCTCCCCCACCCACTGCCCCTCCAGCAACCCACAGTGTGTTCTCTAGAGTTAAGAGCCCCATGTTCTGCATCATGATGCTGTTAGTTCCTTGCTTGCTTGGACTGTCTTTGAAGGAGCTGGGGAAATACAGATACAGAGATGGGAGGGTTCTAGAAATAAACTTTCCTCTCTTGATCTTACCACCTGGCTCCCTGATTTCAGGGCAAAAGGGAAGAAGCAGTTTAATTGTCAGAGGGAAAACTCCTCCTAAGAGACTTGTAAGGGAAACTGCAGTAGATATAAACTAGGGATAGAGGGATATAAACTAAACTGTAAAGGAAAGAAGAGAGAAAAAGAAAGAGTTAAAGCAAGAAAAGCAACCAGTCTTTACTGAGTACCTACAAGGTGGCAGGCTGCCACTGTGCCAGGAGCTGTGGTCACCGCTGGCTTCATGGTGTGCCCTGCACATTGGCCCAAGACCTTGACCTTGGAAGGGGCTCATGCTGGTTTTAAGGCTCTGCTGTTGCCATCTTGATATTCTTAATAATGTTTGAATAAGGAACACTGCATTTTCATTTTGTACTTCACCCTGCAAGAAAAATGGTTTCTCCTGACTGGGACGTCGTGCCATTTTAACGTGTAACTTCCCTGGGAGGGAGACAGTATAATGCCATCCGCCAGATTAAGAAAGAGAAGCACAAATCACACCCAGCAAGCCAGAAGCATAGGTAGAATTCTAACTCAAGTTGCTGCAGCTCCAAGGTCATTCTGGCTCCAAGATCATTCCTTGTTGATGCCTCATCCCCTTCCAAAGAGCAGCTAAACTCTGCAAGTACCTGGGAAGCAGGAATGTGAGCCTCCAGAAGAGCAGAGTCTCCAAAGCCAGATAACAGTAGCACAGAAGAGACCTTTGAGGCTAGTTAGGTTCCTTTGCTTCATATGGGAGAAGGGTTATCAAAGTGATATGGGGGTAACACCCCCGCTGCTTGGTCCTCTAGCTGTCATCTATAGGGTGCTATTTATGTGCCATGGTCTCTGCTAAGCCCTTGACATTCGATCCTAACTGCCTTTTTGCAGCAGAGGTGTAATTCATTACTCCCTTGACATATGAGGAAACACTATCTAAACATTTTAGAATTTTGCAAACATTTTCCCATCTGCGATTTCACTTTACTCTAACTGCCATAGGATGGCTGAGGCAAGTATTATTAGCAACATTTGACAAATAAAGAAACCAATTCCTGGGAAGACTCAGACCTTTGCATGAAAAAACACATTGTTGGTGGACAGAGGGAATACTGGAACCTGCCCCTCTCATCTCCGATGGATTCTTTTCCCACTAAAACACAGTAAGATGAAAAGGCAGGAATAAAAGATGTCAAACAAAACCCACAAAAACTTCACTGGCCTCTTCGTAGCTTTCTTCCCTAATGGTTCTTGGCAAAATGATAAGTGATAGCAGAACCATATAGAAACTTATTCCCGAGTTTTCGATGGGTGCCTTGCATCTCAAAGCTATCGAACAATTTGCCAGGGAAAATTGAGGCTGGGTACCAAAACAAACAAATAAACAACAACAACAAAAAAAACCCAAAGCTCCCACCAGGCAACTAAACAACTCTACAAGCTTATGCAGAAGCTTAATAATGAACACTAGTGTGGACAACCTCTTCAGAAACTCCTCAGTGGCCATCCTTGAACAGCACAAGTTAACTGAACCCGAAACTTCAGACTACCCCCCCTACCCTTTGTGGGCATCACTCGGTATCCAAGAACTGTTCCTTCTTTTTTCAATTACCAGAAATCCTAGGGCTGGAGATTTCTGCTGGGGCCTCTTCAGAATACTGCCTAAAGAAAATGAAGAAATTGATCTTGACCCTTATAATCTTTTGATTTAGCAAGGGAACTGGGAGCACAACTCTTTGCAATTTTCTACTGCATTGCTGAAGGTCATTCTTCCTTTTCTATCAGAAGTGAAACTTCTATGACAATGGCTCTGAAACCAAACCACAATTCTGTATGCAAATGGGCTGTGTGTATCAACGATTATTATAAAACCCAACAGTGGTCTTTTGGAGGGACAATGACAGAGCACTTGGAAGAACTGGTATATCCCAGAGATGCTTTTCATCATCATCATTAGAAATGAAGAGGAAGAGGAAAGAGACAGACCACATGAACCATACAAGGGGAATTGCCAGATCACCAGGAAATGTCTATGCCAGGTTTGGCTGTAATAAGTTTATGCTAGATTCATTTGGGTGGAAGAAAAAAAAAAAAAAAGAACATCTACAATGTTTTCTCTCCTATTTATTTTTTTTAAAAAAGCTTTCTTGACCTTCAGTAGCAGGATTATCCCACTTTGATGTGAGTACATTAAACATTAATGATCTTACCATACTAGTCTTCCAGACCAAATCTTATTAGCATTTAGTTCTGACACTGGTTCTTGGTGGTGAATTATTTAAAAATTGTAAGAGTCTGAGGTTGTGTGATAAAAATCACATAGGCACATAATGGAGATTATTAAAGGCATTTGAAGATGTGAACTAGGCAGGACCAGCAGTACATGAGGCTCTTAATCTCTGTTTGGTTTTCATTAAAATATTTTGTGGAGCAAAGGACCATTCGTTTTGTGACACAATTCTGAGGCAAGGCTCAAAAAGCTTTATTTAGGTGCCTTGTCCCTTGTAGGAGTTTAGGACTCAAAAGATGATCTCCCCTTCTCTCCTCACGCCTTAGCTAGAGTGATCACATGAATCACTCCCTTACTTTCTAGAATAATTCTAAGACAGGGTTGCCCAGTGCCTAGGGCATAGCAGAATCCCTTTTTTTTTTTTTTTTCCTTAACTCTCTCAAGAAGAATACTTGGTTTAACTTTCTGGAACTGGCAAATAGACATCTGATTGTCCTTGACATTCCCCTGGTCCCTGTGAATTCTGAAGGCTCAAATACGAAATCTGACCATCATGGAAGAAGGCAAAGTCATATGAGTCCCCAGAAAGGCCTGGCTTGCTAATATTCTCTGAAGCAGTACAGCCTGTGTCATGGGAAGCCTCAGGAGAGGCTGGCTATGGATGTGTGGATGGATGCAATGTGTGTAAATTATGCATACAAATATGAAGACAGAGAGGTCCCAGTGGGGTGGCTCCAGGCTCCCCTGCAGAAGCCTCAGGCAGAGTATCTTCAGAAAGGGCACTCTGTGGAAATTAGTTACCCAGGTGTATCTTGTCAAATCTTGGTTGAATAAGATGGAGGGGGTTGGGCATGACAGAGAGAATGTTTCCTTTCCTGCAGTGCTTGTCCCTGATAACTAAGCTAATGACCCACACTAGCCTCCTCATTCCTGACCAAATGGGAAGCAAAAGGAAACCACTGTACGGAAGGGGCAGTTGATGTGTTGGAGTAAAGGTCAAGAACCTAGGAATCAGTCCATTCCAGAAGGACAAAGGTCAGTACTTTAAACCCAGGGGGTCTTTTAAAATGAAAGGCTTAACCTTTTACTTCCTTGAGAACAGGGGAGAGAAACAAACCCTCCCTGATACTGGCCGGATCCTGGCCTCTGTCCTACCTTGGGTGCCAGGGCTCCGCTCCGGCGGCCAGGAAGAGAAAGGAGCCCCAGCAGCCTTGGAGCAGCCGTCCTGGCCCCCCATAAGGCCTTGCACCTGTCTCCACTCAGCAGTGCACAAGGGCTTTGGGAACACTGGGGTGGAGAAGGGGCCGAAGGTCATCAATAATGCATGGAAGAGCCGCACCAGGAAGAGCTGGCGGAGGGGGAAGGGTGGGAGGCAGAGGCAGGAGAGAAGCTGTCTGCTGGAAGAGCCCACACAGGCAGCGTGCACCCATAATACTCAGTTCCTACCAATGGTGGGAGGGAGAGACAGAACTGATGATAGTCCTTAGAAGAAAGGTTGGGACCAACTACTGGTCACAGGACCCAGAATATGTCTCCAATCACAGAGCCATTCTTTGAATGAAATCCCGGTAATACAGTTTGGTCAATTGCAGTAGCGATGATGCAGGTGGCCCGGAGCTGCGGGCGCTCTCCTCCACAGCCTGTGACTGGAGACTTGGCAGACCAGGCATGTCGTCTCTATGACCCGTGCTTTTCCCAGAGCTTGAAAGAAATAGCCTCTTCAACAGAGCACAGAGCTTCAGAGGATTTGCTGTTGCTTTCCAGGCATGTGTTCTTTCAAATGCATGAATTAATCATAAAATTGCCTTTATCAAGTAAGCAACCTAAGCTTCACAATACCGCATGAGGACCAGTATACAGGAACTTCTCTAAACCAAGTACGAACATACCCGCTGCCGGCTTCAACCATATGAAGAATCGGAAAAGCGTCTAGTGAGTGTCAGTCCACCATCTAACTCCTCATTCACGGAACAGTCATTCACAGTCATTCACGGAACAGACATCGATGAACTAGATGTGTGCCAGCCGTACATGGGGTTTTAGGGCCTACTCCCAGGTTCTTAGACAAGATACACTTCCTTCCTCTTATGGGTTATAACCTGAGAAGTCAGGAAATTTGGGCTCCCACAGACATTTTCCTGGGCTCACCCTCACTCAGGCCTCTGAGGACGTGGTAGGGAGGTGCCAGGGGTTGATGACAGGTCCCCCCAAAACAGCTTCAGCTCTGCATTAAAGGTTTTTATGTAGACTTTCAAAGGGTGTGTGGGCAAATCACTGGTATGAGGGAAATAGAGACATGAACACAATATATGGAGAAACTAAAAATAGGAATTTAAAATCCAGAGAACGTTCCATACCAGATAAAACCAACTGCATACAGAGTAACCAAGCACTGATGCCATGGTCACTCACTCTGTTATCCTATCGAGAGAGGCCTGTAGAGGAACAGATTCTGAGGATATAAACCTAAAAAACATTAAATGACTTGGTGATTTGTACCATTCTGTTTAGATTTAAAACTGACCCACATCCAAATGTTCCAAGAGCTCTGGCTGCAAGTGGCTAGCTCCCTTCTGTTCTGTTCCCTCTGTAACAATTGCAAGGGAAATGTTGTACCCCCTGTAGCTTGTGCTGAATATGAAGGTGTGTATGTGTATGTCAGCTGGATGTATATGTCTTACTCATGGTTAAGTGCTCTGGATGAGAATCTCGCATTTGAGCAGATGTCTACCTAAAGTGTATTGGATTAGATCTTCGTACTAATGAGTAACAGCAATGTCCACAATAGCCGAACTATTGAAAGAGCCTAGATGTCCATCAACAGATGAAAGGATAAAGAAGATGTGATATATATATATATATATATATATATATATATATATATACACACACATACTTATATACACACACAATGGAATATTACGTAGCCATCAAAAATCCTGGAATCTTGCCATTTGCAATGACATGGATGGAACTAGAGGCTGTTATGCTAAGTGAAATAAGTTTATCAGAGAAAGAGAATTATCATTTGATGTCACTAATATAAGGAATTTGAGAAACAAGACAGAGGATCATAGGGGTAGGGAGGAAAGAATTAAACGAGAGGAAACCAGAGAGGGAGACAAACCATAAGAGACTCTTAATCTCAGGAAACGAACTAAGGGTTGCTGGAGTGGAGGGGGGGTGGAGGGATGGGGCGGCTGGGTGATGGACATTGGGCAGGGTATATGCTATGGTGAGTGTTGTGAAGTGTGTTAAGACTGATGAATCACAGACCTGTACCCCTGAAGCAAATAATATGTTATATGTAATTAAAATTAAAAAAAAAGAACTAAGCAGCACAGTATTGAGCGTCTACTGTTTGCAAGACAGAACTCTAAGCATGACTCAATGATTCGTCAAAGACCCTGCCTTCCCTGAGTGTATGGAATTTTAGGGGACTAAAATAACAAAGACAAGTAAGTCTAAAGTAGGATAAAAAGTAGGAATGGACATAGGGGAGGAAAACAGGAAGTTTAGAGGAGACAAAGATAATTTCTGCTTGAGTTGATTAAAAAGGGCTTTGGAAGAAGGTGGATTTGAGTTGAGTCTTGAATGACAGCTGGATTTCCTACATCCTGGTGTTGGAATATAGAGGATGCTTGGTTAATATTTGGTGTGGGAAGATGGCAGAATTTAAAGATAAAAATAGGATAAAGACACCCTTAGCTTTTATGCAGGGTTGTTCTGAAGGCCAAACCAAAACAGATGGGAAAAAGAAATAAGAACTATAAAAATAGCATTAAGAACTAAAATCATTATTATTTAGAGATATGACTATATATCTGGAAAACTATTATAAATATTAAAAAATTCAATTAGACGGCTGGGGGAGGCTCATGTCTAGAAGTCAGTGGCTTTAATATTTATAAATTATAACTAGTTAGAAATTTTCAAAGGAAGTAAAGACTACTTTACAAATACTTAGAAATAAATGTACGAGAAATGTGCAAGATCTGTATAAATTAAACTTTTAAAACACTGTTCAGGGATGTGCAGACCACTAAGGAAATAAAAGGCATACCCCATCTTTTGGCTGGAAAACTCAACATCTTAAAGATTCAATTCTCTTTAATTTAGTATAAAAAAATTTTCAAATAACCCCAACAAAAATAACAACAGAATTTTTCTATGGAGTCATACAAAAGATGATTCTAAAGTTCGTATGGAAAACAGAATTAAGAATAAGAAAAAGAAGGAAAATGCAAATTATAACAGACATTAAAACATATTTTAGATATATAAACACTCTTGTTTTATTATAGGAAGAAATAGAGCCATGGAACAGATCACATACCAAAAGCAATCTCTTATTATCTAATAAAGGTGATATTGCATGTTAGTAGAGAAAAGAAGTTATTCTCAAATAGGTAGTCAACTAAAAGAAGACAAGTTTTGGATCTTTATCTTATGCCTTACATCAGTATAGATTCTAGATGAATCAAAGATTTATTTCATTTTTTTAAAGAATTTATGTATTTGACAGAAAGATCACAAGTAGGCAGAGAGGCAGGCAGAGAGATAGGGGGAAGCAGACTCCCTGCTGAGCAAAAAGCCTGATGGGGGGCTCAATCCCAGGACCCTGAGATCATGACCCAAGCCGAAGGCAGAGGCTTTAACCCACTGAGTCACCCTGGCACCCCTGAATCAAAGATTTAAATGTAACCACTAAACCATTACAATCCAGACAAAAATACCCAGAGAATTTCTTTATACAACTACAGAGTCAGAAGAGTTTTATGTGTGTGACCCCAAAACCAGAATCCACAAAAGAAGATAATTTTGACAATGTAAAATGAAATAAAAATCTGGATAGCAAAACCTACTGTAAATTAAGTCAAATGATAAATGACAAGTTTTCACTCCTATTTACTTAAATAGGAAAACTTCCTCAAGACAATAAGAAAAAGACCAGAAATACAAATGATTCTTTAATACATGAAAAGACCCCCTCACTTCTAATACGGAGAAAGTAACTAGAGCACAGAGACTTGACATTTTTCACCCATGATCTTGGTCAAGATCAGCAAGTTTAACCTCCTCAGTTGACAAAGTTGTGTGGACTAGATTCTCAGACATGGCCTATGGGAGTCTAAATCAGTAATATTCTATAGACAGCAGTTTGGCAATGTTTATCAGAAATTTAGATTTCTGCTAAATCAAATAGTCTTTGATCCATACTTCAACTTCTTAGAATTTACTCCTTTAGATGTGAGATGACCTTTGGTCAAGAAAATTCACTATAGTATTGCTGTGAGACCAGAGTGGAAACTTAAGGTCCACCCGTAGAGAACAGCATCAGTAAATTGGTTTTTATCTGTACTGTGAAATTCTTTGCAGCTATCTAAAAGAATAAGTTATTGCTATGCATGCTAATGTAAAACTGTTGTGTAAAACTGTCCTATTCAGCCAGTCAGTGAGGGAGGGATCCCCTGCCCTAAATGGTAGAAGGGCTGAAAGATACAATGCCTGACACCAGACAAATGAGATAGGTGACAATTTATTAGTCATATATACTCACGGCCTGGGGTAGGAGGACACTGCATGTCATGCTGGGCCATGTAAGGGGTTACATTCCAAAGTGGAGTGAACCAGTAGGGGCTATAGGACACAGACTATACAGTAACCAAAGGATGCGGTATCCCCTTCTTTCTAGGGGAAACATGTGATTGGCTTGATGTGATTGGCTTGATAAACTTATTCTAAAATTTATATAGAAAAGGACCCAGAATAGACAAAACATTCTAGAAATGGAGGACTTACTACTTACTACACTTGATTCCAAAATTTACTATGAAAAGTACAGAAATCAAGGGTATGAAACTGGTGTAAGGAGGGACACCTGCGTGGCTCAGCAGGGTAAGTGCCTGCCTTCTGCTCAGGTCATGATCCCGGGATCCTGGGATAGAGTCCCACTTTAGGCTCCGTGATTGGCAGGGAGTCTGTTCCTCTCTCTCCCTCTGCCCCTCCCCCCACTTGTGCACACACATGCATGCTCTCTCCGCTCTCTTTCTAACAAAGAAATAAAATCTTAAGAAAAAAGAAAAAGAAACAGGTGGAAGGAAAGCAAAATGGAACAAGAGAATAAAATTGAAAAGCCCAAATATATACCCACGCATATTGGTCAAAGCAATTTCAGCAAAGGCAACAAAGATTTTTCAATGGAAAAAAGAAAGTCTTTTTTAACAGGTGGTGCTGGAATGACTGGATATCCAAATGGAAAAAGACTTATACCTCATATCATACATAAAAATTAATTCGAGTTGGATTATAGACATAAATGTATAAGTTAAAATGACAAATCTTCTAGAAGAAAATATAAGAGAGAATATCTTTGTGAGTTTGGGAGAGGCAAGATTTCTTAAAACCCAGAAATCAATGACCATAAAAGCAAAAAAAAAAAATTGTAAACTGAACTTAAAAATTTAAAACTGCTCATCAAAAGACACCCTCAATAAAACAGCACACCACAGATTGGGAGAAAATATTTGCAGATATTTATCTGACAAAGAACTTGTATCCCCACAGTTTAACAATAAAAAGACAACACAATTTTTTTAAAGACCAAGAAATTGGACAGGAATTTCACAAAAGACAGATACATGGCCAATAAATAAACTTGAAAAGGCAATCAACAGCCTTAGATACAGGGAAATATAAATTAAAACTATAATGAGCTACTACTATCCTCATTAAAATGGCTAAAATTGAAAAGGCTGATAGTATCAAACATTGACAAGGACATGCAGCAACCCAAGAACCCACACATTGCCACTGAGTGTGTAACACAGACCACCATTTCAGAAAACTTTTAGGGTTTTATTTTTATTTTTTAACTAATTTTTTGAGTATGGTTGATGCATTAGTTGATGCATTATTAGTTTCAGGGGTACCGCACAGCAATTCAAATTCTCCACACATTTGCTCTGCTCACCGCAAGCAGAGCTACCATCTTCTTGGACAGTTTTTTTTAAAAAGAGAACATACATTTCTTTTGTGACTCAGCAATTCTACTCCTAGGTATTATCCAACAGAAATGAAAACATATGCCTGCAAAAGGCCATGAACGAGTTTTACAGTAGCTTTTTCAGACTAACCAAATACCAGAAACATTCCAGGTGTCCATCAACAGAATGGATAAACTCTCGTAGAATCAACCACAAGCTGGAACACTACTCAGACATAAAAAGGAATGAATATTGACATACTCTGCAACATGGATGAATCTCAAAAATGTTTTTTTGATTTTTTTTGTTTTTTTAAGATTTTATCTGTAAATAATCTCTACGCCCAGTGTGGGGCTTGAACTCATGACCCCAAGATCAAGAGTCGTATGCTCTATTGACTGAGCCAGCCAGGTACCCCAGATCTCAAAACTGTTATGCTAAGAGAAAGCTGCCAGACACAAAAGAGGATGTACAGTGTGATTGCATTTATATGAAGTTCTGGAGTAGAAAAGTGGATTATGGTGATAAGAATCACATTTGTGGTTGCTTCGAAGGTGGAGGGAGGATTTGGAGAGGGGGGAAACCCACGAGAGAACTCTCTTGGGTGATAGACATCTTGTAGCTTTTTTTTTTTTTTTAAAGATTTTAACATCTTGTAGCTTTTGACAGAGCCGTGACAAAGTACATGCCTTTGTCAGCACAGATTGAACCGTGCACTTAAGAGCTATGCATTTCACTATATGTAAATATACCTCAATAGAAATAACTGAAAAAAGTTCTCTCCCGATGTTTGTAGGCACATCTGATGCGCGGTTCCATTCACATGTGAACTAACACTAACAGCAGTTTCTTTCACGTGATTATTTTTATTAATTCCGTCCTCAGTGGCCACTAAGATCCAACAGTGTGTCAAGTGCCAATATTAAGCCTTACAATGATATATTAATCTCCATAAAATATTCTAAATATATTTTATTATATATTTATATAGAAGTTTATATATAGAAGTATAAATGTATATACTTCTATATCTATATATTTATTCACATATATTTAATATATATTATATATTTATATACATTATATATATTTACATATATTATTTATATTTATATTTTATATATTTATATACATATGTATGTATTTATATATATAGAAGTATGTATTTATATAAAAGTAAAAAGAAGTTTACAGATGGGGAGTTTGAAAGGAAAAGGAGCTTACTACAACTAGAAGCTGGGAGAACATGTTACTGACCCAAATTATTTCATTTCTTTGTGCAGAGTGACATCAGCAGCTTCCACACTGGTTTCCTGGAGGAGGGTTAGCAGCCGCTCTGGGGTGGACAAGAGGCCCGGGAGGGAAATGAACAGAGAGGGGCTGTTAGTCTTCCTTTTCCGATTGTATCAGAGCTCTCGCTCTCTCCCTTCTCAGTTGCGTGTACTGGAGTTCTGTACGAGATAGCTTATTTGAGAAAAGAATTCTGGCATTAAAATTTAAAAAATCCTGCCTTCTTTTCTCCTACTTTAAAAATCTACTATTCTAAGGTAGAGATTGGTGGCCTGGAACACAATTTTTGAATGAGAACAAACTTTTTAAGTGGACTCTGGTTTTGCCATCACCCCCAAATGAGATCCCTGTCTCAGTCTGTTCAGGCTGCTATAACAAAATACCACAAACTGGGCAGCTTATAAACAACAGACATTTCTTTTGCACAATTCTGGAAGCTGGGAAGTCCAGGATTGAGGTGCTGGCAGATTTGGTGTCAGGTAAGAGCTCAGTTCCTGGTTCACTGGTGGCCATCTTTTCACTATGACTTGATGTGGCAGAAGGGGCAAGAGAGCTAGGCTAGTCCTATTGATGAGGGATCCACTCTCCTGACCTAATCATCTCCCAAAGGTCCAACTTCATATGGAGTCAACATATGAATTTGGGGAGCAGGGGGAGAGACAAATATTCAGATCATAGCATTCCCTAACCAAATGAATCACCTTCTTCAGAGTTCCCCTTGTCTGGGGTACCTGCCCAGTCTCCAGCTCCTCCATCATCTCCTTCCAGGCCTGAAGTGGGGGCCACGGAAGCCATGTTTGAGCCATGTGACTCTGTTCATTTCAGTAAGTCCACTGGATCAAAGGTTGACCCTAATCCCAATCCAGGAGAATGAGGTCCCTCTCTCTCCAATCTGGGGTTGGGACAATAGGCAGTAGATCAGTTGGATGGTTGGAGGTGAGATGCAAATGCCTAAAATGAAAGGAACTATGGAGCCAGGGCTGGGGCACAGAAATGGGCGAGAAGAGGCACCTGGGTGGCTCAGTCGGTTAAGCGTCTGCCTTTGGTTCAGGCCATGATCTTAGGATCCAGGGATGGAACCTCCAATCATGCTCCCTGTGCTCAGCGAGGGGCCTACTTCTTCCTCTGACCCTCCGCCCTGGTCGTTCTGTCTCCCTCACTCTGTTCTCTTTCAAATAAACGGATTAAAAGAAAGAAAGAAAGAAAGAAATGGGTGAGAAAATGAAGGAATAGAGAGAGGCAAGGAAAGGGGGACCATGTGTGGTTCTACGAGAGGGACTAATCCCTTCCTCCAATGTGCAGAGCCTGCTGTGCAGAATCTTCTGTTGCTCCATTCTCTGAAGACCTTCCATCAAGGTGAGGGAATGAATGGGTTTCCACTCTTTGCAGTCAAATGATTCTAAAAATGGCACCTACTCATTTACTGTTTGGCCAGTATTTGTGTCTAAGAAGAGCGATAGGGATACTAAAACAGATGTAGTAAGCTCCTACTTTTGAAAATAAAGCCACTGAAGAATGCAAAGTATTCAGCACCACGGTTAGCACCTTTGGCATCTTTTTTGCTAATTAGGTATGAGGGTTAATTTTATGGGTCAACTTGACTAGGCCATGAAGGGCCTAGAAATGTGGGGAAACATTATCCTGCGAGGGCTTGGGAGGGTGTTTCTGGTTGAGATTAACACTTGACTCAGTAAACTGAGCAAAGCAGCTTGCCTTCCCCAAGGTAGGTGGGCCTTACCCAATCAGCTGAAGGAAGGCCTGATAAACAGAAAGACTGACACCCCTGTGAGCCAGAGGGAATTTTTCCTCCATTCAAACTCAAAACAAAATATTGGCTCCTCCTAGGTCTCAGGCCTTAGACTGGAATGGAAACATCAGCTTTCCTGGCTTTTGTACTTGAATGGGAACTATACACCAGCCATCCTGGTGCACATCCTGCCCTCACATTGCAGATCCTGGGATTTGCCCACCTCTATAATCGTGTGGGCCAATTCCTTCTAATACATCTCTTTCTGCTTATAGACATTCTATCAGTTCTGTTTCTCCGTAGAGTCCTAGCTAACACATGTGGGAAGGTACTCCTCTGGACGCAGCCTAGAAGCAGATGGTTCCATTGTGTGAATTACAAGTTCCCCTTGTGGAAAGGGGAGGTGGAGAGAAGCAAAGCCTGGGCTGGATTTCAGGTCCTACTGGTTCCCTTGGGCAACGTCCTGAGGAAGCCCAGCCTGCCTATCTGCCAGTGGTGGCCCTGCTGAACAGGAGGTTGGCAAAGGAGGGTTTCTGGGTCAAATCCAGGCCACCACCTGTTTTCATCAGGAAGTTTACTGGTGCACAGCCAGGCCCATGTGTTCCCTATTGCCTGTAGCTGCAGCAGAGACTGTGGATGGCTCATAAGCTGGAAGTAGTTCCTTACCTGGCCCTTTACAGAAGAAGTTCACAGACCCTTGGCTAATTAGCCCATGTCTGACCTTCATTTTCTTTAGGTCTGCACTCCTAAATAATGAAATGTACCCCTGGGTACAGAATATACATCTCAACTGTTGAGAATATACATCTCAAATGTTGGGCCACTTGGCTGACATTGACTTATACACACAGTGCAATGCGGGATCCCAGAGGAGTTCATTTACACCCGGTAGGGTGAGCAGAGTGTGCTCTGGCAGGGTAAATCAGGTCTGTTGGTTTTAAGAATCTGTGTGATTCTGTTTCCATGTAAGGGGTGGAGGAAGAGAACAAAAGCCAGACTCTAGCCCATCAGAAGAAACGTACAAAGCCTTCCCCCAATCCCAATGTGAGGAACGCGTGCACCAGTTCCAGAGTTTCTGTAAATAGGCCTCATCTGTCGCTTGACTGCTTTTCTATGCTGCCTCAGGAATCTTCAACGTGCAGAGGGGTCGGGAATCACAAGAGGCGGTAAAAATCCAATTTTCTCAAACTTGTTTTATGATCGTGGCTTAAAATAAACCAAAATAGGTGAATGGGAGGATGGGGGTTCTGATGAAAATATCGAGTAAGGAAACACCTGTTTAGTGTAACTATATGCAGGTTTCTGTTTAGGGTCTCTTTAAGAGGAATAAAAGAAACTCACACAAGCCCAGAAGATTTTTTTTTTTTTTTTTTTTTTTTTTTTGCAAAAGATGAGTTTAAATGGGATGAAATTTTGACAGATGCAGAATAACCACAATAAAAATATCTCCAGAGAAAAACCAGTATGCTCTAAGGATATGAGGGAGCATTTCATAGAAGACTGAAAGCTGTCAGCACAGTAATGTGTTCAGAAAATGCTACACTGTTCTCAGTTCAACAGCCCATGTCAAGGTTCCTGGATCATGTCTTCTAGGACAGGTCTGGGCCTCTCTTCCCAGGTCAGGGTTTGAAGTGAGATCTTTACAAAAATATCTCCTAAGGGGGACAGTCTCTTTGTCCAGTGCAACAAGAGGGTTTGCTTATAAGCTTTTAAGAAGGTACAAATCTGTAATATATTGCTTATGGTCAAGAAAGCTTTGTCTCCTGCCCATCCTGTGGAAGAAAGCCTGAACAAGGGATGGTGGACAGAAGGCAGGCCAGCAGGGCACTGTAGTTTTAAAGATAGCCTGTAGAGGGCACTGTTAAAACGGTCTAATGGGAAAGTGTAAGTAAACCCAACATAGACAGGAAAAGAAAGGTTTGTTTCATGACAGGACCAGATCCTTCCCGTCTGGTCCATAGTTATGGATAACTCTAAGTATATAGGATTCCTCAGTCATTTTTAATTCCACTGTCCTACTTGCCCTGAGTCAGCCTTCATTCTGTGGGCCCAGACTCTCAATGTCCCCCCTTTCCCTGGCCACGAAAGATGTGGCTGTCACTCCTCTTCTGTGCCAGTGGTCAGGTAAAATGAGGTGTTGTGACATCTCAGAAGCAGCTTGCAGCCACTGTGCCAGAAGAGGGATAAGCAGAACTGATGACAGTCGGAGGCGGCTGTCCAGAGGTCAAATCTGTGCTTCTGACTCGAATGCAGATTTATTAACTACAATGCTCGAGGCCCTGGTAAGGATTAACTTCATCCCACACCGTCAGGGAAAATCAATAAACTGGGGAAAGCAGGCTCCACATCTGGTGGGAGGATCTCCACCCATAGCTTCTTTTGCCCAAGACAGTCTGACCCCTGCTGCTCAGAAGCGGGGTGGGTTTAAGCAAGTTCCTGTGCTCACGTCTCTTAGACCCAGCATCTTCTGGAATGTGCTACTTAACACTGGATTTAAAAAAACACTTTGGCCTATATATACATATATATGTATACATACATATATATATATATATATACATATAACACATACACACATGCATATATGCACATGTACCAACGTGCATGTGTGGGTGTTACACAGCTGGACATTCACGGCAACTAGTTCAGACTTAACAATAGAAGGCCCTTTGGGGCCTTAGATGAAAATCATTGAAAAGCGACCAGCTCCTAGAGTAAAAACAAAACACAAATATCTACTCTTCAGCTTTCTTTCGCGTGTGTGGTCGGCCCCGAACGCGTGGGTACTCCTCAGTACTGCTGCAATGACTCAGCAATGACTCCCCTCGGCCCCACACCTGCCACGGCGAAGGGATGAGTCCCCAAAGGGAATCTTGCTTGCAGCAAGATTTGTGTGTCTTGCCCTTCCCATCTGTGGGCCAGCTGCTCTGCTCCACCTTTCTAGCTCTTTCTAGCTCATCGGGAAGGTTGCTTGGCTGTTCTCCATTCCACAAACACGTTCCTTGGTGTATACCGGGAACTCTGTCAGTACCATGAGGTTCCAGAGATGAAGTAAGACACGAAGCAGATCTTAAGAACTTTAAATTGGGTGGGAAGAGAAGCCAGACAGTCCACTGTCACACAAAGGCGACCAAATACATGTGTGCTGGTGTTTGAGGAGTGCTGCGGCAGCGTTAGAAGAGGAACAACGAACTCTTACCCAGCAGTGTTGGAGGTGGATGTGGGCCATGAAGAATTCACGGGAGGAAGGGAGAAGGAAGAGACGGGCTGGACATGACAGGACATCACCGGCCTGTCGACAGAGTACGTGAGAGACAAGCATCTGGCTGTGGTGGCTTGCCTACCAGCCTTGAGGAAGGACACAGGGCAGAGAGCGAAACGGATGGGTCATGAGAGTGCCGTGCAAAGGGCGTGGATTTAGGAACGCAGGGAATGAGGAGTTGAAAATTGGAGCCTGGGAGATCAATGAGAAGGATCTGGCCACAGCCTGGCCCGGGCAGACCAGGACAGGGAGAGTGAGAGTTGGGGCACCCACAGGAGAGCAGAAGGCTAGAGCCAACAGGCAGGGTGGGGGTCATATGGAGAGAGGCACAAATAGGGAGCACAATGCACCCCGACTGCTTTTCTGTGTCTTCTGCTTGGAGGATGCCTGCTCCCCAGAGTCTGCAAATATGAAAGAAACTTCTGCATTTGAAAGAACCCAGATTTATACATTCCTCCCCTTTGCCAGCTGCCAACAGTTCGACCCAGCCCTGAAGGTTTCCCTGGTGGGACTAGCTGCTTTCATTAACTAGTGGGAGGATCTGCTGAGATAGGGGCCAACGGAACATTCCCCTGAGACCCCTAGGAGGACCGTTTCTAATAGGCGAATTTTCTCCCATGACCCACCCAGCATCCCCCTCGCCTCTGCAGCTACGGAAGCGACAATGATGTAGCAATCAGCAAGTCAAACCCCCCCCCCCCCACCCCCAAGCTGCCAGTTAGAAATGGGGAGCCTGGATCCTGTCAGAACAAGAAGGTTTTGAAGTCTGAGATTCGATAAAGGATCAGTTTAAAGGGGCTTCCCAAACACCTTCCACGGAAGCTGTAGAAAGGAACGGAGCTGGGCAGAGCCAGTCCTTGGAGGGTGGGAAGGAAGCCTGACCACCAGCCACCCTGGCAGGGAAGGAAGGCGCCGGGAGGCACTGGAAGGCGGCCTGAGAGTGGCCTGAACAGCTTGTGGGTACAGCAGGAGGGGGTGTGGGGATGTCTTTGTGAGAACGAACTCAAAAGCAGACCAGGGTCCCGGAGGCATACTGGGTAGAACTCTCAACTCCAAGGTCGGTCCAAGCAGCCTTCACACAGTGGCCGAATTCTTAGCCAGGAGTCACTGCTCCTTTGTCCTTTTGTTTTACGAGACATTGACCTTTCCCACATTTTCCTATCCCCACTTTCTTATCTGTGGTTCCCACAACAAAATGAAGAGTTCATTCTTTTTTGAATGAAAAGTTCTATCGGGCTGAATGGTGACGGATGAGCACACTTTAAACGCCAATTTTCTTCATGCTTATTTTTCTCATTTTGTCTCCAAACTGAGGAGTGACAGGCAAAACAACAGTCTGACAAGGAGTAACCAAAAACTTTCAGCAGCTCCATTAATGAGGGTCATGTTTATACTTCTTGTCATCGACTAAACATCTGCCTAAATAGGTTTGCTTAGTATAAAAAGTCGTAACCATCTGTCCGCACCGGATGATGCACTCTCCTTCAGTTGTGTACGTCTGTGACAACTGCAGGCTTAGCTTTTCTGTCAGAAGGGGGCCCTGGCTCTATAAAGGGTGCTGGCCGTGAAGTGGGACCACCTGGGCTGAGTCTCACTTTTGACCATTGGTGACCTCTGCTTCAGCAAGTGACCTCTGCTTCAGCATTAGTAGAAGGGAAGCACTAAGTACTTCCCAAGGAGCAAGGAAGGGTATCACTTCTATGATATTGGGCACTGAGCGATTAAACCATAATGTCCTGTGGAGTTTTTGCTATGGGGTGGGCCGTAGGGGTGGGGACTGCTACTTAGCTGGGCTGTCCAGGAAGGAGCATAACATTCATGCTTCTGTGAAAATGGCAGTTCATCGACAGGCTGGGTCCTAGGCAGGAAAGCACTCCTCCTGACAACAGGCTTTCAATACCACGGAGACAAAAGAGAAAATACTAAGGCCACAGGGAGGACATGGGAGCCAAAGCAAATACAGAGGGAGAGCATATAAGTGAAGAGATCTGGAATCAGGCATCACTTTCCAGAGCACGCTGGTGGAAAGCAATCACCAGACAGGGAAGGAGGTACAAACGTGGAGATTCACACTTGACTAAAAGCGATTCCCAGAGCTGCTGATTGAGGGTTAACACCAATTCGCTGGTAGGGAGAGTTTAAAGACTTTTATCAGAAAACTCTGTATAATCCTTCCTAATTTGTTATGTATACATTGGTTATAATCCTCGTGTCAAAACGTGGGTTTAGTGGCTCATCCGAGCCCTTTGCCATCTTCATAGTAATTGCCATTTCAAGGGCTCCCCTAGATACTGGCATTTATAAACACCTAGGCCAAGTGGATCTTGGCTTAGTCTTACAATCAAGACTCAGGTGCCCAGAGTAAGAAAAAACAGGGAAACTGTCTCCATTTAAAATGCTGACTTTACCAGACGTTGTTGTCAGAGTAAGACATCAATGACAGAAACACACTGACGTAGCCCCTTGAAGGAGCTGTCCTCCTGCCAAGCCCTCTTGTCCACATTTCTTCAACCCCCAGGCTTCTAGAGTGCCTGGTCTTCTTTCCCCCAAGCCTCACTCCATTCTCGAAATCTCCTTGGCTAGCAACCCTACCGCCATCCACCATTAAATACTAGATTTGTGCCTTCAGCTCAGCACACAAGCCAGTTTCCCTGGATTATGACCCTGGCATCTCCCACCCCACCCACCAGGCTGCAATTCCCTCTTTGTGCGTTGACTTGGCAACTCTGGCGGGTCCCTGGGGTGATTCCACTTCCACGCCAACCAGACCACTATGACCTTCTTCCCTGCTTATCACCCCCAGGGGGCAGCCCCCTCGCCAACCTCTCACTGCTACTCCTGGGCGAATATAAAGTCTATTTTTAGCAGTGGGTTCCTTTCATTTCATAGTATTATAGAATGATTCTCAGCATTATGACATTACTTAAGAAGCCAGGACATGAGAACAATGGAAGAGTATTACAAGAATAGAGTTTTCTAGTGTCTTCGGAAGGACAGTTTTTGACTTATGAAATTATACATATATAATATATCTGTTATCCTACAACCTAATGGAGAATTTTGGCTCATGTCTTCAACCGAGGGGAGCAGAGGCACATGCAGAGCAAGGGGCCTTCATGGCCCATGTTTATCGTCCTGTCTTCCAGCTCTTCTCCTAGAAACAAGCTACAGACTTAGAAATCTGACATATTAAGGGCTTTTTGAAAATTTGGGCATTTCCAATGGTTTAAGGAACCCTGTTACCTGAAAAGGGTAACACATTGACGATCTGTCACAGTGATCTGAAAAGTAATCAGTGCTAATCTACTGGTACCACATCATCAAGCCATGGAAAAGGTCATATGAAGGTCAAATACAGTTGGCAGACAGAAGTGACAATCAGGGCACTGTACTGTCCTTATAAACTCCTCTGATGTTCCCTTCCTTGTCCATCTCAAGTCTGGAATTACGTGAATGAACGAGAGCACGATAATCTTTGAAAAGAGTTCAAGGTCTAGAAGTGCCCTTAAGTCACGATACCTTTGTAGCAGTCACAGTGATTAAAAACAACAACTAACAACAACAACAACAACAAAACCCCACACAAGCAAGATCATTTCAGTCCTGCTAAAAATTTTCCAATGGTCTCCCCCACACTATGTATAAAATTCAAATCCTTCAGTGTGGGCTGTGAGGCCCTGCAGGATGAGGCTCTTCCCTACCTTTCTAGATGCATAGGTTACCATGTCCCACTTGCTCATCAACCTCCCCGCATTCTTCATCCTGTTCCTCATGTCCTGCCTCAGGGCCTTTGCATTCTCTGAATGCCCCTTGCATTCTCTGTCTTACAATGGGCTTCCTCCAGATTTTTGCATATCTACCTCTTCACAGAAGCCCTGCCTGACTGACCTGTATGAAGAGGCCTCCTCCCCCAGTCACTGGATCCTACCTCTCCCTCTTCTTTATTGCATTGATCACTCTAGCAGTGGAAACTCAATCTCTTCCAGAATTCATAAAATAAATGTGACTAGGTCCCAGTGGTTTCTCTTGTCCTAAGAATCCTGTTTAATTTCTCACTTTGAGCTAGCTATGTATGACTTGCTCTCTGCATTAATACACCACTAAACATCTTTGTACTAATAGTAACCAATAACTTCCAGCAAATCCACTAAGGTCATGGTCAAACTTATTGTCATCAACTAAACATCTGCCTAAGTAGATATTCTTAGTGTATAAAGCCATAACCATGTGTCCACATGAGGTAAGGTACCCTGCTTTTGTTTCACAAGTATGTTGAGAACTGCAGGCTTAGGTTTTCTGTTAGAGGAGAGATTTGATTACAGGAGGAGCCCAGGTCGTGGAGGCAGAATACCTGGGCTGAGTCTCGCCTTTATTAGCTGGTCCTAGGGAGGTCTCAGGCAAGTGACTTCTGTTAACATCTGTAAGAGGAAAGTAGGAACTACTTCCCAGGATGCAAGTGAATGTTTAACCTGATAATGGGCATTGAGTGATTAAATCAATTATTATTGATTTGCTTTCATCTCTCTCTTGTCACTATGCTGTGAGCTCCATGAGCACAAGGCCAGGGTCTCTCTCTTCATTACTATGTCTGCAGTGTGGGGAATGGTACTTGACCTAAACCTGGAGCTGGCTACATCTGTTGGGTAACTACATTAGCAGCTGGCTTTCACAATGGTCCTGGGAGATAAATACATCATCTTCCCTTCACATGTGGGAAATCTGAGGTTATAAATGGCTGGTCTATATGGCAAAGCTAAGACTTGAATCCCATGTGAGCATTCTTTGAACCATAACATGACAGTTCATTTTATGGATCAAGTTGACACAGGATACCCAGATGTTTGGTCAAACATTACTTGGGTATTTCTGTGAGGGTATTTTTGGGTGAGATTAATATTAAAATTGACAGATCTAGTAGAGCCCTTCACTCTCTCTAATGTGGGTGGGCCTTGTTTAACCAGTTGAAGGCCTGGATAGAACAAAAAAGCTGACGGTCTCCTAAATAAGAAGTAGTTCCTCCTGCCTGACTGCCTTTGAGATAGGACATTGTTTTTTGTTTCTTTTCTTTTTTTCTTTCTTTCTTTCTTTTTTTATTTTTTTTTTCCTGCCTTCAGACTTGAACTGAAACATTGGTTCTTCCAATGTCCTGAGCTTGGCAGTCATTGACCTGGAACTATACCATTGGCTCTCCTGAGTCTTCTGCTTGCTGACTCATACTGCAGATACAGAGACTTGTCAGATTCCAAAACTGCATATGAGCCAATCCCTTATAACCTCTCTCTCTGTCTCTGTCTCTCATTCTCACTCACTCTCTCTCTCTCTCTCTACAGACACACACACACACACACACACACACACACACACACACGAGATCTTCATGTGTGGAATTTAGAGGGAAGAATTGAAGCAGGACTTCACGAATATATTCTATATATCCCTCAATGGCAGTAAAATTCCTCCCCATGCTTCAAGGCTGATTTCCTCTTTTGCTATTTGCCAGAGAAAACTTTCCACCTTTAAAGGCTCCATGTGGTTAGATCAGGCCCACCAAAGTAACCTCCTGGTCATAAAGTCGTGCCATAGTACATACTTAATCAAAGAAGTAAAATCCGTCATATTCATCAACCCAGAGATTATGCAGGGCAGTGCAGGTGCACCCTTGGGGGCCTCTTAGGATTCTGCCTACCACAGCACCCTTATTAAACTCACAAGAGTCTGGACATCTACAGGCTACACTCATTCTTGTGCATTGGGCCTGGTCTCTGAGGTAATTGACTGTTCTCACTTACAGGATTGATCCCCCATCCCTCTTCTACCTTCTGTTTGTGCAAATGACACTGACATTCTCATTCGTGATGAGGTAATGGAGATGAAGGCACTCTAGAAATGATGGATTTCTCTTTTCCTTTAGCATTTTTTAAAATTATTTTAAAAAAATTTTTTAATAAACATATAATGTATTCTTAGCCCCAGGGGTACAGGTCTGTGAATCGCAAGGTTTACAGACTTCTCCTTTAGCATTTCTTAATAACTACATCATTTAATCACAAAATTAATGTATGTTCACTAAAGATACACTTAGAAAATTAGTATAGGGGGCACCTGGGTGGTTCAGTGAGTTAGGCCTCTGCCTTCGGCTCGGGTCGTGATCCCAGGGTCCTGGGATCGAGCCCCGCGTCGGGCTCTCTGCTCAGCGGGGAGCCTGCTTCCCTTCCTCTCTCTCTGCCTGTCTCTCTGCCTACTTGTGATCTCTGTCTGTCGAATGAATGAATGAAATTTAAAAAAGAAAGAAAGAAAGAAAGAAAATTAGTATAGCAGTAGTAATCTGACTTTCCAAACTTAACCATCACACAAGAGAAACATTTTGTTAATTGTAATAGAAAGCAAAATCCTAGAGCAGACAAGCTAACTAGTCCATGTGCTACAGTGCCCTGTTTGCTGGAACCTGGTGGTGGGTGAGGGTAAGTCTTCTGCTGAAGGAAGTGAATGTGCACCCCTAATTAACCCATAAGATGGTTAATTTGGAGGCAGAGAACAAGGCAAACTGCAGTTCCCTCTTGCTGCCATAACAAACCATCACAAACTCAGTGGCTTCAAGTTACTTAGGTTTATTCTCCTACAGGACTGGAGGTCAGAAGTCTAGCATGGGCGGCAAGGCTGTGTCCATTCTGGAGGTTCTAGACAAAAGTTCATTTCCTTCCTTCTCTCAGCTTTTAAAGGCTTTCTGCATTCCTTGGCTTGCAACTCCTTACTTTCTTCTTCAAAGCTAGCGGTAGCATCACTCTGACCTCTGACCCCCTGTCATCCCCTTATTTTTGACGTGAGGCCCAGACAGATAATCTGGGGTAATGTTCCTAATGAAATAGCTTAACTTACATATGTAAGAGCCTTTTTGCCATGTAAGGCAATACACACACAGGTTCTGGGCATTCAGACATGGACATAGTTGAAGACCATTACTCTGCCTGTCATGTAAGCCTTGGGTCTGAAGAGACCAGATGCTTGTCAGTCCTGAAGGCAGTGGAAGGTCTGGAGTGGTTCCAGCGGTGGGGGCTGAGCTGTCTTAATCACACATGGTCACCAGTGCAGGGAGAAGAACCCCCAAGCTTTGGATGCAGCTCTGAGGAGGTCTTGGTTTGAGGGTTCACAGACACGCACCTGAAATCCTTTTAAGGTTCTCCTTAAGCTGAATCAACGGTAGCTTTCCCAAATAGATGCAGCTCCATGCCCTTGTCCTACGTCATGTTGTCAGGTCTGTCTGCAGCCACCCAAAGCTGCTCAAAGATGGAGCAACCACAAAGGTGACACCCTAGGTGTTCTTTAGGGCAGGTCTCGGGGATAAAGTTCACCACGAGGGATTACTTGAAGCCAGTAAGTGAAGCAGACACCCTTGTAAGGCAGGAATGTGGATCCATTGCTGGTAACCATACTTCCTCTCATCTCTTATTACTTTAAAGCCTAATAGGGCCCTCGCGCTCTCTGACAGCTTCTCCGTGCTGGCTGTGCAGTGTCCTTTCCTCCCGGTGTCCCCACCCCTTGCTGTCCCTGCTGTCTCTCCTCATGCTGTGTTAGCTGTTGGCCTAATTTAATGCCAGGCTGGAAACTTTCCTCTCTGTTGTGATTAAAGGGAAAAAAAGGAGAGAAGAAGAGGTGATCTGATAACTTGCATATGTATGGTTCTTTGATTAAAGAAGAAAGGTAGCGGGAAGGAGGCTGTCCGCGGGAGGAGGCTATCTAATGACCCACATACATATTATTTCTTCAGGCTCAGGTTTCTTGCCCATAATACAAGCTTTGAAAGGCTGACTCAACCTTCTCAAGTCACTCTAGAATGCTCACTTTCAATTATAGGTGACCTCATACATCTCCGAGTCGATTTTCTTAATGCCGTGTCTCCATTGGAGAGCCATGATTTTATCTCTAATTCACCTAATTTGCTGGCATTGCTCTTTTGGCATAATTTCCAGTTTAGGGAAAAAAAGACTATGGATGGCTACCATGCATTCCAAGTCATCAGGGGCAGGAGGATGGGGCTGGGCCCAGGAGGGATACAGACCCCGAGTTCTATATAGACAACCGTGGCACATGTTCCAGCATTTTGATGCTGGCATGAAGGCAGTGCATTTCCAGAAGGCCAGCCTTTCTCGTGTTCAGTACCTTTCCTAGGGAAGAGCCATGGAGAGTGAGAAACTGAAGGAGGACTTGAGACTATCTGATCTATGACCTTCATTTCATAGAGGACAAAATGGAAGCCCAGAGAAGTCCAGTATCTTGCCTACAGTAAGTAGGCAGTTTGTCTTCAGAAGAGAAACCAAGGTCCAAGTCTTTTGATGATAAGGCAACAGCTGCTCCCTTCTAACATGCTGTCCATCCTTTTCGCCTTGAGGAATAACCTCGGATGTATTGGCTATGGCGAGGCCACTCTTGGCAAATGCCAAGTAACTTTCCTCTCTCCTGAGCCAGAGCATATGCCTAGCTTTTATCCCATTGACCACGATTGTTGGTTCTGGAAACTGGATGAGTTTTTTTGTTTTATGTTGGACAGAACAATGCCCCGCCCCTGCCAAACAGGTCCACATCCTAATCTCTAGAACCTGTGGATATGTTAACTCCCATAGCAAAAGGGAATAAAGGTTGCAGATGGAATTAAGATCGCTAACCAGCTGTCTTTAAAAGTTTCTTTTTTTTTTTTTTTTAAAGATTTTATCTATTTATTTGACAGGGATCACAAGTAGGCAGAGAGGCAGGCAGAGAGAGACAGAGGGTAAAGCAGGCTCCCTGCTGAGCAGAGAGCCTGATGTGGGGCTCTCAATCCCAGGACCCTGGGATCATGACCTGAGCTGAGGGAAGAGGCTTTAGTCCACTGAGCCACCCAGGTGCCCCAAATCAGCTGCCTTTAAATTAGGAAGACAATCCTGGATTATCCAGGTGAGCCCAGGGCAATTACAAGAGTATTTAAAGAGGAAAAAAAAAAAAAAAGTCAGAGTGATACCATGTGATGAGAACTCAACTCACTGCTCCTGGCTTTGAAGAGAGAAGGGGGACATGAACCAAGAAATGTGGGAAGCCTCTAGAATCTGGAAAATGCAAGAAAACAGATTCCCCTCTAAAGCCTCCAGAAAGAACAAACTTTGTCAACAACACCTGGCTCTTAACCCAGTGAGGCCCAGGCCAGACTTCTGACCTACAGAGCCGTAAGATAATACACCTGTGTTGTGTTAAGCCATAAAGCTTGTGGCAACTGGTTATAGCTTCTCTAAAAACCCAGGACAAAGTTGGAAGGACCTCACACAAATCTGTCACCTGTTAAAATGCTGTGCTCTTATGTGGAAGGTGTGACATGTGTCTCCAACCAGCTCCTTGATGTGGACCAGGTGTGAGCCTGGTGGCGTCTACAACGGAAACAAGGGCACACGCACACTAGTTTCTCACTCTCAAAAGCACCACCCCTTCGTTCCCTGACCTTCTGAACGCATCGCTGATGCTCCTTCTCCTGTACCCTTAACAACCCAAATGAAAGTCACAGGCTTCCTGGTCACAACTTTTTCATCCTTCTGCTGGCATAATGTGCGGCATACAGGAGAGGGTCTGTAAACACTTGTAGGACTGAAATATACACTTAATGGGGATGCCCTGTGTCTTTTTGCCGTTCTCAAAATATATATATATATATACACACACACACACACACACACACACGCACAGAGCACATGAATAAAAGGATTCTACTTCACCTTAGGTATCCTAATAGTTGCTTGTGGCTGATGAGGGCTGGGGGTCAGGTATGCCTGCAGGCAAGGTGAGCATCATGGCCTTGGCTGTACCCTAAAGTTCTTGAATGTCTCATCTTCCCCAACCACCTGGCAACAAATGAAGATGTATTTTGAGGCCTGGGTGACAGGCAGTGTTGGAAGTCCAAACTATTGTCGCTGCAGTGGAACAGCTTGTCACAGCCGCCTAATTTATTCTCTTTCTCTGAAATCCTGGCACAAGATCTGCCACTGAAACTGCTTTTGTTTAAGACTCAACGGTTGCCGCCAACCCAGCCAAAATGTGTAGTCACTGTGCGCGTCTGGTTGCATGCTAATTGTGGCGGTGTCCTCTGGGGACATCTGAAAGGCTGGCTGGTTGACAACGAGCACCGCGTCATCGTCTTTGCCAGTTGTCCTCTCCCACCCTTTCCCATTGGCAGTTCCTGGGATTTTGCTATTTCATTTCCTCTCTCTGTTTTTGCTTCCTGCCCGAAAGGATTCCATTTGTTCTGGCTGTCACCCAGTCTCATTCTTTTCCACGGACCAACATTGTGGGCACGAACCTGGTTACAGCTGATGGCTGAGTGCAGAAAAGTTGCGCATGAGCTGACAGCTGGCACATATGTGCATTTTGGATGCAAAGATGAGCATGTAGCAGAAGGGGACCTGATTGATCTAAACCCTCTGTGTTCTCAGTTTCCCCCTTCAAGTCCCTCCTCCAGGAAATCTCTCCCGAATGTTCCCCTTACACAGCACCTCCCTTGCAACACTTTTGGCGTGTGTATCATGCTGCTATAAATTCTAGTTTTTTGTTTTCTCCTTCCTCCAAAATGTAAACTTCCCGAGGGGAGGACATATATATGTTTTACTTTCTGCCCTCTGGTATCCCTACAGAACTGTTTACTCAGTAGAGACTAAGCCCATATTGATGCATAAAATGAAAGGTATGTAGCACTTCACAGAGATAAAATATTGGAGGAGGTGTGGAGACAGAAAGAGAAAGTTGGCGCTTGAGCAGGAGCTCTTCTCAATAGTCTATCATATAATGCCATCTATAAAATCACATTAATATAACATACATTGATTTCACATCTCATACGTAAAGGGCGATCAACCAATTCTTACTAAAATGGGCTGACTGTGACATTAAAACACACCTGAGTTTCTTATCATTAAAAATCTTAAGCAGCACAATCACAGTCATCAGAGGTCCATCAGGATTTAAAACACTTTTCAGCATTTCAAATACTTTAATCTCTCTGAGGCTGCAGACCCAAGACCCTGAGAACTGCTTCCTTTCCCATACACACTTTCCTCTGATCTTCTACAATAAACAGTAGCCCACCAATGTTGATCAAGCCATGCTGGTATCTCAGTTGTCACCCCTTCACTTCAGGGGGCTTTTGAACACAACCCACAGATCCTAAGATTTCTGGCATGAAGATTCCCAGTAGATTTCTGATATTTCTTGATGGCCTGTAATGTTGATCTCCATGTGAAATCAACTCCAAACAGGAGTGTCTATCGGTTATGGTGACTGTGGATGCAGCCATATGTGCACAGAAGGATAGTGACCTCCATTATTGGCAACAGGGACTAAGCTCTTAGAACTGATTTATTGAACAGAATTAGCTTAGCACTCAATGCAATTTTGTCTTCAGTTGTGTCAATAAAGGATACTGAATGCAACTGAGTACAGAACACGACATCTAGGAATGTGAGGAAATAAAAAATCGAGAGAAAGAAAATTTAGTTCTGGTTACCAGAGAGCTTGAGCCTTTGGTACACAATCAGAAACAGGCAACACAAACTAAGCATTGGGCTGTTTTATTTAACTCAACAGATCAAAGGATATTGCTTTTGATGTGAAAGAAGAATAATGATTGTCTGTCCAGCTTGCACATTTTGTAGACAGAAAAGCTGAGGACCAAAGAGATGACATCCATAGCCCAAGGACACCCATGTCTGGGAAACCCATCTTCTAGAACTCAGATAAGATTTTGTATCATAAGATCAGCCTTTGTAATCCTAGAATATCCAAATCTAAAAGTATTTCCAAAATCAGGGCCAATTTCCTCTCTTGTACATGCATTCTTCAGCTATTCCCTGAAATGAGGTGTTTTCTATAAACATAATCATATACGAATTAACCAGCAGCATGGTAGACTTCAAGACATGCTTGAATTTCAAGTCCCAAGACTGAATAATCCCTTTATTCACTCACTGAGGCTTATTGGGCATCTACTATGTGGCAGGCAATGGGAAAGGTACTAGGGATCCAGTAGTGAATGACACAGACAGAACTCATACCCTCATGCAGTTTACCTTCTAGTAGGAGATAGACAATAAACAAATTCAAAAGTAAAACATGCAGTATGTCAGATTATGAATAGTGCTATGAAGAAAACTCAAGCAGGTGCCAGAAACCAGGCATCCTGTGTGGAGAGGGTATAGGAAAAGTTTTCACATGGGGTAGGCTTTGAAATGGTATCGTTTCAGCAAGGACATAAAGAAGGTTAGAGAGTCAATCATGCAGTTACCTTGGATAAGAGTGTCCAGGCAGAGGGCATAGGAAGCGCAAAGACCCTGACCATTCAAGAGACAGCAAGGAAACCAGCTTAACGGCAGCAGAGTGAGCAAGTGGGAGCAACAATGGCAGATAAGGCCAAAGGGACAGTGGGGGCTAGGAGCCAGCTTGTGCACACTTCTGCTTTTATTAGGAATGCAATGGGATTTCCAGGCAAGAGTTCAGTCTGGTTCATCTGCCTCTGTGTTGGGAACTGACTCTAGGGGAGCATGGGCAGATGTGGGGAGACCTGGTAGAAGGGTAGTGAATTGGTCTTGGTGGCTTAGAAGAGGGCAGGACTGGCAGAGATGGTAGAGGCAGGGTCCACGGGGATTCAGTACTGTACTAAAGAAGGATGCAAGAGAAACACAGCAAGGTGTTTAACATGAGCAGCTGGAAAAACAGCGCTGCCATTTGCCGAAACAGCCTCGTTTGGCAGGAAGACCAGTCTCCTTACCTGCTGAATATTGCTGGGCAAGTCACTTAATCTCTCTGACCCTCAGTTTCCCTCGCTGTATTCGGTAATGTCCACTTACTTTACAGAAATGGAGAGTCCACCAAGAAACATGCAAAGCGCCATCTTTCTTGGCATAAAGCATGTAACGCCAAAGGTGGTTCCAGTCTGTGGGGAGGGATTTTGCCATAGCTGTTCTGCCTACCTGTCTTCCTTCTCCCTACCAGCCTTCCTCACCCTAAATCTTTCTCTTTCTCAGCCAACGGTACATGAATAAGTGCTGCAAAGTCTATTAGAAGTTGCAAGCAACTTAAAGGAACTGGTGAATGAAATCCTATTTCAGGTGAGGATGATTGAAAAATCATATGTTCCAGAGCCCGTGCTAATAAGCACACGAATGCAGCCTCATTCTCCCTGATTTGTAATGGAGAGTGGGAGGAGGTGAGAACAATATCACGGGGGATGCTATCCCATTTCCCTCAGGTGGAAACCACCCATGAGAGAAAGTTCATTGCCTATCAAGCTGGCGGGGAGGTTGTTAAAAATTGCTATGGAATTTAAAAGAAATAAAATAGCATGTAAGAGGAAAGAGAAGCACAGAAAACTCCCCATTCCATACCTTTGGAAAAAAACCTCACTTTTAGGTACCAGCTTGTCATTCTTAGGTTAGCAAGAGAAGGCCTCCAGAGGGACTGGTAGGGTTCCAGAAAGGTGAGCTCGCCAGGAACTGGGGGTGGGCAATTTCGACTGAGTGTCTCCTGTGATGTCTTGGGTGCAACAATAGCAGTCTACAAGGCAAGCCTAAATGCTAGCAGATCTTAGTATATAAAACGTAAATGGTTTAATAACCATTTGTAAAATAATTAGGGGGAAATTATCACTCTTGTACGTTAAGTCAGATCCTTCTGATAAATGGTTGCATGTGTGTATGTGAATGTGTGGATACGTATGTCACTGAGTCATCAGTAGTTCTGGAAACTAACATAATGACAGAAATAATCATATTCTATGCTTCAGGGTAGAAATTAATTGGCTATGGGGAGAAAAACACTTTTTTTTTTTTTTTTTTTTTTTTTGCTTATATTAAGAATCACTAATTTAAGTGGACTGAAAGAAGAGATTCAAGTGTTAGGAATAGTCTAACAACAGAAAGAAGGCTTTCATTTTTCTCCCAGTCCAGATAATTAGTTTCTTCTCTGACTTTCAGTTTGTCATTTGTACCAGGGAGTTAGAATGACAAAAAATAAATTTGTCACCATGGTTTGCATCTTTCTCCCTTGCCACATCATCACCCAGTCAGCTCATGGGTGAGCTATTTCTATTCCTAAAAATAGGAAGCACACTAGATCTGGCCTGTGGGCCAGAGTTTGCTGGCCTCTGATCTAAAGTACTCTGACAAGGGGAGGTGGAGGTCGTGGTGAAGGTGGTGGTAAATGAGCCTTCATGAGCCAGAAAGTGAGAGCTGCTCTCTGGCTCAGCCTGGATGTGGTTAAGTCTTGGGTAGAAAGAGAGATGCCTCCTATCCCCAGTGCACTATACCTGGGAAGAAATCCAGAAATGACTGTCCTCAGCTTTGTTCTGAGCCCTAAGCTTTGAGATTAAAAGAAGTATCCCCAATTGCCTCCCAAAGCCCTGACTTCTCCTTGTGAAAGTGGTTAGAGGCAGAAGTTTTCTCTCCTCTAACTCTTTTCGTTTCAATTAATATTTCTTGAATCCTGCCCTACATACCAAAAAGCTTATGAGTAAATCTGATTTGGAGAAAGCAGCACAGTACTGAAGAAGGTTGGATAATATGGAAGGCAAGTGTGGTAGATTAAAGATGGTGGCCAATTCTGCTATACCACCCAATAAGAGGTGGTTCTAGGTTCTCTTCTCTGAAAAATGGGAGGACATTGTAACTGCTTGACCCTTAGAATATGGCAGTAGCGAATCTGGGCCCAGGTTTAGGAGATGTGTAGCGTCCACTTCCTTTCTCTTGAAATGGTATCTCTTGGGAAAGCCAGTTGCCATGCAAATAGTCAGAGACAATCAAGGGTAGGTGTAGTTGTTCAAATGGATACTCCCCCTGAGCACACCTTCCAGCCATCCCCACCAAGACACCAGGCGTGTGCGTGAAGTTGTTTAGAATCCTTCAAATCACCCATCTGCCAACTGAAACAACTGACTGATCTCAATTATTGTCACAAGGTATAAAACAATCTCCTAAAGGGGCTCTGCAAGAATTCCTGATCCTCAAGACCATAAGATATGATACGATGAAATGGAAGCTGTTTTAAGCCACTGAATTTGGAGCTAGTTTGTTGCATAGCAGAGAAAAGCAGAAGGTAAGTATGACGAGATGTACTCCTCCTAGCCACCCCACCCCCCAAAAAAGGCAGTGTGACTAAAAATTCAGATAAGCAAAAAGGTCAATGTGGGCTTGACTCATTAAGGAAAGCTATAGGAAGGAAAGAGACCGGAGGCTGGATCAAACAGAGGGGAGGGAGGCTTTGTATAGGCAGGTAATTCCTAAGAGGTCTTCTCTGCCCACTAGTACCTGACCAACAGCCAGCTGGCAATGCTCCATTTGAGCCATCTGGCCTGTGGCTGAACCAGGGGGCATGTTCCCCATTAAGTGGGGACAGACACAGGGTCAGGGTGCTTGGACCAGAGAAACTGCTCTGCTGAGAGTTCCTTGGCTTGCCAGGTTTCTGATGATGCTTTCATATATGCAAAGATGCCAATTCTTATGCCGCCATCCTAACCAAGCAACACCACCAATTTTACCAGTCCCAGTGTTTTCCAGATGAGGATATCTCACATGCGTTTGGCCAGCCGCGAAGTCCTCACATAGAATATTTGAAAAGTAAATCCCCACAATTCTGCTAAGACAGCTACCCCTAATTCCAACCTCCCACATTGACGGCAGCATGTATGTGATCATTACGCGGGTTTATGAGAAGATTCTCTAAGCCCTTCCTCCAGCTCCCTCCTGGCAGGCATCGGGGAGAGGTGTGTCAAATCCATCCATGACAGTTGCCAAGAACCAGAATGCAGTGTTGAGAAGTTCTTAAAAACATGATATGTTGAAATACATCAAAGCCTCTTTGAGCGGACAGATGGGACAACTGAGATACCGTGATGGTAAATGGTTGACACAAGCTGGCAGGAACACCAGTAAAAGTGGAATTGAATCTGCCCTTTGCATCTCCCTGGTAAAGACCAAAGGTTGTAAACTTGAAAATTCTCTTGAACTTCATGGTTCCAAGTGGTAAACTCATTTATTTTGGGATGCTTGAATTGCTTTCACTCCTGATAAGAGGGCTTTCTAATTTCTCTGCTCAAAGACAAAAGGTTTGGAAAATCTTTTTGTGAAAACCCCAGAAGGGTTGAAATAGAGAGTCGGGAACTCATTTCCTGTTGACCGCATTTCACTTGGTAATAACATTTTTGGTGAGAGTGCTTTCCTTTTCCCTGGACAGTAGGATGAACTTTAAAGAAATGAATAAGCAAAAACCTTTAATTTCAGGTTTGGTGGCTTTCTAAAGCTTTGCCCACCAGGAACCTCTCAAAGTGAAGATATTGGCATAAAGTCCGTCCTTCTTTATAGTTATCTACCCACGCGGATAAACTTACATACATTAAACATTGGAAAATGCTGCCTTGAGTGCTTTAAGATAAAATGTTTCATAAGTTTTAAATTTCACAGATACCAGTCGGAGTGAGTGAGACTCCAACAAAGCTTCATGAGCACCTACTATGTACAAGCAAATGTAGGCCCAGGATCCCTTGTTTACAAATCTGAAATACAAAGATCCCTGAAAACAAGTCTCTCATAACTTCTTTGGTGGCCACGCCTGACCTGAACTTCTTGATGGAAGGCTACGATAGCTTTCCTCTATTTTCACTTACTGTAAACATTCCCATATTGCCCTACAGAAGTGTTAATGAGCTGGGTTTCTGCTGTTGCCCCAGACCCTACTAGAAGTGTCAGTATACAGTACATGTACAGTGTGACCTTTCTAAAATTAGAAATATATCTCAGCCCAAGAATTTTGGGCAAGGCATCAGACACCTGAACCCACATGAGACAGGTTACTGGGTGTGCGGAAGGGAGCAGAGGCAGAGATGAAGGCCATCTGCAGACAGCCCACAGGTAGCAGAGAAGCCACAGCCAAATCTGCCAGCACTGACAAAGCTAGGCAGCCTGAAGGGTCTGCAGAGAGCGACACCTGCAAAGGTCAACGTGATGCCAATTGGCTTTCCAAAAGAGTCTAGTGACCTTAAAATGGAATCTCTTAGAGTATGATCAGGATGAACGTGAACCTTCTCTGAACTATTAATTATGAAATTACAGAAGTTACAATGTACAAATAAATCTCAGGAACTTAGAAGGGTAAGATTTTAGCATAGCTTACAGTTTAGTCTGCCCAGAAGCTTCTCAGGTGAGAGCTGGTCCTCTCCCACCTGCTGAGTCTGGCCAGCTCATAGCTGCAGGGGTCCAGGCTGCCAGCAAGTATCCCCACCCCACACAGGGGCAATGAGAGTTGACCCTTGGGAAAAAGTGTTAAGACTTGTAAGTCTTTACAAGTCCTGTTAAGACTTGTAAACACTAAGGACTGGGCCATCCCAGAGCCGCATATCATCAAAGCCACTAAGGGAGAGGACCCTCCTGAGGAAGCCAGCACTGTGGAAAATAGGGATGGGGGAGTGGATAGAGACCTGATGATGTGAACCCCTGGATCCAGCTGTGGCTAACATATTTGACCCTCTGCCATCTGCTCTGTGAGCCAAAAAATGTCCAGCTTTGCTTCGGCTCATTTGAGCTGGGTTTCAGTCACTTGTGAAGAAAATTCCACAAGCAATTGGCTCCAAAAGTCTTCCAAATTTGGAGATTAAATGTGTTTTTTTTTTCCCCCCGAAATGTCAAGTTTAAGAAAACTTTAAAAGAATTTCTTCCTTCCTCCCTGTTAGGGACTGAATTATGTCTTCCCCCAAATTCATATGTTGAAGTCCTAATCCTCAATGTGACTGTATTTGGTAACAGGTCCTTTAGGGAGGTATTGAAGGTTAATTGAGATCATGGGGCAGAGTCTTGATCCAGTGGTACTGGTGTCCTTATAAGAAGAGGAACCCTGGAAGACCAGGGTTCTCGTGCATTCTTACCCTCCTTTCTCCTTGCACAGACAAGAGGTCATGAGGACACAGTGAGAAGGTGGCCATATACAAGCCAAGAAGTGATACTTCACCAGACACCAACCCTAATGGCACCTTGATCTTGGACCTGCAGCCTGCAGAACTGAAGGGAAACAAATGTCTGTTGTTTAAGCCATCTGGTCTGTGGTATCTTGTTATGGCTGCCAGAGTAGGCTCCCTACTTCACATTCTCTGTGAAGTTCCTGAGGGAGGCAACTGACAGCTTCTCCCACTGTGAGGGTCACCCTTCGTCCTGCATTCTCCAACACTAACACCCCTCCAAAGGAAAAGCCATGATGAGGATAAGCAGGAAACTAGAGCCTGCCTTCCAAAATTTGGAAATACTAGAAGGTACTAGTGACTCTAACATAATAGAGGAAGAAATCCAAGAGGCTTTAGGTTAATATTTTCATATGTTCTTCAAAAGTCACAGTAATTTAATAACCTCACTTGAAATCACCATGACTGGAGATCAGAATCAAAATATTGTTTTACATTTATTATGTATCATGACTCAAAAAAAATCTCTGGAATAAATTCACCTTTGACACTAATTAATAAAGACAATTGGCTCTAATTCAACTATTTTCAAGTAAAGATTATTTTCAAGTGAAGCTGAGAAGAGGATGGTTTTGATTTTTGGGCTAGAAGACTTCAGTTTTAGACAAGAAAACTCCCAAAAGAACTTGTTACAGGATACATGAGATGGTAAGAGAAGAAGTCTCCTTATTTGGAAAGATTCATATTAGAATCTCATCAAGTTTTCTATAGGGTATTCTCGTCAGGATTCCAGGGGGTTGGTAACTGGTTTACTGAATGGTAGGGAGTTAGGGATATGGTTTCGTTTTTCTCTCGTCACTTTCTGTGGCTAATTTTCTTGAATCTCCCTTCCCTATGGCCAGGCATATCTCAGAAACATGTCACAGATTTTCAATCACTTTGACTTGTAAGAAGAGTCTTATTTGTGGAAACTAAGATTCTTTCATTTTATTAAAGGTCTAGTGGTCTCATATCCAAACTTCAATCTGAGCCAACTCAAAGCTTCTCCCCTTCCACCCCATCTTCTGTGACCTGGCAGTGACCTTTCCTTTTGCTCACTGCTCCCCATCATCACCTGGCTGCTTGTAGCTCCTCGAGGGTCAACCCAAGGAGAGAATCATCAGTGGAGTAGGGTCTGACTGTCTTGGTGCATCATCAGTTTGTGCTGTTGGAGTAGGCTCTTGGCTCTCAAAGTCAGCTGTGTGAAGCAAGTGGTCACATGTTGGAACTTTCCTGGGAAAGTTTCATTTGTAGGTTCTTCAGGGTCCCATATGGAACTGCCTGTGCCTAGTTCCTTCTTGTGGTTGAGCAACCATTTAACTGGTCTTTTATGACCCACCTCCCCCATCCCTGTTTGTGCACAAGCATACGTGCCCTCGAGTGCATGCATGCAGACATACACACAAACACACACAATCTCCTGCCTCAGCATGCACATCACGGTTCGGGTCCACTGCCTGGGTTAACTCACCCCAAAAGTTCTACCTCCCAGGCAGGGAACTAGCAGTAATTGCTCGAACTCCCTACCTTTCCAGTGTTGTACATTTTTCTGCGCCAAATAGCAGAAGCGGAGTTTGCCAATATGAACACCTGCCTCTTTATTTTTAAGCCCCCCATGTCCTCACTGTGCTCCACTCTGATGGCTGGAGGCACCTCAGCAGGCAGCTGCTTGGGGAGCAAAGGGATTGTTGTCCTAGTGTTCAGATTAGAGAACTTCCCCTAAGCACTCCACATTTCTCTCCATGGCGTGTGGAAGGAAATGTCCCAGCCCTCTTTATGAAGCCCACAGCTCCTTACAGAGATGACTATCCAATATCCTTATGAGTCATTAGTCATCTATGATGCAGGCTAGAGGTGTGATGGGCTGGTAGTCACTAGACTGGTTTTGACATCTTTTATTCAACACTCTACAGCCATGTCTAGCACCCTACTTTAGAACATTCGATAATTATCATTCATTTTCAACTTTGTGGTATTAATTCCTTCTGATAATAAACTATGTCCCATTCAACATCCTCACTTCAAATTATGTTGCTGGAAAATTAGCAACTCAGTCCTGAAAACATCTTACCAAACTTAGTGAGCCAGAAGTGCACCTTGACTGAAACATCAGCCTTCCAGGGATTCTGCTCTAATAGTGATGACCATTATGACGATATAATAGAGCACAGTAATTATACTTTATACAGGTAGAGGCCCACATAAAACATGCCTTTGCCATAATACTGTTTTCTGATTAAAATATACAGCTATGTAAATATTTAAATGAAATATTCTTAAATTTTTATTTGTTTGAAAACAAATGGAGCAGATGCCCTGGGTAAGCTATTTGCTATTTGCCCAAAGTACTTTGGGGGATTTATGACTTTGTTGAAGTTCTTTTAACTAGGTATTTCAAATTCTTGTTCATTAAGTGTTTTTCTTTAACCTTCAGTGACCTGATTTCAGAGGACTAACGATGATATTGCACACTTCTATTGTAGTTAGTGTTAGTGTCAGTGTTATATGGTATGCTGATGTCTTCCCATATCTTTTCTTAATCTCAATTTCTTAACTCTCTGGGATAAAACATATTGCTGGGCCTTTAATAAGTTTGTTATAAAATAAGAGTACTAAATCAGATCTAGGTCACCAAACAGGTAATACAAAGCAGAAAGCAGGAGTACGGAAGAGCAGAGAGTGTGACAAACTTGAAATCATATGTTACATAAAAAGAAATAGCTTCCAGGGGCATTTGGGTGCTCAGTTGACTAAGCATCTAATTCTTGATTTCGGCTCAGGTCATGATCTCAGGTTGTGAGATCAAGCCCCACAGAGGGCTCCATGCTCAGTGTGGAGTCTTTTTGAGATTCTGTCTCTCACTCTGCCTCTGCATCTCACGCTGCTCAATCTCTCTCTCAAAACAAACAAGCAAGCAAGCAAGCAAACAAAATTTTTATAAAAAGAAGTAGCTGCTATTCAGAGCCAGCTAACTTGGATGCAGAGTTCAGATGGTATCTGATTGTTTGATTTTTTTTTTTTTTTTTTTTTTTTTTTAAGAAAATTGAAAGGGCACCTGGGTGGCTCTGTTGTTAATCGTCTGCCTTTGGCTCAGGTCGTGATCCTGGGTTCCTGGGATCTAGCCCCACAAGGGACTCCCTGCTTGGTAGGAAGCCTGTTTCTCTCTCTGCCTGCCTCTCCCCCTGCTTGTGTACCCTCTCTCTCTGTCAAATAAATAAATAAAATCTTTAAAAAACAATGAAGAAAATCGACAATTTTGGCTGAGAAAACTACTGATATTTTAAATTTTATTTTATATTTTCAGTGTTCCAAGATTCATTGTTTATGTACCACACCCAGTGCTCCATGCAGTATGTGTCCTCCTGAATATCCATCCCCCTCCCCTCCAAAGCCCTCAATTTGTCCCTCAGAGTCCATAGTCGCTCATGATTCATCTCCCCCTCCAATTTCCTCCAATTCACTTCTCCTTTCCTCAAAAAATAAAAAATAGAGCTACCCTATGACTCTTCAGTTGCACTACTGGACATTTATCCCAAAGATACAGATGTAGTGAAAAGAAGGGGCACATGCACCCCAATGTTCATAACAGCAACGTCCACAATAGCCAAACTGTAGAAAGATTGAGATGCCCTTCAACAGATGAATGGGTAAAGAAGATATGGCCCATATATACAATGGAATATTATTCAGCCATCAGAAAGGATGAATACCCAACTTTTTGAAATCTACTGATATCTTATTGAATCAAATTGATACTGAATCAAAACTTTTAAACATCAAGCCAAAACAAAATCCCACAAATGCGGACATTTGCAGGCTGCTAGTTTGTGACCTCTCTTTGCAGCCAATATTGTTGGTTCCAGTAAAGAGGATCTTCTCAATGCAAACCCTTTGGAGCAGTCTCCTTCAATTAAGGTATTTGGAGGGGGAATATTTTTTCTAAGTTCCTAGTTTGTTGTTGAACTTGTGGACCCTGTGATGAAAGAAAATGACTAAGCTCCTACGTTCTCCTTGACGCCTAGAGAGCACAGAAGCAAATTTGTGGCCCAATCCTACCAAGTATATAGATCTGGACAGAAGGTCCAACCTTTGGCCCTATTTTACACATTTTCCTCCCCATTTCTTTCTCATTTACTTTTAATTAGTCATCTGGCTGTATTTCATAAAAAACGCATAGGTCCATTTTAAATTATTCTTGGAACAAAGCAGGGTATAAGTGAACTTCACAACATTAAAAGAGACATTCAATGAAATAGACGTTATTTGTGTGACATAGACATTATGGGTCCTATCGGACAAGTGAAAAAACTGAGCCGGCCCAAGGGTAACTGACTTGATGATCACTGACGCTTGAGTCAGGAAGTGGGAAGTGTGAAAAGTGTGAAGACCCAAACCCATCCATTCTGGCTCCATGCCAAATGACTATTCAAAACAATGCAGTCCCATGGCAGAAGCCACAGACTCAGACATAACCCACACTTGGATTCTGTGGGATCTGGAGAAGGCCTCACCTGAGCCACTACACGTGAAGGGGAACAGTTCCCTAGAAATACAATGTGATCACAATAAAATGGCGCCCTCTGAAGTTGTTCAGTGTATGGAGCATGCCCCTATGAAAGGCATTAAAATCCACTGTGCTAACAACCACATCCAATTAATGAGCTGATCAGGAACCCCAGTTTGAGAACCAGGCTACAGAATCTGGCCAACTACAATATGTAGCTACCTCATATTGTATGAGGTAGCTACATATTGTATGAGGTAGCTACATATTGTACCTATGTGAGCCTGTGGACATAAAGTGGCCTGTCCACCAAGAGCCCTCAGGGCAAGGCAGCTTCTAAAATTGGGGCCCTGGGGCAGCTTGACCAGTGAGAGCACGCAAAGAAGTCCTTTGCACTTCTCTGTAACTGAATCCCCAGAGTGTGTTCCAAAATGAATCAGCTGTGTACCAAACTCTGTTCTTTGCCTAGAATTGAATTATAGTGTGGTTCCAATGTATTTCGATTAAATTATAACTGTATAAGAGCACAGGATGTTCCCAGGTCTTAAGGCATTTGTTGTTCAAATTCAGTATTGTTCTTGCTCTTGTTTCTTTCCTCATAAACAATGCTGAAGCGGTGGTTTTTAAACCTTTTAAGCAGCAAACCTCTTTTTCCCAAATAACACAAGCTCCTCCCGTACTTCGTGGCTGTGTGATTACTGGGAGCGAGTCTTGTGGGCTGGCCCTGGGTGGGCTGTCCTTTATGGACCAGAGCTGCTGTAAAGACAGCCTGACCCCTCCAGTCCCTCCTCCAGGGTGGCCCGCCCTCAGGGCTCCTCAGCTATTGTCTTACTAACGAGACTGCTTTAATGTGATCCAGATGCTTAGAGGAACCTCTCAAGTAATTTCAAAGAATCCTAGGGCTCTGCAGAACATAGTTCAGAAACTACCCGTTTTCAGGACAAGTTGTCGATCTAGCAATTGCCTGGATGATAACTCATGAGGGGCATGACGACATCACCAGAACAAATCCAAAATATAGTGCCAGCTAATTCTGGTTTCCACAGCAACGTCTGACAACACTGGCAAAACTCCCACTGAAGTAGAAAGAATCATGTGAATATTTTTTAAAAAGTCCTCCTCATCGCTGGTGTCAACTCATCTCTATGACATGTTTTTGGGGGTCCGTGTTTCTATTACAGGGTAGTATTAGAGTCCTTGCCCCAATCCCAGGGCCAGTAAGTTGGCAGCTGCCTGGAGTTGTTAGGGATGTTCAAATGAAATTCTAAACCTGAACAAAATGTAGTATAACATTGTTTACAAAGAACAAGCGGTTTACTATTTAAATTTAAGAATATTTAATATGGATTAAAAGATGCATGTTTTCGAAATCACAAAGAAATGCCACCCAAAGGGGGGGAAATATTTTACTGACATAAAAAACAGGAAGAAATATACATGTTTGAGTCAGATGTTCCTTGTAAAGGGTTACTTATGTCTATCCCTAGTAAATGGGAGAAACTAATTCTACTTAGTAAGGAATGGTAGAAAAGGTGAAATGGGAATGAAAGTTTTACAAATAAGCAAAGATTCTCTTATATACAGCAGATATGGTAAATAGTTATTTTGGACATAAAGAAAGAAGAACGGAATTTTTAGTGATAGAGTATCAGCTTCTCCAAGGCTTCCTAAAAACCTGTCAGCTGGCTAAGTGAGTGCGCCCTTCCTCGCCTGTCTAAGGTATCCACATGTCTCCGTCCTTCTCTGGCAACCAGTGAGGAAATAAATTCAGAACCCCCATTTAAACACAGACTTTAGTCAAATAGCCATGAAGGGCACTCCTACTAGACACAACAAAACACAGTTTATGCAGTAACTGTGGCAGGTCCCAGGACCCCAGCATGACGGTGTCTCTCCTACTTTTTTATAGTTTTTGTGGGTGCTGTCTTGACCCAGTTTTGAGGCCCCAGCTAACAACCAGTCAGTCAAAGACCACTGGCTTCTTGAGCAGCCAATGAAATCCATGTCCCCAGTCACCTCTTGTATGGGGCGTTCACACCGTGGGCCATTGTGCACCCACCCTAATCACCCTGGACCAGGTACCAGACAACCAGGATTAGCCTCTTTGCCCCGGGGTCTGCTGAAATTATTTAACTGGCGTATCTTAAACCTGTTTGCTCTGCTTCATCCTTTCCTTCCTGTGGCAACAACAACAAACACACTTGCCCACTCTTCCCCACCCCACTCTGCTTGGCAATAGACCCCCAGAGCTTCCCCCGAGTGGCCCTGTGTGGCATGCTGTGTTCTGCCCAGGGAGATAACAAAACTGTCAATCTCCACTTTCTCTCTCTTGATCTGCACCTGGCCTCACCATACCTCAGCCAAGGTAACGTGATGGAAACACTATTACCCTTCATGAAAAACTCTGAGGCTAATGGTAGGTAATGCTATCAGGAATGTCTAAAAAGCATGAGCCGCTTCGTGGTACCCACAAGCCCACACCCACTGTGAGTGATTGCTGTACAGGGACTGAGTGTTCTCTGGGCAACAAAGGGAGTCTACCTTTCATTCTATTCCTCCATCCAGGGCTTGTAGTTTGAGACACAGAGAGATTGGCTGCTTCTGTCTGATGTGTTCTCCCTTGGGCATAATGAAGGGCAGTAAAGAGCCCTTTGTGAATTGGGAATTTTCCAGAAATAACCCTGGAGATCACAGAGTAGGCGCAAAGGGGTTTCTGGCAAGCTCAAATTGGATAGCAATTTAAGGCTGCTGGTTGACACGTTGCACAGAGAAGCAATGAACCAGACCTGGGAGTGGGGCGAGGACTGTGGAAAGGACAGTTCTCCTCTATGCATGGCCAAGTTAGCAGACACAGCTCTACATGGGAAGGCATAACACAGAAGTCCAGGTCTGAGCAGACCATCACACAACTGGCCCAGACTTGACAGTGTTGAAGGAAGGTGCTTCTGGTTATATAATGTGATGACTTCTGCGAAATCACGTTTTTGTCACCAAGCACCAAGTTTGATAATTAACCTTTTCACACCAGAGAAAATATGGCTAATAGGACAGTCTCTACGTTGTGCTTTTCCAAAGACCAGCCTTGTGAATCAAACTGCTAGCAGAATTTATCTACCCCAAATTTGACTTAAAAATTATTTCAGATGAATTCATACTTTAAAAAAAAAATTCAAGAGTTCATTAAGGCCACTGGACTATTTGTAAAACATTTGTGGTTGTGTTGGTTCAATAGAAAAATCCTTCCCATATAGTGCTACCATGATCAAAATATCATCTAAGTAAATTCTGTCATTAGGATCAACAACCCAAATACTATAAATGTCAGTAATGCAGAGCATCACTTAGGATCCACTGGGATGGTAGTGAGCAGAGAGTCTCTAAAACACAACGTCAGAGAGACCTTTATCTATAAATATAGGCTACGTTATGCTGTAGTAACAAACAACCCACAAATTTTAGTGGTTTAAAACAATGAGGCTTGTTTCTTAGTCATGCTACAAATCTATCATGGGTTGGCTGGCACTCAGCTTTCTAATATTCTTTCTCAAGATTCAGCATGACAGGGAAGCTACCACTTGCACTAGTTCTTAAAATGGCTTATATTCTGCTAACCAAAGCAAGTGTCACACCCAACTTCACTGGTCATATTCAACTTCAAGGAGGTAGGGAAATTATAGCCTCCCATGTTTGTAAATAAAGTTTTATTAGAACACAGCCACACCCATTTGTTTACATATGTCTGTGGCTACTTTTGCCATAGAGTTGAGTAGCTGTGACAGAAACCATATGTGGTCCACAGCCTAGAACAGTTATTATCTGGTCTTTTAAGAAGAAAGTTGTGGATCTGTAGTCTACTGTAGTAGTTGGCTTTCACTAGGTGATGTTAGAGTAATAAATAACCTCCAAATCGCAGGGGCTTACCAAAACAAAGATTTATCTGTCGTTCACGTTACATGGCAGTTAAGGGCAGGCTGGGGCTCTGATTTGGGTCTTCCTCACAGGCTGGTAGAGCATTCCCCATTACAATGTCATTTTCATGCAGAGATAAAATAGCATGGCTTAATTCCACGATCACTCTCAAAGCTTAAGCACAGATGTGCTTAGTTCTATCAGTCTGGTTCATATTTTATTGGCTAAAGAAAGTCACATGGCACAGCGTGATGTCACTGGATGGAGAAATGTACTCCTCATCACAAGGAGGCACTGTCAGTTACCTGACTTCTTACAGGGGTATGTAACACTCCTACAAAGACACAATACATAGGAGTACTAACACAATTGACCATCCCTACATGAGCAAGTTTGGGGAGAAAGCAGCAATGGCTGTCACAAGACAGTAAGAAGTCACCCATGTGTCTTGGTACTGTGGAAAACCCAGGACCAAGAGTTAATCTGCTGTTTATCTAGAATAAGTCATTGTCTTTCTCTGAACCTCAGAGTCCTCCTCTGTAAAAGGAGGTGATTGGAGGGCATTGGTGTTTTCAAACATTTTCATGTCAATGCATTTTGAGGATCAACCCTGTGTGTGACCCCTCCCCATACCCTGCATGACTATTGCTCTACTTTGAGTAACTACAGACTGAGAAAATGAATTTGGCCAAAACCATCCTCGTCATCAATTGCAAACCATTCTTACCATATCTAAAGGTGACGTTGAGACAATTGTGAATGACAGCACTTCTCTCCTGGCATGGCAAATTCCATTTGAGCAGATTTCTATAGGCTAACAGGGAGATGAGAGCAAACATGCTGGCTTTAAAGGCAATTATTCTAGAATTACAGATAGAATCTAGAATGCAGACAGAATCTAGAATATTCTAGCATTACAGACACTTAAATTTATGCCACAGAGAGATACAGTGACACTGGTACTCAGTTCACTAGATGACACTCTGGGTCTCTGTGGCTTGGGCTATCTTATTCAATACTCAGAAGTTAGTACATAGTTGTACTCATTAAATATTTTTTAACTAATTGATAAAAAGAATCATGTGATCCCTATGCTTTTCTAATAACTTTTATCCTTTCTGTCACTCAAGCCCAAGAAGACATTTGTAAAAGAATTCTGATGTATGTGTGAATGAATCATAGGCATGTTTGCTTTAGAGATAATGCTTGACATTTATGTAGGTTTGCACGGCTTGCAACACTTCCTTAGCCTTCCAGGGATCTTTGTCCCATGAGTTGGGATCCTTGGACCAAAGAAACAGGTAAATTCATCTTGTAGTATAAAAACTAGCCTCACATCTTCCTTCTATTGTAATTCAGAGTCTTCATTCCAATGACACTGCTTATCCAGAGGGTAAACTACAACTGAGTGATTGAGTAAAATTCTCTCTACCTTCAACAAGTTTCCCATTGGTGCTAACAGATGGCCTATGTGGTCGGAGAATACTTATCTGTTAAAAAGGACTTCAGTTCAAATTTCCAGGCATGTTCTAGCCCTGAATAAAAGCTAAACGGGTAAATGATTAAATCCATACACTTGAAAATTATGATCTTTGTTTGACATCTGCTCACATATTGGGCTGTGTTATTAGTTTAAAAAAATTTTTTTTAAGATTTTATTTATTTTACAGAGAGAGATCACAAGCAGGCAGAGAGAGAGAGAGGGAAGCAGGCTCCCCACGGAGCAGGAAGCCTGATACTGGGCCCGATCCCAGGACCCTGAGATCATGACCTGAGTCGAAGGCAGAGGCTTAACCCACTGAGTCACCCAGGTGCCCCTGTGTTATTAGTTTTTAATCCTCATTATATATGAGAAACACCTCATCAAAATTTTAAAAAATATAGGAGAGGTACAAGACCCCTATGAGATTCTTTTTTTTTTTAATTTTATTTATTTATTTGACAGAGAGAGATCACAAGTCACAAGACACGTCAGTCCCTCATCGGATTTCATTAGGAGCTAAGTTTTATCAGGATACAATTTCCAAGTTAGAGCTGAAAACCCGGCTAAGGAGGGAAAGAAAGAGAGAGATGATCAGCATGATGGGTAGAAGGTAGAGGAAGGGCCTTCCAAGTTCAGGAAGGCATAGTTGAGCAGAGCTGGCCTAAGACAGCAATTCTCAAACTTTTTGGTCTTCATATTCTTATTGAGGACCCCAAAGAGCTTTTGTTTGTGTGGGTTACCTTTAGTGCTACTTGCTAGATTTAATTCAAAGAATTACAAGTATATGTACTTAAAAGTATACTTAAAAATTAACAACAGGGACGCCTGGGTGGCTCAGTTGGTTAAGCAGCTGCCTTCGGCTCAGGTCATGATCCCAGCGTCCTGGGATCGAGTCCCACATCGGGCTCCTTGCTCCGCAGGGAGCCTGCTTCTCCCTCTGACTCTGCCTTCCACTGTGTCTGCCTGTGCTCGCTCTCGCTCGCTCTCTCTCTGACAAATAAATAAATCTTAAAAAAATATATATATTAAAAAAAAATTAACAACAAACTATTACATGTTAACAAATGGAATACTTTCATGAATAATATTTCCCCCCCAAAAATAGTGAGGAGGTTAACATTGTTTTATATTCTTTGTAAATCTCTTTACTATCTGCCTAAATGGACCACACTAGATTTTCATATCTGCTTCCCCACTGAACCTGTTAAGCTACTGCATGTCATGTGGCATCCAGAAAACTCCAGTATGTACTTGTGAGCAGGGAATGAAAGAAGCAAATGATGTTCAGGTGATGTTCTGTAAAGCATTTGGCCTCGTGGAAACCCTGAAAAGGTATCTGGGACTCCTGGGGATCCCTGGGTCATACTTTGAGAACTGCTGGCCCAAGACAGGGGAAGCAAATAAGATGGTTTTCATTGACCTAGCTGAGAGTTTGCTAGGATTTCTTCAATCAGTCCTTCTTCAGTGCTGTAAAAGTACCTGCTGGGGGTGGGGGGGATAAAGCCAGAAATTAACCCCCACTATTGATTCTCTTTTTTTCGCTGTACATGCCTTTAGAATGAATGTCTGAAGGAAGCTCTGTTTCCTTGAAGATAAGCAATTGCATTTGGTCACCCAGATCAAAGTTTCAGAAAAAGATAGCAGACGATGATCATATGAAGTTGTAAGAGCTCTTACAATGATATTCTCAAGGGTGGGAGAGTTACCCTGAAAGGATCTGTTGGGGCTACAGAGCCCATAGCTCCATCAATCAGATACTTCTTGTTAGTGTGCTTAGGGCTCACAAAAGGGTAGACCTGAGGCATAACCCAGGTTTTCAGGCAGCTCACATTCTATTTCAGAAAAGAAAAATTTAGAAAGAAATCTAAACTAGCATACAGCCACATGTGACATCTTATGGAATACTATAACATGTTAGAGAAATTCAGAGAAGAAAGAAAGTAGGTAGACGAATCAGGACAAGTTCTCATGGTAGTTAAGTACTTTTAGGTGTTTACAGAGGCATGGGAATGGGGGAACAAAGAGTGGGGAGGGCGAGGGGTAGGGCTGTACCCAGAGTGGGTCACTGAAGACCTCGCTCCTCTGTACAATGAAATTGTCTTCAGAAATTATTCCAAATAAAACAAATAATAATAAAGGCCAGAAAAGAAAATATAAAAAATTGTCTTCTATTAAATTTTGTGTATCTATAATTAAGCCAGTAATTAATGATTATAATACCAAAAAAGAGAAAAACAGTAGACTAATAATTTTTAATTATAATAAAGTATTTTTTAAAGGCACATAAAAGAAGCACTTCCAAAGGAGTCTGCTCCATCAGGTTCAGAGAAAGATCTATATGTAACACTGCAGTCAGCCAATCTTCCTTTTTTATCCTTACAATTCTTGTGCTGTCATTGTTTACTTTGAATTTACTTTTAAATGCAGGAATATGTAGCATCCCAGGGCTTAGAGACACAAAGTATGTTGGAAGCAACTTCAAATGATTCCAGTCCTTATGAATTTATACTATGTATCATTCAGGGTTCTCCAGAGAAACAGAGCCAACTGGAGACATGATAGATGGATGGATGATGGACGGTAGACAGATAGATGGATAATGAGAAATTACAGAGGTGAAGAAGTCCTATGATCTGCCATCTATAAGCTGGAGGCCCAGAAAAACCAGAGATGTAATTCAGTCCAAGTCTGAAGGCCTGAGAAACAGGAGAGCTAGTGACATAAATGCCAGTCGGAGGGCACGGGATGAGATGAGATGTCCCAGCTAGGGCAGCAAGGCAGGAAGAAAGAGGGAGTTCCTTCTTCCTCTGTCTCTTTTTCTACTCGGTCAATAGATTGGATGATGCCTACCCACATTTTAGAATGGTGAACTCCTTCATTGAGTCTACTGATTCAGATGCTAATCTGATCTGGCAATATACACAGGCATACTCAGAAATAATACTTATTTTATTTTTTTGCAAATAGTGTTTAAACTGGTCAGCCCATGGCCGGTCAAGTTGACTCATAAAGTTAACCATCACATATTCGATTGTATATAACTAAGTCCATGTGTATAGAAATCAAAATGTACATCTGAGAGTTCTCCAAATTAACTTCCAAAAGGAATGCAATATTTCTTAAAGAATAAGTCATTAAGATGCTATTTGATTATTTTTTCTTTTTCTTTTAACCTTTTATTTAAATTCTAGTTAGTTAGTATATAGTGATACATTATTATTAAGACTAAATAATCATTGTACCAATTATTTAGACCTTAGACCCACAAAAGAATTTTCTGGGGAAAATTCTATATCACTGACATAATTTAGAATTGCTAGAACCTAATAATAATAAAAAGCAGATCTACTTTTAGTCCAATTTATTATTGTTTCAGCATTTTCCACAACAATGCATTCCTGATTGCCTGCACCTGGGGCTGATGGCACTCATGGCTTCACGCTGGTTCACCCTGGACATGAGAGGGCAGTGTATCAGTGTGGGATGAAGATATGGGGGGAGGTTGCTTTAAACCCCACACTAACTCTCCCTCCATCTGATAGAGGACTTTATCTACCTCCATATTGACCTCAGCCTGTTCTTCCATACTGATTAAGTTCTTCCCAACTTACCTTTTTTACTAAGGCAAAATATCTGGTGGGCAAAGCATCCCATAATGGGAATCAAAACGACTCCCTCGAGCTATAAGGACTGCCCTGACGCCAGCAAGATCCTGCATACCTGACCCCAATGCAATGACTGACCTGATCTTTACTGCCCATCTGCACTTACCCATCACTCTTTGTCCCCCATTTTCCTTATATGAACCCGGAAGAATTTCCAGCTATTTGGGGACCATCTTTGAGAAGCTAGTCCACTGACTTCCTTGTGTTGACCTCACTGGAAAAAATCCCTGTCTCGTTTCACCACCAATCATCTCTCTGCCTTTGGATTTTGTCAAGGGCAAGTGGCCAATCCTGGTGTGTTAGGGATCTCAGAGCCATGTGCTCTGGCACCCATGAGCCCAGGGTAGACATCATTTTTTCCCTTCAGAAAGAGTCAATGGCTGGTGGAGGGAGTTTGACTATTCTTGGAGCAACTTCCTAGTGGAGGTCCAAGGGATGATACTATGAGATCACGAAGAGGCAGTCGGCTTCTCCTTGAGAGAAAGGGAAAAGTGGGAGCACAGGCTAGGGAATAGATAGGATCACAAAGCAGTGGGAGCTTTTATCCCCCTGGTAGCAGTTTTCTCAGTGAAGTAGTAGGTATGGCTTGTTTGCTTGGAAAGAGGTAGGTAGGATTGACACTTGAGGACAGTAAGGAAAGTCTAAAAAAAGAAAATCTCCAAAACTAAGAAAAAAGAAATTAGACAAATAGTAAACAGAAGCATGGAATGGGGACGGAGAATTCTCCTGGAGGTCTTATTGATGACCTTCCCTGCCCAGCATTCTAGCTCTGCTATGCTCCCTGGGCTGTGGCTGTTAATTCAATATCTCTTAGGAAATACACAGGGTCTTCAGAGTCTCAGGTTGGCTCCATATGTTTCACTGCTCCTAGGGTAGGCTGCAGGGATTTTTCCAACTTGCTAAATATATCTGCTATTTCTATCTTCTATATATAATTAGAGTCCCTGATTCAGGCCAACAAAAATATTGAGGAATAAAATTCAAAGTAAAGCTCTAACAAACCTTTGGAGAGCAACATTTCTAGTCCCTGAGCTCCCAGCCTGTTATTTCTCTAACAGAGTGAATTGCATTCCCTTTATAGCTTCCTCATAGCTCTAGAAACTTAAAAGTCTCTTTGTCCCAGACTGGAGAGCTGAATCAGTCACACCAGATGCCAGGGTTATGAAGGTAAAGAGAAAAATGTACATTTCCTAGAAGAAATGTTTGAATGCGCCCTCCCCAGATAAAACCAAAGGAAGCAAGGTGGTTCACTGCAAACAACACATTTAACTTTCATATTAAATCTAAAAGAAGGGGAAGGGGGCCTGTCTAGTTGGAATAGAAACATTCTCCAACTCATGTGATTTATGCCTTGTAGGATGTGCCAAAGGATCTGGGAAGAATCGGAAGGCAATGAATATATATGGCAAATATGCAATGGAGAACCCAAAATGAATCACATTATCATGTGTAATGAGCCTTTGTTTTGAGGTATATGACCCATTTTGTGACTTGTCATGCCATTCAATTTTGTCCCTCACACCGCATTATCCACAAAGCTACTAGGGGATATTCAAGTCAAGGGTGGCTGCAGAAGTCAAGATTCAAAGAACTGAGATTTGCTTGAATAATATCTGTAGAACCAACTATTTCCTAAGGATGAGCAACACAAGGAGAAATTACTCTAGTTTTCCATCTCTGATATTTGTGACTATCCCAAAGAGTATAGCTCCGAAGTTTTAAACATATCCCATGACTATAACCTAAAATAAATGAACTCCAGGTAATACCGTATCAAAGGGTATGTTAAAAATTCTTTGAAAGCCACGACTAGTATCTCTTCCCCTCTCCCAACACATGAGAGTCAATTTCTGCCTAATTTTCTTCTGAAAGTAATGGTCAGTTCCAAGCAAGTATCATCATATCTGTGATAAAAATTATCCTTAGATAATTTCTCTCTCTCTTTTTAGATTTTATTTATTTATTTGAGAGAGAGAGCATGAGAAGACAGAAGGTCAGAGGGAGAAGCAGACCTGTCAAGCTGGGAGCCTGATACAGGACTTGATCCCAGGACACTAGGATCATGACCTGAGCCAAAGGCAGTAGCTTAACCAACTGAGCCACCCAGGGGCCCTTGGAACTTGTTTCTTTTCCACTTTTATTCTCCTGTATCATCCCTCCAGGGCATTTTTTACCAGTTAAAAATGGCAGAAAACACCATTACTACTATTATGCTTAGAATAATTCATGATAGAAAATGTACTTATCACTCAGGAAGGAAGTGTAGGGACTCACTCAGACGCCTAGTGCTGGTCTAAAGATTATTTGGAAGTGAAAATGATACAGAAAGAAATCTTATCTGAACTTACCTTTATCTAACTAAAGCAGAGCCTCCCAAACATATAACTGCCCTTGACCTTCCTCCAAGGTTTGCTGCAAATTCAACTCTCACAGAGACTGACTGCCCACTGCCATTAGCATCAAAACACCAATAGAGTCTTTCATATTTTCCCACTGAAGCCCTCACACTCCCCTCCCCTGCCTTTTGTTAAATTGATATATGCAACTTTACCTCTGGCTAAGGTAACTAATTACTGAGCAATTCTCACATGCTTGTGGAAACAACCTTTGTGTTTTCTCCTGTCAATCTGTGTATTGTTAATTTGCCGGAGGCCAAGGATTGGATCCAATTTGAAAATGGAGAGATTTTCTCTTTTCCCAACAAAAACAAGATGAAGCTTTGAAAAAAAAAAAGTCACTATTTGATATTCCAGCATATTTCCTCCATCAAGTTTCTAAATAAAAGAGGTTCTGGGTCAATATTACCCAGCTAAGTTGCTCCTGGATACCTGAACCTCAAAAAGCGTGTGAATAATAAGTGTTTGTTGTTTTAAGTTGCTAAGCTTTGGAGTAATTTGTTATGCAGCAATAGATAACAAATAAAGATAGCCAATAGAGAACAAAAAAAAAAAATTATTAAATATAGCAAGTGAATATTATTATTAGTTTTTTAGATAGAGTAAGTGGTATAGCTACAGTGGGCCAGGCACTCTGAGATGCTTCGAGTGGGCTTGAAATTGGTATAGTTCCTTGGAAAGGAATTTTTAAATATGTATCATTAGGGGTGCCTGGGTGGCTCAGTCGGTTAAGTGTCTGCCTTCAGCTCAGGTCATGATCCTGGAGTCCCAGTATCAAGCCCTATGTCTGCATCAGGCTCCCTGCTCAGCATGGAGGTGGCTTCCTTACGCTCTCTTTCACTCACTCACTCTGTTTCTCAAAAAAATAAATAAAACCTTAAAAAAAACATCTGTATCATTAATGCTCCTATCTTTAGAAAAAAATTTCATTTCTAGGCATTGAAGGAGATAATTAGAGATTCTCTCATATAGCTATTTAAAGGGCTGCTCAATATAATATATATATTTATTTTCATAAGAACAAAAATTAGAGGGGTGCCTGGGTGGCTCAGTGGGTTAAGCCTCTGCCTTCAGCTCAGGTCATGGTCTCAAGTTCCTGGGATCATGCCCCACATCGGGCTCTCTGCTCAGCAGGGGCCTGCTTCCCCCCTCCCCCTCTGCCTGCCTCTCTGCTTACTTCTGATCTCTCTCTGCCTCTGTCAAATAAATAAATAAAATCTTAAAAAAAAAAAAAGAACAAAAATTAGAAACAACTTAAATGCACAGTTAAATAAACTGAACAGTTAAATTAAAAAGAACAGTTAAATAAAAAGGGGGTAAGATAAAGTCATAGAACTGTATGATCTGAATGTATATGCTGAGAAAGGGTATCTTAGAAGGAAATACATCAAAATGCCAATAGTTTTCTACAATCTGGAGAATAACGGGTGATTTTTTTCTTGAGATAAGGGTCAAAAACAAAAACCCAAACCAAGCTGTAGGTAGAAGAACCAATGTGTACCATGATTACCAAGGGGCCTGGTTAGCAAACATCATCTGGAGAGTTGGATCAAGGAATAGGGATGGGTTTAAAGCTTTAAAAAATAAAACAAGAAAGCACACAGTACTGTTAACTAAAGGGAGGAGGGTGGTCCTTGTTAACATATACACAGACTTGTTTCCATCTGCATGTGTCCAACCTGATTTGAATTCCTACAGTCCACAAAATCCCCTGCTAGGCCTTTCCTTTTCCTTCCCTTATAAAGGCATGATTTTAATTGTTGGAATTAGCTATGAGTTATCACTGAATGGGTGAACACTGAAATACTAAACCACACAGTTAAATGTTGTAGAAATATGTTACAAACCACAAAGATAACATTCATAACAACAAGCCATCCCCCAATCTCTCAAATGTAGAAAGTTCTGGAAATAACAATCCCCACACTCTTAGTATCTTGATAAGGAAATGTACATATTCATTTTTAATTTTAACATACAACTTAAATCCCCTGAGGAAATGCCTTCCACTATAAATTGAGAGTGACATAATTAATAACAATAGCAGAGGCAGCAACTAATAATGAGGCTGTAAACTTAAGTAACAGCAATAGTCACCAAATGTGGGGACTGTAACAGTCTGAAGAGTGACTTGAAAGCAGAACACTGCTGCTCGGTTTCTGTGCCATTTGCCCTGCGTGGAACAGCTCTCTATCCAACTGAAAGTCACTTCTGATAGCCAAGAGCCTTCATCAGAGCTGCATTTAAACATTAGACTTGCATCAAAAAATTCCCCAGGAATGAATTTCAGTAAATCCTTAACTCACACGGGTTTGCCGTCAAGGAGGTGGGAGGGAAGGAGGGAGACAGCATCAGGGCTGGAGCTCTAAAATCATAATAAAGCTAGAGGCAGAACCTCATGCTAATATAAAGGATTCCCTCTGTTTACAAAGAGACAACAGGGCCTAAATGGAGTCACTGGGGCTAAGCCCGTGTCCCCGAATCTGAGACTTACTACCTAACCTAATTGCAGTTTCAGCCTCGTCCAGGGACGTAATCTTAACTAGTCAGTCTGGAATCACCTGGTCAGCACTAGTAAGGTTATTTGCCTGATAGACCCCCTGCCTTCCCCTTGTCTGAGCAATCCACTGTTTACTAATAACTTCCTTGCCCTGTTTCCTTCTGTCCATAAATATCTTCCGTTTTGTATAGCTCCTTGCTATCTGCTAGAGAGAGTGCTGTCCAATTCATGAATCACTGAATAAAGCCAGGAAGATTTTTTTGAATTGACACAGTTGAATTTTACTTTTCAACACCTCAAATGGAAAAAAAAGATCAAGATCTTACAGAAATACCAGTATCACAAGGACACTCTGGTGGGGTTGGAGAGAGGGAGGCTGAGGTTTGGGGGCTAGGCATGGACTCTTGTATCTCCCAGCATGATTTGTATTTTACATTGAAATGCTTTAACATCAATGTTGAGTTTTGCGTATGTGCATTCATGTTTAAGCCACCCCTGAGAGTAATTAGTTAACATGTGAAGTATCCTAAGAAATATAGAGACAGTGGTGTTAACAAGTGTTGGAAAGATCCCAGTTGGAGTTCATGCTCCTCGAGGTAGCTTTCCCAAAAGCTTCAAACACCCCTTTGAATCTCCACCAGAAAGTTCATTGATTGGCATAAAGGGATATTAGAAATCATTTTCCAGTTGTGAAAGGAGAGATATGAGTGATGTGTGAACTGGCTAGAAACGCCAAGCTTTACCCGAAGCTGGTGTCAAGCCTGGCTTCTCACCACATCCCACTTTCAGAGAAGGGCCAACTAGAACATCTGGTTCTCTGCCTGAATAAGTGATCTTCAGTCAGACCACTGCCTGAGAGAGGTGCTCACAGGGGTGCCTAAAAAGACAGATGGAGGAATCCTTGATGTTACAGAACAGGTTGTATGAGTGCTTTTGAATTTGCTTGTTAATAAATATGTGTGTGTTTTGTTGAATCGGGTCTGAGGCTGGTTTTCATTTTCACGAACTCATTTGTCGAGAGATGGTAGGGAGAGACTTTGGGTGTTCCTGGTTGAATTCTCTCACTGGTTGTAACTGACAGCCCCCAGCAAGAGCTACCAGATTGGCTTAGGTCACTTCTACACACCCCTCTCCACAGCAGCCCCCCACCCTCCTCACACAATGAAGGCCTTGCAGTGGGTAAACAAGATGGTGAAGAAGAGAAAAAAGTCCCTAAATTCTGGTAAGCTAGAGCTTACATGACAACAGCCATTAGTTTTCTGTTTTGTCAAAGTATAAACCAGAACTATGTAAGACCATAACCATGGAGCAGCAAGTGCTTCTGAGAAGGAAGGGTAAGATGTGAGGTTTGGTCCCATGATAGTCATCAAAAGAGCACTGGATTAGGAGTCAGGAAATCTTGGTTCTAGGTTATTTTGACAGTTAGCAAGTACCTTAACTTCCCAGCTGCCTTTTTGTGGACCTCCCTTCCCTCTTTACCAGGTAGTTGTGAAGCTTATATAAGAACAGAGGAGGAAGAAAGTTTTGGCTACACTGTAAAACCCAATACATCAGGTAAGTTTTGTGCCAGGTCAAAAAATATTAATTAACTATCAACTGTGTATAGACTCTGTGCCACGTTGACATAGTCCAAGGTTTCAGAAGTAAACAAAAGCTTATACTTAACAAAAAGACTTGGATGAGAATGTTCATAGCAACTTTATTCATAATAACTCCCAAACTAGAAACAACCTAGGGGAACTTCAATCTCGAAATGGGTAAACAAATTGTGGCACGTCCATGCAAAGAAATAGCAGTCAGCACTCAACAAGGCACTAATTACTGACATATTGAAAAAAAGATGAATTTCGAAAATGCCACATGAAAGGCTCATGCAAAATAGTATAGACTGTATCTATTTACCCCAAACAGTATATATATTATGGAATTCTAGGACTGTATGGAGTTACAGAAGAGGCTAACCTCATTTAGAGGAGAAATACCAAAACAGTGGTTACCTCTGTGCAGCGGGCATCACATAGGTATATGCACTTGCCAAAACTCATTGAATAGAAATTTAAACTTTGTGAATGTCACCAAATAAACTTTAGAAATGTATGAAATAAAATCTTTAAAAGTTTATCTTTTTAAAAATGTTTTAATTTTTTTGATTATGTTATGTTAGTCACTATACAGTACTTCATTAGTTTTTGGTGTAGTGTTCCATGATTCATTGTTTGGATATAATACCTAGTGTTCCATGCAGTATGTGTCCTCCTTAATACCTATCAGCAGGCCCACCCATCCTCCCATCCCCCTCCCCTCTAAAACTCTCCGTTTCTCAGAGTCCATAGTCTCTCATGGTTCGTCTCCCACTCCGATTTCCCCTCCTTCATTTTTCCCTTTCTTCTCCTAATGTCCTCCATGTTATTCCTTATGTTCCACAAATAAGTGAAACCATATGATAATTGACTTTCTCTGACTTATTTCCCTCAGCATAATCTCCTCCAGTCCTGTCCATGTTGATGCAAAAGTTGTGTATTCATCCTTTCTGATGGCTGAGTAATATTCCATTGTATATATGGACCACATCTTCTTTATCCATTTGTCTCTTGAAGGCCATCCCAGCTTTTCCCACAGTTTGGTTACTGTGGACATTGCTGCTATAAACATTGGGTTGCATGTGGCCCTTCTTTTCACTACAAATGTATCTTTAGGGTAAATACCCAGTTGCACAATTGCTGGGTCATAGGGTAGCTCTGATTTTAACTTTTTGAGGAACCTCCACACTGTTTTCCAAAGTGGTTGCATCAACTTGCATTCCCACCAACAGTGTAAAAGGGTTCCCCTTTCTCCACAACCTCTCCAATGTTTGTTGATTCTTGCCTTGTTAATTTTTGCCATTCTAACTGGTATAAGGTGATATCTCAATGTGGTTTTGATTTGAATTTTCCTAATGGCTAATGAATATCATTCTCAATGGTGAAAAACTGGGAGCCTTTCCCTTAAGATCAGGAACACGATGAGGATGCCCACTCGCCACTATTGTTCAACTAGCAACAGCAAAAACAACTCAAGACAACAAAAAGAAATAAAAGGCATTCAAGTTGTCAAGGAAGAAGTCAAATTTTCTCTTAGCAGATGGCAAGATACTTTATGTGGAAAATCCAAAAGACTCCACCCCTAAATTACTAGAACTCATACAGCAGTTCAGTAATGTGGCAGTATACAAAATCAGTGCAAAGAAATCAGTTCCTTTCCTACACACTAACAATGTAACTGTAGAAAGAGAAATTAGGGAATCGATTCCATTTACAATAGCACCAAAATCCATAAGATAACTTGGAATAAACCTAACCGAAGAGGTGAAAGATCTATACTCTAGAAACTACAGAACACTTATGAAAAAAATGGAAGAAGACACAAAAAAAATTGAAAAACATTCCATGCTCATGGATTGGAAGAATAAGTATTGTTAAAATGTCTATGGTGCCCAGAGCAACTTATACTTTCAAAGCCGTCCCCATCAAAATACCAATGGTATTTTTCAAAGTGCTGGAACAAACAATCCTAAAATTTGTATAGAACCAGAAAAGAGCCCAAATCACCAAGGAAATGCTGAAAAAGAAAACCAAAGCTGGGGGCATCACCTTGTCTGATTTCAAGTTATATTACAAAACTGTGCTCACCAAGACAGCATGGTACTGGCACAAAAACAGACACACAGATCAATGGAACAGAATAGAGACCCCAGAAATGGACCCTCAACTTTATGGTCAACTAACCTTTGACAAAGCAGGAAAAATGATCCAATGGAAAAAAGATAGTCTCTTCAATAAATGGTGCTGGGAAAAGTGGACAGCTATACACTGAAGAATGAAACTCAACCATTCTCTTATACCATACACAAAGATAAACTCTAAATGGATGAAAAACCTCAATATGAGATAGGAACCCACCAAAATCCTAGAGGAAAACACAGGCAGTAACCTCTTCGACATTGGTCACAGCAACTTCTTTCAAGATACCTTTCCAAAGGCAAGGGCAACAAAAGTGAAAATGAACTTTTGGGACTTCGTCAAGATAAAAAGCTTCTGCACAGCAAAGGAAACAGTCAACAAAACAAAGAGGTAATCCATGGAATGGGAGGAGATATTTGCAAATGACACTACAGACAAAGGACTAGTATCCAAGATCTATAAAGAACTTCTCAAACTTGACACCCAAAACACAAATAATCAAGTTAGAGGATGGGCAGAAGACATGAACAGACACTTCTCCAAAGAAGACACACAAATGGCTAACAGACACATGAAACAATGTTCAGCATCATTAGCCACCAGGGAAATTCAAATTAAAAAATTTTATCTTGAAAACCCATATGCAGTATTGTATTTAGTATTTAGTGGCATTTATTATTTAGTGGTAAAGTGTACTGATTTCTGCAACTTACTTTTAAAAGCATCAAAAATAGGGGCCCTAGGTTAAGTGTCTGACTCATGGTTTCGTCTCAGGTCACGATCTCAGGAGTGTGCGATCGAGCCCTGCCTCAGGCTCCGTGCTCAGTGTGGAGTTTGCTTGAGATTCTTTCCCCTTACTCTCTACTCTCTCTGTTCCTCCCCTTGCTTGCACTCTCTCTAAAAAATAAATAAATAACTTCCTTGTTAAAAAAAAAAAAGGCATCAAAAGTAAGATGGAGAGAGGGATAGACATATAGACAGTCATAAAGTAAATCAGCAAAATGCTAATTGTAAGATACAGGTGGCAGGTTTATGGGAACTCCCTGTATAATTCCTTCAGATTTTCTATTTGTTTGAAAATTATACTAATCAAATGTTAGAAAGGCCTCTGGCCACTCTCCCCTCCCTTTCATTTTTCCATGTAATTTTAAGATATTAAGAAAATGAAAGTGTGTGATAAACACAGTTGTTGTGAGAACACATTTTTCAAAGCATCAGGTAAATTCCATTGTCTATAAATTGTGCTTGCTTTCTTGAATTATTGAAGAAGGTACAGAACTCTCTCACAGTAAGTAGCTCCATTTGATTTGGAACAAGATATTTTTTTAATGGCCTTTCAGAAGACTCCAAGAAAATAACTCCACTTTCTCACACAATAAATATAGGATAATTTCTAGAATTCATGTGTCTCTGTACCAAAAGTGCATCTGATATGCAATACCAGACACAGAAATTAAAATTTGTTGGTTATTCACAGATTAAAATATGCCATATAATATGCATGTCCACCAACCATCTATTAACAACAAGTAAATTAGCAGAAGAATGGGGCCATGTAACCACATTTTGGGTTTGGGATTGCAAAAAGGCAACCCTGAGCCAATTCTTTGGTCTTAGATATTAATGTCTGATAGGTGGGGGGCTGCTACCAGGTAAATGGTGTCTCCTTTGGCTGTGACACTCTAGATAAAAATATGTGAAATAAAATTGATAAAGGAAAGATTATAAATGATCCTTCTGGATCCAGATATCATTTACAAAAATATTTAAAGCAAGATAAATTGCTTCCTTCTTTTTTTTAATTATTATGTTCAGTTAGCCAGCATATAGGACATCATTAGTTTTTGATGTAGAGTTCAATGATTCATTAGTTGTGTATAACACTCCGTGCTCCACACAACACGTGCCCTCCTTAATACCCATCAAAGGTTATTTCAATTGTCTGGAGAAAGGCCTTCAAATTCTTGTATCACTATGTCACCAGCTCTGGGCCCCGCAAGGCCAGGCAAGTTCTTTAAGAAGAGGGAGGGACACGAGTCCTCCCCAGAACATGCCCTGAATCTTCACCTGATTTTCCTTTGGGCTCAGGTAGTGTTAGATTTCTCTTCCTTCGTTTGCCTCACCAAACCGAGTCTGGGGTCTTTAGAGCCAGACAGACCTACAGTCTGATCACGCATCCATCCAACCTATATATCTTCTGCCTACCTGAACCCACATTATGCCAAGTACTGTTCCAGGGACTGGGGATATGGTAGTGAGTAGAGACCCTGCTCTCCCAAAGCTGACATCCTAATGAGAGAAGTCAACAATAAACAAACATTTAAGTGAATACTATGTTGGATGGCAATGGGAGCTGGGAAAAAACAAACAAAACAAAACAAAACAAAAAACAGCAGTGTAAACTTGTCTATCAACTATAAAATGGGGACAGTAATATCATCTCTCAGTGGGAGATGGGGTTGACAATACAGTGTCTCCCCACTTTTCCCACCTTTTCTTACCCTTCTCCCCAAATTTGGAAATGGAATGATAAGATTTCCCTGAAGAACTTACAGAAATAATGGATTATATTATTATTATGCACAATAATATTAATTATTTATAATAGTTATAATATTTATAAATGTAATATTTTAACATTACTATTATAATATAAATAATATAATATAATTACAATAATATAATATAAGATAATATATAATATTATAATATAATTATCATGCTATAAGATAATAATATAATTATCATAAAATAATAATGTAATATAATATAGTATAATAATAGTATAATAATATAATATAATAATTATAATAATATAATTATAATAATATATGTTATATGTAATATGTATTATACAGAAATATTATATATTATATATTATATATTATACTACAAAGAGGAACTTACTCTCAAAGTAAGTCTACAACTTGACCGAAGGCCTAGCATTAAAATATCTAAAGAAGTAACACAGAGAACACTGGGAGATGGGGAGGAGAGTGAGTTGGGGGAAATCGGAGGAGGAGACAAACCATGAGAGACTGTGAACTCTGGGAAACAAACTGAGGGTTTTGGAGGGAGGCAGGGGGTGTTACGTGAGCCTGGTGGTGGGTATTAAGGAGGGCACGTATTGTGTGGAGCACTGGGTATGGTGCATAAACAATGAATTTTGGAACACAGACAAAAAATTTAATTTAATTTAATTTAATTTAAAAAAAGGGGGGGGGGACATACCAGCCCAGTCAGAAGACAGTCACTTCAAGCAGAGATGGAGAAAGACTGGGATTGATGGTGTCTCTCTGTCCCTGCGGCATCCAGCCTCACAGCAGACAGGAAAATTGGAGCTTAGACGAGCCTGTGACCCGGCCAGTAAGATCTGCTACCACATCCAGCCTGCTCTGTTTCAATGCCTAAGCGACCTGATGACCCTAAATTATGTACTCATATGAACATGCCCTCAAAGAGAGTGCCCTGATCAAAGAACACACGGATCTGGTACACAGGATAGTAACTGCACAATCACGGGCTGGCATTCCTGTTTTTATATGTCAGTTCCTTCTGAGTCAGGATAGGTATGTCTCCTAAGCACACATTCATCCTGATTATACAAATCAGAATGTGAACCTACACGAGGGAGCTCCAGATCTTGGAAAATGGTTACCCCTCTGAGATCCAGTCATTGTTGGGGTCTTGCCAGGGATTAGCCTGTCTTAACTGCTTGCCTTCCTTTAATTGGTAGGACTATAATGGAATGACTGGAAAAATTAAAGGCAATGGGTGCTAATATGGAGCCTAGCAGGTACTCACTCACTCAAAGACCTAAGCCCTATAGCGTTATAAGGATTCAGCCCCACCCCTTGGATATATATGCCCTTAGCTTTTGGTCTGTCTCAAGCAAGCCTTCTACCTTGTCCCTTCAGCTAACTGTGAAACCACAGAGGTAGGCATCATGCTGGTCCTCCACTCCCACTGAAGGTTTACATATAACCAGCTCTTCCAAACACACACTGGAAAAAAAAAAAAAAGCAACTTACTGAAAATGGTGTTATAAGCATTGTGTTAATTGCAAGTACACACGAATCAACCGGGATCCTTTGATGTGGATTTAGATTTAAGTGATGTGTCACAGGCAGAAGTTGTGAAAGTTGCTGATCTCAGTTTATTTTAAATAGTTTCCACATTTATAAACAGGTTTTAAAGGCCTACAAGCCCTGTACTCCATAAACAATGTACCCACCTGTGAAATGATTCTACTCTATCCCACTGGAAGAAAATACCAAGGTGGCATTTGAGAGCCAGAAAATCCCATATGCTCAAGGTCAAATGGAAAATGAAGGTTATCCCCCAGGAAAGGCTGGAACCTCCATTCTTTACATTTCTTCTGAGTAGTTGTCCAATGCTTAGACATCATCAATGAGAGGGAATGCAACACCTCTAAAAAACCAGGGCAAAGATGCCTAGATTGAAAACGGAGCAGTCTGGCTCCTAAAGAGTGACAATCTGAAGAATTTGACTGTTGTGAACAGAGATCTCTTTGAGACGATCTCTCTCTGTCAGTTCTACCTGGTTTGGATTCAGACATTCACACCCTTCCAGGCTACAGCCCATCTGAGAATTAAGCATCCTGAGAGCTACCCAGTTCTTCCTCACACCACCACAGACAATACCCACTCGTGCCTCGTAGACACCTACACTCTGTTCGGTGCCCCAGGAAGTGTCTGACTTTAGGCTTGTCAGGACCTCTAACTTCAACTACCACTGTCTGGTCTCCTCAGCTCTCATTCCAGCACTTGTTCCTTCCAGGTCTCTGAGTACTCCCTCCCCATTGGGTTCTTTGCTCCTCTACTAACCTCCCTCAGACATGATTAATCCCACTGTTGGTGGAACTGGGTTCATGGTCAGTTAAGTCCCTGGCATTCTTACCCACACACAGGATAGTCCCTCCACCTTCAGGGTTCAGCCCAGACCTGCCTCCTTCCTGTGGACACAACTTCCATGTCAGACCTGTCAGGTGGAGCTGCCCATTCTCTCGCATTCTGGGTGATGTAGGGGTAGAGGCAGGAGAGTTATCTTAGTTCTTACTCTCCTACTTCCTGACCAGCAGTCTTCTGTCTGTTTAGACTGAAACATGAATGGTGAAAGGAAGAGAATGTTCCTTTCCCAGAGAAAGATAGCAGTGAGTACTAAGGACCTGAGGAAGGAGACTGACTTCAATCTAAATCCTTTTTATGCCCTTTTACAGCTGTCTCCTACCACCTTCTTAGTCATGCCCCCTCACTCATGAGGGACATCAGAGCCTAGGTCACTGTGCATCTTTCTATCCCTAACCCTACTTATCCTGCCCCATATTGAATCATTTCTATGTCAATGTAGACGATGCCTTCAGAAATACTGTTCTAAGGTCCTGGACCACCAAAAACATCTCAAATAAGGCCTGGCTCATAAATGGTTCATCCAACAATTGTTGGAGGAGTAAATAAATAAACTCTAATATACCACATCATACTCTTATTTCCACTAAACCTACTCTTTGACTTTATGGACAGTGTCCATTCCTTGGCAGTTAAATGAAACCCCAACAATGGTAACAAGTGAAAATTAATGTGGTTCTTAGTTCAGTGCCCAAGATAGGTCTTCTTCATGCATTATTTGTTTTAACCTATATGGCTGATATTCTCATTACTTCCACCATACAGTTTGGGAACTAGCTTCTAGTCCGGCCTCCATTCGAGGGACACTTACTCATTCTTTTTTTTTTTTTTTTCAAGATTTATTTATTTACTTGTGAGAGAGTACATATGGGAGAGAAAGTGAGGGGAGTGGATGGACAGGGAGAGAGAGTCTTTAGGCAGACTCTGAACACAGAACCTGATGTGGGGCTCAATCCCACTACCTTGAGATCACGACCTGAGCCAAAACCAAGAGTCCAATGTTCAACCAACTACACCACCCAGGCGCCCCTACACTTACCCATTCTTTAGCAACAACTTCCTATCGTCTCCCCTCAGCCTCCATTGTCCCCACCCTGAAAATCCCCTCAGTCTTTTATCAGTTTAATAGCTCATTTCTCTACTCCTACTGGTTCAAGGCTTAGCTCTGCTGAACTGAAGAGGGAAAAAAAATGCAGATTGGTTCCCAGGATTTATGGTCTCTGTGTGACACAAAATTTTACATGTCAGCTTGGTTAGGCTACAGGTACCTAGGTATATAATTGAATACTAACCTAGGTGTGGCTGTAAAGGTATTTTGCAGATGTGACTAATATCTGTAATCAGTTGACTTTAGGTAAAGATGGTTTTTATCAGTAATGTTGGTAAGTTTCATTCAATCAGTGGGAATGCTTTAAAAGCAAAGCTGAGGTTTCCCTGAAGAAGAAGAAATTCTGCCTCAGGATAACATCTATTCCTGTCTGAGAGTTTTCCTTCTTATAGGCATGCCCTACAGATTTCAGACGTGCCAATTTCCACAGCTGCATAAATCAACTCATTGAAATAAATCCGTATGTGTACACACACACATCCATGTCTATCCTACTGGTTCTAGTTCTCTGGAGAACCCTGACAGAGTTTCCAGCCTCAGTTGGGCCTCCAATATCTTTTAACAGTTCTTTTTATCATCCCTGGTCACCTACGCCTCTCATTCCTCAAACCCTCAATTAGTTAATTCTTTAAGCTCCTCACTCTGCCCTACTCTCTTTCACCAGGCCACTTTATTTTTTTACTTCATGAAGACAATGAAGGCTGATAGGTCTGAACTTCAAATTCCATCCTCACACGTATAAAAGTCTCTCTGCTTGCAGTCAGCCTGGCCCTTTTCTCTCAGCACTGACCATAATTCCCAGAAGGGACATCCACAGGTACTGTGTGACATTATTTCTCTCCTCACCACAAGAGGGGATGCCCAATCCTTGTGAAACTAAACTAGACATTAGTTATTTTTCCCAGCACAGTGTTTTTCCCTCCTTTGGAAGAATCATTTCTCCCTTTCCATTCGGATCACTCAAGGTTGCTACCTTGCTACCTCAATCCCAGGACCATGAGATGAAAAGTAGCTCAGGTTGAGTCCTTCATCATACACTGCATGTCCCTTAACAAGTGACTGGTCTACAAGATTGGCATAGGATACAAACTGGGCCAAACAGGGCCATTTTCAGTAGTGTTTTTATACTGAACGATGGACAGGAAGTCTTATTCCTCAGGCCCCACTCTGAGCTGGAAGGATGTGAGTTTAGATCTACCAGTGGCCCTATAAACCAAACCATGATGAACATAAGTTTAACAGATGGGCAAAGGGGAGGAAGGAAAGAGATTCTTGATCATATTGTTTGAGTCTCGGAAATCCCTTTGGGGAGCTCTATCCTTGGACTTCCCAGTTCAGTGAGCCAATACACATGATTCCTAATTTAATCTGTGCATCTGTCACTTGCATACCAAAGTCTTGAATACTATAGGAATAGATTTTCAAGAAATTTGGAACAAGAACTCTAAAAGACTCTACCAGTCATCTGGGGAGACCTGGGGCCAGAATCAATGACATGTCACATGTTTTAACAATATGGTAAAGAGCACTGCTGAGTCTGCAGTCCCCACAAGCAGACACCAGAGCCTAGCTCTGTAGGACCACCAGCCTGCAGTAAACAACTCTAGTCCTGAGGGGGTCAGATGGACACCAGGCATCTACTAACCACCAGGGCTGTGATTTTCCACACCAAAATCAAGACCTGTTCTACCAGAGGTGAAAGGGAACAGGGGCTGGTACTTAGAGCCATTGGAGGGGATAGGGATGGGAGCGATGGATCGGGGAATTAATTATTTAAAAATCAGCCTTTTGGGGTACCTGGACAGCTCAGTCAGTTAAGCATCTCACTCTTGATTTTAGCTCAGGTCATGATCTCAGGGTAATGGGATCGAGCCCTGAGTCAGGCTCTGTGCTCAGTGTGGAGTCTACTTGAGCCTGTCTCTCTCCTCCCTCTCCCTCTGCCCTTTCCCCAACTCATGTGGGCACGTGTGTGCGAGCACTCTCGAAATAAATAAAATCTTTTCAAAAATAAAAAATAAAAGCCAGCATTAAAACTTGTGGATATTTTATCTCAAAAATTTTCATAGATCATATAATTGTTATTTTTTTTTAAGATTTACTTATTTATTTGAGAGAGAGAGAGAGAGAGAGAGACCGACCAGTGAGATCAGGACCTGAGCTGAAATGAAAAATCAGATGCCTAATGGAATGAGTCACCCAGGTGCCCCCAGATCATAACACTTTTAGAAGAGCTTGTTTTACTATAGTTTTCTAAGATGTTACCACTGGGGGAAATCAGATTAGGGGTATAGGGATCTCTGTATTATTTCCTACGAATGTATCTACAACGATCTCCCATAGAAGGGGACATACAAACAAGAACCAGTTGTAATAGAACAAAAGTGGAAAAAGCAGGAAAACATCTTGTATTTCTATTTCATTTAATGGCACCAACTGCTATCACATGAGCCTACTTAGAATCTTCAGTCTGTCTTGTGCTCTTACTCTCCCTATCCTCTTTGCTCTGTCCCTAACCCTGTCAATTTCACTTCTAACATCTCTCTGAGCTGTCCTCCCACTACTATGGCCATATTCACTCCCTTCCTTCAAGCTCATCTTCTACCGCTCACACGGTTGTGACAATGCATTTGTGGATCCCTCCTCCCCCACCCACCCTCTCTTTCCTCTAAATACCAGAATTATCTTTCCCAAACACAATCTTATCAGGTCACACTGATTAAAGTCCCCCAGCAGCTCCCTACTGCCAAGATCACAAACACAGTTACTAATGTGTCCATCTATCTTTGTATATTTATCTACATTCTTACCAGTATTTGATGTGTTCTTTCCTCCTGGGAAAGATTATCCAGCAAGATCCAGTTCGAATGCCCATTCTACTGTTAAGCCTTCCTGGCACCCTCAGGCAAAATTAGATGCTGTCTCTAATCTCTGGACAGTTATGTTTTTATGATTATTGGTGCAGAGATTGCTTTTCCTCCATTCCCAGTGAAGTGCCTGGAATACAGTAGGTGCCATGAATAGTTTGTTGAATGGCTGGTGTCAGGAAGAAGCTCTAAAACATTTAAGAACACCATTGACCAAAATACCAAGGGTTTGCTGAGTACCCTCACTTGCTCTTTCTCGCTCGCTCGCAAAAAAATGAAAAGTGTCACTCTTTGTAAATTTCCCTTTATGTCAATTTGATTGAACACGTGCATTTTAACATTAAGGCACATGCAACAACTTCGTATTTTAAGTTCCTTTACAAACACTACTGTAAGAATCAATTCCTTTAAAAGAAATACTGCTTATCCTGTGGGGAGCCATAGAGGGAGGGTGTGTATATATTTGGTTGGCCTGATTTATTGGGTGTTTTGTCTAGCAGTGCTTCTCAAACTAATTAAACTGTATACAAATTAACTGGGGAATCTTGCTAATAGGATGATGTTGATTCAGGAGATGTGGGGTGATTTCATGGTTCTACTCATCTAACAAGCTCCTAGGTGAGGCTGATACCAGGGACCCCTGGGCCATGCTGTGAGTAGTGAGGCTCTACAGGGCCTCCATGATAGAAGTGGCAGCTCCAGGGCCCCCAAACATGAAAGCAAGGCATAGCTAGTAGGACAGTTTCTCTTTTCATCCAGAGACCCACACAGATATCTCCAGTTACATGCCATCATTTAGCTAGTTAGAAGACAGAAGAAATCATATTCTTAGCCTGGTACACTTTGATATGATCTAAATTCTAAAATTTTACCATCTGATATAAAATGCTACACAAGAATATGCCAATTAAAATGGCCCTTTCTTTAAAAATACTGGTGCTGAAGGCCAACTTATAACTTGCTTTCGGAACTGCTAAATGCCTAATTAACAATGATTTAAGTGGCATTTTCAGCTGTTTCCCTTTGAAATTTCAGAGACTGAGGTTGATTGCTTTCTTGAGGTGGGTGGGCATTGGTTATAGATTTGGATTTTTATTTATTCTTAGTTTTCCAGAATGAAGTGAAAATTACATCGAAACACCCTTGGCTCTGAGGAAATTTTCTTTTAAGCTAGAAAACTGAACACTACAAAGCCCATGTTTTTTCAGAGACTTCAAATTAGTCTTAACAGGAACAGGAGTCCCAAATGTTAACAGCTGTAAGCACAGAAAGATAATAGAAATCAAACTTACAGAATGAGCTGAAGTATCCATTCATGACACTTAGTTCAATAAAATACACACATACCAGACACCAGTAAATACGGCAACGTAGATATATTTACTGGTATAGATATTTAAGTTGTATTAAGTGAAGAAATCAGATTTGATTACATTTAGTATGATCCTATTTCTGGGAAAAAGTATAAAATGTATGCTAGAGTAACACTCTAACTTATGAACATTAGGATTTTTGGTAATGGTATTATAGAATAGGTTATACTGTATATTACATATATAATAGAATAGGTTATATTATATAATATATATTATAAAATAGGTTATATTATGTATTGTGTATCTATATAATAATAGGCTTCTTTTTTCCAAAGTCAGCATTTTTAAAAATCTTATCTATAATGGGCCTCAGTTCACATATACCTAGACTAAACAAGAATGCAAAGTTCAAATGCTAGAAAACAGCATCTTTGTTTATTGTAGAAAAATATAAATATAGGAATATATATATGTATATCTTTGCATTCTTTGAACTTTGCATATACAAATACATAGAGAGAGAACATGAGAGGACAAGATAGATTGACTATAAATATAAATATAGGTCCTAAAGCTGACCAGGGGTTTAATGTATTAGTGGAGAGTAGTAAATGCTCAACACCACTTGACATCAGGGAAATACAAATCAGAACCACAATGAAATAACACTTCACACTGGTCAGAATGGCTGAAATTAACAAGTCAGGAAACTGCAGGCATTGGCGAGGGTGTGGAGAAAGGGGAGTCCTCTTGCACTGTACAAAGCTGCTACAGCCACTCTGGAAAACAGTATGGGGTTTCCTCAAAAAATTAAAAATACAAACCACTCTACAACCTAGTGACTACACTATTAATCATTTACCCAAAGGATACAAAACTACAAAAGGATACAAATCACAAAAGTGATTCAGAGGGGCACTTCACGCCAATGTTTATAGCAGCAATGTCCCCAACAGCCCAAATATGGAAAGAGCCCCAAATGTCTGTTAACAAATGATGAATGGATCATGAAAATGTATATATCTACACATCTATATGTGTACATATAGATGTGTAGATATATGTACAGTGAAATATTACTCGGTGATCAAAAAATTGAAATCTTACCATTTGCAACAACATGATGGAACTAGAACGTATTATACTAAGTGAAATAAGTCAATCAGAGAAAGACATCATATTATCTCACTCATATGTGGAATTTAAGAAACAAAACAGAGGATCATAGGGGAAGGGAGGGAAAAAGAAAATAAGATGATATCAGGGAGGGAGACAAACCATAAGAGACTATTAATATAGGAATCAAACTGAGGGTTGCCGGAGGGGAGGTGATGGGGGAATGATTACTGGGTGATGGGCATTAAGGAGGGCATGTGATGTAATGAGCTCTGGGCGTTATATAAAACTGATGATTCACTGAAATCTACCTCTGAAATTAAGAATACACTGTATGTTAATTAATGGAATTTTAATAAAAATTTTAAAAGATTTTATTTATTGGGTGGGGCAGGGCAGAGGGAGTGGGAGAGAGAGAATCCTCAAGCAGACTCCCCAGTGAGCAGGGAGCCAGATGCAGGGCTCAATCCCAGGAACCTGAAATCATGACCTGAGCTGAAATCAAGAGTTGGCTGCTTAACCGACTGAACCACCCAGGAACCCAACATTGAACCTGTCTTTCCTTATGATCCCTGTCAGGTCCTAATGAACAAATAGAAGTTCTGAGACTTGCCACCCAAACTAGGTAAATTTTTAATGTTACAGAAAAGTAAATACTTTTGTGGCAATTCTGACAGATTTGAAGCTCTGGATCAAGGCCTTGAGGGATGTTGAATTCCTCAGGCTTGCTATCATCCATTTGTTCCACACAAACTATGGTCTTTCCCTCCTTACTTGAGTTGTGTGTTAGGTGTGGCAACTGGAGTTCATAGAGGAGCTGGTGGGTGATTTACAGGCCAGAGGCTCTTAATCTGGGCTCCATGGATCGGGTACAGAGGAGAGGTCTATGAATTGCACCAGAAATTAAATGTAAAATACTATACATCTATGTATACTTATGATTTGTAGAAATCAGAATCCACATTCTTCATCAGATTCCTGAAGTTTAAAGTGCCTTAAAAAGTATCACGAATCACTGATGTGCCACTTTTCACAAGCAGGAAAAAATTTCAGCATATCTATGTTTCTTATTTGTATAATAAGAAATATAAAATTATTTTATGTAGCCAAGTCAAACACACAAAACTAAACAAGACCTCACAGAATAGGAAAGGAAAAAACAAAACCTCTAAAGGACAAAAAATCCATTCTCTTGTTACTTGTTGCAAATCGGACCCCTGCCTTCTCAGTAACTTGCCTTAGTTGTTTAGGGAAAAAAAATCTCAATAATAAATATAAGTCGAATGGCTCCCCCAAATTTTGTTACAAAGTGCTCTGATGTATTTGCCACATCTAATTTTCTTTTCTCTCTTTTCTTGCAGGCATCTTCTGGGGTGTTTCTCAAACTTCAAGCTTGCCCGGAATAATCCACAAGGCATATTAACCACACAGATTCCTGGGTCCTACCCCCAGAGGTCTGGAGTGTGTCCCAATGAGTGACATTTTTTTTTTTTTACAAGCGTCCTAAATGATTCTGAGGCAGGTGGTCTTCCCACTATATGTGGCATAGAACAGGCTTAATATAAACCTTGCTTCCATTGCAAAAAGTCCCTTCTGGATGGACTGCAATTACCTTTCCCTCAAGTATAAGCCACCTTCCCTTCTGACTCTGGGAGGTCTGGTCTTCTAAACTGTCCTTTTCCATTACTAGATTGGGTAGTGTCACCTGTCCCAGCCAGTCCAAGCTTCCCAGGCTGTGTCTGCATGAATGGCCTTTACATGGGCTACACCAAAGTGAATCAGAAACAATATGCATCCTCATCAGAGACAGTACTTAACACATTGATTAGACATTGAACATAGACTTCTTCTTACCAGGGACAGGGACTAATGACTCTAATGAATGAGCACTTTAATTCAGTCTAATAAAGGTGACAATCAGAGGTGTGATCAAGTCCCAACTAATGAGTCTTCTAATTGAGCGTCACAGCTACATTTGGTTTGGTTTTAAATCATTACCCAGAATCTTCTTAAGAGAGTAAGTTATGTGCAGATGCTAAAATCAGAAGCCCAGGTTTCTATGTTATTCTATTACTGCCTTCCCTAGTAAAAACTGGGAAGAATAGCCCAGAATTTTTATTTCTATGGTTGATAGTCCGATCATTTGTTTCCCAAGCTCACAGTGAAGACTAATGAGAAAATTTCACCAACAAATTTGAACTCTTGAGGGGAGAGTCTGTATAGAATTCTAAGGAGTTTTAATTAGCATGCAGTTAAACCTCATTAATTTGGATTCCACAAACATAAAATTTGTTATAATTTGTTCAAAAAAAAAAAAAGACCCGCAGTAAAGTTGGTCTTTGTGGTACAAAGAGAGGCCTTTTTAAGTAAATTAATGAGATAAATAAAACTACTCAGGAAACATTTAATCATCATCATTACTGTTTTGGAGCTGAAAAGAAGCTTGGAGATCATTCAGCTGAGGTGACTGATTCTCAGTTGCATGCACAGTAAACAAAAACCAGCCCTTAAGTCTCCTCTCTTCCAGTCCAACTCTCTCATTATCCTAGTGATTATGATTGATAATATTTCTATTAGATGTATATCTTATTATACTCAATAAATATTAGCTAGCTACCAAGAACCCAGATTTTCTTCTGGAGTACTTAGTGGCATAAGGGTTACCGAATCCATTTGAGTTTTCTTTTTGCAAATTCACCCTCCCTTTCTACAATACAGGTAATAACCCTGGTTATACTAGTCACATAACCCTTAAACTTAACTGCAGCTCATCAAAGTGGTTCCATTTTATAGTAGGGAAGGTTCTTGAATCATGTTGACTCTATGAAGGTATGAACTGGATGTGTTTCACCCTGCATGGTATCTTAGGTTCTTCTGGAGATGTGGAAAACATTACTGTTGAAATCTTTCATAAGGAAAATATAACACTCTTGGCACTCATGGCATAACACTCATGGCACTCACAACAGTTTCAAGGGTTCAAGTAGATGCTAAGAAGTGTAGAAGAAGGCATTCCCCAGAAGGCAAGTGGCCTGGATACCAGGATGGCCCATAAGGTGCATTGGTCTGGAGTATTCCCTGGTCTGAGATGTGGTCCTCAGCCTTCCAGACTCAAAACCCGGGTTATTGCAGGCAGACCAGATCCCTATCTTGAAGGTGGGGATAAAGAACTCCCATCAGCTAAGTTCAGAGATGCTGAGTCATGAAATCTTGTATGTAAATATATTAACTAAAATGGCAATCAGACTCCAAGGCTCATACTGGTAGAGCCTATCACTCTATTCTAAATTATATGGGAGTCAAAACTAACCAGCAGATTGCTCAGTGATATGAAACCAGAGTAAGAGTAATTCGTAATACATTTCAATGGCATGTCCACAACAGAGATGGAGTGGATATATTACCCGCCTACTTCACATCCAACCTCTCCTCCTCCTTCTTGTCAGCACTTCTACCCTGTGGAGCTGCAAACAAATATGTTTAATGGAATTCACCCCAGTTAAAAGGCAGGGTTCTTACTGGCTTAAGCCAATTAGCACACAGCACTCCTCTTGCTCACATAATTGGACATGAGGTTGGTATGGAATCAAAACTTGCCCAATCCGTGGATCTCAAGAATTTTTACTTTTTTATGGAGAAAATACATGCTTTCCGTCTACCACATCACCTGTTCATGATGGTGTGTGGCTGAACATAAAAGTAAATTCAACTATACAATAAATTAGGTGTCTTCCTCCTATCTTTGCCCCTCCAATAAGTAATAAAAAGAAAAGTCGTTGTAGGTAACCACTGTCCTTTGTTCAGTCTTAAAAAAGTCAGAACTAATGTTTTATCAGTTGTCCTGGCCTTTCCCTCATGAGCATAAGATGACTTCTACAGATTCAGAAATGATGACCATTCTCAGACAGTAGGATGGAAGAAGGTACAAGGAAGAAGAGCACTTGGAAAGCCAGAAAACTTTTAAAGAAAGAATCAGTAGACTTACACTTGTGTCTCATTGGCTATGTCACATGGTCATCCCTAGATGCTAGGAAGTTTAGAAAATGTAGTATTTTAGCTGAGTCATTGCAAGAACAGATGTTCATGTTAGTTAGGAAGTAAATTAAAGTGTGTGATGGATAACATCATGTAGATCTTTGTGAATAAAGATTGAGAATTCTTGTAAATTCTTTTGACATGTAAATAATTACAATAGCAATAGTAATAGAAGAAACATTTTTCTTCCAAGATATGATGCTGTGATTAGCTTTGTGTGATCTACTGGGCTCTGATTTCAGATAGAAGAATGGAAGCAGTGTGTGGGGGGGAGGGGGTCATAGGAGTGGGTAATGAAGAATCAGCATCCTCTTATAAGGTCTTCAGGTATGAGTGAGCTATGAGTCATCTGAATCTTCCCAAGTGTCTCCATTTCAATTCTCAGGGATCCATTTTCCCTTCACCATGCCCTAGCTTTCACTTAAAGGACTTAGCAAGTCTGTGAATTCAGCCTATATTGTAATTCAATAAGGCATAGTACCAGAACACATGTTTGATGCCCAGTTTCATCAACTCTGTGTCCTGATACTATGGCTTGGGGTGACATTCTTTTAGGACAGCATAGAAAATTCCCTTGTCAGGCACCTGGGTGGCTCAGAGGATTAAGTCTGCCTTTGGCTCAGGACATGATCCCAGGGTCGTGGGATCAAGCCTCTGCATTGGGTTCCCTGCTGAGAGGGGAGTCTGCTGCTCCTTCTTTCTCTGCCCCTCCCCTCTATTCGTGTACATTCTCTCTCTCCAATAAATATATAAAATCTTTTTTAAAAAAAGAAAGAAAATTCCCCTGTCTTCTGAACCAAGAATTGAAATCCTTGAGCCTATTTTCTTTTTATTTAAGTTCTCTAGCATGAGTTCACATAGCCAGTGCCACCACATTTCTTTGAAATATTATATAGCAGCAGCCACTTGAGCCCACCAGTTAACCATAGCCAATATTTAAGAAAATATTTCACTGCATATTTAAATCCAACTAGATTAAATAACTAATCCCAGATTCCTATTTTCTTGACAGTCTGTTATATGAAAACATTTCAGGCACCAATTATAGACTTGGTTGCAAAAACAGAATCTACTTTAACCAGGCTAAGTAGAAAGAAATTAACAAAAGATATTAGGTAGCTCACAGAATTGCTAGAGGGCCTGGAAACCAGCGTGGATGCTGCAGATCCAGAAACATCTCAGCTAGGAAAAAAACACTCAACCACATCACACACTGACAATGGTCCTCATTACGTGACACTAACAATACTTGGTTCTAGATCCTAGAAACTCTGTCAACCACCTCAGAAGAACCACACCCATGTAGAAATATTTCTACCATGTAGAAACATGCATGTGAAAGAACATAGAGCCTCCAATATTGCTGTTGGTAAATACCTTATGAACAAACAGAAAGAAACTGAGTCTTTGAAATAACAGTGAGCTAGTAGATCAAAGCCACTGGAAAACCCATTCTACCTTAGATTTTCCAGGGAGGTGAGTGAATGGATTTGTTATTAGTTATGTCATTTTACATTGGCTGTTTAACATGGGGTCCTAATCCATTTAAGAGAAACACTTACCATGCAAACACAAAGATCATGTCTTTGAGCTAGGGCACTCTTTTCCCTGCATAGTGCTTGAATGGACACTTCTAACTTGTAGCTTACCAGGTTTCTATCTTCTCTTCCATAGGCGGGCTGATCTCAATGATACAATGTTAAATATGAAATGAAAATTTGAAGTCTAGATAATCTTGAAAATATGAGAAGATAAAAGACCTTAAGTCACAAAAGGGACATACTTGGTTATTAAAGAATATGACAAAGAGGGGCACCTGGGTGGCTCAGTGGGTTAAAGCCTCTGCCTTCGGCTCAGGTCATGATCTCGGGGTCCTGGGATCAAGCCCCGAATTGGGCTCCCTGCTCAGCGGGGTGCCTGCTTCCTCCTCTCTCTCTCTGCCTGCCTCTCTGCCTACTTGTGATCTCTGTCAGTCAAATAAATAAATAAAATCTTTAAAAAAAATGAATATGACAAAGATACTCAAACCAAAAATGAAACAAACAATAGTGAAAAACTATCTGCATAACATACGACAAAGGGTTGACATCCCTAAGATGCAATGTTTCTACAAGTTAATTAAAATAAAATAAATGAATAAATAACTTACTTAATAGTAAAAAAGGCAAAGTACATGAATAGGTAAGCAGTCAAAGACTGCACTCAAATGTACATTAAATGTCAGAGAACACTCCCAAACTCACTAGTAGTTAGCAACAAGAAGTCAGTTCTCACCAAAATTTCACGATATTTAAAAAATGAGCACATTCGGGGAAGATGAACAATCATGAACATGACCAACACATTACCGGTAGGAACACAGTCAGTCCTTTTGATTTGTGGATTTTCGTATTTACAAATTCACCTACTCCCTGAAATTTATTTGTAACCTCAAAAATCAATACTTGCAGTGATTTTTTTCAGTCACTTGTGGTCATTCATGGATATGTGCAGAATGGTGAAAGATTTGAGTCATTCACTGGGCACATTTCCAGCTGAGGTTAAATAAGGAAATCTTCCTCTTTCTCATTTCAGCCCTCACACCATAAACAAGTGTCCTTTTTGCCATCTATTTAGTGCGTGTTTTCTGCATTTTTTTAAATTGATTTTGTTGTTTTAAATGGCCTCCAAGCATGGTGCTGAAGTGCCGTCCAATGTTGCTTAGCACAAGAAGGATGTGATGTGCTTTTTTGCTAGATCAGCTTCAACGACGCTTGAATTATAGTGCTGTTGGTTGTGAGTTGAACGTCAATGAATCAATAACATAGAAAAAATATGCTGTCTTTAAACAGAAACACACATAAAATAAGCCTATGCCTTGATTGGTTGATGAAAATGTTGGAACCAGAGGCTCACAGGAACCTAACCTTGCATTTCCTCTAATGATTTAGCATTCACTACTGCAGTGTTCACGATGACTTTATAGGATATAATTAAGTGGAAAGCTAATCAACTCTAATTTGCCTCAAGCTTTTAAGAAATTAATGTTATAATACTCATAATAGTAACAGTGAATATAGTTTTGGACCCAAAAATACCGATTCCACAAATCTATTACCCCAAAATAAAGACAATGTTTAAAATGGCAATAGAACACGTAACAACATTAGGAAGTTCCCTGAATATTCACTGATGGAGAAATGCTTGAATATCTGAACATATCCATACCATGAGAAATTATACAACAAGTCTAAGGAAAAAATGAATAAAATTTTAAAAATATCTATCAATCTGTGTCTATATCTATATCTATCTTCAGAGGTTTTTTTTTTCAACTTTCCCTTATGGTATTGATTAACTATGATTAGGTGGAGTTTATCATCCATTGACCTGGATTTCTAAGCAAACTGACACATATATATTTGTGTGTGTGTGTGTGTATGTGTGTGTGTGTACTTTTTTTAAACCTGGAGAGTCTTCTATTATGACTTGAGAAATATAAATTTCAAAACGATATGTGTAATAGGACCCAGCTGATAAAAATAAACAACAGAAGCAAAAATAAAAACCCTCCAATGACTGTATATACCTTTGAACAGGTAACGCAGAGAATGAAGTGGAAGGGAGCTCACCCAGCTACTAACATTGTTACCTCAGGGTAGAAGAAACAGAAGAGTCAGGTAAGATTTGCTTTTTTCAATCATATATGCATTCTCAGTTACAATGAACACATTTTTAAAAAATATTTATTTATTTACCTGAGAGAGAGAGCACACATGTGTGTGAGTTGGGGCAGGGGAGGGAAGAGGGGGAGAGAGAATTTCCAAGCAGACTCCCCACTGAGTGCAGAACCTGATGTGAGACTTGATCCCATGACCCTGAGATCATGACCTGAGCTGAAACCAAGAGTCGGATGCTTAACTGAATAAGCCACCCAGGTGTCCCACACATTTTTTTTTTTAATTTAAGGAGAAAATATAAAAAAAGAATATTCATTGGATGTGACTAAACAATTTGCCATTTCTTTGACCCTTCCCCCAAATTTCCAGTGTTTGTGTGATATAGCTCCAGAATCTGTGTTTTCACAGGCACTTCAGGAGATTTCTAGAGGGGCTGGTGATCTTCTCACCACACCGAGAAACCCAGCTCTGGGCTAAATTTGCTCTCCTGTCCAGTATTCCCCAGGAAAGACCACTGATGAGGCCGTTTCAACTAAATGCGACCATCACCCAGTCCCATGAGGTAGCTCCCACACCACCTCACCTTGATGGGAGCTTTGGTTGCTCTCATAGTCTTCAGCCATGCATTGCTGGAAACTCTGTTTCTTTCCCGCCACAGATAGCTAAAGGCATCTGTTGTGTGTCCACTTCCCTCATTTAACCCTCCGAGAGCACCTTGATTTTCCTATCTTCAAGATGTTAGAGGGAGGGGCCTGCTACCAGCCCTTGAACCAGTAACTTTTTCATTTTTTTCACAAGATCCATAGTAGGAGAAGCCATTGCTATACAATGAAACCCGTGTCTCCCAGGTGCCCATTTTCCTATGCTGAAGGAAGGACTTGGCCATCTTTACCACAAAATCAAAGTTCTTTCTTTCTTTTCTACATTTGCAAACTGCACGTTTCTTCCCTCCAAAAACAAATATATTCTCATTTTTTATAATTACTGAAGGGAATTGTGACCTTGTTGCCCACTGTAAAAATTCAGTGTTTCATGAAAGGCACAGAAAGAGGGAAGCAAAAAGAGGAACGCATGAGATGAGGCATAACCAGAGAGGGAGAGAGAGGTGGGGGCCATGGGGGGTGTTGAAGCCTGATTAGCTCTTCAATATTATTTTTACAAATTCACTATTTCAATTCAACTGTTGCCAGTTAGCAAGTATCATGTTGAACTTACTTTAATTACTGTTTCCTTAGTATAGAATTGTGAGACCTGCAATTTAATGTGTACTTTCCTTTATGTGTTAGTGAAATGATCTTTAAATATCTTATTACATTTCATAGTTAAAGAGCCTGCAAAGAAATTTACCCTATATGGAAGAATTCTGCTCTCCCCCACAATGACCAGATTGATAACTCCTTGCGTTGGAGCCAGGTCTTACATTTGTTTTCTTGTCCCGGCAGTAGCTATTAGGAGGACTTAGGATAAATGGCAGAGCCTGCTTGCTTTGAATACATCTGTGTTCTCTTCGTAATATACATGACATCTTTGCATTTATAGAGAGCATGATCTGACAACCAAAATATTGGACAGGACCCAGTGAGGTTAGCTCAACTAAAGGCTGGCTCTATTCTGTTCGGAGTCAGGTATGTGCCTTACCTAGTGAGGCTCTGAGGTTATCACTCCATCTCTCTGAAATGAAAATGCCACCTCCATGGAACAAACTAGAATTGTAGTTCATGTGATTCTCTAAAGAGAATTTGGCTACAATGCACAAGGTAAAATGTATGCTCATCTGCACTGTTTATCCTGAGATCTTTTGATGGTAGAATGGATATTGAGGGGAATACAGTACTATTACAATACCTAAGATGCTTTCTGTCCTTCAGAAGCTAAGGAAGAGCTGGGAAGAGCTCCAGAAGATCTGGGAAGTTGACAGGATCACAGCATTCCCTTTCTATCTTAAGAAGTCTGCCTAGAGAAGGAAGAAATGATTAGCCGCCTCTGATGCTGAAAGCAGCAATGGCGGCGACAAGTTGCAGAGTCTGACAGTGAAATGAGTAACAAAGATTAAAACTGGAACTTCCCCTGGTCATTGTAATCCGGAACTCATTTGAGGGAGGGCTTAATGGTGTACTGGTGAGAGCCCTAGACTAGATGATAAAATAACTCTGCTCAGTTGGGGCTCTACCTCTTGTAAGTCAGGTGACACCATGCAAATCATTTCTCAAATCTCATTTTTTCTATCTATAAAATGGGAATAATTTTGATATATGTTCTTCATGCCTCAAGGCAGGATGGTTTTCTTCTACCCTTAACTGTTTCCTTCCCTACCTGCTTTCTGAAAAAGGACTGTACCTACATGTTCTTCTGGATACTATAGGTATAATTAAATTATTACACTATCAGTTGCTACTTAATTTCTTATTTTCTGCTAACATTTGCAAGTGTCAGAGGTAATAACAAGATGGCAGCCAGATGCTTGTGTTATTTCTCAGTAGCCTTTCAGAAAGTTAGCTCACGGGGCTCCTGGGTGTCTCAGTGGGTTAAAGCCTCTACCTTTGGCTCAGGTCATGATCCCAGGGTCCTCCTGCTTCCTCCTCTCTCTCTGCCTGCTTCTCTGCCTACTTGTGATCTCCATCTGTCAAATAAATAAATAAAATCTTAAAAAAAAAAAGAAAGCTCACATATGATCCTTATGGCTAACTTCTAAATGTAATAGTTATATTATATATGTATATAACTATTATATTACATATATAACTATTATATATTATATATAATAGAATATTAAATATATAAATATATATTAAATATAAATATAAATATAAAATATATGTAATAATATATTTATACATAAATGTTTATATATTTCTAAAATATATTTATATATTACTATTTATATATATTTTGATACTAATATGTATAAAATATATATTTCATACACATGTATAAAATATATTTTATATATAAATATAATATATATCTATAACATATAAATATATAATATATATTTATTTATATGTGTGTATATATAAAATACAAACATATTTAGGAAGTAGCCACAAGATACATAGATATAAATGTATGTATATGTGAACTTTTAAACGTGTTTTGTTTTGTTTCCAGCTAAGTGAAAGTCTCCATTATACCTTACCCAAAGGAACTCGATGTTAACTCAAAAATACATGAAAGAAAAGTAGCTGCTCCATTCTCCTAAATAAATCAGCTCCAGTGGTAGTGCCAGATGAGTCAATATTCCACCCAGAATTAGCTTTACCTTTAAGAACCACCTCCTGAGCACCATGACTTACAGTCTCAAGGAGGAAGTCAGGTCACCAGGAAAAAGTCATACATAATATACTCAGTGTTAAATAATAAAATAGTGTCAAATTAAAACAAAGCCACACTTAGACAAGGAAAGACTATTTATTTATTTTTTATAGTTTGTTTCCATTTTTATTTTGATCTGTCTTATCCCTCTTGAGACTCTTGATGCAACAAAAAGATTAAATTAAAAGATGACAGCACTTTGATCTTCTCCCTTTGAAAGCTTAACTGTACTTGGTAGTTTAATATACAGATATGTTAGGGTAGAGTTTTATAGATGCATTGTTGGAGGTATTTTCTGCCTCCCATAACTGCATTTCCATGTGTGCCTAGCTGTGTTTTGGGTGTGTCTTTTGAATAATGAAGAAAGTTGTGGAGGTAGTGCCTACAGTGCACAGTGCAAAGCCAGCCCAACTCCTGGGCAGAAGCCCCCTGCAGAGCCCAGAGCCCCTGTGGTCAGGAAGGTGCCTCTCCCCGCCCCCACCGTAATACTGCTCCAGGGGCCGGTGACCAGGATCCCTACCCAGGTGGCACCTGACCAGTGTTCTGCCCAAGATGAGCCCCGCTGCTGCCTGGGGGAGACTGTGCCATTGTGACAAGGGTTAGGCATGTGGTTCCCTCACTGCTGGCTGTGAGTCCAGAAGGACTTCCCGGTTGGCCAAGCTCGATCTTGCTTCTCCAGGGTCTTCCCAGCACTCAGCTAGCTTCTGAACCAGAGGCAGCAGGTGTGATGCAATATTGCTCACACGCCCGCTCAGTAAGTCATTCCAGTCTGAGACTTTATTTTTAAAAGGGTTCAGAAGGGGAGGGGCATTAGTGCAATAGAGGCAATGCTCGGACCGTAAGATCTCTAAGCCTCTGCCTCATCAAAAGTCAGGCAGAAAAGGCTTCCTTTTTAATCGGGAGGAATAAACAGGGCTGGGAGGAGTGGGCGTAGGGAGGTAAGCAGGTGGCATGATCTGACAGTTGGACAGGAAAGGTTTTCTTGGCAGCCAGCAGATTCTCAGGAAACATCATTAAGGAGGGATTATTCCTTATTCCAAAATTTGCAGACCTCAGGGGTGAGCAGAGGCCTCTGGGCTTAACTAAAGTTTGGTCAAGTCAAATTAGCAGGCATTTTATCCAGGCTGATCAGTGGGGCACCTTCACTAATCATTTATGAGACAAAGAATGGGAGTTTGGAGTGTCTGCATCTGGCCTTGTCACAGGTAAACACATAGGTCATTTATGAGTCTTACATGAGTCACATGGGGGAGGTGAGTCTGCAGTAAGCTGTTTCCTAGTACACAAACGGATGGAGGACATTTCTTAATCATCAGGATGAGTATATTTCTTAATCATCACTGCTTTCCAGAAGCATAGGGCTCAGGTGAAATTCGACATTGTCAATAGTCAAAGAGAAATTTCCATTTAACTCCCTACTTGCTGATGTTTATGAATAAGCCCTCACCTACCTGGAACCATTTGCCCTCTATATTCAAGACAATGGCAGCTGCCAATGTATTATGGTTTTGATATTAATCTCAGAGTCTGTCCTCACACACCATTACTCAAGATGTCGTGACAATTTGATGATGATGCAAATGTCTTTGGGAAGAAGAGCCTACTTTCCCATTAGATAGTGTTGTTTCCTGGGGTGTCTCACAGGACTCTCTGGCCAGCTTGGGTGGACAACATAACAGAGTGCAATCTGAGATGGGAAAGAGAAGTGTATGTGACTCAACCTTTAAGGGCACCTTTCTTGACCCACTCCAGAAGCTCCTGGGAGTAACATCAAAGATGCACTCATATGAAGTCTTGAGTAGCCATCCTGCCTATTTCATAGCTTCCAAGGGAACATCTACAGGAATAGTGGTAAGAATCGGGAAAGCAGCCCAAAGATGCTAAGACTATTTCTCTCCCAGGAAGAAGCCTACTTAACTACAGAGCTCACAAGTAAGCCCTTAGGGTTAACTCAAGAAATTAGAGAATAATCCAGGGGAATGCTGGTCTCACTAGCTCTGGCTTCCCGTCCACACCTACCCACTTCAGTCCTTCATCCAGGTAATGGAGTATAATGAGGCTTTACACCTGATAGTAGGGGATTTAAAAAGGAATATATGGTCAAGTACCTATGCACAAGTACTTTTGCACAAGACAAAAAAGGGGTTATATTGTGGGTTTGTGTCTGAGGAAAGGACTAGAGAATCACTCCTAGATGCCCTGTCCTAATTTGGAGGTCTTCTTGTATTTTCCAAAATTAAGAACAGCGACAAACCCATACTGAGAAATAAACATTGATAAAGCATAGAGGGAGAGATATCACAGAAAGGAAGAACACAGAACTGTAATAATTTATTAAATCTCTGATGTTTCCCTGGAGAATTTCCAAATGTAACATGCCTGCCAATTTTTTAAAAAATCTCCACCGCATAGAGCTACCCACAGCATCTATTCACAGCTCCCACTGACAAAAACACTACCTTCATGGCTCCATATAAATCACAACACAATCTGCTTCCAGTTTCCCCCTTTCCCTCCTCCCTGATGAAATTGTTGGCAGCCAACACAGGCAATCAGTGAGGTCAGCTTGGCTGAACTGAGTCTTTGATTAAGTTATTGATATGAATATAAGACCAGACAGCTAATCATGGGTACTCAGCATAATTACCATCATCATCTCCCCAAAGCAATTGCCCAGTGATTCATGTCTTAGGAGTCTTGGTGGAGAGCCCTCAAAATGGACATAAAAGGAGTGGTGTGCAGTTGAATTGTCTGGGGGTTGCTGTTCATTGGTCCCAGCTATTTTTATTTTATTTTTAAAATTCTGGCCTTTTCCAGGCACAGCAAGATTTATGGCTCTAGGTATTCTTCCCCAGCTAATGTGTTGGTTCCACATTAATTTCTTTGGAGACAGCTTCCAGTATTTCCCAGTCCAACTTGAGGTCAAACCTAGCTGTCTGACCACTCATCCCTCTCAACTTATGGCAAAGCTAGCTAGATTCATCTTTAACAAATTTAATGGCCAGGTCTAGTTTTTCATTTTAATATTAGACGTCCTTACCACCTGCCCCTTTCCTTATTTTTCAAGGCTTGATGAAACGTTTACTATAACTTTGAATTCCTCATAGTCAAGAAGAAGCAAATGTAAACTCACCCCTCCCTTCCCTTCCTTCCAAACTTCAGGCTAATTTGGTGAACCTTGGGTTTACTAAATCCAGACGCTGTCTTTAAATAGGGTCTTTTCCAGGTGAACCTGGCATATCAGGTCTATTCCAAGATGATTCTTGGGTTTGGGGTCCTTGTGGATCTCAGGAACTTAACACCATCTATTATATATTATATACTATGAATCATCTCTCTTGGCTATTCAGGCTCTCCCTTCTAGCTGAATTCTTCCCATCAGCTTTTATTCTTTCAAAGAGCTCCCTTCTAAAATAAATACTTTCTTGTTCTCAAAGCCCCATATTCCTCTAGCTACTGTTTTATTTCACCCTTCACACAGCTCCTTTGAAGGATGTGTCTATAGTTACATCTCAATTTCCTTCCCCCTCCACTCACCTTCTGATTTGACCTCAAGACCCAGAACTCCTCTAAAACAATGCTTATAAAGGTCACTGATAACTTTCAGGGCTCTCAATCCGAACTATACTTTTCAGTCCTTTTTATTCTTGGTAATTTAGTAGCACTTGACACTTCTGACCACTTCTTCCTCCTTGAAACACTATCCTTAGCTTCTGTGACACCTCAATCCCAGGGTTTCCTCTTATCTTTCTGGCCCCTGAAAACTTGCAAAATTTGTCTCTTGACATCCTATCCGAATAACTCCAGGCTGTGGCCAAGATTAGCATCAGTGGCCTCCTTGGTTCATGTATATTGGTTTTAATTTCTTGGCTGTGTTAGGCCTTTTCTTAGGAATCTAGGCTCTCCCATGTTCAAAGCCAAAAAATAGAAGAGAGAGCTCTGATCTTGAGCAGGGATGAAAAATGTGACTTTGGTCTTTTTTAATTGGTATTTTGTTATTAAGTATATGGCTTGGTAATATAAATACATACCCATAAATGTTTATTATTCTTTATCCTTATCACTCACTTAAAGACTTGTTTGGAAGCTATCCCTTTATAAGATGGTGAAAATTATAAAACAAAGTGACAAGGAAAGGAAAGTCAATAGCTTTAGGAGAGTTCTAAGATGGGATACTTGGAGAGGATTCAAGATAGGATGGGGAAAGGAAAAAGACCAAGTAGATCAATCCTAAACATCAGTTGCATTTTCTACACTATAGGATGCAGTGACTTGAAGGTACATTTCCCCTCAAGATCAATCTCACTGAGGAAGAGTTTAAATAATATTAAATCAATATCAAATATTGGCAAGGACTCAAAACTCAAATTCTTCTTTTTTTCTTAATGACATAAAAATTATTTTCCTCAAAGATTTTCCACCTCAAAGTACACATAATATGGTCTAATGTTCTTCTGTGATAAGGCAAAAATAGGTATTAAACTTAGGACAAATTTGAGGATAAAATGAAGATTTGTGAGATCTAAAACTATGCAAGAAAGGTACAGCAACCTGATCTAGAAGATTCTAGAAACTCACCTTTCTGACAATGAGCAAAAAGGAAGTAGGTGCAGTTTGTCTTTTCCCATTCTTTTCTGAATAACTTGCTTCTTTTGGTCTAAGAACAGTGTGCTTGGTCTGACCATGGTTCTCACTAATATAGAAATCTTTTAACTCACATGCAGGCCAACCACATTCTTCAACAGTTTCTTAGATGAATTTCTCCATCCACAAAATTCCCATCACAAAGGAAATGAAGCGATTCAAGGACGACTCAGCCTGATTATCAGCTCCTTGTAGATAAGAGACCCACCGTATCCTAGGTATCTTTGTATTCTATGGAATCTGGTCCACAGAAGGATGCTCTGTTTGGTCATTTGCTGAATAAATACAGCAATAATCAGTTTGAATAATTCTTAAGTAGCATTTTGCAAATAACCAGATGATTAATAACTGTATTAACTTCATCAATATACTTCTACAGATTGCTTTATAAAGAGTAATTACACAAGAAAGAGCTGGACCACACTACAGTCTTCATTCTTATACTCTGAAAAATTAACCCAAAACAATATGTAATGTACAGCCCAAGGAATAGTTAATAATGTTGTAATAACTTGGATATAACTAGATTTATCATGGGGATCATTTCATAATGTATAAAAATATCGAATCACTGTGAGGTACACCTGAAACCAATAGCATATTTTATACCAACACACACCCATGGCCTAGAGATGGAGGATGCCATTATGATTTATGTGTTCTTAATACTGCATGCTCCTTGAGCAGAAGACATCAGGGAGAAAGTCAACACAAAAAAGCTTCTGGAGTAAATGCTGTTCAGTATTTCTCTCCTGGTCACCTGTCCCCAAACTGAATGCCATCAAGTAGGGGACAAAAACTAGAAGCCTGGAGAGGGGAGAGGGTTTCCTGTGACTTGCAAATTAGTCACCTGTACATAGGCAATCACATCATGTCCCTCAGCTAATTAAGGAGTTGAGTACAAGCCCCTCATTTTCTGTATCTTTTTAAATTTTATTTTTTTAATTTATTTTTAATTAACATATAATATATTATTTGTTTTAGGGGGATGAATCTGTGATTCATCAGTCTTACACAATTCACAGCACTCACCATAGCACATACTCTCCCCAATGTCCATCACCCAGCTACCCCATCCCTCCCAACCCCCTCCCCTCCAGCAACCCTCAGTTTGTTTCCTGAGATTAAGAGTTATGGTTTGACTCCCTCTCTGGTTTCATCTTGTTTCATTTTCCCATCCCTTCCCCTATGATCCTCTGTCATTTTCTGCATCTTAAGGGAATTCTGAATTCAAATGTTTCATAATTGAAATGGCATACTTTAATGAAATTACTCCTTTCAAAAACAATGGTAATCATTTACAAAACCTAGGATCTTGAACTCAAAAGACTCAAATGATTGCTTCCTTTTAAAGTACCGAACTTGGGTATTTTTTTAATCTGCTTTTCATTTTTCTTATTAGATGCCTGAAGATAGCTCATATTTTGTTCTTAGAGCATCACTCACTTGCATAGTGATTATTTCATTATTTCATATTATTTCATTGATAGATAAAATTACTCTCCTTTCATGGGAGAGCAGGTAGGAAAGAAGAGCAATTAGGCTCCCCGATTAAGTGATATAATGTAATATAAAGTATTATACAGTATTCTCCCCTTACGTCCAGTTCGACTTGCTGTGGTATCAGTGGTCAATCTGTGATAATCCAGGACCAGTTACCTGTGGTCAGCTGTGATCCAGGAGCAGACAATCCTCCTTTTGATGTACTGTCAGAAGGGACAAGTAGCCTAATGCTGTGTCACAAAGCCTATGTCATTCCCCTCACTTCACCTCAGCATGTAGTTACTTTACCTTCTCTCATCATCACAAGAAGAGGAAAGGTACATAAAGTACAGTAAGATATTTTGAGAGAGAGAGAGAGAGACTATATCATGTAACTTGTTTACAGCATTTTGTTACAAATCTTCTATTTTATTAGTTATTGTTGCTAATCTCTTACTGTGTCTGATTTATACATTAAACTTTATCGTAAGTATGTATGTATAAGAAAAATCATAGTCTGTGTAGGGTTCAAGGATGTCTGTGGTTTCAGCATCTACTAAGGGTCTTAGAATGTATCCCCCATGGATAAGAGGGTGCCATTTACCTAGTTCCTAATGGCATTCAACAGGATTAATTCCTTCCCCCATCCTATTATGGGTTCCTAATGAATCAGTGGAATTTTAGGCTTAGATAAGTCAGCAGCACTGAACAGGCTATGTGGAAACACTCAAATGATATGTTGAAACAGCCTCTGGTGTATTTTATTCACTCAGGAAATAGCATCTAATATGCTCCAGTACTGTCTCAGGAACTGGAGGTACAAAGGTAAATAAACCCAATGAGGAGGAAAGGTCAACAGACAGAGTATTGCACTAAGGGCCAGTGTTGGTTAGACATGGGATAAATGTCTTAAAACTCTGGGTCACAGATAATAGAAAACCCAACCCTAAGTGATCTAGCCAAAAAAAGGAACATTCTGGCCCAAATGAATGGAGAGTGGAGGGAAGAGCTGGTCAAGCATGGCTTCATGAAAGGGCCCCACACAGGGTCACCAGGACATTCTTTCCTTCTCCTTGGTCTGCTCCATATTCCTTTGTGTTGGCTCCAAACTCTGAGGCCTCCTGCCTGTAACCTCTTGGCTGTAGCAGCAGTGAGCCTGGCATACATCATGCTCAATCAAGCCTAGAGAAAGAAGAGAGGTTCTCGCCCATGAAATTTAAAGTTCTCATTGTGACTCTCAAACGGTCTCAAGTTGGCTTGCACATCCTTTCCTGGACCAATCACACAATGTAAAAGGAGATTAATTTATCACTTCCATTAATCCATAATCTATCTCTAGAGCAGAAGGCAAAATCAATCTCAACCAAACCAAATGAGTAAATTAGCACCGGCAGCCACAAACACAGAGAACACTTAACCCTGCACCAGGCACTTCAAAGCCACTGAGATGCATTCATTCACTTGGTCCAATTAGCAATCTTCCAAGGTAGATACTATTATTATCCTATTCATAGAGGAGCTTGAAGTAGACACTGCTTAATAACCTTACTCTGGGTGAGGCAGAGGGCCTGATGAGTGTGGAAAACAAGAGCGGCCCAGGACTCCGGATAAGCTCAGGACACAATGGGAATCAGAGAAGTGGTTGAATCTGAAACGGCGGAATGGAAGCAGAAGCATGAAGGAGGAGTGAGAGGGAGCCAGGGTGAGGTGGGCGCTGGACAGGAACTGGATGTAAATGTGCTGACCAAAGACATGCTGGAGGATAAACGTGAGCCAGAAGATGATAGACCTTGTAATCCATATGAGGAACATAGAATTTGACCTTGAGGGTGGTCGGTGGCCATGGAGGACTTTAGTTAAGACACTGACAGAGCTTACATTGGATAATGTGGACGTAGGGATGGACCAGACTGAAGGCAAGGAACCAGGTAACAGGTTTTTACAATAAAAGTTTACCTTGACCCATTTCTAATTCCTAGTTTCCAGCAATCTCATGTACCTAAAAACTACAGTATTATAACCGTTAGACATAACTGAATACCTACTGTATTTTTATGTAACTCTTTAGGGAGTAATTATATTTATCATATTTTACATCACATATTTTTAAACTAAAAATAAGTAGCTTAAAAATAGTCTATATGAAATAATTACATTTTTAAAACAAGGCACATGTTGTTTCATTTATTCTTCTCCTACCCACTTAAGCCCCCATGTTGCATCACCACTTCCTCATATCAGGGAGATCATATGATAGTTGTCTTTCTCTGCTTGACTTATTTCGCTAAGCATGATGCGCTCTAGTTCCATCCATGTTGTTGCAAATGGCAAGATTTCATTTCTTTTGATGGCTGCATAGGGGAGGGTATGTGCTTTGGTGAGTGCTGTGAAGTGTGTAAACCTGGTGATTCACAGACCTGTACCCCTGGGGATAAAAATATATGTTTATAAAAAATAAAAAATTAATTAAAAAAAATTTAAAAAAAATTGGACCTAAAAAAAAAAAAAAAAAAAAACAAGGCACATGTAGAAAAAGATACATATAATTAATTAATGGTAATTACATATGAGTGAAGGATTGTAGGGTTTTTTTGCTTTCATTGCTTAAAAGTAAACAGAAATTACTTCCATAGTAAGTTTAAAAAGCACTGCATGCAATTATAAAAAATTCAAATGATATGCAAGTATCATACAGTAAAGTGGAAAGCAGCACTCCCATCCCTGAGAAAATTCTATTCTTTTCCCAAGAAGAAGAGTAACCACTATTAACAGTTTGGTGTTATTCTTCCAAATATATCTATGTGAGTGTACACATAATATTATACATATATATATATAATATATATGAGATATATATGATTCATATTATATAGATTTCATGTAAATTATATTTTTGTATAAAATGTCTTACAGAAGGGGTCATACTGAAATAATATTCAATAACTTGCCTTCATCCAGGTAACAAAATACCATGTCCGTCTTTCCATATCTATCTTTCCATGTTTCATATCAAAGATGGATATGTTATGTTATGCTTCACTATCTTAACTGATTCATGGTGACCCAAAACAGAGGCACACTGTGACTGATTTACGTAGTCTATTATTGACGAATACCTGATTTGTTTCTAATGTTTTCTTACTACAAACAACACTGCTGTGAAACTCCTAGTGCATGTACCTTCTTGTAGGTGAGCAAGGATGATTTAAGTTAATTTCTAAAAGTAGAATTTCTGGGTCTCAGAGTACATATATTTTAATTTCTGATAGAAACCACAAATTGCCTCCCCAGAGATGAATCCAATTTATACCCCCAGCAGCGAATAGTCAATGACAGTCTCACCATATTCTCATCAACCCTAGAGATGATCTATTTCATTTTGATCAGTGGGCAAACAAATAGCATTTCATTCCACAGAAACACTTTGGGAAACTGTTCAGTAATTACTTTTGGTTTTTGAGCATTAGCCAGGAAACTGTTTTTATTTCAAATGTCTTCAATAACCTCTCCAAAATACTCATCACCGAAACCGTTGTACAGAATATTAATTCACTTCTTTGAGTTAAAATCTGAATTAATTTTCAGCTAATTTCAGTTATGGAACAAAATTGATAGTCTCATAAAAGACTATGGAAGGAGAAGTATAACGATATGGCTAGAATCAATGGAGACCCTAGAACACATCTGTATGCTTGGGTTCAGAAAGCAACCCTGACCTGGGTAGCACTGACCTACGAAATGGGACAAGAACAGACACATATATTGTCACTTCGGAAATTTTCAAAGAACAGTTTTAAAAGCAACCTGCTTGTTTATTACATAATCCCATATGCAGAGCTCCAGGGGAACTGCTTCTTATTCACTCCAGAGGGTAGCTCATCAGGGCAGAGAGGAGATGCATTAAAGAGACATTTGGATATTTACAAGGAAGAACGAGAGTAAGCTATTGTAGAACAAGGATGGCATCTTGGTGGTGAATATGAGCAACTGAGGGAGGGGGTGGACCAATCCTTAGAGGTGGTAATGATGAGACCACAGGAGCTAAGCATCATCTAATATGGGCTTCTTCATTGGGGGAAGCTCTGCTTCCTATAAAGATTACACCGTGACTATTTAGGGATTGTATTCTGGACCTGCATGATTCTGCCTCTTCTTGTGTCCTCTCTGTTCATGCTCTCAGGGGATCCAGAGATGGGACAGTTACTAAACCATCATGTAGGATCCAAGAGGCTATGCAGGAAGATATGGCCTGGGGTCCAAGGTGCCTGAATCTCACTGCTCAGGGCCACGGACTTTATCTCATGCTGGTGAGCAGAAAGTTGGGTGGTGCTCCCTTTGGATATTAGCATAGCTCTACAGGCAGATACTATCCCTGTTTTACAAAGGGTGTAATTGAGGCTCAGTGAGGCAAGTCCCCCACCTGAGATCACCTAGCTTCTGCGGTAGTCCACTTCTAGCATTGCCCCAAGGATGCCCACCCTCCTGGTAATCTCACCTTGCGCAATCCTTTTCCCATGAGTGTAGGCTGGGCTTAGTGCCTTGCTGCCAAGAAACAGAACAGAATTACCAGAGTGTCACTTTAGACATTAGGTTGTAAAACCACTGCAGCTTCAAGTTCCGCTTGCGGTGACAAAAAAAAGGTTTGGAACCAGTGGTGGTGACAACACAGCACTGTGAATGTACTAAATGCTGCTGAATTGTATGCTTAAAATGACTAAAATAGGAAACTTTATGTCATACATATGTGTATATGTGTGTGTAGCCATAATAAACAATTAAAACAAAACAAAACAGCAAGAGGTAGCTTCTGTCTCGGGACTCCCTCTGAGATTCCTCTCTCTGGGGGGAACTGGCTGCCATGTTGTGAGTAGCCCTTTGGAGAGGCCCAGGTGGTAAGGAAGGCCAGGTCTCTGGTCAACAACCACTAAGGATCTGAGGCCGACAGTCATGTAATTCAAGTTGGTCCTCCTTTGGTCAGCCTTGAGATGACTGTGGCCTTGGGAATGACTCTGAAGCAGAGGGACCCAGAGAAGCCATAATCAGCTTGCTTGTCCACAGAAACTGAGGGAGGAGCTGAAGCTGCTCAGTTTGAGGTCATTTGTTATGTGGCCACAGAGAACCAATAGCTATGAACTGACAAAGCTGCATTTCCACCCAGTTCCACCTGCTTCAGCAGTCTGAGGTCTCAATTAATTCATTAATGTATGCCTTCACTCCCATGTATTTTTGTGCCTGTGTACCTGGTATCTACCATGCTAGAGACAACACCTGGACGGAGGTACTAAGAGTCTACTTTTTCTAAACAAACAGGATCCATTCTACATAAGCTCTGACTTTACATCATGGGACCAACTTGCCAGTTAAGTAGAGCTGGGCATTGCAATCATGAGTGTTTCCATCTACCTCCCCTGTTACCTCATGTCAGCTCCCCTTCCTTCCCCCTGTCCTTCCTTCCTTGGTTCCTTCCCTCTCTCCCTCACTTCCTCTGTCCCTCCCTCTTCCCTACTCTCCTTCCTTTTTTTCTTCCTTTCTTCCTTCCTTCCCTCCCTCCCTCCCAGAGACAGCTTCTACAGTTCCTGTGGAGAAAGGGCATCTCCAGTCCATAATAAAGCTAGAGGCAAATTCACTGCACAGGGCCACCTGGGCACTGGTCTTGCTTCAGCTCCCAGGGCAGGAGCCTTGTTCATCCAGAGTTTGGCTACAGAATCAGAAGAGTCAGTTGTTTTAAAATGTTCTGTGATTTTGGACACTAGCCCTTTATCTGATATGTCGTTTGCAAACATCTTCTCCCTTTCTGTCAGTTGTCTTTTGGTTTTATTAACTGTTTTCTTTGCTGTGCAAAAGCTTTTGATCTTGATAAAGTCCCAATAGTTCATTTTTGTTCTTGCTTCCCACGTTCCTAGGAAGAAGTTGCTGTGGCTGAGGTCAAAGATGTTGCTGTCTGTGTTCTCCTCAAGGATTTTGATGGATTCCTTTCTCACATTGAGGTCCTTCATCCATTTTGAATCTATTTTCATGTGTGGTGTAAGGAAATGGTCCAATTTCATTTTTCTGAATGTGGCTGTCCAATTTTCCCAACACCATTTGTTGAAGAGGCTGTCTTTATTCCATTGAACATTCCTTCCTGCTTTGTTGAAGATTAGTTGACCATAGAGTTGAGGGTCTATTACATATAAATGTTATGATTATTTCTTCCATTTCTTTGAAAAAAAATGGATGGGATTTTGATAGGGATTGCATTAAATGTGTAGATTGCTTTAGGTAGCATAGACATTTTAACAATATTTGTTTATCTAATCCATGAGCATGGAACATTTTTCCATTTCTTTGTGTCTTCCTCAGTTTCTTTCATGAGTACTTTATAGTTTTCTGAGTACAGATTCTTCGCCTCTTTGGTTAGGTTTATTCCTAGGTATCTTATGGTTTTGGGTGCAACTGTAAATGGGACGGACTCCTTAATTTCTCTTTCTTCTGTCTTGTTGTTGGTGTACAGAAATGCAACTGATATCTGTGCATTGATTTTATATTCTGACACTTTACTGAATTCCTGTACAAGTTCTAGCAGACTTGGAGTGGAGTCTTTTGGGTTTTCCACATATAGTATCATATCATCTGTGAAGAGTGATAGTTTGACTTCTTCTTTGCCAATTTGAATGCCTTTAATTTCCTTTTGTTGTCTGATTGATGAGGCTAGGACTTCTAATGCTATGTTGAATAGCAGTGGTGATAATGGACATCCCTGCAGTGTTCTTTTCCACTGACCTTAGCAGAAAAGCTCTTAGTTTTTCTCCATTGAGAACGATATTTGTGGTAGGTTTTTCATAGATGGCTTTGATAATATTGAGGTATGTGCCCTCTATCCCTATACTTTGGAGAGTTTTGATCAGGAAGGGATGCTGTACTTTGTCAAATGCTTTTTCAGCATCTATTGAGAGTATCATATGGTTCTTGTTCTTTCTTTTATTAATGTATTGTATCACATCGATTGATTTGCGGACGTTGAACCAACCTTGCAGCCTAGGAATAAATCCCACTTCGTTGTGGCAAACTCAACACCCAAAGAACAAATAATCCAATCAAGAAATGGGCAGAGGACATGAACAGACATTTCTGCAAAGAAGGCATCCAGATGGCCAATAGACACATGAAAAAGTGCTCCACATCACTCGGCATCAGGGAAATATAAATCAAAACCACAATGAGATACCACCTCACACCCGTCAGAATGGCTAAAATTAACAAGTCAGGAAATGACAGATGCCGGAGAGGATGTGGAGAAAGGGGAACCCTTCTACACTGTTGGTGGGAATGCAAGCTGGTGCAACCACTCTGGAAAACATCATGGAGTTTCCTCAAAAAGTTGAAAATAGATCTACCTTAATGACTCAGCAATTGCACTACTGGGTATTTACCCAAAAGATACAAACGTAGTGATCCGAAGGGTCATGTGCACCCGAATGTTTATAGCAGCAATGTCTACAATATCCAAACTATGGAAAGAGCCTAGATGTCTATCAACAGATGAATGGACAAAGAAGAAGTGGTATATATACACAATGGAATACTATGCAGCCATCAAAAGAAATGAAATCTTGCCATTTCCAACAATGTGGATGGAACTAGAGGGTATTATGCTTAGCGAAATAAGTCAATCAGAGAAAGACAACTATCATATGATCTCCCTGATATGAGGAAGTAGAGATGCAACCTGGGGGGTTTGGAGAGTAGGAAAAGAATAAATGAAACAAGATGGGATCAGGAGGCAGACAAACCGTAAGAGACTCTTAAGGTCACAAAACAAAGTGGTGGTGGTGGGGAGGGGGTTAGGGAGAGGGTGGTGAGGTTATGGACATTGGGGAGGGTATGTGATATGGTTAGTGCTGTGAAGTGTGTAAACCTGGTGATTCACAGACCTGTATCCCTGGGGTTAATGATACATTATATGTTTATTTAAAAAATTAAAAAATTAATTAAAAAAATGTTCTGTGAAACACAGGCACAGACTGATTGTGTGAGTTCTTCCCAAAGTCCTTGAGATAAAGGCCCATAGAATGGGTAAGAACTAAACTTCTCTGACCCAGAGAGAGGGCGTTTTGCAGGATGGACTATGTGCAGGCCTGCTGGAAAATCTGAAGGGCAAGGGAAATGTTACTGAAAAATACCACATGGGCTCTTACTCTGTTTAACACCTCTTTCCCAAAGAGATTTTATACCCACAACTGAGTGATTTGGCTTTTCCTTTAATTGTGTCATGGGGGTGCAGCCTGGTCTCTCTCCTCCCTACCTCAGCACTAGATTTGGTTATTATCCTTCTCCTGCTGGTGAAGATGGCTTGTTTCATAAAGTAGAGAGTAGGCTCTAATTTGTTAAAAGAGACATGCACATGAAAACAACAGAGACCTGAAGTGAGTATGTGCTGAACAGTCCTTGGAGCTATACATGCTACTGCTTGCCATAGAAGAGATAGATGCTTGATTTTGATTTAAACCCAAATCTACCTAAATTTGCAACCAATGTTAAAATATTCCATTGTGCCAGTTACTAAGATGTTTACCAGTTAGGGGTGCTCACTAGAGCTCATCTAACACTCAGAAGACAAGCAAAGCCGGTGTGATGGGGAACGACCCAATTTGGTTACGATATCTCCGGTGTCTTACATCACTTTGGTTACTCCCACAAAAATTAAATTTTTTCAGCAATGTAAACTTAACAGTAAATATCTCCTTTTAGGAACCATCCCTATCTCGCACCATACTCCCCTAATCCTTCGATGATTTCCCTAGCCGTGTCCAAGTGGGATGTCATCCCCAGCCAAGCGTCCCAAACAGCATTCGAGGCTTCTGTTTTTTGTGTTAGCCTTAGGTGGTTCTATAAAAAAGCCAACCTCACTGAGAGAATTCTTTTTGAGTCTGCTATCCTCCTGAAGATCTGGGGCTTTTGAGCTAAGAGAGGCACAGACTGTGATCTTCACAGCAAACTCTGGATTAGGTGCACTAAAACATATGGCCACAGAGGGAGACGCATGCTACTTCCAGGGACATCCCTGTCCCGCTCTTTCTCCTTGGGCCACTCCCATCCTGTCAATCTCCCCCAACACCTCTAAGTTGGTCAAATCATTAGGGGAGGCCAATGCTGCTTACTCCCTTGTAGGGGTAAAAGTTTCAGGTGCAAATACCCTAAGGGGACATGAGAGGTGGACAAAATGAATTTGAATGGAGACGAATTTGGATGGGGTACATGAATGAATTTGAATGAGGCAGCAGAGACTTCAGAGATGTGGCTGAAAGACAAGAAGGGGTCAGAGCACTGTGTCCCAGAGGTAATGAGAGTCAGGGTACAGCTGAGGGATGAAAACACAAGCATCTCCTCCCAGCTCAGCTGAGGCCAGCTCTACCAGGTAGGGGTCAAGGATTACAGCAGCATCATGCCAGCCTCCAACTTCCTATTTTAAGATGACAGACCAGATTCACTCATACAGAAATAAAAGAATATTACACAAAGCAATAATCATCTAGAATTTCCTAATTACAAAAACATAACAGATTAGATCACTTTAGATAATCAAATAACTGAAATGTCCCTAATTGGAAAGCACTGTGCCAAAATGACTATTTAGAATGCATACGCCTGGGGTCTCCCAGATAGAAAAGATTTTAGGACTTGGGGGCCACGAGTCTCTACCACAGCTAAGCGACTACGCTATTATAGTGGGAAAGCAGCCACAGGCAATCTGTAAACAAATGGCTGTGGCTAGGTTTCAATAAAATTTTATTGACAGAAATAGTCTGTGAGCCAAATTTCATCCACAGACTGTACTGTATGCTGACCTCATGTTAAATTCATTATATCATGTTAAATGGAAGATACACCTTTCCACCACTCATACTTTGTACATCATAACATCTTACAATGGATTAGGTTCTAAAACTAGCAAGACAATAGACAGAATTATCTTGTGGATTTTAGAATTGCCAGCGGGAACAGCTACCTACTGAGGGAAGAGTGCATCGTGGCTTGCATATCGAGTTCCTTCTCGGTAATTCACTCTGACAGCAGAAGAGTTCATGCCACTGGAATTATCACTCATGCCAACGGTTTCTCCTGACTTAAATGCAAATGTGACAGGAAATCAGTGTATGCAACAACCTTGAATAATGTATAGGCTCCGTTTAAAGGAAAGGTAGAAACTCCTGCACCTTGAGCATTGTTTTATACTACTTTTAGTGTACCCTTGCTTAAATATGTATAAAACTAAGCCAACCCGATGCAAAAGTGCTTTTGCTTATTGTTCTCATGTAATTCTGAAATGAAAACACATACAAAAATTAAATACAAAGTTAGTAATGGTCAATCATGTGAAAATAATGTAATGGATGAGGGTGTCCTGCAGCCGTGAAATCTTTGCTTGTAGAACGAAGTGTCCCCCAACTGCCACCACCCTGAACCACAGTGAAGCAGCACCACGCCATTGCTGGGCCTTCACTTCACGCAGGACAGTATTTGCAAATCCGTTTCCCTTCTTTCTGCTCCGTCAAGGCCAGGACGGTGTCATACCCTCCTGGAAAAACAAAGTCCCGAAGTTCAGCAGGTGATCCAAAAATACACATACACACTGTTTCCCAAGGGGACCCCAAGTGCCCCAGGAATGCACCTGAACACCCCAGTTTGGAGCCGATGCCATGGACGCTGGATAACTGACGCCTCGTTATGTGTCTGAAGGGAGTTCCACCCTCCTATAAACCTCTCTAGTGTTTCCTATTTTCACCATTTAGGAGACACTAGGCATTTACGATGTTTTTCCTTCTATATCAATGACGGGCTGCTTCAGACGACAGCCCAGGCCGGTGGACTGTTCCTTGGAGGCTCAGGTTCTAACCCACCCGAGTTATGACTGCATGACTTCAAGAAAGCTACTTCATCTTCCACATGCCTCAGTTTCCCATCTGTGGAGTAGGGGCTACCCCCAGTGGTCTTCTCCATCCCTCACTTCCTCTACTGCTAAAAGAGCTAAAAGGAGGGAACTAAGTCCAAGAAGAGCATCTGACTAAGGTGTATGTAGAGACAAACAACATTTTCCTTGTGGAAGGAATCTCATGAATGCCTATGCTTTGGAAGAAAAACATCACAATTAGGGAATATTACAACTAAGATAGACCATAGAATGGAAACTGGGGACCTGATGTGCTATATCTTCTGATTTTTTTTTAAGAGAAACAGGATTATTTGGATTTGTTAAATAAAAAATTACCAATTTTAAAAAATTTGGCACTTTAGGACACGTGGGTGGCTCAGTCAGTTGGCTTGGGTCACAATCCTGGGACCTTGGGATGGAGCCCCACGTGGGGCTCCCTGCTCAGCGGGAAGCCTGTTTCTTCCTCTCCCACACCCCCTGCTTGTGTTCCCTCTCTCACTGTGTCTCTGTCAAATAAATAAATAGAATCTTAAAAAAAAATTGGCACTTAATTTTAAAAAATATTATTAAAGAAAGCACTCACCCAGCCCTTCCATTGTCCCCTTATAGTTTCTGCTCTTTGCCCACCATTCTGCTGGGTTCTTTTTGCATTTGAAGTGCTCTGCACATGTGTCCACTGCAGGACGGGGCACCTTGGAGAGGCAGGACTCTTGCCTGGGTTTCGTATCTTTAATGAGGTCGGAGGTAGGCACTCTAGCCTGGGCTTGCACTCAGTAATCGCAGAATGTTTGGAATTTAGGGGACTAGAGAGCGGCATCTGGAACATTCCTTCCAACTCAACCACCCTTTCCTTGGTTCTCACGTGGCTCCCACAGGAGGTCAGGAGGCACTTAACTTCATAAATTAAAGCAATTTATGGCTCTGGGGGAATTTATGAATTTCAAAAGCATTTACTGAATTCAGCCTCAGGTTTCTCCCCAATACTCGGTGTTGAGCTGCTGCATCAGCCTTAGGGGATTTTCATTTTGTATGAGAATAGGCAGTTTTGAGGAGGACACCATCCAGGGCAAGGGAAGAGGGACCCAGGTGGTAGTACCAAAGTGGAAAAATCAACTTTGATGTGCACTTGACAAAGACATGAAGGTCAGACCCCAACTATTTGGAAAGGAAAGTTGCTGTGGTGTTTTTGTGAAACACTGCTACTGAGAACAATAATTTTGTGGCATATATATTGTCCCTTTCCCTGTTTTTTCCCTCCTCATTAGGCAAAGAACAACCGAAGAATTATGGGGAGACAGAATCTGACGTCCAGGATGCCCCTTCAGAGCTGGGTTTCCGGGGAAAGAGGAAGAACTGTCATGCAATGGCGGAGACTCTGGGTCCCCCTCCTCAGCACCACAGCAGCTCTGGGGGTGGCTCAGAGCCTCTCCTCCCACCCCACAGGGGGGCAGGCGATAGCATTGATCAGCCACTGTCTAATTACCAGCTAACTAATTTGTTAGGAGGGGAGCTCCCAGGTCCCTGCTGTGTCTTAATAATTAATCCATAACCTGGGTAATCTGGCAGCCCTTGATCTCCTGATAGAAATCCACAGTGGGCCCTATCCCTGAGTCACAGAAGAGAGAAACCCAAGAGAAGCCAAGAGTTGTCTTTAGTCTTCCCTCTCTCAATACCCATCTTCATCACCTACCAAATGCTGTCAAATCTGCCTTCTCGATGTCTCTTGCCTCTCTGCCACTGCGTTCTCTCTGCTTCTCCTCTGGCACAGGACCTCGCATCTCTTGCCTCCATCACTGAAAACAAGTCTCCCTGCCTATCCCCCACTTCTCCCCACCCCACCCCATCCTCCTTTCCGTTCCCAGAAAGGTCCATATGACACAGGTTAAGACACGTTACTTCCCTACCTATAAACCTTACCTAAATTCCCCCACTGCCTATAAAATTAAGTCCATGATCTTGTGCGTGGCATTCAGTCTCCCATGATCTGAACCAGGGGCACTGCCTCGGAGAACAAGCACTTATTCTTAAGTCAACCACATTGACGCTGGCTGACATGAAGGGCTCAGCCCTGTTGGGCGCACAGGGAGAGCACACCCTTCTGTGACTCTGCACACTGCAATAAAATGGTGACCCCGGGGTAACACAATGACTCGCCCTCCAAGAAGGAGCCTGTAAGAAATATCTTGTTCATTTCCCCAGCCCATCACCATCTTACTGGATGCTTTGGACGCAGTTGATTGCTCTCTCCCTCTTTAATCCAGCTTCCACTTCTCTTCTTGCAGGCTCCTTATCTTTCCCCTGCTTTTCCGACTGCTCCTTCTGGGTTTCCTTTCCTAATTCCTCTTTTCCTTCCTCCTATTGGAGGATCCAGGAGCCCTTGGACCTCTTTTCAGTCTTTATATTCATGCTCTTGGAGATCTTATCTGGTATTGTGGCTTTTTCTTCCTTTTAAAGATTTATTTATTTATTTCAGAGAGAGAGAGAGAGAGAGAGAATGAGGACACGGGGGGGGGGGGGCGCGAGGTTAGGGGGAGAGAGAACTTCAAGCAGAGTTTGCATTGAGTATGGAGACGAATGCAGGGCTTGATTTCACAACCCTGAGGTCATGACCTGAGCTGAAACCCAGTCAGATTCTCAACCAAGTCAGATGTGCCACCCAGGCACCCCTGGTGATGTAGCCCTTTAAAAGAACTTTTAGACTCTGATGACCAAAACTCTGTAGTTCTGAATTCTCCTTAAGCCCAGACTTGAATATCCAATGACCTACTTGATATCATCACTAGGAGGAAGCTCAAGGTCACTATTGAAACTAATAAGTTTATTCACTACCCTTTCAATCTGTTCCTTCCTCCAGTTTTATCTTATTCTTTCTAGACATCTCATTAAATAGCAACATTATCCATTTAACTACTCAGACCAAAAATTTGGGTGACTTCTTAAGCAGATCTGCTCAGACCACCCTAACTAAAACCCTAACTGTCCTTCTCCCAAGGGTCCCTCCTCTGCTCTATTTTCTTTCTGTCTGCCACAACACGTACCATCTTCTGAATATGCACTACAGTTGACTGTTTTTTACTTGTTTACTGTTTCTGGCTTTGCCCTGCTAGAACATAAGCTCTACAAGGGCAGAAATCTTTGACCATTTTGCTCACAGGTATATCCAAACACACAGAACAATGGCTGGTCCATAATAAGTGTTCAATAAATATTCATAAATGAACTCTGATGTTTGACTCATCTCTTTCCTTCATAGCTCACATATGACCCAACATCAATGGTGAATGAGCACCTTCAAAACACACAAGCACCTGACTTCTTCTCACCACCTCCACTAATACTCCATTCCAAGTCCCTTTCTTCTTTTACTTGGAATGTTCCAGTAGGCTCTCACTGTACCTCCCTGCTCAACTAGAATCCATTCTTTAGTGCCCAAAGCATCCAGAATGTCTTTTTAAAGCCTAAATTAGATATGTGCCTTCCATTACAGATAGTGGTCTACATAAAGTTCCTCCTACTTTGGCCCTGCCCATATCTCTGGTCTCATTTCCTGCCACGCTGCTCCTCACTCCACACTTTCCAGCTGCAGTGGCCTCTTGCTCATTGTTGGATAATCAACCTTACTCTGAACTCAGCTTTCCATGTGTTCTGTGCCTCACCTGGTAAACATCTGCCAGACCTTCATGGGGCTCCTTCTTCTGATGACTCAGGCTTCTGCTCAAATGTCCCCTCTGTGGGGAGGCCTTTCTTGACCACCCCATATGCTACCTTCCACCATCATCAAACATTATCCCTAATCAAAATTTCTCCATAGCACTTGTACAGGAAATAAGACTTATTTGGTTACTTGTCTATTGCCTGTTTCCTTCATGAGAATGTAAACTTTAAGGGGACAGGGGCTTTATGTTGTTCATTGCATATACCCAGAGTCTAGAAATGCCTCACACATAGTGGATGCTCAGTAAATATTTGCTGAATATATGAATAGAAAACCACTGAGGTAGCACCCAGTCCTCTCCAGAGCGTGTACTCTTCATGCGGGAGAGGTCTCACATTAGAGGAGGCAATTCTACTGGTGGAGTATTTCCCAGGCCTGACCTTGCACCTCACTGGGGTTCAGGCCAAAGTGCAAACAGCAGGCAAGGGCTTCCACCATGACCACAAGGGCCATTCAGAACTAGTGTTCTGTCCTTACACTGATAAACAGTTCAGTCTGTGCTTGGCTTCTGTGAAGGTCTGTCAAGGGAACAAGTCTAATAGGAGACAGCATCTCTCTGGAAGCCAGTTTAACCTGAGGGCTAATAAGAGAGACAGATCCAATTAAGTCCCTGGAGTCCAACCTGAGAGAGTGGAAAAGAGAAAGAAAATTATCTACTACCAACCAGGAAATGCCTTTCATTACTTTTTATTTATTTGTCTTGTTGCCTTTTATTTACTGTGGAGCTTATACCAAACACTCAGCCTCTAGGCACAGAGATGTGCAAATTAGATGTTTTAAGGGATTAACAGGAAAAGGAAGTCTAGAAGTTGCTAAAGCAATGACGCTAAGAAAAGGTTCCTAATCTCCTTTGTCCTTTTGCTGGAAAGTGAAAGGAGATTCTCCTTCAGTACCTCCTCTTGACAGAGCCAGCAGAGGACAAGGATGTGCACTCAGAGGCGTTACAGTAAGGTGTGAATTCTGGCCTGGGCTACAGACTCTGGGCAACTCACTTTCGCTCTCTGAGATTTCCCTCTCCTCACATGTGGAGTGATGGTTTCATTTTTCTTCTTACCATTGTACTCCCTTCTCTTGAGGATCTGTCTGAGACAGAGATAAGCAGAGATAATGGTGCAGCCTAACCTACTTGCCATCTGCTGTCAAGATGAGAAAGAACTCCACAGATGGTGGCCAACGTGTGCTGTTACTCCCACCATCAAGAAAACAACCCTTTGAAGTTCCCAGATCCAATATCATGGGGGTATGCCAGATGCACGTTAGACAAACACCCATTCATTGATTATTAATTGTCAGATGGGAGCTGCTGTGCTAAGAGAGGTCCTCTACATTCAGGGAACTTCTGGTCAGCAGGAGGAGTTAGATGTCAATAAGCAAAATGCCCCAGTGCATGTCTACCTGCTCAATGATCTCAAGGAAGGCCATTCATCTCCTTGAAGACACACAGTAGAGGCTCCTGACCCTGAAAAGGGACACTGAGTGAGTTCTAATGGGTGAGCAGAGGCTTCCCAGGCAGCGATACAGAAAGGGAACAACCCATGCAAGGGCTTAGAGGGGAGGAACCATCGTGGGTTGCAGAAAGGAAAGTGACCACAGAGGTCAGTGTGGATGGAGTTGGACACAAGAGGTAGAGAGGTGCGATGAGGCCTCTGGTGGCCTCCTGGGGACAGGGAGAGCATGCGTCAAGACCTCATTCATAAATACAGATGTGAGCCACAGTTTGCTTATTAGGTTTTTAGGAAATAGTGCATTGAACATTTTTTTATCTTGATTACTGACTTTTGGCACTGCCTTTTGTTTGCATCCTATCTCCATCCCTTAACCCTAGCATCCTTGGAGAGCCATGATAGGTTTTAAGAAAAGGAGTCAGATGATCAGTTTCCCCTCTTTAAAAGATAATGCAGAATTCACTTAGAATAATAACAATGAGATCATTTCTTAAATAGAGTAGAAGGGGCACCTGCGTGGCTCAGTTGGTTAAGCACTGGGGTAATGGTTTCAGTTCAGGTCATGATCTCAGGGTTGTGGGACTGAGCCTGTGTTGGGCTCCATGCTCAGCAGGGAGTCTGCTCGAGGATTCTCTCCTTCTCTCTCTCTGTCCCTCCCTCTACTCTCATGTTCACGCACATGCACTCTCTCTGTCCAATAAATAAATCTTTAAAAAAAATAAAAAATATAATATAATAAAATAAAGTAGCCAGGGTATGCCTGGGTAGCGCAGTTGGTTAGGTGTCCAACTTGGTCTCATCTCAGTCTTGATCTCAGGGTCATGAGTTCAAACCCTGTTTAGGCTCCTGGGTGGGTGTGGAGCCTATTAAAAAGAAAAAAAAAAGTAGAGTAGCAAGGAAGCATTCCCATGGAAAATGAACTAAGGTTATCAAACCCATTATGAAAATAAACATATTGCTAAGGAGGAGAGAGAAATCTCTTTCTTCCTGATACCTAGTAGTGGTTTGTCAAGTTCATTCAATGAGACAACCTACACTTCTTCTTTTTTTTTTTTTTTTAAGATTTTATTTGTTTATTTGACAGATAGATCATAGGTAGGCAGAGAGGCAGGCAGAGAGAGAGCGGGGGAAACAGGCTCCCTGCTGAGCAGAGAGCCCGATGTGGGGCTCAATCCCAGGACCCTGGGATCATGACCTGAGCTGAAGGCAGAGGTTTTAACCCACTGAGCCACCCAGGCACCCCACAACCTACACTTCTAATCTCAAGGATTTACAGAGATTTCAAAAGGACTAAGGTAAAGATTGAATGGCTAAAAAAGAGGCACCATCAGGAATTTCTGCTCATTAACAATGCCGTCCAGGCTTTGAAATGCTGCACAGCTTGGTGGAAAGCTGGGATCCCATTAACAGTAATAAACTATAACAAAAACTTTAAGGAGTAAAACTATATAACTCAAATTCTCAGCTGACCACACTTCATCCCCTAGAATCTGCTCCTCATACTTCTAGAAGTCTCTGGGCTTTTCCCATGTATGTGCTCCAACACTTCTCATCCCAGGAAGCTCCTTTTGGGTGCCCACCCTGCCCCAGTGCAACCAATGGAGAACTGGGGTGTGGAGCATGAACCCCAAGACTCTCCACTGGCCCTGAGGGATGAGTTGCTGGGAAGCTGTCAGGAAGCTGCTCTGGGGACCTCCTCCCCTGCCACTGTCACCCTGGGTAAAACCACAAGTGGCCATCACACGCAAGCAACAGCTGTCTCCAACTCCCTACCACGCATATGAGATCCAAGATGTCTCTCTCCTTATTCCCCACTTGCTTCACAGAATCCAACGATGGAAAGATAGTCCTTTCCTATACAGAAATAAGAGTGACTGAACACTGAAATTGCCAGTAGGGAGTAATGAAGTCGACAATTTTATTTACCAGAGTGAGAAAATAGCTGCTGCTCTTCCCAGAGAGTTCTGTGTACTGCTCTCCCCTGGGAAAGATAATCACTGAGGAGGCACAAGGCTGCTAGGCTCAGGCAGCCTCGATAGACTCCAGGTGATGGGGGGGGGGGCATGGCCAGGTGCAGGTGCAGGGACCCAGGCGTGTCCCTCCACCAGGGAAGGGAGACACAGGTTGGTTGGGTAAGGGGGACAGAGATTTGACTTAACAGAAAGTTGCCCAAGACTAAAGGTAATCTGGAATCTTGTGCATTTCTCAACCATACACTATTTGTTTCTTCCTAAATAAAACAATACACGCCCTCATACACACACATGATACTAAGGGTGTGGTCAACACTAATAAATCCAGCCCCAGGTCAGCCAATGAGGAGCTGGCAAGTAAAACCATAAGAAAAAAAGGATGTTATATAAAATAGGCAAAAAAAAAAAAAAATCCGAGTTTTAGCATAAGAATTCAGATGGCATGGTTGTTATAACCATGGGTGATCGTTAAGGGGTCATCTGAGGGCTCATTAGTTCAAGGCAGAAAGTTCCTATTTTGCCGTGGTTCAGTGACCGGCTGCACACTGCAAACTGACGGAGAGCTAGTGTCTCCTTCCCGCAAGAGCCTGCTCCTAACATTAGGTAATGAAAATCACTTATTCCACAAGGATCAAGGCCCTACCTTTTCAGTGAGCTTCTAGAGGCAGCTCAAAGTGTAGCTCCCCTTAACTTCATGCCTGAATCTCTTATAGAGTGTCTTGCTGCCCATAGCCTCTCCTTCACAGCAATTATCAGCCTAGGTAATTAAACATGAATTTGTATGATTATTCATTAAGGTCTCTCTCTTCCCCTCTAGACTGCAAACTTCACAAGACACGGAAAATCACGTCTCGTTACTCTGGCTGGTGTTCCTGGCAGCCAGTGCAACCCCTGACACACACTGGAAGTGCAGGGAACAGAGGAACAGAAAGCACTACCCACTTAGGCCTTCAGATGTACGGTTCCACCTTAATTGTAAATGAAGTTTTATTGGAATGTAGTGACACTGTTCTTTAGGTATCATCCACAGCTATGATGTGGAGTTGACTCGTTTTGACGGAGACCATATGGCCCACAACACCTAACGTGGTTACTATCTGGCCATTTATAGAAAAAGTCTGTCAATCCCTGTATTAGACCACGGCTTTCACTAAGCTTAGAATGACTCCTCCTTCGTCCTCCCAGCACCGTTTTCCTACTGAATACTGCCCCAGGCCCTCGAGCTTAAGAAAACTTTTCACTAGAGATACAAATATCCCTTGGTTGGGACGCCTGGATGGCTCAGACTGTTAAACATACAACTCCTGGTGTCAGCTCAGGTCATGATCTCAGGGTTGTGGGATTGAGTCCCGGATTGGGCTCCATGCTTGGTGGGGAGTCTGCTGAAGAGTGTCTCCCTCTGCCCCTCCCCCTACGTATGCTTGTTCTCGCTCTCTAAAATAAATAAATAAATAAATAAATAATCTTTAAAAACAAGATTGCCTAGTAAATTTCTCTGCTCAATATGAGTCTTCTCTCTATTACTGAATTCTTTTCTTTCTTTCTTTCTTTCTTATTTTTTTTTTTACAACTAATTACAATTAATTTTAAGGCTTGTTGGGATTATGAGGGATTAATCAGGCTCAAACTAGAACAAGACTGCTCCCAGGCACCACATTTCCAGCAAGACCAGGGAAATCGAGGCTGTGCTATGACACAGGAAGAAGCACATGACAGGACAGTAAGTTAAAAGAATTACTTGAAATTGTGTGCATTGTAACAAGTGGTGTAAAAATGGGAATACAGAGAAACAAAGACTGAAAGGAAGATTCAAAATGAAGCCAATTGTTGGGATAAAATAGTGGAATTATCATTAATTTTTTTTTTCTCTTCCCATGTGTTAACCTCCACGGACCATGACGCCAATGGCGGCCGTGCAGGTACCCTCCAGCAGACAGGCCTTGCATCATGTGTTCCTCATGGCAAGCCCAGAGCAAGGCACAGTCTACTCTGTTCCTTGTGATAATTATGTTCTACAAAGCATTGGTTCATACTGAACCACTGCTCCTAGAAGAAACACAAGGTTGGTTTCCTGGGAGCCTTTGCTCACATTTTTATCAATGGATCAACACTAAAAGTTGGCTTGCGTGTTTCTATTTCAGGACACCTTATTTAATATATTTTGATTTGCTAACATCGAACTCATAGGCAGAAGCCCTATAACTCATGCCTTGACAAAGTTTACCAACCACACACGTCTTTTCCCTGAGTCATGTCACAGCCTCCTTGCACTTAGGAACACAAGAGAGAGCACAGCAGCTCTGCTGATGGGGAGCCAACTTGAACAGGGACATCACTGACAAAAAGCACAAAGAATGCAAAAAATGCGGCAACAAATAGAAGGAAAAGAGGACACTTGTATGTAGCCTAAGGGGTAAAGCAAGGAGTCTGAGGATTTGGTTCAAATGTGTTATTAGTTTTCCCATTTTACTGATGGGAAATCTCAGAAGAAAAGGTTGCAGGAGGAGATGGTGGGGGAGAGAAGCAGAGGACAAGCTTCTAAGATCCCCATGTTTTTTTAAGGGAACATTAATGGGCGTTTAAAATCAGGAAGGCCGGGCGCCTGGGTGGCTCAGTGGGTTAAGCCGCTGCCTTTGGCTCAGGTCATGATCTCAGGGTCCTGGGATCGAGGCCCACGTCAGGCTCTCTGCTCAGCAGGGAGCCTGCTTCCTCCTCTCTCTCAGCCTGCCTCTCTGCCTGCTTGGGATCTCTCTCTCTCTCTCTGTCAAATAAATAAATAAAATCTTTAAAAAAAAACCAAAAAACAAAAAACAACCAGGAAGGCCTTCCTAATGTTGAACTTGTCTTTGAAATTTCAAACTTGTTCTTTGTTTTGCCTACTGCCAAGACAGCAAAAGGCTGCCAATCTGCATATTCAGGCACACGAGTCCATTGCCAAGTTGGAAAGGGTCTGATCTAAGGAACCAAGCTAGATTTTTACGGCAGAATTAATAATCAACTGGTACTAACAGACCACCCACGTGCCCTAAGCTTTTTAAGGTGGCAGACTCAGCACAACACTCTTGTAGCCACGATGACACGGACATCTCTGAAAAATGTCATCATTCTGTCAACCAAGTTTTGTGTTTTTAGGGGTGTACTGCAGTGGCGTTTCCCAAAGTATTCAAGACAAGTTCAGCAGTATTCTGCCAGGCAAAGTTCATTTATTTAGGACCAAGTTTCTTAATGTCAATCACATAGTTAAAAAAAAAAAAATTCAATACACATATTTGAATAAGGCAGGACATTTGCTTAGATGCATTAACACCATCAACCAATCATGATGGCTTTACATTTCCCAGCCCTTTTTAGAGCTTTTTGAGGGCTTTTCTATTCATTCTCTTTTTTTTATTTGAAGCATTTGCTATGTTTACGAAGCAGAAAATCCACACGGCCATTTCTTGACATTTTCCATTCAGGTAGAAACTGACCCTTCCACCTGAATGTGTTTGATCATTACATCAGCTTTTCTGCATCTGAACACAGTCCTCTCAAGGGCTCCAAAGGAGTTCTGTTGCCCTAGAGACAAACATTATTCCCATGCATTTATGCAATCAGATCCCACAACTGCTTCTACTGACTCACTGAAGCTGGGACACATGTATTCAGCGTCTATTTAAATATCACTTATTGCCATAGTAGCTAAGCACTTGGATAAGTCTGCTATTTTTGCAAGAAAATAGAAAAACAGTAGAGAAAAATAAAAAGATGTTGGCGCTAAGGCCTAGCTGCGATCATTTGCCTTGGCAAATAAAGCAAGAAGGTGAGAATCAGGTCAACCTGTCCCCAATAAAAGGCATCGGTCATCTGGAATGTTTTCGTTATCCTGGACAGAAATAGGTCACCTTAGCACACACAAAGTTGCCCAACTGAAGTTCTTGGGAAGTTAGAAATAAAGGGAGTAGACGTTTAGCAGAAGACTTGTCCCCCTCCCAAAGGAGTCCGAAGTGCTGGAGAAGATGAACAAGTCAACACCTGTTCCAGGAAATCTACCTCCTTCTACCCAGGTGACTTGCAGTCTCCCATTAGGATGCTGGTGACATGCCGCATGGTAGTCACGCAAACTCTGGTTGTGTTTCATCAGCACTGGTGCCCAATGAAATGCACTCTGGAGGAACGCGGGGCAGGATGGAGGACAGATTTTGTCTACTTTCAGGATTCTTGGGTTTCATGTGGCTCAGCGAGTTAGAAATGGGATCAGACAGTGGCATCTGCTTTGGTCCACGAAAGAGCAAGGCCAGTGGGCTTGGCCACCACCTCCAGCCACAGGCTCTGAAGGCAAAAGCACCAGACTCAGACCACCAGACGAGGCCCCACCCAATGAGCTGCCTAAAGGCCAATCCCTTCTTAGAGACTCATTTTTTGCCATCGAGAGAAGAGATTAACAACGACACTGACAGGATTATTTTGAAGATCAACCACGTAATATTTGGAGAGTAGTCAATACATCAGAACACTGGGAACAGATGCTAATTTTCACAACTTTTAATTACTACAATCTCTTTCATATAGAGCATTTATATCGAGTCGATAATCCCATCCAAATAATTCACCCTGTATGCCAGTTAGCTACACCCCGTTCCTCATATGAAGTATTGTCATCTTGTGGTGTCAAATACTGACTGAAATAAATGTGTGATGGAGAGGACTTGGGTGTAATCATGATGGTTATGAAGAGTTTTCTCTGAGGGGATTTGAATAAGATTGGACCCGGCACAAAATGAAACATGTCATTTACAGAAACGCTCAGAAAGGAATAGATAAGTACATACATTTAACAAAATATATATTTGTGCAAATAATACTTTGTGCCAGTAGGAGAAAAGTATGTATCTTCTTGTGCTTAGGCAAATGATAAGCTTTGCCAAATGACAGAAAAACAAATTTGACATTTTCATGTTGACTCCAAGATGAACCGTGTAAAGGAATGTATGCAAGTTCTCCTCTCCTGCCTGTTGTTTCAAACTAAGCATTTCTGGGCCTGGAGTTTGTGTGAATAGCCATGGAAATGGCCATAGTTTATTTGTAGCTATTACATAATGTGTACAAAATATATTCAGGGAAAGCATAACTGAACTATGACCTCAGTAACTAACAACAATATCATTTTTTTATTATAAAGCATTTTGTTTTCTTTTAAATTTAATTTTTCCAGTGTTTCAGGATTCATTGTTTATGCACCACACCCAGTGCTCCACACAATCCGTGCCCTTCTTAATACCCACCACCAGGCTCACCCAACCCCCCACCCCGCTCCCCTCCAAAACCCTCAGTTTGTTTCCCAGAGTCCACAGTCTCTCATGGTTCATCTCCCACTCCGATTTCCCCCAACTCAGTTCTCTTCTCCTCCCAGTGTCCTCCGTGTTATTCCTTAGGCTCCACAAGTAAGTGAAATCATTCTAATGGTTTCCCTTAAGAGGTTGATTGGATTGGGTTTTTTAATTTGTATGTATATAAAATAACTTTGTTGTATGAACAGGTCATGGCTAAATGCCCGTATTTTTTATTGTTTTTATTAAGTATCTTAAAGAAGTTGTTTATAGGCCTCACAGACTCTTTCTGTAAATTATATAATTTATTTAGTCAGTAAATACTTGTGGAGAGCATTGTAAAAAAAAAAAAAAAATCAATGAGGTCCAATTCCTGCCCACAAGAAACTTTTTTTCTTTTTTTTTTTTTAATTTATTTTCAGCATAACAGTATTCATTGTTTTTGCACCACACCCAGTGCTCCATGCAATCCGTGCCCTCTCTAATACCCACCACCTGGTTCCCCCAACCTCCCACCCCCCTGCCACTTCAAACCCCTCAGATTGTTTTCAGAGTCCATAGTCTCTCATGATTCACCTCCCCTTCCAATTTCCCCCAACTCCCTTCTCCTCTCTAACTCCCCTTGTCCTCCATGCTATTTGTTATGCTCCACAAATAAGTGAAACCATATGATAATTGCCTCTCTCTGCTTGACTTATTTCACTCAGCATAATCTCTTCCAGTCCCGTCCATGTTGCTACAAAAGTTGGGTATTCGTCCTTTCTGATGGAGGCATAATACTCCATAGTGATATGGACCACATTTTCTTATCCATTCTTCTGTTGAAGGGCATCTTGGTTCTTTCCACAGTTTGGCGATCGTGGCCATTGCTGCTATAAACATTGGGCCATACAGATGGCCCTTCTTTTCACTACATCTGTATCTTTGGGGTAAATACCCAGGAGTGCGATTGCAGGGTCATAGGGAAGCTCTATTTTTAATTTCTTGAGGAATCTCCACACTGTTCTCCAAAGAGGCTGCACCAACTTGCATTCCCACCAACAGTGTAAGAGGGTTCCTTTTTCTCCACATCCCCTCCAACACAGAAGAAACTTTTTGAGAGAGAAACAACATCTGACCAGTGACTCAAAGAATGTGTGAGTTGGGGATACATAGAGACAAGATACAGGGACAACAAAGTTCCTTCTAATTAGAAAATTCCTATCAAAAGCAAACCTCTGACTCAAATGTTACAGAAACGGCAGAGGCTATCAACTGGCAGGAAATTCTTTAACTGTGTAGACTGCTAGAGAACAATGCCCTAAATGGCACATTATTGGGTTTGATATATTGATCACCTAGAATATTTACCCTGAGTTGAGCCAACACAAGTAAATAGACCTTCCAAGACAAAGAGATTTGACTCCCAGCACGCACCAGACCCCTCGATCCCCGAGGCAGACCCAGTCACACAGAGGCAGCTCAGATCCACAGAGGAAGGAAAAGCATTCTCCACATTTAATTTGAAGTGTGAGCACATCTGCTGTGGTGTTTCTTTTCTTCTTTGTTTTCAAACTCCTCTGCAATCTCTTTTCCCACTTGCTGCAGGACCTCTCCCTGTTTCCAGGTTTAGTGTGTTATTTATGTCCTCTAAACTACGTTGTCCCCCCAACCCTCACCCTATTGTAAATTGCTGTACTATTTACGTACCAAATTGGAACTGTGTGTCTGGCCTTAGGGGTTGAAGGTTAATAATTGTTCTTAGTGAATGAATGGTAAAACCACTGTAGAACCAGCCAGATACAAAAATGTACCTGCAATTATGCCTATATTGTTATGGTAATTTATAGACCTAGAATATAAGGAATTGGCTGGACCCAATGTCCATTAATCACACAAATTATACCAGAGGCTACACTGGATTTTGGGTGCACACACAGCAGAGATGTATTATTACGAATGTGAAAGGTACAGAGACCTTTGTGGGCACAAGAAGCCATTCAGCTGGGTTTGAACATTACAGCACAATTACCTAAGCTGGGCTTGCTTTGTCCCAGCAGAAATGGAGCACTGCCATTGAATACTTGATATCCTGTAGTACTTAGCTTCTCATTTTAAAGTGACACAAAGTAAGGCTATCATCAGATTGAGTAGAAGAGGACTTTTAAACCTGCAATTAATAGCCCATCTGAAGGCTAGGAAGAATGCGTGTTCAAAACCACAGCCACAGAAGCATACACCTTTGCCCTCCGTGGTCTCCATCAAACGTTGCAGGGACTCTACTGTGTGGTCCAAAAAAGTACTAGCTTAGGGTGGGCCACGGGAAGTGAACTGACCTGACATTATTCTTTCTTCTCACATGTATATCATGTATAAGAGACGGTATGAAAAGCAAGTCATCAATGACAACCACACTAGATGTCTTTCTAAGAGCTTCAGAATGCATTTTGTTAAGTACTGCTAAACTTTGTCCATTCCAACATTTAACAAAAAATAGTCATTGGCAGATTTCCCAGGATGGATGGTCCTTCTTCCACACCACAGAATTGCTGCTGACCTTATCTAAAATAGTGTATGCACTCCTGCAATTTATTCTCTGCTTCTTTGAAAACATCATCCATATTTTAATTTGCTCTCATCTGGACCAGGTTTCCACTCGACTTTCAATGTGGATGGATGTTCCCGTCAGCATTTTTCCCGAATAGCCCACCCACCGTCTCTTGCTCGCTGAATTAAAAAGCCCACAGTGTTGCTGGTTTGCACCCCCAGCATCGACCTTGCATTTTAAAACTTGGGGAGTTTTCTTTTGGAGTTAATAAGCTGTACATGTTCAAAAGAAAAAAAATTAGGAAAAAAACTCAACCCTGATATCATTATGGAAAGAACAATTTTCATTTCTGAATTGTTGCAAAAATCCAAACTGAACCATAATGCAAAACAAGAAGCAGAAAGCAACAAATCTCAGTAATTTTCCTTCCCCTTTCTGTAGTAAATTGGTCACTTAGTAATCCCTGAGTATACACACATTCATCACTAACAATCACTCCTATTGCTGCCACTGTATATTTGCATAATAAAGACAAATTGTTGGTAACTCAAATTAATTGTAATGTGAGCTACCCTTACACATTGTATTAGGCACGTAAAAGGCACTCAAATGCTGTTTAGAACAAAAGAGCCTCATGCTGTTGGTGGGAATCAGCTCTCTTGCATTCAAAGTTAGCAAGAACCTGATGATTTTATCACATTGCTGAGCTATTTCCAAGAAAATACCTATCTTCCAGATCTGGTTGAAGAGTTCTCCATTCCACACAATGCAGACTGTAGACAGTATATCATGCTGAAGGAATCTGCTCGGTCCTGGTCCTGCTAAGCCCTGTTCTATGGCATACAGAGGTTTTCTGAATCCTTACACCTGGAGGCTCAAATCCCAGTGATGTCAATTCAGCCTTTCATTCTTCAAAGGCAGACGCATTTAAGTAACAAGCAATTTGCTCTCTTGCAAAGCTCTGAATGATGGCAAAAATGAGTGTCCTGTCAGCGCCTTGTGGTCAGAAAAGACCTGGCTTTGAACACTGACTGCACAGCAGTTACAAGGGCCCAGATCAAAACATCCGGTAACATCTGGTACTGATCCAGATGGCATAGTAACTACCCAGCAAAGCAAGTTATTTCATCTGCTACACAGCTAGTCACAAAGATCAAGGATGGGAAATCCCTTTCCCAATTTTCTGAACTAACAATGACTTTCTAATATGTGAATTATTATTAAATGGAGACAAATAAAGGGGGGTATTTTTAATATCAACACTGTAGAGATACCAAAGACATGCATTACAATGTCAAGTTTCCATTCTCTGACCAGGATTTTCCAGGACTAAGAGAGCACCTGAACACAGATACAGGTAGAGAATTATAGGACAGGAGGTTTCTACACTCTGGCTGTCAAGACGTGTGGGGTGAATTTTCAATTCTTAACACTGTTGATGAACCTAAATATGCCTCAGAAGAATAGGCTTTGGGGCATTTCTGAGACAGTCTTCCATGATAGCCAACTGAGTCCCTAATGACCTAAGGTTGAGACTGTCTTAAGAGAAGAAAGGTTGTGTATCATATAGACCAAGATCAAATTGCTGCTGTCTTTTATGAAGGTTGGAGAAAGCCATTCAACAACTGCATCCACTCTGTGCAATTAAACATTCAGCATCTTTCATATTCCATGGTAAGAACAGCTACTATACGGGAAGTCCCTTTGTCTAGGCCAACTCAAGAGTTTTGGTGCTAAGATGCTGGGGACACCTGTGTCACTTAAGTGCTACAACCAAGGTGGCAGCTCAAATATAAGCATAGGTGTAATGCACTGAGGTTTCAATAGACTCTAGCAGTTCTTGCCACTATAAGTTATCACATAAATAATGGAGAAGAAATGAACTTGCTTTATAATTCTCCCACCAGTAAAAGCTCAAACTTCCTTCTCAACCTCCCATTCATTTCCCACCTTTGAAAATCCAAGTAATTATCAAGAGATGATCTGCTATACCAATATAGAGAACACCTGACCCATCAGAACAAACAGGTAAAAAGTTGTGTTCTTCTGACCGTGATGTTGGATTGGTATCAACCCTTAGATAGCAGTGGTTCATGAACTTTAATGATGGTGGGCCTCTTAAAACACTGATTGCTGCCTCCCTCTACTTTTGATTCAGTAGGTCGGGGGTGGAGCCTGAGATTTTGCATTTCTAACAAATTCCCAGGTGATGTTGTCCTCCAGGCTCAGGAACCAAACTTTGAGAATCACTCTTATACCAGAGGATTCCATTCACAAAAAAAAACCTAAAAGAGCAGCCTCTTCAGGTATGCAGTTAACAGAACAGTGCAGGAAGGGGACACCTAGGTCATGCAGAATTGGTGCTGGCAGAAGCCAGTGCAAATAACTTGGCTGAATTATCCCTGCTCCTTCTATGACCAGAGACATACTTTGTGTACAGCAGGGGCTAACACAAAGGCTTGCCCTTCCTTACCAGGGGGCTATGTTACAGTAATCATCAGTGCTGTTGCCTATACTTGTAGGGAATATCTGTTAGTTCTATCAACACGGGACCCACCACGTGGCGGGCACTATTATAAACCGGGCAGGGCTTGCTAGCTCAGGGCGGCTGCGCAGAAGTTGTTGAAACATGAAAAGCTATCCTGATAGCCGTCCTTAACCAAGTCAGATGGATTTGAGGGATCCCTGCAGGCTCTCCACACCTGGGGCCAACACTCAGATGCTGGTTAAGCATACATTTTAGCCTTTGGAGAATTGCAAACAGATAACTTGCATAGCAGGAGAAAAAGATTTTTGCTTACAATTTTTGGAAAATTCTGTTCCAATGCTAGGGCTCATTTGTCCTTTTTTTTTTTTTTTTTTTTTTTTCATTTCTCAAAGCAGTACCTTATTTTTCCAAGAAAGGGTTTGGGCCAGATTTCTATTTTATAATTTTCTGATGATTTTTATGACTGAGCTTCTCTTAGTTTTCATTGGAACTCTGTGCTAGATTCCACAGGACAAAATGGGGTATATGAATGTTTAGAGACTACGCTTACTGATACTTACACTTAAGGGAGGGGCATTTGCCCAGATCAGATGATAACAATTCTTTCTTGATCTATCAGAGCACTGTTATAAGTGCAGGACTATTCTAAGTCTTAAATGCTGAACTCTTGATACTAATTATGAAGACCTTTCCCCTTTAAAATATTCTGTGGTATTACCTGAGATGTTCACTATCAATATCCTGTCTTATTGTGTATTCCTACAATTTATGTACTATGTCACTGGGTAGCAGTAATATATCAGCACTTCTCAGCCTTGAGTAGGGCTCTTGCCAAAACTTTATTCATTATGAAGAGTTTGTATATACTGGACATCAAACTAGGAACCAACAATAGGAAAGATGGATTTGTAGGGCCATTACATTACTAAAAATATAATAATGTTTTAAAAAGATAGTTAAACTTCAAGAAACAATAAACACGAATTATAAAGATATTTTGATGCAGCTCTTAACAGAAAGAAGAAACTAGAACTGGGAGAGGTCTAGAACTTCTCAGGCAGGAGGGGAATGTATTGTATCTGGTGATACGTCCATTCCAAGGACCAGGGTAGTTTAGGAGAAAAGGGGTTTCCCTCCTCAGGAGGTTAGGCTCTTTGGATGGAAGCCTCCTGAGATAGCATAAGTGTGGGCTCCATCCAGTAGGCTTGGAATTAGCAGCCCCCCAGAGCCCCATCTTATTTCTTCAGGGCCCCCTCCCGTCTTGAAAGAAGGGTCACTTCACAGCCCCTGATAAACACCAGAAAGGCTGGGGCTTCACTGTTTTTTCCAGTCTCTGAGCTGAAAGGCTGTGGAGAAGCAATAGAAATCAGGAGTGTCCTCTGGGGACTGCTGATTTGGTGGGGGGAGGGTGATTTGGTCCAAGTCACAAAAGGAGATTGAGGTCCAGGCCATGTCTGTGGGGAGGCCAGGGCTGGGCAGCCACAGCCACAGACAAACATCAAGAAAGGTGTCAGAACTCGGTGTGGCTCAGAAGCGGCTGCAGTGGCCCTAAGTGGAGTTACGTTGTGAATGACAAATGAGGGAAAAGAAAATGGTCTGCCGACCTGTCCACCCTCACACGCGGTTTTCAGTGAGTGCATCAGAACAGCCAGCAGGCCAGCCAGGAGCAGTGGCTGAATCTGTGAGACATGGGGAGGAAATGGACTGGCCCCGTGGTACAGAGCTCCCTGGTGAGATGCAAGGCAGGGCGTTGGGGTGGGGGGCCGGGGGGTGTGGCCCATAAAGGACCAAGGGCACATAGCCAGACTGACCTAACCCTAGGAAGGACAGATTCTCATGTTCTTTTAACATCCAGTGGTGGATGTTAAGACAACAGAAGGATGTGGCTTCAGGCTTTTCTCAGTAATCTCCAGGTGATTTTTCTCCTATAGTTGAGTGGATAATTTGTAACAAAGCTGCTATTCATAGAATGAGATGATGAGGGGCACTTACGTGGTTCACTCGGTTAAACGGTTAAATGTCTACCTTGGGCTCAGGTCATGATCTCGGGGTCCTGGGATCAATCCCCACATCAGGCTCCTTGCTCAGCAGAGAGCATGGTTCTCCCTCTCCTCTGCTCCCCCTGCTTGGGCACACTCTCTCCCATTTCTCTCTCAAATAAGTAAATAAATTCTTTTAAAAAATAATGAGATGAGGAGACCTCAAAGATCATTTAGGAATCACCCTGAACAGACTTTTGATTTTATAAATAAGAAAGTAGAGCCGAAAGCTCCTGCGATGGGCCCCAGGTCAATTACTTTATGTTGTGCTCGTAGACAAAACCAGAAAGACTAAAAATCTTCCAGTTTCTTAAATCTACCCCTCTGGCCCTTTACTCAGATTTCCCGGAACCCAGACGTAGTAAAAAGTGATTCCTAATGAATCTTCCTGAGTCTAAGGGCTGGACTGGCCTCAGTCTTCCTTTGAGGTTTTCCTAGTACCTGCTCCCCTGCCTGCATAAGTCATCTGCGTACCCTGCTCCCAAGAACCTTTTCATTCTCCCGTTCAGACACCCTCTTTGCTACCTTGGTCCTGGGCAGGAGAATTGAACAAACAGGTGCAAAGCTAAACCTAGACCTACCCGGCAACACATAATTCCAATCTTAAACATGTATCTAAGGGAAATGAGAGCTTTGTCCACCAAAAGGCATGCACACAGGGAGGTTCAAGGCAGTTTCATTCAAAAGTACCCCAAATTTAGAAACAACTCAAATTTTCATCAACAGGTGTATGAATAAACAAACTGTGGTTTGTTTATACTATGGAATGATACACAGGATTTAAAAATGAGGGGAAAAAACTTACTGATAGGTACAACATAGAAAAGTCAGGGCACCTGGCTCTGCACTGGGCAGTCTAGCCATCCTGCATAGGGCGGCCTCCAACAGGGGCATGTGGGGCTGAAGATGTCCCCGGGGAGAAGCCACCATGCAGGCCTCTCTCCTGCATAACCGGGGTGGGAAAGGCACCTGCGGGTCTGCTCCACCCAGAGCCAGAGACTGTGGTCCTAGAAATCTGGAATTGTATTTCCTTGCACAGGTGGCCCGAACATCCTCTCAAACTACTTTGTGGGTGAGGAATCCCAGCAGCTTTGGGCCACTTATCAAGAGGACACAAAAGGCAGCAGTCTGACATGTTTTTGCAAAGGGGACGGCTCTCTTATCTTCCTTTGGAGCCTCAGCCATAGCAAAGCGGAGGTTTCTGTGTAACTTTTCTATGGAGGGGAAGGGGCAGGAGCGGGCCATTTGGTTGTTTTAATCCCAAGAATCTGGGGGCATGGAGTATTTCTAAATAAAATCCATGAGACAGACCCGAAGCCCAGATGGCCAGCTCCTGTTGGAACCTCCAGCACCCGGTCAAGGTGGGAGGTTTCTGGAGAAGAGAGAAAGGCGTCACGTCGCGATGGCTCTCTTCTGCATGCGCATGTGCTGGGTGAGACTCTTGGCATGCGTCAGCATGAAGGCAGCATCCTGGTACCAATCTCTCTGGGGCTCCACAGAAATCAATTCTGTCCCGAGAGAGGTTATGGGTAGGCTCTCCTGGGCTAGGAAAAGGGATCCCAGACAAAAGGAGTTCAGCTTTCCATGTCCACTTCAGGAAAACGACTGGACCCCTGAGCATGGCTCTTGAGCAAGATTTCTCGGCTTTGGCACTACTGACATCCTGAGGTCAATAACTCTTCATTGGGGCAGAGGTTGTCCCACCCATAGTAGGACCTCAACGGCATGTTCAGTCTCCACCTGCTAGACATCAGCTGCACTGCCTCCCCCAGATGTGACAACGGAAATTGCCAAATGCCCCTTGGAAGCCTGCATTGCCTCTGGTTTGGAGCCACTGGCTGAGAGCAAGAAAAGCCTCAGATAAGGTGGGGTCTGGGAAAAGCTGGGGAAGTAGCCCTCTGCTGAAATGTCACTGTGGTTTAACTGGCTTCATCGTTCTTCAGAAGCACTTCCTGCCCCTGACAGAGGACCGGTTTATTTTCTCTCTGGCTCCCCCTACGAGATGGTCAGGTCCTCAGGTGGACTGACTCTGTGTGAGTCACCGCTGTCATGCTCAGGCCTCACCCGCAGCTGGCCCTTGTCAATGTCCACCAAGCACTTGGAAGGCATCCTGAGACATGGTGCTGGATCAAATGCCAAACCCATAACTTCTCATGTACTTAAAAAAACTCGTGTTTTATAGTCACAGTCGGTGGTCATTGCAAAATATCAGAAGGGGGTCGGCAGGGCACTGCCGGAATTATGTCCATAAATGCTGCCGAGTCCTGTTTTTCGGAGTGTAGGTTAGACCCCACTTGTAGGTAATACAGTCAGCTTGTGGGTTACAAGCAGCATTCTTAGTGGAGAAGAAAGGAACAGAAGGCAACACATCAGGACACATCACATATACTCAAAGTGTTTCATGAAACATTTATATCTATGTGTTTATAATATATAATATACGATACATGATATACAATATTATATACACAGCATATACATAGAAGTGTATGAGTTCTCAGTTGTATGAAAATAAACTTTAAAAACCACAACCTAATTTTTGTAGTCCCCTGAACAGTAACTAATACCACTCTCTGAGCCTCAGGGGTGCTGTAAGGATAAGATAACATTCATGAAATACATTGGCTTCCTCCCCTGGAAGGCAATACTAGCTTACACAGGAGAACTATGACATCATCTCAAAAGGACTGCTGAGTGAGGTTCTATGGAAATCTGAAAGAGTTCAAACACGTCTTAAATCATCACAGTTCTTGATTTTTGCAAACTACCAGAGCCCATCAAGAAGAGAACAAAATGGATTTCCTTGGAAGCCCCACCCTGCCCATGAGCCATTTTCACATCCCTGAGCAAATCTGAATCTTTGTGAAACTCCCAGATTTAAGTGAGTTAGCCAGAATCACGAAGTCTCAGGGAAGGACCATGAGGTATGGGCAAGCATGTCAACTCAGCAGAGGAAGGTTAATTAAGAGGCCAGCTCCCAGAGCCAGATGACCTGAGTTGAAATCCTAGGAGACACTGGGCAGGTAACTTAACTCCCTTGTTTCTGTTTCCTCCTCTGCAGCAGATACAACAGTAGTACCCAACTCATAGGGTTGTTGTAAGGATTAAATGAAAAAAAGGACCCAAAGCACTTGTTGATAATTCAGATTTCAGTATGAAAGGTCAGGCTAATTGAGCTGCCTTTTTGTGATTCTGTTTTCCTCTCCTTCTGCCAATCAGGACAGTAACAATCGGGCTATGAAGAATAGTAACGATCAGGCTGTGAGGTTTTACAATATAAACCAGAGGACATGCGTGTGTCTCCTCTTCTGCTTCAGAAAAACAAAAGCAAAAGCAAAAAATCCAGCTTCTTCTTTTAAAAAAAGAGTGGCGGGGTGGAGTAGGGGGCCACCTGGGTGGTTTGGTCCCTTGGGCAGCCGACACTTGATTTGGGCTCAGCTCATGATCTCAGGGTCCTGGGATCAGTCCCCGTGTCTGGCTCGGGGCTCAGTGGGGGACTCTGAGATTCTCTCTTCCTCCTCCTTGCCCTTCCCCCTGCTCACACTCTCTTTCTCTGTGTCTTAAATAAATAAATAAATCTTTAAGGAAAACAAAACCAAAACCACCTCAGCACATGTAACCCCCATGATACTTTAGGTAAGAAGTGATGGAAAACGAAGATTTGGTAAAACCTCTCATCATCCGGCACCTCATCTCTCCGACCCCTTTGATGGATCCCTGTGTTGGGAAACATTTGTCCGTTGCTAGTAGAGCCCGGCTGCAAAAAGCTTCAAGGAATCTCCTTTTCTCTACCACTAGGCTGGTGGTTCTTGTGTATGACACATTCCTGCTTGAATTTTTGCAATAAATGGAAGTTGTCATTCCTCCCTACAATGACGGGTGGAAGAGAAAGGAGACGTTGAAGGGATTTGTGCACATACGTGAGCACATGCATGCTTGTGCCTATGTGCCTACGTGTGTGCACACATCCTTTCAGCTTCTCTTTTTTCTTTCCTTTTTAGTGTGTGTGTGTGTGTGTGTGTGTGCACACAAGAGAGTGTATACACGCATACATGCATCTACAGGTTTAAGGAAAATGGTGAGATTTAGACATGCTGGTGCTTTCATGATTTGGTTGTATGTATAACATAAGCCAAGAAGGAAAAATTACCTGGGGCTCTTAATTTAAAATGCATAAATATAGGGAATTCTAATAAAGGCTTTAACATGTTGTTTCTGCATAATCCAACACAGACAGCTCCTTGGATATACTCAGAAACACACACGCACATCGAATAAATGAATCCATCTTGTGCATCCCTTGCATCTCCAAATCTATGGGGGTGGGGAATTGGTAAACCTCTTATTAACACCCTTGAGGCTGATTTTTGAGGGCTGCCCTATACCTGTCAGAGGTATAACAGATTATTTTTGATTGGATTATTCTCTATACCTAGAATGAATGAATAGATGAACATACAAATAATTGTGTCCCTTGTGATAATAAAGATTGAACTTATTTCAACTTGTATAATTAAGGTATAGAAATCAATGTGGCCTAAGGAAATTAAAGATAGTCAACTGAAAATAAGAGAGATGAGAATTTTTTGCTTTTTTTTTTTTTTTTTTTTTAGACCTGGCGCTAAAGGTGATTTTTTTTTTTAAGATTTTATTTATTCATTTGACAGACAGAGACCACGAGCAGGCGGAGAGGCAGGCAGAGAGAAAGAAAGGGAAGCAGGCTCCCTGCTGAGCAGAGAGCCCAATGTGGGGCTCTATCCCAGGACCCTGAGATCATGACCTGAGCCGAAGGCAGAGGCTTTAACCCACTGAGCCACCCAGGCGCCCCGAGATGAGAATTTGTATGCTTGCCTTTCCCTTTTCCTATACTTCAGCTTCCATGGGGATTTCATAAATGAGTGATCTCCTCACCGACCATGGAAGCAAAGACAATTTTCACCCCTTTGGTGCTACTGTGAAGTAAAGGAGGCAGCTGAAAAAATAAAAGTATGGAAAGATGAGGGAGAGAGGGAAATTTATGAAATATATATAGGATAAATGCAGATTTGCCAATGTTTGGTGATTTTGGTGGTTCCGAAAAATTAACTACCAGGCTTCACAAATATCACTTATAAGACCTACTTTAGTCTTTATGAAATAATTTAGATAATGAAGGTATTGAATAAGATCATCTTGGTGGGCAGAGCATATTCGTAAGAAGGGAATACATTACAGGTGCACCATTCTTCAAATACGTTGTGACTATATTAGCCAGGGAAGGCTAACTGTTGTAACAAACTAGCTTCAAATCTCAGTGACTGTGAGTAAACTTTGATTTCCATGTGGAGGGGCAGCTCTCCTGGGTGGCTCTCTTCTGCCCCAAGGAAGGGACCCGTGCTCCCTCCATGTAGGTGGTTCTGCTATCTCCTAGCCAGTGTTTTTCAAATGTTCATGTGTGTAGGTACTGGCCTGGAACTCGTTAAAATGCAGATTCTGGATCTCTCCCCTTGGTACTCTGCATCTGCCAGGCAGAGGAAGAAAAGGATAAAGAGTAAGTGACAATGTAGGCAGGAACCCATCACCGGAGCCAACATCTCAGAGCTGGTCTCAGTCATATGGCCACACCTCATTGCAAGGGAGGCTGGGTAATGTACTCTAGCTTTGTGTTCAGGAGGAAAAAACAGTTTAATTAAGAGTTAGTCACCCTACGCCACAATAAGAAAAGAAGCAATGAACTAAAGAGATTTCGAACATCTAAATTATTAATCCTTCCTCCTTGTAAACTTGAATCGGATTTATTCAGGAGCAGAAGGCACAACCCTCCTAACTAAGCCATTGTTTCTGCTAAAACCCTAAAGCCGTAGTCTAGAGCATTCATTGAAATTCCTAAAGCTGTCATAAAGCAATATACCATAAACATGAATTTCTTAAGCAAGTCCTAAGGGACTAGCTACAGTTTTCTCTAGAGATTAGATAAGTAAATTTTCTTCTTAGACAGTGTCTGTATTGTAATTTAACAGTGTATGTTAACCCCTAAGATACAGTAAAATGTTTGTCTCTTGAGTCCAAAAAGATATACCTGATCCTTATGTCATCAATCTACTAGAAGAGTCAACTCAGAATGATCAATGTGTTCTCCAGACGAAAGAGAGGGAGGGAGGGAGGAGGCTCTGCGCCTGCAGAGAACTTGTTCAGGGATTGGATTTGGTGTTATCCAAATAACAAAATGACGGCTTCTCAAACGATCTTTGTCAAAACACAATTTGATTTCCAGTGCCTGGTACATATTGATTCACGAGTAGTTGTGATGGGGTGGAGGGGGTGTGAAGGTGATCTTTTTGCCTCAGGTAGAACCACCTGTGAGCAAAGGGGAACAAGATTTGGAGGTCATTTGGCTAGGAGAGGGTGGAAAAGAGAATTAATTTTCAGCATCACCTTAAAGCAAAGCCACAAGAGACCCCAAACTTTAGAGGTCTCTCCTGTGGCTCTTTCTCCTCACAAGGCAAGAAGTCCAAGGTTCCAAGGAGATGTACACTAGCAGACCTCTGTTGCCTCCTCCTAGACCAGCAAAGCCCAATAGAAATGTTAGGGGAGCCACAAATGCAAGCTCTATACATAATTGTTAAAACGTTAGTAGTCCCGTTAAAGAGTAAAAAAGATATCAGTGAAAAAAATTTAATACTGTATTTTATTGAACCCATCATATCCAAAATATTACTATTTCAATATGTAATCATTAATATAAAATATTTACTTCCCTTTTCAATTAAGTCTTCAAAATCCAGTGCATGCTTTACATCTACAGTGCATCTCAACCAGTGTACGGTGGCCACAAAGTGGCTGCTGTGTCTCAGAGTACAGGTCTAGATAATGCTCTGTGTTTCTGATCCAGGAATGTTCTGCCAGCAGGACCCTGTGTACACTCCCAGGGCCTGTGAAAGCCTCTGCTGAGCCCCAGGCTCCAAGGTATGAGGGGAACCCAAGAGCAGGGGTTTGAGGGGCGTATGGATGGAACCTCACCAGCCCGGCTGGTGTGCACCTGCATGTGCACCAGGCACCGCACAATGAAGGACGTGGCAGGGATGGACAATGGAAGGAAGCAGGGCGCAGGACGCAGGCCAGAAGCTGGCTGTCTCCCGAGCCTACCCCCGGGGGCATAGGCCCTGAAAGTGTCTAATCCCTAATTCAAACCTGGCCTGTGGATCCATATAAAAGCACATTTGTCAAGATTGTCAGATGGAAAACATTTATTTTTTTTTTAAAGATTTTTTCTTTATTTATCTGACAGAGATGACAAGTAGGCAGAGAGGCAGGCAGAGAGAGAGGAGGAAGCAGGCTACCTGCAGAGCAGAAAGCCCGATGCGGGGCTCGATCCCAGGACCCCGGGATCATGACCCGAGCCGAAGGCAGCGGCTCAACCCACTGAGCCACCCAGGCGCCCCGGAAAACATTTATTTTGTTGACTTGATTTATGTCTTTTAAATATTTAGTCATTTGGGAATTGCTCATCTCTTTGTATTTTGGTCCAGCCTCCTAACATTAAGGGAGCAGGAGTTGCTTTAAAAATTTGATTAAACTCAAGGCACCTGGGTGGCTCAGTTGGCTAAGCATCTGCCTTTGGCTCAGGTCATGATCCCGGGTCCTGGGACACAGCACCACATTGGGCTCCCTGCTCAGAGCGGAGTCTGCTTCTCCTTCCCGCTAACGCTCTATCTCTGTCTGTCTCTCCCTCTCTCAAATAAATAAATAAAATCTTTTTAAAAATCTGATAAAACAGTAGTAGTAGCAGCCTGGATTACTAACAAAATCGGCAGTCACCCAGGACAGAGGAAAAGAGCCTCATACTTTCATTTCAGAACACGGTGGGTATAACCTGAGAGCGAGCCCCTGTATGATGATGGACAGCTCCCCGCTGACCTGCTCTTCCCTGGGTCAGAGCCGGGCTTCTGGGCTTTAGCGTCTGTAACATGTCCCAATGGGTAAATGCCAGGAGGTTTCAGATGAGTCTGTGTCCTCAAAAGTTTAGGGCTAAAGATATTGCTGGACATATTTATACTACGGAAGTAAAGCACTGCAGCTCAAACTAAGCCTCTGTTCCCTTGTTTTGTTTGCTCCTATATCCCCAGAAACTCAAACAGGACCTGGCACGTAGCAGGTGCTCAGTAACCTTTTTTTTGAATACATTGTCCTTTCTACTTTGGCTCTTTATACAAAAAGCTAGAAATCAAATCTCATGGACTGCTAGTCCCTCTGATAGAGCTTAGACCAGTGGCATGGGCAATATCGGCGGCATTCTTTTTCTGTGTATTATGAATACTCTCTATTAGCTATGAGTAAGAGCTGATAGTCAGACAGCATTGCTGGCAGGTGTATTGTTATTAAAATATGTCTCTAATGGTTAGTAAACATAATTACCCTGAGTGCCCCCAAATTCCTCTATCTCTTCCACTCAGACTCCTTCCCCAGAATGCCCACCAGATATCTGCCCATTCTTCAGCAACTGATGGCTTAATACCAGGCACAGCCAGGTCTTCCAGGCAGGGCTGCAACAGGGCCAGGGTCATCGATCAACACCCTCCCCGTGCAGGCTGTTCATTACTCTACCACCCCTAGCTGGTTCATATCAGCTACTGTGTTTTAGATGTTCTGACCCATTACTCCCAGTGATAATGTGTTAGTTTACCTACAATACACAAATGGCCCTGTCTCATGTTGGTTATTAATGGACTTTCTAGAACAAGGATTCTGTCTTACCACCAATATGCCCTAAAGTTCCATTAGTTATAATCACGGATGGGGTAAGGAATTAAAGCAAGAAGATCAAAGTTATTATCTGGCCTACAGCGGCTTTTCCCCTGGAGAGTACCGTGATGCAGCGGTACAAACGATATTAATATTCAGTGTTCAAATAGTGTGACAGACAGATGTAGCAGACAGACACTAGGATGGCCCCCAGTGATCCCCACATCTTAATATTCATGTGCTTGTGTGATTCCCTCCCCTGGGGTGTAGGTAGGACCTGTGATTTGCTTCTAACCAATGGAATATGACCCACGTGATGGGAATGTCACTCCATGATTACGTTCTGCAGAACTGTAACTTCCACCTTGCTGGCAGACTCTTTTCCTTGCTGACTTTAACAAAGTGAGCTGCCAGGATGGGGAGACCCATTTAGCAAGGAACTGAGGGGTTTTCTGGCCCGCAGCCAGTTAGAACCTGAGGGACCTCAGTCCTACAGCCCTATGGGAACTGATTCTTGCTATCAACTACATACACGAGTTTCAATATGAACCCTTCCTTAGCTGAACTTGCAGATAGGACGCAGGCCAGCACAGACCTCATGAGAGCCCCTGAAGCTGCAGATTTAGTGAAGCTGGGCCCAGATTCCTGACCTACAGACACTATCAGATAAATAATAAGCATTGCGGTAAGCCTCTACGTTTGTGGTAATTTACTACACAGAAGTAGAGAGCTAACACAGTTGGCCAGTGCTTGGGTTGAAATGTACAAATACGCATGTAGGCACATACACACATGTATAAATCTGTGTATAAATACCAGAGTTTTCAACTAATAAACGCTTACCAGATATGATCTGCTCAACTACACTCAGATCCAGCTACACTCAGCTACACTCAATTCAGGGAGAGAAGGAAGATTTTACTTTGCTTGTATCACCTTTTGCATTACCTTGCTTTGGTCGCTCTCTTCACATTTTTATAAATTGAAAAAAAATCTAGCTTAAATGTACAATAGATTTGAAACCCTTTTGTTTCAAATAGTAGAATCTATCCAAGAAAATATATTTATTTTTAGAACTTCAATCTTGTATTTCTACCTAGAATAAGATTATGAAGCCAATAAAACACGAGTACACTAGTTCTGATGCACTAGTTTGCAAGAAAGGGACCTTCAAAGGGCTTGCCTTGCTGACCTCACAGGTGGGACCTCAGGCATGCAAGGCAGGGGTGTACCTTACAGAAGATCTCAAACTGTGTTGGGGAGGGGGTGCTGTGGTTCACCTCTTGCTTTTTCAGGTGATGCTTTTAAACCCACTGTGACCCCTCGTTTTGAACTTCTTCTTTAAGAGCAAGGAGCAGAAACTGGGGGTCCACAGATCAAGGCTTAGGCCACGAGGCAGCTCCCACAGGGCATTCGTTACCAGCCCACTGGGCTGGATGCGGAACGCTGAGGACTGGGAACTCAGGGTGGGGCAGGTGGGTCCCTTTGCTCTCCTTTCCTTTTAAAAACATTTTCCTTTTAAAAAATAAAAAGGGCGTGGGAGGCACGTGGCTGACTCAGCCTATACAGCACGTGACTCTTGATCTTGAGTTCAAGGCCCACATTGGGCATAGATAGAGCTCACCAAAAACAAAACAAACAAACAAAAAACAACAAACCTCTCTCAAAAATATTCTCCCTTTAAAAGTGATTTATTCATGTGAAATGTGTTAGCGAATTGGGAAGGAATTGAAATAAATTACTGCATCTAAAGCAGCGCCCAGCAGTTAAAACAGAATCTAGCAACAACACACGCAAAATGATCCGGTGAACAAATGAATGAGCAAGGATTAAATGAGTCCAGCCGCCAGCCCTCAAAACTCTTCACCAAACACCAGGAAAGAAAACATTCAGGATAAAGTGAGAATGTCTGAGAAGGAAGAAAACAGAAGAGTGGAGTCTGGAGCCGTCCCCCCCACCCCCCGCTGTGTTCTGTCTGCCGAAATCAAGGGGTCCAAAGAGAAGCGCATTCTTTCCTTACAGCTTCTCCAGTCATGAGACGGAACCCCTCTTTTTTTTTTTTTTTTTTTAAAGATTTTATTTATTTGTCAGAGAGAGCGAGCGAGAGCGAGCACAGGCAGACAGAGTGGAAGGCAGAGTCAGACGGAGAAGCAGGCTCCCTGCGGAGCAAGGAGCCCGATATGGGACTCGATCCCAAGACGCTGGGATCATGACCTGAGCCGAAGGCAGCTGCCTAACCAACTGAGCCACCCAGGCGTCCCGAGACGGAACCCCTCTTACTGAACATTTTTTTACCTCGAGGCTTAAGAATGGCTCCCATGCTTCTTTTCTTCGGCTTTTCAAACTTCCCTCCATCTTTGGTCTGTTTCTGAGACCTATCACAGGCTCCAAAGAGACACGTGGCTAGCTGAGTGTGTGAAGCAGCTTAACCCCCTGTTCCCTCTTGCACTAAAAATCTGCTGGTCTGTATTCAGGATTACCAGTGGGAAAATAAGTACACAGAGAAAGAAGTTTGCATATACAAGGAGTGCCCTTGAATTTCTACTTTCCTGCATGTCTTTGAAAGTAAGAAACATGGCAAAAGAAACACAGAATGACAGCAGAAGGGCTGAGCTTGAGGGCAGGAAGATAATGGAAGTGGCAGAGAAGAGGAACTTTCCTAACCAATCAGTTAAAAACCAGTAAGGTATGGTGGGGTCTGTCCCTGTCTATCTGCCTCTGTCTGTCCCGCTCTGTCTCCAAAATGGGGATAGAAGGAGGGGCGGTTTGAAGGAACTTGCAGAGGGAAGGCAAATTTTCAAACATTCAGATTAGTTGCTGCAAAGCCACTCTAGGATCTCTTAGCATATGTTCCCTGTGGAGTTTCGATACACCCAGTAATACAGGGAGTTTATAGAAAGGGGTTTTCTAGAATGTGTGACAAATTTACGTCAGTGCATTATTACACGAAGCATAGCAGGGATTTCCTGAGAGGGTTCTGCCTTCCAAAATAACAGCATGTCCACGGAGAACAGGCCCTTTTTGGATCGGAGCTGGGGAACCACACGAGGCACGGGCACCGTGAAGACCGAGTGTGAGCACAGCCTTCGCCAGGCGGAGCCCGGACTGGCGGCTGGCTGCCTGGTCTCTTCACGCTCACGGCACATCCCAACACAGTTGCTCTTTTCAGCGGTATTTTCAGAAAACGGAGGGCTGGCATTGGTAAACATGTTGCTTGGGTGGAAAGATGCCCATGCGTAAAGCAAGCTGTAAAAATCCGTGCGGCACATTTTGCCAGACCACAACAAATAAAAGCAGGGCCCCCAAGGAAGCCCAGCAATACTCTAGAGCTCTCAGATGCGCAGCCAAGTACCTGCAGCTGCGGGGCGGGGGGAGAGGTCCACAGTGCTCGTGCTAGGTAAGGCGGGATCAACCCACTGCGGCCTCCCGCCACCTTTCCTCCTGTGATGCAACCCCTGGACGGTTTAGGCCTCCTTCTCAGGCTGTTTCCTACGAGTGAGTCCACCTGCGGGGTGCATGTCCCCCAGAAAGTCTTCCTTGCCTCGCCAGGCTGACGCACACGCACGCTGTGTTTCCTGGCCTGGATCTGACTCATGTTCTAGGCTTGGCGAACATCCCAAGGGGAGCCCTGGCTTCTTGGCTTTTCTCTCCCTGGCACAGCTCCTTACTGGAACTCACAGAGAAGTAGTCAAGCGGCCGCCAAAGCGGTCCCCTTAGTCAGAAGATACGGACCTATGATGCAGCCCCACGTCCCGGTCCCACCCCAGCTCTGGATGGTTGCTGGAGCCACGTCCTCTTTAGACGTTTGCAAAACTGACTCTGAACTTCGGAGCAGAAAATAAATGACAGCAGTCATAGTCAAACACCACCTTGTCAGGCCTGTTGAAAAACAGCCTGAAACATGTTACCTTTGTTAAAATGGTAGAATAAAATACGGTTACAAATTTAAGTGTCAGGGGGAGCCTGGGTGGTTCAGTCGTGAAGCCTCTGCCTTTGGCTTGGGTTATGATCCCAGGGTCCTGGGATCGAGTCCCACATCGGGCTCCCTGCTCAGCGGGGAGTCCGTTTCTCCCACTCCCTCTGCCTGCTGTTCCCCCTGCTTGTGTTGTCTTATGCACTTTCTCTCTCTCTCTCTCAAATAAATAAATAAATAAATCTTTAAAAAAATTTAATTGTGGGAGACAAACCATAAGTGACTCTTAATCTCACAAAACAAACTGAGGGTTGCTGGGGGGAGGGGGTTAGGAGAAGGGGGTGGGGTTATGGACATTGGGGAGGAGGGTATGTGCTTTGGTGAGTGCTGTGAAGTGTGTAAACCCGGTGATTCACAGACCTGTACCTCTGGGGATTAAAATATATGTTTATAAAAAATACAAAAATTAAAAAAAATATAATTGTCATTATTTATTCAGAATGTACCTATACTCCTCAAGCATGGTCACCCTGCGTGTCAAGACAGACTAAAAGGAAGGAATGAAGGTGGGGGGGTGGGAGGGGCGGAAGGGAGCAGGAAGGGAGGGCTCCACCACGAAATGTCCCACCTCTGACAGAAGGATGCTTGGCTTGTCATTGCCCTAAACCATGCCCCTGCATAGCTATGAGCTACTTGCTCAGGCTTTCTGAGGCTCAGTCTCCTCGTCTCTACACGGGAAAATCATCCCTGTATCAGGCTTGTGTTGAGGACTGGGTAAGACGATCCACTTGGGGTAGCCTGCACAGAGATGGTCTCCAACCCTGCGCTCTGGGTCCCCCCACCCCCCACAGCAGGTCAGGCAGGGGATGCAGTGCCCTCATTGAGCGGCCGGACAAAAGAGTCCCTCTGACTTCACTGGACACAGAGAGCAAAACTAACCACGTGCCGATCCAACCAGGTTTCTCTTTACTTCTGCAGAACAACATAGCTCCAAGACCCTGTGCCCAGAAGACAGATCACTGGATACCGCATTTCCCCTGCCCCACTCCTGGGCTCTTTTACTCTCCTTAGAAAATCTGCTTAAAGAAGTACAAAACATTACAAACTAAAAGACAGGCTTAGACAGGAAGGACAGGTGGACCCTGGAAGAGTAGGAGTCCAACAATCAACATGCTGCCTAGAATAGGTCATTTTTTTCTTTCCTAAAACCTTCTTAGGTGAGGAACCATCACCATATGGGACGTTCCCATCTGATTTGCCTCCCCCGTTACCCACCTTCCTCCTGCCACCCCCCTTGGGAAAGGTGAAGAGTCCCTCTTTCAATGGCATTTGAACAGGAACATTCTCTCTGTCCTCAGATAGAGATCACAAAGCTTCCACAACTGCAGAAACCAAGCTTTTGGAGCCTGGCTTTCTCCCAAGATCCCAGCTTTCTAGGTGTCACTATGAAGGTACTTAGTTATAATGGCTCAAAGCAAACCCTCACTAACTGCATTCTTGTGGGAGCCCAGTGCCCTCCTCGAAATTCCTGTGTACTCCTGGAGGGCTTCCAGTCTCTTTGTCACCTGTTGACTTCGATCGGCTGGTCCCAATGAGTGTCATTTACCTTTTACCTCCTGTTGTGACGCTCTTTTGCCCCTCATACTAACTCTAATAAGGAAACCATGAGAGTCTTCATCTCCCAGAGACGAATCTCTAGTCACATGGCAGTCTTTTGTGACGATTTTGGGGAGTGTGGGGGGCAGAGATCACACCCTTGCCAAGTCCCACAGTCCCTCTGTTGCCGCCCCCACCTTGACGAACATCTCCCAGTTGGGAGGGTCTCCTCAGTAAACCCCGCTCCACACTCTCATTCCCATCACACTTCACCTCTCCTCTCTCCACTCCCCACAACTCAGAAAATTCTCCTGATTCCACCTTGCAGAGTAATTCTGCATCATCTCTATTGAGAAGTGTTCCCTCCAAAAAATTCGGTGGGAAACAGAGGCAGGGTGGGCTCCACTGCTCTCCCAGTCTGAAAAGACCATCAAAGGTATTTTCCTCCATAAAGAGTTGAGGATAAATCCAACCCTTCCCTTGAATGGGAAACAAAAGAGCAATCATTTATTTTTTTCCATGTAGCGGTTTCCCCCTCTTTCTACTACACCCATTAGGCATTTTGTGCTAGTTAATGTAAATTAACAATGTCAAGTATGTGCCAGTGCCAAGTACGGACTATATCCCAAAGTTTTGATTCTTGAAATCTTAATAAAGAATTCACATCACTCAAATTTTCATAGCAGCATTCTGCTCTGCTATTCATCTTGCCCTTGAGTATATTATAAAAACACAGCGGGATAGATGAGAGGAAGAACAAAGGAGATGAAGGGATTTGAAGTCAAACAACCCAGCTACGTCTCTCCCTTCCCATGGGTTTCCCACAGAACTGAAAGAACAGGAAGAAAGCAAAGACACAGAAGTACCGTCATACAGTGTAAGGAAGGATTCACATTTTGCTTTTCTTATTTATTATCCAACACTTGAGTTGGTAAAGTCAAATAGTTTAATTCAAGCAAGGCTGGCCATAAACAAGATTCTACATCAAAGGCATCATTACTGGTACTCCTATAGTTCTGCTAATTGCTGAGGTTGAAGGAGAAGGATCCAGAATGATGCTCAGAAACATTATGGACATGGACTATTTCACTAATGACTTCACCACAGTGTCCGTGTTGAGCCCCCTAAGTCATGGCACTTGTGTGGAAGATCCCACTTGGTCTCCTGCAAGACTGGCTCTGGCATCAGAATTGAGAGACACAAGCATATGTGGGCACACAGCACAATACCAGGGATCTGTGTGCACAAAGGTAAGGCCACATGAGGACACAGGGAGAAGGGAGCCCTGTGGAAGCCAAGGAGAGAGGCTGTAACACTCATGGATTCTTTCATAGTCCACTGTGATACAATTCCATGAAACAAGAAAAGGTGTGTGTCCATTCACAACATCTCCCTTTTTATTTTTGACATTCTCTAATCTTTGGATCCTTCAGATGCTGAAAAGGATGTTAATATGGTCCTATTAGTTAACTACAGCTGCTATGACAAAAGACCACAGACTGGCTGGCTTAAACAATAAACATTTATTTCTCACAGTTCTGGAGGCTGGATATCCAAGACCAAATCATTGGCAGGTTTGGTTTCTTTGGAAGCTAAGGCCTCTCCTTGGCTTAAAGATGACTCCCTTCTCCCTGTGTCTTCACACAGCCTCACCTTTGTGGGCACACATCTTCTGTGTCATTCCATGTGCCTAAATCTCTTCTTAGAGGGATACCAGTCAGATTGGATTAGGGCCCAACTTAATTTAATCACTTCTCTAAGGGCCCTATCTCCAAATACTGGCACATTCTAAGGTATTGGGAGGGGAGGGGTTTACGGTTTCAACATATGAATTTGGAAGGGGAACACGAATCACCTGGTAGCAGTCATCCAGGTAAATCATTTATCAATGGAACGGAGTCTCTCTCTATTAACACCACCTCTGTCCATTTCCTGCCACATGCAACCCAACAAGAGGAATCATTTGTAAACCAGATAGTAGTTCACTTCTGTGGCATTTGATCACTCTTTAGTATGTTTATTAGCTTCCAATTTTATATGCTGCTTTGGTGGTGAGGGGAAAAATTCTGCCTCTATCCAAGCACAGTGGGTTTGTTAAAATGACTTATACTTTTGCACCTGAATTCAGTGCACGTCAATGCACTATATAGGCATTGTCCAATGCCTAGGGAGGTGGTTTAGATTCTATCTAAGCTTTGGACAACACTTACCATTTACTGAACACCTACTATTTCCCAGGCATTCCTGAGCTCTCTGGTACAAAGTTCATTAGTTCCTAGAGCTTACCCATGAGTTGGCTCATCACCTAAAGGGTAAAAGATGTATGGATAAAGAGCTACAGTGTGATAAAAAATACTTCCATAGAACAATTTATATTAATTGAAACTTTTTAAAATTAGCCAGATTGGTCAACTTTGCAAATATCTGCAAAGTTCCAAGTTGGCCATACCCAGGCATGTTAATGGTGTCCTCCTCAAACCCTGCCTCATCCCTGAGAAAATAGTGACTCCCCATTAATTTATGGTGCCCATGCCTGAGGATGCAAGGTACCCTGGTGAGGACCACACTTGAGAGAAGAGGGAGGAGCTTGTTTCGGCTCAGTACACTGAGTATACCACTGGGATTCCTGAGGGGGAAAAGGTCATAGGCTGTATGGCTAAGCACAGGAAGCATCATAAAACTCACATAGGGTAGTTGCCTAGCAGAGTAAGCGCAGGACGAGGAAATCTGAGGCAACTGAATCCAACAAATCTAATAATGGACACCATCACATCCAAAGATTGCTTTTAGCATCAAACAGCCAAGAAGGGTTCAAAGTACAACCACCTGGACAGCATCACAGATGGTGATGCTCAGATCAAGAGGCGAGGTTCTTGGGGAATGAGTTCTTTCTCATTTGCCATTTGCTCCTTCCATCACTTTTCTCCAGATGACTCTTCCCAAGGAGCATACTTCCTTGCTCTGCTCCAGAGCTGTCCTGCAGGAGCCCACACTCTGGCCTCACCTTCCTGGGAAAAAGCTTATCATTTTGGAGTACTACTTCCTTTCCAAAAGGCATCATGAATGGTGAGACAGGATTTGGGAACACTGTCATATGCCCTGGGATGGCTCACTTGATGACCTACAGCTTCAGTCTTTTCACCTGTAAAGTGGGACTAATTACTCTTACACCACAGAGTTGTTTCATGAGCAAAGAAAACAGAGGGCTGTGCTTCATAATTTATCGAACATCATAACATCAACAATCATACTAGCAGCTAACTTGAACAGAGAGCTGACTAGAGACAAGGCACTTTATACACATTAGTTCATTTGTCTTCTAAACAACCCTACAAGGCTGGTGCTACTATTATGCCCATTGTTCAGATGAAGACAAAAATCACAGAGAAAATCATTGGCTGAAGGTCGCACAGAGAAAAGGACAGAGATGGGATTCAAACTCAGCATCCAGAGTCCGCGCTATGTCCCACAATGCTACAGGGATAAACTACATATTCTATACTGTGGGCTCTTAGGCTTCCTAACTAGCATTTGTTCATTAGTATTTGTTAGCATTAGCTTGTAGCATTAGCATTTGTTCATAATTTGGTAAACAAATTCATCCAGTAAATTGGCTGCTGTTATTACTCTCATACAAAAGGAGTGTATCAGTACTGAAATTACCTTAGCAAATGTCTTTATTCAACCAAGTAATTCTAGCGATGGGCTACAAAGCACCAAGAAATGAACACAATTTTGGGCAGATGGTAGGTTGAGGAGGGGAGTTGTTGGGTCTTTAAATACCCCTTAAAATTAGCCTATAATCACCTAAGTGTAAGACCCTAAAAGAGAAAGCCTCCAAGGAGACTGGCTGTTATAGACTGAATTGTGTACCTCCAAAATAAATATGTTGAAGTCGTATCCTTCAGAGCCTCGAGATGTGACCATATTTAGAGATAAGAGCTTTATCGAAGCAATTAAATTAAAATGAGGTTAGTAGGGTGGACCTTAGTCCAATAGGACTGATATCCTTATAGGAAGAAGAAATTTGGACACAGAAACACACCGAGGGAAGGCAACGAAAAGATGGGCCGTCTGTATGCTAAGGAGAAAGACCCAAAATAGATCCTGCCCTCATGGCCCTTAGAAGAAACCAACACTGCCACCAGCTCCTTGATCTTGGGCTTCTAGCCTCCAGAACTGTGAGAAGATAAATTCCTGTTGTTGAAGACATCCTGTCACTAACGCACCCATCAAGAAAAACATTGTGTCCTTGGGGGCATAAGGCATCCGAGGAAGCACCAGAATGGACGAAAGCATAGTGGGCCTCCCTCTTCCCATTCACTTAATGTTTCATTTACTCTTCTCGACAAGCCAGCCGGTAAATAGCCTTATCCCCCACCTTCATACAACAGCCAATTGTACCTTCCTAAAGCTTTTTCAGCATGTTTGCCACCTGTCCACACACATCCAGTAGCCCCCCATTGTCTCAAGGGGAAAGTTCCAAGCCTTCCCCAGCAGTCCTAGAAATATCTTTCCTGTATAGCCACAGGATAGAAAATATAGCCTTGCAGAAGCTCGCATCCACAGCACAGTGGTTAAAAAAAACAAAAACAAAAACAAAAACAATGGAAAAAAAAAATGAAACGAAAAACACTGGGACTCTCCTCCCAGCATGAGGAAGACACTCTGCACCTACACATACCACCTGGGCTGTGAAGGGACGAGAAGCCAGATTTCCTACAGCGAGTAACAGACATATGCACCTGGGAATCCAAACATTCTCCAACTCCTAGGGCTGCCAATCCTGGGCTGCATCCCTATTTCTAGTGGCCAGCTTTCCCACATCAACTTCTTCCCTCCAGCTGCTCAGAGCCCACTTGGAGGTGAACCCTGAATGTCCTAGTGCCATGCTTAGCCCACCTGTCGCTTCTGCCCTACCTGTGCATGGTGTTCAAATGATCTTTTATCTTAAGGAACCCAGAGAAATCTTTAGCGCCAGGTGTTATCTGCATGGTTTGGGAGATGAAGTTACTTTCATAAAAAGACACAGCAAAGAGGATCTTTACCCTTCTGGTCAGTCCTAATGACTGCCCTGATAATTACAACAGACTTAGAGCAGCGATCTACACAGACCTCCTGTTCCAATTCCATCAGTTCCTGGCTGCCAATGTCTTGGTTGACTTAAGAACCTCAGCTTTTGTCTTCCTGCAGGCTCCTCTTTGAGCCTAGAGATAAATGAGGAGCCCCATCACCCAGGCAGCAGGCAGGCTCTGGAGTCAGCCTGCTGTCCTGCTATCCTGCTGTCCTGTTGTCCCTGCGAGTCACAAGCCCAGTGTGAGCATAACAATGGGGCTGCTGCCTTTTCTTTGAATCACAGCTTAGGGACAGAGCCCAGACCAGTGGCCCTTTGTCCAATTCCTTATGTGACTTCCTCCTGCTAGAACTATAGATCCCATCTGATTTCTAGGGAACTGTCGACCTGCGTGGTCCTTGCCACCTGTCTCATTCATGCAGCCACATTCTGTCCCTGCACACTCATCGACCTAATGAATAAGCATTCCCGCTACTGTCAAGTTCAATCTTGACAATTAAGGCACCATCACGCATCACAGCTCCATTTCTAAGCCCTCGTGGCTGCCACCATTTGGATGGCCCTTCTTGATGCTCTGTCCTTCCAGTCACTGGTTCACAAACCCTGCCTGCATCCTGGGATTAATCGTGGGGATTATAAAACTCCTGACACCAGGGTACATCCTAGACCAATTCCATCAGAACTTCCAGGAGTGGGATCCAAGCGTCAGAATTTTTTTTTAAAGGTCCCAGGTGATTCTTATGTGCAGTCAAGTCTGAGAACAACTACCCTCAGCCCTTCCCTGGTTGAACCTCACTTCCTCACTGGCGCAGAGCTGAGGTCCCTGCACAGCACGGGGCTGAACCTAGATAGGTAACAGCAGTCTCACACTATAATGCCAAACTGAGAAAGTGAAGATAAAGGAGTCCCCAGCCAGCTCAGTAGGTGGGATGATATCAGAAGGGGACATGGCCAATTGTTTGACTTGCTACTGGGCTATAGAAACTGGGTCAGAGCTTTATGTTACAATAAAAAAAAATGGCATGTAGTGAATCATAATTGGTAAGCAAAGAGCCCATCATAAATTTCAAGGCGTCAGGGGCACCTGGGTGGTTCTGCCAGTTAAGCATCTGCCTTTGGCTCAGGTCATGATCTTAGGATCCTAAGATCAAGCCCCCAGTCGGGCTCCCTGCTCAGCAGGAAGCCTGCTTCTCCCTCTCCCTCTGCCCCTTCCCCTGCTCTCTCTGTCACTCATTTTCACTCTCAAATAAATAAACAAAATCTTTAAAAAAATACATTTAAGGATACCAAACCACTAATAATTCAGGTTGGTAAGCAGAGCCCAGCTTACTCCATGGGTTTCTTGTGGATGGGCCCTTTCTCCTGAAATGACACAACTGCACTGAGTAACCACACAGAATATTATTAATCAGCACCATGGGTGGTTTGTTCTGGAAGGCATATCCCGGGTGGGAGGCTGAATTAGCTGACCTTTAAGATCTTCTTTAGCATTGGCAGGTCTTTGATTCCAGGTGACAAGCCCTGAGGGTTCTAGAGAAGGGTAGGGAGGAAGTGACCTGTTGCTTGCCGGGACTGAGGATCTGCACCGCAGAGCTAACCCAAGCCAGGAGGAAAAGAATGTCCTGCTGTTCAGACAATGTCAGAGGTTGGGTTTGTCACTGCTGCAAGACCTGAGCGAAAGAAAAGACAATCCTTCCAGTTCCAGAAAGCAGGGGGGTGTGACTCAACGTGACAGGCAGGACGACTGTGTGAGTAAGAGCGGCCCTGCACTCTGGAGGGAATGATCCATTTCTCTGCCTTGTTGACTGGCTTCCCAGAAAGCCAGGAATGAAACCTGTAGAGTGAAGCGTGTAGCCCTAGAGATATTTACATCGATCCAGATCACGTTCATGGATGGGGCCAAGTTCTCAGAGGTTTTGTTCCTTCCCTCTCCCTTGCAGTGCATTGCTCCTCCTAGGCTTACAGAGACGCAATAAGTGCTTTTCTTTGCATGCTGTTTTGTGACATGGTCCTGCCCTTGTAACTCATCAAGGTGTCCTGTGACAGCCAGCCTCCCTGGGGAATAGCCACAAAGAAGCGATGAGGGATCTTCCCACTCACTAGGAAATCAGAACAAACAACCTAACAGTTGGAGAGAGGCACTTACAAATAAATACATAAATAGACAGACAGACAGACAGACAGAGTAGTCAGAAAGAACAGTTAGTCTCATTTCTCTATTTAGAAAAGGAAAGTCTGGAAACTTGAATTAGCTGGGACTAACAATAAATTAAATAAAAATCACTTTTGTGTCAGTTGGCTGGAGCCTGATGCCAAGGCCAAAGTCAGACATCTCACCCCATACAGCCCGGTTAGCACCATGCACGGGGATCAAACTCAACGTAAACTATCCCCATCCCTCCATCAAGAGGTCCTTCAAAGTCCCATTAATAGCCACAGGGATAGACCAGGAAAACGGTGAACTGTGCTTCTCAAAGGTGAGTCAGCATTCAGCCCAATGTGACCCCCTTGAAAACAAGGTAAACCTCCTTCCCTCCCACCACTGTCTTTAGGCTCTGCTTTCTGCAACTGGCTCAGTCCACCTACCTCCTGAGGCTCTGCTTTGAATTCATGGTCACCAGAGAGTGCCAGGAGAGAAGGCTTAGCACCCCCATACCTGAGGTTTCCAAACTAGGCTACAAAAAGAACCCTCAGGGGCTGACTCAGGGGAACCACCTGAGTTCAACAAGATGCAAGGTTTCTCAACAGAGCACTCTTGGCAGTAGGGTGGGACAATTTCTCACTATCTGGGACTGTCTTGATCATGTCAGCACACTTTACAGCTCTAACCTCCTCCCCTAACTTCCTCCCCAATTAGAGTAGAAAGACCTAACTATGCCCCATTCTTTTATGAAAGGCCTGGGGAAGGGGTGACAACAAGTCCTTCATAGAGAACCCCTAAAAGGACATCCCTGCTCTTATAGGTCTTATTTGTATATGCTTCTGCTAAACAAGTGGTGGTGGTGGTGGTGGTTTATAAAATGACTGTATGCTGGCCATCGCTCCACAGGAAGCCAGAAAGCCCACCAGAGAGCTGACTCTGGGTGGTGGTCTCCAGCCGCTGCTCCAATATGGCAGCCGCCATCGTTGTTCTGGTGATGGGGAATGTACTGCCCTCAGGAATGAGCCGAGGTCATCCCTGGATCATTCATAAGAAAGTTCCACTTAGTATTGCATTGAAATTCATCTCCCTGTGACTTCTGACTGCTGGACCTGAGTCTGACCTCGAAGGGCCACAAAATGTGAATTTTCTACCTCTCCCCCACAGCTGCCCTTTAAATATTTGAAGAAAGCTGCCTTATCTCTCCCGATTTAGCAGGCAGCCCCATTTGACTCTTCTTATACTGTTTTATCATTTTTAGATCGCTTACTGTGTCTCAGTCCCTTTCCTGATGTGATCCTTGATCATCACAAAACCCCATCAGGTAAGCTTATTATCTCAATGTGATGGAAGCCGCTGAGCGATGGGCTTGAGTCCACACAACAGTAAAAGGCAGAGCCCATATTGACTTGTTTTCAAGGCCACACTCCTTTTACTACCAGCCTGTACTTCCCACGCCTGACCCCTAGAGCACCCTGGGAAGGCTTTTTTTTTTAAATAGAAACACACATTCTAAAAGATATAATGAACCAGAACTAGATGATTCTGATAGAATGAATTCAGAGATCGGCATTTAAAAACTGCTGCCTTGCGTAATATTTAACCTCCTCAACTTTTGGTTTCCCTTTTTGGGGGAAGAAACTTGCTTTTTTACAAATCAACTTGTAATTACAATATGTTATCCGAGTGTGTCCAAAATAGATACACTGCCTTTCTTACTCTGGGCTGCTGTGCCCAACAATAAAAATGGAGTTCAAATCTGTCACCCATGAGAATGGGAATCGCCCCCCGCAACACGCACCCCCCACCATCCTGCCAATGATGGAGATTCAACATGGCCACTCACCTCTGATTTTGTCCCTGTGGCTTCTTTCCCCATGTTAGTCTCCGTAGAATGCATCTCTTGAAGGCAATTAAAATTACACAGTGCCCTGATTTCAATCCTCCTGTAACCATGCTGAATATTTTCCACTTAAAAAAAAATTAAATTTTAATTAAGTTTTTTTCATCAAAACACCAGTCCTGCTGATAATGTCAGGAAGGTCTGAGAAAGTAATTACGTGCACAATCTGTTTTTGACACACTTCATTCTCCATTGGGACATTTCTTCTGTCTCCTTTACTTCATTAAAAATCCCCTATTGCCATAGGAAGGCTTCCTTTCTTCCCTATTTACCATAATAGAGATTAAGAAGCGGGGGGGGGGGGGGGGGGGGCTCCTTTGGTACACAGCAGGAACACTCCAGCATTGAATGAGCCCTGTTAGCCATCAGGTTACACAAGGGAGTGTTCATTCTCCATTCCCACCCCCGCTACCCCCGCACCCCCGCCCTTGAGAATCCCATGCCAGCCCAGTTACAGGAGCACACTTTGGTGGAGCCCATTACTTACTCCTCTTACCCCTTTCCCAGTCTGAAAGGTTACCCATTACATTAAGAAAAGAAATATGCTAAACTGTCTGATTTCCTGAGGAGAGACATGATAAAAATAATCCCCAATTATCAACAGCCTCAAAATTGTTTCTGTTGGGCATCTAGCAAACCAGCACCTATATTTTCTATGCCTGGCTCAATCTCCTTGTATTGGTTTCCTAGTGCTGCCATTACAAATTGCCACAAACTGAGTGGCTGAAGAAAAAGAGAAAGTAAAATGAAAATTAAAAAAAAAAAAAAAAAAAAACCCAAACAACCCCCCACCCCCCACACACAAGCTCCACCAAAAAAAAAAAAAGGAATTGATTCTCTCAGTTCTGGAGGTCAGAAGTCTGAAATTAAGATGGTCATAGGCCCGAGGGGAGGATCCTTCCTTGTCTCTTCAAGTTTCTAGTGGCTCCTGGCAACATTTGGTTAACAGAAGCCTTGGCCACCTTGGCCTCTCTGTCTCCCCTTGGCCTTCTTCCCTCTGCCTCTGTGTTCTCTTTTCCATATCCGGACAGCAGTCACTGGATTTAGGGCCCACTTTAAACCTATGATAATTCCACATTGAGATCCTTAACTAATTACAATCCACAAAGATCCTATTTCCAAATAAAAGGTAACATCCCTCGGTTCTGTGTGGAAATGAATTTGGGGGGACATTATTCAACCTATTATACTCATCCTGACCCAGGCCTTATGGGGCTATCCAATAGTGATATGGAAAAATTTGAAGCCACAACCAAGAACAGAAAGACCAAGATTCCTGAAGTGAATCCACTGAAGGATAAAGGAGAAAATGCCTACTAAAGGAACCCCCAGGCATGCTTTTGTTTGACTCACATTTCCAGCTGGAAGAAGGCAAACCACAAGGCCCAAATAAAAAGATTTGAAGATGTAAGCAGTTTAAATTTGGAGACAAGGGATCCAAAATTTGTAGACCAGAACTAATTGGCATGAATCATTTTATCAAGTATAATTATTCCTAACCTATGCCAGTCAGCCACAGAACTGTTACCTCTACTTTTGATCTTTATTTAATAAACATGAACTTGTATTCTTCTCTGACAATTTGTTCCAGGGTTCAACACAACAGAGTTCCAGAAATTGAGGCTTTCCTGTAATTTGGTCCCAAACTTTCTTTTAACCCGTATTTCCCACTATTTGCGACTTTCCATGTACTCTCTAAGTCAGTCAGCAGCACTTTCATTGAATACAATCTCTACTTTTTGCTTCAACCTCTTCCCTCCTTCTGGAATGTTCCTGGCTTTCTTTTCTCAACTTCTAACCCCATGGGGTGGTTTTAAAATGTGTTTGCAAATTATTTAATACTCCTCCTATCAAAAGGTAGACTAAATCCTCTTCTCTGGAGTATGGTCTGGTCTAGTGAGACGCCTCTAATGAACAGAATGCAGTGGAAAGTGGAAATGATACACCATGACTTCTGAGGCTAGGTCATGGAAGATGATGGAACCTCTGCCTGGCTCTCTACCCATGTGACAATCATCTTAGAACCCAGATAACCAACCTCAGCCAAGAAGCCCAACAGCCACATGGAAAGGTCATGTGTAAGTGTTCTGGCCCCAGCCCCAGCTAAGGCTCTAGCCAATAGCCAATGTCAACTGCCATAAACAGAAGTGAGCCAGCTCTCTGATGGTTCCAGTCTCCTGCATTCAGTCTACCCCAGTCGACACCAAGTGGAGCAGGGACCAGCTATTTACACCAAGACTCACCAAAATTGCAGATTCATGAGCAAAGTAAAAGTTGTTTTAAGCCATAACTGTTGGGTGTTTGCTATGCAATATTAAATAATGGGAACATTCTACCTCTAGCCATCTTGAATTTTTAAAAATCCATTCATGGGGTGCCTGTGTGGCTCAGGCAGTTAAGGGTTCAACTCTTGGTTTGGGCTCAAGTCATGTTCTCAGGGTTGAGACACCAGAGTCCCCCAGGTCAGGCTCTATGCAGGTTATGGAGCCTGCTTAAGATTCTCTCTCTCTCTCTCTTCCTCTGACCGTCCCCCACCTCTAAAAAATCCATTTTTTTAGACAATGTGACAAGAACTTACTTTACAACACCATATAACAGTTCAAACTCCATGTATCCAAAGTAAAACTCAGCTTGTCCTTCAAATCTTATTTTATCCTAGTTTTCTACCTAAGTTAATGTTAATGTTACCATCATTCATCCTACTAAGCAAGCTAGAAACATAGGGATCATGACAACACTACCAAGCTCTATTTCTTCTGCCTCTTTCACATCTCTAGAATCCATTCATGGCTCCCTTCTCCATTATGTCCACCTGAGTTACCTTCACCTTTCACCTGGACCCAATAGTACTCTCATGGATCTTGCTACAAGTCCACTCTAATGGCACCAGAGTGATCTTAGCAAACCACAAATATGTTCCCTCCATTTTTCATGTTTAAAACCCTTCAATAATTTCTCACTGTTTTTAGGATAAAACCCCCAATTCTTATGGCTATCAGGTTCTGCATGATCTGGCCCCCACCTCCCACTCCAGACTCATCTCACTCTGAGTTCTCCCTTGTTCTTTGGGTTTCACTGCCATGATGCTTACACACTCTTTCAACTGTGCTGTGCTCTCCCTCATCACCGACCCTCAGCAGTGGCTGCTGCCTCAACCTGCAATATGATTCTGCATCCCGCCACTTGCTAATTTAATCTTGCCCTGTCCTTCAGTCTTCTCTTAAAAAGTACTTCTTCACAGAAGCCCTTTGCTCCCAGATGATGTGATTCTTCCATCTTATATTTCATATTACACACCGTATTGTATATGTATACACATGTGTGATTTTTGATTTACAGGTGTCTCCTCTACTAAACTCAACTCCAAAAGGGCAGGAACAATGTCTTCTTCTGTTCTCCACTGCTCCTGGTTCTTACTCACATAGTGCGTATACAACAGTTATTTGCTGAGTGAAGGAGCCATTTCTTCTCTATCTTTAAATCTAGCACAATATCTTGCTCCAAATAGATTTTCAATAAATTATGAATGAATGAAGAGTGCTATTTCAAGTCATTGCAAAGGGTTCTTGAATCATAAAAGCCTTAGAAGAGCTTTGAGGCTCAAAAATACAACCATCTTTTGACTGTTCCTCTGTGAGTTCAAGAAAGAGAATGTTCCATGGGTATGACAAAGTCCATTGGAAGAAAGGGGATTAAAAAGAGAAGATGGGACTCTGTGAACGTTTCCTTAAGGGCCTAATAGCTTTAGTTTTTTGTCAGTTATGACTCTCAAGCTTTGTTGAGAGGGCAGTAATTGAAAATAACACTACAGAGAAAGAAATGGGAAGAAAGTAGTCTCATGATCCATGTAATTGAGACCAATTTTTTTATAGTTGTAACTTTTCTCTCATTATTTTTATTTGAGTGTAGATGACACACAATGTTACATTAGTTTTAGGTTTATGACATAGTGATTGGACAAGTTTATATACTATGCTTTGTTCCTGCAAGTATAGTTACCATCTGTCACCATACAGCACTATTACAATATTACAATATCACTGACTATATTCCTTATGCTGTGGCTTTTAAATTTTAATTTTTTTTAAAGATTTTTATTTATTTATTTGACAGAGAGAGATCACAGGAGACAGAGAGGCAGGCAGAGAGAGAGAGAGGGAAGCAGGTCCCTGCTGAGCAGAGAGCCTGATGCGGGACTCTATCCCAGGACCCCGAGATCATGACCTGAGCCGAAGGCAGAGGCTTAACCCACTGAGCCACCCAGGCGCCCTGCTGTGGCTTTTATATTAATGACTTCTTCATTCCATAACTGAAAGCTTAAATCTCACCCTCCCCTTCATCCATTTTGCTTAACCACACGCCCCCCCACCCCAAACTGGGAATCATCAGTAATTTTTCTCTAACTTTTGTGGGTAAGGGTTTTCTAGACTAAATACACAAAGAAGATTGATGGCTTTCTAAACACATAATGGCCAAGTGATCTGGTCATGGGGCATCACTGGCTCAAGATTCAGAAACAATTTCTCAGTTTTTGGCAGTGTCTTACTGATGATTTTGAGAGTCTTCAAAGATGACTGTTTCTTCCATTTCTTTTGTCTTCTCTACCTCACATCCCTAAAAGTCCTGCAATTAAGGGGCACTCTGGGTGGCTCAGTTGGTTAAGTGTTCAACTCTTGATTTTAGTTCACGTCTTGATCTCAGGGTTGTGAGTTCAAGTCCCACATGGGGCTCCAAAAGTCCTGGGACTTATATGCCATTTATTAATCTGAAATTTACTGGGTTCTAATCTAATGGCAATAAATGTTACTGACATTATACAAATATTTTATTAAGCATTATCTTTCCTGTGTTACTTTTTGTTATATATATATTATTGAGAGAAAAAGTGTGACTTAACAATCTAAATAAACCATCAAAATAAATAAGTTAGATATTTGAGATACAAAGCCAAAAATATCAGACATTGGACCTTAAAGACACGTTTTGACAGGAGAAAAGTCTATGAAAAGCTGAATTATCTCTTAGCTCAGAAACCACTTCCATTTTACTGTAGGGTTCATTGCTTTCACCTTATCATTAATTGCTCCCCCAAAGTCATTAATTGTTGGCAAATGGGTCATTTCAGAACTGATGACCTGCAATGCTCATAACCTTTCATTTCCAACTTGAACAGCAAAAGGCCAGTAGTCTCTTATGCACAATTCTGCAATAGACATGAATGTTATTTAATCAACAATCAACCAAAATAAAAGGCAAATGGAGGGCAGGGAGGAATAAACAGACCCAGAAGAAAGTTATCTTCTTTATCCAGGCTTCTCCCTCTTTTACTTCCTGGACCTCATTATGGTCTTTAAGAGCTGTTTCCCTACTACCTGCTTCTTGCCCAATGGCCACTGATGACAAGAGGAGCTTTGCTCTGAGAGGTGGGAAAGAAGGATTCCTGCAAATGCTATTAATATATATTGATTAGTATCCATCTGAGATTGTGTTTGGCTTTTATTTTAGAGTGACCATCTTCAAGGTTCCTCAATTTATGAGCCTCTCTTACTCATAAGTTAAAGGACCCCTTAGATCATTTGACCCAGCACCTGCTCTCAACTACCACTACTAAATAAAGCCTCCCCTGTTTGAAAAAAGGGAATGGAACCATCCTTGAACATTAATGGAAATTGATTCTTGAGGGAACAAAATGTGGACCAGGTTATATTATGAGACTATACTACAAAGACTAGTCTATGAAGAGCTGGACCATAGGGCCCTACCTGGCCATCAGCAACTGGCTGATAATGGCCCTGGAAGGAAGAGCATCTCTCGTCAAACTACCCAAAATGCCATTGTCCTTAATTCCCTCTGATTTACATCAGAGAAATGCATGAAACAGATGGAGGTGATCTCAGAGACCCTTGGGACTTCCTCTGAGTGATTTTCACACCAGCCTCGTGAAGCAATGACGCAGAAAAGGGGACTACATCAGTATATTTATTTTAATCACTGGAAAGGTTTCATTTATAATTCATAGGTATTCAGCCTGCTTGGGATGCCTTATTAAAAAGGATGTCTTTTTTTTTTTTTTATACTTCTTTGTGACCACAGGAAACAGAAACCTCTCAAGTATGTTTTAAGAATAAATTGTTACCAAAATAGAAGCTGGTGCCCACTAATTACAGAGCTATCCAACCGGCATTTATAAAATCATCATCATCACCGTATGAAGAGAAGAACATGCAATTTAGGTTTAAGCTAGTACAATTAACAGGTTCTTAAAAACTCAACACCATAACAGTAACTCTTTGATGACTGCTAAATATACCAATTCTTCTCTCTCAGAAAGCCCTGGCTGAGTGGTTCCTCAAAGGTGGGAAACTAATAGTAGGGATCATGAGAGGAACACTGGAGGAGAAAAAGTTACTTCAACATATACTTAATGGAGGCCACACTGCTAATAAGCATTTATTTAAGATCCAGTGTGGTCCTGAATACTTGCAGGGGGGGGGGGTGTCTTTTGGTGTAAAAAAACATAATCTAAGAGTGCAATTTGATAAGGAATCATATGGAACATGGTACTGGAACTTATTTCTGGAACTAAAGTTTACCCTGAGCCCCAAGGTCCTATGCAGGGCATGCAAAGATGTGTTCAGGGTTGGATCCACATGCTGGAGGAACCCAAGTGAGGACATAGCCCAGAAAAAATGATGGGTTTCTAGAAGTACACCTTTAGGGCATCTTTGGAGAGTACGGGATGTCACCCAGAGTTGAGAACTTTGGCCTGTGCAGTGGAGGACTGTCCTCACTGTCCAGTGGAGGACGAGCTTGAGGAGACTCACGAGGATGACAACTGAGGCTCAGCAGAGGTGCAGCTTTTGAGAGTCAACCCCTGCAAAGAGGGGTGGGGACCCAGACTTGTCCCTACAGACCCACTGGGGCGCTGTGACTGACCACTCAGAGAGAGGGTGGAGAACCATCAAAGGCCGGTGGACACAGCAGTTCCAGGGCTGCATGATGAAGACAGAGATAACCTTGGGAGGCTGAGGCACCATATTCTTAAAACCAATCCTCTGGGTGATGGAATCTTCATGAAGACTGGAGTTCCTGGATCATATATGAGTCATCAAAATGGTGATCAGAGCACCAATGACCTGTGTTAACGTTCTTTAGCTAGGTGTCGTTCCCTTCCTCTGCCATATCATGGTCTACTGAGTGCGTGAATGGCTACAGAAACTCCAGGTGAGGGCTGTGATCAATCATACAGACTCAGAGTACACCGGGTGCTTGCTTATGACGAGGATGGAGAAGGATGGGTTTTTACCTCACAGTTCTTACCATCTGCACATGACAGTAGATGGTAAAGCAATGTTCAAATAGAGTTTGTTGTCTTGACAGGAACAGCTGCACATTTTATACAATGAGAGTTAGAATGGTCAAATAACCTCTCTCAAATCAAAGGAAAGGCAGCTGGGGTTGAGTCCATGCCTATGAATGAAAGATTAAGGTGGGTCTGCCAGCAGTCCACTGCAAAGAGCCTCAAAAATCCCATGCCTGGCTCACCCCTCTCCCCAGGCTCAAGGTCCAGCCTGCTCAGAAGCCCAGCTGAAAAATCCCAGGTGAAGACAAGAAGCCGGTACAAACAGCCATTCTGGAAAGGGTCAAATCCCACTGTGATCTCAGATGCTGGTGATATGCTGGTTAATGTATCAAGGATGGTTTACTGCAGGAGTGGGTTTTGAGAAATGCTGCTTTAATTCTGAAACAGATTTCTGTTGACATTTCTAATGATGCTTCTGGAAATCATGTCTGCCCTTTTTACTAATAACAATCCCATAGTCATGAGTTCCTTCCCTCCCCCTCCTTAAACAGCCTGGCTTACCAGGCTATAGAAGAAACCCTCTGCCATCGCTCTGATGCTATCACCAGCTCACTACCAATTAGCATGTGGTGTCAATTCCATGTCATTAACTATACTTTTCTTGGAAAAGGTGCCAGTCACGTCACACCCAGAGCTTTGGTGAGAAAGCACTAATTAAAATGATTATAAAGCCCTTTTCAACTATAAAGATTTGCCGTAGAAAAGCTGAAATGGTAATAGGGGTATAGTTCCCTTTCTGTGTACAAAAGATCTTACCCAGCACTCAAGCTAAATGTGAATCTGATTTGCTTTTCAAGAAGCTGTTATGGCTGTTGGTACCCATGAAGTGTCCCTCGGTCTTGTGCAAAGGCCATGCCTATTCCAGGGGGAGCAGCTTAGCATGGAGGTCAGATGGTCACTGGTAAATGATCACATGAGTCAAATCCATCGAAAAATGTCAGGACTTTTTTAACTAGCAATCAATGAGAGAATTTCTAATCTTCCCTTTGGAATGTCTTGGTTGCATTTACAACTCTAATTGGTTTCCTTAACAAGTCTCATCCAAGTGAAATAACTGAGAGTCAAATGGGGGGAAAAAGTCTGTCCTTTTTTTTGGTATGTTTTTTAATTTATTATGTAAATATGCACGTATAAGCACAGAATATCAAGTGGAAGGAAAAAAATCTGCCCAAGAAATGTGAAATACTCTCATAATGAGTGTTAAAGATGTGTTTGGGTTTCTGATACTTTATTCAATATTTTTATCTTCTGTGATGCTTTATTTTTTTTTCCTTGCCATGAATTTTCCCACTTCCTTTTGTTGAATGGATAGGCAGAAAACTTAATAAATCTTTGGAGTTTTGCTAAAACTCTACCTATCAAGAGCTTTATTTCCTTGTATTTTAATACTCAGAGCTAAACCAGCATTTCTTTTTCTTTGTTTTCTGCTTATTAAACTCAAACCAAAATAATCATGCTTTCCCACATGAAACCAGCTTTCACCGTAAAAGTTAAATTAACAGTGATTCATATGAACCATGGATGTCTCTAACCTGGGTGTGCAGAAGGTAGTTAATGCCAGGTGACTAAGTGAAATCACAGTGTATTATGTGACTAAATTACACAGGGTCACTGGTTGTAAGCAACAGCAGTTCTGTCCAGCTACGTGAAGCAGAAAAGGAATGGACTGCCTGTCAGCACTGCTGCCTTCAAGTGTTTCTCAAGGATCCTTTGATCTCTACTACATGCCCCTCAACGCCAAAGTTCAGAAGAAGAGTACCAATGGGCCAGACCTAAGTCACTCCATACCCCTGCTCTAGCTGGCCAGGAGCAGGGAGATGGAACATATGGCCCTTCCAGGACATGAAATATAAGGACTCTTCCTTAGAAACAGAAACACAGGTAAAGACCCACTGCAGTGAAATATGTTTCCATCAGGGAGAATGTAAATGTAATTCTGCCATAGGAAGAGTGATGAGGACGCTATCCCTTCCCCTCAGTGTACTCATGAGGTCCATTTTTGTGATGCTGCTGGAAAGGCATCGAAGTTCTCCACCCCCATGGAGGTCCTTACCCATTTTGCACTTACATCCTGGTCCTCCATAACAGGTGACAGAACTCAGCTTCTCATTCAGAGCATCTATCAGGCCCCTGAATCTGAGGATTCCTTATATGTGCCTTTTTTAAAAAAGATCTCATTAATTTATTTATGGGGGGTAGAGAGAGGCAGTGAGCAAGCAGGGGGAGGGGCAGAGGGAGAGAATCTCAAGCAGACTCCACACCGTGCATGGAGCCCGACACGGGCCTCCATCTCACAACCCTGAGACCATGACGTGAGCCAAACACTTAAATGGACTGGTCAACCAGGTGCCCCCATATCTGGGTCTTCTGTTCTTAGAGTATAAATTTCGCAAAAGTGTTAATACCTACCATATTGGTTTCGCTCATATGTGGAACATAAGGAAGAGCATGGAGGACCACAGGGGAAGGGGGAGAAAACTTAGTGGGAAGAAATCAGGGAGGGAGACAAGCCATGAAAGACTCTAGACTCTGGGAACCAAACTGAGGGTTTCAGAAGGCAGGGGGAGGGTGGGCGGATGGGCTAAGTGGGTGATGAGGATTAAGGAGCGCATGTGTGGTGATGGGTACTGGGTGTTATACACAGCTAATGCATCGTTGAACACCACGTCAAAAACCAGTGATGTCCCATATGTTGGCTAATGGAACATAATAATAATAATAATAATAATAATAAAAGAAAACAGTAACAACAAAAAACCTACCATGTAGGGCTGTAGAAAGGATTAAACAAAACAAATACGTAAGGTCCCTGGCACGGATGGGCATAAAACCACCGAGGACATCCAGCTTGACACCCAGGGGTTGCAACCTAGTTTGTAGTACTTGAGAATCTGGGGGTCCTCTCAAGTTTCAGACTGCCCCTCATGAATGCCCACGAGCTCTGGCAATCCAAAGGATTCAATTTTATTGAAGAGCATTCAGGGGGTGGATATAAAAAGGGCAGTAGCGCGAGTTGGAACGTAAAAATGAGAGAAGTAAACAGCCTGAGGCATCCTCTTTCTATTTCCCTTAGAAACTGCATGGGATAATATCTTTCAAGGAACTCGGTTCTCAAGGCAGCATCTAAGGAAAGCAATTACATTACTGTAACTGAATGTTGGTAGGATAATCCACTAAAATGAGAACTTCATGGACAGCCTATTCCAATGAACCGAGCAAAAAAAAACAAAAACAAAAACAAAAAACTGTTCAAAGACTGTTATCCTAAAGAAGCCTGGCAGATCTCTTTACTTCTCAGTTCTCTTAGAGTTAATAAATATTTTATTGAACACCTGACATAAACCATATGCTTGCTTTAATTTGCGAATACAAGGTCGTTCAGTTCCTTCTTTGTAGTTATCAATACAGAGACTGCCTCTCCTTTTGGAGATAGTGGGTGCGTGAATTACATCTGCCTAGAGTACAATATAATTCCTCAGGAGAAAGACTTTGTCAATCCACCGCAGCTGTGATATGGGCAGACAGGCCGCTCGGGCAGGGAAGGAGGCAGCACCAGCAAAGCAGGATTTAGAGAAGCGGAATACATGCCAGAAAAATGGTGCAATGAATTTCCTTGCCTTCAATCTCAAACACACACCACTGTCCAAATTAAGACACTAGGGAAGAATAAGAAAGTTGAGATCATGCAAAAATGTTCTAGCTAGGTGTTTCCTTGATTCCTCCTCCTCCTCTTTCTATTTCAACAGTAGGGTGAAGCCTAAACACTCAAGACATCCTACTATTCAGGAAAGTAGATGTGTTATTTTAATAACCCTCCTAAAATGGCACCATATAACCATCTGTTATGAACCCCTGCAGTCCTGCATTCTCCACTCTTCTCTGAATATCAATATCGCAAAAGCCACCCACCCGTCCACCCACCCCCCAAAAAAAATATCGGGGGAAGAGGAAGAAAGAGAAGTTTGGCAGAAAAAAAAAGTATTAGGCTGCTCAGAATGCATTTATGTTAACTATTTCCCACCTCTTTCTCATTTCATAAACAGCTATGAAAGTGGGGACAAATTTATTATATTAAATACAAAGACATTTCAGAAAGTGGTAGATGCAGGTCAAGGGAAAAGGAGGACTCAGATAAGTTTAGAGCTGGAAGGGAGCTTGCTGATAATCCCATCCTCACACTTCACAGCTGAGAAAACTGAGGCCCACGTCCTTAGGTGAACCTCACAGTAGCATCAAATGGGAGTCTGTGCCAGGTCTAGAACCAAGCGAATTTCCTGCCCCACAGGCCAGGAAGCTCTTAAAAACACCAAAATCCCATGAAGTTTACCATAAGAAGAAATACTGAAGGCCAAAGTTTTTGTGACATTGTGCAAATGCCATAAAGAGAATTACAAGACATTGATCCCACCCTAGAGGTTGGCAAAGTCAAGGGACAAGATGGTAAGTAACTCAACTCCTGCACATGTACAAGAAACACAGGCAAGAAATTTAGACTATTTTAAAAACATCTGGAAAGCATATTAAGCGGCACATTCCTGCTTCAGTTTCTGGCCCCAGAGATCTAATTAATGACTAAGTTTATGCACACAGAACCAGGGAAAATTGAAATGTCTCTGTTGGGTTAACTCTGAGGCTCCAACAGTGAAGTATTAGCATATCATTCCAGGCAATCCCAGAACAACTATGTGGGGCTTTATGGAAAGGCAGTAATACCATTCCAAATGGATGAGGCATTGGCCATCACCTATGAAGAGACTTATGGACTAAATAGAGACAAAAACCTGAGTGGGTATGGGAGGGAGGGTCTAGAGACAGGTGATACCTATCCCTTTAGAGATGGCCAACACATTCAGAGATAACTGGGTGCAACAGGAAATCACCAGAGAGCTTCATTAAATAAGCAATCTGGGGCATCTGGATGGCTCAACCCATTAAGCATCTGCCTTTGGCTCAGGTCATGATCTCAGGGTCCTGAGTTCAAGCCCCACATTGGGCTCTCTGCTCAGTGGGGAGTCTGCTTCTCCCTCTCATTCTCCCTCTGTGATTTCTCTTTCTCTCTCTAATAAATAAATAGAATCTTTGAAAAAATAAGTAATCTAGTCAAAGCTGATAATGGAAGAAAAAGTACAGCAGCAGTATATATAAGGGGGTTGATGCAAGTTGTTAGGAAACCAGTGTAGAAGAATATCTAGGCAAGAGAAGACTAGAACCCCAAATGGGTTTCATTTTGAATTACAACTCCAATCAATTGAAAGCGATTGCTTAGAGTTCTGTTAAGAAATTGCTAAGTCTCTGCCAAGAAAGAGCATTATGATCTGCCATGGGGAAACCCACTTCCATGAAGTCTATACCATAGCTTACTGGTAAGTATAGGAAGAAAGACTGAATATAAATGATGGTCTCTATAAAGCAGAAAATGATGTGTCCAACAATCATGTAAGAGTATGTCCTTTGCTTTAAGAGATGAGTAGACTGCTTACCATAATAGGCAAGCTTGGGTCATGGCAGAAGGTGATCAGTAGGTGATCAGAAGGTGAAAGTAGAGGAGCCACACAAATTTAGGTATTTACCTGGTGGAAGAACAAGCAATAACAGTTATGTCTATCAATTCACACACTTGGGAACCCTCATATATAGTATTTTCCCATTCTCTGATTGGAGGAAACATTGGAAAAGGAACATGTATAAGGCATGGGATTTTAAAGAGTAAGGGTTATTGCAAGCCTGGGAGAGGGAAAGCCTAGCAAATTCTCTGAAGGAGAGAAGCATGAAGTATTAACAGACTTCATTGTTCAGCCTGGTCAGCATTTTCTGATCTTCCTGCTGAATTCTTAGGGTCCCATTTCCATACATACAGCAGAGGGTACCTAGTGGGAAATTCTGGACTCCCTCAGCAATTCAGTTCTAGGACTGGAGCTGAGTAGAGTACAACCTATAAATCCATAAAAGGTAAAACAGCAGATGAGAGAGGACAAAAATTGCAAGTATTGGAAGTACTGAAAGGCTAAGGTAAGTAAAGCATATGGAGGTGAAACACCATGAGAGATCTTGAAATTCAGATGAAAGAAATGCAGCCAATGTTGGAGCCATAAAGGGATTTTCAAGGTGATGTAGGAACAGATAAATGGGTACAATCATGATTCCATAAGAAAAGAACACCTTGTTTCTCCTTATGCCATATATCCTTGGTCTTCCAGGTTCCTTCTAAGAAGAAGCCATCCTGGTGCATTGAAAGTCAGTCTCATTTTAAATAAAACATGGCTTTAAAAATAAAACACAGGTATAAAAATGCCGAGTAGAGCACCTTTCCTTTAGTTCGATGCCAAACACCTTTTGACTGAATATGAGCAAAACATTGCCAAAGATACCAAGATCAGTGAAGCCAAGTCCCCGACCTAAAAGAGTGTATCAGAAGCTGATGATACATATTACATCTGGCAGAGGAAAGACTACAAACAAAATATGTCCAGCTTCTACACCTCTGACTGATGTGTTAACTAAGCTAGAGAACATTTAACCACAGTCATTGTCAAATAATTCTTCACAATGGCTGAATTTCTTAATTGTCCATAGGAAAAGTGCGTGTGAAGCATTTCTGATGCTTCATGCTTGAATGATGTACATAATAAACATACAGAATATACACAAAATGAGGACTGTCTTCATTCTCTGAAACACCAGGACCAAATAAAGTGACTAATACATATCCAATGCCTAATTAAAATAACTGAATAAACAGGGTTGCCAGAGTGGCTCAGTCAGTTAAGTGTCTGCCTTTGGCTCAGGTCATGATCCCCAGGGTCCTAAGATTGAGTCCTGCATTGGGCTCCCCACTGAGCCTGCTTCTCCCTCTTTCACTCCCCCTGCTTGTGCGTGCACGCGCGCTCTCTCTCTGTTAATAAAGAAATAATAATCTTTAAAAAAAATAACTGAATAAACAAATGAAGCCAACAGTTCCCACCACCCAGTTGCTCCACTATGGAGATGAACTGTACAAATGGTTGTAAGACAGTATCTGGAGAGCTCTAATATAGCTCTGTAGAGAGTTATGTGGGGTACGGGTGAAGGAGTGACCAAACCAAAGAAGAGTTTGGTCAGACTTCCGGAAGATGGTAGCCTCTGGGATGGATCTTGTAGGCCACCCAGGATTTTATTGCACAATTTTAAAACTTGCTTTATAATCACAACTCAAACTTCCACGGAGTCCCATTCAATGGTGAGCCCATAGTAAGCCCCCAAATTAATTAATGTTATCAAATCTATAAAACAGGTTTACTTTCTTTAATGCTCATTAAAAAAGTAGAGAGGTAAGAGCTGAAACAATGAAAAAGGGGATGCGTCAACCCTTGACACCCAAAATGCTCTTCTCTATTTTGCTCACTGAAATTGCCCCTTAAATTATTCAATCTGTCCTAATTAACTCCCCAGAGAATTATCTTCAAGGCACTGCTTGTTGCCTGAGGCCAAACTCCAAGCTAGCTCTGGGATGTGGGAGGGATACAAAAGTTTCTTTGCACTTGAGGATTGCAGTTACACAGCAAGAGAGAAGGGGATAAAATTATCTCATAAAGATTACAGTTGAACCCAAAGGGGCATATGGAACTTCATCTTATAGGCTGTCATTGGCAGCTTACCAGAAAATGTCCTTTACAAAATAAAACTGTAGATGTGGAACATAAAGATTTTTAAATATCTGAATGGAGAAAGTAAAGTTCTCCTCAGGACAAAGTGATGGTTTCTTTATGTTTCTTATGTAGACGAGGAAACCCTGAAAAGAAAAGACTCCAGCAAGAGATCCCATTAGAACCTTCAAACTAGACCCAGTGAGTTAATGATGCCCAAAAGCCAGAGTCAAACCCTAAAATAGCTTTTAGCAAGATAGGCTTGTAAAAAACATTTGAGGAGCCAGAATAAGATGACTGGGGGGGGGGGGGGGTGCGGCAGAAGGACGACTCTGGCCCAAGAGAATAGCTTGGGAGCAAAAGAAAACAAACAGACAAAAACGAAGTCTGAGTTAGGCTTGGGAGAAAGGAACACAAGGGTGAGAAGGGAAATAAATGATGGAGACAGTCCCGTTTAGGGGAACCAGCAGAGTCTGAGCTCTCCTCAAGTCAGAGCCTGCCAGGCATGAGAGCTGAGGGGTTTGGGAGCACCCAGGAAGCCATGACTGAGGACCAGAGTCCAACACGGAGGCCTGCTGGCGGGGATCTCCCACCACTGTCCTCTTCTCCGACACGTATCAATTCAGTAGCTCTTTCTGATACGTCCATGGACGTGTCCGGCATGCGCCATAAGGCGTGGCATCCGCTGTCCGGGAGCTTGCTCTAGTGGCAATGGGGATAAGACACAGGGTCGTTTTCCAAGCTGTGAAAAAGAAAACCACAGACCCAAAATGGTGTCACATAGTCCAAGTCACCAGACTGAGACTCAATACTCAACCTAACTACAGCTCCAGCCTACCCTAGAAATGTAATCTTAACTGAACAGTCAGGAATTTTCTCATCAGCATTAGGGATGCTGGTCGCAAGGGTCCTCTCCACCCCCATCCCCCAACTGAAGATAAGGTAATCCACTTGGTAAGACATCTGCCTGTTCTAAGGGAAGGAGAAAAATCCTTTCTTTTCTTTGCAAACAACTTACCCTCCCCCCCCTCCTTCCTATAAAAACCTTCGTTGGAGCTCCCCTCTACTTGCTGGATGGGATGCTGCCTGCTTCATGAACTGATTCATAAAGCCAATTAGATCTCTAAAATATGCTTAATTGAATTTTTATTATTTAACAGATTTGGTGGCAGTGCTGGGATCTAAAGTGAACATTCAGTGACATCTGGGAAACGAGAAACACAATCGTGATTCCCCATGAACTCTGCATCTCCTGTCTCTTCTGCACTTTCTGAGGGCTGAGTGAGCCCCTTTCAGCTCTGAGCTCTGCCGGTTTTGTGTTCAAGGCCTCCATCAAATTGGCTTTCCTTTACAGGGCAAGTCAGCTTGAACCAGCAGACAGTTGTGCTTGGAGCCCAACTCAGCTGGCAGAAGGATCTTCCGGAGCTCAAGCCTCTAGCCTTTCAGATCACAATTCCCCAGGGTGAAAACCCCAGCCCTTGGTTCTATCCTGGAGTCCACACTGGGAACTGTTGGCGACTGCTAGAGTTCTCCAATTTGTTTGGAACGAGTCCTCAGTCCCCGTTCCTGGGGATTTGCTGCTTTAATCCCTTCCCCAGTGCAAGGTTCCACAGGACTTGGGGGTACACACAGGGCCTTCTTGTGGCCCGCCCTCAGGAACATCTCCTGACTACTGTTGATACATTAAGGTGCACATGTTAGTCTGCCTTGTTTTTGAAGATAAAAGTTATCACTGGGACTCCTGGGGTGGGGTGGTTAAGCAATGGGCTCTTGGTTTCTACTCAGGTCATGATCTCAGAGCTGTGAAGTGGAGCCCAGCCTTGGGCTCTATGCTCAGCAGGAAGACTGCTTGAGATTCTCTCTCTCCTTCTCCCTCTGTCCTTCTGTCCCTCCCGCACTGTTCTCTCTCTCCTCTCTCTCTCTAATAAATAACTAAATCTTTTTTTAAGTTAAAAAAAAAAAATAAAAGTTATTGCTAAGGGACTCTCAGAAGCCGGGAAAGCTGCAAATATTGCTGGGCACAAGCCGAGTGTTTATAGGCTGTTAGTGCACGAAGCACCTCAAAAAGATTCTCGTGATGGGATAAATGGGTCATGGAACTTGTTAGATTGATCCTACGTCATTCACCAACCTCAAGAAAGCTTCCATGCGATGAGGTACACTGCAGAACATGAACAGCAGCACATCCCCTCCAAGTATGTTTGGCTCAGAGAAATCTGAAGCTTAGCTACTGGGATCCTTAAATTCTAAAGAGTCAAGTGTATTACCTTCAGTCACACCTGCTTATTTTATGTCTGAGAAGTTAGAACTGGAAATGGCAGTTTTCTCAAAAAAAAAAAAAATCTTAGAAAGCTTGTTTTGTGTCCTGAAGAATCTGGCTTGGTAACTGTCAGATGGGGGGCCCCAAAATAAGGCTAGACAGAAAAGTCAGTTGCACCCCGATGGCTGGAAAGAAATACGGTTTAATTCCATTTGCAGCTAGGGTCCTAGCAAACTGCTGCCAGCCCTCAGGGGAATTTCAACTCAGAAGGACTCAGAAGGACAATGGCCAGTATGGGGAATGTTCCAAATAGACAAGATTGTTCATTTAGGAAGCACACTTAAAAGTGAGGGTCCCCAAATTAAACAGTTTTAATGGGCAAGCAGCAGCCTCCAAGAGGTTTCAAAATTCCAAAGTAGTTTCATTGAAAGATTCAAGGCTGATGAAACATGAAAGATGTGAGAGTTACCTAGAATGCCAGACTGTAAGAGTGATGTAACTCCCACTGTTCCCCTCTATCCTCCTCTGAGACCCCACTCTAGGTTGGATCGGTTTTTCCACTCTGAAAAGACAACATAACCAAAAAGAAAAAAAAAAAGGTTTGCTGAATTAATGGCCTTACAGATACCCCTACACCTACCTTGAGAGGAGGGGTCCCTTCTGGACCCCTCCAAGAGTTGACAAAACTAAGGAAGGTTCTGGTAAACTGCTAGGCTAGTCCTTTCAACAGCCCAGGGGGAACTCAGATAGATAGCCCAGGGGGAACCCAGAGCCTATAGAGAAGATCCTAGAAAAACTAGCAGAAGCCACTGAAGGAGAAGATTTAGTTCTCCTATATCTGTCTGTTGAGCCCAGTCAAGAAAGGAAAATGAAATTTCACGTTGCTCCTTTCTTTCCAAATCTAGGCCCATAGGTCACTGATCCTCTCTCTCCCAGGGATACCCATGGGCTTCTTGCTTGTCTCAATGTGCATAACTAGGCTTGGCTTTCTGTCTGTCTGGGACAAGTGTGTTGTTGGTTCTTTATTTTGGCTATCTTCAGGAATGACTCTGAGTCTTGGGAAAGGAGTATCATTTATAACCCCTTTAGGATCTCTGTTACACCCAAGGCAGGCTGTTCAATACTGTCAGAAATATTTAAAATTAGAACTATGTACTCAGAGGGAAAGAAACAAATTGAGGATAATAATGTAGTTGGATGGGTGGACCAACATATGATATCATTTAAGTTACAACTCAATTCTTTGAGGAATTAAAATAACTGTTCTTATCTTACAAATCTTTGCAAAACTAGAAATGGGGCTCTAGAGGCAATTCAAAATTCACCTACTCCTTTACCAAACCCAAAACTTCTTATCTCAAACAAATTATAAACTATTGGCTCTGGGAAACCAAAGTCCTTTTTGGGCAGAACTTGCATTCTTTCTTTGCCCTTAGAGTTATAAATCTTATCTCTTTGAAATGTTGTAGGCATAGCCCAGAATCACTTGAGACTAAAGGAGAAAGAAAAAAAAAAAGGAGATCTTTTTAAAATACAAACTGCTAGGGGCTCCTGGCTGATTCAGTCAGTGGGGTGTGTAGTTCTTGATCTCAAGGTTGTGAATCTGAGCCTTACGTTGGCTATGGATATCACTTAAAAATAAAAAATCTTACAAACAAAATAAAATACAAACTTCTAGAAGAGCTCAGCCTCCTTAAGATTAATTCCAGGGACAAATACAAATCTTAAAAATCTTCTCTGCAAACATTGTTAACTACAGGGTCTTTGCATCTGTCTCTGTATATGTGCCCATATTTATATATATATATGTAGTAGGAGTGAGATATTTTTCTACCTCTGGATGGTACTGCTAAAATTAATTTGCAAAAAAGCTCTATCTAGTTAGTTTGAAGGCAAGCACTTGTAAAGCACTAGGCACTCTAGAACTCTCAGAAAGATAGAACCTAACACAATGTTTTTTTCAAGTTCTTGTGATCTGGAAAAATATTCGGTTGTTGGCTTAATTAAAATAGACATGTCTTTAGAGTTATCAGCATTAAAATTGAAACTTTTATCCTGCCTGGGTTTATTTAAGGTCAAATACATTGATGTTATCCATTACAAAATGTTTTTTTAAAATAGCTTGGGATAATGACTGACTTTGATGTCTCATTAAGTTTTTATGGGCAATTCAGGCATAATTTTTAAGAACAAGTAAACTGAATAGATGTAAACAAAACTAAAAATTTGAGGCAGACTTTTAAATAATCTCCCAAATCTTTCTGGTAACCTAAAACCTTAAGGTTTTGCCAACTTAGGTGAAATGATAAATTAAATTCATTTAATACCCAAATCAGTTCCAAATAAGATAAAATACTAAAACATTAGTTACCGAACATAGGTTTATTTACTTTGGGCTTCTTATTAGAGAGAAAGTAAAAGCTATTTGGATGTGTTTGTGCTACACTGGAAAAATTAAAAAGGAATATGCCTCTAAAAATTTTGAAATGTATTCATAAATTTGCAAATTGACAGAATGCTGGTATAACAGCTCACAATTGCTTACTCTTGGTTTTCACTAGAAAGTTAATATTTCTAAGGGTTTTAAAAAATTCTAATGCATGTAATTAAAGCCTCTAAGGATGGTGGAAAAGGAATCTCCGGGGGGGGGGGGAACAATGTGATATGTGATTAGCTGACTGATGCAAAGGGCAACAGCAACAGAATCTGTAAAGGTCAAGGCACTTATGGATGAAGTTCATTCTGCTTCTACAAAAATGACCTCTTTTTAAATTTTTGTTCTTAAATTTATCTACTTGATAGAGAGATAAGAGAGAGCCCAAGGAGCAGAGTGGCAGGCAGAGGGAGAGCGAGAGCAGGCCTCCCACGGAGCAGGGATCCTGATGCCCAGCTTTCCCAGGATCATGATCCGAGCAGAAGGCAGATGCTTAACCTACTGAGTCACCCAGGTGCCCCTACAAGAATGACCTCTTCTTGCCAGACTTCTGCTATCCCGATATCCTTCCAACATGGCAATAGTCTGCTCTCAGATTAGAAGAATCAAGATGGGTGGATAATGGTGATAAATTCAGTGAACACTCATAGTTACAGGGAACCCAAGAAGGCCCCTTGGTTCTTCCCATCTCCCCAGCAAACAAATCCCGTGTTTTGGTTTTTACATTCCTTCACCCACCACGTGGCATTTGAGAGGACTCAAATTATGAACAGACATGGGTGGAGAGATTTGTATAAAATTGCAGAAATAGTCTACTATTGCAGTGTCCGATTGGTCAAGTCCATAATCCCGGAAAAATTACTTTTGTCCCCAGAGGCCTCCAACCTTCTCCCCCTGGAGCCTTGGCATACCTGCAATTGACTGCATTTAGCTATTACTTAGGATGTGTTATCACTGTATTCTCGTTATCAGTATTATGTTTTCTGGAAGGTCTGAGACCTTCCACTGTCACAAAGCCAATGCCTCTTAGTGGCAAAGACACCATCAGAGAATGTGTTTCCCACTGGGAACCTTCCACAATTTCCGGTCACTGAGGAAACCACCTCACTGAACAAGTCATATAAGCCTTAATGAAAACCTTGCAAACTTCTTGGGATTATCACCGCCCTTATCACTTAAATCATCAGACAAGGTTGAGAGAATAAATAGGATCCTCCAACGTGAAACTTCTAAGTGTGTTGGGACTACCAGACTTCCCTGGGCTAAGGTCATAACGGCCTTTGGTCTTGCTGATTGTTCGTAGTTCCTGCTTTGAGCAACAAACTCAGTCTCTATGAGATAGTAACCAGCAGACTAATGCCAATTAGTTATACAACCTTCTGCTTGTCCTTTGTTATCTCCCGCCACTATGTCCAGCTACTTTAAGTCTTTAAGGTCTTCTACTCAAGCCTGTTATCAACAGGTTAAAGAAGGCTTTCTAGATCCTAATTCAGAAGTTTCTATTGGTCATAATCTAGAGCCTGATGACTGGGTATATGGGAAATATTACCAGAGGAAGACAGTGTTTGAGGCCTGTTGGAAGGACCTTATCAAGTGTTCCTAACCACTGACACTGCTGTAAAACAAGCAGACACCAGACCTTTGAATCCAATTGATGAGGAAGGGAAGAAGCTGACAGCAGGTTGATTGCTTCTCCCCAAGAAGACAGGTAAAAACTTCTAACTGAATATGAAACCCTTTCTCCTTCTTTTCCTTTCCTTCATCCTGGCATTAGCCTGGAAAGACAACACCCTCAATTGTATCCCCCACACCACTGCTAAGGAGTTGGTGGGTAAACTCTGGAATTTAGAACAACTTTTTATTTCATGCTAGAAGAAAACCTAATTGTGACCTAACTTTTCACAAGGAAAACAAGACATCTCATTGGTCGACTCCCCTGAATTTATATTGTTGTATTAGAAAACACCTACCAGGAGGCTTTCACGATTCAGGATTCACTCCTTTTGGTACAACTCTATCCCTTTGTTTAGGGATAAATGTAAATGAAGTATGATTAGGAATTAGGAACCTCTCCGTAATTCTCAAAATTGTTGCAGAAACCACTGCTAAAGCAAAAGCAGCTCAACAAAGATCCTTAAACTCTCCAACCAAAATTGTTCTTGATAAGAGAATAGCCATTTGTGTATCTTTTAGCCGATGAAGGGGGGTGTCTATACTGTGGTTACCACTACCTGCTGTACCGGGATCAACACATGAGGGCAAGATAAGACTCAGTTAAAATCATGGAGGAAGCCATGTATTGTAAGGGTGTCTCCTTCAACAGGGTCTTTCTTTGGTTTGGGTCATGTATCCAAAGTGTACTCCAAACACTGGGAATTATCCTGTTTATAAGAATCTTAATCATCTCCCTGGGGCACTGTATTCTCTCAAAAGCTTTCAGTGCATCTTTGTAGCCACTAACCACCAAGCAAATGATCTCCCTAAGATCAGAATGCCAAGAACGGAACAAGGAAAATGACCAACTTAATGTGAACCCAAAGTCATGACCTATGAAGACTCCAAAGGTTAAGCAAAAATATCATGACCTTTGGATACCAAAGAAAGAAAAAAACTATGAGAGCTACAGAGCAGTAACCAAGAGTGGCCCTAATGCCTTAAATTCTGATCACATCTCTCAACTAAGCTGAGAGTCTGATCAAAAAGAAGGAAAACCAGGGCCCTAAGTGGCGCCATTTAGGCCAGTTCACTGAACTAGGACTCAGTATCTAACCCTAACTGCAGCCCAAGCTCCCTCAGAAATGTAGTCTTAACTGGTCAGTCAGGAATTTTCTAATCAGCACCAGTGAGGAATCTGTCACGTGGGCCCTCTCCATCCCCTCCCCACCCAATAAGACCCCTGCCCTTCCCCCCTAAGAGAAGGTGACTCTGCCTATAACAATCTTTCTTCTTTTGTTAATAACTTCTCATCCCACCCTTGTCCTTAGAAATTTTGTACAACTCCTTGGAGCTCTCCTCTCCTTGATAGATGGGATGCTGCCCAATTGGTGAATCATGCTTAATAAAGTGACTTAGATCTTTAAAATGTATGGGTTGAATTTTTGTTATTTAACAAAGTAAATGATAGGGAAATAGTCACTCTTAAAATGCCTTTTGTTTTGTGTAAGGGAACAGGCCGGCTTGAATGTGTGGAGGACCATTATGGTGGACCTAAGGTAGCCACAAATTCTTTGTCATTATCCCTTTCATATAACAAAAAATACATTATACCTTTGTCCACATTTCTAGTTCCTGCCACAGAGCTTCCGAGACTCTTGAAATTTCCTGAGCAATAGGAGTGACTTTTGTTATTCATAATGAACCCCTTGGACTATATCTGAGTTTACACTATCATGATCACTCAAGGTAGGCCATTAGATAGTTTAAAGAGAGGCTGACCACACATGGGATTACAGGATTAGAACTTTCAACCCCATTCCCCTACCACTGGGGAGGGGAGAGGGAATGGAGATGGAGTTCAACCACCAATGACCAAATGACTTAATCAATCATTCCTAGTCAACAAAACCTCCATAAACACTCTTGAACCATGAGGTTTGCAGAGCTTCCTGATCAGTGACTATATGGACGTACCAGGAGGGTGGGACACCCTGACTCCAAGGGGACAGAGGCTCCTACACTCAGGATCCTTCTGGCCCTCTCCATGCCCCTCTTCATCCAGCTGTTTGTTTATAATCTTTATAATAGACTGTAATCCTAAATAGAGCACTTTCCTGAGTTCTTTGAGTCATCCTAGTGACTTACTAAACCCAAGGTGGGGTTGGGAGAACCCCTTAGGTGCAGTTGACTGGGCAGAAATGTGGACATCTTGGGAATACCCTCAGTTCTGGCTGGGACTGAAGTGGAGGGCACTTTCGTGGAAATGAACCCTGAACCTATGGGGTCTGTGCAAACTCTGGGTAGTTAGTGTCAGAACTGAATGGAATTATAAAATACCCAGTCAGTGTAGGGAATTGTTGGAAAACCACACTGGAGTCCCACCGAAAGGTGGGATTTCTTACCCCTCTCTTTAAATCTGAGCTGCCCCCATGACCACTTAACTAAAAGAAGGTAGAGGAAATAGCATACTGACCATTTCAGGCCTGACACTTTGAAAAACTTGGAAGCTTCCACCTTGTTTTTTATTGGTTTGTTCATTTATTTGTTTGTTTTAAGATTTTATTTATTTATTTGACAGAGAGAAAGGGAGAGGGAGAGAGGGAGCACAAGCAGGGAGAGCAACAGAAGGAGAGGGAGAAGCAAGCTCCGAGCTGAGCAAGAAGCTTGATGAGGGACTCGATCCCAGGACCCTGGGATCATGACCTGAGCAGAAGACAGATGCTTAACCGACTGAGCCACCCAGGCATTCCAAAAGCTTCCACCTTGAGAGCCCTAAGTCATCAAGTTAAAGTTCAGCTACTTTGCTGGAAAGGCCATATGAAGAGGAAAGTCTCTGAGACCACCTGGAGAGAAAGGAGGCCTAAAATCCCCATAGTCAAATGGAGGTTCCAGAAATTCCATCCCAGCTGCTATCCAATTGCAAGAGATGTGTCAAGGACAACCAGAAGAACTGTCCAGAAGCACCCAGTGAACCTCCAGAAATGAACTAAACAAATATTTCTTGAACATGTCCATTGGGTAAGACTTGAACTAGGCACGGGGAGCACAGGTGAAAGAGGATCCTTGCCTTCAGGGAGTGTCCTGCCTAATCGTCTCATTCCCTTTTGTCTTTCTTTAACAAAGCTGTCAACATGTATCCTCCCTCTTTAGAATCCCCATTTTCTAGGGTGATCTAGGGTTAGAGTCAACTCATTTCCTTATCTCCATAAAGTTTTCCCAGACCAACCCTGTCTTTATATTTCAGTGTCTCTAAGTAAAATAAGGCCCCAAATGGGCCTAACAACATTTCCAAAAGATTGTTAGGAGATCAAAGCAGAACTCGTTTTAAAAACCTTAAGCCTTTTAGGAAAAACTTACTAGGCAGATGACATTTTATTGTTAGTGCTATCATGTTTTGCCTAGAGAAATTCTGCGAATTACGTTAGAAGCAACATCAACCAATGATCATTGCCAGTAGCACCTGCCAGACAGGTAAGATGTCAGTTACTGAGTTTCTCCGCTTTGCCAGGGCTGACATGGAGCAGGAACAGATGCATGTGTATGCTTTGTGGGATCCAAGGGGGAAGGAGACAGGCTCTTTCTACATCCTACCAATATAACCACATGTTTCTGAGTGTCACTCAACTGACAGCCTACTGTCTGTCAATAAGCTGGACACTGCAGACCGTGCCTGTGCTGGCGCTTCTGCTCATAATGGAATGTTTATTTAACTAAGGCTCTTCATCAGAGACCTCCAAGTGCATAAGAGTACTCAATGTTTTTTAAACATCCAAAAGTTGGGGTTGGCAGCCAAAAAGAAACACAATCATGGACTATCACGGTGCCAGAAGCACAATGAGACATACAAGCAACAATTAATAAACGCCAATTGTTCATAGCATATGTGGAACAATCCCTCAGGTCGAAAACATGGCACAGCACAACTATTTGTAAATCCTATTGATGGACACGTGCCAAGGGTAAACTTAGGTTTGACGGAACATCAGAAATAAAATAGATTAATGAAACCAAGCGACTCTGAGCTAGACTGTCATAGTTTATAACATTTGTTTTAGTCCTACAGGACTCTCAGTCCAATAAATCTGACTCTCAGTCCAATAAATCCTCTGTAATAAGACGGGGTCGTAAGCATCTCCATAACTATGTCTTTAAAAAGTTGTCCTTGCTTTTTTATAATAGGCAAAAAGCTGGAAATAGCCCAGATGTCCTTCAGGGGATGAATGGTCCATCCGCCCCATGGAATACTGCTCAGCAGTAAACAAGGAATGGATTATCGATCCATACAACTTGGATGAATCGTGAGGGCGTTGTGCTCAGGGAAAAAAGATGACCTTACAAGGTGATACACTGTATGATTTCATTCTTGAAATGACCACTTCTAGAAACAGAAAACAGATTAGTCATTGCCAGAGGTCAGGAGAAAGGAGTGTAGCTATGTGATACAGTGATTTATAAGAAATATATATTTAGTCAGTCAGATGACTATTTAGTCTGAATGACTAAAATATATATATGGTCTTTGCCCACAGTGGCTGAAAATATTCAGGGCCATAAAGGTGGAATGATGTCCTGTTATTTATGAAGGTGACTTTTGGACCCCACCCAAGGACAGGGGCTGCTTGCCAGGAAAGCCAACCATGTGGTTCAAGGGCTAGAACTTCTAGTCCCAGCCCCACCTCCAGGGAGGGGAAACCGTCTATAAGTTGAATCAGCCAATGACCAGTGATTTAGTTAATCAAGACTCTCTCGAGAAGTCTCCAAAAAACCCCAGAGGAAGACTTTCCAGCTTTTTCTAGAGAGGTTCCATACTTGGGGACCCAGAATACTTCCCTGTGCCACAGAACCTGGCTTCAGGCTCCTTGAGGACAGAAGCTCCTTTGTTCAGGAGCTCACCCTTTGTATCCCTTATTGTATCCTTTAATAAACTGGTGAAGGCAAAGTAAGTGTTTCCCTGAGTTCTGTGAGCCACCCTAGCAAATTAATCGAACCTGAGGAGGTCACTAGAGCCTCCAGTCTGTGGCCGGACGATCAGAAGCACAAGAAACAGCCTGGGGCTTCTAAGGTGGAGGGTAGGAAACAGTCTTGTGGAATTAAACTCTTAACCTGTGCAATCTGATGCTGTTTCCAGGTAGATGGTGCCCGAACTGAGTTTTAGCACAGGGATCTGGTGTCACAGAGAATTGCCCAGTGTAGGGGGAACTTCCACAATATTTGGTGACCAAAAGTGTCGGAAGTGAAGTATTCTGTGGGAGTGGTGATGAAGACTCACAGGTTACAAACAGACAGTAGGGGAGAACTAGATTTTTCCCAATACACATAGAGAACTGAAGTCTTCCCTATTTAAGCTACAAAAGAGGGGCTCATAGGAGCCTCGGGTTAATGAAATTAACTGTATCTTGGCTGTGTCAATGTCAATAACCTGGCTGTGGTATTGTGGAAGATAAATAGATAAAATCTTTTTTAAAAATTATGACTTGTTTTTAAATCATAGTTTAAGAAAAAATTTAACAATTAAATATTAAAATGTATTCAGGCTATACTTAGATGTGATAAATCTCATAATTCTAAAAACTGAAGAAGTGTTAGGGTAATAAACAAAATGTCCTTTATATACTGATTTCAAAGTGAAGGTAACAATTCCAAACTTTTTTTTAGCAGTACTATTATTTTCACCCACCATTCTTAAGGGGGCTTAATAGGTTGACTATATATCCAAAGTAATTTTTTTTTTTCAGTTTTTATAATCACTTAATCTTTAATCACATTCTCAAGACCCTCATTTAGAAGGCCCCAAAGTTCATGCATGGCAGTCTACTTAAGTAGGAAAATGCAAAAGCATGGGACGTTCTGATAAGACAGCTGTTTAACACTGATCTTTTGACTTGGAACCTTTTTAATCACCTCCCCCTCCCAAAAAAAAGAAAAATGAAGCATCAGCTTTTTCTCTCCTGAGTAATGCATAATCCATATATGTATCCCCACTTCATGGCTCCCCTCTACCCACTGGGGGTTGGACTGAAGCTGAGAGACAAGATGAGGAAAAATGGGGTGTGGAGTCAGGGGTGGGGGCTTAAATGGGGTGATGGGTGAAATCAACACGTGCATTACTCAGTCATTCAAAAGACAAACAAGCAGAAACTGCGTTTTCCTTACCCATTCAGCCCCCTCAGTCCCGCCAAGTCAAATGTCCTCCTGACCAAAACAGCTTCATGGAATTGGCTCCCTAGAGTCAGCCCCTTCCAACAACCCTGATTAAAAGATCTCCACGTGCAAAACAGAGAATTCGGGTGTTTCTGTTTTCTGTAAGAATCACCTAAAAAACACCCACCCAAAAGGCCTGGAGGGATTCAGAGTTGTCTGCTGACCAAACGCACAATGGGATAAAAAAGCTGCCCAGGCCCAAGCACTACCCAGCAGGACGCACAGCCGTCCTCATGCCTCCTTTGTAGAAACCGAGTACCACCCCTTTATCTAAGACACTGTGTAAGGAGGGCACTGCTGAAGAAGGCACGGGATGGCTCTGACTGGACACAGCACATCTGCAAGGATTTTGCAAGGATTGCAAACTTTCCGCGCCCTGGAGACAGGAGCTGTCCTGTGTCGACCAGCCACACACCCTCTCAGGGGCCTTCTCCCTCACTTGACCAGCTGCCGGAGAGTGACCCCTTCACTGCACGGTGGTCCTCGCTGGGTCAGCCAACCCCACCAGGTAGCCCTTCTGTGGCACCCCGGCCAGGAATCTGTACTAACCGTAGATGAATGAACATGCTAGAAAAATGAGTCCTTCCTCTCTGAAGGGGCAAGTGAAAGAGAGATTCTCACCCAGAGAGATTCTCTTCCCAGAGAAGTTGATAAGAAGTAGCTGTATCCTGTTTATTGTACTTTACTGGGCAAGAGTTTACCTTGAAAGGAGGGTGAAGGGGACCCAAGGAGCTGGGAGAGGGGAGGAAGCCACTCGCCAGCGCAGCCTCCGCACGTCTCCCTGCCTTTCAGCCAACCCCAACCTCATACATGATACTGGTGACTTAGCATTTTTACCGCACAACTGAGGAGTCGTAAGGTGCCCAATTATGGCCCTGCGGTCTGGAAGAGCTCCGTTCAGCCCTGGGTGGGTGATACCATCCCCTCTGATGCCTCCCTTTGAAGCCAGGCAGCACTGGCCTTCCGCGGGAGTTACGAGTGACTCAGCATCAGGCTGCCAGCAAGGACTGTCCCCGCCGGCTATCTGGAAGGAAAAGCTGGAACTCTTTCTAACTCTGTTACAAGCTTTTGGAAATCTGAAGGAAGTTGACGTATTTTGTATTTGTTGACTAGTAAAAGAGAACCATGGAGAATGATTAACATTAAAAGTCTTTGCAAAATGTCAACAGCCTCGTTCTCGTCCCCAGGGCTCTCACCTTCCCTTGTCACATCATTTCGTCTGACTTTTGGCCTTTACATTAATTAGTATTGGATAAAAGCATTGGGGGAAAGGGTTGGGGATAAAAAGCTTCAGTCGAATTCAGTCCTTCATTTCCAACATCTGTGTCACTGAACCGTTCCAGACACTTTTATATAAACTGAACAAAAAAAAGAGCTCTTTCTATAGTGAAAGTTATTAAGGAAAGATAAACAATATATAATTCAAAAAAATTACACAAAAGAAAATCATCTTTGGATTTCTGTAGCTATAATAATGCCCAGTTACTGCAAATGCTTTTCTATTTCTATTCTAAAGAATCCAGATTTGTTTTTTTTTCACCAGCAATGAACTGCTCAGAACCTAGGGTAAGCTGTTTATAGATTAACTTCTATTCAAATGCCGAGGACAACACTTGCTGTGTGGAGGCGCCCTATGGTGATTTTTTTCTTGTACATGGAAGAATCCGATTGCAAAGCTCTTAATTTAAATATAGATTTTCATATAATAAGTCTTTACCTACAATCACAGGCTCATTTGTTGCTGTGATTTTTCTGTGGGCCACGTTCATTATGAAGAAGAAACTTTGATTAAGCCTATCCTTGCCTGTAGTGCTTTGCTGCGAACCTTACAAAGCAGGTTGAATTGATGAGATCCCTGGGAGTTGATAAGACGAAAAATGCAGCTGCAGACACAGAGACATTTTTATCACTCGTTCTGAGAGCTCACATGGAATAAACAACATAATAAAGCAAAGGCGACTGTATCAGCAGAGACATTAAATGTTTGTTTGATTACGATACAGTGGTAGGTAAAAGAACCCAGTTCTGTGCTCAGGCTCGAGGACACCACAAAGCATGTGTCACTTAACTTCCACACCCTGCCCTCATTAGTGCCTCAGCCAGCATGCAAGGAAGTTTTAAGGGTTCGCTCTATTACTGTGACTCTGTAGATTCGACTTATTGATATTTTGGGGTCATTTCAGTCATTCCCCAGAATAGTCAGGCTCTGGCCAGCTGGGGATGAAGTCAGTCCTTGAGTAGACGAGGGACAGGGGGCTTCTGTTACAGAGTCAAGAAGCGGGCATTTCCATGTTTTTCGTCTGCCACAGGCTGCAAATGTTTTTTCAAAGTTTAGAGGAATATTTATTTCTCAGTAAAGACATACCGTTCTTGCTTTACAAAGGATTTTGTGTGAAAGGTTTGCGGCAGGTCAAATTTTTGAAAATCGCATTGCTAAAAATTCAAATTTGGGTCTGTTACTTTAAGGAACCCTCTTATTAGTTTTCCAGCATTATGAATACCTTTTCATCACAGGGACAAAAGGTGGCTCCTAATTTACCTGATTCTAAGTTTGATTTTGGCCACAGGTTTCCAAAAGACTGGTCAAACCTTGCATTAGGATCATGTCATGTAGAACTATACTCTGTGTTTAGTCCACTCATTAAAGCCTGTGGAAACCGAGGCAGAGACTACCTGAGATATGGAGTCCTCTTTGAGAAATAAGAAAGAGCTTCCCAAATGTATTCACAATTTCTACCAATTACACCAAACCTTGCCTCTTCTATGTTAGAAGAGCTCTTTCTTGGGGCACCTGGGTGGCTCAGTTGTTAAGCGTCTGCCTTTGGCTCAGGTTATAATATCAGGGTCCTGGGATCGAGCCCTGCATTGGGCTTCCTTCTCAGCAGGAAGCCTGTTTCTCCCTCTCCTACTCCCCCTGCTTGTGTTCCCTCTCTTGCTGTGTCTCTCCCTGTCAAATAAATAAAATCTTAAAAAAAAAAAAAAGAACAGTTCTTTCTCAATCCCTACATGTTAAACTGTTGAATACTGCATATTTAAACTAAGAAAAAATGGATATATTATAATAAAAAAGAACCCTAACCCTATGATCATAAATTTTGAGATTTAGAATGAAGTCTTATTTGTCATAAGATGAGAAGCTTACAAGTTGCTTGCCCTCAGTCACATAGTGAATAGTAACCTAACTAGAAAATGTTTAATCTTCCATTCCATTCCATTTTTTTTTCTACATGTCAATTTCTACCATAAACAAAAGAAAGATTCTTATGAACTATACAAGTTGAACAAAAAGGTAAAATAGAACCCAAAATACTGGCCTGCTTCAACTTGGGGACAGAGAAAGTGAAACTATGGTTCATAATAAACACAGATATCTCTGTACTGACTGCAGAGCCTCAGCCCTAGACCGAGTTTCCTAGAGAACTGGTACCAAGGGGAAATCAAGTTCACCAGGGGAAGGTGGGTACATTTATTGAAACCCAAGAAAGCTAGAAAGGACGCATCCTGGATTTGAATGTGGCTCCAAAAGATACTTGTCATGTGCTCTTGGACAAGTAAATTAAATCTGAGCTCATTTCCCACCACCCCCACAGACCTCTTCCAAGCAGAGCAGGCAGATCTCCATGATCTGTGCCAAGGGCCCCTGTTGTTTTGGCTACGGATTAAGGGATGAGACATCTAAAGCTAAATTAAGGCAACATTGACTAAAAGATGGACTGGTTCAAACTCTGTCAAAGGTTATTCCCATTTGGCTAGGGACAGCCTGACTCAGTCAGATGCCTACCCTGAGCACTCAAGCAGCTCAACCTTAATGCCTAGAGAATCAGGAGGCTAACAGAATAAGCTGAGAGACCCATCATAATATTGGAAAGCACTGGTCCCAGCCCTGAGCAAGCAATGATTTTGTGATGCTGTTGATGACCACTTATCTTCCATACAATGAAGTATATTCTAGATTAGGGTTTCTCAGTCTTGGCACTATTGATATTTTGGGCTGGGTACTTTTTTTTTTTTTTAATTGTGGAGGGTTACCCTGTGCATTAGAAGATAATTAGCAGCATCCTTGGCTTCTACCCACTAAATGACAGTAACACGCTGACCCCAGGTTTTGACATTGAAAAACAGGTCCGGACATTGCAAAATGTCTGCTCGGGCCGTGGGGGCAAAAATAGCCCCCAGTTAAGATCCATCTTCCCAGAGGAAGGCACTGTTGTGGGTACTGGGAACACAAAGAGAAAGATGCAGTCTCAGTCCTTGGAAAGCTCCGGTCGTGTGAGAATTACATGTGACCCTACGATGGGCAATGCCCCCAGGGCACTCCAGGCAGAGAGATGGCGAGCAGAGCCTCAGGAGGATAAAAGAGCTCGGTTCTGCCGAAGATCAGTCAGCGACTCAAGGGGCTGCCCTGCTGCCCAGTGCTTCCATGAGGAAGAAGGTAGTAATAAACTCCTACCACTTCCCACCTTCTCCCAGAATGATACTCTTAAAGGGGCGGTGTGTGGCACGCTACAGGTGACCACTATGAACTGCACATCCATGTAGGTGAGGCTCTAGGCTATCCAACAATGGGTGTGCCTTGAAAGCTGACATTCTACCAGGGTGGACATGTTTATAATGGAAGCCACCAGAGCCTTCTCCACCCTCCTTCTGCCTAGCATTAAAGTGCCCAAGTGACCCAAGCCCCCCACGGCTACGGAGTGGAGCACCACGTATCAGTTGGTTGGCAATGCAAACAGGTGAAGCATGGTATGTGAAACGTGTCTGCAGGTTTGGTCTCACTGCAGGGAAATTTACAAAGCTGAGTCAGAGTCTCTACCGTGCTGTCATCAACTGCGACTGAAGTTTCTGAGCTAGTGAGGGGAAAAAGCTGGGGGTGGTGGTGAGTCAGCGCTGATGTTCTGTTGGTCCAGAGCATACATGGGTCTGGGGGAGGGGAATATGGTGAAACGTAGTGGACCAGGGATTCACGACACCCAACCTCCAGACCCTAGTCCTTCTCATAACTGGCTACGGGGACTGGGCAACTTGCCCTCTAAGGACTTTGGTAACTCAACGCCTGTCAGCGAAGCTATAATATATGCAGCAAAAAGCAGCAGCCATATTTGGTGTTCTGTTTGACGAGCTTTCACAGCCGAACACACACCATCACACAAAACAAGCTGCAGAACTTTTCCAACCCCCGCCCCCCCACCAAAAGTTCCCCTGTGCTCCTTGTGACTCCACCCTTTTCCCTGCCGCCCAGGTAAACATTTCCTAATTTCTTTTTCCACAGGTTAGTTTTACAAGGTCTTGGATGGCACATAAACAGAAATAGAGGATGTGTATTCTTTGATGTCACGGTTCTTTTATTTAATATTTTGAAAATTCATGCATGCTGTCTTGTGTATCCGGAGATGACTCCTTTCACTGTTGCGTTTCATTCCCCCTTGCAAGAGGATGCCACCATTCAGCCAGCTGTTATTCTCCTGTTGATAGACATCTGGGCTGGGTCCAGTTTTCAGCTATTACAAATCAGGCTGCTAGTAACACTGTCATTCATGTCTTTTCATAAACATGTTTCCATTTCTTTCAGGTAACTTTGCCTTTAAAACAGCAGGTTGTCCCACAAGAGTAGGATGGATTTCTCTGCAGGCACCTGGGGAATTGCTACAAGGGTAAAGGGAGGAGAACAGAGCAAATGCAAGACTCTTCCCATCGTGTTTCCACCAGAATTGCTCTTCCATCAAAGATGAGACGGCATTTCTCAAGATGTCATGCGAAGGGAGGGGTTCACACACAACCTTAAAGCCATCTCAGTAGGTCCTTGCTAATATCCCTTCTCGCTCTAAGAATCTATGATTCTTTAGTGGTTGCAAGGAAAATATTTCACAGCTTATACTTAAATTATGTCCTCTAAATTTTTCGTGACTATCTACTATTCAGATTCCTGCAGCGGACCTTGCACTGCATGGAAAATACAATACAAATTCACCAGCGAGTCCTTTATCATCCCTCTCCCAGTCAGTCTGGATATTTTTCAAGGATTATGTCCAATGCTTCGCTTTCCTCCTGCTCCAATCACAGAACCCCGCTGTCCTCACAAAACAGAGTGGGTAACACCAGCTGTACCTTCATCCTAGCTATTTCTGCGACCAGAATATTCTTCTCACCTGCCTCACCTGCCAAGGTCCCAACCAGATTGAAATCTACACCCTTCTATAAACTTGAGATATTTTTCTACATATGTTATGTGTGCCTATAGTGTCATAGTGACGTGTGCACGTACCCAGATCCTCGCTTCTAAATCCAAGAGCCAGGGAGCGTCTCCTTCCCTCCCTCTCTCCTTTGATTCATGTATAACACCAAGAATAGTCCTTTCTCATCCAAGGCTAAAATCAATACTGGTTGAATGTGATTTGTGAGTATGTATGACTGTTATTTTCCAAAAGCTTTAAGCCTAGTGAAAATGCAGGCTGTTCACAGAAAGAGCAAAACCTAAAGGACATCCATGGGACCTTCACTTGCAAGCTTACCTTGCTCAGTGACCTTTCAAATGCATGACCAATTTTGTAAATCTTGCCTCCCACAAAAATACTACTGACACAAATGGCCCATTGAAAACTACTGCTGATTTTCTTTCAGGACAACCGGGGTGTGATTTCCTGTCAAAGCCCAGTAATATCTCAAAAATAAAAAAATTTAAAAAAATGCTTCCCAAGCGCTTACGGTGCTCATTTCTGCCCCATGGTCTAAGGCAATGGCTATCTGGCACCGTGTTAAAAAGCTCACTTCACTCCTATTCACTCATCCTTCACCTCAAATATTTCCTCCTTAGCTTCAGATGCTGTTCCTTCGCTTCCTTTTTACATCGACTCAGGAAAACTGAAAGAAAGGCATTTGTATTCCTTAAACTATGCCGGAAAATCAATCTCATTACTCTTTGGAATTAGTTTGCATCAACCGTAAATCCTCCAACTTTTATGTGTCCTGGAAACCTTACAACATAACAGAAAAATAGATAATATCCATCAAGAAAACATGCATCAAAGCAAAAGAATGGATTAATGTCTTTTGGAAGATTCCACCAAACCCTATGCCAAATAATAAAATTTGGAAAAAGACGAAGCTGTAGAGAAGCATTTTGGAGATCGATTTTTTTCCCCCCCAAGTAACCCTTTAAGCACCAAAACCACTCCATTTTTTCCTCTATCCTTTTAAATTAAAAAGTAATAAAAAGTATAACCGTTTCTTGCATTCTAAGTAGGCTGTTTTAAAAAGAAATTCATTTTATCTCGAGGTCTCGTGATCGTCATCAGGCAATCCACTGACCTGCCGGCGGGTCCCAGGAAGAACGGCTGAGGAGGACTTGGGTAGGGCAGGGTCTGGAGCTGTTAACGCTCTGTTGACCACAGGCAGGTGTTTGGGAATCCTGGCTCGGCCGTCCTGACCGCGGGCTGGCAGACGCCACCTCTCACCTCGGCCAGTAGCCGGGCTCCTCTTGCTCTCTACTTTCCTGCTTGCACTCAGACAACCAGGTGTATTCAAAGGGTGTCCAAAAGGAAAGTAAATCATTTTTCCAGGAAAAACAGGATGTCTCTTTGATGAGTAAGGAGCATGAATATTCATGCTTGTGTAATTCAAATATAAATGGGGGCATAAAACCTGTGAAGAGTAAAACCTCGTGAGGGTATGCGGTGTGTGGGGGGTGGAAGGGAGTGAAGGGGAGGACTGACCCAGAGAGTAACGGCTTTCTGATCAAAATGAAACGATCATTGGCAGCCATCAAGCTGGAGTCTTTCCTATTTCCCCCAAACTTGTAATCTATGGAGGTCCCTCCGCTATAGCCTTAGTCAGAAGCTGATGTTCACCAAAGGCTGCAGAAAGCATGTTTTTATTTTATTTATTTTTTATTATGTTATAGGGGTTACCACACAGTAGTACTTCATTAGTCTTTGATGTAGGCATGTTTTTAAAAGGGGGGGGGTGAGGATGGGGCCTGGGACTTGTAGCAAGGACCAGAAACAGAAGTAACCACCACTGAAGAAATGCTGATGATCAAAGTGGCCATTTTCAAGTCCCTTTTCCATTGCTGGCAGGCACAGAGACTCAAAACTCTCTATCGGCAGCTGACCAGTCTGTTGGATGGAAACAGCCAGCTGTGGAGGTTATCACAGGTCCCTACAGGTCACTGGGCAGAGAAAGCAGGGTGCCCAGCCCTGCAGGACAACAGACATCTGTCCACCCACCATACAGCCACCAGCGTAGTCCTTCTAAGGAATAATTCTTACCTCTCCCCTGATCAAATCTCTGCCACGACTTCCCAGCATAACCAGAGTTAAATGCAGACTCTGCACCACGACCCCTATAACAAAGCCCCCCCCCGCCCAGGTCAAGGCCCCATGTACTCCACTGACGTTTCTGCTCTCCGTCATCCCAAGACTGCCCTCACCCATGGCCTGGGTGCTGGTTCTTCCCCCTGCTACAAGTGTTTTGACCCCAGATCTCTGAAGCATTATCTGCATCTCAAACCTCAATCCTCCATAAGGCTTTTCTTAACGACCCTGAACATGACCATGTAATACTCTCAGTGACACCCGTTAGCGCCTGAAAGGATCTCAGTGGGACTTATTATCTGTCTTTTGCTCTAAAACGGTAGTTCTCAACTGGGGGTATTTTGCCCTCCAGAGGGCATTTGGCAATGTCTAAAGACATTTTGGGTTATCTCCCCTGCGAGAGGAGGAAGGAAAGATTCCTGGCATCTAGTGGGTAGAGGCCAGCAATGCTTTCAGACCTTCTACGATGCATAGAACAATCCCACAGCCAAGAAGTGTCCAGCCAGGAACATCAACGGTGCTGTGGCTGAGTGACCCTGGAAGGGAACAGAAGCTCCTTGGGGCTGATACCAAGGACAGTCCCCTGTGACTTTAATACTACCTGACACACAGTAGGTGCTCAATCAACATTTGTAAGCCTACTAAGCTACTCTTGTTTCTGGGGTTCCCTGATAAGGACTGCGTGTGTCATTGCCAGACCATATGATATCAATAGCTGTGTTACTTGTAGCACATATATGTGTGTAGTATTCATATCCATTTATGTTTACACATCTCCGCGGCAGCTAAGCACAGCACGCTACGCTCTGCTACTGGTTATTCTCAAATCATCTTTTTGATGTCATTACAAATTTGAGAGTTGAAAGATTTCTATCAGGCGAACATCTCAACAGGAAGTGCAGACCTGATGTTTGCATCTGAGCACCTAGCACCAAAACCGGGCAAACAAGGTAAAGAGTGGCCCCTATAAAACGGCGAGCCAACAAGGATTATTGGCTTGGGCCATGGATTATGGGGTGGGCCATGTGTGAAAAATGGGCTTCATCGGTGAGAATGAACGAGATCAGTGAGATCAACGGTGGTAGGTATACGTCGTGTTAACGCAGCTAGGCAGGAACTGATTACCGTACTTGCCTCCCCTGCGATGCTCTGGGTTAGCAGGGACCCCGGGAGGTGTTCTGAGTGAGACAGGAAGAAGAGCCACAGCTGTTGTACTTCTGCATTGGGTAGGTCAGGGCTGGTGCCACGGGCCACGGCAGCACTGTTTGTCATTGTCTAAGGCTGGCCACCTCATGGTCAAGAGTCAACAAATGGGCCTTCCCACCCTCTCTGCAATGCCTCCTTCACTTGTTCTGACTCCCGGCCAGGTGCATGCTCAGTTCTGTGATGAAGGTCAGGCAGTTGCTCCTGGAGGTCAGCCCCATCATGGACATTGCTTGACGGCAGCAAGAGACCAACGTGGCTTCTAGTCCACACATGTGGATGCCAGCTCACCCTCATGGGTTCTGCTTCACCTTTGCCTCCTCTAGTTCACATCCAGCGTCCCTCCCCACTGCCTGTGCACCAACTGCAGACCCCAGGATCAGTCACAGAGGCAACAACCCTCCACTGACTGTTTAACCGGATCCCACAACTGCATAGGGAAATCCAGACAATAATCCCAGCGGCTCTGCTTTTCTGATCAAATCCTGACTGAGACACTTGAGATGATGCTTTGGTGGCCTTTCCACATCTTCCGAATTCTGAGACATGCTCCATGTCAGCAAGGTTGCGACATAGCTGGGGCCAGGTCGATGGGATCTTATTAGAGGGATGGATTTTAGCATGTGGATACACTCAGCTTTGATTCCAGATAATTAGAAAAAGACTTAATAAATCAGATAAAGTGGTCATGCTGATGCCTATGCTTAGGGTTCTCTCCATCTTTTTAAATATCATTGGAATTGATTTTGATGAAACAGACCTGATGCATGGCTTTTTGGAGCATCTGATGATTTCGTCTCCCTTTATCAAAATCCCTTGTGCCACATCATCGCCCTCCCACTCAGTGTTGGGTGAGGAGACCTCGATCAACGGGCACAGATGGCTTGCAATGTTTAATGACCGTACCCTGAGTGATTAAACTCACTGGGAACAGGAGCGGGGGGTAAGGTGGAGGCTCTGTGTGCTCCGATCCTCCACAACCGATCTTTATTCTGTGCCTGTAACTCTGTGCATTTAAATCTTTTGCCTTTGTCTTGATGACCTGCTCATGGAGTCCATTTTAATAAACATTTTGCTCAGTAACTCCTGCACCATTTTCCTGCTGATAAAATAGAACATGGCTGGCACGCTGTGTTCCAGGGCAGATCGCTCCTCATTTGGCCTCTTATCCATTTTTCTTGAACTGCATTACAAAGATGACAGAATTAAATGACCTTAGCAGAATCTGACAGTTTATGAAGGCAAATTAGCCAGCATAGGGTCAGGAAGGACAAACCACCTAGGAATGGCTTTCAGCAGGTAAAGGCTTAGAGCTCAGACAAGTGGCTGACCCTGGCAGCCCAGGACTGGTGGCAGACGAGAGCCAGATCTAGAGACCAGTCTAGTACAAATGCTGGGGACAGCAGGGATCGGCAGGTGGCAGGGAGAAGGACAGAAGGAAACCTTCAGCTACAGGAAGACGGAAACCGACGATGCTGGTAGGCAGGGGCACGTCTCTATCTTGTAGCTCTCTTACACACACACCCTCATGTACACACACTTCAACACCAGCCTACCTGAGCAAGCAACGAAAAGATGAGGACATCGGTCACCTGCCAAACTGGCCACTGCTCATAAGCAACACTCCTCGGGCCTGATTCTCTCTGTGAACCAAGCTCCCATCTTTTACTGTCCTGCCACATCTACAGGGCTTAGGGGTACCTGGGGCTTGAAGAACTTCAATAGCCTCCCAATTCAGATGGTGCAGTGATATTACACCTTTTAAAAGTAGCTGGGACAGACTTTATTACTGGCCCCAATTTTTCACCCTCTGCTTCCGTGCCTGGCCCCAGCCCCATAAATGAACAGGGAACCACCCCAGCCCATGACTCTGAGCTTGGCTCTGGGACTGGCTCTGGAAGTGACAGCATGCCAGTTCTGAGTCGAAGCCTAGGAGATGTGAAGAGCTTGCCCTGGCTGGTCCATGGGTCTAAGGAGGAGAAGAGGCCAATGGAAGAGAGCCGCACCCCACCCCCCACCCGCTGAACCACACACCTGCGATGAGACACAGGGGGCCAGCTGCTGCCACCGGAAGTACGGCAGCCTGGTACCTCCACCAACCTGCCCCCGCACAGTAATAACCAAGTCAGGGGGTGGTCACACAGGGAGAGCAAACTGTTGGAACACCAAAACCCTTTTACGAACAAAACCTACAAATCAGTCAGGTAGAGTGGATCTGTTCTATCTGAGGCAGGACGTAGGTCCTTGAGCCCCCCTGTCCCCCCTCATTATGACAGCTTCTGAGGCACCTCCACAAATCACAGTCCGAAAGCAGTTACTGTAACGGAATGTGCCCTGGATTGGGAAATAGAAGTCCTGAGTTTGAATCCACTTTGTGTCACTCAACCCCCTTTGAGATTCAGTTCCTACCTGCGTGAGGAAAGAGGGAACAATGATGTTTGACACTAGTCAACCAGTCTCTGAGGTTGATTAGATAAGGATAAGCACACACATCCAGGAACACGGATAGAAAGTATCATGGTCATCATCACCACCCCCTCCCACCGTAATCACCCACGTGGTGGGGAGACTTGCCAGAGCCATGCCTTCACCGTGACTGAAGCAAGAAGTGCATGTGTTTGGGGGGTTGACAGAGAACAGGGCTAGTAGCTTTCAATAGTCCCTCCCAAGACCCCCAATGAACTTCAGATGAAAAGTGGGAAAACACATAATTTTTTTCTACAATTTGTTTTAAGTGTATGACAAATTACAGATACGGTGTTCTTATTGCTTTGTGTGTTTTCTTATGCTCAAGGCAACAAGAAAGATCTATAGGGTTTAGGCTTTGGTAGAGCAAGAGAGGCACACACAGATGAGGGACTCTCGGGAGTTGTTCTCTGATGTCAAGGGCCCATTTGTGGCAACAGGCACTATAGCATAACACATGAGACCAGGGCTTGGGAAACACACCAGTCTGGGTGAGGCCTGGAGCTACTCACTAGCTGTACATCCCGGCTGGCAAGTCTTTTAATTTCTGTTCACCTCAGTTTCCTTATCTGAAACTGGTGGTTATATTACCTATGCATTGGATTATTGGAAGGATTAACTGACATTATATCTATAAGATGATTAGTGCAGTTTCTAAGAATCCAACACACAATTACCGTTGTAATTATCAATGGCTAAGGGACTGTTTTATGCCCATTATTCTGCCCTCAGAGGACCATTATGATTTCGGTGACATGACAGGCCTTCTAATTAAGAGCCTGGGCTTTGGCGATTGATGAATATATCTTAGCATCCTGCCAGCTGCTTGGTCACCTGGCACATAGTGCAGAACCTCTTAGCCCCTGGAGTAGAAGCCAGGTCTTTGCCCTGGAGGACTTGACAGCCGGCCTTGCAGGGAGGATGCAGATGACCAAAACCACCACTAATGGGCAACATGAAAGCAATGCAAGCACAAGAGCTCCAGGAACAAAAAAGAGGGGGCAGCTAACGAGCAGCCAGGACATGTGTTGGAGAGGGTGGACGTGAGACCGATGGACTGGCCTCCTGGCCCTTCTGTTGCTGGGAGCACAAACACTCCTCACCAATCAACATGGGAAATGCCACCATTTGCCCAGCGTGACAAACACCATCAGAATAAACCTCATGCATTTTACAGCCATATTTCTCCAAGGCCCAGAGCCCTGCCAGTGGACTCTGGCCCCTCCAGAGTGATGAGACCAAAGAGACCAACAGCATCATAGCTAAGGAGGAGGGCCACACTGAGCAATAGCCCATAGGCAGGGACCCATCCTGTTCTTTTGATGCTTGTAGTTAAGAAACATCCTGGACATGAATTAAAATCTACCAAATCATCAGCCAAAATCTGCCAGTGTTTATGGGCACACAGTGATTTAGGCAAGTGGTCTGTCTGCTCCTTTGAGGCTTCCCTTTTGAGTCTACGCTGAATGGCTATTTGAAGCTACCTTGAGCTCTACACCCTCCCTGGACACTGCTGGCCACACACATACAAAGGGGGTCCTCCTCAGGCCTCTTGATCTGCAGAGGCAGTACCCTCTGGCAGGAAAAGGCATTTTATCAAAACCCTGTTGGGGGTGCCATGCATAATACATAATAGCGATGCTCTAGAAATTTTAAAATGTTCATGTGGCTGTTACTCAAGCTCTATTTTAAAGAGATAAATGTGGACAGAGTAGATGACCCAGGCTGTCTTCCCAATTGAGATTCTATTTGATTTGTAATGTATAAGTGGAAAATTACATAGAAACACTGTGAATTCTACTGGGAGGTCTACTAATTTAGCATTAATTACCACTTCCCTTCCACATGGCATGGCCATTCACCAGTTAAATTTGTTTCCGGTCATCCTGGAAGGATAACCACAAGAATATCCCTCTACATCCGAGATGGTATCGGTCAGCACTTCTGCACCTTTTTGCCACATAAGGAAAGTTGGATGTAATTTACTTTAGCTAAAAAGGATTGATTTCTTTTTACAGTAACTGTGGAAAATAAAATGTTATTCAGTAAAAGCAAAGGGGGAGGCAGGATGGAAGGGAGACAAGAGTCACCAACCATGACAAACCGAGGCCCTCCTCGCAAAGAGTTTAGTGAGGCAAGAGTAGAGTGTCTTCAAAGTCAGGCATGAGTTTGGGCGTGACTTGGGGAGCTATGACAAGCACCAGTGGTGCCAGGTAAGAACGTGACCTAGTGAAAGAAGATTCTTCGGGCCTGGGTTGGTTAGTGTGTTCAATAGATTTGAGAAAGACAAAGGAGACAAGTGAGGAAGCTAGTGGACCTGACGAGATCCTGAAAGGATGAAGGCCTGGCAAAGAGTGGCCCTGCTTCCTGTCCCAGCAGCCTCACACAGTCCTTGTGGCGATGATCTGAGCCGACGGAGATAAAGAATCAGGGAAAAGCTCTTTTGCCTTCAGCCTTTCTGGTTTTACTTAACTGCTTATTCTACAATAGATATCCAATGCAACACGTTATGAAGAATTCAGGTAGAAATTTTACATAGAAGATGGCACAAGAATGTATAGGTTGGCGTGAGTGAGGAAGATGTGCTGGGTCTACACTCTGGTTGCCAATGAGCTGACGGCGGAGGAGGGTGGGAGATGGAAATGGGAGAGGCAGGAAAACACGCGGGGGCTCCGACAAGGCCGATTGGACAGAACAGACTCGCTCCAAAACAGTCTGTCAGGAGACCCTCTCACTTCCTGTTTGCGTGCATCTGCATGCAATGGGTCAGAGAGGGGAGGGCACTGGGACACGCAGACCATGGTGGCCACCGTGACAGAAGAGAAGGTGTTCTCTGCTGCCCAGAGTACCAAGAAGAAGAGAGGGTCTCTTCCCACAGATCCACACTTTATTAGCAGGGTAATTTGGGGCAATATACTCTTAGTTGTTTTAAGGTTTCTCATGTGTGAACTAGGGATGATGATAATACTTGGCCAAGTAGTGAGCATTAAATAAGAACATACTTGCCGGGCAGCCAACAAGGTCTGCAATATAGCAAGGCAGGTGAGTGTGTGAGCCTGAACAAAAGAATGCCACAGGGATAGCTGTAGCACTGACTTTTAAGGAAGGAGGATTCACAGTCTTCTTCAAAAAACAACACACATTCCACATCAGCAAGTCTTATTTTTGGCTAACAAATCCATCTTCTTACTCGTTGGTGACAAGGTAAAATGTGGTGGCAGAAGGAATCTCGGGTTGGAGTCAAGCAAACACAGGCTTGTAATCACTCATCTGCTCAATTCCACATTATACACACACTATTCTTAATACTGTCACCAATTATGATCACTAAAAAGACTTTAAAAATTTTTGTGCACACGTTAGTTCAATTTTCCCTATACTTTATGGTTATGTCAAATCTGTATTATCAGCTAATAGTTATTTACATGCTACATGCTATACGTTCTCTTTACCCCTCATTTAATGTGAACTCTTAGTTTTATATATTTAAAGTCTATCACCATCACTGTCAGTGGTTCTTGAGTCTCTTGGTTGCCTGAAACTCATTCTCTAGTAGATTCTCTAGGAAGAAAGGAGATATGGATTCCATAGGGAAGAAGTAAAACTCTGTAGTCCTGAATTGTAGACATTAGGTTAAATTTGTGAAGTCTTTTAACATAATTTATATTTATATTTAAATACATATTTAATTATAATGTATGTAAAGTCACGATATATGTAGGTGTAGAAAAAGACATGTAGATAGAAATATTTCCTAGCTCCACCGTGGAAAAGATGCAGGAAAAAAGGGAAGCTTCTTGGAGAAATGGCTGCTTACTGGTCGAGAATAAGCAATGTATGAGATGAACATGGAACAAAGAAGGAAGAAGTCAGGGAACTAGAGTGAGAGCCAGAAGAATCAGGAAACAAGCCAAGGAGGCTCCTATTGGCCAAAGGATAGGACAGTTTGAGCTTTAATAAGGGTAAGGTTTGCAAATGTTCGCTAGCCTTCCGGTATGTTTCAGTCTAGTAGCACATAAGGACATTAAAAAAAATAATAATAATTGGTCATTTTCTGAACATGACAAGAAAATAATTCACTGTCTTGAAAACTAGGTAAATAAAAGGAAAGCTGAGTATTTGAGTTGCTTTTCAAGTACGACTCTCACTGGGGAGCTATATGCTGACAGTCATTTACTCTACATAAACTATTCCAGCTAATAGTAAAAGCAAAGATGAAATGACAGAATATTGCCAATATATGCCTCCCAACAGGTCCAGTATTGAATAACTGTACTTGAGAACATCAAAAAACTGTAAGACTAGATATCCTATTCCCCCTAATGAAAGAACCCAATACCAGCTATAGTCTTGGCAAAAGGATCAAACTTGGGTTTGGTAAAGCCTGTATATCCGGCTGCCAATAAGCAGGAACAGCACCATGAGTAGACAATTGCAAAATCTACACTCTGGGAAGGTAAGTCAAGCAATCTAGGTTCTTTAACAGATACATTGCATGACAAAGAAAGCAACAGCAAAGAGGGGTCTGTAGAGGGAGAGACAGAAAATTACCAACAGGAAAGACTAAACTATTATATCTGGGGTTGTGTGATTCAGTAATAAAACTATAAAGAGACAATGAAGGGATTACTGTGAAACTCAAGATAGTGGCATCTTCAGAAGGAGGAAGGAACTCTGGTTGGGATGAGGGACACAGGTAGGGTTTCTGACTTGATTGTCAAAGTTCAAGTTCTTGACCTAGGTGGTAAGTTACAAAAATGTCCACCTTCCCATAGTTCACTAAGCTGAGTTCTTAAACTCTAGCATGCCTGGGAATCCTTTGAAGTGTCTATTAAAACAGAGGCCCCACCTCCACAGTTTATGATTTAAAAGTCTACACAGAAGCTCAAACATGTGTATCTTTAGCAAGTTCTAAGACAATGCTAGTGTTACTAATCTGGAGACCACACTTCAGGAATCTTTGCAGTAAGCTACCCTTGTTTTGTCTATTTCGGTTTTTGTTTTTGTTTTTGTTTTTGTTTTTGTTTTTAGCCTGTGTCTTATTTTTCAATAAAAAGGTGAAATGGATGGATAGACGGACAGATGGACAGGCAGGTGGGCTCCGGGAGTGGGTGGAAAGAGAGGCAGACTGACAAACAGAACTAGGAAAAAAAAATCATGCCCGGCCATGGGAAGATTGCCTTACCACTCATATGTTATACACCTGGTCCCTCTTTGCTCAATGATGTGCTATCCAGCGAATTCATAGGTTTGCTAGGTATCCCTCTGTAACCTCAGAAGCTTTCCTCTCCCAGTCATTATCTGAGAGTTTCTCGATCCAAAAGAGACACCAGAATATAGTTGGAGCCCAGGTCAAAGACAACTTATAATGGTTTATTGATAAGGTTGGGCACTGTTTTGTTTTTTCCCCTAGGAAAGATATTTTATGCACAAGGCTATCACCTCAGTATCTCTCTACAATCTGGAACTTTCTTATTAAAGACAAATTCGTTCTACTGGATCTTCTTTGAGAATTCCCTTCAGAAGACTGCTGTGGGACTATTTAGAAAAGATTAAACTTGGTTGCACAAATTACCAACTAAATATCTATAAGCTATTTCTTATCTTCTCAACACTTACCCTCAGACCAAAACAAAAACCAAAGTGCACTTCAGAACCAAGAACAAAAATGTGGTATGTGTTCAAATTTCAGAGGCTGAGCTTCAGACATTTAAGTTGGGGGAATGTTTCCTAGAAAGAAACAAAGTAAAAGCAGAAGTAGTAAATAAAGTAATAAGTGTCTTGAAATATAAAAGAGAGTGAAATTCCTAGAATTTTAAGAAAATCAAACCATAGTTATGCAAATAGCAAAGGGCATTCACAGGAGTTATCCTGCCAATAAATTCAATTCCGCAAGTGTTTATGTGCCTGCTGCATGAAAGTACAAACATGAATAGAACATAATCCTTGTCCTCAGGACATTAAAATTGAAAAAGGAAGCTCTATCACATTTTTAACTCTAAGGTCGGGAAAAATGTGAGTGGTGATATGAGATACAAGAAGGTTTTGCTTGGGTAAAAAGAGAGAGATTTGATTTATTAGAGGCAAAACCACAGCTGGCCTGCCCCACTGATAAAAGAGTCATCTATGAGTTCTATCCAGAATGTCCAGAGAAGGCTTCCTACAATTCACGTTCCTCATAGACTGCTGACTGACATTCAATGCATGTAGCTTCATACCTAGTGTCGCGAAGTGATTCCTACAGGGCCCATACACACTCTAATAACCTAGCTGCCTTCTAGGGTTTAGCACAGTCCTTCTTAGACTGGGGACCATGCACATATCCATAGACATGTGAATTTTCTACCAAACCACTGTTTATGTATTTCGTTTAAATAATAATCTAAAAGATATTCCTGGAGGCATAATCAGACCCTTGTACTCACAGTGGTCCCTGGGCCAACAGCGTGAGTATCAACCCGAAATTTGTTGGAAATGCCAAATCTTGGGCCCCAGCCCAGTCCGTGTTTTACCAAAATCCTCAGGTGATTCATCTGCACATTAAAATGTAGAAGGCACTAAGTTATATAACCATCGTAGAACTGAGCAATGCCAGGGGCTTCCGTGTTCCTGTTTGTGTTTATAATTAAGTCAACACCATGTAGTGCCACGTTAATTACTGTTGGCTGCAGAGAGGTGGCCAGAGGTGGAACTGATGTCTAAACGGTGCTTTCATACCAAACAAAGGATGAATAATGTCTCAGCACACTGTGAAATGGAAGGGTTCGTCGTCATCGTAACAGAGAGAACTGTGGGAAAATGAAGGCGTCAAAGGCCACGGCGGTTTTGAGTCAGGATGTCATTTCAGTAAAAATAACATCATCTGTCATGTCAGGTTCATGCTGTTACTTTGAAATTCTGAAGTTTTTCTTGCCTTTAATTTTTAAGTCTGTTCGGTTAAAACTTCATTTTCAAATTTTCGCTTTCTAGATGCATTTAGGCTATAAGCAAGTATATAATCAGTTTATACATGGCTTTATGGTTGCACATACTTAAGTAACATTATAATAAAAATGGAACAGCACACCTACATTCACAAGACTGTTTTCCTTTAAAGGGAAATAGCTCTCATATTTAGTAAACATTGTAACGGTAAAAATAAATGATAGGCAACAGTTTTGACAGAAGAAAGGAAAAAGCATGAAAACACAGGATACCTGGGAATCGCCAACAGCACCATCTAGAGAAGACTCTGAGAGGCCAAAGAAACATCTCTCCCATCTCACATATCTTTGTTTTGGATGGCGGAGGATATCGGCCTAGAAATAGCATTTTCAGGGCCCAAGAAGTCAACGCCGTTCCTCCCACATCATTTTAAAACACTAAACAAATGTAAGATTAAAGGACATTCAATAGCTCCTAGAGAAACATCTAGATATAATAATAACAACAACAAAAATAGCAACTGCTACTAGGCATTCTTCTGAGCATTTTACTTATATTAACTCATCTATCTCTATTAATAATCTATGACAAAGTCATTCCTTTGGTAGATTATAAAAAATACCATACTTTTCATTCATAGACTCTATTTCTACACTTTTGAACTGACTGGTGTTAATGACTTGCTTTCACCAACGGAAGGTGGTAGAAGTGGTGATGTGCCATTTCTGAGCCCAGGCTTCATGTGGCCTTGGATGCTTCCAGCACGTTCTTAACTCTGTGTCTGCTATGCAAATAAATCCAGGCCTACTCATTCAATCTAAGAAAAAAAATAAATGCACAATTTGATTTTCTTTCCTAGGTGGGCACAGTGCAATTATGATCTTCTGTAATTTTTTTCTTAAGGGAAAAGTTGTTTGCTACTATGATAACTTTCCCTAAATTGTTGTAAATATAGAAATATATAAGTTTGAGAAAGCAAGAAGGAGCTAGAAGTGAGCTTAATGACAGCTGCTGCTGGGAAAAAAGGAGATACGATGAAAAGGGATTGCTTTCCTCCTGTGCTTTCAAGAACTTGACTAAAATTGCATAAAAGGTATTTAGTTGCATAGATAAGCCAGGAAAACCATCAGTTTAAAAATCATGTCAAAGTGTTAAGGTTTTTGCTTTCCTTCCCAAGTCCTACTTAAATACAGCGCATGCCACATTTGACACTCACATATCCTCATACTGCAATCAGGAGATGTATTTAAAGATGATTCCTAGCGGTCAAGGACAGCGCTGGGACAGCTGGGACGCAGCTATGAGGGAGCCTCACTTATGGAGACACAAGTAGGACCACACAGGTGCCAAGAATGAACTATTTTCTAGGTCTTAAATAGTGGCACTATCAAATTCTAAAGATATTTTGTACATAGTGTGCCACCCTGAACAGCAAGCCAAATCTTTGGTTCTTCTTCTGAAACTTATAGCAATCTTGTAGTCTGGATTTTCTAGAACATGTCCAATGTCTAGAAACTAGACTGTTCTGTTCCACTGTCAAATCTCCACTGCAATTTTGGCTGAGGGCTTCCTAGACTTTGTGACTTCATGAACAAGTAAACTTTTAGGGGAAGAAAATAGTGACTGAGGGACTGACACGAGATTGCCAACTTTCAGCCAATAAAGTTACTTTTAAAACAACAAAAAAGTTTTTAAAAGTTCACAGTATTTCTGCCACTGACATGGCTGCATCATCTTGAGTAAATTATTTAACCTCTCTAAGCCTCCATGCATTCAATTGTAAAATGGGGAGAGTAATAGACGTCTCCTCCTCCAGCTCGAGAGTATTTACACTAACATCTGACACTCTATGTGCTCAACAAAGATATCCAGGACTATTACAATGATTATCACTGCCATCATTTTGAGAAAAAGTAATGGGGCCAATGACAATTAATGCTAGCCAGAGTCAAAGGCAAGAGAGCGTCCTCCCAAGACCAGTGGCAGAGCTGTCTTAATACATCTGGCCCAGTCTTTTACTAGGGCATCAACAGCTCCCAAGGAGAGCAACCCCAAACCTATTAAACCTTAGTCAACTGAAAGAAAGGGCCTCCAAAGAAAGAAAAATATCAGTATTTCCCTCAGCACCCCAGATGTGATAGGGTGGGATCCGGATGGGCAGGTCAAATAACCAAGTCCAAGCCCAACTCCCAACCCAGTGGGGCCATCACTCTCTGTCCTTTGCCCATGTCTGCAGCCTTTTTGTGTCCACCTCCTGGGCCCTTGGTCCAAGTTGCGCACCTCACTGACTCAACTATGACATTATATTCCAGATAAAACCTCCATTAACTCTGCTCACATAAACCGCTGAAGCTCCTGTGTCTGCATCCATCATGCACTCAACCATGGCGCTATTGTTAAATGTTTGAATTTATGCCATTTTCTTAGTTAAGGAGATTACAAATCCATCATACAAGCAGGCTGAGCATCATAACCGTCATGTGGAGTCCACACCCTCACATCCAACACACCACAAACAGTCACCTGGATTTCCTGCCCATCTTTTTTTCTCCCCTAGGCATGTTTACATAGTTTTGGTTCATGAAAAAAACTTGGTTTCAAGTGTGCCATTGTTGCTGCCCTTTTCAATTACCTGAGCTTTTTTCAAGTTACTTCACAGTCTTCAAAGATCATCATTGAATTGCTGTGTAACACTCTACCAAGGGAATGTTTTTAATTTACTTAAGCATGCCTCTCCTAAGGGACATGCCAAGCTTCCCCATTTTTGGCTATTATAAATAGAACTAAAATGAATAGCTTCCATGCATATGGATTTTTCCATATTCTGAAATATTTCCTAAAATGAGATGCCCGGAAATTACATTACTGGCTCAAAAGAAATGGGCCCTGAGATGGCTTTAGAGATATACTGTCAGATTGGTTTTGACAAAAATATGGATGTTTCTTGTGCCAAAGTACCTATTTGCATCTTAGCCATTTCCCAAGCAACTCATTCTGTCCACTCTTGCTGACACATCTCTTCACTCCCTCTTCCCTCTCTTCAACTCCCTGCTGTCTACACCACCTCCGCCTGTGGACAGTCTATCCTGGACATCTATCCTTGACAACCCTGATTGTCCACAGACACCCTGAACATCTTGCCTTGGTCCAGGGCTCTCTGAGTCATTCCTAACGTGTTCCTTGGGGGTCCCTTTTGCTCTTCAGGGAACTTTCCATGGATGGGATATTAAAATACGCCTAGAACTCAACAGACCAATGTGTTTTAAGTGCAAACATATTTGAAGTTCACAACAGTTTGATCTGTCCACCAGATAATGTGACAATCATAGACTTCCTTAATGCGAAAATATTTTTTAAGACTAATAACGTACAAGAGGACCCATTTCATTACAGTTCTGATCTCATTAAGAATCATTTGTTCTGTGTGTATTTTGGAACATATGATTGACGAATATTGATGTGGTCTGTAATGTGAAGTTATTCTTAAAAAGTGATTTTTTTTTTAACATGCCTCCACTAAACTTAGTCTTCTGAGAGAAGAAACTACCATATTTTTCTCTGTAGGATTCACGCTCAAAGATCTTGATAGAGATACAAAAGGGAAAAGATACAAAAGGGAAAAAGAAAAGAAGAGGGAGGAGGAGAAGGACACGAGGAAGAAGCAAGGGAAGTAGGCGAAGCTGCAGGAGGACAATCAAGAACTAGGGTTGTGAGCCTTTGGGAACTCTGCACAATCAGTAGGTGACTTCAGAGACCAGATTCAAGGTCATGATCAGGACTAAAGATATAACTAAATCTGCTCTTCTGCATGTATTTCACCACGAACTCTTCCTTTATAGTCATGCAAGAGAGAGAGAGAAAAAATGGCTTCTGAGAGCCAATTATACTGAATACTTTATCAGGACCTCCCCCTCACACCCCCCTACTAGGGGAACTTTCTTCTGAGCAGACTATTGTTAACAAGACAGCAGAAGCATCTACACGTTCTTCTACTGATGTCATGAACTAGCCCGGCAGATAGGCAACAGGAACAATCCTTCCCCCAAACCCGGTATCTATATCTGAGAGCGCATTTAAATGTCTACAAACCAGCCATGTAAAGAAGACGCTATTACTGTCCTGGAAATAAGTCTTAACGGTGTGTGACTCCCTTCGCCCATGCCTAAGTTGAAAGCCTGGCGATGGAGGCCACCTCCTTGCTGTGTGACCCTGGTCCTTGAGCTTTCAGCTTCTCGTCTGAAAAACAGGAGGTTGGCAAGAAGATCTGTGAGATGGGGATAATAACAGCCCTGATCTCATAGGCAGGGTTGCTGTGGGCTTAATGAGTTAATACATGCTCAAAACAATCACTAGTATATACTAAGTGCTCAGTAAACAGGGAAGGGTTATGGTCATTGTTACTAAGCCAACTGATGAAAAAAAACGGGCCATTCTGAGGGATGCACAGAGGTCCTGTATCTTTTCAAGTGTGTGCACTGAGAAAGAAGTCCACATACACACTGCTCGGATATGAGGTTTCTTTGGCAGCCCCGCGAGTACCAGGCCTCTATGCATTATAGAAGTATGATAGCACAGGAAATAGGCATTTTCTGGAATAATTTACCTAAGAAGCAAGAAGGTAACACAAATGAAAGGAGAGTGTGGGGGTGTGATTTTATAGGGGACAAGGAAAGGGAAGCTCATCTTCTGTCTGAACGGCACAGTCACCAATTAGTTCAAAGCAAATTACTGCTAATTAAGAATCGAGGCCCAATTTTACCGAATCTTCCAAATTTTCAAGATGAACTATAGAACTCTGTATTCTTAAGTAGTTTCTGGATCATTAAATGTTGCGAACTATTTCAGTTGTTTCTAAAAACTCTGTGCAGGTCAATCAAAATGTATTTGTGAGACAAATCTGGCCTGAACTGTGACAGTGTGTCTTCTTTAAGCTTGGAGAAAAACCACGTCCTTCAGCCAGTGTCCCCAGCCCCATACCGTCCCAAGAATCGGTTCCCACTACGTTCCCACCACATGGAGGTGTGAAGAGCATCAGCGCTCTGCAAATCCCCACACACTGCCCTGGTGCGAGGCAGTCAACAGCAACTCCAGCAAGGGCCTGTTGTATACACGACTGTTTTTAACCCATCCTCAGGGGACAGAGAAGAAGTAGGAGCGGGAGCTTCCGTCTCAGTCAAGAGGATAGACACGTGCAGGTGAAGCAACAGCCAGCGTTACCTCGTACATAACTGTTCAGTTGCGTGATGCCCATTTGAGGCACCAGAGGGCTTTGGGACAGGACAAGGGTCCTGAACCAGACCATGAGGCTAGGGGAGCCTGCAGAGAAGACCGAGGGGGACGTTCCAGGTAAAGAGTTGAAATGAGCGGCAGCCCAGCTGTCTCAGATAAATGCTGGAGAAGTTGATATGTTCTGGTTCGTTTTTAGAGTATGTTTTGTTTTGATTTGGTCAAGGAAGCATATAAGCCATCCCAACACACTACTGCTGAGGGTCATAACAAACACTTGTGTTGGGGTCATTGACTGTAACCCCAAACATTCCTGAGCCTCTGAACATGATGTGCTGCTTGGCTGGTGGCACCGGGCCACCAGCCCATAAGAAGCCACCATCCGGTGAGGGAGGAGGCTGTACGGAGACACGGGGGCAGGCTTGGGGGTCATGGCCATGGAGGGCTGTGTCCAGGGAGAGGAGGTGCCTTCGTGCAGAAGCTGCCAGCTGGGCTGCATCTGGGGTGAGTAGGAGTCTGCCAGGCAGACGAGGGGGAGAAGGCGTGTTCCAGGTAGTAGCAGCAACACATGCCAAGGCGGAGAATGGTGAAAGCTAGTAGTTTATAGCAACGAAGACGCCCGCCCTCATTTCCACCTCTTCATTCTTGGTCTGTTTCCTAATTACGGCCTTCCTGTGTCTCGGCAAGACAGGAATCTCTGAAGATCCTTAAAAATTCTTAGAACTTGCCCTAGTGTGCTGTTCATTCACGTGAAAAAGCAGCGAGGATGGAAACCCACCAAAGACCAACGTAAAGAGCATGTCTGACGGTGCCCGTGTCCCGTGCTGATGTATTGAACTGTGTCTGTGCAGTCTGGGCAAAAAGATAGGGCTGTCAATAAAATCAGCTCTGACCTTACTTATTTGGGAATAGGGTATTCTCTGCTTGGCCTTCCAATACGTGGGGATAGGTTCATATATAAAGAATAGCAATTGAACAACAAAGCTCAGAGTTGGTTTTGATATGAGCTCAAGGTCATTGTATGTTTTTTTTGTTTACATCTCTAAGTGTTAAAAAGAATTTTTTTTTTAAAGTTAGTACTTATGTTTGCTCAGAAAGGAAAAGTTATACTGGATATTTACCTTAAAGATATAGATGTAGTGAAAAGAAGGGTCATCTGTACCCCAGTATTCATTGCAGCAATGGCCATGGTCGCCGAACTATAGAAAGAGCCAAGATGTCCTTCAATAGATGAATAGATACAGAAGATTAGTCCATATATACAATGGAATATTACGCAGCCATCAGAAAGGATGAATACCCAACTTTTGTGTCAACAAGGATGGGACTGGAGATTATGCTGAGTGAAATAAGTCAAGCAGAGAAAGTCAATTATCATATGGTTTCGTTTACTTGTGGAGCACAAGGAATAACACAGAGGACATTGGGAGAAGGAGAAGAGAAGGGATTTGGGGAAAAGTGGAGGGAGATATGAACCATGAGAGACTGTGGACTCTGAGAAACAAAACTGAGCATTTTGGAGGGGAGGAAGGTGGTGGGATGGGTGAGTTTCATGTTGGATATTAAGGAGGGCATGTATTGCATGGAGCACTGGGTGTGATGCATAAAAAATGAATCATGGAAAACTGAAAAAATAAAATAACGTTTAAAGATCAAAAAAAAAAAGAAAGAAAGAAAGGGAAAATTAAAAAGGTATAAAGCTAAAGAGTTCAGCTTAGGATCACCATTGTCATGTTGCAAAAGGCCACGGCAAGGATATTCTAAGGGGATTAGGGGAGTAATTTTTAACATCCTGGCTCCATTACCCGCTGCATGGAGCAGTATTTTCACCCTTTCCTTCTCTTTCTGACTGGCTTCTGATGGCCCTCGAATCCCCAAGGGGAGAAAAGGAAGGAGACTGTAACAGCTTGCTCCAAAGATGGTCCCCAGTGGACCATGCCACCTGCCCCACTTTGTCTGGGTTCTCCTGCATAACCAGTGGAAGGTTAATGCTGCAGCACTTCTAAGGCTAAATCAGAAGAACGTTTGTAGTGTCTGCCTTGATCTCCTGAGACTTTCAGCTTCAGAACCCAACCACCAGACCAGGAGAAGAAGCCCATGCCACATGGAGAGGACACATGCCAGCCCAGTGATGAGCCATCGTGGACATGTTCAGCTCAGTGAGTGTTTAGATGACTGCAGCCCTAGTTTCCATTTGAGAGCAAGAACATGAGACATCCCCCCACCCCAGCAAGGACAACTGAGTTAAATGCAGCCAACCCCTGTAAGAGCAACTTAATACACAGCAAGATAGAACCAGAAGACAGATATTAACAGAAGAGGAAGGAAAATCTGAAATTAAACCAGACTTTTCTACCTGTAGCAACATGGCAAATAAGACTGAAATTTGTGGCCCAATTGAGCTTTTTAAATTTGAGTTTAGTTATTTATTATCCCCTCCCCCACTCCCTAGTGATCACTTAAGGAAAATCAAAGCATATGAGTGTGCATTTTCTGGGAAGAGATACAGAATTAACAAGCCTCATTTCATATGTCTATGTATTTTTCTTAATTGTCTTCAAAGTTTACTTTTTAGCCTAGAAAAACAAAAGCAAAATCTTTAGAAACAAAGCAAGATTAGTCTCCACCAACATCCTTCATGTATTAAAGTCAACAATCAAATACATTGATAGAGGCAGCGTACCAGCCTTTCCTATCTTTCCATTTTTAACTCTGAAATGGGCATGACATTGAAAATGTAACAGTTTTTTCCATTTTCATGGCGATGGCATTTGTTTTTACATTAGGTCCTTAGTAGCAAACTCTGGTGTGCCTTCTATGATAGGCTGGTGATTGGCAATTGCCTGCCCCATCGGCACTCATTCCCTATGTGTTCCTTGTTAGTGCCCACCACTTTGTCTGAAACCTTACAGGTCAGCTAAATACAGAGTGTTATCCTTGAAACTGAACACTAGTCTAGCCATTTAGAATTAAGAGCAAGACTGCAGGGGAGTTCTCACAAAACTTCTGCTGTCCTGATAAAGGGAGAGAGCTATGGCCAACACCACTGCTTCACATCTCCCTTCTAAAGTATGGACATGATAAGGGCACCTGGGTGGTTCAGCGTGTTAAGATTTGACTCTTGATTTCGGCTCAGGTCATGATTTCAGGGTCATGTGATCAAGCCCTACATTGAGTTCCACGCTCAATGGAGAGTCTGCTAGAGATTCTGTCTTTTCCTCTCCCTCTGCCTCTTGCCCTGCTCATGCCTTCTCTCTCCCTCTCTCTAATAAATAAATAAATAAATCATTAAAATGTGGACATGATGACGGCAGTCACAGAAACAGCCATTTTGCAACCATGAGGCAAAAAGTGTAAGGATGAAGGCTAACATAGTAGGAAGAGCAAGGAAGAAAACACAAAAAAATCAGGATTGCTGGTAGAACTGCCAAAGAGCTGAACAAAGCCTAACACTGCCTATCTGTAGATTTGTCACATGAGAAAAAAAAAATACCCCAGTTACTAAAACCACCAGCGAGTGCTTGTATTACCTGCTAACAAATGCATTTCTGCTTGATAGAGCTAGGTTACTCATTAAAACCTGACAAGTAATATTGAGTTCAATTATACCTGCCCAAATATAATCTTTCTTCAGACTCTACTGTGGTCCCAACGGTCAATAAGGTACATTTTGCCCACTTCATGAACACTCATTTAGATAAATGACATTTCAGCACTGAGAACTTGTCCTTTATGAAGAGCCTGCCATGAAGAGCCAACGACTCAGACTGACGATCAAAATAACATCAGATAAAAGAGCATTAGACTTTCAAAGGCACAATGTAATGAGTGGAGTGACTTGTGGGAGGCCTTTTCTTTTCTTTTTTGTTTTCTTTTTTTTTGGCGTGATTGTTGTGTAATAGCAATAATATTCCTGCCTTTGGAAAATACTTGCAGAAACAACTGTTGTGGTTATCAAACATCTCAGCTTTGCTTTAGCATTTAATCACCCACAAAACCCTATTTATTGTCTCTCTACTCCTCCATGGTTATCAGAATCCCATAATTAAGACATAATGAAAGTAAACAGTGTCACAGAAAACTAGATGTCTTCAAAAGGAGAGTAGTTAAGACAAGACAAATGTTCCTAAAGATAGCATCTGAGCCAAGGAGAATTGCTAAGACTCTGTTTGTGTGTGTGTTGGTGGCAATTAAAAAGAACCATCATCCAAGTGAAGTATTTAGGGAACAAATTGCCTCTTGATGGATAATAAATTAATCTGAGGAATTCATATTGAAATCAAATAAGCATGTCGGCACAGCAAGACCCCTACACCAACACACAAACTCCAGGAAAAGGAAGGCCGCTCATCGCTGAAAAGCTCAACTGAAGATGACTAATGGCTTATTAAGAGCTTGTCTTGTCTCCATGATTTATACCTAAGTTATTTCTGAAGTGCTTTGTTGTGCAAAAGATGGCAAGTAAAAATAGATGAAAGTCCATTCATAAAGCTGGAATGTAAATCCAGTACATGTATCGGGTAGGAACCAGACCCTGCAGCACTCACACTTAGATGTGAGATTCCTGGTAGCTAAGACAAAAAGAGAAAGCGTTTGTTTTCTGTTGCTTCCATAGATAAAAGGAAGCATAGCTATTCAATTGGAGAGAAGCTTTGTCCTGGTCGGGAATTCAGTTGGTAATTTAGGGTACAAGAAATATTAAGGTTCATCACATCTCAATCACCTTTATCTTTCTTCATGGCAAACAATTCATTGTTCCATAGGTTTAGAATACAACTGTGTAGCACATACACACCTTTAGTGACTTCTTTGACATCTGTCATCCCAAATAGACTGTAAACCCCGTGAGGAGGGAGGGATTTTTTTATTTCTTCCAGAGCCTGGCTCTGTCTCTGACCCATTTTTGATTTTTCAATCAATATTTATTGAATAAATGAATAAACGGTTTTGTCAAAGACAAAATTTGAAACCTGGAAATCCCCTTTCCCGAACCGCCACGTACAACACTTGTACCCGTGCATCAGGTGACACGTAAAGCCTGTCGCCTCAGCACTGTCTGCAGTGACCTCGGCAACAGTCAGAATGAGCCAGCCTAAATGTCCACCCGCAAGACAGTGGATTCATGTAATAGAATCTGATTTAAAAATTTAAATAAATAACCTGGAGCAATGTAGATGAAAAGAGGTTATGTGTAAAATAGGCTTACAGAGAATAAGGCTTAAAGAGGAACATGCACATGGGGCGCCTGAGTGGCTCAGTGGGTTGAGGCCTCTGCCTTCAGCTTGGGTCATGATGCCAGGGTCCTGGGATCCAGCCCCGCATCGGGCTCTCTGCTGAGCAGGGAGCCTGCTTCCCCCCTCTCTCTGCCTGTCTCTCTGTCTACTTGTGATCTCTGTCAAATAAATAAATAAAATCTTAAAAAAAAAAAAAAAGAGTAACCTGCACATCACTTTAAAATAGGCAACAGAATACTATGTATAGTTGTTCTGAAGTAGACATGGGACAAATACACCAGATTTAAGAGGTTGGTTGGTTTCTAGAAAGAGAAGGAGAATGGGACCGAGAAGGATACACACTGGGCGTCGGTCACACCTCTGCCGTTCTGCTTCTGAGGCTGACTGGTGGTTACACGGCTCTTCCCTCCCTCTCGACCCACCCATGCATGTGTACACACATGTGCCGTGCATGTGTACACACATGTGCCATGCATGTGTACACGTGCTCACACAGACATGCACACACGTACGGACACTTTCTTGCATGCCTGGAGTATTTTAAAATAAAAAACAAGAGCATTCTGAGAAGCTGTCACAGACAAGAGGACTCCAAGGAGCCTGGGAGTCATCCGGCTAAGTGTGACGTGGTCATCTGGGTGGGGTCCTGGGATAGGAAAAGGATGTTCGGTAAAAACTGACCAACTGTGAAAAAGGTCCAGACTTCAGTTGATACTAATACATCAATATGGATTCATTAACTGTAACAAATTCTTTATCCGAATGTAAGATATTAATAAGAGGAAAAACTAGATACGCCAGTATTATGAGACCTCTCTGAACTACCTTCACCATTTTTCTGTAAATCTAAAGCTGTTTCAAAATAAGTTCATTTTTTTAAAAAGTAAACACCACAAAAATATTCTTCAGGTGGACCTTTCTCATAGCAATCCTTCAAAAAAAAAGAAAAAAAAAAAAAAAAAAACATGGGCTAGAACAAACCACTCTGCTTAGGAATGGCCTTCCCGTAGTCCCAGGGCATTGGGTTTTGATCACCAGACTTGAAGAAGAGAATGCAGAGAACAGGAGGTAATACATTCCCTGTTACTTCCCTCAAAGATGAGAAGGCTCAAGCCTGCCTTTTGTAAGAGCCGGCTGACCGTCAGACGCGTACTTGCTCCCAGGAAGCCGGTTCCATCTGAGAACAGGGGCCCCGGCGAAACAGCCTCCTGCCTGGTGCGGCCACTTTCCACTCTCAACGTCTCTCCCGGCAGCATCTCTGTCCTGCTTGTGAAGGCCATTCTCATAGTCAAGTGAAGCCAAACTATTTATATCCTCTTTAGAGGAAAAAGGAGTAAAAACGATTGCATGGTGGATACGGTCATGCCATCTGGATTCTAATACATTTTAAAAGGAAATGCATTATCAAAGCCAGGTTCAGATGAGATGAAAACCACGGAAGTGTAGACCCACAAAGGAGCTTGGAGCTTAGCTCCTGGAGCCTCTTGGTTTAAGGACGAGTTAAGCAGGGTCTTGGGAGTTGAAGTGAGTTGGTCAACGGCCCCTCGCTCCGCTGGGTCCCTTCAGAAGCTAAGTGCATCTAATGCTGCCCTCCTGTGAGCAAGGGAAAATGGGACCTCGACAGTGACCAGGGCTTCTCTCAGGGAGGCAATGGGCTAAGCTCCTCCGCTTGCAGTAGAGAACAGGCCAGGGGAAGACCAGTACACCCGGGGAGAGAGGCCCACGGGCTCTGAGTGAGAGCAGGCAGGGAGAACAGGACGCGGCCCGAGAGACAGTAAGGGCAGGTGGAGATGGTCTCTGGGGAGCGGCCGTGCAAAGTTCCCTTCTTGTGCAGAGAGGCTGGAGAGCCCGTTCACACTGCTCATGAGGCTTCTGCCCTATTACATGTAAACTCCGACGTCACTCCTCTCCCGTGAACTCAGTGAAGGACACCACACTCACAAATGCTCATTTAGAGAGGTCTGCTTCGTGTAAATCACTGAAGCAGGACTTCATGATGAGGAGGAAGTAAGGCCCCTGGAAATGAGAGGTACTGGGAAGGATGGAGGACTCTCATGGAGTGTGGCAGCAGAGGTGTGAGCCAATCCTACATAGATTTCAAGGGAAATGGACTTCAGCAAGGCCAAGCTGGGTCTGCCCAATGCTCCATTCCAAGTACACGAGCCTGGAAGTCTCCAAAAAGAGAACTTCATGGAAACTGCCCTACCTTCGCGCTAACCTTCTCCAGGCAAGTCTTCACTGGTCCGTGTGTAGATTTGATTATTGAAAGGAGAGCTGCCTATAAAAATCATTTAACTTTGCCAACAAGGGAACTGTGGAGGCACCATAAATCTAAAGGGATTCAGGTTTTATGTCAAGCAACTACTGAAAGCATTTTTTAAAGATTTTATTTATTTGAGAGAGAGAGCCCAAGCAGGGGAGATGGGGAGGCGGGTAGATGGAGAGGAAAAAACAGGCTCCCTGCTGAGCAGGGACTCCCCCACGCCCCCCACCCAAGCAGGGCTCGATCCCAGGATCATGGTTTGAGCCAAAGGAAGACGCATAACAGACTGAGCCACTCTGGTGCCTTATTACTGAAGGCTTTTAAATAATTCTTATTGTGTGGTGGTAATGTAAGCAAAGGAGGACTCAAGACAGAACCAAGAGCAGTTGGAGGAAAAAAAGGCTATAAAGGAGACTAAGTGAAACTTTTAGGTTTTTAAGGGGAGAATCACGAGACATTAGTATCAGCTTCACTGAGGAAAGGAGGTTGGTCCTAGAAGGGAATTCTTAACCATTTTGAATGTCCTAAGAACTTAAGATGAAGTATGGTAAGCGTCTATTAGATTTTTTTCCAGTACGAAGGCATTGACGACCTTGCCAAAGCAGTGTTCCCTGGCCAAATATAGTTGCACAAGTTGTTGACTGAACAAGAATATCAGCCTGCCTTGTACTCATCCCCTCCTGGAAAGGGATGCATTCTTCCCTAATTGGGGGCACAGATACCTCATGTGCTTGTAAAATAACTGCCATTTCAGCAGAGTGGAGGAGGCAAAACCCTAACATAATGAGTTGAAGACTGAACAGAATAAGAGAAAGAGGGTACATTTTAGGGTCAAAGCTCAGTCCTCCTCTTGGACAGCTTCAACCCAACAGAAAGAAGGATTGTCACTAGGCAGGAAAGAGATGGATTCAAGGAGACGGGTTAGAAGACCAAAGGGAAAGAGTAGAAGGGGAAAAGGAACTATGGTGCAATATGGGTTCCGGCTTCAGTTGCTAATGAAGCTTAGCTATTTATTCTGTTAATTCTTGTAGAGCTCCACATAGTTTTCACAGGGCTGTTTTTACATAGCATTGGCCTCTTAAATCACCTTGGGAGATAGGTAATGCAGGCTTCTTATTTCCCTTCCACACATGAGAAAGCTGATATCCCAGATGTTCCATTTTAAGTGATGGAGCCAGGAGTGATGCTGTAATGGACCAAGGAGGGGTCTTGCCTGCAAATTCGGGTGCCGGCCCCAGCACGGTCACGTAGGGGACGAGTTACATCAAACAACAGAGCCTCTGTTTGCACAACTGTTCAATGGAACATGTGAGATCTGTCTCACACAGACATGGGAATGGACTGAGATGCACAAACACCGCCCAGAGAGCCTAATAGGTGAACTCTCCTTCCTTCTCTTCTCCACCTGGAACTCATTTTCAGATGATCGGACCCCAGCTCAATAGTTAGAAACGAGAACACTGTTACAGGCATTACTCAGTCACTTATTTCTAAATCTATGCCCGGTCTGGTTTAATGGGAATCCAAGAGTTATGGTGTAGAAATTAAATTCCTTGAAGTATTTTTGCTGTTAATACCATTTGATGTGTTCCCTTTACCTAACATCTTACAGCATGCCTCCCAAAAGTACCAGTTAGCTCTAAGGCTATTTCCATTCTCATCAGCCCCTCTAGGGATTCGGAGCTCAGCTGTGTGAGGGGAGATGGAAGGACAGAACCCGAGGGAGTTCACGTCATATTGAACTGTGAGTTGGTTAAACAAAGAAAAAAATGTGGTTCCTGACCTGACCAGGGAGGAGGCTGGGAGAAAAGATGAGAATCACCCTCTTCACTGCTGCCGTATGCCGTGGAGTATTCCTTAAAGGATTGAAGATGCATTAACATAAAAAAAAAAAAAAGACTTGAAATGATTTGGTTCTAGTAAATATTTTTTTCCCACTAGAACATTTCTATCAAAAGATTAGGAAGGGGCACCTGGGTGGGTGGCTCAGTGGGTTAAAGCCTCTGCCTTCGGCTCAGGTCTTAATCCTGGGGTCCTGAGATGGAGCCCCGCATCGGGCTCTCTGCTCAGCACAGAGCCTGCTTCCTCCTCTCTCTCTCTGCCTACTTGTGATCTCTGCCTGTCAAATAAATAAATGAAATCTTAAAAAAAAAAAAAAAAAAGTAGGAGAAGAATAAATGAAACAAGATGGGATTGGGAGGGAGACAAACCATAAGTGACTCTTAATCTCACAAAACAAACTGAGGGTTGCCGGGGGGAGGGGGTTTGGGAGAAGGGGGTGGGATTATGGACATTGGGGAGGGTATGTGCTTTGGTGAGTGCTGTGAAGTGTGTAAACCTGGTGATTCACAGACCTGTACCCCTGGGGATAAAAATATATGTTTATAAAATATAAAAAATTTTAAAAAAAAAGGCCAATATGTCATCGTATGTAAAAAAAAAAAAAAAAAAAAAAAAAAAAAAGATTAGGAAACAGGGCAGGGAAGTTGCTTTTCAAATCCAATAGTGATTCCTCTTCTTAGAAAACCAAATTGGATAGAGCAGATAATCTTCATATCCCTAACAGAAAAGACACAGCGTAGACTCATTAACCCAGTTTTGATCATCAGGAAACTAATGCACGATGTGTAGAATATAAACTCGGGTCATGTGATCCTGGCCTAATTCTTTTGGCAATAGTTAAATGTCTGTCGGCGGGTCACAGCATGATTTCGTGTCGTTCCAGCTGTGTGAACTTATTTTTCATCATTTGTAGTATTATTCCAGAGAAACAGGAAGGCTTCTCTCAAGCTCACATTGGGAGCAATCTGATTTGGTTCCCTATGTGGTAGACACACAGGGCAGTGGGGAAGTCTCCATTTTCAGTCCTGCTTTCATTTCCTGAATGCTTTCCATGCCCCAGGTCGTGCTCGAGGCTACAGGAACCTGTCAAAATTCCAGTTCTCCTCGTGGAAATTCATTCTCCCTGGGGCCAACAGGAGCAGAGTGAGACCAGAGAGCAACGAATGAAAGGAAGAGAACCCAAAGTCACAAGGAGACAGTATCCTTCCGGGCGGGGCTGGGGCTGCTTCAAGCCCGGTGGCCGGGGAAGGCCCACCTAGAAATGATGAGAATCTCAGAGTTGCGCGAAGATCTAGAGCAGGAACATTTCAGCAGAGGGAACGGCATGTGTGAAGGCCCTGAGCAGAGAGGGAGCTGGGGGCAACTGCAGAACGAAAGGGAGAGCAGGGCGTCGAGAACACAGAACAAGAGGAAAGCGGCAGCAGATGAGGTGAGGGACACAGGCAGTCGCTCGCTGACTGCAGTGAGTGCAAAGGCATGAGATGAAAACGCAGATGTTATTCTAAGGAAAATGTGAAGCCGCTGGAGAGGTTTTTTTTTTTTTTTTTTTTAAGCAAGAAAATGACCTGGTCTAATCTAAGTCTTCAACAGCTCACTCAGGAGGAGGACAGAATGGGCTAGGAAGGCACAGGGACGCAGGGTGGGAGCGGTGGGGAGGGGGGCAGTGCCTGAAGGGAGCAGAGACACAGAGACCCACCGGTTGTCCAGACAAAAGACAATGGTGACAGTGTCAGTAAATGTACGTGAAATTATTTTAATGAATCCTTTCAAATGAAATTCCACTTGTTTCACCAAAGAGAGCAGAAGGCTTAATGGGCATGTGGGGTTGGGTAAGGAATGCGGGGCTGACATCTGCCAGCCTCTGGAGCAGGCCAAGGAGCCCGTCACCCAGTAACACGCTTCTGTGATAACGGGCAGCAGGAATGCGTCACAGCTGGCCGCTGCCTCCCTAATTCGGGTGACTGGCACCCACACTGTGAACACATTGTGTCCCAGAGATCACCAATGAGCAGGGGAGGCCACAGATCAAAACCCCGTCACCAGCACCTGGCAACACAGAGGCATGGGGCAAGCGCCTTTATTTTTAAAAACAAGGTTTTATCTTCAATGCACAGAAAGAGATTTTTTAAAATATTTATTTATTTATTTATTTGACCGAGATTGAGAACACAAGCAGGGGGAGCTACAAGCAGAGGAGAGGGGGAAGTAGAGGAGAAGCTGGTTCTCTGCTAGGCAGGGAGCCCCATGCGGGGCTCAATCCCAGGATCCCAGGATTGTGAACTGAGCCAAAGGCAGATGCTTAACTGAATGAGGCACCCAGGTGCCCAAGAAAGAGATGTTTCAAAAAGACTCTGGAGTTCTCTTTGCTTAGCCCCCAGCACAGACTCTTGCTTGCCGGTCTTTATCTCATGGATTGCCCATTCCCACCTGGCCGCCTGGTTCTAAGATTTCTCTGACCTTTATTTCTGCCACTAGTAGCTAGAGGCCTGCTGATTCGGACAAAGACTCTCTCCCCACCAAACCTTAGTCAGATTCCTCTGAGTCCTCTTTCAGACCTGGCCTTGCCCTTGGCCTGTGTCCTTGTCCTGCTTATTCCAATCTTAGCAAGAATCTCGCTGAGACCATTTAGGGAAAATCCCCAGCCTGGCATCTGATCACCCCTGATATCTGACCCAATTCTTCATCTCCCACCTTCAAGATCCTACCAGCCAGCCTTCAGCAAGCACCCCCCTTACCCCCTGATGTTTCCCCTTACTCATTTTGTGTCCACTGACCCTCACGCTGCTCTTTGGCTCTAAGTCCCCACGTGGCCTTGCCGTGTTCAGAGCTGGGCCTGGTCTCTCTCCCCTATAGCAGAATGACCCTGTAGCAGCCCCATGAATGAAGTTCTCCTTACCATCTTTAACAAGTGACTCAGTAATCTTTTCTTTAACAGCTCCCTGAGGACTAGAGTCATAAATATAAATAGGGAAGAGAAGAAGCTTTTAAAATCCGAAATCTCAAAGGGATGAGCTCGTCCACTTGACTTGCTTGGAAAGATCTTTCATGATCAGAACTGGTTGTTTATAATCAGGAGAAAGGATTCCCCTTGGCCCACATGGAGCCTTCGAAAGAAGTTAGTTTTAATAACTTAATGAAGAGCCATGAACCTATAATTTTATCCCAAACCTAGAACAAACCCAGAGTTACTCCTGCGTTCCCCCAATCCCTGCTGTTACCCACTTTCCTGACCTGTGCGTTTCTGTTCTTCTTTAAAAAGGGGAGGAGGGTTATTATTGAAGTTCTCCTATTTCAGAATTTTATGGAAAAGTTATCGCACACATCGTGTTCTTCTGGAACGTCCTTTTCCACCCAGTCATAACTAAGATTTACCTGCGTGGGGTGTACTTATACTTGATTTGAGTTGTACTACATAATATTCTGTTGAGTTCCATTTTTTTAAAAATGCATTTCATCTGAACTGTTGAAGGAGACAAACATACAGTAAAATATTCCAAGTCTTCCTAAATTGGTATTTTATAAGCATGGTCGTAAGAGCCATAGGTATTTCCCGGTCAGGACCACTACCTGTTTGGGGGGCCTTGCTCATCAGCTGCACATTTCCAGGCACTACTGAGCTGACTGATTAGAAACTGAATCAAGAGGAAAACTTTTATTTTTAACTTCCAGTTACTAAACTTATATTTATTGTTGCATGCTTTTAGGGAGCAGTTGTTTAAGAGTTTATTCTGTCATTTAACTGCAGAGGAACAGGTCGACTTCATATACGTCAGAGCATGCCTGAAACAAGCCCCATAACTCTTCTGGTCAGTGTTCAGGTATGCATTTTTTTGAAAAGAAGAAGAATTAAATGTGTTAATCCTGATAAAGTGCAGTAGGGTGAAGATAGAAGTTGTAGGAGAACCGAAGAAAGGGAGAAGTCCTTAAGAGAAAGCAGAATAGGGGCGCCTGTGTGGCTCAGAGGGCTCAGGTCATGATCTCAAGGTCTTGGGATCAAGCCCCACATCAGGCTCTCTGCTCAGCATGGAGCCTGCTTTCCTCTCTCTCTGCCTGATTCTGCCTACTTGTGATCTCTGTCTCTCTGTCAAATAAATAAATAATATTTTAAAAAAAAAAAAAGCAAGCAGAATATTGCTGTCAGAGATGCTAAGGGGACATATGCAGTCTCAAGTAAAGTGTCCGTCCAGCTTCCTTTGGAGGTAAGGGGTTAGGCATGAATGCAAAGAGAACACCACCAACTAGCTTGTCATCAAGTAGACATAAGAGACCCAAACACTGGGAGAGAAAAACTCTGATGCCTTGAGGCCAAAGGAGGGCCCAGGTATCCACCTGCAAGCATCTCTGAGGTCTGGAGCATTCTGGGAAAACTGCTTTATCCTCCACAGTATCCTAGCCATACAGCACAGGAGGCAGAAACTGGTCAGCTCTGCTTCTCTTCTGGAGGGGCACACAGCTACAGCTTACTCAATTGGAGTCTTTTCTAAGAGAGTAATCATTTATTATGTTTTACTTCAGAGATTTAAAAAAAATGACTTTAGTATGCCTCTAAGAGGAAAGAACAGAAATCAACACCACAGTCTTGTCATTCTATGCAAGAAAAGGAGAGACAAACACAACTATAAGAGAGCCCAAGGGAGATAAACTTTTCTCATTTATTGTGCCATGAAGCAAAGATAACAGGCTTTGAGTCAGGAAAGTTCCTTCTCACAAGGATCATTTGAACCCTTCTGCTGCTTGTTCTCTTCCTAGTAAGCATAGCCCCAGTGTCCACACTCTTGGAAATAACCTGTTTGCTCAAATAAGGATGGATCAGAAGAGCCCTGGGCAGGATTCCTATCTCACAGGTGGGCCCGGTGCTCAGGGCTTCCAAACAGAGGCCAAGTTGTTCGAACCAAACAGCCCTGGGTTGGAATAGCTGCTTTACCAACTAATCCTGGAGCTGCTGGGCCAGTTAGTTACTCCATCTCTCTGGGCAACAATTTCCTCACACACAAGTTAAGGCAATGCTAATGACCTCATGGGCTTAAAATAAGATAGCATTAACTCCTTTCCCTTCTGCCTTCTTGATTCCCGCCCCTCACGCCCTACTCTTGGAACAGGAATTACTCTTACGTCTTTCTACATATCTGGAGTCTCTACCATGATCTGTGAGGAAGAAGGTTACTCCCAATAAGGCACATTACAGGTAATTAGCACAGCTCCATGCTGACAGTGAAGCTAGTGCTGCCCATGGCGGGAGGGGGGGGGATAGGCTCCTTGCATGTCAAATTAGGCCTGGAAACAGATCAGGGCTGTGACCAGGGAATCTGGAGTTAAACATCATGTGCACACATGTATGACCCCTCTGGAAAGGTTGTCCACCTGATCAAATATTTAAGTATTTTTCCATTCTGCTTATTATTTGAGAACAACTTGGACTTCAGGGAGTCGAGCAGCCACAATATCATACGCTGAGCTGGGGAAAATTAACATTGGTCTCTGTATTTTATATACGTGCAAGTTATAGCAGAAAAATCAATAAATGAGGCATGCCTGGGTGGCTCAGTGGGTTGAAGCCTCTGCCTTTGGCTCAGGTCATGATCCCAGGGCCCTGGAATCAAGCCCCACATTGGGCTCTCTGCTCAGTGGGGAGCCTGCCTCCTCTTCTCTCTTTCTCTCTGCCTGCCTCTCTGCTTACTTGTGATCTCTGTCTGTGAAATAAATAAATAAATTCTTTAAAAAAAATCAATAAATGAGCTTTGATCAGGTCTATGCAGGCTTGAGAGGTTTCAGCTGACACACTTCTCACTGACTGCTACAGACAAGAGAAGCCCAAGCAGATGCTCACCGCGGCTTCCATCACAATTGCACATTCTCTCGAATTGAGAAAAGGATCTTTTTTTTTAATTTTTTATTTTTATTTATTTATTTTTATCTGAGGCAAGGGGAATTATAGGATCTGTGTGTTTTTATAATTCAACCTTTTAATTTTACCGATGAGGGACCCACAGCTGAAAGCAGCCAAAGAACTTCTCAAAGTGGTCAAGCTAGGACTTGCAGAAGAGCCTTCACTGCTTAATCCGGAAAGTCCTGATATGTCCCCAACTCCAAAACCACTGTTTTGGGAAGGAACGAAACCACAAAGGCCCCTGCCTCATGAGACTTCGTCACATGACTATGGCTACTTTTGGCAATGAGAATTTCTGCTAATTCTCCACCCCGAGGCTTGGAGGTACAGCTACAAGCGAAAGTCTCTGCTCCCTGGGGTGACGACCTCCCCTCCGTCTCCAAGACTACCTCAGCCCCTGAGGAGACTTCCTCACTCTGAAATAAGGGATGCAAAAGGCAGATGGCGTTTCTCATTCTTGAGGACACTGTAACGCCTGGAGCTGAGGACCCAGGCGTGAGCACACCTGGAATTGTTGTTCCCTCAATGTGACTGCATGACGGCCTGGTCTGGGGACAGCTGAGCGGGCCTTGAATCCACTTGTCATTCTGAGCACTGAGTAATGCAGAGAACTGTCGAATCACTACAGTATACCCTTGAAACTAAAATAACACTGTAGGGGCACCTGCGTGGCTCAGACAGTTAAGCACCTGAGTCGATTTCAGCTCAGGTCATGATCTTAGGGCTATGAGATCAAGCCCCACATTGATCTGGAATTATATATATATATATATATATATATATATATATATATACATACATATGCACTGTGTGTTAGATATACATAACAAAAAATATAATATACATAATAATATATATTATATACATTTATATATATAAAATATAATATAACACATACACACTGTATGTTAGCTAAACATATACAAAAAAAAAAAAAAAAGCTAAGGAACCTTCTTATTGGAGTGGAACTATTTCAATTCTCTTTATGCCAACTGGAGTTGGGGTTCTCTGTAAGCTGCAGCCCAAGCTCCTGATGCAATATCCCTATTGTGTTGTGTACTAGAAGTATTGAGAAAACAATACTGAGATCCAGGACTCATTCCACTGTAACCGTAAAATATGCTCCCCCCCCCCCCACAAGACTTCTTTCTGCTGTTTCTGGCATTCCTTCTATCTCATCTCCTCCCATTCATGGGCAACAGTCTAAGTACTATGAATAGATGATTGAATAACTCCAACTCTAGTCTCCTAGATAGTATTCTAATATATACTGTACTCTAAAAAATACTTTAAAAAATATTTGAAACACATATGACAAAAGGCAAGCAGTTAACTCTTGCCTGGGCTAAATAAAAACTTACCACATTATTCTCTGTACTGTTGTCGGTTGATTTGGTGGTTGGGGGGGATTGTTTTTTGTTGTTGCTTTGGAAAAACATGTAAATAAATATAAGGGAAAAAAGCAGTCATGGTAGTAAGTTTTTAAATTAGAAGAAAGCTTCCCTGATTTTATTTTTTTTAAAGCTATTTTTTTTTTAGGTTTTATTTATTTGAGAGAGAGAGAGAGACCACGAGGAGTGAAGGAGGGACAGAGGTAGAAGCAATCTCCCCACTGAGCAGGGAGCCCAAAGTTGGGCTGGATCCCAGGACCCTGGGATCATGATCTGAGCTGAAGGCAGATGCTTAACCAACTGAGCCACCCAGGCACTCCTAAAAGCTTCCCTGATTTTAAAACTTCATCTTTCAGATTGAAAAATTTTACTGAGTCAAAGAGAGACTTGTTTTATCAGAATAATAATAATAATAGGCTTAGAAATCCTAGTAAGGCTTAATAAAAAAGGTATCGGGACATATTCCAGAGAAATTTCTTCAGAGGTAGAGGAGAAGATTCTGCAGTCTTCCTGACGACAGAGCAAGTAACTTGAAAAAGAAGATAATTCATCAAACATCAGACTTCTCGTCTCAGCAACACCAAGTGGCAGACAGCAATGAAGCAGTGTTCACATCCTACGGAGGAAAAGGGCAATCCAGGACCACACAGCGGGGGGGGGGGGAGATACTTTTAGAAACAAACGCAAAAAAGTATACCAAAGGTGGGCTTTAAGAAAGCACCCCAATCAAATAAAAATTACATGGAAGCAAAGATCTCAAGATTTAGATAGAGAAGAACGAGTGCAAAAACAGGTTAAATACATGATAATGTAGGTAAGTAGAGAATATAAATGTGTGATGTGTTTTAAAAGCTTTGATACTTTAAACAACAAGGACATGCTGTAAAACTTAGAAGTTAACAGTATCTTTTTGTTTTTCCCCCTCCAGGTAGGCTCCACACCCAATGGGGGGCTTAAACTCACAGCCCCTAGATCAAGAGTCACACACTCCACTGACTGAGCCAGCCAGGTGCCCCAAAAGTTAACAGTATCTTAAAACTAAAATTCTAGATTAATTCAATTAGCCTCAGAATTTTCAAGGAAGAAGAAAGGAGGAAAAATAAGGACACAGAAGTCTTCTAAACGCTCTACTTCAACGGCAGAAGAATGTGTGGGCTTGGAGCACAGTAATGAACACTTGAGTTGAGGGAGGACATCGAAGGGGCTCTTTCAGTTTCATATATTGGTGGAGAAATGCAGTTCGATATCCGGCTGTCAAAAACAGAAAGAGGAGAGCATTGACAAAAAAGATCCATTGAGTTAATAAATTATTAGGGGCAAAGGAGGTTTACAAATTCTGATAAATACAGTAAAAGTATAAAAGGAGAAGAGAGAAAACAGAATTTAAAATAAGAAGTAGAAGATGGAAGAAATAAAATCTAAGACATAAGCTACAACCATGATGGTGGGCAGATGAAATGGACAGTGTGGATCTAGTAGCCTGGGCACTGGGGGCCGGGGGGCCATCATTCCTTCTGGGGGAAAGGAATCCCAGTGTAGAGGGATTTGCTAATTTTGATACCATTACTGAAAATGTGAAAAAGCTTAAAGAGATAAAGACAGAAAATGCCTACGTGCTGGCTTGGATATGCTGGGAGACAGTACTACCAAGATACATGAATTAGCTAAAATTTTGATATAACCTAAACACAAGCACCAAGGGAATCCTTCTTGGAACATTACAAAATGTTTAACACTCATTTAAGAGAATACATGCTCAAGAATAGACTAGAAAAAAATTTGAAGAAGAGTAACAGGTGTGTTTGCTTTATATAGAGTGATATGGCTTTCTATGTAGATATAAATATGGATTCTGCTGTAACCACAATAGTTAGGAACAGATAGAGGAACAGATGAGCAGATAAAGCAAGGATTAAAGAGCTTCCAGGTAGACCAAATTATGCAGGAGCACTTAGTAAATATTAAACATGGCATTTCAACATCATTTCCCAATAGTCTGATAACTTTGGGGTGGGAGGGGGCTTTCTGTGCAAGCCATCAAAGCCAGAAACCATAAAGGAAAAGACTGAAAGATACGATTACATAAGATTTAACATTTCAGAAGGAAGAAAAACACTCAACTAAGGTTAAACAACTAATAGGAAACTGGGGAAACTATTTGTACTACATTAATAGGTAAAGACTAAGATTCTTACTCTATGCAGAGCCATTACATATCAATAAGAAAAACAATCCGACAGAAAAGTAAGCAAAAATATAAAGAGGAAACTCATATACAAAAGTCTAAGAACGATATGGAAAGATCCTCAATTTTACCAATCAATAATTCTAAATCGATATATTTTTATCTTAATTACAAAGCTTAAAAGGATTGTGAATAACCAGTGTTGGCAAGGCTCTGGATAATTGTAATGCCTTGTTTGCAAGAATGTAAATTAGTATGATTCTTCTGTAGGATAATTTGGATACATCTATGAATACACACATACACACACACACACACACACACACACAGAGGTATCTGTTACATTAGACATCTTTTAATCGAGCAATCCCGCACCTAGAAACAAGTCCCAAGTAAAAAGATGTTCATTGTAGTGTTAATCAGAATATTAAAAACAGTGAAAACAACTCCAATGCCACACAGTTGATTATATAAGAAATGGGATGTCCATACAATGGAATGTTACGTAACTATTAAAAACTATTTTGATGTAGCTACAATGATGTAGGGGAAAAAAAAGATGTCCATTAAGGGAGAAAAGGTAAACAGACCAAATCATCAAATATAACTTGTCCCATGGTTGATTGGTCAGTACCAATCAGTGGAAAAATTCAGACTAAAACTATACTGAAGAGGAGAAATGAAAAGAACTTAAATTACAAAATGGAAGGAAAAACTAGCAATAAGGCTGGAGTGAGGACAATAAAACAAGAACACAAGAAAAGTATGGCTACAGAATATTTAATCCTTTTTACCCTGTGGACTGAGGAACCGAACGGGAAGAGAGCCATGCAGGGTTAGGATGCCCCTGGTTGGTTGCACAGTGAACCGTCACCCCCACCCCCAAAGCTTGCTCAGGCACTGGCCATTCTCCTTCTAGTAATGGCATTGCAAAAGGAAGGAGCAAAATGCAAATGCTGGTAAGAGAGAAGTAAATTCACAAGTGATCTGGCCAAATCTCTTGAAGAGAAGGTCTAGGTTGGAGTCTGGGAGAGTGTTTTCCTTCAAAAGGGAAAAAGTCTTACAATTTGAAGAATGCACAAAATTAACCTCAGCCCTGTGTTGAGAAGAACTCCTGAGTATTCCTGACTTCTGTTCCTTCCATTGACTTTGGTTGGACTGATAAAGTCAGTTGATGAGGATTCAGCCTACATGCTCTGCTATCGGGGGACCTACATCAACTGGTGTGGGATTGTAACAATTGTAGCCACCTAGGAATGCACAGAGTAAATGCCCGGTAAGAAGAAAGTTCAGCCTGTGAATACACAGAAAAATTTATAAGCGTAAATAACAAAATGTTAACAATAGCTATTACTTCTAGGTGGGGGGGGGTCACAGGTAATTTTCTCTTTCTTTTAAATACCTTTCTCTCTCATTATGTTTATAATAAAAAGCAATCTATTCTACTTTGTGGGAAAGAAACAACCAACTAGACCATGGGAGAAACAAAATGTAAAAGAGCTTTATTTGGATTCCATCTTCGTCCTGTGTCTGTTCATAACTTCAGACATAGTATGTGTGCATATATATTTCTTTTTCCTAGACTATAAAATCCTTAAGTGCAAGATCGTATCATTATTCTGTTGAGCACACAAATAATGAATAAATACATGAATTTATGAATTAGTGAAAATGACTCTTTACAATGAGAACAAAGAAATTAAATAATATTTCATAAATGCTCTGACTAGTATGATGTCCCAAGTCCCGGTCTGCTTTTAAATTTGGTAGGAAAAGCAGCTGATTTTCTTAATGATAAGGATACCTAATTGGAGAGGTCAGACAGCGATAAATAATCAGAAATTATATTTGCACGTGCCTTTACCCAAAAAAATAAATGAAAGAGATAAAGACTTAAAGGAACATGGCAGGTTTTTCCAGAAAACCCTGAACAAAACATGAATTACATGACAAAAGATCCTTTACTAAAATATTTCTTTAAAAAGGTAGTTCACTTAAAAGTTTGTTTCCAGGGGTACCTGGGTGGGGAGTCAGTTGTGGGCTCAGGTCTGATCTCAGGGTCCTGAGATCAAGCACCTGGCTCTGTGTTCAGTGTGGCATCTGTCTGAGATTCTCTCTCTCCCTCTGCCCCTTCCCTTGCATGTGTCCTCCCTCCCCACCTCCCACTGAGATAAATAAATCTTTAAAAAATAAATGTTTGTTTCGACATTAGTTAAGAAGAGAAGCTAACTAAAGGACCTGAAAATAGGGACATTGCCAGTTGAAAACAGGAATAAAGTTTCTCGGAAATTATCCAGTAATTTAATGGGAAAATAATATGACTTTTAAATGCAGTATCTGCTGATGACTGTCTTACTATTCACTTGAGGGAGAGTAAAAATCTAAAACCTAGAACGCCAAACATTTAAACCACCTTCTATATGACAGAGACTCCACGGAGATGACACTGGAAAATAAGAAAAGGCATAGGGTATGTAGATCCTCAGGAAAACAGGCTTACACCAGTGCAACTTCAGAAAAATCAGATATTTATGTTAAGCTTTCCTCTAAAATTCTTGTATTTTTTCACCAATAATGGCATATGTTAAATCATTGTGAAGGCAAAAATCTCCAGTTTGAGGAAAAGCTCCCTACTGTACATTCTTCTCTGTTAGAGAGGGAAGGCACTTTCTTTAGGCTACCAACAAGCTGCCCATCTTTTCTCTGCAAGTACCTTGATTTAATTTTTGCAGACTTTTGGGGAAAAACATCTTAAATGATTTCCAGCAGATACTGCCTAAATTTAGAGGGTGATTACGACTAACTTTTATTTTATTTTTTATTTTTATTTTTTTTTTAGATTTTATTTATTTATTTGACAGAGAGAGATCACAAGTAGGCAGAGATTTAGGCAGAGAGAGAAGGGGAAGCAGGCTCCCTGCTGAGCAGAGAGCCCGATACGGGGCTCAATCCCAGGACACTGGGATCATGACCTGAGCCGAAGGCAGCGGCTTAATCCACTGAGCCACCCAGGCGCCCCACGACTAACTTTTAAATAAAACTATGGAATAGAAAATTAAGCAAAACCTGTTAGGTTGGTACTATTCAAAACAAGATTTGAATTTTAACACCCCAAAATGCTTTTGAGACAGAAGTGTCCAATTACAGTGATAATTTTGTATCAATAATATCTATAAAGTAGCAAGAATAACTGTTTACTTTGTGGCAGCCCCTAGTCCATACGTTTTGCACGTATGGACTAGTTTTATCTACAACAACATTTTGAGACATAGGTCCTACAATCATCATCTCCATTTTATAGATGAAGAAATTGAGCCACATTATGAAATTTGCCTAAGGTCATACACCTATCAGTGGCAGGGCCAGGATTTGAACTCAGTCAGTCTGAATGTGGCACCAGCGTAAATTAACTACTACCAAGTAATCCTCCACCTCATCTACACAGGAGAAGCACTTGGGGAGTTGTTAGAACTCTTGATGCCCCACACTGCATCCGGACCAGAGGCATCAGTTTCTGGGGGTGACTTCCAGGCTGCTTCGTTTGTAAATTTCCCCAGGTGGGGCTGATGTACAGCCTGATAAGACCTGAGGTCCGCAGCAGGACGATCGCCTGGTTACAAGGCTAACTTTACCTCTAAGGGGATGCTGCTTCATCTCTTTGACGTGAAAGTTAACATCCATTAACCTCATCAGTAAAACCCAGATTAAGTTGTTAATTGAGTGGAGGACTAGTTACTACCTAAAAGGTCTACAAACCACTGCTTTCTCAGACACAGGAAGTTTCTGCCTCCTCATTTAAAACACATCAAGCTATGGTGAGCACTGTGAGTTGTGTAAGACTGATGAATCACAGACCTGTATCTCTGAAACAAATATTACACTATATGTTAACAAAAATGAAATAATAAAATAAGATAAATAAAACACATCTAGCTTCCACCTACGTTTACCACCTCCCCCTACCCCGAAAAGGGGCTAGGGATTAAAGGAGCAGATGTGTGAGTATGGGCTAACGGGTTACAACTGCACTGGAAGGAGCCAGTTACACTGCCCAACACCCTGACACCATGATCTCTTTAAAATGCTTTTTACATCTGTTCTTTACATATATGTACCTATATATGTAAACATGTGCACACATGGTTCCATATATACCTACATACACATGTAGTCTCACATATAAACCTATAGGCACATATAGTCAGATATAGAGGTCAGACTGAATGTGATTCCTATAAAGTAAGCCAACCCCTGAAGCTGACTTTTGCCTCTTGATCACTTGTTTAACTCAAGTACCTGTGCTCTGGTTTTAAGGCCCTATAGGAATGACCACAGCAAACAGGGAAATAAATAGGCTGCCCAAGTTCAGCCTATGTGCTCTTTACAAGCAGTGGGACTACACACAGAGGAGATCCTGCCCCTCAGAACCACCCCAAACAACCTATTAAACTGTATTCCTGGAGGAGTACAAGGAAAGTTGCCTGTCCCTAATCTTGGATGGGGGGGGAGGGGTATCGACCCTAAGGATTCATTGCAACCAACCAAAAGTCATGCAAGTTTGCAGCACAATCCACACAACAAGCAGGGTCCCCAAACACCCTGAAACAGAACATGTCATGTTAAGGGTCATAGCTAGTAATACCTCAGGCACATAGCTAAATTCATCTGCAACCTAGACCTGGAAAAATCCTCCCCAAGTTATGAGAAAAATGAGCAGCTCACACTTGAAAATTAATCAACTAATTGGTTAATTAATTCACCACACACACATAGGTATACGAAGCTAGGAAACAAGACACAATCAGTATCAGCCAACAGAATCAGACTCAAAGATTTCAAATACTGGAATTATGCAATTGAGAACAAAGTACTCTTTCATACGGTTAAGCAGTAAGAAAGGAAATTTGAAAATATGGCCAGAAAAAATACTATTATAAAAAAAAAGAACAAATATTAACAAGTAAACATGAAATAGTTTCTAGAAATAGAAACATTAAAATCAAAATAAGAAACTAGATACATTTAACAACAGATCAGACTAAGGGCAAAATAAAGACATTTTCAAGCTAAAATAGAGAGCTTGTCACCAAGAGATCCTCATTGGAAGAAAGCCCACAGAATTCAGGTGGAAAAAGTGATCCCAGTTAGAAGATCTAAAATGCCAAAAAAAAGTTGGCAAAGAATGTGGTAAATACGTGGGTAAATGTAAATAAACATCTTCCTTTAAAAAGTAACAAACTCTTATGTGATTAATAATGTTTCAAACAGACTAAATACACAATACTGATAGCATGCAGCACAAGACTAATAGGAACTAAATGTTCTAAGGTATTATCTGGGAGGAGGAAAGAGACTGGCTAAATTTAGGCTTTTTACAGTCTATATTTATACTTAGTTTATAGTTAGACTTTTATAAATTTTATAGCTTATAATTAGACTTTTATCAGTACATATGTCAAATTCCTAGGGTTACTGTTACAATATACAAATGTAATATGTAACAAGCTAGGAATTGAGATGAGAAAAAAAAATTATCAATCCAGAAAAAGACAAGGAAGAGGAAACAAGGCAGAGCAAAGAGAAAGTACAAAATGTGAGAAATAAATTCCAATGCATCAAGAATTACAATAAATGTAAGTAGATGAACCAGATGATCCCGTTAAAAGTCAAATGTTGTCCGGCTGATTAAAAAATAATAATAAAAGACAGAGGAAATAGTGAGTAGAGAAGCCGGTCCTGTTAGAGTCTTTCGGAAGGGGATGCCGTGGGACAGGGAACGGATGGGGCTAGCAGAGGAAGGGGATGCCGTGGGACAGGGAAGGGAGACAGAGAAAACTTTAATTGTCCAAGGGTTTGAAAAGCTGAACTATTCCCACATGAGACTTTGGCCTGCCAAACTGAACTCTAAATTAAATCAATACAATACCAGATCAGTGCTCCTTGATCTCTAATGTACACTCAAGTCACCCGAGGGCATATTAAAATGCAGCTTCTGATGCAGCCGTTCTGGGGCGAGGCCTGCATCTCTGCATTTCCAGCAAGCTCCTCTTGGTCATGTGGAAGCTGCTGGCTCTGGACCCCACTTCGAGTAGCAAAATATTCGAGTATATGGTAAACACGGGCTTCATTTCTTTATAAATAAACTACTATAAGGTAGATATCATGCAGAGGAAAGCAAGAATAGGCCCACAATCAAACTACAAGACCAAATCTCAAAAATTTGAAAACCAAAGTTTTGTTTGTTTCTTCGGCTGATGGCCGAGACTCCACAGGAGGAAAACCTGAGGGGAGGTTAGTCTCTATTCCACTGCGTGTGAATATCCACATTCGGCTGGGGAAGTCCCCAGTGTGTTTGATTAATGAGTGACACATTGGACCCTGTTTAAAATCCAAAAAAAAAAAAAAAAAAAAAAAAACCCTTGAATTCCAAAATAAATCTGTCCTGGAGGTTCTGGATAAGCCACTGTGGGTCCACAGTGCATTTCTCTCATTCTCAAGCTAACTAGAGATTTTACAATCTTTTAAAAAACATTTGTCTCTAAAGTCTAAGAACACTGGGAGAGAAAAAGGATATAATTATTCAGCAAAACGATAATTACTCAGTCTCCAAAACTGTTTTTTTTTTTTCCAGGAAGTTCAATACTTTAGTAAAATCCCAAGCCAATACTCACATGGAGTTTTATTTTTGCTACCTGAAGACGAAATAACACTGACCTAATTTCAGCTCTGAGTGGATAGCCTCTGAGTATTTCAGAGGCAGAGCTATCTCCTTGGATATGTCACTCTGTGAGATAGAGGCCAAATTAGCTTAAAGCCAGAAAAAAATCTATTGATGAGACTAAATAAAAAATATCTCTCTAAAATGTGATTCCTATGAAAGTGTTCTTATCTTGTAAAACACAATCTCAATGAAATCCAACCTGCCAAGTTAATAGCTTGGAAGTAGTAACATATGGGTCTATCTATAGACCGAGAAACCTTTGAGAACAGGATTTTGCCCAACTGTTATCGACCTTTGATTCTCAAAGCACGAAAGCTGGAAAGGCAGCAAAGGTAAAATCTCCAGTGTCTTGTTCCCTCCTATAGTCAAGCCACACACCTTTGGAGGTTAAAAGTACTTCGAAGGCAGTAATGATAAAGTAGTCACATCAGGCATGGCTGCATTTGTGCCTTTTGAGATCCTTCTGCATGTAATGGAGGACTTTTCAACTTCACCGGCACAGAAAGAGCATACTCCCAATCATTTACCGTAGCTGCTGACCTCAGTCCACAAAGTAACCAGCTACCATATCCATCAACAGGCAGGGGCAGGATTTAATGACAGGGCTATTTTCTTTTCCTTTCTTTCTTTCTTTTTTTTTTTTTTTTTTTTTAAGATTTTATTTATTTTTTTGACAGAGAGATCACAAAGAGGCAGAGAGGCAGGCAGAGAGAGGGGATGGGGGAAGCAGGCTCCCCGCTGAGCAAGGAGCCCGATGATATGGGACTCGATCCCAGGATCATGACCTGAGCTGAAGGCAGAGGCTTTAACCCACTGAGCTACCGAGGCGCCCGGGGCTATTTTCAAAGCACAAGTGCCTTGCACTCTCTGCTCTTTTTCAAAGAGTCATTTGCTAACCTCAGTGTATTATAGAGGCTCTGTCAAAGGTTTGAAAATAAATGTCCTGATGATCCCAGTGGCCTTTGATGGTTTGTTGTCTTAGGGACAAGGAGAATATGACCATAAGAAGATCACTTTCAAAGGGAAAACCTGTATTGGGAAGTCAAGGAAGGGTAAATAATGAGTGAGCTCACTTGAGCTCTCCCGAATTTACCAACACTCCCATGAAGACTTCAGACCTTGGGCATCATCAGTTCACCCCAAACACATATTACCATCAATATCAATCTAAAATTACTTCAAAAAATAGTCATTTCCAGGGCACCTGTGTGGCTCAGTCAATAAGTGTCTGCCTTTAGCTCAGGTCATGATCCCAGGGTCCTGGGATCGAGCCCCACAGGGAAAAAATAAAAGCTGTGACTCTAACCACGCCCTGCAAAAGAAGAATAAAATAAATAGGAAGTCAGAAGCCAAAATAAAACCAATGCTAGATGCTGAGATAACATTTTCAAAGTGTTCCAGCTGGATATTTAATAAAAGTGGCAATTATCCTATTTCAGTTTCAATTCAGAAGGCTCTCCTTCTAGACAACATATGTTAAGCTCTGGTAAAACTTCTCCTTAAAACACAATGTATGTGAGAATGCTTACAGTAGATTTTTGGTAAATATAAAATAATTCTGACTATTGCAATATTACAGCCGATAATGCCCAGGATATGGTAAAAAGACATGACAAGATTCACCTATGGAATTTAGTGTATTTACAGAGATAATATACTTTACAATTGCCATATCGTTGATGGGGACATTATTATATTTCCAGAGCAAGTTTTTTATTCTCTGATGCTTCACAAGATAAGTACACATGGCAAATCTATAGAAGGGAGATCTCTTTGTGTGCTATTCTTTGACAACTAAATACAGCATCCCAATGATCTCTCATTTGTGATGCACCGAAGCTTCCACTGTTGTGCCATCAAGACCTTATCTTCTAGTTCTATCTCCTTAGGTGAGGCTCAGTAGCCCAACTGAACTGACATTTCTGCAATTCTAGCCTGTCAGTTAAACTGCAACAAAGCAGTGAAATCCCGTGGAACCGAATAATCACGAAGTATTCAGTTCTGCTTTCACACTCATCTCCTTTTATGGCTGAAGACACAGAAATAGTTGCCTAATTTTAATGATTTGCCCAAGAATATCAGGGTGAACATCCTGGTACAGTTGAAGGCATATTTGAAAAATACTTTTTCCCCTCCCAGCCATGCAGCAATGTAAGTCATTTTTTTAACTGTCTCTTTTTGAGATTAACCTTGAGGAAAGCTGCCAACTCTTATTTTCAGAGGTATTTCCAGTTCATTCTCTCCAGTGCCCCAACGTCGACCATCTGACATCTGTGGCGTGTGAATCCATGGAGAGGACCACCTCTTCGTGGTCAACAACCCGCCTCATCGTCCACCATCCTGGTCACCCAGCCTGACCCACTGAGCTCCGCAGTAATCACTCCTTTGCATTTGTCCCCAGGCCATCTCTGTCTCTCTCTGTTCCACATTATTCAGTTGGCAAAGCTATCACCCTGGTTAAATACAATTGTCCTTGGATTCTCTCCCTACGCCAGAGAAACTGACCCAATCTAGAGAAAATAAACAACTGTCCTGGCTGGCTTTGCTTTAAAAATAGGACTCTAATCTGAAAGGCTTTCAGCTCTGCTCAACAATCTTACCACACACTTCCCTGGCCAACTTATATTAAGACTGCTAGATAACTATTTTATACTTCTTCACACTCATCTGATGATCTTGATTGTTATTTATTCTTAGAAAATAGGAGCAGGCAAAAGACGACAGAGCCCCTTCCAATAATATGTATAGTCACCTACACATGTCCATAACTATCTAGAACCTGCACTGCCTTAACTCCAGATAAAGTGGCCAAGTCACCACTTGATACTCTAGATCTCACACCCTCTTACCAATGTACAGAGACTCTCTGTCCGTTCTCATATCTAATAAGTTCCATCACTTCTCAAACATATTATAATCATTCCCACTTAAAAAAAATAAGGTAAATATTTCTGACCTCACATCATATATTGTTCTTCTCCCTCACACTCCCCCATAGCAAAAATATCTCAAGAACTATGTATCTATCTCCATTCCCTCATTACCCAATCTCACCTGAACCAATTCCAATCCAACACTGCTTCCATCCAACTAGTGACACTGATATTGGCAATAGCAACAAGAGCTCATGCTGCTACATCCAACATTCACATCCATGCATAAGGTCTTCAATCTGTCAACAGCATTCCCATGGTTCTTCATTCCTCCTTCGTTCTTGGCACTCTCTTCTTGAAACTCTGAAACACTTCACTTACCTGAGTGTCCTTCTACCCTCAATGGCTATTGCTTCTTGGTCTCCTTTACAGGTCCTCAATCTCTAAACATTGAGAGAATCCCAGGATTCAATCCTCAGGCAACTTCTCTTGGCCCGCTATACTAACTCCCTTAGGGATCTTATCCAATCTTATAAAACTAAGCCCACCTGCCAACTGAACACCCAATCTCACCCTCTAAGCATAACCTCTCTCCAAACTCCAGGCTCATACATGCAATTGCCCACCTGCTCTTGAATAGCCTTTCAAATGTTTTTCTCATCTAAAAAAAAAATGGCATCATCATTCAATCAGATGGCCAGGCCAAAGTCCACATCCAATTAACAAATTCTAGAAACAATACTTTCAAAATATATTCCGAATCCAATCACTTCTCAAAATCATCACTTACCAAATACATACAAACTCCATCATCTCTCACCTGGACTCCTGCATAAAACTCCTAGCCCATCTTCTTGTCTGTTCTTGGACCCTCTACAGACAACTCTGAGGTCATCATCCATTTAAAACAAAGCAGATCATGGCTCTCCCACATTCAAAACCCTGATGGCTTCCCATCAGAAGGCTCTGTGGTCTGACTTTCTCTCCTCCCAGTTTCTCCTGTGCTCACTCCTCTCCAGCAACACCAGCTTCCTACTTATTCTCCAAACACCCTACGATGTTCCCGCCTTGGGGCCTTCACAATTGCTATTCCTGTTGCCTGAAGTATTCTTCTCCAGGGTATTCACATGGGTTTATTTTCTCTCACTTCCTTTAATTTCTTGTTCAAATGTGCCCTTCTCAGAAAGACTTTTATCAACCACCCTATCTAAAGCCACGCACCTTGTCATTTTCTACACCCCATCTCCCTGCTTTGTCCTCAGAGCACTCATTCACGATGTCATGTTGCATCTTTGATTACTTGCTTATTACCCAACTCCCTCACTAAAATGTAAGATTCGTGAAGTTAGAGACTCTGTCTCGTTCTTCATTGCACCCACAGCATCTAGAGCTGAACCTGGTTTATACCAGATGCCCAATAAATGTTTGCTGAGTGAATTATCAATTTAAGCAATGAATGAATTACCAATTTAACCAATATTAGCTAGGAGTATGTGTAGTCAGGCAGGCTGTCCCCACATACCAAAAAGATAAAGTAAAATTTTGATTAATATATACCATCGAAGCAAATCTGTATTGTTTTAAAGAATTTCATTCCATTCCCTAAGTAGATAATAAGGTAGAAAGAATAATGGAGAGTTAACTCACAATTGGTCTTCTTACCCCCAGTTTCAGGTTAAAGATATCATGGATCCATTGGGTAATTAACGACAAATTTTAATTCCCTGCATAGGTGTTTTGATCAATTGTGACCTGAAAGTCTCACGAAAAGAAAAAAAAAAATCATTTTCCCAGCTGAAATTAGGATCTCAGAAATATGCTCAAAGGCTCAATCTTATATTATAATCAGCCTCTCTATTGTTCAGTAATTAATATGGCTACATAAGGGATACAGTCAAGTGCCCAGTTCTTTCTTCATTATGCAAATGCGTGTTCTCTGTCCAATTAGATCCCAAGCTCCCTGAGTATAAGGAACTTCCTGTAATAACCAGAATACGTTAGATCACATCAGGTAATCCAAATCATGTTTCATTATCTTCCCCAAAAATAGCAATAAAAGAATATTGCTTAAGATACATATCTAATACCAGTTGGCCACAATTCAGTTTATCATAGATGATTAAGGATCCAGAAAGACAGAGTCTCTATCTCAGTGCTTGCTTTTATAACCCCTAGGATCATAACCAATGGGATAGAATGTGGTGGGTCATGTACCAGTTCATAAAGCCTCCAACACTTTATTCACATTTCAGTGGCCAAAGCAAGTCACATGACTCCTCCCTATCTTCAGAGGAAGAGAGGAGGTGAGATCCTACAATTCTGCCAGAACCTTTGCAGCCTTCTTGACTGCCACATAGCCCCTACAAAGCCCTGAGTAATGACTTCTATAATGGCAGGTGAAAACATTCCTGTTGACCTCATACATTTTCCCCAGTCACATGTGTGAGCACACAAAAATGGCCATTAATGGACAGCCCCAACCCCTGGTGGCAAAACCCCTGGAAAAAAGAAAGGAAGGAAAGAACTCATGTTTCCAAAATAAAAAAGCAAAATTAAACAATACTGAACATGTGTAATTAAATTAAATTAAATTAACTTTAAACAAAAGCAAAATTAAATACTTCCTAGGCATTTCACAATAGCAACCAAAAGTTTCCATCACCAACACATAAACTGTATTTGAGAATAAGACACCAGTAAACAAAACTCTGCTGATGCTTCCCTGGTGATGTTTCTAATTTTGTAGGCACTTGATGGAAGATCTTTCTTGGCTATAATCCAGGTTTAGCTGCACCCTATCTTTTTGGATAAAAATGAGCTCTGACCTCAGATGATTTCAAATTCAGCTCTTAAAGATGATCCAGAAGCCAAAGAAACAGGATAAGATTAATGAATAGCTAAAAAGCATTGGTGTCTATGCTGACATTTGTATGGACAGTCTATATATGCTTTGTAAGACAATGACAGATACGCCAGATGGATGAAAGGGGAGACATAGTTTTCTATAGTTCACATTACATCAAAGCATATACCATAGTGAAAAGGTTGGGTGGGGGGAGGCATAAATGCTAAATATAAAGATGATAAGCAATTAAGGAAATAAAGAGTAAATGAATGAATGCTCGCAGGGAAATTATTTATATACCAAAAAACTATTACAAAGCTTTCATACTCTACACAGATCTAATGACATTAATACCTGCCCAACTTCATGATTCACAGAAGAGGACATTTTAAATCATCAAAAACCTAGTGAAAAGGGATTTGCTGCCTGATGCCCCTTTGTGTGACTGGCCCCGTACTATCTCACAACATAGGATGTTGGTGGACAGAGAAAAGAAAATTCTAAATTCTCAATGCATCTGAACCCCTTGACTCTTCCGTCACAGAGACCTGCTCAAAGCATGTAATTTAAGCAAACAAGGAAATATGCAGCTAAACAAGACACATTCCAGCAGAGGTATCTTAATCTGCTTTGGCTGCCATAACAAAATCCCACAGACCGGGCAACTTAACAACAGGAATTTATTTCCTAGCAGTTCTGGAGGTTGGAAAGATCAAGGTCTGACATGGTTCAGTTTCTGGGGAGAGCCTTCTTCCTGGCTTGCAGATGGCTACCCTCTTGCTGAGTCCTCACATGGCCTTTCCTCTGGACACAAGCTGAGCTCAATCTCTCTCTCTTCCTTTATCGAGGCCACTACTTCCACTAGTAGGGCTCTACCCTCATGACCTGATCTAACCCTAATCACTTCCCAAAGACCTTATTCCCAAATATCATCACACTGAGGATTAGAGTTGCAATATATCAACTGGGGTGGGGGTGCCCGCAAATATTTGGGCCATCACAAGAAGTAACACACGCTATGACTGGTTGATCACAGAACATGGGTTCTTTCCAGAAGGATAGGTTCAAAACACAGTTCCAGGCACCAAACGATATGGCACTTTTAAGTTAAATGAGAAAGCACAAGTAAGAGAAAAAGACTTCATTCAGTTTTTAGTGAACATACGATGTGTTCTGTCAGACCCTCCCAAACCACATTACTGCTCTTCTTCTAGGATAAGCCCTTCTAATTGCATTACAAGAATTTGAAATGATGGAACAGATGCATACATATAAAACTTCCAAACAAAATCATTATAAAAGTTGAAAAATCACCATCCTGCTCTGGTTCTCACAGTCCCTGAGAAAAGAATACTGAAAATAAATCCAGTGGCAAACTGCTGACGTAATTAACTGCTTACTTGATGCTAGGCCCTGGGTTAAGTGCTTTTTGAGAGGCAGTCTAATGTAATAGGGACAATTACCCATTTTACAGATAAAGAAACTAACGCCCCAAAATGTTAGATAACTGGTAAAACATCACCCAGTCAAAATCATGAAAATCAAGTCTTAAACAATGTGCTTTCATCCATGAAATCATCTTTGGACTGAGAAATAATTTGTTGGACCACTAACTAGTTACGGGACCACAAACAAGTGACTTAACCTCTTTGGAATTCGTTTTTTCCATCTGTCAAGTCAAGGAGACTATGTGATCACTAATTAGGTTTTCCTTTCTCAGATGTTATGTTTATTTTTCAGTAACACTTGACTAAAATCAACAACAAAAAAAGTTTTTACAAAAACCTGCCTCACAGAGGTTGTTAAAATGAATGAGTTGCTGGATTTAAAAAAATTGCTTTTGATAATAACCATGTTGTAATTTTAGAGTTTCTTCATCATTGTTTCATGACCAAATAAGCACTCCCCAATTCTAACCAGCCCTCTTGAGAGATTTTAACACCAACAACACTGGAAAGAGAATGAGGATGTGCATATGCTCCCGTGGAAAGAAAACTGCCACGAAATGTATGCTCTGCTGGCAGCTGTGTCATTGCAACAACTTCAGAGGAAATTTTCTGATGACGGGTATTCTAACATGAGTGTTTGAGACCCTTGTTGAAGCCTCAGCACATCTCAGAAAACTGGATTGATTACAGCCACGCCTTCGGCAAGTCAATGTCTGCGCTCTGGAAATACTTCCGTGGAAGATCACAAGCAAAAATACAAGTCATAAACTGACAATATGATAACCAGCAGCATATCCCAGGATAAACAAACACATTCTTCATGGCGGATTTAATGGCAGATACTCATTAATACCATTCTCGCCTCACGGCATCCAGAGAATTCAATGAAGAGGTCAGCAGACCCTTCAAGAGACTTGGTGAGAGTGTGCCTTCAGGGCCGATCCAGATGGAAATTCTGTAAGGAATAAAATTCAAATGCTCTGAACATCCTGAGAACCTGGAGAGATCATGGGGGACAGGGCTCATTTGTGAATAGTGGACCTTGGACCTTCTGTGAGCATTAAGGAGAAGTACAAGATGACCCTCAAAAGGTCCTTGAAAGGAAGCATTTGGAAGTCATTCAAGAAGTCACTGCAATACAAGTTTGCTAGTTTGATAATGAGTTAAAAATGAGAACACAAAAGGGAGGAGGGGATGATAGTGAAGCAGAACTTCCTAAAGTAGCTCAGCAGTAACTATTGTGACAGGCAACGACGATGTGGACAGACCAACTCACTTGGCACATTGCCAAAAGATCCAGTGGCTCTTCAAATGCGCTGGGAGCAAATGCGCTGGGAGATATCCAGATAGTGAGAAACTAGCAAGAACATCACCACAGACGCTCCACACCCTTCTTGGAGCAGCTGTGGCTGCAAACTGCAGTGCATCTTGGACCTGTCGCACGGTGCAGACAGAAACGAGTCTATGGCAGCAGACGGTCTTAAGAGGACCGTCTTCCTATACGGAAGAGATCTATCACGACACCAGCACGCATGCTGGCACTGTGTTCATTGCAGGTAACATGAGAAGGATATGTAATTCTTGAGAGTGACGATGAGGTTTTCATGCCAAAATACGGACACCAGCATCCTCACGATGTTTCTTTGACGAGCTACCATCTGCTCACAAATGGGAGAGAAACTTAAAAGCATATTGTGTTTCCTGCAGACATACACAGCTGTATTATAGATGGTTGCAGATGTAGTACAATACAAATGTAATTTTAAAATACACAGGCCAGAGGCCCAGATTTCATGGTAAAAGTCTTAATGGGGGGAGGGTGTGAATACATTTTTAAAATGCATGCAGAAATAGTTCCATCCATTCGTACATGAGTTTAGAAATAATTCTAGAAGTTGTATAGAAGTCCTCAACAAAAACCATTGTTTTAAGGCCAATTAAGAACAAAAATATAGCATATTTGATTTATTTGCAAGGTCGGTTTTTAGTAAAGAAAAAAATTCTCTATGGAGAGTTTTCTCAGAAAAAGTAATCACCTCAATATCAAGAGTTCTGAGTCGATGGCAGGCGAGTAAACATCTTAATCTCATCTTTGGTTATCTGTGGGGATGGCTGTACTAGAGAAAGTTATTTATACACCAATAAAGCTCAACACTTTTACTATACAAAGAGTCAAATATATAAAATTAGACACAGACACACCAAATTAGATATGGATTGTTTTGACTGCCCAGCAACCGCCTTGCCCTTTATCTGGAACACATTCCCTCCTTCTTCTTCTTTTTATTTTTTTTAAGATTTTATTTATTTATTTGACAGAGAGAGAGGTCACAAGTAGGCAGAGGGGCAGGCAGAGAGAGGGGGAAGCTGGCTCCCTGCTGAGCAGAGAGCCCAAAGTGGGGCTCGATCCCAGGACCCTGAGATCGTGACCTGAGCTGAAGGCAGAGGCTTTAACCCACTGAGCCACCCAGGTGCCCCCACATTCCCTCCTTCTACAGGAAAACTTCTCCCTTCTCCCTTCCCACCACCCATCATTTCTGCCACCTTCTATGTACAGATAACTGATCTCGGTCTGGTATGTAACCAAAATCCAGCCAGAGCCTTCCCAGGGTGTACATTCTGGAGCACTCCCTTCCGAGGGTATCTGTGAAGCACAAGGCAGAACTCTTACCCAAATCCACAGCTGCCGCTAAGTGGGAGAAGCTGGGCACAGAAAGAGACCATCACAGGGAGGGTTAGGGGCTCAGGATCCTGAGTGCCAAGAGGTCCCTGCACCTGCCCTGCTCTTTGTTACATAAGTTGCTCGGCTTGGTATTCTCCTCACTGGAACTCAAAGTGTCCCAGGTAATCAACACCAGGAGCCAATAAAACATACACGTGCAAGTCTAATGGAAAACGTCTGTTCTTGGTTATAAACCTCTGGAGTGAGTCACACAGGCAGCCCAGGACCATGTACGGAATGCAGCACCCCCTCCCCCTCGAAGGTCCACAGGAATGAGGTGGATTTGGGTGGGGCATTAACGGTTTTTGTGCTGTGTTTGTTGTTTTGGTGGAGAGAGCCATCCCCAGGTGAGGAAAGAACAGAAAGGTGGAGAAGACAGCACGCATTCCAGACTCCGGCAGACTTCCCCCGCATTCCGAGGGCTTTGCTGGAAGCTCGCCTCGCAGAGGGCTTAGAAGACAGAGCAAAGGCTCGACCACTAGGTAGCTGGGTGACCTGAGTTTTCTTAACTTCTCTGAGCTTCACACTCCCTCGGGTGTTGAAGGAGAATACCGTCTCTGCTGCAGGCCTCCGAGGAGGCGGCTTCTCTCCAAGTATGTCCCTCGACCCACCTGCTTCCTGATCGCCTGACATGCCTGGTTAGAATATCGACTCCTGGACTTTTGAATCAAAGTCTGCATTGTCAAATAAATAAATAAATAATAAATAAATAAAACCATTCCCAGGTGATTATTATGTACACTAAACTTTGAGATCCACAGTTGTAGGCATAAATTAAGGGCCAAGTTTCATGTGAACCCATAACAATGTTCACTGGATGCCTCCTATTTACTTCTACCAACCACACACACACACATAGACACACAGATGCACACACACGATCCCTCAAAGGTTAATTAGAGGCAGGAGAATTCTGCAAAACATCACAAAATCTATACTTTAGAAAAGAAAAAAAAAGTAATTAACAGTATCAGGCTGCCCCAAGCGAGTACTTGCTTATCAAGATCTCTGGGAGGTGAAGCAGTGAGTCTCAACCTTGATTGCACAGTAGAATCACCTGGGAAGCTTTCAAAAACTCCCCACGTTCAAAGCTGTACCCCAGACGAATCAATCAGTCTCTGGAGGTGAGGGTCTAGGCATTAGCAATTTTAAAAATTTCCCAAGTGATTTCATTGTACAAGCAAGGTTTTAGTATTTTTAGCAAGTATGGAGAAGAATGTCAACGGCATACAGTGAGATAATGGGGAGAAAAACTTGGGTGCTGTTAAATGAAGCAGGCATAATAATTTAATTGTTTTCTCTCTCATATACATGAAGCAAGCCAAATCTCACTCCCCATCCTTTTTTTGTAAAGTGATAGACAAAATACTTAAAAGTGTATCAGTAAATATATACCCACGAATTGGCAAAAACAAGTGAGTCTGAAAATACAAAGGGTTCGTGAAGCTGTAGATTAACAGATTATTTCCCGGCACTGCTGGTGGGAGTATATGCTGATACAACCACTTTGGAAAGCACGCTCACATTATTTTGTCAAGCTGAATAGTCTCACAGCCTGCAAGCTAGCAGTGGCCAGTGCTCTACCTATAAACACACACACAAGAGAAACCTTGGCACAAGTTACCAGGGAGCAGCGCTGGTGATAGAAGCCATAACTGGAGACATCTTAAATGACCCATGACAGAAGCATGGGTAAATCACATATAAATAAATATAAATTAAATACAAATATTATACTATAAATATATATACTATATTATAAATACAAAAAATTATACTATAACTTACAGAGGAATTGCATTATAATCATAAAACAAAATATTACACAGCGGTTATAGCGTGGCTGAATCTCAGTAACACAAGGTTGAGTGAAAGAGCAAGGTGTAGGAGATTGTATAAACCAGGAAGGATGCCTCTTCCAAAGTTCAAAGACAGGCAAAATGAAACAATGTATCACTTATACATGTGGCTAAATATGGCTACAGCAAGAGAAGGACAGATAATGTTCAGAATAGTTGTTACCTATGGTGGCAGAGAGATGGAGAGGCTAAGGCATAAAAGAATTAGAGACTGATGTAACAAAGAAATCATGTTTGGATTCTTGGGTTAGGCAATGTATTCACAGGTCTTCACTTTAAAAAATAAGTAAAATAGGGGTGCCTGGGTGGCTCAGTCTGCTAAACGTCTGTCTGCCTTGGGCGCAGGTCATGATCTCAGGGTCCTGGGATGGAGTCCCACATCGGGCTCCCTGCTCAATGGGGCACCTGCTTCTCCTTCTTCCGCCCCCCCCCCCACCCTGCTATGCTCTCTCCCTAATAAATAAGTAAAATCTTAAAAAAAATTAAAAATAAGTAAAAGAGAAGAAGGCCATGCACGGACAGTTGGTGGTATGTCATGGATGAATAATTATTATTCTGATTCTGGGCACTAGAGTTCCAAAGAATAGAAGGAAAAGAAAAAATCTATAAGACAATAGAACTCAGTACCAGTAAGAGGGAAATTCAAGGGATTTAGGATGGTTTTAATTAAAGTCAAGTATTAATAAGCTAGAATTATCCCATCCCCTGGGGTCTGTGTCCTTTTAGAAGCGAAACTCTCAAAGTTGTCCAGCCGAAGTATGGAATTGTCATCTCAGAGGAGCCCCTGCGCGTGGCCAGGCAGACGCAGCTCTGATGAAGCTAACTGAAAACTGTTAGGAATCACGACAAAGGAAAAAAGTCTCCCAAGTAGCAAAAAAAGAAAAAAATGAAAAACAAAAATCCAATTTCTAACGTAATAATTCACAGTTTTTAAGGGTTATAGTCCTCATAATTCAATATGAAGTTCATTATAATTTTATCTCTGACACAGGAATCATTAGAGGTGATGTCTAATATCTATTATTTATCATTATTCAGGGAGGGAGGAGTTAGTTATTTCATGATACCCTCACCCAAAAGATAAATGACCACGGCTACGAACATTTTTGTTCTTTTCTTCCCCCACTCTTGTATTGTAAAATCTATCTGAACCATTTGTCTTATCTCAATTTCTCCTTTTATTTATTTTTTAAAAAGATTTTATGGGCACCTGGGTGGCTCAGTTGGTTGAGCAGCTGCCTTCGGCTCAGGTCATGATCCTGGACCTCCAGGATTGAGTCCCGCATCGGGCTCCCAGCTCCTTGGGGAGTCTGCTTCTCCCTCTGACCTTCTCCTCTCTCATGCTCTCTCTCACTCATTCTCCCTCAAATAAATAAATAAAATCCGAAATAAATAAATAGAATATTTATTTATTATATTTATTATATTTATATATTATATTATATTTATTATATATATTATTTATTTATTATAAATAAATATTTATTTATTTAACAGAGAGAGAGATCACAAGTAGGCAGAGAGGCAGGCAGAGAGAAAGGGGGAAGCAGGCTCCCCACTGAGCAGAGAGCCCCATACAGGGCTTGATCCCAGGACCCTGAGATCATGACCTGAGCTGAAGGCAGAGGCTTAACCCACTGAGGAGTCCCTCAATTTCTCCTTTTAAAACCAAATGACAGGCTCAGTTCTTTTCCATTAGAAACTACAGAAAACATGTTTTAACTTTCAGCATGCACTTGAATACATAAGCGTAAGGTCAGCAATTCTGACAGGCGACAGTCGGAGACAGGACAGATTGGCTCAGCATTTGAGTCAGTAGGTCTTAAGATCAATTTCATAGAGGAATTTTGCAGAGGATATTTCTCCTACACCACAAGGGTCTTATTAATCTGAAGACAGTGTTCCCGTTTTGCCAAAAATAAATTCTTAAACTCCTACTTTGTATGACATAAAATGAAAACAGAAAACTTAAGTCTGTTTGCAGAATCGTTAACGGCCCTTAGCCGTGGTTCTCAAGTTTGGGGATGTCTACAGAATTCCTGGAGTTTGTGGTAAAAGCAGGTTCCTAAACATTCTCCCAGAGCTACTGAATCAGAAACTGAGGGATAAGACCAGGAAGTCACATTATTTTTTTTTTTTAAGATTATATTTATTTACTTGACAGAAATCACAAGTAGGCAGAGAGAAAGGGGGAAGCAGGCTCCCCGCTGAGCAGAGAGCCCAACGTAGGGCTCGATCCCAGGACCCTGAGACCATGACCTGAGCCAAGGCAGAGGCCTTAACCCACTGAGCCACCCAGGCGCCCTGGAACCGGCATTCTTAACAAGCCCTCTAGGTGTTCTGATGCAAGAGACCACTGGATCACACTTTGTAGAAAATGCTGTTTTATAACGATAATAAAAATCTGAGCAAGCACCTGCTCTGTCCTGGACGTCAGGCACACTGCAAGAACCTCTGGCATCTGAAACTATCCATTCAACTTTCATAGTAAGTTTTAAAAGATACGCTGTTGCCTTCGAGAAATTTTTTTTAAAGATTTTACTTATTTGAGAGAGAAAGAGAGAGCATGTGGCAGAGGGAGAGGGTGAAGTAGGCTCCCTGCTCAGACCCTGGGATCATGACCCAAGCCGAAGGCAGACACTTAACCGACTGAGCCACCTGGGCGCCCTGTGGGCTTTGAGAATTAATGTACTTTCAAAAAAACTCTCCCATCTCTTACCTATAAAGCCAGATAACAATTTTTAAAGCAATAAACAAAAGCAACAATGTTGAAGTGGCTTTAATCACTTGAAAATGCTACTTTCCTTGGCTTCCTGAGGTGTTCATTCAAATAAATAATTGCCAAATAATGGCATGAAAAGCTCTGTAAGAAAAATTCCTCATGTGAGGGACTCTAACTCCTAGAGAACCAAGTAGATGAAGACTGCTCAGAACGCCGATATGCCGTGTATACCCTCTGACACCCAGTCCGTCCAGAAGGAGCCTCCTCATCACCATGGACAGACATTGGGGAGTAGTCATTCACTAAATTAATTCATCTGTATAGATTTCACGAGCATTTCAATTTAATACCTTATGAAAGGGGTAGGGATTGAAGGTAAGGAAATGTTACTATCTATGTTCATTCTGGTCATCCATTAATAAATCCCTTTAAAGATTTTTGAGGGGCACCTGGGTGGCTCAGTTGTTAAGAATCTGCTTCGACTCAGGTCCTGATCTCAGGGTCCTAGGATCGAGCCCTGCATCAGGCTCCCTCCTCAGAGGGAAGCCTGCCTCTCCCTCTCCCACTCTCCCTGCCTATATTCCCTTCCGTGCTGTCTCTCGCTCTGTCAAATAAATAAACAAAATCTTTTAAAAAAGATTTTTGATAAAATAGCACATGAACATGTTCCATGTTAAGCACCAAATGTACTAAAAATATCCGTTGTCCAAATATTATAATAAGATTACAATGCTGTTTGATTAAAAGGTATACACCAGGAAGCTTTTTTTTTTTTTTTAAACAAAATGTGCTCTTCTGATCTAGAGGTAGATTTCTTTTCCAAGTCTCTGATGCTAGAAAAGCTCTTCCTGATGCTCAAAGGACATCTTTCTCAGTCCCCTGGCTGTCCCCTCCTTCCCCTCCCCCTGACATTTGCACAGGTATCTAGAAGACCTCCTTCTGCTTTCAACCTTAGCTTCCACATGAGAGGAAACAAGCCATGCCACTAAAATTTCTGTATTGACTAGAATCTATATAAGCAGGAAGGTCATTAGGGTTGGATGCAGAAGAATGGAGGTCAATAGAATCGTTTTTGATCCGGTCACTGTTTTACTGAGTTGGGAAAATCAGCAGTCTTCTCAGTGACTTAGTGATAAGGACAGAATTTACAGCTCACATACTAAAAATCATGACCATATCTCCTGATAATACCTTTATCTCTAGGTTTTCAATTTTATGAAATTTTACCATGAGGAAATGTCACAAAAATAAAACTTTTCATTCCTTCTACTACAAAGTTCCTGAAACCTATGATCAGAATAAACTGTCTGTGCCTTTCTCCAAGAGGCCCGCCTTTCAAGACTTCTTTGGAAATGCAAACTTTTTCTTTAGTATATTCTGTTTTTGTGTATTAAATTAAGCCATTTAAGTGTTATTCTAATTTCCTATGTGCTAACATTCTCTTACCTTTTTTTTTCCTTAAAAAAATTAATTATTTATTTGAGAGAGAGAGAGAGAGAGTGGCAGGAAGAGAGGGAGACGCAGGCTCCCTGTTAAGCAAGGATCCTGACGCGGGACTCTATCCTAGGACCTTGGGATCATGACCTGAGCCGAAGGTAGATGGTTAACCAACTGAGCCACCGAGGTGCCCCTTACCTCATTCTTTAATTCTTTTCTCTCTTAATAGTTTCTGCTTTACCACTTGTGGTGCTGGTTTTCCATGTGTAAAGAGTCACGACAGTCATTTAATGGTGGGCTATAACTTTCACCATTACGAAATATCCCCTCTCGTCCACTTAATGCTTTGTCCTCGAAACTGTTGCAGGTTTTATTACCAGCTGTGCTTTCTTTTTGCTTGCACTTGCCTAGAATCAATCTGTGCCTGTCTATTCATTGTCAAACCCAGTGCCATTCTGTTTAGGTACTTCTCTTGTAAACAACGTGGAGGCAAACTGCTTTTTTTGTTGCATTTGAGACTCTGTCTTCTAGGAGAGAAATATAAGGAAGTTTTGCAGCGTAATGATTTATCACAATTTCTTATAGATCATGTGTTCACCTTTTTTAATTTCCAAAGATACACATGGGTATGTCAAAAATAAAAAACCACAGAAATTAAACAAAGACACAAAGTAAAAAGTATGAGCTTGCCTTGTTCCCATATGCCTCTAAAACTTTAAGCAGTTTATATTGATTCTCGATTTTGAGAGAGAGAGATTTTAGGATACACTGTCTCCTTTCCTTTTTGTCTCCATCTATAAAAACTTTGATTGCTTAATCACATAATTATATACCGAAATCTCTGTTTCTCTTTTTATCAGAACTAAAGAGTACTATTCAACCACCATCGTGAAGTAGGAGAAAATGGATGCCTTACTTCTCCACTCCACCTTCCCGCCCCTTCTAATTTGTTACTTTTTCACCCATTTCATTTGACGATGTCAAGCTTTATAGCATTTCTGTTTTGTTCAGTAAATGTAACTTATCTTTTATGCATTCCCTAAGGTTAATTCTGAAAACTGAAAACTAAAAAAAATAGTTCTAATATTATGATGAAATATTTTTATTCAGTGCAGATTCAGATAGTGAGACCAGAGCAGTTAAAGGAGATGTCATCTTTTGTCACGACCTCAGTTCCAAGTATCAAGTTCAAATGTATTCTTTATTCTTGTACATCAATTATTCAGAATTCTGTCACATTCCAGTTGATGTCATAGTTGAATTACATGTAGTTTAGCAAATTTTTGATTTTCTAAGAATTTCTAATCTTTCTTTCCTCTTGTTGACAGAATAAACCTGCCTTTACTCCAAGTCAGTTGACAGTCAGTCTTACACAGGTCTACTGTTCAGGTTTTTCTCTCTCAACATCTGTGTGTGTGTGTGTGTGTGTGTGTGACTCTTCTGTGTGCTTATTTTTGATTATTCCATTTCTTAAATTGTTTTTTTAATTGCTAATTTGATACAGAAAATATTCATAAAATAATTGGAGAGATGACATGGCAGATAAAATCGGTAGCCCTTTCCCATCTGAACAGTAGGGATGGGTCAACAGAAGGTTTCCCTCTCAAGGTTTCAAGAACAGGAACCCATCCGCAAATGGGGCAGGTGACTGCAAGAGGACAAAGCTAAGAGGCAAAGCTCCAATTAGGTTTAGGTTGATCACCAAGGGGATCCTAAGGGCCGGTGCCGCAGCCAATCTCTCTGTGTGAGCTACGGGGGTGTGGAGTCCAATCCCATCTGTTTGCTTCTGGCTCACTGCTCCTGACTCATCCACTCCTTTGCTTCCTACTGGTGGGATCTTAGGGCATTTTTCAAAAGATTAGCTCTGTTTTTACTGTTATAGAGAAGCTGTAAGCACCTCTGAGCTTCCCCAATATCCTTTGCCCACTTAGCTGAGCTTTCCCCATATCCTGACCTGTGGCTAGAAGCCCCACCTTCATTTTGAACCTAATGCCCTTATTAAGGAAGAGTAAAGCAGGGCCAATGTCACAGGCAACTCTTCTGGGTTCCAAAAAGTGGCAGTTTCCAAATTGAAATCCTTCCCCTTGCTGTGTCCCATTTCCACATTCTTTCTGCTATTCTGCTGCCTCTTTCCTTGGGGGTTTCCAAGGTTTTGCTGGGATTCGACTTATTTCTAAGAATGAATCAGGAAGGCAGGAGTTAAAACATTTTCTCTGTCTTGAAATTAGAATCACCGCCACCAAAAACACACTGAGAAAAACATTTCTCACTCTTAATCTCATTCTCTCTCTCTCTTTTTTTTTTTTTTTTTTTTTTTTTTTTTTTTTTTTTTTTTATAAACATATATTTTTTATATACATATATTTTTATCCCCAGGTCTGTGAATCACCAGGTTTACACACTTCACAGCACTCACCGAATCACATACCCTCCCCAATGTCCATAATCCCACCCCCTTCTCCCCAACCCCCTCCCCCCGGCAACCCTCAGTTTGTTTTGTGAGATTAAGAGTCACTTATGGTTTGTCTCCCTCCCAATCCCATCTTGTTTCATTTATTCTTCTACCCACTTAAGCCTCCATGTTGCATCACCACTTCCTCATATCAGGGAGATCATATGATAGTTGTCTTTCTCTGCTTGACTTATTTCGCTAAGCATGATACGCTCTAGTTCCATCCATGTTGTTGCAAATGGCAAGATTTCATTTCTTTTGATGGCTGCATAGTATTCCATTGTGTATATATACCACATCTTCTTGATCCATTCATCTGTTGATGGACATCTAGGTTCTTTCCATAGTTTGGCTATTGTGGACATTGCTGCTATAAACATTCGGGTGCATGTGCCCCTTTGGATCACTACGTTTGTATCTTTAGGGTAAATACCCAATAGTGCAATTGCTGGGTCATAGGGCAGTTCTATTTTCAACATTTTGAGGAACCTCCATGCTGTTTTCCAGAGTGGCTGCACCAGCTTGCATTCCCACCAACAGTGTAGGAGGGTTCCCCTTTCTCCGCATCCTCGCCAGCATCTGTCATTTCCTGACTTGTTGATTTTAGCCATTCTGACTGGTGTGAGGTGATATCTCATTGTGGTTTTGATTTGTATTTCCCTGATGCCAAGTGATATGGAGCACTTTTTCATGTGTCTGTTGGCCATCTGGATGTCTTCTTTGCAGAAATGTCTGTTCATGTCTTCTGCCCATTTCTTGATTGGATTATTTGTTCTTTGGGTGTTGAGTTTGCTAAGTTCTTTATAGATTCTGGACACTAGTCCTTTATCTGATATGTCGTTTGCAAATATCTTCTCCCATTCTGTCAGTTGTCTTTTGATTTTGTTAACTGTTTCCTTTGCTGTGCAAAAGCTTTTGATCTTGATGAAATCCCAGTAGTTCATTTTTTCCCTTGCTTCCCTTGCCTTTTGCGTTGTTCCTAGGAAGATGTTGCTGCGGCAGAGGTCGAAGAGGTTGCTGCCCGTGTTCTCCTCAAGGATTTTGATGGATTCCTTTCGTACATTGAGGTCCTTCATCCATTTTGAGTCTATTTTTGTGTGTGGTGTAAGGAAATGGTCCAATTTCATTTTTCTGCATGTGGCTGTCCAATTTTCCCAGCACCATTTATTGAAAAGGCTGTCTTTTTTCCATTGGACATTCTTTCCTGCTTTGTCGAAGATTAGTTGACCATAGAGTTGAGGGTCTATTTCTGGGCTCTCTATTCTGTTCCATTGATCTATGTGTCTGTTTTTGTGCCAGTACCATGCTGTCTTGATGATGACAGCTTTGTAATAGAGCTTGAAGTCCGGAATTGTGATGCCACCAACGTTGGCTTTCTTTTTCAATATCCCTTTGGCTATTCGAGGTCTTTTCTGGTTCCATATAAATTTTAGAATTATTTGTTCCATTTCTTTGAAAAAGATGGATGGTACTTTGATAGGAATTGCATTAAATGTGTAGATTGCTTTAGGTAGCATAGACATTTTCACAATATTTATTCTTCCAATCCAGGAGCATGGAACATTTTTCCATTTCTTTGTGTCTTCCTCAATTTCTTTCATGAGTACTTTATAGTTTTCTGAGTATAGATTCTGTGTCTCTTTGGTTAGGTTTATTCCTAGGTATCTTATGGTTTTGGATGCAATTGTAAATGGGATTGACTCCTTAATATCTCTTTCTTCTGTCTTGCTGTTGGTGTAGAGAAATGCAACTGATTTCTGTGCATTGATTTTATATCCTGACACTTTACTGAATTCCTGTATAAGTTCTAGCAGTTTTGGAGTGGAGTCTTTTGGGTTTTCCACATATAGTATCATATCATCTGCGAAGAGTGATAATTTGACTTCTTCTTTGCCGATTTGGATGCCTTTAATTTCCTTTTGTTGTCTGATTGCTGAGGCTAGGACCTCTAGTACGATGTTGAATAGCAGTGGTGATAATGGACATCCCTGCCGTGTTCCTGACCTTAGCGGAAAAGCTTTCAGTTTTTCTCCATTGAGAATGATATTTGCGGTGGGTTTTTCATAGATGGCTTTGATGATATTGAGGTATGTGCCCTCTATCCCTACACTTTGAAGAGTTTTGATCAGGAAGGGATGTTGTACTTTGTCAAATGCTTTTTCAGCATCTATTGAGAGTATCATATGGTTCTTGTTCTTACTTTTATTGATGTGTTGTATCACATTGACTGATTTGCGGATGTTGAACCAACCTTGCAGCCCTGGAATAAATCCCACTTGGTCGTGGTGAATAATCTTTTTAATGTACTGTTGAATCCGATTGGCTAGTATTTTGTTGAGTATTTTCGCATCTGTGTTCATCAAGGATATCGGTCTATAGCTCTCTTTTTTGGTGGGATCCTTGTCTGGTTTTGGGATCAAGGTGATGCTGGCCTCATAAAATGAGTTTGGAAGTTTTCCTTCCATTTCTATTTTTTGGAACAGTTTCAGGAGAATAGGAATTAGTTCTTCTTTAAATGTTTGGTAGAATTCCCCCGGGAAGCCGTCTGGCCCTGGGCTTTTGTTTGTTTGGAGATTTTTAATGACTGTTTCAATCTCCTTACTGGTTATGGGTCTGTTCAGGCTTTCTATTTCTTCCTGGTTCAGTTGTGGTAGTTTATATGTTTCTAGGAATGCATCCATTTCTTCCAGATTGTCAAATTTATTGCCGTAGAGTTGCTCATAGTATGTTCTTATAATAGTTTGTATTTCCTTGGTGTTAGTTGTGATCTCTCCTCTTTCATTCATGATTTTATTTATTTGGGTCCTTTCTCTTTTCTTTTTGATAAGTCGGGCCAGGGGTTTATCAATTTTATTAATTCTTTCAAAGAACCAGCTCCTAGTTTCGTTGATTTGTTCTATTGTTTTTTTGGTTTCTATTTCATTGATTTCTGCTCTGATCTTTATGATTTCTCTTCTCCTGCTGGGCTTAGGGTTTCTTTCTTGTTCCTTCTCCAGCTCCTTTAGGTGTAGGGTTAGGTTGTGTACCTGAGACCTTTCTTGTTTCTTGAGAAAGGCTTGTACCGCTATATATTTTCCTCTCAGGACTGCCTTTGTTGTGTCCCACAGATTTTGAACCGTTGTATTTTCATTATCATTTGTTTCCATGATTTTTTTCAATTCTTCTTTAATTTCCCGGTTGACCCATTCATTCTTTAGAAGGATACTGTTTAGTCTCCATGTATTTGGGTTCTTTCCAAACTTCCTTTTGTGGTTGAGTTCTAGCTTTAGAGCATTGTGGTCTGAAAATATGCAGGGAATGATCCCAATCTTTTGATACCGGTTGAGTCCTGATTTAGGACCGAGGATGTGATCTATTCTGGAGAATGTACCATGTGCACTAGAGAAGAATGTGTATTCTGTTGCTTTGGGATGAAATATTCTGAATATATCTGTGATGTCCATCTGGTCCAGTGTGTCATTTAAGGCCTTTATTTCCTTGCTGATCTTTTGCTTGGATGACCTGTCCATTTCAGTGAGGGGAATATTAAAGTCCCCTACTATTATTGTATTGTTGTTTATGTGTTTCTTTGATTTTGTTATTAATTGGTTTATATAGTTGGCTGCTCCCACGTTGGGGGCATAGATATTTAAAATTGTTAAATCTTCTTGTTGGACAGACCCTTTGAGTATGATATAGTGTCCTTCCTCATCTCTTATTACAGTCTTTGGCTTAAAATCTAATTGATCTGATATAAGGATTGCCACTCCTGCTTTCTTCTGATGTCCATTAGCATGGTAAATTCTTTTCCACCCCCTCACTTTAAATCTGGAGGTGTCTTCGGGTTTAAAATGTGTTTCTTGGAGGCAACATATAGATGGGTTTTGTTTTTTTATCCATTCTGATACCCTGTGTCTTTTGACAGGGGCATTTAGCCCATTCACATTCAGGGTAACTATTGAGAGATATGAATTTAGTGCCATTGTATTGCCTGTAAGGTGACTGTTACTGTATATGGTCTCTGTTCCTTTCTGATCTACCACTTGTAGGCTCTCTCTTTGCTTAGAGGACCCCTTTCAATATTTCCTGTAGAGCTGGTTTGGTATTTGCAAATTCTTTCAGTTGTTGTTTGTCCTGGAAGCTTTTAATCTCTCCTTCTATTTTCAATGATAGCCTAGCTGGATATAGTATTCTTGGCTGCATGTTTTTCTCGTTTAGTGCTCTGAAAATATCATGCCAGCTCTTTCTGGCCTGCCAGGTCTCTGTGGATAAGTCAGCTGCCAATCTAATATTTTTACCATTGTATGTTACAGACTTCTTTTCCCGGGCTGCTTTCAGGATTTTCTCTTTGTCATTGAGACTTGTAAATTTTACTATTATGTGACGGGGTGTGGGCCTATTCTTATTTATTTTGAGGGGCATTCTCTGAACCTCCTGAATTTTGATGCTTGTTCCCTTTGCCATATTGGGGAAATTCTCCCCAATAATTCTCTCCAGTATACCTTCTGCTCCCCTCTCACTTTCTTCTTCTTCTGGAATCCCAATTATTCTAATGTTGTTTCGTCTTATGGTGTCACTTATTTCTCGAATTCTCCCCTCGTGGTCCAGTAGCTGTTTGTCCCTCTTTTGATCAGCTTCTTTATTCTCTGTCATTTGGTCTTCTATATCACTAATTCTTTCTTCTGCCTCATTTATCCTAGCAGTGAGAGCCTCCATTTTTGATTGCACCTCATTAATAGCTTTTTTGATTTCAACTTGGTTAGATTTTAGTTCTTTTATTTCTCCAGAAAGGGCTTTTATATCTCTCGAGAGGGTTTCTCTAATATCTTCCATGCCTTTTTCGAGCCCGGCTAGAACCTTGAGAATTGTCATTCTGAACTCTAGATCTGACATATTACCGATGTCTGTATTGATTAGGTCCCTAGCCTTCGGTACTGCCTCTTGTTCTTTTTTTTGTGGTGAATTTTTACGTCTTGTCATTTTGTCCAGATAAGAGTAAATGAAGGGGCAAGTAAAATACTAAAAGGGTGGCAACAACCCCAGGAAAATATGCTTTAGCCAAATTAGAAGAGATCCAAAATCGTGAGTGGGGAGAAAGGGGATAAAAAGAGGTTCAAAAAGGAAGAAAGAAAAAAGAAAAAAAAAAAAAAAAAAAGAAAAGAATTTTTTTTTAAAAAAGAAAACACCTAAGAAAAATGTAAAAAAATATATATATATATTAGATAAACTAGTAAAAAATCGTTAAAAAAGAAAAAGGTAACAGTTAAAAAAAAAAAAAATTTTACCCGAAGGCGAGAAAAAAAAAAAAAAATGAAAAAGAAAAAATTAAATTAACTGCAAGACTAAAAAAAATCACAGGAAAAAAGCCATGAGTTCCGTGCTTGGCTTTCTCCTCCTCTGGAATTCTGCTGCTCTCCTTGGTATTGAAACCGCACTCCTTGGTAGGTGAGCTTGGTCTCGGCTGGATTTCTTGTTGATCTTCTGGGGGAGGGGCCTGTTGTAGTGATTTTCAAGTGTCTTTGCCCCAGGCGGAATTACACCGCCCTTACCCGGGGCCGGGGTGAGTAATCCGCTCGGGTTTGCTTTCAGGAGCTTTTGTTCCCTGAGCGCTTTCCGTAGAGTTCCAGAGGACGGGAATACAAATGGCGGCCTCCTGGTCTCCGGCCCGGAGGAGCCGAGAGCCCAGGGCCCCACTCCTCAGTGCGCCCTCAGAGAACAGCGCCCAGTTACTCCCGTCTGCCTGACCTCCGGCCGCGCTCCGAGCTCACCGAGCCTGCGACCGGTTCAAGGTAACACGGAGCTGCGAGCTTACTGTCGGCTCTGTCTCTGTAGCCGGCTTTCCCGTTCCAATACCCGCAAGCTCTGCGACACTCAGACACCCCCGATCCTTCTGTGACCCTGCGGGACCTGAGGCCACGCTGACCCCGCGTGGGCTTCGCTCCGGTTTAGCCTCTGGAGCGATGTCCCTCCGCGGAACAGACTTTTAAAAGTCCTGATTTTGTGCGCGGTTGCTCCGCCGCTTGCCGGGAGCCGGCCCCTCCCCCCGGGGTCTATCTTCCCGTCGCTTTGGATTCACTTCTCCGCCGGTCCTACCTTTCAGAAAGTGGTTGTTTTTCTGTTTCCAGAATTGCTGTTCTTCTTCTCTTCGATCTGCCGATGGATTTTCAGGTGTTTGCAATCTTTAGATAAGCTATCTAGCTGATCTCCGGCTAGCTGAAGCAGTCTCAGCTTGCTACTTCTCCGCCATCTTGACTCCTCCCCTTTTTTTTTTTTTTTTTTTTTTTTTTTTTTTTTTTTAACTCTCTACTTGCCAGCTGAGAAAATAAAATCCTGGCTTTCTATTATGGCCCATAATTTCAAATCTCTAGAATTAACTCTGGGCAACTATTTACAAATCACCATCACAATAAAAGTAATATTAGTCTCTCAGTATTCAATGAATCAGCAACATAGAACACAGTCATTGCATAGAACTTGTGAGGCCGAGGGTGTTGGACCTTATCTCTGGCTGGTGGGATTATAGGTTTTTAATTGGGTTTGGTTTGGTTTGGTTTGGTTTTGCTCTTCTCTGTTTTTCTTTTAAAAATTCTACAATTCCCATGTATGATTGGTGAAATTAAAAAGATTAAGAAAATAGGAATGTTGATGGTTTTGTCTGTTACTTTAGAGATGGCATAAACAATTTTATAGCTCCACTTTTCTCTTTCGGTGGCAAAAACAAAGTCTGCTAAAAGGAAGAGTGTAACAAAGGGCGGTCTATATTAAGAGCAGGCTGACCTAGCCCTACCTGTGAGAGCCACTCAGAAGAGCACTGATTGCCTAAAAACTTGCAAATACTTGATGAAGAGTGGTATGTCCATAAATCTCCATTCTGATTCAAAAGGAAAATCAGCCCCGAAAAGGCCCCCATTTTCTCCTGCTGTGTGATTTTTCTGGCTGTTGCACTGTAAAGGAAGACAGGCCTCAGGCTGCCCAATCCATTAAAATGGAAGGAGAAGAAGTCCTGTGCCTTCACCTTTGGCAACACTGTGACACTTGACGCAGTGGATAAGGGCCTCACTGATAGATAAAATCCTAGGATGGACTAAAAAAAATTCTGTAGTTCTGAAGCCTGATGGAAAATCAGGATTAAAGTGGCCTTTGGCAACTCTGTTAAAGTGAAAACATGTAAAGATAGGTACTGTTAATTTAGCTGTTATTCACCCTAGGACACAGGTACGATCTGTTCCCAGAATCCCGAGTCAACAGTCTCTTCGGCTCAGTTTGCTTTGTCTGGAGGAGAGCCTCATGCAGGCGCCGTGCGTCAGCCTGACTCAACAGCGGGCTTCCTCTCTGGGAGCGAATGCGCCTATCTGAAGTCTGCAGACCCGGGCTGTGATGGAGAGGCAAAGGAGAGCAACATTGTTGCTGCCACACGTATTTGGCAGGATCTCCAATAACCCCTGACTCACACCCTATAGCGAGCCAATCTTTCTCAGCTCTGAGCCTCCGTCGGGGCCGACCTCTCCTCTGCCTGGTTCCCACAGCAGTCACGTGCCCGGCTAGCTGACCTGGTGAAGTATGTCTGTGTGATGCAGTCAACAGATGCTCGTGGCCAGAACAGGACTTCTCCCTGGCTCCACTTGTTAACTGCCTGAACTTCAGTGACTTCCTGGGCCAAAGGGGGATAATACCTCCCAAGTTTGTTGTATTAAACAAAATAAGGTACATAAAGCCCCTGGCCCAGGGCCTGACCTGCAGTAAATACTCCCTACACAATAACCATTTCTGTTGATTCCGTGACTCCTCCAGAAACAACACAGTTTCATCGTGGACTTCCATGGCTTAACAATCAAAAGCGGCCAGGAAGAAATCCTCGATACCACATTTGCCAGAGCAGCGTATTATCTGGAGCAGCCACAGCTCTTGGTGTACATTGTATTGTGCACGTGTGAACCACTGCCTACTTGGATTACTGCTGGAGATGGCATTTTGTGTGGAAAGCATCTGCTGGAAAGAAAATGGGGATTGACTATTTGAGCATTAGTCCTTGTGCATATTCAGCCTCTGGATCATCTAACAAAACCAGAGGACCATAAGACAGGCAAATATAGGTGTTATTATGTAAAGTTTTTAAAAAATTATTTGTTAATATTAGAAGACCAGGAGTTGCTCAGTATGGCTGAAGATGAGTATGACTTCAACTGAGGGATATAAATTTTTTTGCCATGTCCAAACTCAAAGAGCTCTTTCTTATGTGGTATTTGTCCCACATGTCCCTATAATTGGCCAGCAAATTCTGAAATGATGATAATAGCTAACAAGTATAGTAAGGGATATTTCTAATGGCGTCATAACTCCTTTGAGTGGGGGATGAGATGAGAAAAAGAGGTTGGGAGAAGAGAGGGATGAAGGAGAAAGGAGTAACTGTTTACACACACACACACACACACACACACACACACACACTGGAGCCTTTCAATCTCCTCTTCTACATTGATGAAAATAAGTTAGTTACTCTTTAAAATGAAACACTAAGCATTAGAACCCGGACTACCTAATTGATATCCTCATCACAAGTCACTTAAATGCTATATAATTACATAACTATTTTTAGAAGTAAATGTTTCAGATTGCCAAATATAAGGTTAAAAATAGGTATTAAACATGGGAATTTTAAATGCAATTAAAATAAAATAAAATGAGAGATGTGGATATGTGCCATGTCCAAAATCCAAAACCAAAATTTCAACATTACAGCCATGCTCAGATATGAAAAACAAAATTCAAGGAGTGAATCTGTTCCCAACACTAGTCTGGCAATTTGAAAAGGAAAAATAAAAAAAATATATATATATATACCCGGGGAAAAATACTGACTGTAACTTTCTGACCTCTCTAATCAAGAATGGATAATCTTGATGAGACTCCAGAGCACAAAAGGAAAGATCTCCAAGAGCTTCATGACTACCAAATTCTTGGAGGAAGAGTTTGAATTCCCCAATACTCCTCTAACACACAAATAGACACACACACATCACATGTTGTAGGATATGCCCTAGAACCACAGTCACCATAGATTAAGACTGTAGCATATGCTGTAGTTCTTAGAGCATCAAGACCTCTGAGAACACATCAACGTACTACTCAATTCTGATGTGACCTTCCTCTGCCAACATGCCTCTAACTTGGTTTCTACTCATCTACTCTACTCAAGCTATATGACCCTGATAAAATATAAATATGGATGATGCCAAGAAACTATGGCTATATACTAGCCCTCAGCCCTGTGACAGTGCAAAGCTATCAAAAGTCAACCAAAAATAGTAGAGAAGAAACGATTAAATCGTGGAAGAGGAAGGCAAAGATCCCAAAAATAAGCACAACATAAAACATAAAATAAGAGGAAAAAAGAATCTAAAGCAGGGAGGGGTTCCGTATTTGAGAGACGAATTAATAGAAGTGAATCACAACTACCATGAGTAGTGCCCCTTAGAGTTAGGCAAGATGGCAGCCTTAAATGGAATCTATAAGAGTGACAGAAGAACAGAATCTCAGTTTAAGAGAAAATCGAGAGGCTAAAATATACACATTCAGGCGGATAATATCTGATGAGACCAAATTTCCTAGAATCAGATGACAGATTATACCATCTTGGTTGTGCATACCAATTCCATTCTGAGAAACTTAATCTCTGGTCTTCTTGCTCATTCCCTTGTTCCCTCGACTTGCAGTTTCCCACAGGTAGTGCCACACTTTCTTATCTTTGTGCAGGTAGCACTCCCCATCTAGACTGAATTTTCTTCCCTGAGATCTTGGATTTCTTTCCATTCAGTCACTAAGTTTTCTCCTATAGTAAGACCATCCTTATCTTTTTCACCCATACCAAACTAATATGCCATTCTTTAGGTGCCTATGCTATACACTTTCACTACAGGATCTACTGCACATGTCTGTCTGTCTCTCTACACAAAATCATGAACTATCTGACCATCTAATTCATCTCTATGTCCCATGGGCCCAGTACAATGGATATCAAATAATAGGCATTTGACAACTTACTGAAACCTACAGTTTTGTGGCACTATTCTAGACTCTAGAGAGGCAGTGTGAATAAGACAAAATTCATGCATTTTCAGACAATAAACACACCCATAAAACAGCATCAAGTAGTGACAAACAGCAAAATAAAGCCAGGTAAGGAGACTGACAGTGATGGGGCAAAGGTGGTTAATGGGGAGGAAGACAGATTTTGGATAGGATGATCAGAAAAGTTCTCTCTTAGGAGATGATATTTGAGCAGTCACTCAAGAAATAGGAGAGACAAATTTAAAAAAAATATGGAGAAAAGTGTTAATCACAGGATTTCTTTTTTAGGGAGATTTGATCTACTTGTTGAAAAGAAATGTCTTGGTAGGCCAGTTTGAAGTAGCAGATGGGGCTTCCAAAGAACTGACTCAGATGGAAAGGAACTGATTTGCTTCTAAAGCATGGGGGGAAGAGCAGAGACAAGGGGAAAGGAGGGAAACCCAGCAGCAGGGATTACGGCCCTCTGGGTTCCCTTCACTGCCAGCTTCTGCTGAAGTCTCAGAACCCATGAAACACTTGGTGGACACATGAAGAATCTCAAACAGCCCACATGGTTGTAAGAGCCCCAGAGTAAGGCAGCCCCTACCTGAGACTCAGTGCCAGCTGGTGGGCTGTAGGCTGGAGAAAGCAGGCAGGTATAACACTGACCATCCAGAAGCAGGTCTAGAGACTAAATGGAAGACCACAAAGGAGCAGTGGAAGCTGGGTGGAAGCTGGGAGGACAGTTCATGGAAAGCCACCATCGCCTAGCAGCTTCTTCAAGGATAATTCTTAAATTTAACCCAAATCGCTCGATCTGCTTAACAGTCTATAAGAGTGTGTAACTCTGAGTTAGTCTTCATTATAATTCAACTGTCCAGTTTGTACCAGAGACTTCTCATGGTGTAAATTAACAAATAATAAACCACAAAAAATGACAAATAATAAGCCACACCCATTGAGCACCTCCAAGGTACTTTATATCTATCACTTCCAATCCACATAAGATTCCCACAAGGCTCTAACAAAGATGAGGTTGTGAGAAGTTAAGCAAGATAGCACAGAATTAAAATTCAGAAATTTCTGATTCCAGAACCATAATCTTTCTTCAACACTGAGCCACTTCCCAAAGCAAGCCTTCTGGTTCAGGACTGAAGTAAAAATCAAGGACCAAAATTCCCCCAGTGAACCTGTAGGTTCATTGTTATTCAAAGTCATTATAATCAGGGTTTGGGGGAGAGAGGCAAAATCTAGAGAGAATTAAGGTGGACAGAATCCCAGGTATGCTTTCCCATGATATATAGCTCTACCCATTTCCTAGTCCAAAGATGACAATGAGCCCATACTGACATAAATAAGTGATTAGGTAAATAAATAAATAAATAAATGGAGGAGAAGAGACAGATCTTCTATGCAGAAGAATTCCAATTAACTTATGTAGCTACTTTGCCCTCAAGGAAAGGAAAGAAAACTCCCCACTTAAGTGTGGGCTGCACATAGTGACTTCTGTCCAAACAAGATCGCATGGAAAAGATGGATAAAGAGTAACTTTGTAGCTGAGAACACAGTGAGTACTCCCTCAGCCTGGTCATCAAGGTCAACATCAACAGTGCTAACTCATGTTAGGTGAATGTACATTTGATATCACACGATGAAAATGACATTCAGCCTCTGTGGTCTTCTTTCCAAAAACCCACAGCCCATTCTACTCATGAAAAAAACATCAGTCATCATCATCCCCAAGTGAAGGACATTCCACAAAGTATCTGAGAGGATTCCTCAGAGACCAACTCCGAGAAGATGTTATGGCCAAGAGGAGCCTAAGGAGATGTAACTTACTAAATACAACGTGTTATCCTGGATGGGATCCTAGAACTTAAAAAGGCATTATGTAAAAACTAAGAAAATCTGAATAAAGTGTGAACCTCGGTTAATAACAATATTTATTGATATTGGTTCATTAGTTGGGACAAATGTACCATACTAATGTATCAATTAATAATAAAGAAAATTGGGTGTTGGGTATGTGAAAATTCTTTGTACTATCTTTAAAATCTTTCTGTATATCTAAAAATGTTCCAAAATAAAGTTTATTTTTTAAAAACACATTAAGGATTTTTATAAATTGACGTGTTAGTGTCATGATAGTTTTTCCTGTACTAATTTGTAGGCTTAGTTAGTAGAGCTCTGACCAAAATCCCACTGGGATTGTTCTGGGGAGGGATGGGTTTAGGGAGATGACAAAAATAACCACATTTACCCGGACTAATATTTAGTGGGGAATGGAAGATTTAAAAGAAAGTTAACAAAAGAATTTGCCTTGTGACATAATAAAATGTATCATAAAGAATAAAGAATTAAAATAGTATGGCTTGATTAAAAATAAAAAAGCTACACTACACAAGTTGGATAGTACTGAAAACGTCCTCAAGCAAGTGGAGGAAAATGTATGTGTATTTAACATAATAAAGAAAGCATCATAAATCACTGAGAAAGAGATGGGTTACTTAATTTGTGGGAAAACTGAAAGTACTCTTTACTTCACATACCGACTATTTATGAAATTCAAAGGAAAAAATTAAAACTCTAAAATACAAAGACTTTCAGTTTCTTCTCTGATATATAAGGATCCTGGAAGTCGTCACTCAACCTTTACAACAATAAGTGTTGGACGACACTTTGGCCTGCCAAAGAACTGAGTCTGTGGGGCGAACTGCCAACCCCCAATCTGGAGAGACAAGCAAATTCGGCGCATCACATCCAAGATGAGCTCACCTGAAGCAGAAGCTGAGAGAGTCATAAACTGGTAAGAGTGCTTAAATGGTAGTTCTCGAAAGTTGCTGGAAGCTGAATGTGGACAAATGTGGCAATGAGAAATTCCTAAAAACTGCAGTACTGAGGGGTCCCCCACACTTTCATGGTTTTTAACCTACCTGTAAGAACTCCAAAGATACCCTCATGGCTCTAGCAGAGAAAGAAGAGGAACTGTAGTATAGCCTGGGTGGCTTAAACAACAGAAATTTATTTTCTCACAGTTCTGGAGGCTGGAATTCCAAGATCAGATGCTAGCATGGCCAGGTCCTAATAAGGCCCTCTTCCTGGCTTGCAGATGACTGCCATCTTACTGTGTGTTTACATGGACGTCCTCGGTATGTACACATGGAAAGAGAGACAGACAGAGAAACAGAGCGGGAATTAACTCCCTGGTGTCTGTTCCTGGAAGGGCACTAATCCTATCCAAGCAGAGCCCAGTCTCATAACCTTATATACATTAATCATGTTCCTAAGGCCCCAGCTCCAAACATGACACAGGGGTGTAGGGCTTCAACACATGAATTTTAAAATTTTAATTCCACTGTAGGGTTCTTTTTTTTTTTTAAGATTTTATTTATTTATTTGAAAGAGAGAGAGATCAAAAGAGGCAGAGAGGCAGACAGAGTTGAGGGGTGGGGTGAAGCAGGCTCCCCGCTGAGCAGAGAACTCAATGCAGGGCTCAGATCCCAGGACCCTGAGATCATGACCTGAGCCAAAGGCAGAGGCTTAACTCATTGAGCCACCCAGGCACCCCCAGGATTTTGTTTTTGTTTTTGTTTTGCATTTATTCTGTGCAGAATTTACTCCTGGGCCATAAGTTTTTGTTTTCTTCAGTTTCTTGTGGGATACCTTTTTCTTCTGTGCAACCTCCTCTTCTGGTTTAGGGACAATTTGCTCTTTTTCAGGAAGGATCACCTCAATGTGGCAGGGAGAGCTCATGCATGGGTTCATCTGAGCAGGAGCCCTATAAGTTCTGTGCTGCGTCTTGGGGGCTTTGCTCACCTGGCTGGGCTCAAAGACAGAGAATCGACATCTAAACCCTTACGTGCAGCATTACTCCCTGCACTGTTAAGCATGTTTAGTAAAAATGCACCACTCTTCTTGGGCCACCGACCATGTGCCCAGCCCCACTCTGTAGCCTGAACATACCTACCAGCTCCACCCCTGTAGCGACAGAATGGTACATGCAGCTTCGGCAAAGTGACATCTTTGGGATACTTGGAGGCTTTTCAGATATGCATACACTTGATGACCTGGGTGATTTCGCATGTGTTCTTAAAGTAAACATGGAGATTTGAACATCCTGATTTGCAGGATTTTGTAGGGTTTTCTGTGTCAAGTGAATAGAGAACCATTTTCAGAGATCACCTCAGGCCGCTTGGTTGAAGAGTAATCCCACTGTAGTTAACATACAGTGTCACAATGCTAAGCCAAGTAAGCCAGTCAGAGAAAGACAAATACCATGTGATTTCACTCGTATTTGGAATTTAAGAAACAAATAACCAAAGGGGGGGGGAGACAAACCAAAAAACATGAATTTTGAGAGACACAAATGCAGTAACCATTGAGAAATAAGTCCAAAGCATTCTCAATAACAAAGGCGTATTCTCCAAGGGAAAAGACTATATCAGAGCCTTATTGTACCTGGGGAAAGGAACATTTCTCCTACTCCAGCACCTTTTAGCCTTCTGGTCTCAGCTAATGAAGTTTAAAAAAAAAAAAGAAGAAAGCTAAGACATACTTGAGAAGGTCACAGAATGCTTCCCTTTCCCCACAAACTTCAAGTTAGTACCAAACTTTACCAGTATAGTAACAGTAGATTATGGCTGAAAAGGCTGCCAAATACAGACTCTATCTAAGGCCTTTTTATTGAATCCTAAAGACAAAAGGAGAGACAAGAACAAGGACCGTAGACGGATTTAAAGCCCCGGTTCCTACAACTATAGCAAACATTTAAACACAGTCCAACTCCTAACGAGATTAACATAAAACATCACACTAAAGGCTTATTACCACTCAATGCATTATGTTCAGTTTTCAATAAAAATTTCAAGGCAGCTAAAAAGCAAGGAAAAAAACAGTCTGAAAAAAAATGAAGCAATCATCAGAACCAGACTGAGATATAACACAGATGTTGCAATATTCAGAAGGGGAATTTAAAAATAACTATGATTAACTTGCTAAGGGCACTAATGGGAAAAGTAGACAATATATGAGGACAAGCAGGTAATATCAGTGGAGAGATGGAAACTAAGAAAGAATCAAAAGGAAACGAGAAAATCAAACACACTACAACAGAAATGAAGAATGCCATTGATGGGCTTGTAAGGAGACTAGCCACAGCTGAGGAAGAAATCAGGGAGTTTCAAAATAGGTCAATAGCTATTTCCCAAAGGGAAATGCAGAGATGGAAAGAGAGAGAAAAAGGGATGAAGACAATGGGAAGAACAGAGAAGAAAGGAGAGGAAACCATACAAGAGCTGTGGAGAAATTTCGAAGGTATAATACATGTTTAACTGGAAAACCAGAAAGGGAAGAAAGAGAGGATAAAGAAATACTTGAAATATTATTGACTGAGAATTTCCCAAAATTAATCACAGACATTAAAAGCATTTATCTAGGAAGCTTAGGAAACACTGACCAGGATAAATACCATAAAAATCTATATCTAGGCTATCATTTTCAAACTATCAAAAACCAAAATTAAACAGAAAATCTTGAAAGAAACCATGGTTGGGGGAAGGAACCCCCTACCTATAGAAAAACAAGAGGAAGAGTTATAATGGACTTCTTATCAGAAACCATGCAAGAAGTGAGTGGAGTAAAATATTTAAAGTGTTGGGGGAGGGGAAAAAAAACAAACCCTACCAGCTTAGAATTCATTATCCAACAAAATTTTCCTTCAAAGTGAAGGAAAAATAAAGACTTTCTCAAAAAGAAATTAAGGGAACTCATTCTTAGCAGACCTGACCTGCAAAAAATGTCAAAAGAAGTTCTTCAAAAAGAAGATCAGAAACATATTTACATACTTAAAAATTAAAAGAAAATCTACTTGGAGATTTATCTAATATCTGGTTGGGACATACTGCCGGCACAATCACAAAGGAAGAAAACCACTAAAGAAAAGTTGTATAGGGTGTCTGGGTGGCTCAGTTGTTAAGCATCTGCCTTCGGCTCGGGTCATAATCCCAGAGTCCTGGAATCAAGCACCATGTCAGGCTCCCTGCTCAGAGGGAAACCTGCTTCTCCCTCTCCCATTCCCCCTGCTTGTGTTCCCTCTCCTGCTGTGTCTCTCTTTGTCAAATAAATAAATAAGACCTTTTAAAAAAATGTTGTATAAATTTGACTAAATAAAAGGATCAACATGCCAGAACATGAGATAAAATTAAAAGCTATATATATGCCGAAAATCAAGGAAAAAATTTACCAAAAAGCTAAGAAAATATTAATGCCCTAATATATAAAGAGCAAAAGCTAATTGAAAGAAAAATTTCTAATATTTCAATTAAAAAAACAGGGGCAAAAGGGGCTAAGAAATAAATCAGTCACAAAAGCATAACAATTAAGAAATAATCAAAGCTTGGTAATAATCAAAGAATATAAATAAAATGCAATATAAGTTCATTATCAAATTAGCCTAATAATGTTTAAATACTCATGAGGAAAAAGAGCAATATAACAGATACTGCTTACTTGTTAAACAAAAGTTGGCAAATGGTGTAAAACCACTCATGTCTACAACCTTCCTTGACCTAGGAATCTTATTTCTAACAACTGAAGGAAATAACATATTTTAAAAAAACATTCACTCAGATGTCCATCAATAGAGGAATGGATAAAGAAGATATGGTACATGTACACACACACAGGAATATTACTTAGCCATCAAAAATGAAATCTTACCATTTGTGGTGATGTGGATGGAACTAGAGAGCATTATGCTAAGTGGACATAAGTCAATCAGAGAAAGACAAGTATCATGATTTGATTCATTACATGTAATTTAGGAAACAAAAAAGAGAAGGGGAAAGGGAGGGGAAAATAAAATAAGATGAAATCAGAGAGGGAGACAAACCATAAGAGACTCTTAATTACAGGAAACAAGCAGCATTGCTGGAGGGGAGGTGGGTGGAAAGATGGGGTAACTTGGTGATGGGCCTTGAGGAGCATGTGTGATGCAATGAGCACTGGGTATTATACACAACGGATGAATCACTGACCTCGACCTCTGAAACTAATAATACAATACATGTTAATTGAATTTAAATAAAATAAAATTAAAAAATAACAGCAAATAAAATATTTCTACAAGGATGTTCATATTTATAATAAACTCCCAAAACAGATATGAGATATCATTATATGGTTAAATAAGGTACAATACAGCCATATTTTAGAATATGCAGATAGTGAAAAATCACCAAAGGCTTAACATGGAAAAAAAGGTCATTAAATAAAGCCTGGTGATCAGACAGTGAACAAAACTGTGTATGGAAACCATTTAAATATATGTAATTTTGAATACATTATGCAGGTACATACAAAATATAAAAGAAATGTCCCAAAATGTTAACAGCCATTACTCAAGCTGAATGTGTTACAGATGATTTTAAGACTATTTTTAAAATTATGAACTTAATGAATGCTTATACTGATATTATATTACATTAATGAATGCACATATATGCAAACATTCATTAGGTTTATAATTTTTAAAATACCAAATTTACCAAAGGAAAATTATTCACTACTGAAACTCTGAGAGGAAATAAGTAATAAATAAGTAAGGAAGTAAGTAATGAAGTCAGGAAATAAGTAATAAAGTCCTTCAGATTTTATAGTTTCAACAATATGCTGTTATAATCTCTATTATAGCACCACTTAATTTTTCATAAGATAGCAGTAGTTCTACTATTAGTTACAGAAACAGACATGGAACCTTATCTCCTGACTCCCGATACAATGGTTGTTTCACTCCCCTACAATGATAGGTATAAAATTTGACCTTCCTGAGAGATGACATCAGCAAGGCAACAGAATAAGAAGTCCAGATATTGTTTCCCTTCAGAGACACTGATTTATCAATGATCCAAAAAGCCTTTATAATAACCTCCCAGAAATCAGTTAAGAAGTCACTGTATCCCAGGCAAGCACAAAGCAAAGAATAATCTCATTGAAACTGATAAGACAAAGCCATTGCATTTCACCCTTCATAGGCTTTCCCTGGCGCAGCTTAGTGTCATCAGGGAAAAAAAAAAACACCCAACTTGCAGCTTCCCCTTTAGGAAGGATAGAAAAGAGTGAAATGTCTGTCCAACATTCTGACTTTTCAGGGGGCTGCCTGACACAGAGGGCTTGAGTAAGGGCACTGGTGGGGGACTGGCCTAATTGCGATGTCTGAGGGCCACTGAGAATAATAGAGAGTTTGGGAGCTTGTTGTTGCATCAAAGAACCTACAGTATGCAGAGTTAGCAGACAGAGAAAATGATAATTAAAAAGAAATCAGCAAACCTCTGTTTGGGAAATTATACACACAAGTCCAGAGAAGATGATCTGGAGAGGTCTCCAGATTGTCTCATGGGGCTAACCAGTGGTCTTCCTTTATATGAAGCCGGTCCATAAAGACTAAGAGAGGTGGCTCTTTTCTTAATTGGACAAATTCCAGCAAAAATAACAAGCATAAAAAGAAAAAGGAAAACCTGGCCCAATCAAAGGAACAAAATATATCTCTAGAACTGAACGTAAAAAAAGGGAAATCTATTAATCACCTGGAAAGAATTCAAAATTATCTTATTGAAGGTGTTCAATAAGCTAAAGGAACACAGATAGCCAGAGAAAATAAAGAAAATTGATGAGTGAACATATTGAGAATATCAACAAAGAGACAAAAACTATACAAAAGAACCAAATTCTGGAGCTGAACAATAAAACTGAATTGAAAATTTCATGAGAAAAGTTCAACAACAGACTTGATAAAGCATTAAAAAGTCAGTGAACTTGAAGACAGGTCATTTGTAACTATCCAGTCAGGCCAGTAAAAAGAACAAAATGAAGAAAAGCAAAGAGAGCTTAAGAGACTTATGAAACACCAACAGAGAAACAAGATACAACATTACAGGAGTCTCAGAAGGAGATGAGAAAATAACTTATTTGAAGAAATAATGGCCATTAACTTCCTAAACTGGAAAGAAAGCAGACAACCAAATTCAAGAAGCTCAAAGAACTCCAACTAAGATGGGTCTAAAAAATCCATGCTGAAACACTAGAGTCAAAGAGAGAATCTTGAAAATCATGAGAGTAACTTATCACATACACAGAAACTCCTAGGAGATTGTCAGTGAATTTCTCAGCAGAAACATTAAGGACAGAAGAGAGTATGATTATCAAAGTGATGAAAAAAGAAATAAAATGCCAACCAATAACAGTGTATATGGTTGAACTGTTGTTCAAAAATGGAGAAATAGGGGCAACTGGGTGGCTCAGTTGGTTGGGCAGCCAACTCTTAATTTCAGCTCAGGCTATGATCTCAGGGTCCTGGGAACAAGACCCATATCAGACTCCACACTCTGCAGGGAGTCTGCTTGAGGGTTCTTTCTCTCCCTCTCTCCCTACCTCTCCCCACCAAAAAATAAATAAATAAATCTTTTTTTTTTTTTTTTAATGAAGGAGAAATAAAGACTTTTCCCAGATAACAAAAGCTGAAGAATTTCATCATCACCAGACCTACCTTACAAGAAATGCTAAAGGAAGTCCTTTAGCATTTCTTTAGCAACTCCTAAAAGGAGTTCCTAATGTGGTTTAATGGATTAGAAAACAAGATCCAGCTATATGCTCTCTATAAGAGATTCACCATTTCTAGAAACATAAAGCTTGCCAAGACTGAATCATGAAGAAATAAAAATATGAACAAACCTATGTAACTAGTAAGGAGGTTGAATCTGTAATCAAAAATCTCCCAACAAAGAAAAGCCCAAGTCCAGATGGTTTCGCTTACAGAGTCTACCAAAAGCTTAAAGAATTTATGCCAATCCTTCCCAAATTCCTCCAAAAACTTGAAGAGGGAAGACTCTTAAACTCATTTTATGAGGCCCATTATCCTAAACCAGATAAGGACACTACAAGAGAAAAGAATTATAGACCAATATCTCTGATGAATACTGATGAAAAATCCTCAACAAAATACTAGCAAATGGAATTCAACAGCATGTTAAAAGGATTATACACCCTGACAGTGTATATTCCTAGAAGGTAAGGATGGTTCAACATTTAAAAATCAGTCAATGTGATATACTACATTAACAGAATAAAAGATAAAAACCACATAATAACATAATAATCTCAGCTGATGCAGAGAAAGCTTTTGACAAAATTCAAGACTTTCAAGGTAAATACACATAACAAACTAGTAATAGATGGAAACTACCTCAACATAATAAAATCATATATTAAAAGCTCACAGTAAACATCATCAGTTGTGAAAAAGTAAAAGCTTTTCCCTTAAGTACAAGAACAAGTCAAAGATGTCTACTCTCACAACTTCTATTTAACACATTATTGGAGGTCTTAGGCAGAGCAATTAGGCAAGAAAAAGAAATAAATGACACCAAATTGTAAGGAAAAAGTAAAATGATCTCTCTTTACAGATGTTATAATACAGAAAACTAAAAATTCCATGGGAAAAAAAAAAAAACCTGTTCCAATTAACAAATTAAGAAAAGTTGCAGAATGCAAACTACCATGCAAAAATTAGCTGTGTTTCTATATACAAACAATCTGAAAACAAAATTAAGAAAACAATCCCATTTATGATAGCATACAAAACAATAAAATCCTTAGGAATAAACTTAACAAAGGAGACAGAAAACTTATACATTGAAATCTATAAAGCATTGCTGAAACAAATTAAAGACAATGTAAATTAGAAGACATCTCATGTTCATGGGTTGGAAGACTTAATATTACTGAAATGTCTATATTACCCAAAGTGATCTCTAGATTCATGGGGATCCTTATCAAAATCCCAATGGCAATGTTTGAAGATAAAAAAAAATTTTAATTCATATGGAATTGCAAAGGAGCTGAAATAGCCAAAAAATCTTGAGAAAGAACTGCACAAAGCTAGAGACCTCACACATCCTGATTTCAAAACATATTACAAAGCTACAACAATCAAAATAAATGGTACTGCAAAAGACAGACATATAGACCAATACAACAGAATTGAGAGGCCAAAAACAAAGCCTAGGGTATGTGGTCAAATGATTTTAAATGAGGGTTCCATGACTACACAAAGCAGAAAGAATTGCTCTTCAACACATGGTACTGGGAAAAACTGTATATCCACATACAGAAGAATGAAGATGGACCCTTATCTTACACTATAAATGATAGTTAACTCAGAGTGGATTAAAGGTCTAAATGTAAAGCCTGAAATGATAAAAATCCAAAAAGAAAATATATGGGAAAGCGGCATGGAATTGGATTTGGCAATGCTTTTTTGGATATAACCCCAAACTTACATCAAACTTATAAGTGTATAGCAAAGAAAACAATCAATGGAGTCAAAAGGCAACCTACCAAATGGGAGAAAATACTAGCAAACTATGTATCTGATAATAGGTTAATATCCACAATACATAAAGAACTCCTAAAACTCAACAATAAAGAAACAAATAAACTTAATTAGAAATGGGCAAGGAACTTGAACAGACATTTCTCCGAAGAAAATATACAAATGGTCAACAAACATGCAAAGACCCTTAGCATCACTATTATCAGGGAAATACAAATCAAAATCACAATGAGATATTATCTCATGCCCCCTAGGATGGCAGCTATCAGAGAGAGAGAGAGAGAGAGAGGAAAGAAGGAAGAGAGAGAAAAAAAAAAATAGAGGGAGACAGAAGAACGGAAGAAGCATTGACAAAGATATTGAGAAATGTAAACCCTCGTTCACTGTTAGTGGGAATGTAAAATGGGAGCTGCTTTGGAAAAGAGTATGAAGTTTCCTCACAAACTTAAAAATAGAATTACCATATGATCTAGCAATCATATTTCCATATATTTTGGATATATATCCAAAAGAATTGAAAACAGGCTCTTGATGATAATCTACACACCCATATTCATTACAAATCATTCACAATAGATGAGAGGTAAAAGCAAAAAAAAAAAAAATGTCTATCAGTGGATAAGAGAAATAAAATGTGATCTACATAGGCAATAGAATAGAATTCAGCCTTAAGGAAGAAAAAACTGGGCGCCTGGGTGGCTCAGTGGGTTAAGCCTCTGCCTTCAGCTCAGGTCATGGTCTCAGGGTCCTGGGATTGAGCCCTCCATCGGGCTCTCTGTGCAACAGGGAGTCTGCTTCCCCCTCTCTCTGCCTGCCTCTCTGCCTACTTGTGATCTCTCTCTCTCTCTGTGTGTGTGTGTGTCAAATAAAGAAATAAAATCTTAAAAAATAAAAGGAAGAAAAAACTTTTCTATGCTACAATATAGATAAGCCTCTAGGACATTATGCTAAGTGAAATACGCCAGTCACAAAAAGATGAATAATTCTACTTTTATGAGGTATCAAAAGTGGTCAAACTCTTAGAAACAAAATAGAATGGGAGTTTTCAGGGGCTTGGGGGAGTGGAATAAGGGCTCAATGAGTACAGAGTTCCAATTTTTTGAAATGAAAAAGTTCTAGAGATCTGTTACATAATAGTGCACATATAGTTAACCCCTCTATACGGTATCTGTATAGGGGCAGGGTGGGGGCATGGTGATTATAACCAAAATGTTCATTTCAGCATTATTAATAAAGTATTAGAATTGGAAACACAAACAGAAGAGCTAACTCTGTAAGCTAGAGCCTAGACATTCATTGGGAAATCATCCCAACTGTCTTAAAAAATATATTCCATGGCCACCTGGGGTGGTCATTAGAACTCTTCCTAAATATTCCAATTTTCTTCCTTCTGTACACATAGTAGGACTGCACTTGCCTACCTTCTCTGAAGTTAGCTTGGCCATGTGATTTGCTTTGATCGAAGAAATGTAAGCAAATGATGTTTCCCTTCTAGGAAGACTTTAAAAGCCAGTGCAGTGTGGTCGTATTTTCTTCTGCTTCGATGACTGTGAATGTTTTTGTGTAAATGGAGCCTCCATCAGTGTCAGCATGGATCCCTGAATTAGAATGAGCAGCTTCTCTGTCAATCTACATTAGACATGTAACATGAGCAAAAGAATAAACCTTTGTTGTGTGAAGTCGCTAAGATTTGAGGAGTTATGTTAACAGAGTATCTAGACTGATATAGTGTCTACTCCATGGGAAAAATGCTAATTACATTAAATAGTATAAAGAAATACTATAAAAATTGTATACTCTATGAGTGTACCTCTAGACATCCTATTTTATAGACATCCTCTTCCTAGAAAAATACTAAAAGTACACATACCCAAATATTGATAATGACTATCTTTTGAGGGATATGTGGGGGAATTTTTCCTACCTCTTTATCACATACATTCATATATTATATTTAATGGGTAAAATAACAATTCTTATCAAACATAGAGGTCAAAATAAAAAAGCTCAGAAGGGAACTCTATTATTTAATATTCGCAAACTAAAAGTTTTCCAGAAAGAAGGGATTATTCTTTCATATAAACATGCTCCCCTCAAAAATGGGAGCTATGCAGCCAATGTGGATTTATATATTTATGATTATCCACAAACTTGCGACCTAACATAGTGTGTCTGATATGCAGTATTAAATAAACTCAAACACTAGAAAGTTTTTTATTGCTTAAGTTCTAATTTCTTCTCCTTTCCAGATTCTCAGTTCAATACCTCATTCTATTCAGGCCTCAGAATCCATATCAGGTACAAATCAATCCAATTAAATATTGCTTTATTTAAAGAACACCATTGACCTGTTTTACTCAGAAATAAGTTAAGTCACTGATCAGGAAAAAAATGACTTCACTTTTAGCTGTAGAGCGTATTCCCCAGGGAACTTGATTTCTACCACAATCCCTCTACCATTTTTACCATGAAGATAATGATATTGCTAACAAAAGATATTTTTAATTAACTTACAATGATTTAAACAAAGTATTTATGGTCCACTTATCTTACATAATGATATATAGTAGTTTATATCATGATTCAAAGTCCTCTTCAGATGCAACAAAAAGTCTACATTTTTATAGAAAGAAAGAGAGAGAGAGAGAGAGAAAGGAAGGAAGGAAGGAAGGAATAAGCTACAATTATGAAATATTTTCTAGTAATCATAAAACTTGAAGACTTTTTCCTAACTATAAGAAACACTGATTATGAAAACATGTGGCACAAAGTACAAACCTATACTATAGTCAACCACATCCTTGAGGTGGTCAACAATATCAAGTGACACCTGCTTTTCTTTGATATTTCCATGACATATTTCACCATCTTTTATTTTTTAAACTTTTGTTTCCTTATCTGTTGAATATGTGCCCTGAAAGTTTTTAAAATCCATCTGATAGTCTTTGTTTTCTCATTTCAGCATTTAGTCCATTTATATATAATGTAATGACTGAAGTATTTGTATTTACATCTACCATTATATACAGTACTTTTGTCCCAATGTTCAAGTTTCCCTCTTCTTTCATTGGCATTGGCTTATTTTTGATTATTCTATTTTTAACCTGGTAGCATGAAAATTATACACTCTTTTACTATTCTTTTAGGGATCATTCTAGCAGTTATAACATGTGTCATTAGCTTATCAGAGACTAATACTGACTGATACTTCTACTTTGTCCCAGAAAATGCAAAGACCTAAGGACTTCGTATCTTTCAACCTCCCTTAGAATAATGAGAAAGCAACAGACGGGATGAAGAATTAAAGAAAGAGAAAAGGCTGAATATGTTGCGTGGCACTCAGACTCCCATTTAACCTTTGAGAGCGGGTTGCTGGCCCCCTCAAGGGGAAAAAAAAAAATCCATCACTACTTAGACTTCAACACAAGCCCCTAGTTTAAATATGATACCCAGCATTCACTTTGAGTTCTATAGTGAGCTGGTTCTCATCACAGAATAAAACAGATGACCTGAGACCCAAGAATGTTCTTTCTCATGCAATGGCCCTCCTTCTACCTAAGGGAAGGGAGAGAAATGCTTGTTATGATGTAAAGTTAGGGGACACTTCCATGAGGCATTGCACTGGAGCTTATCACATCATACCACAAGACAGCAGGAACCAGGAAACACAGTTCCCACCACATCTGCTGTTGGGTTCAGTTCCTGCTCCTGCAGCAAATATAAGAGCACTTCTGGGTGCTAGATGCAGACTGTGCCAGTGAAGAGACTCTTCGTAAGGATATAACATTAGAACCCAGAATAAGCATTGGGAACTTTCACAGTAGCCCTTATCAGTGAGCATCAGTGGTCAATACCTCCATGACCAAGAAACCCAGGACTTGAAACACATTCCGAGGATGCACAGCCTGAACATTAAAATACAGCGATGGTTCTGATTTTCTTACATGGCCAAGGGCCAAGATAAATGTATGTCAGGAATCAACAAGGCTACTGTTAGACAACTTTCAGCAAGACCTGCAGTCTTTGGCTGTCAGGGATTATACAGTGGCTGCTGCATTTGAGGCCAGAGGCCCCCACAACAGAGACCCAAGAGTGGTCACTGCAAGGGGGATCACGAGATACCGCAGCCTGCTTCAGGTAGCACTTTGACTTACAGTCAACGTCCACATCCAGTACATGTTACCCATCCACTGTCGACTATCCCCAATGATCAGATTCTTAATAAAATATAATCCTGCCTAACTCATCGATGGAACCCAAATAACGAGAGTCCATATTATGCTAGAAATCAGCTAATGGGTCACAGGGATTCTGTGTTTCATGATTCCAACCATTTAGGTCATATTTCAATTACAACTGAACCTATAGATGAGGAACAGTCAGAAAGACGTCAAGAAGACTCCACAGTTCTTTGACTCACTAGACAACCAAAGGCAACAAAGAGTCAGCCCATGCTTATTTTTCAACTTTATCTTCTGTGGATTTTACCAGAGCCACAAAACCAAGCAAGCCCTAAGCCTTCTCTTGATACGTCAGCTACCTGCATGAATCCCCTAAGACTTCTGTAGCCATTACAGACACATTGCAATGGAGCACAGACACAACCTCAGAATGGGATCTCTCTGTGCTAATTAAAACAGTAACAGGAGTGCCTGGGTGGCTCAATGGGTTAAAGCCTCTGCCTTCGGCTCAGGTCATGATTCCAGGGTGCTGGGCTCGAGCCCCGCAACAGGCTCTCTGCTCAGCAGGGAGCCTGCTTCTCTTCCTCTTTCTCTCTCTGCCTGCCTCTCTGCCTATTTGTGATCTCTGTCTGTGAAATAAATAAATAAAATCTTTAAAAAAAAAAAAAAAACAACAATACTACATTAGCAACATGTACAGAAGGATACATGTCCTTTAGAACTAGATTACGAAGATATTTCTTTAGAGATTTATTCATTGCCTTTGGAAGGGAAGCAATAGCAGTGATATTTTTATGACAAACATAAAAGTCACTATCCACACAGTTTAATGTGTTTAAAGAAATTCTCCTTTCAGAAATAGCAAGCTATATTAGCTAAGAAGGGGGAATGACACAGGGCTACCCTCTGAGCATCTACTAGTTCCTCACTTGTCTTTTTATTTCCTGCGACTCAGTGTCATCGGGACTCAAGAATTCAGCAAACAGCTGCCAATCTGAGGAGGGAGTATCTACACACAAGGTTGCAATGCAAACATGAACAAGCCAAACACATACTCAAGTGTCCAAGGTAGTCTGGGGGTGTGGCTGAAGGCCTGGGTTCAGCAGTTGTGACTGATGAAAAGCACGATTTCCAGCCAAATCTGAGCTAATGCTTTTGGAAGAGAAAAGAGCTGGGAGTCAGAGAATAGCCTACCAGCCCACACAAAGCTGCGAGGCCGGCCTTGTCACTGCACCGTGTACACCCAATGCAGTGTCAGTGAGGGCCAGCAGCACAAACAGGCAGTCGCCCAGCGTGCTTCAGTTCCTGAACTAGAACAACCACCACCTATGGGATTCAGATCCTAAAGCAGTTTCAATCATGTTTCGTGAATTAGCCAACAAACACGTTCCCAGCAGAAGATGGTCAGATGAACCTGCTGGAGAAACAACTGTGTAAAAAGAATAAAACTGGAGCCTGTTTCAGGCTTTGATTGGCCTCTATCCCCTTTATAAGAACAATGATCAGGATAAATCATTATGGCAAAACACAGACTTGAGCGTCACATGCAATGACTAAGGAAAACAATGGGCTAACCTATTTTGGAGTGGATCAACCTATATTCCTGGGCAGGTTTCACGGTATTTTGGAACCCTAGGTCACCCCAGTATCTGACACTATACAGCAGCTTTATAATGAAGTAAACAACCTCTCAGATCCACAATTTTTAACATCACTGATTGCCTGTCACTGGGCAACAACTATGGTGGTAAAAGCACCCTGTTCATGGGACTCCCGACTGGAGAGAGCCAGCAGGTTCAGCGGCGCGCTGTGGAAGGCATTCACACTCACATGATCAGCGGCATAATAAACACTGCTATAGACCAAAAGGATCTTTGGACCTGACCTCAAAATGTGTTTGCCCATATGCTTGTGTACACACACACCCATATAAGGCATGTGCACATCATTTTCAAAGCAGAGAACATGGTCCATTCCTGGGTAGTTTCTGGCCTTCTCGGTACACGTCATCCAAACCCCCCACCTCCCCCCTGGCCTGAAGAATCAGCTGCCACCCATTTTCTCTCCAGCCTCGTCTTCTCCTCCTTCCCCACACGCACAGGCATTCTCTCCTACCCTGATGCCTCTTCTCACTTTCTGGAAGCTCTGGATCTAGATCTGAGCATGTCTGGACACTTCTCCAGTCATTCCAGTCTCTCTACAAATATTCTGCCACCGAACAGGCTCTTCCAAGTTCCCATCTCAAACAGCCCCCTCCCTGTCATGCTACAACCCCTTGAATGCGCTGTTTTCTCTGTAGCAGACACTACCTGATGTGGGGCTCTTGTTTGTTTTATCAAAGGACCATAAGAACGCCTCTCAGTATCTGAAATCAAACCACTAGATGGAATTTATTGTTCAATATAATACAGATAAGCAATGCTGGCCAAAAGATCCCTCCAAGCAAAGCAGATGGCTGATCTCATGGAAGATTCTGGAAAGCGTGGAATTCTGTGATTGGCAGATGTTCCGAGGCAAATGCGGGCCAACATCAGTTGGGTGCTCAGGTAAGGCTACTGTGGACTGGCTCGTGCTCAGAGGCAGGTTTTCTGGAGAGGATCCATCCCCGTTTGGGTGACTTTCAGATGGGAGGAGCTTGACACTGGTTGGTTTTAAAACCAGCTCTCACCAAAATAAGTTGGTATTGACCCAATGAACAGATTTAAAATGGGTCTTGATGGTTACCTGTCACCGTAGCTACAGAACAATCAGGCTTCTCCTCAGTCTGTGGGAAATCCTGTTTTATTATTCTATGAGGTAAATACCCTCCACACAATCAGGTTTGTGGGCATGACCCATCCTATAGCCCCAGTACCTACTACAGCACCTGCCACATTCACCACTGAATGAATAAATTAATGGTTTTTGGCAAAATGACTGATACTTTACTTTTAAGGTTTGCCTCTTTATTTTCAGAGCATACTACATAAGTGAAGACAATGGCTTTGTAATCATACAGTCCTGGCTTTGAACTTGGAATGCAACTGGCCTTATGGCCATATAGTCCTTGCTTTGAACTTTGACTACTGTTGGCCTATCTTATGGTCTTCCTGAATCTCCATATCATTATTTGAAAGAAGGTTGAGAAGAAAGAACCTCTGTATCTATCCCCCAAGGTCTCTGAGGATTATGGAAATAATGCCCAGTTTTTTAGCATGTTCAGTTTTCAAAAATATGAATAGGTATATTACTACTTGGAAGGTCTCTGAAATGTTCAAAGAAAACATTTCAGATCATAAAACCTAGGACACTCTGGCCTGGCCCTATGGAAAGGGACAAAGCCAGGTTTGAAATAAACACTCCAAGAGGTCCTCCTGACCCCAAATCCTCTCATCTCCTCTCCCCCAACCTCAACAACTACAGTCCCCATCACCCCCTGGAGTTGCACCTGCCTTTGTGCTCCCCACACAGGCCAACGCTCCTGGTGTTCCCAGCATTACATCTCCCAAGCCTGCACATACGTTAACGGAGTTAAATCATTTTCTCCAAAAACAAAGTGAAACAAAACAAACAAACAAAAAAACACTATTTAGCAAGTGCACTATGTTGATCTACTTATCTGACAACCCTGTCCAACTCATTGCAGCTTGTCATATAGCAGAAACCCGACACAGCAAGACAAACGATACGTTTTAAAGGGACACTCAGACACTGAACTGGACCTGTTGGGGCAGAGGACTCTACAGGCCTTGAAGTCAAGGTGAAGTCAATCTATGCTGTTGCTTTGCCCAAGTCCAGTCCCAGAAAAAATGATAGTTTTCTACGTCTTCATAAGATTTAACATTCTCTCTCTCTCTCTCTCTCTCTCTCTCACACACACACACACACACACACATAGCGTTTCACTCAGCAGTATTGTCCCCAGCTCTTACCAGTCAGTATCTCTAATACCTTTAATTAGGTTTATGGGCACAAAGGAGCCTCAGGCTGAGTATTTATTCCTTTGTAACTGTCTGAAAACTGACAAGAGCCAACTGTAACTGCTCACGCTGATAGTGAACTCTACTTCCTCTACAAGACATTGTTTCACATTATCTGAATTTTATTATGGCATTATTGTCCCTAGATCTCATTAATACAGATACATTAAACCGTGCTCTGTGTGAAATGTAATAAAGACCACTGTAAGGCCTGTGGGGAGATGGCCCTGGGTTTGAATCTTCTCTCTCCCATTTACTAGCTGTGTCACTCTGGGAAAGCCGCCAAAGCCTGCTGAGCTGATTTACCCCCATCTTATGAAACTGTTCTGAGAATTTCAACATATAAGCCATAGGCACAGAGCAGGTACTTATCAGGTGGCAGTTTAAAATATGCAGGGGTGCCTAACACTTCAGTCCGCAGCCTGCCGAAGTTGGGTATAAGGCTATCGGTGACTTTGGCAAAGGGTTTCAAAGAAAATACAGGATCGATAGGAGTGTATGCTCTCTTGGAGAACAGGGGACAATCAGAAACAATGGGAACCCACTTGACTCAGTACAGGCCTGGGGTAGAACTGGTTTCACAACCCAAAGTTGAGCCACAAATTAAAACCTTTCCAAGAATTCTTATGAGTCACCCCTGAAATTGACCCGAATAAAGAAAGCCAGTGTTAGCCACATATCTGAATTCTGTATGCACATTCAACATCAGGAATAAGAAAGTGTGGTGAATTGCTAGAGGGCATGCATTCCATTGAGGGTTCTGAGAAAGACCACGTCTTCTCTCAGGTTATCCACAGAAAGTCGCCTTCATTTACCCCTGCTCTTAGGAAGGCACCACCTAGTGGCTGCTACCAGAAGTAACAGTGCAAAATTTGCCTCTGGAGCTCTTGGAGTGATCTATTCATTTTTTTAAAAATTTACTCATTCAGAAAATATTTACTGAGTCCTTATTATACACCAGACAAGTGCTAAGTGCTGGATGTACAAAGCAGAATAAGATTCAGTGGCGGCTTTCCGGGCTTCAAGCTCTATTACAAAGCTGTCATCATCAAGACAGTATGGCACTGGCACAAACACAGACACATAGATCAGGGGAACAGAATAGAAAGCCCAGAAATGGATTCTTGACTCCATGGTCACTAATCTTTGACGAAGCAGTAAAGAATATCTATTGGAAAAAAGATAGTCTCTTCAATAAATGGTGTTGGGAAAATTAGACAGCCACGTGCAGGAGAATGAAACTGGACCATTTCCTTACACCACACATGAAAATAGACTCAAAATGGATGAAATACCTCAATGTGAGGTAGGAATCCATCAAAATCCTAGAAGAAAACACAGTCAACAACTCTGTGACCTCAGACGCAGCAACTTCTTGAGAGACTTGTTTCCAAAGACAATGGAAACAAAGGCAAAAATAAACTATAGAGACATCATCAAGATAAAAAGCTTCTGCACAGCAAAGGAAACAGTGAACAAAATGAAAAGGCAACCCACGGAATGGGAGAAGATATTTGCAAATGACATATCAGATAAAAGGCTAGTATCCAAGATCTACAAAAAACTTACCAAACTCAACCCCCAAAAAGAAATAATCTATTCAAGAAATGGGCAAAAGACAAGAACAGACACCCAAAGAAGACATGCAAATGGCCAACAGACACATGGGAAAATGCTCAACATTACTAGGCATCAGGGAAATACAAATCAAAACCGCAGTGAGATACCACCTCACATCAGTCAGAATGACTAAAATTAACAAGGCAGGTAACAACAAATGTTGGCGAGGATGCAGAGAAAGAGGGACCCTCTTTTACTGTTGGTGGGAATGCAAGCTGGTGCAGCCACTCTGGAAAACAGTATGGAGGTTCCTCAAGAAGTTAAAAATAAGCTACCCTACAACCCAGAAACTTCACTACTGGCTATTTACTCCAAAGCTATAAATGTAGTGATCTGAAGGGGCACCTGCACCCCAATGTTCATACCAGCAATGTCCACAATAGCCAAACTGTGGGAAGAGCTGAGATTTCCATTGACAGATAAATGGATAAAGATGGGGCGTATATACATATACAATGGAATATTACTCAGTCATCAGAAAGAATGAATACGTATATTTACATCAGCATGAATGGACTTGAAAGGTATTATGCTGAGCAAAATAAGTCAATCAGAGAAAGACTATTGTCATATGGTTTCACTCATATGTGGAATATAAGAAACAGTACAGAGAATCATGGGGGGGGGTCTTAATGGGAAGTAATCAGAAAGGGGGAATAACCACGAAAGACTCTTAATTATAGGAAACAAACTGAGGGTTGCTGGAGGGGTGGTGGGTGGGAGGATGGGGTAACTGGGTGAAGGGCATTAAGAAGGGCATGTGATGGGGGCGCCTGGGTGGCTCAGTCAGTTAAGCTGCTGCTTTTGGCTCAGATCATGATCCCAGGGTCCTGGGATCGAGTCCCGTATCAGGCTCCTTGCTCAGCAAGGAGACTGCTTCTCTCTTTGCCTCTGCCTGCCACTTTGCCTGCTTGTGCATGTGCTCTCTCTCTCTCTCTCTCTCTCTCTCTCTGACAAATAAATAAATAAATAAAACCTTCAAAAAAAAAAAAAGAAGAAGAAGAAGAGCACGTGATGTGATGAGCCCTGGATGTTACAAGCAACTGACAAATTGTTGAAACCTACATCTGAAATTAATGATGTATTATATATGTCTAATTAAATTTGAATTTTAAAAAAAAGCTTCTGTGGCAGCTCTCAATGAGCACATGATCAAGACCTCTGTTGGGTAATGCAGCTACATGTAGCCAGAGCAGTAGAGATCACAATCCTGCTCTAACTTGGACCAAGCTCTGACCCTTCTCCTCCCCTGATCTCCCTCACCTCAGAAGAATTATTTGCAAATAGATGGCTCTCCTTTGCTTGAGTGCACCACGGCCTTTCCACCGCATCCCTTCTGCCTCCATTAACCATCCTTTCAACTGCACCAGGGACAGTCTCATTCCATGCTCAAAATGAAATTTCTTGCCCAATCCTCCCCTGAGGAAGGCTTGGATTTGGGGGGGAATGTTGTTCATTTTCTTTTTTGTACAGTTTAACTGCTTCCCATGACTCAACCTGCCTGGGAATGTTTCCCTTTTCATCCCCACGCTTCCCTTTCTCCCTCTCCTTCGGCTAAGAAACAGACAAGTGAAAGACAATGGATTGAGAAATAAAAAGAACATTCTAGTCCTGCCTTTCTCCTAGTTTCATTCCCTGACATTTTAAGCATACATTTTCAGAACTCTTATTTCAGAATTTCCTGTGGCACGTTCTAGTGAATATCTAGTTTTAATTCCTTGAGGGTAAATTTGATTTAGGGAAATAGTCAAATTTCAAATGGAGTCCCTACTGATGACTCAGATAGGTGACTGAACTGGGTTCATGTCATCATGAGTCCAAAAATGAGTCGTAGCTATTAAAGAAGGAAATTGACTTTCTTGGGTAGCTAGAAGGCAATTTAGAAAGGGAGCTCCTCCAAATATATTTTGAGCCCTGAGAAGCTTCAGTGAAATAAGTATATATCTCCCGAGGCCCTTACTTAGAAAAGTTATACTCATTTTGGATGCATAAGTTTTCTCAGTATTTTAGGATCACATATGAAAAAGTACTAAGAAAATCAGTGGGGATGGCAGGTTGGTGATCAGGACTGGGAGAGTTACAGGTGCTCAGGGAATGGCCCAGACCATTTTCTGAAGCTATGATTGGCCTAGAACAGGCAGGACATCCCTTCGAACTGAGTGAAGGCTGGAGGTAAAGATGGATACAGGTTCAGAGGAGGTAAGTCTGAGCTGGGGCATGAAGAGAGAGTGAGTTTACACAGAGGGAATGAAAAAGTGCCCACCTTGTGAGCCCAGATATATTTACCTAAGTGACACATTTATGTATGCCCAGCAAAGGTTATTATTGAAGGAAAATCAGACATAAAACTGGAAGACAGGTGGAGTACAGCCCAGTTAGGAAAGTCAGTGAATACTACTCTGAAACCTTTGGACATTTTGCCATGGATGCTGAGAAGCATGAAAGAATTCTGAGCAAAGGACGTAAGAGATCAAAGTGGGGTCTTGATCACACGTAAGGACAGGGCAGAGGTAGCCGGGCTCAAAATTGGGAAAGGCCTGTGGATTTAGTCAGATGGAAGTTCAAATTCTAGTTTTACCACTTACTGGATCAGTGTGCAACTATGAGAAAGTCAGTTTCCTCATCTGCAGAATGGGAATAATGGCAGCAGCATCAAGTCCTTGTGAAGGTCCCACATCTGGCACCAAGTCAGCACTCAAACGATGACCTCTATATTCCAGCACATTAGTGATTGTAGATCAGAAGACAGAGCCAACCAGCCAAGAGGGATCACTTAGGAGGACACTGTTACCATAATTCTGAAATGGCATGGTAACATGTTCAACCAAGCAACGGTGTCCTTCCCCCAAGGCAGTGGAAATGAAGGGTTTGTGGCCACACATATATCAAAGAAAGTCAAAGAAGCTTGGTGATTTAGATAAGGAAACAGGAGGGAAGGGTCAGGTTCAGGCTTAGAGCCTAGGTTCTGGGAGAAAATGGTGCCACCAGGAGAGTCAGGGAGGGGAGAGTGGGGCTCCACATGGGACAGGACCTACATCGGCAAGACGTGGGAAGGAAGAGGTCTGAACAAACTGGGTTTGCTCCTTCAGTCCCTTGGAAACTTTGCTCTTCCCAAATACCCTGTCATCCTAGAAACTTTCCCTAACCAGCCCCTATACACATTGTCAGTGTCCATCCCCAGTTCTTCAGATCAGACGGAACTACCTGATATGGTATGTGTTTGTTTACTGGTGGGTTTTATGGTCTGGCTGTCGGCCCAAGAAAACATATGCTCCACGGGACACCGCCTTTGTTTCCTTTTGCTCCGTATCCCCGTGGCTAAAGCAGTGCCTGAGACACAGTAGGCGCTCAATATAGATTAGTTGTTGTAATTAATATGTTTTCAAGAGTGCCTGCCATATAAAACACATTCAATAAATTAGCATGTCTTGGTGAATATCTCAAAAAAATTATAAAAAGAGAAAGACAGATGGGAAGTACTATACCTTGAAGAAGTCACACTTACTCACCAGGAAGAGGAAGAAGAATTAATGAGCTGCTGGGGTTATAGATTAGCAAAGCTGGGCCTTTTTTAGAGTAGGAAAGAGTGATGAGATGTGCCCCAGGGAGGCCACACCACAGACCATGTAGCCAGAGGCTCTTCCACATGCTACTGCTGAAAATAGAAAAGGGAGGCAAGACTAGTCTTCCTTGGGACAGCGTAACGGCTATGAAGGGGAAAGAAAGGGTATATCCTGGCAACAAAGAAGCAAAGAGCTTGGGCTGAACAAATTTCTGACGATACGAAACTGACCTGCGATGGCCTCTTTGGCCCAATCTTTCCCTTTTCTCTTGTCAAATCATTTGGAAATCCAGATTCTGGCAGAGTTCACAAGAGCTCACTTAGCTGGGAGACCAAACATCAGGCTAATTAGCAGATTCATAATTGACTGCCCCAGATAGACAGGACTGCAACATCAGCTCACCCAGTAAATATGCCTATTATGCATTGAGAACATTTTTGGCAAAGTCATTAACACAACTTCACAGCTAAACAGGTCTACACTGTGGGTGGAAGAGAAGTTCCACCACTTCTCAAGTTTTCCTTGGGCTCAGAGAGGCCACAACCGCTCAAGACCTCCTCTCAGGAAGCACCCGGTAACATGCAATATTCCAGAAGGCTCTTACAGGCACTAAGCAAAAATTTCCAAGGCCATCTTTCGATTCAAGTTAAGATGCTGCTAAATTCGACAGCAAACAAGGGTGAGTGGCGGCAGAGTGCTCTGGAGTCCATCCTCAAGCCATTGAGTGAGATGACAGTGTTAGCCGTCTGCAGTCCCCTAATCACAAAATACAACGGCCACAGTCTCCATCTGTATCAAGGCCTTGATTTCAGAATGTGAATAAACAAACCAAGAGGGGACATAAAAACCCAACTCTCTGTGGCCTTCCAGAAACCCCAGGCATGACAACACATCCTTAAAACATGTCTTAGCAGACCTGGGAGAAAGACACATTCCTCGAAAATCTTATCAACACAGGAAACAAAGGGTCCCCATTAATTCCCTGAGGCTCTGTCATGCTGAAAAGGAATGTACCCACGTTCCTTCCTCAACTGTTGAAGACCTCTAAAAAAAAACCCTGCTTTTCAGATTAATTTAAATCTACCAAAATTCCAAAATCTCACAAATGCAATCATGATTCTGTTCTAGAATTACCAGGTGAGACAACTGTGTCAATATATTAGGAACATTAGATAGAAAAGAGTGCTGGCCTTCGTGGTAGTTACTCTGAGAAGGGGCACACTTAATACCCAGTGCTCCCACTGTTCAGGCCATTTAAGAGGAAAGAATGCCTGGCAAATCTGAGTTCCTTGCTTTACTCTGTCTCTGACCAACTGCTGGGCCAGTTACTTAACTTTTCTATTTAAAAGGAGTTATGAGGATTTTGTAAGAATTTTATGAGCTGATAACAAAGGACTTTGCATGCTGTCTGGCTCACAGTTAGTTCCTTTAGGGATCCAATTTCTGAGTTTTGGGTTTGTTTTTTTTGTTTTTTTTGGGTTTTTTTTTTTTTGGATTTTGCTTTGCTTTTGTTATTTGAATGCTGTGGTTGCATTTAGAGGGCAGCCTCTCATTTCAGCAAGATGGTAAGCTAAGGTGACACATTCACATATTCTAGCCACAAGCACCTGGAAATACCAGTTTCTTCTCCAATGCATAATTGAGCCTGCAGTAATGAAGGAGAAATTAGCCGGGGCCAGAAATGAAGCAGCAACGGAAAAGCAGAACTAAGCAAAGGAATCACCTGGGCAGCTTCCCCCAGAGGTAAGGGAGGTCATGGAGAAGAGGATGGAATAGAACAAGTGTCGATCCAGGAAAAATAATGGTTTAGATGTCAACTAGCACAGAGGGACCAGAAGCAAAGCCCAAAGGGCCTACCCAAGGTGGAATTGTGGCTACCACAGAGAAAATGGGTTGAAAAGCATTCTCCCCCCAACTCAGATGCCTTATAGACCTCTGTTTGACTTCAAGAAGGGAAGACAAAAGGTCCCTGAAAAATTTAAACCCCAGACTTCTGCTTCTGGGGTACAATTTTAGGCTACCTGCATGGTCCAGAAATACCCAACCTGAGAAATTCACATATAACCATTGGTTGTGGGCCAAAAGAGGCTGAAAATCTAGAGCAAAAACCCATGCCCCAGACAATTACCACAGAAAAATCAGCCCCACTAAGCTCATATGTTACAACAGCACATTAAACAAGAGAATTCCAGCTCCAAGAACTAGAAATAGAAAAATCTAAAAGAGAATATAACTAAGTATGTTGAAGAGGAGAGAAAAACAAATCTTCTCAGATGCTAAAAGCACATTTGATAAAATTCAACATTCATTCATGATTTTTTAAAATAACAAAACAAGCAAGAAAACACTTCTTAACAAATCTAAGACCAGCAGGACATTTTCTTAACCCAATAAAAAGTACCCATCAAGCAATCTACAGGAACATCGTTCTGGCACAGCATTACGAGCTCTCATTTTAAAGTCATGAACGAGTAAGACAAGAAGGTTCTAGCTCTCCTCAGAAAACGTTATATAAAGGGTCTGATAGCAAATACTTTAGGCCTTGCAAACTAGAAATCTGCTGCCCAAACTAGTGGATTCCGCTATGTCATGCAAAATGAGCTATAGACAATATGAGTGTGGCTGTGTCTCAGTAAAACTATGTATAAAGGCAGTATATTAAAAATCCAAGCCAGCACCTTAATACAAGAAAAATAAGTGAAAGTCACTGTGATATTGTGATGTAATAAAAAATTTATATTTGACTTCGCTTTTGGTTCATGGCACAGAGCTCCTAAAATCCTTGGAATTTATAAGAAGAGTACCTTTTGTTATTCATAACCAGCCTCTTTGAACCATATCTAAGTTTATGCTAATGAAATGACTCCAGAGGAATGATCCTGGTTACCACTGGGGAGGGGAGAGGAGCTGGAGATTGAGTTCCATCAGCAATTGCCAATGATTTAACCAATCATGCCTATGCAATGGAAGTCCCAAAAAAACCCCAAATGATGGAGTTTGGGTTGGCAAATACATGGAGGTGCCAGGAGAGTGGTGCTTCTAGACAGGCCATGGAAGCTCCATTTACCCCCACTCCCGTACCATGCTCTATGCATCTCTTCCATTTGGCTGTTCCTGAGTTGTATCCTTTATAATAAGCCAGTAGTAGCAAGTAAAGCACTTCCCTGAGTTCTGTGAGCCATTCTAGCAAGTTACCAAACCTGAGGAAGGATCATAGGCAAATGAAGTCATGTGGCAAAGAAAGGCAAAAGAAAAAAATTACATTTCCTTAGTACTTACAGCCCATTAACAAGTCCTTGAAACAGGCAGAGTGACATTCCTCTAGGAACACAGCTGTCTCAATGTTAATACTTTGCTAAGGGCAAAAGGCAATTTTAGCCTGACCCTCAGGAGCCTGTGGCCTACTTTAACATATAAAAATTCCTTTGGAAACTTCCTTTATCTCCACTTCCCAAGATATATGTTGGCAATCATCCCCCAAGGATATGGCCCACTGATATACATCGGAAGGGTCTCATGACTAAGGGTTTACTAGACAGTAATAAATGACCTTTTCCTAACAACATCTAGCCCCCTCAAGCTCCTGGAAACCTTCCTTCCAAAATTCCTTAGAGACTTACACTCTCCTAACCACCCATCCCCCACTTGAAAGTATATAATCAGCCACTCCTCACAACCCCAGTGCAGCATTTTCTGGCCACTGGTCCTGTCCTTGTCCTTTAAGAAAACCATGTTTTTGCACCAAAGATGTCTCAGGAATTCTTTCTTGGACATCAGCTCCAAACCCCAACATCTTTCCTCCATCAATAGGTGCTCCATTTTTTGGCCAAGTCAGCTAAAAGCACGGGAGACCCAAAGTTGTGATTGGTGGCTGATGCGGGGAGTGGTCTTGTGGGACTGAGTTCTTTAATGTGTGGCAATATTAATGCCAGAATTGAACTAAATTGTAGGACACCCAATTTGTGTCTGAAAAAAAAAAAAAAAATTAGAGATTGTAATGTGGGGAAAACCCACACATTTGGTGTCAGAAATGTTCCAAGTAGAGAGATAGTTTTCCTTTACTCATGCAACTTGGGTGAGGGGAAGGTCTGTCATTATCAAAAGATAGTCAAGGGCGCCTGGGTGGCTCAGTGGATTAAGCCGCTGCCTTCAGCTCAGGTCATGATCTCAGGGTTCTGGGATCGAGTCCCGCATCGGGCTCTCTGCTCAGCAGGGATCCTGCTTCCCTCTCTCTCTCTCTCTCTCTCTGTCTACTTGTGATTTCTCTCTGTCAAATAAATAAATCTTTAAAAAAAAAAAAAAAGATAGTCAAGATATCAAAAGTAAACCCTCAGTCATGAGACCCTTCCGATGTATATCAGTGGGCTATATCCTTGGGGGATGATTGCCAACATATATATTGGGGAGTAGAGATAAAGGAAGTTTCCAAAGGAATTTTTATATGTTAAAGTAGGCCACAGGATCCTGAGGGTCAGGCTAAAATTGCCTTTTGCCCTTAGCAAAGTATTATAGTATTAGGAAATGTATATCTACACACACACATATATATACATATATCTATATATATATATATATATATATATATATCATATATATCTACATAGGAAATGTAAGAGTGTCTACAGTAAAACATGAAAATTCAGGAGAATTCAGCAAGGTATACAAAAACAAATAATGTTCCTATGCACCAGTAACAACAGGAAGGGATAAAAAGCAATGCCATGAACAAAAGCATTACAGACTATGGGATACTTAAGAATACATTAACAAAGATATGTAAGAAGTATGGTAACAATTATGAAATGTTATTGAAAGACATTAAAAAAAGAACTAAATAAGTTGGTCCATATTTGTGGATGAGAAGGCTCAGTATCACAAGAGGATAAATTCTCATCATATATCTGTAAAACAACTGAGTAATTCCAAAAAAAGCAAAATGAGTCCTCTACAATCCCAAGATACAAAGAGTCTGGTGTAGTCAAGAGCGATTCCGAAGGTGGAACTGAAGTCCAAAAGACGTAGAAGAGCGGCTGGGGCACAGTGAGCAAACACACACTTCACCAAGAACACAGAGCCACAGAGCACATCCACGTACATACAGGAATGTGGTATCTGACAGCCCCGAAAAGATTCAGTATATGGAAGTGAGGCAACTGGTCACCCATACGGAAAAAGAGTAGCGTCCGTTGTCATACAAATACATAAAAATTAATTCTAAGTCACTATTACACACTGCATTTCAAAACTTTAAAAAGCAGGTATTAGAAATTTTTTTATATGATTAGGGAAGAGGAGGATTTCATAAAGAAGACACAAAAAAGCATACACCATAACAAAGAAATTAATACACTCTATTAACATTTAGCACTGCTGTTGAATAAAGGACATCATTGAAAAGCGAAAACGTAAACCACAGACTAGGCAAAGACATTTGTCGCCCATCAAACTGACAAAGAATTAGTATCTAGAATATAAATGATCCCTGTAAATCATTAATAAAAAGGCCAAAGGCAGTACGAATGGGCAATTCACCAAAGAAGAAACTTGGGGGAGCCACCAAACAGATGACAAAATGCTCTCCACCACACTAGTGAGCAGAGAAATGCAAGCTAAAATGAGGAGATACAGTCGCATGACAATCAAACAGGCAAAATTTGAAATGTGATCCATCCAGAGAATGCATGGAAACAGTACCTGCTAGTGGGAACATAATTACAATTGCCTTGAAGTGAAGGGAAGACATGCATATTCTAGAACGAGGGATTCCTCCTCCAGGGTTTTGCTTTAGACAATCCCTAGCGCACACGCCTAGGCAGACAAGCACACATGTTCGCCGCAGCACGTTGTGCAACAGCAAATAGGTGGCATCATCTAACCCTCTCTCGGGTAAGCGGACAAATACACGGATTGATTCGTATAAAGCAATTAAAACAAATTGGCATGGATAACTCTCAAAAATGATGTCAGAGGGAGACACCCGGTAAGATAGAATTCGTGTGAATTTTAAAGTGCTCCCCGCAAAAGGCATAAGCCTACATGGGAATGAAGCGCCACGACTCGGGCGGAGGGCTGGCTGCAGCGGCAAGGAGTGTGGGCACCGGGCGTGGGGAAGGACAACGCTTCAGGGGTGTCTGCAGTGTCTCCTGTCAAAGGAAGAACCGGGGACGAGAGAAAGACAAAGGAACAGGGCCCAACAAACATGGCAGTGCGTCAACCTCTGTTGAACATCAGGACTGGCCTGCCACCCTGCCAAAAAGCGTCCTGTCATACAGTTCCTGCCATCTAGTGTCCCCGAGTGCTCTTCAGGCTTGACGCATTTTATAATTTGAAGTATTATTTTACAAAAGAAGTCATGTTCGGAACACACCTGAGTCTCCGGACATCATTACGAGACATCTACACCCCCGCTTTGCCTTAGCAAAGCCCTCAGCACTCACTTCTGAAGCTGGACCTGATGCTACTGGCGCTTTCCTTCCTCAAAAAAAAAAAAATAATAATAATAAGATAAAATAAAAAATAAAATCAAAGCTTCCTACAAAGCATGAATATTTGTCAAACTCAGAAATATTCACAAGAACGTGAATATTTCATATTCATAGCTCTGAAGACAACTTGAAAAGGATTCCAGAAATGTTTGCAGCAATAGCAACATGAACGGAAGCATTAAAGGATTACACCTGTCCCAAGGTCACTACTTTGAAGAGAGTAAAATCCATTTGTACTGTAAGTCTGATTTTTTCTTTTTTAATTCAGCAGGAACTAAGTCATTCCTCTGATGACTGTCGTTCTCCTGTGTGGGAGTCCACACACTGCACCAAGAATGCCCTCTGAGGGTTACAAATGACACCACATCCTTACAAAGAGCCCACGATTCGACCCAAGGCTCGCACAGGGGTTGCGAAGGACTGCAGGACCTCACCTCCTCCCAGAGGGATTTCCCTAGGTATTTGGCTCAGAAAATGGGAAACACACTAGTCAAACATGGAACACCATGGGTCAGCAGAAACCAAACGGTGTTTGCACGGTGAGATCAGATCCAGCAGCTGCGGAAAGGACAGAGCACCCACGCGGGGACAGCGGCGGACTCAGAGAACCTGACCCGCACAGCGTGAGGCACTCACCAGCCACGACAGCGGCCGGCATCATTTCTGAATCTGCTCACTCTCGAATCCTAGAACATCATTACGAGAAATGCCTGCAAGCCTGCAGCCCACTCTGCAGCCAGGGGTTCTGTCCGTGCATCACCCAGAGCCTTCATCATGTTGACAACATACGTGGCAATACGTTCAGTGAAGCATGGACATGTTTATTTATAAGTATTATTTATTTCACAAATATTTATTAAGTGCCTACTATGGCCAAATGCTGGAGTACCATACAAATACTGAAAAAAGCCACATCCCTGCCCTCATCAAGTGTCTAGAAATGAAGCACATTGTTCCCCCTAAAAATGACAAATTTCTTCTAACAAGATTTTAATTTCCCCTTCATTTGTCTCCATATAAATCTACCTTCAGAAGGGCTCCTATTAAGCTTTCAAATCTACAAGATTACACTCTGTCCCTACAAACTACGACACATTAAGATTGCTATGTTCACGGTCCCTACTTAGTAGAACAGATAAAATGAAGTCATTAAATATGTAATTCATCTTACAGAGGAACAGAACCATGTTTTATTTTACAGGAGCTACTGGATGATTAACTTGGCTTACTTGACGAGGGACATGCACTAGAAAAAACTGCCAAAATGTATTGTTTGCTTACTGTATGCCAAGCAATGTTAAATACTTCCCACTTATTAACTCATTTAACCCTTATTGCATCCTGGAAACACAGTATTCCTTTTATCCCCAATTTATAGATGAGAAAAAACGAGGCCTCCAAAGATAACTTGCCCAGTCACACAGCTAGTAAGTGGTTGAGGTACAATTAAAATTCTCATCCAAGCTCTTCACCACCGCACAAAACTGCCTCAGACACAGACAGAAAAGATGGCAATAAAACCTCACTCCTAAAGAAACATGGAAAGAAACCATCGCAGAGAAAGCAGGAAAGCCTTCTTGGAAAAACTTGCAAGTCTGAGATGAAGCTTAAAGGTGAAGATAACTTCAACAGGCAAAAATGACATTCATGTCTATGACATATACATGTACATGACATGTATATGTAAAGAAATGTCACAGGTATTTAAGTCATGGCTAATAGCATCTGCTTTACAGAAACTGTTTAAATAGCAAAAAGAGGAGTAAAAAAACAGCAGAGCCTAAAAATCCAACAGCACAGGCATTAAAGTATTTAAATCAATTACTTTTATACTTTCATAAGATAAACCATTAAAATAAATGGGAAAAGAATGTTCAGTATCAAAAGAAACAGTCATGACAATCTTCAAAATACAACAGGCAGTGTACAAAATTTACAAAAATATAGAACCTGACCCTTCCTTTTTTTTTTTTAGATTTTATTTATTTATTTGACAGAGAGATAAATCACAAGTAAGCAGAGAGGCAGGCAGAGAAAGAGGGAGAAACAGGCCTCCCGCTGAACAGAGAGCCCGATGTGGGGCTCAATCCTAGTACCCTGAGATCATGACCTGAGCCGAAGGCAGAGGCTTAACCCACCGAGCCACCCAGGCAACCCCTGACCCTTCCTATGCATACATCGTATCTGTATGCATAGAAAACTAGCTGAAAGGAATATACGACCGGATTTTAATAGTTATAGGAGTGGTCTTATTATAGGTGATTTTAATTTATTAACTTTTGCTTTTCTGTTTAAAATTTTTTCTCTACAAAGCAGAAACCCATCTAATAATTAAATGACAGGTGTCAGTAACTTACAGCCCAGATTAATATCAAAGAGTATTTATAAAATGCCTAGTGGCACATAATTGTTATTGACCTCTAAATCTTTTGTGCTCCCCAGTCACTTAAAAAATGGAACACGTACTTCCAGTACATCAACATTTCTTCATTATGAAAATACATAAAAACAGAAATCTTAAAAGGTAGTATTTAATGGGTAATAGCTTCAGTCAGAGAAGATGAAAAAGTTCTGGAGATGGATGGTGGCGACAGTCACGCAGCATTGGGAATAGGGATGTAATGCTACAGAACTGTAGCATTTAAAGACAGCTAAAGTGGTAAATTTTATGTGTATTTTACCACAAACAAAAAATCAGTAGTAAAAAATTAAAAATAAATAGGAATTCTACTATCATTTTTTTCATGTTCTAATGAATTATCTTTCATAAACCCTGAGCGCCAACAGAGCATAAACACTCTGTGGCATTGGAGGAATGGAAATACAGCACAACATCAGCACAAGAAGGTGGGAACCATCGCAGAGAAAGCAGGAAAGCCTTCTTGGAAAAAATTGCAAGTCTGAGATGAAGCTTAAAGGTGAAGATAACTTCAACAGGCAAAAATGACATTCATGTACATGACATATACATGTACATGACATTCCTTGTTTCTTAACAAATGGACACTTCCTCCAAACTCCTGGTTTTTCATCTGATCTTCAAAACTGCTTGTCAAGCTAGATTCTACTCACATAACCTAACTCAAGGGAAAGTCATGGGCAAAACAGAAGCAGGAAAGCCAGGGTGGCTATGAGGGTACAGTGAGCATAGGAGAAGAAGAGAAGAGAGGCATTTACCCTTTATTTGTCAAAAACAGATGCTTTCCAGATGGTGCCATGATGGAGAGAGGATTTCACTTTCAAAAGAGCCATCAGTCCCAAGTATGTGGCTGTCTCCTTTGACTGGAGAGAAAGGCAGGAGCTAGGAGACAGCCATAGTGGGACTAGGACTAGAAAGACAGCCAACAGAGGAAATATTATATAAGTAGTTCTGATAGGACTTGAGGATTGTTAGGACACAAGGGTCAAAGAGAAGGATAAAACGTGACTCCTATCACAGAATCAGATAAAAATAGAGAGGTTGTAAGGAGCTATTTGGAGAGGAAGAAAAAATGAAAACTTCAGTTTCAGTTAGAATTTGATGAGCTCATGGTACAGTTAAGTTAATATGTTCACCTTCTGGTTGAAATACGAGGCTTGAAATGTAGAATTTTGGAGTCATCTCCAAATGGAATAAACAAGACTGCCAAAAACAGTACCTAGATGGCAAATTCAGATGTAACAGTCTTACGTGAGCAACTGAAGCCCTGGAAATTAAAAATTCTGGGGAAGGAACAGGACTTTTGCAAATGGACTATTCGCTCCAGAAACCAGTTTCTTCCAGCTTGGATAAGTTTGATTGATTGGTCCATTAGTCAATAATCAGAAATATACCTATAAAAGATAGGATGAGAAGCAAGGCAAAAATGCCATACATCAAATAAAGAAGAAAAAGTAGTTTCAAAGAAGGTCACAACAGCAGAAATAAATGCTTCAGTAAGGTAAACAATCAGCTTGCAGGATGTGGGGGGCAGAGGGTTAATAGACACAGTCATAAAAATACCTTGGAGGGGAACTGCAGAATGGAAAGGGTAACACAGTGGGTTTTAAGTGTTAAGCAGTGAGTGAATGATGAGGAAGTGAGGTAGCCAGCAGAAATGACTAATCTTGAGAAGCTTGGCAACAAAGTAAAGGAAGTACATAGAATTACAGTTCCAAGAGAAAGCAAGGCAAAGAAAAGGGTGGTGGTTCTATTTAGAGTTAAAGAAACCTGAGCATCCTTATTGAAATTGGTAAGAAGATGAAAGAAGAAAATGCAAAAATACAAGGCAAAATCAGAGACAAAATAATGCTTAAGAAGAGGGAGGGAGGACTAGAGAGAACCCTTTAAAGGATAGATTTTTTTTGATAAAAGAGGGAAAATATTTTTTTAATTAAGGAAAAGGAGATCAAATCAGAGAACGCCTATTAGATCACCTTGAGATTACCAGGAAAACTGGAATCACGGTCATCTGCTATGACTGGAATACACTTGAAGGAAGGGAAAATACTCAGTTAACTACCAAAAAGTAGGTGCTAGAAGTCAACTAGGGATGAGTATGTGTGTGTGTGGGTGAATCTGTGTGCTCATGCACACATCTATACACAAACACAGACACACACCTTTTGAAAAATACTTCTTTCAGAAACTGTGGATAAATCTGGAAGTCTACTTCTAGTTTATATTTTGGGTTTTTCTCCCACTTTAAAGTTATCTTAGCCTGAATGGTTGCTATCTTTGTATATAAGTCTATTTCAAGACAGTGTGCGGAGGAGGGGACAATGTAAAACAAAAACGTTCATTTGTCAAGGCAATCATATGACAGAAAAAGAGGCAAGATTCAAGAAAGAAATATTAATATCTTATAAGGCCCTGAAACATTCAGGAATTAATTTTTCAGCAGGAAGGTTTTATTCCAATGTAAGAATAGCAGTCATCACCAAGGCATAGAGGAGAAAAACAAACAAACAAACAAACAAGGAAACGAAGAAGTAACAGAGAAGCATGGCCATACACTAATTCCTATACACATGAACCTCATCCAAAAAATAAGATGGCAGAATCTGATAATGCCAATGGGACTGGTTCTTCCAGACAAAAGAAAGAGAAGGTAAGCCAGTTTTGTAACATTAGGCAAGGATTTAGATTTCTCCTGCAAAGGCACCAGATGGACTGTAAAATTCTTCAAAGGCAGAAATGTCATTTCACTCAACAAATATTTAACACCTATGTTCTAGACACGAAGCTAAATGCTGGGGCGAGAGAAGTAATTGGCTTCATGTATTAGTTATCTGTTGCTCTAAAACTCAGTGCCTTAAAAAAATAAACAATTATTATCTCAGTTTGTGAGTAGGTTGCTCTTGCTCTGGGTCTTTGTGTTGAGCATCCCCAAGAACCCCTCCAGGTTCAACGATCACTAGGAGGGTTCACATACATATGGTATTACTCGTGGCTTTGATGACAACGAAAATATATAAATCAAAAACCAACAAAGGGAAAAGGTGCATGCAGTCAAGTCCATAGGAACCAGGCACAAGCTTCCAAGAGTCCTTTTCCCATGGAATCCCACAGGACAAACATAATTCCTCTAGCATCATATTGTGACAATAATTTGTAAAATGTTATCTACCAGGGAAACTCATTAGAGACTCCATGTCCAAGGGTTCTGTTGGGGGCTGCTCATCCATGCACCCTCTGCCTAGCACATACCAAAATTCCAGACTCACAGATAAAAGCAGGTGTTCACCATAAGTAATATTGTTTGCACACTTTGGGTAATGTCAACCACTCATCATTAGGGAATGGTGGGAACCTTCCCTAAACCCAAGTCCCCAGATGCTAGCCAAGAGCTGGTCTTACAAGTAGGCCTTTCTAAGGATAGCAATCTTGGGTCTGCTATGTTAATTCCTTTCCACAGTGTCTCATGAAGTTGCAGTCAAGCTGTTGGCTGGGTCTCCAACATTGGAAGCCCTGACTAGAGCCTTGACTATGCTTAAAAGAAAGTTCACTTACATGGCTATAGGCTGGAAGATCTTCACTAGGTTATTCTCTCCACAAGGATGCCTGAATGTCCTCAACATACAGTGTATCCCACAGTGAGCAATCCAAGAGCATTCCCCAAATGGAAGCTACCATCTCAAAACTTATCTCAAAGTGACATACCATAGCTTCTGCTATTGGTCACAAAGACCAACCCTAGCACAATATGGGTTTGGGAGGGAACTAATGATGCTGAATGCTGAGAGTTATGGATTAATTGGGGCTATCTTAGAGGCTGGCTACCATAGTCACCTTCAGAACCAATGATTCCCATCTATCCTACATGCAATATACACTAACCTCTCCCACAGTACCTAAAAGTCTTATCGCACCCCAGCATCAGGTCCCAGTCCAGATTCTTATCTAGATCTAGTCTAGATCAGGTCTAGGCATGGATGGGATTCATTGGGAGCAGTCCCTGACATGGAGCTCACTGACTACAGCTCCTCTCAATGTCTAAGATATGTGCAACCAAAGCAACTGGCTATCTGTCCCCATACACTCAACACACAACAGTGGGACAAGAAGAGGATAGCCAGTAAAAACACTCCTGCCCACAAACAGGGAAATGGGAAGCATGTAGAACCAGCAATTCTGAAATCCTACCAAGCACATGGGAGTCCTTTGCTGAGGTCTGAGAATAATTTTCTATGGCTCTTAACACCACCCTCTGGACTCCTGGTTTGGGCTTCCTGGTGGTCCTTCCATTTCATGGAAGTTAGCAAGTGTTTGCAGCTGAGTAGTTTTCTCTGCCTGCTTCCTACTTGTGATACTGGGGGTCCAAAACCCACTTTTCATTTTGTACTATGTCCCTTTCTTTTCAAGTGTAACTCTTAAAAACATTGAAGATCTTTTGTGATTCCTCTTAGGCTTCATTCCATTAGACAGAAGCCCTACCCACAAATCATTTTGCAATGGATCCTTCCTCACCTTGGGCTTTTGCGGAGGCACAATGTCCTTGAGCTTCCAAGAAGCCCTATCATTGACCAAGAAGGTCGAGGAGGCAAACCCTTATCTCCTGAAGGGCTTCTTGGCTGACTGCTCAGTTCTCTGAGACACCATCTTTGATTTTTGAGATTTTGAGAAGATTTTCCAGTCACACTCTTGGCATCATGTGTGTTTTCCTAAAAGTGCCCCCAAATTTGATCTTTGCTCAAAAGCCATTGCTTAATTTTAGTATCATGTGCCATCTGGAGAGGCTGTGAATCTTCAAAAACAGCAAGTCCTGGCTCTTTTTGTTTATTGGTTCTGCCTTCAGTTTCTCTGTCCTTGCAGTTTTGCCATAACCAACAGGGAAAAAATGGAAGACACAACACTGTTTCCAAATCTCCTTAACCGCATCACCCAGCTCATTAGGTATGTTTGCTACTTTCCACATTCCTGCAGATGACGGTATTGCTAAGTTTTTGCCACTACATAGCAAAGACTCTGCTCTTCCAGTTTCCAATATGATTCTCCTCATTTTCCTTTAAATCTTCCCTGGTAGCTTCCTCGGAGTCCAAACTTCTGTGAACAGTGTACTCATGGCACTTTAAGCTTTTGCTAACATGTTCCTCACAATCATTACAGCTTTTCTACCACACACTGCTTAGTTTCAAACCCCTACCATACTTTTATTGCTTGTCCTATCAGTACCCCACTTCTAGCATTAAATTCTTACTAGTTATCTACTGCTTCATAAGTTATCTCAAAGTTAGCACTTAAAGCAATATGTATTGTCTCACATACTTTCTGAGGGTTAGAAGTTGGGAGGCATTTAGATGGTTTTGGTGCAGGTTCTCTCGTGAGGTTGCAATCGAGCTGACAGTAGGGCACGCAGCATCTGAAGACTCAACAAGGGGAAGACGTGCTTCTAAGCTCAATCACACGGTTGTTGGCCAGCCTGTTTCCTACTAACTGTGCTACATGAGCTTCTCCCCACACAGTGCCTGTCTTTACAATATGGTGGCTGGTTTTTCATAGAGTAAGAGAAAGAACCCAAGGCAGAAATCTCAGTCCTTTTTATTTTTTTAAAGATTTATTTTATTTATTTGTGAGAGAGAGAGTCCGAGAGCATTAGTGGGGAGAGGAGCAAGGGAGAGAGAGAGAACCAAACTCCGAGCTGGGGAGGGAGCCCAGCAAGGGGCTTTATCTCCTGCCTCTGAGATTATGACCTGAGCTGAAATCAAGAGTCAGGCACTTAACTGACTGAGCCACCCAGGCATCCTGAAACCTCAGTCTTTTATAATTCAATCTGGGAAATGACATTTCATCACTTCCATTATAATTTATTTGCCAAGGACATGAGTACCAAGAGGTAAAGGATCACTGGGGACCATCTTGGTGGGTGGCTACCACATTTCCTTCTGGAGGTCTTAATGGGATGACAGCCATCAACAACTACTTACAGCAAAATTTAATGAGGATCATAAAAAACATATGGAGAAGTCAGCACCAGTTTACCCTGGGGGAGCCAAGAAAATAGGACAGGGGAAGTGATGTTTAATTTAGAGCCTAGAGGGATGAATGAGATTTGTCAGACACATGGCAGAGCCCTGGCCTGCTGGACGCTTTCCTTGCATTTCTCTTTTTGCATATCCTACCTGCCTGGTAAATTTGATAACCTCAAAGCTCTTCCTAAGAGCAAACACGGAATGACTTAATTTAATATCAATATTTTTAGAGGACACATTACCATTTAACAGATGAAGCAGAAGTATAATGGTAGGTGATGGATGCTAGGTTTGGAAATGCCTCCTCTAAAGGTCAAATTTACTTTAGGGAAAAAAAAAAAAAAAAAGAAATGATGAATAGAGTGAAAACGTACTGCTTGATAACAAATGTGCAGGTCAGAATAAATGTTCCTAATTTTGTAAGGCACGCAACTATGCAACACATAATAGTGATTATTTAAATAAGAAGACAGGGAGAAAGAAATGTGAACCAAAGGACACTTCACAAGAACTAGATGTAAGCACTATCTAAAGGGGGGGGTGGTAAAAGTAGGCCAGGCAAGCACGCTGAAATATTAAAACCTCCCTCTTTTAATTTCTCATTAAAGGAGTGTTACAATCATATAAAAATTTGTGAAATATAAATAAGTGTAAGGAAGAAAACAAAAATCACACATTTCTAGGGATCGCTACTAATTAGGTTATAGACTGTTCCCTTTCAGACCACTGGGGAGAAGTGGGGCTGGACACACAGACACAAGCATGGAAGAATGGAGGTATGTGTACATATTTTTGGAACCATGTCATTTTTAGAAATGGCTCTGTTTTTCCTGAATACAAAATTAATACCAAAATTAATATATGGGTAATGATTTCTTTTAAGTCTGAAGCATTATGGAGAGATACAGGAAAAACACTGTTTACTCTTAACATCTGGTATTTTTCTTACAGGCATTTTCAATGCAAATGGGATTTTAGTTCAAAAATAGGCTTGTGCTGTTTTGTTTATCCCTTCTCTCATTTAAAAATACACGGTGGTTATCTTCCTCTGTGAATACATGCACACATTATTTTTTTCAATGACTGCATAATTCCAGAAGAGCTCTCTACCAGAAGTTATTTAACCAATACCCTACTAGGGGCACCTGGGTGGCTCAGTCAGTTAAATACCTTCCTTCCACTCAGGTCATGACCCCAGGGTCCTGGGGTGGAGCCTTGTATGGACCTCCTGCTCAGCAGGGAGCCTGCTTTTCCCTCTCCCCCTACTTGTGTGCTCTCTCTGTCAAGTAAATAAATAAAATCTAAAAAAAAAGAAAAAAGAACCTATTGATGGGCATTTGTCCTGTTCCCAATTTCCCACCATTGCCAGCAAGGCTCCGTAATTACACCTTTATGCACACATCCTGACACACCGACACATTATTTCCGCAAGATAAACTTCTGGAATCGGATGTGATTCCCCTTTTTAGAATGTGTATGCATATTCCACCACAAATGCTACACCAGTGCACACATACCAAGCGTGTAAAAATGTCTCCAGTCGCCACCTTCATCATTACTAAGTGCTATAAGCAAATAGTTTTAACTTTCATTTCTTCAGACATGAAAGGCAATTAATACATTAAGACAATGTATCTTCAGATGTTTAAGTTATTTGAACTTCACTGTAAATTATGCATTGATTTTTGCCAAATTTTCTTGAAAGTGTTTGCTGGTTTTGGATTGATTTGTAAGTCCTCTCCCAACCACCCAAATACACCTCCATTCATACTTTTGCAAGCCCTGCAGGACGTAAATGAGAACTCACAGAGCTAGTCCACGGCTGAACCACATGCAGATCGTCCTGACTCTGAAACACAGGCTCTTCTCACCAACCTGCCGCCTCTTCAGCATGGAAAGCAGGTGCTCCCAAACTGTTGCCCTTTAGAGTCACCTGGAAAGCTCTTAAAACTCCTGCCGCCCGCTTCTCACCCCATATCAATTAAGCCAGCCAGAGTATTTTTGAGGCAGCCCAGGTGATTCCAAAGGGCAGCCACATTTGGGAAGCAGTAGCTGAAGATTTCATCCCCCAGCTGCCAAGCATGTTGCTGGCTCCTGGCCCTCAGCTGTCAACCCATTCCCCAGTTGCCCCTGGTTGAAGGAGTAACTTACGTAGCCGGGACTCACGTATCCCCCCAGGGCCTGCTGGCGTCTGATGCCCAGAAGAAGAAAGATATGCAGACCCATCCTCGTTGCCCAGCTTCAGAGTCCTGAGCCCCAGTGGGTAGGCGGGGACCTTCTGACTGCAGAGCGGCACACCTTTTTCTTCTGCTAAGCCTGCCCCCTTATCTTCCCCACCACCACTCCCTGCCCAACCCCCCACCCCCCACCGAGTGTGGACCCTGAGCGACACTCCCATAATATCCTGCATACTCATCTCTAAGGCTGCTGACCTGAGGGCACCCGACCTATGTCATGTACCATATGGAGCTTCCCCTAAAAGAATAAACAAAATCTTCCTCGATGGCCTTCCTTACACCCTAAGGTAACAATCAAAGCACACTCAAAAATCCTCTCAGGGGGACATATCGTTAAATGAGTACAGGGTTTCCACTTGAGGTGATTAAAAAAAAAAAAAAAAAAAAAACTTTGTGGGAATAGTCGTGATGGTCGCATAAAACTATGAGCATAGCTAATGATACTGAATCGTATGCTCAATGTGGTTAAAACAGCAACTTTTATGTTTTAGGTCTTTGACCATGACTAAAAAGTTAATAATGTAACATACCAAAAACCACTGAATGGTATACCTTAAATGTGTGAATCGTTGGTTTGTGAATTATATTTCAAAAAGCTACTAGAAACATCCTTTCATTGCAGTGTAATGACATAGCGGTCAACGAATGAGTAAATTAATCGTCTCGGCTCTGTTAATCCATAGAACAATGACAATAATTTGAAGCCTTCGTCAAAGGGTTTTCTCTCACTCAACGTCTCATTCCCTAAAACACAGAAACAAAATGCTTATTGATTTGTACTTTACGTATCTTTGGTCAGCAGTAATTCAGGATTTATATGCTAAGTGGTATGGGGAAGAGAATAAGCAATTTCTTGGGCCAGCTCCCAGAGCTGAGAATATTTAAAGACTACTTGAGGGCTAAGATATTGGCAATATCACCAAATTCAGTTTCGCAGCAGTACAAATGTTCCATTTTACTGGAGCCACCAGCTCACACGTCCAGAAAGCCACCAAGAGGCTAGATAACAGACCCGTTTCTAAAGAGAAGGAAAAGCAGGCGTGTTTACAAAAACAGGAATATCCCAAAGGCAGCCGTGTCCAGAAGATAACAAATGCAAATACCCATCTCCCCAGAAACGCCATCTACGGCCACTCCTCCAGGATTTATAAAGTACTGCCCATCTGCAAACTCCTCCATAATCACTATCATTAGCTATCCCCAAGAAGCCCAGAAATTTCCATCTTTTGAGAGATTGGCAGGCCTCTTCTCTCAATGCATAGCTTTCCTTAACAAGAGCCCTCCATTCAATAAAGGCCAAACCTCCGATAAGGGGAACCGTCACTTATAGTCTGTGGCTTCTGCTCCTGGCCCTTCACAATCAATGTACTCTCAGAAACCAGCCTGAGGGGGTATGAAGCTTATTTACTGAAGTGTTTAAGAATGAAAGAAAAAAAGAAGAAGAAGAAGAATGAAAGAAAACATTCATGTCAAAAATGCTGCTCAGAGCAGACTAGGGGAAAAAATGAGATCTGTTTGGAGCTGGGGACTTGAGCTTCAGCCTTGAATCTGGGGCTGGCATCCTCTGTGACCCTGACCTAATTAATGAACCACTCTGAATCTCAGTTCCTTTATCTGTCAAATGGGCTTAATGATCATACTGCCTATCTGACAGATTATTGTGTGGTCCAATGAAATTAATGGATGTCTAAATATTCCAAAAACTGAAGTTCTATACAAATGTGAAGGAGTCCTAGAACACTTCCACTTCCTAAATAGCTCCAGGGCAACTCAGCTGAGGGCCTTGGAGAATAACACAGCAGCTTAAACGGGAGAGTACGGGAAAAGATAGGAATCCAGGTTACCTCTTCATGCATCCATTTCATAACCCACTTGAGACCCAGCTGGTTATGTGGTAGAAGCTCCTGGCCAAGGTATGAAAGAAAATAAGGCTTAGAATAAATCAAGAGCCTTAATTTAGACTGATAGAATCATTTCCATTGGAAACTCCAAAGTTTGTGTGCTTTATTGTTGTTATTGTTGGGTATGTTTCGCTTTTCTTTATTACGGTTGAAGCACTGGTTTAAGATACTCCATTCCTTCTGGAACTTGGGCATTCCTACTTTCTTTCTAGAAAAGGCCCTGCAGAGAATGAAATTTTCACAGCATTCTTCACTGCACAGCCAATTCTCTAGTGGATTTTAAAGGAATCCTGTGAGGTAAGACCAAAACCGTCAGTGCACTGATTTTATATTCCGCAAATGTACAACCTCTGAAATTTCAAAGTCAGGGACTTATTTCTTTGCCGCTGAATGAAGACTTAGATCGGGACTCATGTGCATTCCAAATTTAGCAGAGCCTCCGTGGCTGGGAGCAGTTGCTTAACAACGGCACACATTTGTGTATTACCTCACAGGTTGCCAGGAGAGGCCACCGGCAGAGCCAAAAAGCAAAGTCAAGTCAGTCACAAACAACTGACCAAGAAAATGGATCCTGAAATCAAGAGAGAATCAATGATGCTCTTCCTTCAACCACATTTTCTTTAGGAAGTCCTGGCAGGGGAGGTGGAGACATCAGGATAGTTCTGACCAGTGAAGTCACTAATGGTCTTTGGGCACTGAGGAAGTAATCAACTCGTAAACAAATTTCCATCTCCCATCTTCTCTCCTCTTTCCCTTCCATATCAAATTGGTCAAGTGAACAGTACACAACTTCTGCCTCCATTTCCTCTCCACACACTAAGGGCTCTCTCAGGGTTCACCCTGGCTGTCTCATCACCAAGTCATGAATACTTACTGTCCCATGAATACTTACTGTCCTCCTGGTGGCATGTAACACTACTGGCCATTCCTTTTTCTGGACATAGCTCTTCCCCAACTCCTCTGATAACACTCACCCTGGCCCTGTACCCTCCCTACACCATTTTCCCAACCGTGTGCCTCTCCTGGTTCTTGATGACCTAAGTCCCCTGGCTTCTACTTTAGGAATCCTCTACTACTCACAACCATCAGAGACACGAGCTTTTCTGTGGCTCTGTCCAGCCACAGAACAACTCCCAGCATCTCTCTCTCTTGAAAATCAAACTCATATTTCCAATGGCCTGCCGCGTATATCCACTTCTCCCACCCACCATCTTTCCTACAAAAACAACCTCCTGTTTGTGGCTTTGCAAGTTATGTTATTCTCATTTCTCACTATTGAAAGGAAAGCATCCTTCTATCCCACCTGTCTTAATAAGTTTCCAAGTGCCATGAATGGCTCAAGACATCCTTCATATCCATGGCTTCCTTTGCATGAAAAGATGTTGCAAACACTTCCTGTGTGAATTCTTGTTGACTGTAGCTTCTGAGTCAAAAAATTTTGTACCACAATACTAGATAATTCTCCCTGTGGCAACAGATACATCACAGCCTGGTTCAAAAATTGCCAGGGCTTATGCTTTTTAAATCCAGATTTTGCATCATAACATCCAAGGTTCTCCATAATCCAGCTGTCTTCTTGCAAAACCTTAGAAGGTCACAACGCTCAGATGAGTTTGGATTCCTAGCCATTTCTGCAAACTTGCTTTGAACTTTCCCACTTGAAATGCTCTTTTGTGCCCTACCTACTCCCCTACCATCTCAACCTATTAAAGTTATACCTTTCTCTAACACCTAGCTTAAACAACTTCCATAGTGAAAGTTATTCTGATTCCTTCTGTCAAACATGCCTTGTATACAAAAGCACTTTGCACCATTCATGGGGCTTTTATCAGGGTCTGTAATAGTGAGGGGCACATTTTCTTTCCTCTGAAGATCACAAGGGTCTCAAAGGGATGGACTCAGGATCAAGGTTTATTGAAAAGAGCATGAACTTTGAAACCAAAATAATGAGAGTATGTTTTCACTTACACTGGTTAAATGGTCCTAAATCTCTGGTTTAATTCCCTCATCCCTAAAATGAACCCATGATAATGATTGTGAATTGACTTTCTTACCCAAGGGGTGGGCAAACTATTGCCCACAGACCAAATCCAGCCCACTGTCCATTTTTTTAAAATTTCTTTTCAGAATTCATTGTTTATACACCATACCCAGTACTCCATGCAATACGTGCCCTCCATAATACCCACCACCTGGCTCCCCCAACCTCTCACCCCCCACCCCTTCAAAACCCTCAGATTGTTTTTCAGAGTCCATAGTCTCTCATGGTTCATCTCCCCTTCCAATTTCCCTCAACTCCCTTCTCCTCTCCATCTCCCTATGTCCTCCATGTTACTTGTTATGCTCCAGAAGTAAGTGGAACCATGTGATAATTGGCCCTCTCTGCTTGACTTATTTTACTCAGCATAATCTCTTCCAGTTCCATCCATGTTGATATAAAAGTTGGATATTCATCCTTTCTGATGGAGGCATAATACTCCATAGTGTATATGGACCACATCTTCCTTAACCATTCATCCGTTGAAGGGCATCTTGGTTCTTTCCACAGTTTGGCGACCGTGGCCATTGCTGCTATAAACATTGGGGTACAGATGGCCCTTCTTTTCACTACATCTGTATCTTTGGGGTAAATACCCAGTAGTACAATTGCAGGGTCATAGGGAAGCTCTATTTTTAATTTCTTAAGGAATCTCCACACTGTTCTCCAAAGTGGCTGCACCAACTTACGTTCCCACCAACAGTGCAAGAGGGTTCCCCTTTCTCCACATCCTCTCCAACACATGTTGTTTCCTGTTTTGCTAATTTGGGCCATTCTAACTGGTGTAAGGTGGTATCTCAATGTGGTTTTAATTTGAATCGTTGATGGCTAGTGATGATGAACATTTTTACATGTGTCTGATAGCCATTTGTATGCCTTCATTGGAGAAGTGTCTGTTCATGTCTTCTGCCTATTTTTTGACATGATTATCTGTTTTGTGTGTGTTGAGTTTGAGAAGTTCTTTATATATATATATGGACCACTGTCCATTTTTATAGATAAAGTTTTATTAGAACACAACCATGCTCATTCTTTTTTTTTAATGATTTATTTATTTATTTGACAGAGAGAGAGAGATCACAAGTAGACAGAGAGGGAGGCAGAGAGAGATAGAGAGGGAAGCAGGCTCTCTGCTGAGCAGAGAGCCCGATGTGGGACTCGATCCCAGAAACGTGAGATCATGACCTGAGCCGAAGGCAGCGGCTTAACCCACTGAGCCACCCAGGCGCCCCAACCATGCTCATTCTTTTATGTACTTTCTGTGGCAGCTTTTGCACCGCAATAGTAAAGCTGAGTAGGTATGCTAGAGACTACATGGACCACTAAGTCTAAAATATTTGCTCTCTGCTCCCTTGCATGGGGAGACCTCCTTTTACCTTCATTTCACTCTTTTAGGTGGAGACGTAGGATAAAGATATTTTCTAGCCTTCCTGAATCTAGAGGTGTAGGGTTTAATTAGATGCAACTGGAAACTAAGGTTGCCAAGGAGTTGTAGAAGGCAGGTAAGATGGTGGCCATCTTCTGGGTCCCTGACTGTTCACATCAGTCAAGGGATGTCATGGAAACATAAGACTTTTGAACCCCAGCAATATCCCAGTGCCCTTCTCCAGCTTTCTGAGGGTCGAGAATCAACTGCAGCAATGACAGCAACCACAGAGATTTCTGATTCCAGCATCTCAATGCCCAAAGGGCAACTGTAGGGGTGCATTTTGACCTTGGCTCCACATTGTTCTGGAAATCTTGTCCCACAGGCTCACCTGTCCAGTGATTTTCGTAAGCACCCAATTCTCTGTATTAAATCTCTCCTTGTTTAAAATTTATAGCCAAGTTTCTGTGTCTTATACTGAATTCTGACACAAAGCCAAATGATAAACATCTAGCTGAGTTACTGAGACATGAAATGACAGTGTCTGTGAAAGAACTTTATAAACAGTAAAGCTAATGTTTTCTGTAAATCCTCATCTCATCCCCCATAGACTGATCCCCACCACTAATTTAGCACAGTGCCCTCATCCCCAGAATGCTGATGCTCCCACAGCTTTCTTCCTCTTCCCTCTACTTGAGCAATGCCATCTCTCCTTCTCCAGCAGACCCAAGGATCAATGGTTAACTTATTTTGAAAGGTTGACACAAAGCCAGCTCTCCAGAACAATGCACATACATTAACATGTCAATATAATTTCAGAGGTCCATGGGCCTTCTGAATTTTATCTATGGATCTCTAGGTTATAAAACCTGGATCTTCTATGCAAATGAGCATCTAAACCTGTATATTGAGAACCTGATTGTTCTTCTGAGGGAAAGCCTGATGTATGCACCTGCCCACTGAACCTCCAATAGGCAACTCAAGCTCAGTATGTCCACATGTGCTTTTATCTCCCCACTGCCTTTCTTCTTCTGTTGTTTATCAAGTAAGTGAATGACACTAGCATCCCTTACAAGATGTGGTGCCATTCTTCCCTTCCTTTTCTAGAGACAGTTGCCAGGTCTTAGTCAGTCTACTTCCTTAGCTGCTTTTGAATCTATCCACATCTCCATCTCCTCTGTCAGTAATTTGCCCAGCCATCCCCATCTCTAATCAAGATTGCTACTGAAGCCCTCAGATTGACCTCTCTGCTTCCCCTTAGTCCTCTCCAATCTAATCCTTTTCCTATACTTTAAACATGCATGTCAAATCCAATCAGCCTTTCTTGTTTAAAATCTTCAATAATTCCATGTTATTCTCACCATCGGCCTTCACCATGCCTCCCGAATTGCCTCCATACCACCCTACTGTATAAACAGTTTCCAGAACCAGTCTTTGTCCTTCCCAAGGAGTACATGCCACTCCTTCCCTGTGATGTCCTTCCTCACCGTTTTATATCCTGCTGCCACTCTCCCACCCCCTCCACACACATACTTTCCTCCTTACTGACACCCATCCTTCCGTTCACAGCTTACCATTTAATTCCTTACTGACCAAATGTTTGTTGAGCCTCTACCATATGCCAACTGCTGAGACAGCGCGGGAGATAGAACAATAAAAGGACAGTCACAATCTTTATCCTGTCCAAAGTCAATCTCATAGAGGCATTAAATCAAAAATGACAAGTACGATGGTTCCCTAGTTTCCCTCAGCCTGGGTCAAAATTCCCCACTCTGGGACACCATCACCCACATCTGTGATGCCCCAACCCCAGCACCACTATTGGCTCATCAGTCTGTCCCAACAACCGGACTATAAACTAGTTACAGCCAGGACTGTGTCTAGCTTATCATTTCATTTACCATCAATACCTAGTACTATATCTGGCACTCAGGAATTGTTTAATAAATCCCTATTGATCATGAAAGTTCAGTCATAAATACCAGCTGAATGAATCTGCTCAGCTTAGGAATGGCCCTATAAAGGGAATATGATGCAAACAACTGGCTTTGGGGGTCCTCGTTTTTTGGTTGTCTGGTCGTGACCAATGCTTCAGACCATTGGTAACATGCTTCTAACTAACACCGGACTTGCTGCCTGCATTTCACGCTAAGCAGCTATTCCCAGCAGCCCTTCTTGCCTCCAGAATAAAGAGCTGCATGCTCAACAGTGTACCTAATTAGAGGCACCCCCTGGCGACTCTGGAGGCCTCGGAAGGCCATTCACCAAGCTGTGCCCTGGGCCACTGGAACCTAAGCAACGTCGTAGACCAGTAAGCACAGGGGATTCGGCAGCCAGGAGAGGCCCAGGAGCTGGGCTAAGTTAGATCTCAGAAGCTTTGCTCCAAGTTCCTTGCTAAGCCAGCCCTGAATCTATGTGTATAAACTACCACTGCATTTCTTAATGTGTAAGAAACCGGTGGGGGAACAGGGAAGGCAAAGAAAAGGATTAACTATGTCCTTCTTTATGAAAAATAATAAAGTTATTTGAATAAATGTCAATGAGGTTTTCTTGCATATATAACAATGCAAGTGAACATTAATGAAGCACCTGCCATGTGCCACATTCTCCCCTCTTGAGGTGCATTGAATCATTTCAATCTCTCAATGCCCCTATGATGTGAGCTCCATCATTATCTCATTTACAGATTAGTAAACAGAGGCCCAGAGGGATTAAGGAGTCTCTCCAAGGCTGCTCCCCAGCCAGTAAGTGACACAGCAGGATGCAAACCTTCAGCATGACTCAGCCCAGGATCAGAAAGTCTATACTTACATCCCTATGTGGGAGGGGCAGTATTCTCCCCTCATCCTGCCAGAGTCCCAGGCTCCAGTGCCAGCAAAGCATGTGCAACAGGTAGGACTGAGAACACATCCTCTGTGTTAGGGGCCTGCTTTTTCCTTTCTTTTTTTTTTTTTTTTTTTCCTTTCTTTCATTCTTTTTTTTTTTTTTTAAAGAGAGAGCTTACATTTATGCCAGAGGCAGGGAGGTATAGGAAGAAGGAGAAGGAGAGAGAGAATCCTAAACAGGCTCCATGTCCAGCATGAAGCCTGACCTGGAGCTCAATCTCATGACTCTAAGATCATGACCTGAGCCAAAACCAAGAATCAGATGTTTAACTGACTAAGCCACCCAGGTGCCCCCAAATCTAGATTTTTTCCTAAAATTTGGGATAAGAAAAGGACTACAGAGGTTTTAACCAGAAGGACATGTGGTAATACTAACTGAGAGAGGCTTATGAGGGAGGAAGAGGGTTAAAGTTAAAACGTCCAATTCTGACATGTTGAGCTCCCAGTGCTAAGGATGCTCTGAGGGCCATAAGAACTGGGACTAGAGCAGAGGACCAGGGATACAAATAATAGAGAAGGTTCTGACTATTTGTTATCAGGATATCCTACCTCAGTCCTCAGTTCTACCAAGAAAAGGATCATTTTAAATACCCTACCCGGAATTGGTCGTGACAGAATGACTGCTCCTGGACACACACACACACACACACACACACCCAATCCAGCTCTGGGCCGAGAGATAACAACCATCTGGCGCCCCGCCCCAGGAAGAGCCCGGTCAATCCCTGGCGGCGCCAACTCAGCAGTTTGAAGAACGACAGCCCTTTGACCTAACCAATAATCTGTTCCCAGGCTTTTCCCACTCTGTAGCACGCCAGTCATTTTATAGAGTTCTTTTTTGATTTTCCCGCGGTATGCGGCAATTTGTTACAAGATACTATGATGTATGCTAAGTCCCTGCCTCCCCAAAAATAGTGTATAAAAGGAAAATAAATAAATAAATAAATAAATACCCCATTTTTGTTTTTCGGGGGATGGTGAAAATATAGGCTGGTATGAGTTTCCTGGGGCTGCTGTAACAAAGCATCACAAACTGAGTGACATAAAACAACAGAAATATGGTGTCTCAGAGTTCTGGAAGCTAGAAGTGTGAGGTGAAGGTGCCAGCAGGAAGCTCCTCTCTCTTAATGCTCCAGGAAAAAAGTCTATTGCAGTCTATCCTATCTAGTTTTTTTTTTTATAAACATATATTTTTATCCCCAGGGGTACAGGTCTGTGAATTGCCAGGTTTACACACTTCACAGCACTCACCAAAGCACATACCCTCCCCAATGTCCATAATCCCACCCCCTTCTCCCAAACCCCCTCCCCCCAGCAACCCTCAGTTTGTTTTGTGAGATTAAGAGTCACTTATGGTTTGTCTCCCTCCCAATCCCATCTTCTTTCATTTATTCTTCTCGTACCCACTTAAGCCCCCATGTTGCATCACCACTTCCTCATATCAGGGAGATCATATGATAGTTGTCTTTCTCTGCTTGACTTATTTCGCTAAGCATGATACGCTCTAGTTCCATCCATGTTGTCGCAAATGGCAAGATTTCATTTCTTTTGATGGCTGCATAGTATTCCATTGTGTATATATACCACATCTTCTTGATCCATTCATCTGTTGATGGACATCTAGGTTCTTTCCATAGTTTGGCTATTGTGGACATTGCTGCTATAAACATTCGGGTACACGTGCCCCTTTGGATCACTACGTTTGTATCTTTAGGGTAAATACCCAATAGTGCAATCGCTGGGTCATAGGGCAGTTCTATTTTCAAGATTTTGAGGAACCTCCATGCTGTTTTCCAGAGAGGTTGCACCAGCTTGCATTCCCACCAACAGTGTAGGAGGGTTCCCCTTTCTCCGCATCCTCGCCAGCATCTGTCATTTCCTGACTTGTTGATTTTAGCCATTCTGACTGGTGTGAGGTGATATCGCATTGTGGTTTTTATTTGTATTTCCCTGATGCCGAGTGATATGGAGCACTTTTTCATGTGTCTGTTGGCCATTTGGATGTCTTCTTTGCAGAAATGTCTGTTCATGTCCTCTGCCCATTTCTTGATTGGATTATTTGTTCTTTGGGTGTTGAGTTTGCTAAGTTCTTTATAGATTCTGGACACTAGTCCTTTATCTGATATGTCATTTGCAAATATCTTCTCCCATTCTGTCAGTTGTCTTTTGATTTTGTTAAATGTTTCCTTTGCTGTGCAAAAGCTTTTGATCTTGATGAAATCCCAATAGTTCATTTTTGCCCTTGCTTCCCTTGCCTTTGGCGTTGTTCCTAGGAAAATGTTGCTGCGGCTGAGGTCGAAGAGGTTGCTGCCTGTGTTCTCCTCAAGGATTTTGATGGATCCCTTTCACACATTGAGGTCCTTCATCCATTTTGAGTCTATTTTTGTGTGTGGTGTACCATCCATCTTTTTCAAAGAAATGGAACAAATAATTCTAAAATTTATATGGAAACAGAAAAGACCTCGAATAGCCAAAGGGATATTGAAAAAGAAAGCCAACGTTGGTGGCATCACAATTCCGGACTTCAAGCTCTATTACAAAGCTGTCATCATCAAGATAGCATGGTACTGGCACAAAAACAGACCCATAGATCAATGGAACAGAATAGAGAGCCCAGAAATAGGCCCTCAACTCTATAGTCAACTAATCTTCGACAAAGCAGGAAAGAATGTCCAATGGAAAAAAGACAGCCTCTTCAATAAATGGTGCTGGGAAAATTGGACAGCCACAGCAGAAAAATGAAATTGGACCATTTCCTTATCCTATCTTGTTTTTGATAGATCCTTGGTTTGTGGCTACGGAACTCCATCCAGTCTTCACATGGTGTTCTGTGTGTCTGTGTGTGTGTATGTGTGTGTGTGTGTGTCTGTATCTGTGTGTCTATGTGTCCAAATTTCCCTTTTTATAAGAAATCAGTCATACTGGATTAGGGGTCTACCTTACTCCAGTATGACCTCATCTTAACTAATTACATCTGCAATGACTCAATTTCCAAACTAGGTCACAATTTGAGGTAAAGGCAGTTAGGACTTCAAGACAGTTGGGGCGGAGGCCACAATCAATCTATATCAAAGCTCTAAATGGAGGTTTCCTTTCTTACGGAATCAGGATCCATAAGAACAGTTCTCTTAGAAAATCACTATGAGGGGTGTCTAGTTGGCTCAGTGGGTTAAAGCCTCTGCCTTCAGCTCAGGTCATGATCCCAGGGTCCTGGGATTGAGCCCCTCATCGGGCTGTCTGCTCCGTGGGGAGCCTGCTTCCTCCTCTCTCTCTGCCTGCCTCTCTGCCTACTTGTGATCTCTGTCAAATAAATAAAATAAAATAAATAAATAAAATCTTAAAAAAGAAAATCACTGTGTTCAAGGAATCATGCAAGTCCTAGAGGGAAAACAAAAGATGAATTAGATCCTAATTCTCAAGGGCCTTCCAATGAAGCTAGAGGGAGAAGACATACACAAAAGCTATCTTACAAATAAGTAGGTTATAGCTGACTTGAAAGTACACTTGAAAGGACACCTATTGCTGAAAGTGAAGACATGGAAAAAGATATCCCACACCAGTGGAAACCAAAGGGGAGCAAGGATAGTTGCATTTATATCAGACAAAATAGATTTTAAGTAAAAAACTATAATAAGAGAAAGTTATTGTATAATAATGAAGGAACCAATTCATCAAAAGGACATTAACAATTGTAAATACATATGCACCCAACATTGAGCACATGAATATATTAAGCAAATACTAACAGATCTGAATTGAGTAACAGACAACAATACCAAAATAGCAAGGGACTTCATACTCCATTTTGAACAATAGATAGCTTACCCAAACAGAAAATCCATAAGGAAATATTGAACTTAAACTACGCTTGAGACCAAACAGACCTAACAGATACACAGGACATTTCATTGAAGAGCAGTAGAATACACACTTTTCTGAAGTGTACACAGAACTTTTTCTAGGACAGATAATATTGTGAACCTACAAACAAGTCTTTTAAAAATGTAATAAGATTAAAATCATATCAACTGTCTATTCCAACCACAATGGTATGAAACTAGAAATCAATAACAGTAGGAAAGCTGGAAAATTCATAAATGTAAAATTAACAACACACTCCTGAGTGGTCAATGGATCACTAAACAAATAATAGGAAAACCAAAAATTATCTTGAAACACACAAAATTGGAAACACCACATATAAAAACCTAAGGGATATAGCAAAAGCAGTTCTAAGAGGAAAGTTTTAGCAGTAAAAACCTACATTAAAAGAAACAAGAAAAATTTCAAACAACATAAATTTACACCTCAAGGAAATAGGAAAAGAAGAAATAAGCCCAAAATGGGAAGATGGAAGGAAAGAAAGGTTAGGGTGGAGATGAAGGAAACAGAGATGAGAAAAAATAATAGAAAACAAATAAAATTAAAAGTTGATTTATTGAAAGACAAACAAAATTGACAAAGCTTTAGCCAAAAAGCTTTAGCTTTTCAACAAAGCTAAGAAAAAAAGAGAGAACTCAAGCAAGTAATGTGGGAAATGAAAGAGGTGACAGAGCAACTGATATAACAGAAATATAAAGATCTGTATTTCCCTGATGCCGAGTGATATGGAGCACTTTTTCATGTGTCTGTTGGCCATCTGGATGTCTTCTTTGCAGAAATGTCTGTTCATGTCCTCTGCCCATTTCTTTTTTTTTTTTTTTTTAAATATTTTATTTATTCGACAGAGAAAGATCACAAGTAGGCAGAGAGGCAGGCAGAGAGAGAGGAGGAAGCAGGCTCCCAGCTGAGCAGAGAGCCCGATGCGGGGCTCGATCCCAGGACCCTAGGATCATGACCTGAGCCGAAAGCAGAGGCCTTAACCCACTGAGCCACCCAGGCGCCCCTGCCCATTTCTTGATTGGATTATTTGTTCTTTGGGTGTTGAGTTTGCTAAGTTCTTCTCACAAAACAAACTGAGGGTTGCTGGGGGGAGGGGGGTTGGGAGAAGGGGGTGGGATTATGGACATTGGGGAGGGTATGTGCTTTGGTGAGTGCTGTGAAGTGTGTAAATCTGGTGATTCACAGACCTGTACCCCTGGGGATAAAAATATATGTTTATAAAAAATAAAAAATTATATATAAAAAAAAAGAAATATAAAGATCATAAAAGATTACTATGAACAATTATACATCAACAAACTGGATAACCTAGAAGCAATGGATAAATTCACATACACATACAACCGACCAAGACTAAATCATAAAGAAACAGAAAATCTGAACAGACCAACAATGAGTCAAGAAATCAAATCAGTAATCAAAAAGGCTCAAAACAAAGAAAATCACAGGACCACATGGTTTCACTGCTGAATTCAACCAAACATTTAAAGAATTAACACCAATTCTTCTAAAACTCTTTCAAAAGATTGAAGAAGAGGGGGCACTCCCAAACTCATTTTAGAGGCCAGCATTATCCTGATATCAAGGTAGACAAAGATACTGTAAGAAAAGAAACATCACAAGCCAATAACCCTGTTGAATATAGATGTAAAAATCCTTAGCAAAATACTAGTAAACCAAATTTAACAGCACATTATAAGTATCATATGCCATGATGAAAAGCAATTTATCCCTGGGAAGCAAGGAGGTTCAACATATGCAAATCAATAAATATGTTATAACATATTAACAAAGTGAAGGATAAAACTCATATGATCATTTCTATGGCAGAAAAAAAAAACAAAATTCAGCATCTCTTCATGATAAAAACTCACAACAAATTAAATATAAAAGGAATGTATCTCAATATAAGAAAAGCTATATATGACAAGCCCATAGCTAACATACTCAACAGTGAAAAGCTGAAAGCATTTCTTCTAAGATTAAGAACAAGACAAGAATTGCCCCTCTTACCACTTCTATTCAACACAATACTGGTGGTCCTCGCCAGAACAATTAGGCAAGAAAAAGAAACAAAGGCATTCATATTAGAAAGAAAGAAATAAAATTGTCTCCATTTGCAAATAATATGATCCTAATATATAGAAAACTCTAGACTCCACCAAAAAAAAGAAAAACTTAAGATGAACTCAATAAAGTTGCAGAATACAAAATCAACATACAAAAAGAAGTTGCACTTCTATACACTATAAATGAACTATTTGAAAGAGAAATTAAGAAAAAAACCCACTTACAATAGAATGAAAAACATAAAATACTTGGGAATAAATTTAACCAAGGACATGAAAGACCTATACACTGAATATTATAAGACACTGATGAAAGAAACTGAAGAAGACACAAATAAATGAAAAAATATCCCATGTTCATGGATTGGGAGAATTAATATTATTAAAATATCCATACTATACAAAAAATATACAGATTCAATTCAATCCCTATCAAAAGTCTAATGGCATTTTTTCATAGAAATAGGAAAAACAATCCTACAATCATATGGAACCACAAAAGATATAGAATATTCAAAGTAATTTGTGAGAAAGAAGAATAAAGGTTGGGCAACAGAACTCCTGATTTCAAACTATATTATATATCTATAGTAATCAAAACATTATAGCACTGTCCTAAAAACAGATACAGAGACCAATAGAACAGAATAGAGAGCCTGGAAATAAACCCACACATATATGATTAAGTAATCTTTGAGAAGGGAAACAAGAACACACAATGGAGAAAGGATGATCTCTTCAGTAAGCAGCATTAGAAAAACTGTAATCTATATCCAAAGAATGAGACTGGACCCCCATCTTACACATCTCACAGAAATTAACTGGAAATGGATTGAAGATTTAAATATAAAACATGAAGCTGTAAAACCCCTAAAAGAAAACATAGGGGAAAAGTTCTTCGACATTGGTCTGGACAGTGGTTTTTTGACGTGACACCAAAAGCACAGTCAACAACAACAAAAAAAAAACCAAAGGGGACTACAACAAGCCAAAAACTTGCACAGCAAAGGAAACAATCAACAAAATGGAAAGGCAACTTACAGAATAGGAGAACTCATTCATAAACTATATCTCATAAGGAGTTATATCTAAAATATATAAGGGGGAGTGCCTGGGTGGCTCAGTGGGTTGAAGCCTCTGCCTTCGGCTCAGGTCATGATCCTGGGGTCCTGGGATCGAGCCCCACATCAGGCTCTCTGCTCAATGGGGAGCCTGTTTCCTCCTCTCTCTCTGCCTGCCTCTCTGCCTACTTGTGCGCGCTCTCGCTCTCTCTCTGTAAAATAAATAAATAAAATCTTTACAAAAAAGTTCTTTAAAATATATAAGGAACTTATACAACTCAATAGCAAAGATAATAATCCAACCTAAAAATAGGCAATGGACCTAAGTAAACATTTTTCCCAAGAAGACATCCAAATGGCCAACTGGTACATAAAAAGATTCTCAACATCACTGATCATCAGGGAAATGCAAATCAAAACCACAATGAGATGTCACCTCATACCTGTTAGAATGGCTATTACAAAAGATAAAAAATAACAAGGGTTGGGGAGGATGTCGAAAAAAAAGAACACTTGTATACTGTTAGTGAGAATGTAAATTTATATAGCCTTTATAGAAAACATTACGGAGGTTCCTCGAAAAAATTAAAATAGAACTACCATATGAGTCAGCAATCCCACTTCTGGGAATATATCTGAAGGAAATGAAATCAGTATCTTGAAGAGAGATTTGCACTTCAATGTTCACTACAACACTATTCACAATAGCCAAGAATGGAAACAACCTAAGTGTCCATCAATGGAAGAAGGGATAAAGAAAATGTGATACATACACACACACACACACACACACACACACCCCTGAATATTATTCAGCCATAAAAAGAAAAAAATCCTGCCATTAGTGACAACATGAATGAATCTATAGGACATTATGTTACATGAAATAAGCCAGAGAAAGATAAATACAGTATGATATCCCTAACACGTGAATTTTTTTTTAAGTTGAACTCAGAACCAAAGTGGTTGCCAGGGTTTGAGAAGTGGGGAAAATGAGGAGATATTGGTTAAAAGGTATAAACATTCGGTTAAAAGATGAGTAAGTTCTGGTGATCTACTGTATAGCATGATGACTATAGTTAATGATACTGTGTTTTTGTATATAAACACTGCTAAAAGAGTGATCTTAAACATTCTTATCACACACAAAAAAAGTAACTATGTGAGGTGACAGATGGGTTCATTAACTTCATCATGGCTAATATTTCATAATATATGCATTCTCAAATGATTAGGTCCCTATGAGTATGTGTACACACACACACACACACACACACACACACACACACTTTTGTCAATAAAGCTGGAAGGAAAAAAAAAAAAGGGTTCTTCTGTCGTACTGCCTAGGATTTCTTATAACTCTACCTTTCCCTATCAGATGTCCTCTTCCAATTTGATGGTCCTCAAGAGAAACCCAAGATAGAATATATTGGGTCAGCTACCTTTGGGTTCTTTGAATCTCATACCTCTGATCTTTGTAAGAGCATGGGTTCTGAATCCTGGGCCAGATTCATGGCCCATTGATCCTACCATTATTAGAGTCTAGTAATGCTGACTCCACATTTGACCATCAAGACATCTGTTATGCATGTACATACAAGCAAGCATATACTCTAACAGCTATCTGTAAATGAACCTTTTAGTCTCAGACAGTAAAGCATCAGGGTCAAAGCCAAGCTCCACTCCTACTTAGAAGGTGTAGAGTCTAGACAAATCACCTAGGTTTTTGGTCTATTTCTTCATGTATAAAACAGGGATAATAACAATATCTATGACCTAGAATTAAAAGAAGATAAAATTAAATAATATAAAGCATTTAGCATTGTGTCTGGAATGTGGTAAGTGATCAGTAGATAGTAACTGTTAATTTCACTATTTTTATTACTGTTATTATTATACAATTATTGGTCTATCACCCTTTAATTCATCTAGACTCTCCATGAATACACTGGATAATGAATTTCATCTAAAACCCACTCACTAAAAAATATTTTGTCAAGGTGTATGCGGTTCATGGCAGCTATGATATGTTGCCATGGCCACAGCCAAGCAGTAGTTCCAATTAAAGAACCCAATCCTAAAAAAAAAAAAAAAGAAAAGAAAAGAAAAATTAAAATAAAATAAAATAAAAATAAAAAAGAACCCAATCCTAGTGACTTAAGAGATGAGTACTAAAGGGACAAGTTCCCTTTAGCAGTAATTTCTCTCTTACCTTACAAGGTTTTTGTTTGTTTGTTTGTTTGTTTAATTCCAGAAGTCTAATTAGTGCTATTATGCTAAAACCAAACACTTTTCTGTTTAATTCTCTTTAACTATAAAGACAATAGCTTTTTAAAGTAAACAGACCCTTTTCAAAACAAGCCATGTAACATCAACTAAAACACCAAAGGAGGTCTGTATACAAGGCTCCAAAAAATCAGTAGAAAAGACACTGCTTTTATAAAATAATGAGGACCTTTCCTTCACAAATGAGAAATTCACCTAAGAAGAAACAGATGAGAAATACACCTAAAATAAATATTCATTTACATTTACGTTTTCGCATTTATAATTTTTAATGTGACTTAAAATGATGAAGTATTACTGCTAAGGTTTATACCACCCAAGACATAGGATTTGGCCACACATATCAACCTGTAAAACACAGATCAAAAGCTGTAAGATGCACTTTGTTACTCTAATTCTAGGGATTTAGCCCAAGGAAATAACTATTAAGGTGCACAAAAATCTAATGAGTAGTTAAAAATGTGGCTTCTAGATATAAAACAAATTAAATTTTGTCTTCTCTACTTAATAGCCAAGTAGGCAAATTGCCTACTTGTTCTTTATCTAAATTTCCTCATCTGTTCAACAGAAAGAATGATACCTATATTTCACAGAGTTATAGGCAAAAAGAGTGAAAAAGGAACTAAAACAAACCCTTCAATACACAAAACACAATGTAAGGCCTCAAAGAACATTAGCTATTATTTGGATTGGTTGGGTAAATCATGATAGACTGATCAAATGCAATACTGTTCAGCCATTAAAAATGGTATACTATCCCCAGGTCTGTGAATCACCAGGTTTACACACTTCACAGCACTCACCAAATCACATACCCTCCCCAATGTCCATTAAAAATATATGTATATAAAAAATATATGTTTATAAAAAATAAAAAATAAAAAAATAAAAAAAAAAAAAAAAAAAAAAATGGTATACTAGAACAAACATAAGCAAACCATGGCCCGACCATGAGCCAAACTTGGTCAACTGCCTGTTTTTGAAAATAAAGTTTTATTGGAACATAGCCACACTCATTCATTTTCATATCTCACTACAAGAGCAGAGTTAAGTAGCTGAAACAGAAACTGGATGTTCCACATAGCCTCAAATATTTACTATGTGACCCTTTACAGAGAAAGTTTGTTGACATCAGATCTAGAGGAGTATTTGCTATTGTGGGAACATGTTCTCAACCTATTAAGTGACAAGAAGTTTTCCAATGGCAAGTATGATACATTTACATTTTTTTTAAGATTTTATTTATTTATTTGATGGACAGAGATCACAAGCAGGCAGAGAGGCAGGCAGAGAGAGAGAGGTAGGGAAGCGGCTCCCCACTGAGCAGAGAGCCTGATGTGGGGCTCTATTCAGGGATCCTGAGATCATGACCTGAGCTGAAGGCAGAGGCTTGACCCACTGAGCCACCCAAGTGCCCCAATACATTTATATTTTTGCTGAAATGTGTATAGGAAAGAAAAAGTGTGAAGTAGGTATTATATTAAAAATTGACTATAGTTCTCTGAGCAAGGGGTCTATACATTTTATTTCCTTCTTTGTGTTTACCTATAATTTGTAATTTTGTATAGTAAACATGAATCATTTCTGCAATAAAAAATGTTAAAGACACTAAGAAGGAAAGAAGCTATTTTAATTGTGACATAGAAGGAGAACAAGGAACTCATTTAATAGTAAAGCAAGATGGAAAGATATTTTTAATTAGTGAGAGAAATATGGGTTTGTAATCTTCATTTCTTCTCCTTCTCTCTTACAGATAGGAATGTGAAAAGTGGGGAGAGAGCAAAGAAAGAAAGCAAGGAGGGAAATGTGACAGCAGAGTTGTTACACGATGTGGACAGCCGCCACGCTCAATAATTCCTAAGATAAATAAGTTTGCAAAGCTCGGAGAGATGCTACCCATCTTTGCAGCAAAGACTGAGTTACACAATCCAGCCAGTACAAGAAGTCATGTGGTAGCAAATCTCATCTGGGAAAGATAAGAGGATGTTTCAGGAATGCTTATCAACAGGCCTGCCCACTGAACATTTGTTTATTGCCTACCTGGTGGCCAGCATTTACAATATCATAGGGTGGCAAACACAAAAGGCGGCACATACAAAAATAAACATGTTTATGTGGAAAGGAGGGTGAGTGTTGTGTCCTGTCGAGAAGAATCATGTGCCGGTTTTTACTCAGACACTAACTGGATGAAGGACGGAACACCAACCGCCGAGTTCCAGAGGGAGAACACTCTGTGAGCTTCTACCTGTTGAATCTGCAGTCAGTAAGGAGGGTTCAAACCGAGATGTCCTTTGGCAGCTGGACACAGGCATTTGGAGTTTGGAAAGGAGATAGTATTTTGAGGACTCTATAAATCAGTGTATGCAGAGCATGACGTTGCCCCTGGACTGCGTGCAGAAGAGAAGGGGCCAAGGACTCACAGGGTGGGCAGAGATGGAGACTGAGAAAGAATGTGTAGGGACTGGAGCAAAACCAGGACAGAGTGCTTGTTAAATGCACGCAAGAACCATCTCCACTATTTAAAACTTGCTGGAAAATGAGCTCTTTTAATAACTTGTGCAGCTGTAGCAGCAGTTGTGATTAATGCTATATTCCTAAGTCCCAAAGAACACAAACCTGCTCTGAAAGTGTGTTTTCCCACAATTTTTCAGCCTTTTTCTGAGCAGAATACATGCATTATACCTTTCTTCATGTGGCGCCATGTGGTAAGAGGACCATGAACGGCCATCCATTACTGGTTTGCTTTGGTTTGGTTTGGGGCTGATATGGTGATGAGGAAGAGGAAGAGATTGAGCACTACACTGTACCCAGCAGAGTCCTAATTTTAGGGTAATGACCCAAAATACCTAGGATGTAAAATTTGTCTTTTAAGATCTGTTGGTGACCACCAAGAGGATGAACCCAAGTACCATATGCCTAGACTGTAGCACTGCCCTCTGCTAAAATTGATTTGAGTGGCATGGCTCTATGGCTGAAGGCCTGGGAAATACTATTTCCCAGGACACCAGACCACAGGGTCAGAAGGTCTGGCTCTGCCACTAAAGGGTGGGTGACCCCACACAAGCCTCAGTTTCCTCATTTACAAAGTTCAGATAAATAGCATCTCAGGACTTCCACATACATTATATGAAGGGTATAGAGAGCTGGAAGAAACTATAAAATGGAAGGTAACATTTTTTTCCAAATTTATTGAGGTATAGCTGACAAATAAAACTGTACATACATAAAATACCTAAAAATCATGATTTGATATACATTTTGAAATATTTGCCACAACAAAGTTAATTAACATGTACATTTATCACGTCACATAGCTACCTCTGTGTGCGTGTGTGGTGAGAATCTTAAGATGTACTCTACTAGCAAATTTCAAGTACACAATATAGTATTATTAACTATAGTCACCATGTTGTACCCTTGATCCTCAGAACTTACTCAACTTATAACAGAAAGTTTGTACCCTTTGACCCATATCTCCCCTACCCCTAGCTCCTGGCAACCACATTTTCTCTCTGGTCCTAGGAGCTCATTTTTACTTTTTTTGGATTCCATGTGTAAATGAAATAATACAGTACTTGTCTTTCTCTGTCAGGCTTATTTCACTCAAAATAATGTCCTGTACGTTCTTCGGTGTCATTCCTAAAATGACAAGAGTTTTCATCTTTTTTATGCCTGAGTCAAATTCTACTGTATATACATCCCAATTTTCTTCATCTATTCATCTACTGACAAACATGTGGGCTGTTTCCATATCTTGGCTACTGTGAATGTAAATCAAGACCACAGTGAGATGTCACATCATACCTGTCAGAATGGCCTCTATCAAAAAGACAAGACATAACAAGTGTTGGTGAGGATGAGAAGAAAAGGGAATCCTTATTCACAGCTGGTGGCAATGTAGGTTGGGGCAGCCCCTGTGGAAAATAGCATGGAGGTTCAGAAAATGAAAACAGAATTAGCATATGATCCAGCAATCCCAATTCTGGGTGTCTAGCCGAAAGCAACAAAGTCAGTATCCCTAAAGGATCTGTGTGCCATGTTGTGCACTATTCCCAGGAGTCAAGATCCCACAACAACCAAAGTGATGGAAGTTACTATTATCACTGAGTACCATAACTCAGTGATTCAAACATTTTGTCCATGAGATTGTGATACTCCTGCTCTCACAGAGAAAAGACCAGAACGAAGCAGCTTCCCAAGTGGCTGGCCTGCTCCTTGAGGGCTTGTGAAGAGAGCACAGGCAGTAAAGAAGTGGCCTCACACTTAGAGCGGCACCGCAGGCACAGGCTTTCCCACCGCGAGCCCCTTTCCACCCAGGCAGAGTGGGAATAGCACCCGGGCTCCTGCAGAGGTGCTGTCAGTGTGAGCCACCATGTGCCAAAGCACTGGCCCGATGCCTGGACAAAGTGGGTCCTGGAGAAGCGAGAGCCATTTGGACACTGCATCTGAAACGTAGGTAGCTGGCACTTATCCTACTGGGATATTTCAGAACACACAGCCCAACACTTCCAGCAGCTCAATATGCTCTTCTTCATTTAAAAAAAAAAAAAAAAAGAAAGAAAGAAAGAAAGAAACAACAAACAATCAACCAAATAAATCTCTTCATAAAGTACTGGAATAAACTCTGTGACCCCTCCGTAAAGGAGACACACTATTCAAGGAGTGAATGGCAGGATCTGTGTATTATTTATAGCATCCTGTGAATATAACTGCTTTCCGGGTTAACTTATATATATATACCCATTCTCCAGCTAGACTCCTGTGGGTTCCTAGAAATGAGTTCCCACTGGGCAGAATCACTGGGTCTTGGTTCCTATGGAAATATTATCCCAACAAGGAAATTTGCGGAGGCTTTTTCATTCTCCCCCCACCCCACAAGTCCTCATGAGCTGAGGCTACAAAATTCTCTGTAAGAGGCCAGTTAGTAAATATTTCAGGCTTGGTCAGTCACATGGTCAACGTCTGCCACAACCACTCAACTCCTCCGTGGTCGCTACGGACAACTAATACACGAGCGGTGTGGTTGTGTTTCTGTAAATCATGATTTATGAACACTGAAATTTGAATTTTACGTAATTTTCACACATCATGGAATAGTGCTTCTTTTTTTAATTTGTTTCAACCATTTCAAAATGTGAAAACCACCCTTGGCTCAAGCACTATACAAGAACTGATATGGGGATGTGTTAGGTCCAAGGGCAAGTAGTTGACTGAACTCTGCCCTAAAATCTTAACATGTCATCGGCTACAGTAGATTTTGTTTTCAACTACTGACCTCTCCTTCCCCAGAAGGCAGTGAAAGTAGTCATATTAACCAATCCTTTCAGAAAGAAAAAGCTCACTCCCAACCCTTGCTAACAATTAGGCTTTATTGTCTGTTTCCTTGACTAGCTCTTTGGAGGGGCTCATCTGCCTTGAGTCATTTTAACACCAGGCTCCTGTGGCTTTGTGCCTATATAGCCAACACCATCACCTGTGCACCTTTGGTCTGCCCTTATGTGTTGTGACTTACCAGAACGTGAAAAATGGTGAAAAGAGAGGCCTCAGGAGAGCTGGCAAGCAGACTGGCACATTCCTAAGCTAAGAAGACTGAATTTTCCCATGCTCTCTTATTGCTTAAAAAAGAACATAAGATCATGGTATTCTATCATACTCTCTGGCCAGCCATGAGTAAAGTGTTTACTCACTGTATTGTTCAGTACCACAGTTTGTATATATTCTAAAATATAAAATAACTAGAGATGAACATTCCCATAGGAAAGCCACCATTAGGAGTCTAGAATAAAGGAGCTTTCCCTTCATTTATTTAGAATGCCTCTGCTTGGGGGGCACCTGGGTGACTCAGTCTGTTGAGTATCTGACTCGTGATCTCAGCTCCAGTCTTGATCTCACAATCATGAGTTCAAGCTCCATGCTGGGTGTGAAGCCTACTTAAAAAAAAAAAAAAAAAAATGCATCTGCTTGGTCACTTCCCCTCAATGCCCTATGAAGAGCCTAAGATAAGCACCCAGTAAGGAAGCAAGGAAGGTCTTTAACTAAGACACCCACCCCTGTCCTTGCTGCCAGTCACTGAAAGGCTCTTCTTTCCTGTCTTCATAGGGATATTAGCAAGTACAAACGGATATCCTAGACTTAATTTGGGTTGCCATACATCTACCACCCCAAACACTGAAAGAAAAAACCAAGCCTTCAGCACACCCTCTCTGTAGCTATGAAAAACAGATAAAATTCCAGAAATTATTTTTCCTTCCCTTTTCTAAGATAGCGTAGTAGCCAGAATAAAGCCCTCCTCCCTGTCAAGATGTCCACATCCTAACTCCCCAAACCTGTGAATATGCTGCCTCACACAGCAAAAAGGACTTTGCAAGTGTGAGTAAGTTAAGGATTTCGAGATGCGGAGGTTACCCTGGATTTTCTGGGAGGGCTCCATGTGATCACAGGTTCCTATAAGAGGGATGTAAAATGGGCAGAGTCAGAGAAGAAGACACGATAGCCGAAGGAGGTCAGAGAGACGCAGGGTCATGAGTTGAAAAATGTAGGCAGCTTCTAGAAAAACAAAGGAAATGGGTTTTCCCCTGGAGCCTCCAGAAGGAATACAGCCCTGCCAAATCATTGGAGAATTCTGACCTCCGGGACCGTAAGAGAATAAATCTGTTTTGCTTTAAACCCCTAATTTTATGGTACTTTGTTACAGCAGCCATAGGAAACTAATACTAGCAGCTGCTAAAAATGTCCCAGATAAAATGTAGTTCCTTACAAGCCAGCCACTTTCTCTCACTCCACTTAACCCTGAAGAATGACAAGAAACTTCTACCCCTCACTCACGCAGGGCCCCTAAACTCCAGAACTACCGAATGCTTAGATAAAACGCGATATTAAAGGGAGGGTTGAAGGGTGAGTGGGCAGCAAGAGAACACCGCAGTCATATACAAAAAGCATTATCCGGGAGAGCTGCAAAGGATGAGATAGAAATGGAATGTGCCTTATTTATAGCAAAGCCTGCCTCCCCTCGCAAGTGTGTGACAGAAGAGCTGTTTTAAAGTTTTATTCTTCAAACTTGGCTGTGGAACTTGGCTGCATCTCAGAACTGTGCTTTTGTATTTAGCTTTAAAATATAAGAAGCAACCCCATGGCTAAACTGGAGGCAGAGGTGGTGCGGGCAGGAAAAATGCAGGGGGTGGGGAGTGGAGAGAGGTTGAAACATTATTCTTATTGAGTTAGTCGCTTAAGAAAAACAAATAGAGAATAAAATAGCAAGCGGCTTGGAAAAATGCCAAGTTGGAAATTTCTCAATACCCAGGCGTTGAGGCTCTCCAGAGAAGGGTGGGGCTGCAAAGCCAGTCGGACATTAGGGTAGGGATCTGGTTTCGAGGTAGAGAGCAGAGAATACTCTAGCCCTAATTATTAGAGATCCCCTGCCTGGCTTGCTTGCTGGCTTGCTTGCTGGCTTGCTTGCTTTTTTAATTTATGTTTTAGAGAGAGAGAGAGAGCATGAGTTGGGGGGAAGGGCTGAGGGAGAGAAAGAAGCCAGCTCTGCACTGAGCAGGGAGCCTGATGCGGGACTAGATCCCAGGACTCCGGGAGTGTGACCTGAGGTGAAGGTAGATGCTTAACTGACTGAGCCATCCAGGTGCCCCTCTCACCCTCTTTCTTTCTTTCTTTTCTTTTTTTTTTTTTTAATTTCTTTTCAGCGTAACAGTATTCATTGTTTTTGCACCACACCCAATGCTCCATGCAATCCGTGCCCTCCCTAATACCCACCACCCGGTTCCCCCAACCTCCCACCCCCTGCCCCTTCAAGACCTTCAGGTTGTTTTTCAGAGTCCATAGTCTCTCATGGTTCACCTCCCCTTCCAATTTCCCTCAACTCCCTTCTCCTCTCCATCTCCCCATGTCCTCCATGCTATTTATTATGCTCCACAAATAAGTGAAATCATATGATAATTGACTCTCTCTGCTTGACTTATTTCACTCAGCATAATCTCTCCCAATCCCATCCATGTTGCTACAAAAGTTGGGTATTTATCCTTACTGATGGAGGCATACTACTCCATAGTGTATATGGACTACATCTTCCTTATCCATTTCTTTCTTTCTTTTTAATTTATTTTTTATTTGACAGACAGAGATCACAAATAGGCAGAGAAGCTGGCAGAGAGAGAAGAGGAAGCAGGCTCCCTGCTGAGCAGAGAGCCGGATGTGGGGCTCGATCCCAGGACCCTGAGATCATGACTGAGCCAAAGGCAGAGGCTTAACCCACTGAGCCATCCAAGCACCCCTCTCATCCCCTTTCTTAAGTTCAATGAACACTGACAGCAATCCGGGGAAGGCCAGCCTATCTTTCCTCCTGGAAAACAAGATATCAGGAGTCATGATGCAGGTCATGCCCTCTGACCTAGAAATTCTAAATTTTGCTATTAATAACAAGGAACTGAATAAATTACAGTATGTTATCTACTTGTAATACAATATAATCTTTAAAACTTAAGATCATGATGACATATTGTGGCACAGATTAATGCTTAGGATATGGTAGAAACACATAAAATAGTATATATGCCATGATTACCCACTAGGCTAATAATATATGTTAATTTTTAAGTTTTTAATTGAAATATAATTAACCTGTATCACATTACTTTCAGACATACAATATAGCTATTCAACAGTTCTAGACATTGCTCAATAAGATAATTTTTTTTAAGATTTTATTTATTTATTTGACAGAGAGAGATCACAAGTAAACAGAGAGGCAGGCAGAGAGAGAGAGAGGGAAGCAGACTCCCTGCTGAGCAGAGAGCCTGATGCGGGACTCGACCCTGACCCAAGCCGAAGGCAGTGGCTTAACCCACTGAGCCACCCAGGCACCCAAGGTAAGTGTACTTTTAGTCCCCTCTATCTATTTTATCCATTTACTTGCCTCCCCTCTGGTAAATACCAGTTTGTTCTCTATATTAGAGTCCATTTTGTCTGTCTCTCTTTTTCTTTAAATATTTTATTTATTTATTTGATGGAGAGATAGAAAGCACAATTAGGCAGAGAAGCAGGCAGAGGGAAAGGGAGAAGCAGACTCCCTGCTGATCAGGGAGCCCAACGTGGGGCTCGATCCCAGGACCCTGGGATCATGACCTGAGCTGAAGACAGACGCATAACTGACAGAGCCCCCAAGGCGCCCTCTTTTCTGTTAACAAGTTTTGTTTCTTAAATTCCACATATGAGTGAAATCATATATTTGTGTGACTTATTTCCTTAGCATTATACTCTGTAGGTCCATCCATATTGTTGCAAATAGCAAGATTTTATTCTATTTTATGGCTTAGTAATATTCTGTCATATTCCTATATATATAAATACCGCATCTTCTTTAGCCAAATAATGGATGGACATTTGGGTTGCTTCCATATCTTGGCTATTGCAATAATGCTGCAATAAACATGGGGGTGCACATATCTTTTCAAACTAGTGTTCTCCTTTTCTTTGGGTAAATATCCAGTAGAGGAATTACTAGATCATATAGTAATTCTATTTTTAATTTTCTGAGGAACCTCCATACCTTTTTCCACAGTGGCTGTACTAGTTTGTATTCCTATCAGGAGCACACAGGGTTCCTTTTTATCCACATCCTTGTCGACACTTGTTACTTCTTGGTTATGAGTCTAGCTATTCTGTTAGGTGTAAAGTGATACCTCATTGTGGTTTTAATTTGTATTTTCCTGATGATGAGTGACATTAATCATCTTTTCATGTGTCTGTTGGCCATCTGTATGTCTTTGGAAAATGTCTATTCAGGCCCTCGGCCCATAAAGGATTTTTGTTATGTTGTATGACTTCTACATACATTTTGGATAACAACCCCTTATCGAATATATCATTTGTAAATATCTTCTTCCATTCAGTCAGCTGTCTTTTTTGTTTTGTTGATGGTTTCCTTCATTGTGCGAAAACTCTTTATTTGGGTATAGTCCCAATAGTTTAATTTTACTTTTGTTTCCCTTGCCTGAGGAGACATATCTAGAAAAATGTTTCTAGAACTCTCAATGAAACTATTGCCTATATTTTCTTCCAGGAGTTTTATGGTTTCAGTTCTCACACTTAAGTCTTCAATCCACTTTGAGTTTATTTTTGAATATGGTGGAAGAAAGTGGTCCAGTTTCATCCTTTTGCATGCAGCTGTCCATTTTCCCAGCATCATTTACTGAAGAGACCAACTTTCCCATTGTACATTCTTGCCTCTTTTGTCATAGATTAATTGGCCACATCATTGTGGGTTTATTTCTGGTTTCTATATTCTGTTCTATCGATCTATGTGTTTGTTTTTGTTCCAGTACCATACTGTTTTGATTACTACAGCTTTATAATACCCTGAAGTTTGGAACTTTGATACCTCCAGCTTTATTCTTCTTTTTCAAGATTGCTTTGGCTATTCAGGGTAGCCCTGAATATTATATATTATATATGTGTTAATATATACTTATATAAAATAAAAGCCTGGAAGGAAATAGACCAAAATGTTAGCTGTAGCCATATTTGCATGGTAGGAATATGTGAGGTTTTTTTTCTATAGTTCATATGTTCTTTTGAAAATGAATTATTACTTTTAAAATGGAAAACAATGAATTTTTAAAAGGAAAGAAAGAAAATCAGTCAGCAGAAAGCTCATTACCAATATTTTACCAGGTGAGCTTCAGAACTAAAAATGTTTAGTATTTTCTTATTTCAGGTTCTCCATACGAAGAATAAGGCTATTATTACGCCAGGCACAGCTCCTAGATTTAGTGTAATAAAATACATTGCCTCCTACGTACATCTATGTTTTCTTATCACCAACCTTTGCTTTCAACAACTCCCATCACCTAGAATCATTTCTTGGCTTTTCCTCCAGAACAAAATCCTCCCCTTTCTTAAAGATGCAATTCAAGTCATTTCTCTTGAAATTCCTTCCTCCTCTGTAAGCTCACCAAACTTCCTATAATCAATTGCAAACAACTTTGAGATCTCCTTTGTTTTTTTCTACATAATTTAATTTCTTTAAAAAAAATTACAAACTTTAGGATAATGTAAACCCAGATTCAAATCTCAATACCAGTCATTTACTCCTTCTGATCCTGTTTCCTTGCATGTAATATAGGAGGACCACTGCTTGCCTAACAAGCCATTTTGGTGGTTACATGATTCAGTGTGTGTGCAGTACTCAGCACAGTAGCCAGTATACAGTGGATAGTCAATAAATCCCTACTATCTTCCTTAATCTTACATCAGCAGATCTACATTAAAGAAAATACAGAAGGTAATTCTCCAGACAAAAAAAATAATAATAATCCCAGAGCTAAGCACAGAGATGTAGAAAATAATAAAGCAAAGAAAACAATAATTTTTTAGTAAATTTACACAACCATTATATTTAGCAAAGAAAAAAAAAATTTTACAAAAGTGGCCAAGTCCAGTAGGGTTTTTAAAGTAAGGAATATTCAATCAGACCATATTCCAGGATGTCAAGAAGCATCTTCTTTTCAAGGCAATTAACAGGGCCCCCAGTAACCTAACTGGGGGGTTCATTCCAAATATAAGTCCTATTTCCTATGATTATTTAATTCATTTTCAACAAATATTTGATTGATTGATATCTTTTGATGTTATTTACCACAGAGGTATGAATATTCTTTTGGTGTGAATGTGTGTCTTTATCTATATGTCTACCTCATATATTTTTTTCCATTCCCTTACTGTAATACATTTTTAGAAGTAAGAATGCAGATCAAAAGACTTGTCCATTTTCAGTTTTGATTTCTATTGGCAATAATGTTTTTTAAAAATAATGATCCTATCCCACAATGGCTGAAACACTTATTTTCCCTTCACAGATATCTGTAGACTTGTAGTTTTTCTTGCTCAAAATCCTGAGAATGAGGACTTCACTCTATGGCCATTCAAGTTCTCCATAGTGTAGGAATACCACAAAGGAGTGTCAATAGTGAGAATAATAAATTGCCAAAATGTAAAATCTTAGACTCTTTGAAATGAAATGAGGGGGGAATGATGGGGAAAAAATGAAATGAAGCCTTGAGCACACCAAAGGCTTTCCAAATTAGAAAGCTATACTCATGGAAACACATCATATTAACCCACACTGAGCTATTCTCGACACTAAAAATACCCTCCCTTTCATCTGCAGACACTGATAGCACTGGTCGGGGACTTGCCCACACTCCCGTCTCTTGCCAACCAAGATAATGTGATGGGGAGCTTTTCCTCTGACAATTCTAATCCTAGGGGAAAAGAAAAACAGAACAGTTTTTCCTAAGGCAATAAAAAACCTTCAAAATACTTAATGAAAGGAATCTTAAAATTCGGATTGAATGGTTAAATTAGTTACCCAGAATACTCTCTGAAGTTAGTCCTTGGGAAAAGAGAAAAGAAGCCCTAAATGTTCAAGACTAAAAAAGCATTTTGTTTGAAACACACTGACTTGTCTGACTTTCCAAAGTTTTACTTGGGTTAACTTTTTTTTTTTTTATAATTTTTTATTTTTTATAAACATATATTTTTATAAATGAAAGAAAATGGGACTTGGGTTAACTTTTTAAAGAAAATTTAAAAGAAAACAGAGAAGGCTAATTAAAAGAATATATAGGTAAGGAAATGTGGATGTCTTTATTTTAGATTACGAAAGCCCTGGCATGTTGGAGCTGAAAATACTTTCAAAGTCCCCCAGCCTATAGAACCCTTCACTTTGCAAATGGCGGAACTAGACTTGAAACCGAAACGACTTGTGTGCAGCCCAAAGTCAGCTAGTGGTGCAACCAGAATCGATCCAGAGACACCCTGGCCCAGTTACACACTCCTTCCATGACACTTGACTTCTCTGCACACAAGGAGGAGAAGGGCAGGCAACTCAGCTCTACAGTTACTTGGTTCAAAATTTTGTTGCTTCCAGGAGATCTTCTGATATTTCCCAGGTGTAACCTGGTGAAAAGATACCTCCTTATTCCCCTCAGATTCGCCCTACATCTCACTGGTCACCCAACCCAGTCGGTTGTACCTCCAAAACATCTCTCAAGCCCATCCCTTCATCTACATTACCACTGCCATTGACAGGGATGTCATTTTGTCCTCACCCAAATTTCAGTAAAATCACCAAACTATTCTTCCCACTAATCTTACCATCTCTCTCATATGCTCTCTGTACAAGTGTGTTCTCCATACTGATCGCATGACTTCCTGGCTTCAAGTTCTCTCATGCTCACTTTCTTTATGAAGAAAAACAAGGTTTTAGTGGCTTTCCTTTGCTTTAGGGTTAATACCTGCATGAGTCAGAGACTCATCAGGAAACAGAGGGCACACATAAGACAATCCAAGAAAGGTTTATTTCCAAAAGGACCAAGTATAAGGAAGTGGCAGAGAATGGGAGAACCACAAGGGAACACTCAGAAGCCTCTGACTTGTGTGTAAACCCGTCACTTTGCAGTTGACCTCGTCACCTGCTCCTAACAGAAAGGATATAGAAAGTTATGTCCAAGATTGGGTTTTAAAAGATTGAAACTCCCACTACCACCCCCTCCCTTCTGCCTCTTCTTCCTTGCTCACTCTGATGAAACAAGCTGCCTTGTTGTAAGCTACCCTGTGGAGAAACACATGTGCTAAGAAGCCAAGAGTGGCTCTAATCAACAGTTAGTGAGGAACGGAGGCCATCACTCCCACAGCATTTGGGGAAGTGAATCCAGCCAACAACCCCATGAGTAAGGTTGGAGTGGGCCTTTCCTCAGGTGAGCCTTCAGAGAAAAGTGCAATTCTAGCCAACATCTTGACTGTGGGCCTTGTGAGAGGCACTGCCCCAGAGGACCCACCTAAGATTAATGACCCATGGAAACTACGACATAGTAAAGGTTGTGCTTAAGCCAATTAACCCCATTACATATTTGGGGTATTAATTATACAGCAATAGAGACTATACAAATGGCAGTCACCCAGATCCCCAAAAAAGATGAGGAGAAGAAAAGAGTACTTGAACCCAGAGGAGAACAGTCTGACCTGGAAGAAACCATGACTTTCAGTCAAGGGGCACAGGCAGTGCAAGACTCTACAGAGAGGGAGCCATGGGAAGGAACACCCTGGCTTTGCTCTTTTCCCTCTCTCCCATCTCTCCCCAGGCTTCTACTGACCAAACTTCATTCAAAGCCAGAGATTCCAAGAGCCCTGCAGATGAGTCTACCTAAGAGTTGTTCTAAGGGAACAACCTTAGAAGGTGGGGGCCGCGAGAGGGGGCAGAATGTGGATGTGCAGGTGCAAAAGGAAGATACCTGCATAATGTCCTAAATCTTTGGAAATATATGTAAGGTCTTTTGTGAACCAGCCGTAATCTCCCCAGGCAACTTTATTTCTAACCTCCATCACATATACGTAGCTCCAAGAAAACAGCCACTTGAAGTTCCCAGAACTCAGTTTATAACATCACAGCTTTGTGCCTTTCCATGTGGTAGTAGTCTTTCTGCCTCCCACGCTGCTTTTTCCCCTTCTCTGCCAGGTTAATTCCTATTCATCTTTCACAGATTAAGGCAGGTGCCAAATCCTCTGGATGTCTGCTATGACATCATCATTCTCTCTTGATATGGACTTCGTGACCCTTCTGCCTCCTTCCACATTCCTCAGCTCACCTCTACCAAGGGCCTCTTGTAATTGCCTAGTTACCCATCACTGACCCGTTAGCCTACGGGTTTTGTCAGGGCACAGACTTCATCTTGCATTCCTAGCATCTGGCATGCAAATGACACTCAATGCATATTTGCTGATTAAATTATTGCTAATCCCCCACTATGCCTTGGTCATCAGGATCTAGAGGTTCCCTGTCTCTCAGTTGTGCTGGCCACTACCACTGCCTTCTGTGAATCCCAAAACAATGTCCTAGTCTCGGCTTGCTCATCAGGCCTGCTTCTTCCAGGGTAGATTCCCCACCCCCCCCCGCCTTCTTGCTGCATACCACTGCCTGTGTAACTAAAATAGTACTACATTTACTTTTTGGAAATATGCCTAAAGCAACTTTTGCCCAGGACTGCAAGGGTCCTAGAACATTAGGGAAAGTGACCTTGGAGTATCAGGGCAACACAAAGGCAAGACCCAAATTCCAGCAGAGAAGGAATAAATAACTGGAAACTAACAAGGGAAGAAAGCCAGCAATGACACACAAGAACACTGGACTTGTCTTCTTTCTCTAAGACGTCCAATTCATCCTTAACACTCTGTGTTACTGACAGCATCCAGTGCTACTATTTAAACACTGTTCCTGCTATCTGTCTAATGCACAATCAGTACCACCAAGTAGACATGTACGAACGTCTTAAATGTTACTCATGAGCCAAAGAAACAGGTCACCACCAAGAAAATACTTTAACTGTTGAATATTAAATCATTACAAGCACAGTTTTTCTTTTGATGCCTAACTACATTAGGTCTTATCTCAATCCAGCGTAAGTTATGCAAGACTGTTTAAAATATTTCCAGAAAAGTTCAAAGACCCTTAAAGCACATCGGCAGGCTCACAACATTGTTTTGACATCCGGGAAGTTTATTAACTTCTAATGACGGAAAACTTACAGAATGACACTTGTAAATCATTGCAGAAATGCGTGTTTACAGTATTCAGTCCAGTTGCCTCATTTAACAGAAAAAGAAATGAAGCCAAAGTAATATTTAATTTATTACGTTGATGGGTTGCTGGGTACACAGGGTTCACTTTATCATGCTTATTTCTACTTTATGTGGACACTGAATATATTCTTTTTGTGTCAGAAGTATTTTGTGTAGGGAAGGAAAGAGGAAAAGAAAGGAGAGAGGGGGAAGTCAAAACAAGAAACAGAGCTAGGAAAATGAAGTTGCCCATCCAGAGTACCAAAGCAGTGAGTGTGGGGGCTGGGGCCAGACATCCAGAGCTCTCTGCTCCCTGTCTGGCATATTCCATCACACTGTACTGCCTCCTGACCCAAGTCTGGGTCAAGTTAAGCTACAATTTTCTCCGTCCAACTACCATCTAATTGCCCAGAGTTCTACGAAATCAAATTACCAGTCCAGTTGGCAATTTCTCAAGAGACATTATTAACACCACTCAGAGAACTAAACAAAATCAGAACGCAACCTACTTGTACTCAAAAGAATTCTGAGTTTATTAAAGAAAGTAAACATTTTAGAGAATTTTTACCCAAAATACAAGAGTACCAGCAAGCAGAAGGATGCTTTAGCATTACAAATGTTCAAAGTTCACCCAAGTCAAGTCTCTGAGAATAAGGGTGAGAAAAGCAAAGATCTGCTGCATAGTATTTTCATTTATTTAATTCATCCCATGTCTGTTGAGCCCCAACTATGTGGCAGTGGTAATCTGCTGTTGATAACGTGGTGGTGGAAAAGACAGTAACGGGGTAGTCAGGCTACCTGGACACAATCATGGCTTCACTGGGAAACTGCTGAGTAACCTTATGCAAGTTACACACTCTCTCCATCCTTCAGTTTGCTCATCTGAATGAGGGTGTTACAAGTAAATCCTTCACTTGTAAGTCTATGTGACAGGAGACTGGTTCTTCTACATTTGAGAGATCTATAAATAATTATAAGCTCAAAACCCCACTTCAAAACACCAACTTTCCCATTACTTTGCCATGCATACGCTACCTGAATATTGTAAAATATATCAATAAGTGTGTTTCAAACTCAGATTCTCCTGAGAAGTGTTTAAAACTAGATTCCCAGGGTGTGTCTGAACGGCTGAGTTGGTTAAGTGTCTGCCTTTGGCTCAGGTCCTGCTCTCAGGGTCCTGGGATTGGCCAGTGTCAAGTTCGGTGGGCTGTCTTCTCCCTCTCCCTCTGCCCTGCCCCCCTCCCTGCTCATTCATTCTCTCTTTCTCTCTCTCTCTCTCTCAAATAAATAAAATCTTTTTAAAAATTAAAAAATAAAAAATAAAATAAGACTCAGATTCCCAGGACCTAGTTCAGTCCTATGAAACAAATATATCTTGGTTATATTTGGGGATCCTTTGGGGATCAATATTTTTATAAAACACCCCTAAATGATCTGATATTCAGCCAAGTTCAAATATCATCCCTACATTGGACAATTCAATGACCCAGGATCTTTTGGATGTGAGAATATAAAAAAGGTTATCAGGGTCTGGGTGACTTAATGAATAATTAAATTTTTCTCTTAAATAGATTTTTAATGTGACCAATACATTTTTCATACATACCTCCAACCCCAGATGTGAATGTGAAGGATGAAAAACTAAATTAGAAAGTCTGTTCAACTCAATAAATAAATCATGCCTTGGGAAAGTACAACTTCTCACAGCTAATGACACAGAAAACATGAAAAGAAAATGAAGAAGATCCTGAGAGTGTAGGCTTAAGAAACCCACCCATCATTACTCATATGTCAGAAGGTTACCATCCTAAATGGCATTTAAAAGTCACAACAACATCATGGACACAATCATCCCACTTATTACTTGGAAGTTTACCCGAAAGCTCCTTTTCTCTAGATTTAGCTTTTTAAATGTCAGTGTTTGAATCAACACAACACAGTCCAAGCAAAAACTTCACACTAAAAACATCTGACATGAGTAAGAAACAACAAACAAGAGAATGAAAACAACAAGAGCAACACTATTTGCACAATTTTTAATGCAAGTTTCTGTTGTAGACCTCTAAAAAAGTTTGGTTTTAAGAGCTTACAACCTTGAAAAAACCATTACAGAAGAGGACTTCCACAACATTTGTTTTGGATTCACCCTGATTTCAAGGTTTAATCTTTACTGACATCTTGAAGATAGTGTCCTGCAATATTGGTTGTATTGGTTGTAGCCAATGGCTGGTCTACAGCACTGCTTTGAGTAGAGAACTAGGTAAATAACCCATAGTTGAAACAGAACCGTGATTTAGTGGAATTAACTAGGTTTAAATTACTCCAGGTCCTAGACCCATACTAAACGATGCCTCTTTCTCATAGATCAAACAGATGCAATATCCCTTTTACAGCAATTAACTAACATAGCAAATAACATGAACACAAGCACACCACACACGTTTGTCGTAAGTAAGCTAGATCTATTTCCAATATAGAAAGCAAATGGCCAGTAGTCATATCTCTGAAGAACTACAGCAATCGACAACTTTGTATCTAAATTAAACCAAAAAAAAGTCCCCCTCCTACCATCCAAAAATTAAAAATCAAGTTCCCACAAACGAGAAGGAAGTTTTCCTTTCAATATAATATCAAACATCTATAATACCCAAAAGGTGTTTGGTGGCCCACCATGACCTTGACCTTTCCTACCAACCTTTAACAACCCATTGGTTTACGATCTCCTGAATAATATAAAAATTACTGAATTTAAATTAAAAAAATTATATTGCTCTCCTGTGTCTTCAAAAAGCAATTCTCGGGGCACCTGGGTGGCTCAGTGTGTTAAAGGCTCTGCCTTCAGCTCAGGTCATGATCCCAGGGTCCTGGGATCGGGCCCCGCATCGGCTTCTCTGCTCAGCAGGGATCCTGCTTCCCTTCCTCTCTCTCTGCCTGCCTCTCTGCCTACTAGTGATCTCTGTCTGTCAAATAAATAAATAATATCTTAAAAATAAAAAACAATTCACTGTATAAACATACTTTAATCAACTTATTAATAGTATCAACATGTATACATTTTATAATTTAGTTCCTCTCCAAATGACACTGTCTTTATAAGACCTCAAGATAAAAGAAAAGCATTCATTATGGGCTACCTCCATGCAAAGTAAGATGTGAAATACCTCATTTACTTATTTACTCTTCATAATGACCTTACGAGGCAGTATCCTTCCTCCCACCTTTTATTTTTCTTTTTAAAAATGAAGAAACTGAAGCTCACAGAAGTTAAATAACATAAGGTCACACCACTAGGAAGTAGTAGAGTTGCAATAATTTTAACCTAGGTCTGATTCCAAAGCTCATATTTCTATGAACTTGGCATAGGGTTTCCCAGCATGGGTGGGTTAAGAAGGTAATGATGAATAAACATCTTTCTATTCTGTATGTTTCACTAATTGGTTAGCCCTGTTAATCTCTTTTGTCTTTACTACAACTTAACAGGCATCTCTGTTAGAGAAGGGTTATCTAAACCTTCTCTTACAAAGCAAAGGATTAAGGAATTTGAGACTCAAAGCAAGATTAGTTTGAGTTCTATCTTTATAAGGAAAGAGAAAAACTCACCATATTGATCATCCAGAAATATCTATTTCAATCTTGCCCATGTGATTAACAGAGATCAAACATACAGTCTTAGAGAATACACGGAACCCAGCAGACAACTCAAATATTTAGTGAAATGAATGAACATTAACTCATTTTTCTTATTAATATGTAACACAGTTAGGTTAAATTTTCACACATATGCAAGCCTTAAAAAGATGTGTTAATAGGAAGCAGTCATTCCCTCAGATTCAACATGTGCACACTTCCTGTGTCATAGTTCCTTCCTTTAAGACGTTCTTCCAAATATCCCTATTTGAATTAATAGCGTCAATGTCTTTCTATAACCCAAGGTCAAAGCACAGTCTTCTTTTCTGTTCCCCTCTTAATTCTATATTCATTCAGTTTCCAAGTCATTTTTAAATTCAGACTCTTTAATCCTTTTGCTCATTCTCAATCAATTCTGAGGGGTATTTTCCCTGCTAGATTAATGTCCTCTTTACCATTCTCACAGGGACAGAAATACCAATACCCTACCTCCAGAGCCTCAAATCTGCCATCATAATAATGCATCTGGCACACTAGGGCAAGACTCATAATCCCAAAGAGATATTAATTTTACAACTCCTAGCACAAAAGTTTTTCATGATTAAATTGTCTATGATTCACCGTTCTCGAATCTGGCTCCATCCAGACTCTTCCCAAAAACTTACCTCCATTACTCCATGGAAGTCACCTCTGCGCCCAAACTCACTGATTCTGGTTCCTGCTCACTTCCCTCAGCAACTTCCCTTTGATGAATGCATCTCACTACCTGGAATGTTGTTCCTCCTTTCTGCTTTCCACATAAAGCGGTCTTACCCATCCTTTACAATGGAGTTCAGAGGCCACTCCTTTGCCAGTACACACCTGGCCTCTAAGCCTGGAAGTGATCACCTTTCCTCTGCTTTCATATAACACTCTATTTGCACTTCTCTTTTGGAAATTAACAGTTAGATTATTACATTTATTTGCATACATCTTCTGTCTTCTACCAATGGCAAACAGCTAATACATGCATACCTCTTTATCTCCCACACAGCATCTAGACCAGATCTTATACATACTATGGGCTCAAAAACAATCAACTGATAAATGTTACACAAAGGCTTTTACCTCAAAGGTGAATATATTTCCTCTGCATTGCTTAGGCAGTCTTTGCATTTAAAGAAAACCAAATCGAGGGCACCTGGCTGGCTCAGTCTGTAGAGAATGCCATTCTTGATCTCCAGGTTGTAAGTTCAAGTCCCACATTGGGTGTAGAGTTTACTTAAAAATAAAATCTTTAAAGAATACCAAATCATATGTTTCAAGTATGACAAACCTAAGTTCCTTAAATTTTAGAATTGGAAAATCAGAGGATGTGAGAAGAAAACTACATTCATTTATCAGTCAAGGCAGTTTAGGCAGAAAACATTTGTCAAGCTGTCAACCGTCACTCAACCCTACAAGCACACACACACAGAGACATCCCAAGCATGTCACGAGAGGCCTTACTTTGCGGTAGACTATCATATTTGGAGAACTCTCCTCTGGGTCAGCAATTCCCACTGCTTTTTGATCCCCAGATCCCTGAGCCATCATGGATGTCTTCACTCACGCTGCAAAAGTAAACAAATAGACCATTAGGACATGACAAAATCATATAAAGAAAGCTCTACAATGCAAAGAAGTAAGTATCTTTTGGCATGTGATACAAAAATTAATTATGATGAATTTATTTTTCCTCATTAATTTAAGCAGTATTTAAAAAAATGTTCAAGGGATATTTGGGGTCTTGTTATCCAATATCCAATATATTATTTTGTTTTGTTTTGTTTTGTTTTTAAAGATTTTATTTATTTATTTGACAGAGAGAAATCACAAGTAGACGGAGAGGCAGGCAGAGAGAGAGAGAGGGAAGCAGGCTCCCTGCTGAGCAGAGAGCCCCATGCGAGACTCGATCCCAGGACCCTGAGATCATGACCTGAGCCAAAGTCAGTGGCTTAACCCACTGAGCCACCCAGGCGCCCCCCAATATATTATTCTACTCCCAAAGCAACATGTTCTCTATTTTCAGCCCAGAATCATGCACCCTAGGGGAAGGCTTATGCCAGTCCCACATAATCTCCTGAAGATAGATGAAGCCAACCATTTTGATGTTGATTTTGTCTTACCAAACCTCACTTTCTGATTAATTCTATACAATAAGATCTGAATATTTTATCAGTTAAATGTACATCAAAACCACAAGGAAATACCACTTTATATCCCCTAGGATGGCAAAAAGAGTAAAAAAGACAAACCTCAAATAACAAGTGTTGACAATGATTTGGAGAAATATGAACACTGTACCTTGCTGGTAAGAATGTAAAATGGTCCAGTCTCTATGAAAAATAGTTTAGTGATGCCTCAAAAGTTGACACATAGAATTACCATATAACCTGAAAATGCAACTGTACCCCCAAAGAACTGAAAACAAGCATTCAAACAAATACTCAAGCACAAACATTCACGGTAGCGCTATTCGCAATCAACAAGACATGGAAACTCAATGTCCATCAACTGACCAATAGATAAACCAAATATGGCCTGTCCCTACAATGGAATAAAATTCAGCCATGAAAAATCATAAAGTATTGATACACCCTACAACATAGATTTATCTTGAAAACATTACGCTTTATTAAAGAAGCCAGACACAAAGATCACTGCAATGGACTGAATGTTTATATCCCCACCAAAATTCCCATGTTGAAATTCTAATCCCCTAGTGTGATGGTGTCAGGAGGTACAGACTTTGGGAAGTGATTAGTGCCCTTATAAAAGAGACCTCGGGGAGCTCCCATGTGAGAACACAGTGAGAATACAGACATCCAAGAACCAGACACCACATCTGCTCGAGCCTTGATCTTGGACTTCCCAGTCTCCAGAAATATGAGAAATTTCTGTTATTTATAACCCAGCCAATCTATGATATTCTGTTATAGCAGCACGAACAGACTCGGATAGTCACATATTGTATGATTCCATTTACATGAAATATCTAGAAGAGGTAAAGCTAGAGAGATGGGAAGCAAATCAGTAACTAACAGCAGCTGGGCCGAGGGCAGAATGGGGTTATTGCTTAATGGATATGGGGTCTCCTCTGGGATAACGAAAACATGTTTGAACTAGATAGGGGCGATGGATGCAGAACGTTCTGGATGTGTTGAATGTCACTGAAATGTATACTTTCAAGTAATTAATTTCACATTATGTGAATTTTACCTGATTAAGTAAAATGAATATTTTTAATTTGACCTTTTTAAAAAGCCTGAAAAGATATCAGTGAAATAATGACAGCATATGGAATTTTTGAGAAAAGAAGTTCAGTTCTTGGTCTCACACTATATTTGCTGTGCTACTTCACACAAGTTAAACAACCTATTGGGTTCTCTTTGTTAACTTCCTTTTAAAACAAAACGTACCTGCTGGGTACCCAGAACCATGCTAAGGTACCTCCCTCTACATTGTTCTCATCAGTTAAATTTGAATTCCATGAAGTACTTACAAGTAAGAGTCCAATAAACTGAGTGTAAATGTATCATATAAAGCCATAAAAGTCCTATACAAATGTTATCACTAAGCTAAGAGCCTGCCTGGGTTATTTTCACAAAATTCATAGGCTTTTCATTAAAAAAAAAAACAAAAAAACAAAAAAAAACTTTTATAAATACCACACTTGACAGAAAAGGCCATTTCAATTCAAAAGAAAAACTCAGGAAATATTTTATTGTAAAATAAGTTGGTACCAAAGGTCATTACATAAAACAAATTTGGGTGGAAGATGGACAAGAGACAGGAATTTGTCATTTGTGCTAAGAATTTAAATGCCCTTAGTAAGTATCCCATTTGAATGTTGCTTGCTTTCTTTATCATTTGTGAATTAAGAAGCATTATAAAAGTTAGATTACATAAAGAGATAACGTCATTCTCTTATCTCCACGCACTGTAATGTCAGTGTTTCCATGAATATAGTACTACATGGAAATGCTGATTATTAATTCCAATCAGCGGCTTTTAAATAAAAGAACACCGTGCTAGTATATTTTTAAACAGCTACTTATTTGCCTATTCCTTTGCCTGAATACAGAATATGACAGAGCATGAAAAACAAAAAATTGAGTCCATTTATGTCTGCTCATTTATCTATGTAATAGAGCCATTTTGGGTTTCTGGCTTTGTTTGTAAATGAACACTCAGACTTTAATGAGCATATTATCTCCCACCTGGAAAACTGTGCTGTAACAGCAAGGTTGGGAATGACCTAGAAACAATCATGTCAGCCCTGCCTTTGCCTTTCCCTGGCTGCCCCCCCCCCGCCCCCTACAGAAACATTTCTGGTGTTACAACAGGGCTGAGGTTCCAGGAAGGGGTCTTGAGACCACCAACTGATGGCAGACCGTCTCCATGGCAGGAATTTCAGTGAGTCTCGTATGTAGTAGAAAAGTTTCTATTTTTGGTTCCTCTAGCAGCTCATTTTGAAACTCAATGTCATTTAACTTTTCTGTGTCTAGAAAGAATCATTTCTAAAATAGTGATCTAACCACTTTCCAGTGTTAACAGATGTTAGAGAAATGGGATGTAAAACCCGTACAGGTAAGGAGGTTATAATTATATTCATTGACTATGAAGATAGGGTTCATGACAGTAAAGGGCTAGATTCTCATTCTTTCCAATACAGGATGAAATCTTTATTTTTTAAGTTAAGTATGACAGAAATGAAACAGGAATATTTTAAATTTTACGATAGCGAAAACCCAAAAACTTTTTCACGATATCTCTACGTACTTCATGTGTTTGCACACAGTAAGTAATTCAGGGCCTTTTATTTTAATATTTGAAAAACATCAATGTTTTTCTGAAAACACACAACTACACTTCAACAGAAAGAACATGTTAATGATATTCTTTTCCTATCGTTAGATTACAGCTAACAAAGGGGAGAATTGAAAACGTATGAAGAGCCTGAGTTTTAAAGTCCCCAAGAAGAGACAGGTAGCTCAGTGTTTACAAGCTGCTGTGTGTCACCATCATACATCCAGATTTTGGCTCCCCCACTTATAAGCAGTGTGATCTGGGGCAGTTTACTTCACCTCTCTGTGCCTTTGCTTCCCTGTCACCAGTGTCCCAGTACAGTGGAAAGCCTTGTGAACTGGGTGGTCTCGTTCCCCGACCTGATCTGTAATTAAGTAGCTGTCACAACCAGGTCAAGTCACAGCCTCTCTGGACCCCAGCTGGACAACAGCTGTAAAAGCCTGCATCTTCACTATTCCTTCCAGTTCTGCCCTAGAGCCTCAGAACTTCTCATTTCTAACTCCCCTACGAACGCTCCTCAGAATGTTCCATACCACCTCACTTCAATCATCACAGCCTATATCCTAGCCCATGTCCTCCGGCCATGGCAGGGCTCATGCTGGACTTGTCCGAGAATCACAGAACTGCTGGAGCGAAGCATCCCCTCGCAGACTCCGCATCCCTCCCCTTAAAGCAATTTCTGTAATGCCACCCCCCACCCCCAGCTGCAGTGGGACTCTCCATTTCTTGGAGCAAACACATTGAGCATCCGTGCACAAGGCTGCATGCTAGGCCCTGGAGATCCAAAGATAAATCAGACACAGATGCTCTCATTAAAGTGTTCAGAGTCCAGGAGGAGAGGGACAGACACGTCCACAGAAGCAGGACATTGTGCCGTGTGGGTGTTTAGTTATGCTGGCACAGGGCAGAACCTGCTAACTGAGATCAGAAGGATCAATAGGAGTCTGGGGGAGGCAGAAGAGGCCATGCCAGCCAAGGGGAAAATACAAGCATGGCCCTCTGGAGCCCCCAGAAGCAGGAGGCACCCAAAAGAAAAAGGAAAAAAAAAAAGACAATCTGATCTCAAAATTGAGCAGAACAGTCAAATGTGGGGTGCGAAATAATAGAGCTTTGCACCTCTCTTTGTTTACTCATTTATCATGGATCTCTACTCAAGACAGTTCTGCTTGGGTGGTCTTTGTTGGTGGGGTTCATCCCTCTCTCCCCAGCACCTTGGACAGGACATGGTATATTGTAGACACTCAAATATTTTTGAGTGAATGATGAAACTGATGAGATTCTACCAAGATGCAGTGTACTCCTTCTGGAACATTCATCTGGACAACAAGCCTTTAAAACTGCCCCCACAAAGAAGGCTTTTTATTTTCAAAGAGCTATGTGCAGAATCACACTTGCCCACAGGGTTTATTGGTCTGGGTCAGCCCTGAACTCAGGAATCCACGAGGTATTATTTACTTATTTATTGGAGAGAGAGAGAGAGCACACAGGCACAAGCAGGGGGTGGGGAGGGGCAGGGGGAGAGAGAATTTTAAGCAGGCTGCACACACAGCATAGAGCTTGACATGGAGCTGGATCTCACGACCCTGAGATCATGACCCGAGCCGAAATCGAGAGCTGGACCCTTAGCTGACTGAGCCACCCAGGCACTCCATCCATGAACAATTTAGGTAAGAAGGAACATGTGGGAGGATGGAAAGTACAGTGAGGAGAGACCCTGTGAATAACAGAACAATGGAGTGTCTATGACTCAAACTCTGATTAGTAAATCTTCCGCAAATCAGGACTGCAATTTACTCCAAACTTCTGTTGTGTTTGTAGCTTGCACTTACAACCAATGCCAGCTGTTTTCCTCTGTAATGCCAGCCTCTCCAGAGCAAGCGAAGCCTAGGGTCCAGCAGATAACAACACTGAGCCTAGCAGGGAGAAGGACCTCCAGAATGTAGAAAAGGAAGAGGCTCTGAAGTCAGATCAGAAATAGCATCTCGGCTCTGCTACACCAAGACTGCTGGGTAGTCTTTGGCAATTGACTACCTCCCCACACCCCCAACTTCCAGCTCTTCACCTGAAAGATGCGAGCCCCCTACTTTGCAGAGTTGCTTTTGAAGAGGAAATAAAATAAGGCATGCAAATTCCCCAGTGCAGAATGAATGTAGCCACTGACCAGCAGTCTGGTTTCATGAAATCTTAGGCCACCAGTGTCAAAACTGTTGGAGAAACACTTCACCCACCTCGGGGATTCAGAGATGAAGCCATCAGCTGTTTAACAAGCTTCTCTGGTGATACTGACTCACAACTGAGAGACGGACCACTCAGTGACCCTCCAATGCCACTGAGATCATTGTCACATGCAGCTAAAAGCCTTACATGTCATGCCTGCCCCTCTTTGTGTCTAGCTCTCAAAATCCCATTCAGGGAAATATCTTGCAGGAGAGGTAATCAAAGCCTGACTGTAATGTAGTCTGAATATTTGTGCTGCCAAATAAGAATTTCTGTTGATGTTATTTCCTCTCCTCCATATTGTATCAACTTCACATTGTTTGCCTCAGCCCATTAAGACCCAATGGATTTTTTTTTTCTGACATCAGCAATGTTAAGCACTTCAGGAAAAAAGATTTACAAGATGTGTGCTAGCTCAGTAGTACAAGCTTGTTTATATAGCTCTAATCTGACTGAGTGGGCAGGAACCTCCAGGGGAAGAAGACAGAACAACAGCTCTGAAGAACAAATAACTCTTTCTGGTTAGAGGTCTGCCAGTGTGACATTTCCTACATAGATGAACTCAAAGTCCAGATGCTCAGTGGAAGAGGAAGAATCAGCTTCAGGTCCTACACCAAAAATCCTAAAGCAAGGTGCTGGAGCTCAGGTGCTAGGGGCCAATTTTGGTGGCCATGCCAACCACCCAGGATTCTACTGGGATATAATCACTTGGTCATTTCAGGACATCAGTTAGCATTCGGTGGGACCCAAAAGCTGGTCCAGGACTTGAACCAGACTAGTAGCCACAGAATCACCTGGGCTTGACTCTAAAGATACATGCCCCTGGGTCCCCTGATCCAGAAATTCCAATCTGGTAGGCCTAGAGTTGCCTCTGGGGATTTATAAGTTGAACAGTCCCCAGGTGATGTGGAAGCCCATTCGGGTCTGGGAACCACTGATCTAGATTCCACAGGCCTGCCTTCCCTTCACCTAACCCCTCCACCCCAGCCATGCCGCCTACTGTCTGGGAAACCATGCGAGGTGAAGCTCCTTCAGCTTCCCTTGTATTTGGGCAAAGACTCTCTGTGCTGAAAAAAGCAAGGGTCCTGGAGTCAAAGAACAAGCTCTCAATCCTGGCCACACCATGTGATCATGAACAACTTAGCGCTATACTTACTTAGTCTCTCTGAACCTTGGTTTCCTCATCTATAAAATGGAACAAATACCAATCACCAGTATCAGGCATTCGGAGCCTTGTCTGCTTCTCAGAATTGCCCTGGGAAGGTGTCACAGCGACTTCAACAGGAGGCTGTTACTATTTCCAGTCTACCGATGAAAAAACTGAGGCCCAAGAACATAGGCAACTTGCCAAATTAAAGTAGCTTGTCAACCAAGAAACTAAAATCCAAACCCAGGACTAACTCCAATACCTGTATACTTTCCAACTTCTCAGTCTTGGTCTCCAGTGACATCCCCTATATAAAGTATTCAAAACAAAACAAAACAAAATTTTGGAAATATATAATATATAATATATATATATATATAAAATATACAAAATTTAAATATATATACACATATAAAATATAAAATTCAAGTATATACTTAAATATAAAGTAGTTAGCACCTCTATACTACATATAAAGTACTTAGCAGTAGGTACTTTTGGTACATTGTACGATTGGCACATAGTAGGTCCTCAACAGATGTGTGGTTCCTGCCTTCCATTTCCTAGCGGATCGGTGAAGTTGACTTCCCCATGCCAACTCCACCTTAAGACATACATAAATACAAGACTCTTCAAGTTGCCACAGTTGCCTTACAGCCTAACCAAACTAATTTTATTAAATTTTGCTTACAAAGATAAACACTTTTGCATTCTTCATATTAAACAAAAGTCCTAAAGAAATTAAACTGGGAGAAACAGGATGTTTTTCACATAACGGGATGGGTTGGCCATATGATGTGGCTCACTGTTCTATTACTGCTGAAAGTTCAGGTCCTCCCAGGCATCCTTTCTCACCAGTGTTCTTAGCCCCACACTGCTCTGGACACCCCCAGACCCTGCCACCTCCCCATCTATTCTCCCTGCCTTTTGAACTCTTCTTCTATTAACAGTTTGTTTCCTATGGCCTTACAGTTTTTCTCCGAATTTTAACCTTCAGTAACCTTCATGGAAACCTGGCTTCCCCCCAAAATACTCCCCTCTCTGGGAGCCCAGCTGTTCTCACCCCACATATCTCAAACCAGAAAGTAAGATGAGCATCCTCCTGGTTCCCCATTGCTGCTTCAAACAATTTCTCTCCCGTCTTCCTACACAAATTCCTGCTCCTGCAATGCTCAGATTATCTAGCTATGCCACTTTCCATCCATCCTCACTACTGTTTCCTGCCTCTCTTCCATGAAGCCTTTCCATTTCCTGAGGACTCCCACTTTCAGTTCTTTGAGGTTTCCTTCATCCTTCACTGCTTCATCAACCTCAATGACTTGAACATCAAAGACCTCTCTTGAAGGCTGGTTCTTTCATCCTTTTATTTTCCCACCCAAACCCTTTTCCTCCACCCCTTTGCCTCGCCACTGACTCACATGGCCACATACTGAACCCCATCATCAAAGGTGGCCATGCCACCTCAGATACCAGTTCACTTACCAGTTATTTCCAGTTCACTTACTATACATACACTGCACGCATTTTTCAAATTTATTTAGACATTTCAGTCCATGAAACTCACGAATTTTTACCCTCTATTACTACTCCTCCTCACTCTGCCTTTACATCCTTCCCTCAGTAAGCCCATCATCTTAACCACTCAATCATTCCCTTGCAAATATCCTAAACTGCCTCAATATGTCCTTTCCACACAGATTTCCAGGCAAAACTCTGACACCAATGGAACCAGAACATCCACCACACAATATCTACATAATATCTCAATATCCAAGCTCACACCCAAGCAGGTGTACTCTTCGTGGTGGGAATGAGGAAGAAATCACATAACCAGACTGACCTGGCTCATTTTAAACGCATAAGCCCAAACCTTAAATTAGTCAACACTGCCTGCCAAATCTAAGATGTTTTCCCACCAAAGTTGCTGTCTCCTTATCTGATTGGCTATCTCATATCTTCTTTTTGTTCCATCTTCACACACAATCTCAGTGTGTGAGAGGCTCACTCCAAAATTCACTGAAGAAACAGAAGTCAGCAAAAGGCAAATCTCTCATCTTGAGGCACCCTCACCTAAACCACCATGTTCTTTAACTTTCCTCCTCTTACAGTAGAGGAAGTATTGTCATACTAAAGGGAAGTCACTCCACTCTTGCTCTTCATCATAACATGATAGAATTTCCTGGGGCTTCATTATGATGATAGTGGATTATAGCTCAAACATCTGTAAGACACAAACTCTCTGAGGACTTCTCAGAGAAACCTAAAGTCAATAGAGGAGACACAAACAAGAACACAAGTGGAATTTGAAGTTTCTAGCACCTACAACTAAAGGAAATATTAAACACAGCTCAACTCTTGGCCAAGATAAATAAAACCTCACACTAAATGTCGTTACCTTAGATCTCATTACTGGATACACCATGTTTGGCTTTTGACAAAAAATTACAAGGCATATATAAGACAAGAAAAAACACAGTCTGAAAGGACAAGCAATCATCAGAACCAGACTCAGGACAGAGATGCTGAAATTAGACAAGAAATTTTAAATAACTATGATTAAATATGTAATAGGCTCTAATAGAAAAAGTAGACAGTAAAGAAAGTGGAGGAATAGAAACTCTTAAAAACCCTCAAAAAAGTAAATGTTAAAACTCAAAAACATGTTAACAAATGAAGAATGCCTTCCAAGAGCTCACTGATAGACGCAAAATGGTCAAGGAGTGAATCAGTGAGCCTGAAGGTCAACAGAACCTTCTCAACCTGAAAAAAAAGAGAGAGAAAGAAATTTCTAAGAACAGAGACAGAACATCCAAGAATTATGGCACAATCCAAAGGTATAACATAGGTGTAATTGGAATACCAGGATTAGAAAGAGAAAGGAGTAGAAATATCTGAGGGAATAATAACTGAAAATATTCCAAAGTTAATGATATACACCAAACCACAAATCAAGAAAGATCAGATAACACCAATCACTATAAATTTTTTTTCATTTATTTATTTTCAGCATAACAGTATCATTATTTTTTCACCACACCCAGTGCTCCATGCAATCCATGCCCTCTATAATACCCACCACCTGGTACCCCGACCTCCCACCCCCTCGCCACTTCAAGCCCCTCAGATTGTTTTTCAGAGTCCATAGTCTCTCATGATTCACCTCCCCTTCCAATTTACCCCAACCCCCTTCTCTCTAACTCCCCTCTTTCAAGATATGTCTCCAAAGGCAAAAGAAACAAAAGCAAAGATGAACTTTAGGGACTTCATCAAAATCAAAAGCTTCTGCACAGCAAAGGAAACAGTCAAGAAAACAAAGAGGCAACCCACGGAATGGGAGAAGATATCTGCAAATGACAGTACAGACAAAAGGTTGATATCCAGGATCTATAATGAACTCCTCAAACTCAACACAAACAAAACAGACAATCATATCAAAAAATGGGCAGAAGATATGGACAGACACTTCTCCAATAAAGACATACAAATGGCTATCAGACACATGAAAAAATGTTCATCATCACTAGCCATCGGGGAGATTCAAATTAAAACTACATTGAAATATCACCTTACACCAGTTAGAATGGCCAAAATTAGCAAGACAGGAAACAACATGTGTTGGAGAGGATGTGGAGAAAGGGGAACCCTCTTCCACTGTTGGTGGGAATGCAAGTTGGTGCAGCCTCTTTGGAGAACAGTGTGGAGATTCCTCAAGAAATTAAAAATAGAACTTCCCTATGACCCTGCCATTGCACTCCTGGGTATTTACCCCAAAGATACAGATGTAGTGAAAAGAAGGGCCATCTGTATCCCAATGTTTATAGCAGCAATGGCCACGGTCGCCAAAGTGTGGAAAGAACCAAGATGCCCTTCAACGGATGAATGGGTAAAGAAGATGTGGTCCATACACACTATGGAGTATTACGCCTCCATCAGAAAGGACGAATACCCAACTTTTGTAGCAACATGGACGGGACTGGAGGAGATTATGCTGAGTGAAATAAGTCAAGCAGAGAGAATCAATTATCATTATAAATTTTTTAAAAATACAACCCGCAAAACATGATATTATATATATATATATATATATACACATATATATACACACACATACACACACACACACATACACACAAAATGTAATATTACTAAACCATAAAAAATAAAAATTTGCCATTTTGCAAGAACATGGATGGATCTAAAAAGTCTAATGCCAAGTGAAATAAAAGACAAATACCATATGATTTCACTCATATGTGGAATTTATCAAACAAACTTAAAATAAGACAAAAAAAAACCCTCTTAAATATTGGAAACAAACTGGTGGTTGCTGGGGGGGGGTTGGGGGGAGGATGGGTAAAATAGATGAAGGGAATGAAAAGTACACTTATGGTGAGCACAGTGTAATGTATAGAATTGTTGAATCATTATACTGTATACCTGAAACTAATATAACACTGTGTATTAAAAAATTAAAAAGTAGCAGACCTTAGGCCCAGCTAAAAAAAATAAAAATTTAAAAATTTTTTTAAAAGCCTAGGTGTATCATATTTAAATTGCAGAAAATCAAAGACAGAGAGAAGATCTTGAAAGACACCACAAGGCAAAACCCTTACCTTAAAGGAAAAAAGCATAAGAATCACAGGTGGCTTCTGATCAGAAACTATGCAATAGCAAGACAGTGGAGTGAAATAGTTAAATAGTGAAAGAAAAAAACACCAAATTAAAATTCTGCATCTAGTGAGATTCTTCTTCAAAATGAAGGAAAAGATAAATCTTCTCAGACAAATAAATAATGACTAAGTTTATCTCTAGTAGATCTACCCTTCAGGAAATGCTAGAAGTTCTTCAGGTGGAGGGAATTACATAGGTCAGAAACTTGGGTCTACACAAATAAAGAGCAAGCATCAGAGAAGAAATAAAGGGAAAATAAAATCCTTTAATTTTTAATTGACTTAAGAGAAAGGAATAGACTCTCTTGAACAATATTCATGGGACAGAAAAAAAATTTTTTTAAAGATCAGCATATCAGGAGTGACTGAGTAGTACAGTCAGTGTCTGGCTCTTGATTTCGGCTCCAAGTCATGATGTCAGGGTGGTAAGATCAAGCCCCTCATTGGGCTCCTCGCTCAGCAGTAAGTCTGCTTAAGTTTCTCTCTCCCTCTGCCCCTCCTCCCACCTCTTTCTCAAAATAAATTAAAAATCTTTAAAAAAGAGAGATTAGCATATCCAGGCATAACACAGATCTCTGGAATAGCTCTTTGTAACCAACTAGTTCAAAGGTTGGCAAACTGAGTCTGAGAGAACAAATCTAGCTTGCTGCCTATTTTTGTACGGTCTGTGGGCTAAGGCTAATTTTTACATTTTTAGAAGGTTGCAAAAACTTACAAGAAGAATACTTTGTGACACATGAAAATTGTACAAAAATCAAATTCCTGTGTCCATAAATAAAGTTTTATAAATAAACACTTGTGTTTACTTATCGTCTGTGCTGCTTTTGCACTACAACAGCAGAGTCAAGGCGCTGCAAGAGAGACCATATGGCCCACAAAGCTCAAAGTATTTACTATCTGATCCTTTTCATAAAAAATCTTCTATTCCCTGAACAAGCCCAACCATCTAATTTTTCAGAGGATGAACCCAAAGTCTGAGAGATCAAATTATATTCTAATGTCATCTGGCTGGTTAGTAATAGAGCCAGCATGAAAATGTAGGTCTTCAGGTTCCAAATGTCTTTCCTCCCACGTGAAAGGACTTATATTTTATTAGTATGAGATCTAAAATCATAGTGTCTAATACTACTGACTGTAGGGACTGCAGAAGCAACTCTTGTTATTCTCTGATTTCACATGATAACGATTGTATCCCTGCCAGGGAAGAAGTAGGAGTGACAGAGAAGCTTTGCCAATTTTTATACACAAGAAGGGGATGACTAAGAAATAAAGAGGAGGGCGTGTTCCCAGGGGACCTAAGAAGAAAGGCACTCCTATTGGCTTTTTTTTAAAGAATGTCAGTTATATTCCTTGAGATTTTGTTCGTTTTTCTTCTTCTTCTTCTTCTTCCTCTTCCTCTTCTTCTTCCTCTTCCTCTTCTTCTTTTTTAGAACTGGTAAAGTCATTACCTTTTACCCTCAAACTAGGCATTTAAATATCTTTTTTTTTTAAAGATTTATTTATTTGACAGAGACAGAGATCACAAGTCGGCAGAGAGGCAGGCAGAGAGGTGGGGGAAGTAGGCTCCCCACTGAGCAGAGAGCCTGATTCGGGGCTCAATCCCAGGACCCTGAGATCATAACCCCAGCTGAAGGCAGAGGCTTAACACACTGAGCCACCCAGGTGCCCTAAATATCTCTTTTAATCCACATAGAAAGTACTTCTTTTCTATGACTCCCTACTATGCCTGCGTTTGGAGCAGCAGTAATAAGCTTTTCATCTTCTGGAGATAGCAAGATTTAACAAATAAACAACAAAATCTATTCAGGAAGCTCATCAGGCAGAAGCAAAATAGGTCAAAAAAAATAACAATTGAATAGGTTTCTGAAGGTTTCTTATACTTTTACTTGTATTTGATGAAAGACAAAAAAATGGTTCGATTAGTGTGTACTAGTTCCTACAAGGAGAGTCTACTTTATTATAGAATGACCCTCAAGAACTAGGAAAGCCAGATAAAATTTGAAAAGAGAAAGCTCCCAAGGCAATGAGGACATGTAAGACCAAGATCAAAAAAAAAAAAAAAAAGAGGGGAAGTGGGGGAGTGTCGAGATGGGCCAGACATTCCACGCAACTATTCTATAAGCATCTAGTCAAATTCAGCATCTATTCAGGAAAATACTCTTAGCCAATTTTGAACATCAAGGAAATGGCTTAACCTAATAAAGGATATTTATGAAACATAGCAACCATAATATTTAATAACCACACTTTGAAAACTTTCCCACTGAGATTAGGAATGAGACAAGGCTGCCTGCTATGACCACTTCTATTCTCTGTTATAGTAGAAGTCTAAGCCAGCACGACAGGCAAGAGAAAGAAATGAAAGGAAGCAAAGGAAGATTGCAAATGAAGAAGTTAGCTTGATTGTGCACATGGAAATTCCATAGTAATCTACACAGAACTCTTTGAATTAATAAGGGAATAAGGAAAGTCACTGGATTCAATGTCAATAAACAAAAATCAACTGTATTTTTATACAAAAATAGACTAATAATCAGAAAACACGTTGAAAAAGGCTATCATTTATAATATCATCAACTGATGTCAAATACTAGGAATATATCTGAAGAAAGATGTGCCATACCTTTACCACATGGAAAGAAACAAAACAATAACAGAGATGAAAGATTTAAATAAATGAAGGGATAAATAAGGGATAAATAAATGAAATGGATTGAAAGAGTCAACATTTTAAGGACATTAGTTTACTCCTAAATTAGGCTAGAGATTTAATGTTGTCTCAATCAAAATATCATCAAAGGAGGATTTTAAAATTTATACTGTAATGCAAAGGTGTAAGAATAACCAAGCTGTTCTTAAATAAGAGCAAAACTGGACATGTGCTATCAGATATAGACCTCTTATTAAGCTATATTAAGACAGTGTGGTATCAGAATAAGAATGCCAAATAGAACAGAAGGGGCTAGAAAGTAGATAGAGACCTACGTATAAATGATCACCTGATTTATACAGAAAGTGACATGTCAGAGCTGTGGAAGAGACTTTTCAATAAGTAGCATAGGAAGCTAACTAGATATACATATGGAAAACAAAATAAATATGGGTCTCTTTTTCATGTCATAGGCAAAAAATCAACCTCAGGTAGATCTTTTACCTACAGATAAAAGTCAAAACAACAGGGTTTCTACAAATCAAAATGGGAAAATAACTTCATGGTCTGACGGTAGGCAAACATTTCTTCAGCAGTCACAAAAACAACCATAAAGGAAGAGATTAACAACTTGGATTACAATTAAAGCAAGATCTCTTATTCATCAAATAGAGTCACATGGCAAGCCACAGAATAGTAAATGGTATTTTGAATACATGTAAGTGGGGAAAATATTTGGATTCAGATTTGTTTTAAGAAAAAGACAAATCAGTTTTAAAATAGGCAATAAACTAGAACAGAAACTACAAAGATTAAAAAAAAAAGAGTGACCCCTAAAATATTAGAAAGACACAACACCATTAGTCACCAGAGAAAACTGAAACCACAATAAGACCCCACAATGCACCCACCATAATGTCTAAAATTAAAAAGTCTGACAATCGCAAGTGTTGACAAGTATGTAGAGAAACTGAAACACTCATAAACCGATGGCAAGAATAGAAGCTGGTAAAACCACCTAGGAAAACTCCTTGTAAGAACTTACTAAGTTGGATGTATGTACCCCACATCCCAGCAATGCAGTCTTAGGCATATACCAAAAAGAAATGCTTTCATATGTACACCAAACACACACACAAAACAGTTAAGAGCAGCATTATTCATCATTCATTATTCAGTAGCCCCAAACTGGAAATGTCCCAAATGCCCATCAACAAACAGCAGATAAACAATCTATAAAATATCACAAAGTGGGTTTTGCTATATAGCAACAAAAACTAGTTCCGCTAGTAACATGGAGGACCCTCTCAAACAATATTGTGCACAAGAAGCCACAAAAAGGGAGGGGGACATACATATATTATAATTCCATATACATCTGGAATACTCCCAATAAGTTGGAACACCATGGTATTAGAAATGAGGTTAATAGTTACCACTAAGGAAGGAGAGGGTGTAGTTACTAGGAGGGAGCATCGTGGGGCATCTTCCAAAGGAATGGTAATATTCTCTCTCTTGATCCAGGAGTGATAATATGGATATATTTACTGTTTGAAAATTTATTAAGCAATGATTTATGTACTTTTCTTGATGTCTTATTCTCTAAAATTGTATGTTTAAAAAAGAATAGTGCAAATATTCTGAGAGAAGAAGAATATAGCATCTCTTGTTCTCAAGGTGACACCTGAGTTGTCTCGGAGTTAGCAGTGCAAAAAGTGAGAGAACTGTAGGGTTGTAGGGATGATGGGAGCCAGAGGTCGTGTCTGTCACCACTATATCCACTCTCTCTGGCATTTGCGCGTGGCAGCTGTAGATCAGAAGCAGTAATCCTTGAATAAGAAAGATGGTACAGAAGTGAAGCGAGATTAGAAATGCACAATTGAGGGAATGTTTCACATTATCCGAAAGCTTTATTTTGGATAATGACATTTTCTGACTCTTATATAAAGGGCCTCAGGATTCTCAAACAGTGCCTGAAACACTCTGTATTCATTCCACTGTTCAGCACATAAAACCGGAAGTCCTTCAGCCAGGTGAGAAGACTGGGGCAGTTACTGTTTCTCACTGCCCAGTGTATTTTTTGTTCTCATATTTGCTTGTTCAGATAGGGAAAGGTGGGCCCAGGGAACTATCCTGGCCAGAGTATGCTGTATCACTGGACATACTGATTGGATCAAATTAGATCAATCAGGGTCCTTCCCTGAGACTGAGATAAGGACACTGGAAGAAAGAAGACCCCTTCTGTGTGAGGGACAGTGTGAAAAGAATATAAGGACAGGGATATTAGTGATCATCTTCTTTTTCTCTAGTGTCACCAAAGAAAGAAATCAAGATAATGGGGTATCAAGTTAAGAATGCTGATAGCACCTCTGAAGTTCCTGGATCCAGCCATGCCTGAATTCCCAAATGTATGAGTCACATAAATACCTTTCCTTGAGTTGGTTTAAATTTTGCTTTAATTCAGTTCTTTTAGTTTGTTTTTTTCTCTATGCCAGAAAACCCTGAATATCCGTTATCACCCTGACCACTAGGTATATATGTGACATTCAAGTCCCAATAGACTGGACCCAATTTGAATTTCTAGTCTTGTCAATTACTGTCCATCTTCCTATGACCAACAACATATCTAATCTCAGCCCCAGGGAAATTTACCCCAACCAAGAATTTCCAATAAGCAAAGTTCTACTTCCAAATACACATTTGAGAGCCAACAGGTCATTCCTGGTACAGATAATTAGAGAATACAAGAAACTGGGGCTTAGACACAGATTTTGTAAAGTGGGGGAGGGAAGTTGTAAGGCAGATGGCAGGCAGGGGAAGCGGTTTTCGCAGAGAAGCTTTTGAAAGCTACAGGAAGCCAAAGAAATGAAAACCTGGAATTGACAACATATGCTTTGGCAAGAAGCTGAATACGCTACACGTTGGGGTGAGACATCTGAGAACTTCCTAATCAGTTCTGCCACGCAAGTTAAGTAAGGTTTATCCCAGATTCATCCACTTTACCCTTGAGCCACAGGAAGATCCGGGAGTCAGCGGTCAAGCTCGCAGTCAAAACGTCAGAACGGCATTGAACCTTTGGACAGACAGCCTGACACCGGGCAAGGAAATACCCATTTATTTGTAGGGGAATTGTGCATTGACTCTAAGAAGCAAAACCACTTATGAGCATTTCAGCAGAGGCGTGATCTCCTAGAATATAGCAAGAACTAGAAGTTCACTGTGGCACACCCTCTATTACCAACAGAAGGTGGGGGAAATGTCACTCACAATGCCCTGTTTTCTCTTTTCACTTTTTTTTTTTTTTTTTTTTGATAAGCATAAATATTCATTAAACAGTTTGCTTACCACCTAGATTTTCCCTGTCCCTGTCTCCCCTTAAATTTTCAGCTCATCAACATGGACTTCTCCTGCCTGATAGGTTTTTAAGGACCTGATTCTCAAGAGGGGGATGTTCCTTGCACACTTTGTCACCTCTATCCTTTTACCTACGTTGAAATGCCTCAAGAACACCCTTGCCAACTCTGTCCTCTGCCCCCATCTCTGCAGGCCCCAAAACCATTGGTTATCAAACGTCCAATTCATCCACCAATGTCTTCAATGAAATCTCCCAGTAATCCCTCCCCCATCCTTATATGTGCCTGTCTTACCACATTCTGTTTCTCTTTTCTCCCCCCACAGAATTTTAAACTTCTTGAAAGCAGGAGCCATCATACCTGATTAATCATGATCTAGAAAAGGGTGTAGGGCAGTAGGACCTACTGCCAAAGAGGACAAACCGGGCAAAAAGCAGAGAATAGCAGCAGAGACCGTAGAAATGCCCTGGGGTAAGAACCCCACCCACCCCAACTAAGAGCTGCCTAACCATAGATTTCCAGGAACAATCTCTCTTTCATTAATGCCCTCAGAGCTCTCACAATTTCTCAACCCTATTCTGTATTCGGGGAGAATGTGGATCAATAGTGTTGAGCTACTTTGTCCAATGTCACAGACCCCGGGGTTCTGGTGGAACCCAGCCAGCAGCCAAGCCCCTAAACTATCTGCCATTCTAAAAGGTAAAGTGCCTTCCCCTAAAAAAGAAAAAAAAATTCTAAAATATAATCAATAAATTTATTCTTTGTGAAGGCATCCTTTCTATTTTGACCAGCTGCTGAATCAGTCTTTGTTTTAGGAAGTATGGTCAGCAAAATGATATAATGGCATCTTCCTGCTTGGTTTGGAATCTGAACACAGTAGCACTTACACAGCAGCTTAAGGAAAAAATACTTTGGACATATTTTCAAGTTGTTGTCTTTCTTCCAGAGAGGCCACAAACATGAAAAACAAAGCCATTGTGTTCAGGTTGGACCGGGCAATGTACATCTATACAATATTTTTCCAGTTGAAATTAGTTGCTAATGATTAAAAATGTATGGCAATACGGGCTTTCTGAGCAGCACATACCCTTTGCTTTAACACAGTCCTCACCTGATCCTAATGCCTTCCGAACCCGGGAGTTCAGTGTCACACACCATTCCTCATCACACATGGGTGGGTTGTTTTGCTTTTAGAAAAAAAAGGGAAGTGTTGTCTGGTACCCATGTTTCTATCAAAAATGAGTCAGAGGTCCCCAGGTTTCCCAAGAAATGGGCTCTTAACTCTGAAAGCAAACAATAATTGCTTTACTCACCAATTATCAACTCCTCCACCTGCAAAGCTTGCTGTTATCCTTCTCTTCACCTATGAAATTTCTACCTCGTTCCCAAAGCCTGTCTCTACCAGCTCCGATTATACGGTATTGTCTCTCTACACTGAAATGCTTACTGTTTTTGTAATCTATTTGCTACCGAATCTGCTTATGAAATCCCATGCATTTTCCCCTAAACTGCCCTTTATCATCCTTCACTGTTAATTTTCTATTTATCTCTATTATTTTTCCAAGATAACTGATGTGATCTCAAGGGTAGGGACTCAGTCTACCCTTTGTTTGTGATACATCAGAGAGACCTGGAACTTTGTGGTCAGATGAGATTGGAGTTTAAATCTCTCAGTTTCTCTCTAGTCAATACCTCTCTGACATAGGGCATGTGGCCGAACCTCTTTTTCAGCCTCAGTCTTCTTACTCATAAAATGGGAGTAATAACACCTAATTCTTGTTAAGAGGCTGTGATCTACAAAAAGCTTTACAAGTGCTGAGTATTATCAGTCTATTTCTTTGTTATAGATCCATAGCTTTGTAGGCCTGGCAACTTTTTATTTAGGAAACCAACAAGTGCCTTCCCAAGCACTGACTACGTGTGTGGCCCTGTGCTGGGTGCAGGAAAAAATCATGGTTAAAAAAAAAAGCAGACCACAGACAGGGGGAGAGACAAATGTTAGTGTATAATTACAAATTACAAATTACAAACCAGGATGAGAGCCTCAGTGTATCATCAACCCCAGGTTATCTAGCCAGGCAAAATCAAGGAAACAATAGGAACGGAATAATAACTACGTGCACCCTGCACCTACACCTGCTCCAGCCCATGCCCCCCTACCCTGGCCAGTCCGTGCATCTCTACCCAGACTCGTTCATCCTCCCTCCCACATTCACCCACCCAGAGCTGCCACCCTACAATAACTCTGCAAACATTCACCAAACTCCTACCGTACTGAACACTGTAAGAGACACTAAGGACAGAGAGGAAAAATACCACACAGCCTTGCCTCGAGGGTGGCTCACATTCTGACACAAGAGACAGCCGGGCAGCAGCAGTCCCTCATTTTCACATCTCTTCCTGCTGGGGATTAATGGTCTTCAGGCTCAAGGAAACAGACATATCCTTGGCTACTGCAAAGGCAGATCTTTCCCATTCCACCCTCTCCACCTAGTGTCTGGCCTGCTTGTTTCCTACGAACCTTCTCAAATCAATGGAGCAGGGTTCTCCAAGGGACTTGGGAGTGCCTCCGATGTTAGGCTGATATAAGCAAGTCCTCAGGAACAGAACAACCATTATACCGAAATATTTACCTCCCAAAAGACTCACTTTGGAAGAGGTCATCAAGAGGACATGACCACCTGGTGACTCAGGAGCTGGACCTGGGCCCTCAGAGGCACCTCAGCCCCTCTCCTGCCCTCGGAATGTTTGCGGGACCACCGTTCCCATGGTGGGAGCCATCTGCAAGGACACAGCCCTTGGAGAAGAAGGGGTTGTTGAGCTCCCTCTGGACTGAATACATATGTGAACCCCTTCAAGGCTGCTATAAAAACCTAAAGATTCTGGCAGGCAACACATTATGAAGATCTATTTAGCTTGCAGCTGCTGGAGACAAAGCTCATATGTAAATTTCCTTGCCAATTAAACCTGCAACTACCAATCCGGTGTGACCTGTTTTCCCAGACTCCTTGCCCTCCTGTACCCAGATAGGTTTCCAATTAATCTCAGGAAACTCCAAGGGCTGCAGACCAACAATAAGTAATCAAAATTATTACAAAATGGGCAATCGGTGTGACAGGGTCCAGCCCCTGGCGTCACGGTGCCTCCTTCATGAAGCACGCTATGTGAGTTCTCTTTTCCTCCTAACCAAGCACACTCCAGGAGCACTTTGTTATCTCTGTTCTACAGATGAGGAAACTGAGGTTCAGAAACCCAATCAACAGGGTTCTTAATTTCCTGTTCTATTAGTTCAAGAGCCACCAGTGTCAGGTCTCTGTCTGGGCTCAGAGCTGGCCAGGTGTCGGGGAGCACAGTACAGGGGCCCTGGGTCCTCCAGAGGGCAGCCACGCTAATTCCCCTTCATGCAGGTTCAAGCAGCCATCATCGGAGAGGGCTCTGCTTGTGGTGCAAAGCCCTCCTGGCAAGAAAATATCTTCCTGGGTAGAGCAGACACTAGGGAATAATAAAGGGATAAGGGAACTTACTCCCTAAAAACTTAAAGGTGGCTTTTTCCTTTTACGGTTTTCCTAAGCATTTACAGAGACCAAGACAGCGGGTCTCCACAACTTATTTGGATGGGCTGGTTATGTGAACATCAACTTTGTTCATATTCAAATATTTACATATTTTTAAGTCTCCATCCATAAAAAGGGGGTTGTCTGCACCCTCTGTTTCTAACACCTAGGTAGAAGGATTAATTGTCTAATCACAAGGCAGTTATGCAAGGATGATCAAACATTGTAACTGGGGTATTTTGGCCAACTGGACTCTCCTGGCCTTCAGATGCATTCATTCAGTATCCGTAGAGGGAAGTAATGAAGAACAGCCTTGGGTGTCAGGCAGAACTCAGGCCTGGGTCTGATTTCTGGCGTGGCCACTGATCAGTTTCATGGACTGACGCAGGTGAATGTTTTCTCCAAGTCTTAGGTCCGCATTTTGTGATGTTCTAATGATTATTGTTCTACCTTCTGGATGCAGTTGGGGAGAGGAGTCTAGGCCACTGCTTCTCTGACCTTCTGCTTTTGTAGTTAAGATAATTAATAGTGAATTTACACACATATACCCTTTTGGAAATGTACATGTGATAGAAAATGAATTGCTTCTTTCAGATGTCAGGAAGGCAGCAGTGAAGCATACATAAGCTTTGCAGTTTGTAACATTTCAAGCAGGTACTCTGAGTTATTTAAGATAACTCATTAAATGTTCATTTTAATGGCCTACTCGTAAGCACTTTTGCTTTCCTTGCTGTCTGAAGAACTGGGTTTCATGACTGAATATTACTCTTACTATAGACTTAACGGTTCCAAATTTTGGATGGTTACCTTTTTTATCTTGACCAAATTTAAGAAAGTTTTTACCCACAGATAAAACTAATATTGATTCAACCGATGCTTACTGAGGTCCTACTGGCAGGTGCATTGCCGGGCACTAGGCAGATAGATGCCAAGAAAAGTGAAAAAGGGGGGGGGGGCGCCTGGGTGGCTCAGTGGGTTAAGCTGCTGCTCAGGTCATGATCTCAGGGTCCTGGGATCGAGCCCCGCATCGGGCTCTCTGCTCAGCAGGGGGCCTGCTTCCTCCTCTCTCTCTCTGCCTGCCTCTCTGCCTACTTGTGATCTCTCTCTGTCAAATAAATAAATAAAATCTTTAAAAAAAAAAAAAGTGAAAAAGGGATTCTTCCCCCAAAGAGCTCGTCATCTAGTTCTGGATATCATTCCCAGACCATCAGAGTCAGCATCATCTGGGGACTTGCCAGAAATGTAAATTCTCAGGTGTCACCCCAGACCCAATTACATCAGAGACTCTGGGGTTGACCCCCAACCATCTGTGTTTGCAAAAGTACCCTTTGAACAACTAGCATCATCGTCAAATATCGTAACAACAAATAGGTTAGTTTATTAACTAAATCTCAAAATTTCATTTATCTTTTGAGGAAACAGGCAGGGGGCAAAGACCACATGAGGTGGAGAAATTAAAACCAGAATTCGGGTATCCCCCCTCCAAACACACACTCAAACCTACACATGGCCAAGGTTATTTTTCTTTTCTGACACTTTAATCCCTAAATCTGATGGGGAGCCCTAAGTATTTCCAACCCAAAGTAAAAACCTTCATTTTTCAAAGAAAACAGAAAAACAGAGAAACTCCTCTCTTGGAAAATAAGGACCACCAACAAAATTCAAATCTGATCTAGCAAAACCATACAGTAAACTAGCAGTAATTTCCCAAACCTTTAACAGTCCAAGTTCCATTTTCAACATTTGAAAACTAGGAAGGCTGAGGGAGAGAAGTATAAAAATACAATGAATAATGTGATCAGAATAAAATCTGGGAAAATATACAATATGCAGAAATATCAACTGTGGTTCACCTCCCATGGGAGAATTACAATCCCTTTTCTTTGTATTTTTCCGAATTTTTCCCAATGGTTACATATTACTTTGGTAATTGAGAAAAAAAGTAAAACTGTTTTTTGAAATGTTACCTCCAAATCACTCGACATGAAGGTTTATTTTGTAATTCCATTTCTCTCCATACAGCAGGATACTGTGTGTGTGTAGTAATTATTTATATCATGCCATATGTTACAATGAAGATGAAATTCAGTAAATATATTCCTTCCAGCTGGCACTAACATGAAGAGGTTAAATGCTTTCCTGGGTTCAAAGCACTATGAATTAAGATAAGCTAACTGCGAAGTAAAGGAAACATTTATTGAAATCTCTGAGAGCATCCCTTTTGAAAAACGTTGATGTGATACATAGCTCCTTACTCATACCGCCCTGATGTTTAACCTCTGGCACAAAACAGAATGTTCAGCAATTCCTGGCAAAATCTTAGGAGTTCAGGGGATAAAATGCATGGGGGATATTAGAGAAATAAGAAACAGAATGATCCTACTTTCACATAAAATTCTGTCCCTGTGGATAAAAAGACGTCCAAAATTACTGGCAAATTTCATTGTCCTCAATACCCTTTAGAAAATGTTTTTTCTTTATCAAGAAATGTTTGCTCATTAAAAAATATCTGTATCAGTTACTTCATTCGAGAAGTCATAAATAAACAAATAAATAAGGACCGTCTCATTTAAAGAGACAATTCTGCTGTAAAAACACTGCTGTAATATTTCACTTTATAAGACAAATTCATCACATGAAGAAAAACTAGCATTGCTTTACTGAAACTCTGAGCAAAAGAAATGCAGTGAGTGTTAATTCAAGTCTCTTAAATGAAGCAGAGAAGTAAAGTTAACCAAGGTGACGACTACAGAAAAGGAAATCCTAGTGGCTACCTGTTTTACCAAAATATCTCACAACAGTTGATATTTCTAGAATTTACAGACGCTTTCAGAAAAGAATGAGTTATGAGGTGTATATATTATACCCCAACATTTATAGTATCTAAGATCACCAGACTTATGCAACAATTTGGCTTGACAGTAGTATCAGAGAACTCAGAAAGAACTTATTATCTCAGGTTTGGCTGTTTAGCACGCAAGCTTTCACTTACAGAGGGGCATTGCCAAAAAGCCTCAAATTTCCCTCAGTTCTCTGCTTACTTTCTTTCACAGAGCAGTCTCACCCATTGCAAAATTAATAAATAATAATAAATAATATGAATGTACAACTTACAGAAAGTTTCTCCAACCCCTAGCTCCCATTCCATATAATTACCCATCTGCCTATGGAAGTTGGTCTATAGAAGCCTTGCTGTGAATGTAGCAAGCTAAAACCTACAAGAATCCCCTTTCAACCACTTTTTGACAGAACCCACACAAACTTGTGGCTCAGTCTGTAACTCCCTCCAGCCCCTTAGAAGCCTGGTTCGCATTCTTCCATCTCTCAACCCCCTCTGGTGAGAAAAGGGTCCGATGTTGGGTTTTGCCTAATAAACACTGCCTGTTTCTGCCGTTTTACTTTGGGGCTGCTCAAAGGTATTGATTAGAAATTACAAATCCAGCTTCTAACCATTGATAAATGCTGAGGAAACAATCCCAAACCAACGAGCCCCAAATATCTTCAACCTGTAACACAGAAATATCACTCTTCTCAAGAAATAATGTTCCTACTCCATCAAACTTAAAAAAATAATAGTAATAAGATAAGATAGAACAGCTTTCATTCTGAACAACATTAAATTTTCTGGGTCACTTTTTTCTGTCTCATCGGGCCACGTTTACAACCTGACGGGGACGGCAGAGACGGTCTCTTCACGCTGCCAGGTCGGTTGTCGCCGTCTGAGAGCGAACACCTTACCGTCCCCTTCCCTGCAGCCGTTCCCCAAGAACAGACCTCCCACCCGCCCTGCCCTCCACACCTCACCACTCGCTTTTCTTTTCCTCCAAGCCCCCAAAGGGCGAGCTTCTTCAGAAAAAAAAGTTAATGAACCTCTGCTTCTGGGATAAAGGTGCCCCACCTGCGATCACAAAATCGGAAGACTGGAAATTCCTCAGAGCGCGTCCCCTCTGCGCGCTGGACCCACTCAGTGAGCGCTTCACACCCAGAAACCCGGGAACATGATTTATATGCAGACCTGCACCCATCCCACACAAGTCCGCACGCCAGCTTGCCTAACCACTTATGTAAGCTCGTGCCTCTACAGTCCCAAACTGCACACACACACACACACACGCACTCACCGACACCTGTCACGCATCTGAAATGGACAGCATCCACACCCAGGAGATGAAATGAAATCAACACATATGAATGGGGGGGAGGGGTCTACCGTTTTAAAACATCTTTTTCCCCCCATTTGTTTCTTGCCCGTTTTTGTCACAACTACAATTACCTTAGCAACCAAAGAATTGCACTGACTCCCCCTCCGGCTTCTGAATTTCTCCTAAAGCCAAGCTTGCGCCAGGTTCATGGAAAAGCTAGAGAAGCCCAGAGAACGAGGGACCTGCAGCCTCTGTGGGGCGGAGGGGACGTCCGAGGCGGTGTCCCCGCTGCTCTCCAGAGACCCGCCTCGTCTTTGCGACTTGCCGCGGTGGCCAGCGCGGGGCTCAGCGAGCGGAGAGCGAAGCCCGGGGCCGGCGAGGAGGCGCGGCGGGTCGCATGGTGCCTGGGGCGCGGGGCGCTCGGGGTCTCCGGCGCTCGGCCCTCGCCCGCCTCGGCCGCCCCAGGACGCCGGGGTCCGCGGAGATCGGTCCGCCCCCTCGGCGCCCGCGGGTTTCCGCAGCTGGGGGAAGCCGGAGCCGGGCGGAGCTCTCGCCGCGAGCAGGGCCGGGCGCAGGAGCTGCCCCAACTCTCGAAGTCGCTCGGCTCCGCCGCTCGCGAACCGCCGCAGCGGCGCCCACTGTCGGGTGTCTAGCAGAGCTGCAACCCCGCGCCGCGCGCACCTGGGCGCCGGCACCTGGGCCCCGAGTCGCACGGCGCGGGGCGGGGCCGGGGCGGGGTGGGGGTGGGGTCTGGGCACGGGCCGGGGCGGGGGCCGGGAGGGGCCGAGGCACCTGCGCGCGTCCGCCGGGCTCACCTGCTCCCAGCGCCGCGGATGCTGCCGACTGTGATTGTGATGTGCACGAGCCAGGGAAAGCCTAGAAATTCCTGCACTTTAGCTGCGTCCGAGAAAACTGGCAGACTGGCTCAGCGACGCGGAGTCTCCTTTGGTCAGTCCCGAGAGCTGGCCGCGTCTGGAAACTTCAGTGGCGTCAAGGTTGTCTAAGGGATTCCAGGTCCGAAGTGATCTTGCCCGGTAGCTTGGAATCGCCGACGTGTGCTTGGCGCCCCCTAAATTAAAATGGGCCACCGCGATCGTCAGGGATATTGTTACTAACCTCGTTATTTTTATCGATTCAACATTGACACAACGTGCTGCATTTGGAATATTTTATGATCATTCGTATCTGGAACACCACAAAAGAATTTTTAAGAAAAATTAACTCTGCAAATATTCTTGGGGAAAAAAAGAAAAAAGTTGAAGACAGAAAATGAGGAAGGGTAATTTGAACAGAAGACATCCTTTAATGTGGGATCTTTGAAATCGGATATTTACCTAAAACCTCAGGAAGATGCATGTGAAAACAATAAGATTGTGGGTGCTGGATGGTAACCATGGGAATGGTATGCAATATCGATGTAACCAATATCAAGAGTAAATTGAAGATTTATTCTTGAATTGTATTGTGTAATCAGGAAAACAAAAACTTGAAATAAAAGGTTTCTAAGGACGGACGACCTGGGCTGTCCATCCACGTGGGTCCAGAGGTTGAAATTTAAAGTCTCCTTCCCAATATAACAGCTCCCTTCCCACGGTCCTAAACTGAGTAATGGATATATTCACTCTTTAATCCAGTAAGCAGCAATTAGCATCTGCCCTGTGTCAGACCCTCTGCTAAGCACTAGAAATTGATGAAATAAGTCTCTGGCCTCAGACCCTTTTGCCTAATGGGGACAGTGACACAAGCAGATATATGTATTACCTTGGGCTAAGTCAGGAAAGTGGTGCCACCAAAACCTGGAAGAAAACCTGCTACCTAAGGAAACCACACTTAAACTTAATGAGTAAAATATAATTTCAATTGATGTCCCAGTTATTTGGTTTATTAAAATTGAAATATAAAATGTTTCCTTCCCCAGGTTTAGCATTTGGCTTAAGCATCTTTGTGGAGCTGGCTACAGTTGTGTAACACTTGGAGAATAGGCTGCTTACCAACAGATGGTTGGTGATTGGGGCTCTTCCTCCTCGTGGAGCTCTGCATTTCTGAGACCAGCAGAGGGTCAGTCATGAGGGAACATTTGAAGAAAGACCTCACTGTATTTCCCTTGATACAGTAGCATCGAAAATAAAATACTTCGAAATAAACCAAGGAGATGAAAGATTCATATACTGACAATTGCAAGGCACTGGTGAAAGAAATTGAAGAAGACACAAATGAATGGAAAGATGTCCCATGTTCATGGATTGAAAGAGTTAATATTATAAAAAATATTCATACTACCCAAAGCCATTTACAGATTCAGCATAGTTTCTGCCAAAATTCCAATACCATTTTACACTAAAGAAAAGAATCCTAAAATGTATATGGTATCATAAAAGACCCCAAATAGCCAAAGCAGTAAAGAGCAAGAAGAGTAAAGCTAAAGGCATCACACTACCTGGTTTCACAAAGCTATAGTAATCAAAACAGCATAGTATTAGCGTAAAAACAGAGAGTAGACCAATGTAGAGCCCAGACATAAGCCCACTCATATACAGTCAATTAATGTTTGACGAGGGAGCCAAGAATATTCAGTGGGGAAAACATAGTCTCTTCAATAATGTATATTAGGAAAGCTGAATAGTCACTTGCAGAAGAATGAAAAGGGACCCCTATCTTATCCAACTCACAAAAAATCAACTCCAACTGGATTTAAGACTTAAATGTAAGATACAAAATGGAAAAACTACTAGAAGAAAACAGAGGAAAATCTCTTTACTGTTGGTATTGGCAATAATTTTTTGGATATGACTCCAGAAAACACAAGTAACAAAAGTAAAAATAAACAAGTGCGACTACATCAAACTAAATAGCTTCTATATGGCAAAGGAAACAGCAAATGAAAAGGCAACTTATAGAATGGAGAGAAAATATTTTCAAATCATCTAGCTGATAAGGAGTTAATATCCAAAATGTATAAGAACTCAAATAACTCAATAGAAACCAGTTTAGAAAATGGGCAAAGGACTTAACAGACATTTTTCCAAAGAAGACATACAGATGGCCAACAGGTACATGAAAAAATCTTCAACGTCACTAATCACTAATTTTAAGGAAATGCAAATTAAAACCACAATAAGATATCACTTCACACCTGTTAGGATGGTATTTTCAAAAAGACAAATGACAAGTATTATCGAGGAAGTAGAGAAAGGGGAACACTTGAACACTGTTGATGAGAATGTGAATTGGTGTAGCCACTATGGAAAACAGTACAGAGTTTCCTCAAAAAATTAAAAATAGAACTACCACATGATCCAGCAATTTCACTTCTGGATATATATCCAAAAAAAAAAAGATACGTGCAACCCCATGTTCATTGCATCATTACCTATAATAGCCAAGACATGAAAACAACCTGAGTGTCCATGGACACATGAATGGGTCACACACACTCACACACACACACACACACACACACACTTACTGTTATTATCAAAATTATTATGAAATTCCAATGGAATTTTTCACAGAAATAACCAGTATTAGCTATACCAAAAAGAAGGAAATCCTGTTACTTGCAACAATATGGATGGACCTTGAGGGAACTAAACTAAGTAAGATAAATCAGAGAAACACATATACTGTATGAATTCACTGTGGAATCTAAAAAAGCTGAACTTCACAGGAATACATAGTAGAATGGCAGTTGCCAGGGGATGGGAGAAATGAGAAGGCGTTGATCAAAGGGTACAAACCTAGTTATTAGACACATAAGTTCTAGGGATCTAATGCACAGCATGATGACTACAATTAACAATACTGTATTATACTTAAAAGTTGTTAACAGAGTAAATTTTCATTGTTACGCACACAGAAAGTGGTAATTCTGTGAGGGGATGGAAGTGTTAACTAACCTTATTATGGTACTCATTTTGTAATATATACATGAATCAAATAATCACAGAGTACACCTTGAACTTCATGTTATATATATCAGTAATATCTCAATAAAGCTAGGGACAAATATTTATATAAAATCATATATAATATATGTACTTATATTGATATATTTTATGTATTATATGGGCGTTCTAATACATGATATATAATTTCTTATATAAATATGGAAAATATTTTATTTCATTGTGTTCAATTTCATATGAAACATTTAATTACACACATATACATATACTTATATCTATAACACACACATAGACATATATACTATATAATTTTATAATGTATATAATTTATATATAATTTAATATAACACATTTATACTATAAATATAATTTATATATATGTATATAATAAAAATAACTAACTTCATAGAGACAGGCCATATTTTTTGCTGCCATGTTCAGCACATTGGTTTACATACCAAGAATTGAGCAAACAAATATATATATTAAGGATATAGGAGGCAGTTTTCTCAGTGTTGAAGAAGGGAATTATAGGTATAAAAAGAAGGAAGATTAAAGGAAACCCAGTGATGTGACTTGAAATTAGAGAAAATGGTACGAAATTATTTTTAATTTACATAGATAAAAAGATAGAAAAATATATGTAGAGGTATATGTGTGTATATATGTTGATATATTTCCTAGTTCTGTCCACTGAGAAAGTCGGAATCCAACAGTACCCCAGTAGCTATGAAAACACCTAACACTCAGACTCTGATTTTTTTAATTTAATTTTATTTTTTCAATGTTCCAAGATTCATTATGTACCACACCCAGTGCTCCATGCAATACATGCCCTCCTTAATACCCTCCACCAGGCTCACCCTACCCACCACCCTCCTCCACTCTAAAACCCTCAGTTTGTTTCTCAGAGTCCACAGTCTCTCACGGTTCCTCTCCCCTCCAATTTCCCCCCACTCACTTCTCCTCTCCTTCACCCAATGTCCACTGTGTTACTCCTTATGCTCCACAAGTAAGTGAAACCATATGATAATTGACTTTTTCTGTGTGACTTATTTCACTCAGCATAATCTCCTCCAGTCCCATCCATGTTGATACAAAAGTTGGGTATTCATCCTTTCTGATGGAGGTATAATACTCCATTGTATATATGGACCACAGCTTCTTTACCCATTCATCTGTTGAAGGGCATTTTGGCTCTTTCCACATTTTGGTGACTATGGCCATTGCTACTATGAACATTGGAGTATATATAGCCCTTCTGTCAGACTCTGATTTTTAAATACCATTCTCCACCAAAAGGAATCATAGCTCCATGACATAGTGGGTGAAACTGGAATAATTTGTTGTGCAAGAAAATAAGAAGGTACTTAAAGAATTATGGAGCTATGTCAAAAGAATGTAGGAGCCTGAAGAGGTCTCCACTGGCCAAATCTAGGACAATTTAAGCATCAAAATAAATAATGACAGTGACAAGTTATAACTTTCGAGTAAAATAGAAATCAATGAGTCCATTCTGGTAGAAAGAAAAAAAAAAAGGAGAAAGGAAAGCTCTACTGGTAGAATACCACTAATAGGTGAAGAAAGAAGGAATTAGAAAATCACCATTTTGCTGCTACTGTTATAAATGATTCAAGCCAGAATCATGAATGGATGTTAAAATTTGTGAGTAAAATTTGATAAGGAACAAGATATTTACAGAGTCTCAATGTATGCCCCCCAAAATACTCACTAATCCTCATCAATATATCATTAATTATTAATTAATAAGCACTGCATATTTACCAGTTAACATGACTGCTATAATACTTGGGAGATAGCATCTTAATCAACCAGCAAAAGCTCACATAAATAAAAACTGGTAATGGAAAAAACCAACCTCAGTACTTCTACATAAATATATAAGTCATGATGAAGCATCAGACAAATGCAAACTGAGAGAAATTCAAGTGACTGGCATGGACTCTTCAAAAAAATGCCAAGGCTATGAAGGTAAAGATTGTTCCAGATTAAAAGTCACTAAATGCAACAGATGATCTTTAATGGGATCCAAGACAATATTGACAAAAATGACAATAATAGCATAACTGGTAAAATTTTAGTGGACTTAATTAGATTAAATTGGGTCAAGTTATTTTCCTGTTGTAAGATTATACTGTAGTTATTTAGGAGTTTGTTTTTGTTTTGATTTTAGAAGATACACACTGACGTACAATGGGGTAAAGTAGTGAGCAAGGGAGCAAGCAAGCAGAGTGAGGGGTGGGGGTTGAGTTGTAACTTACTCTCAGTTGATTCAGAAATGTTAACAACTCCAGAGTATGAGGGAGGTCTTTGAACTATTTTTTCCAAAAAAAAAAAAAAAGTTTATAAAATATTTTATAATATTTTATGACTTACATAATATTTTATGTATTTATGTAAAATATAATATTTTATGACTTACTTTATAATATTTTATGACTTACAAAAAATATTTTATAATTTAAAATGATTTCAAAATAAAAGTTAAAAAAATCAAGGTGTAATTATCCTCTTTACAACAAAAACAAAGAAACAAAATGACAACAAAAACCGCCTTTGCTTTCAAAAGTGTTTGCCATGGGTTTTCTTTAAGAATCAGGTCACTGTTAGCTGTACTGCAAATATGATCTGATCTACTATTCTGTGAATATACAAGATAATGTGATTCAGCCTAACATGTCATTCATTCACTCAGAAATTATTTAATAAGGAAGGGCATGCTGTGTATGGGATCTTTCCCAAAACTCCTCCACAGTATAAAATGAAATACATTTATAGGTAAACTCCTAAACCTTTTGATCACTTCATTACCAAGTGAGAAGTTGCAGGGAAGTATGTAATAGAACTGATCATGGTGTAGCTCTCAAACGGGGTGACAAATTGAACAGAATGAAAACAAGTTGGCAATTTAGTTGCAATGACTGAATTGGCAGGCGAAGGTGGGAAAATATGGTTAGTGTCAGTGCATTTGGTGCATGTGTGCATGGCAATGAATTTGGAGAGCATAAGGGCTTTGGCACTATGTGGTCTATTTCCCAGGACGGTGAATTTGTGACAGTTGACAGCTGATGCTGCTTTTCTTAAGATCCCCACATTTTCTTTCCCTCACTCTGTAGTGTAGTCTTTTTCTTTTCCTCAGAGTTAAGGGCTATTTTCTTTACACTCTGACAACAAAAGGAAAAAAGATTCTAAGTAAATGTTCCCTCCTGTTTAGTCCTGAGAGGAAACACATTTCCTGGTTAGGTACTTTAGAAAAGGGTCTTCCTCAAGGGATGGCTTGAAGGCCAGAGCATCCATATCACCTGAGTCATTTATGAAACTTAGCAATAAAGATTCTAGAAGGCCATGGGACCAAGGAATCTGCTTTTGATCAACAATTTGCATTAGTCTGCAAACTGGCTTCTGTAAATGGAGGGCAAGGAGACTGAGAAAAGGGGCAGGACACTCCAGATTGATAGGTAAGAATTTTAATAAGCAAGGGAACTTACATATGAGTCTTGTCTTGAGCAGCCACAAGATAAGTAAATCTCTGCATCCACCTGCCAGAATCTTAAAGTTTCTGTAGAGACCTCAGCAGGGTCCAGCCCACATATCCAGTCCAGATAGTCTCAACAACACATTATTCTCACAAGGCTGCATCCTTGAAATGGCCCCAAGTGTAGGAAAAGAGGACAAAACATACATTCTGAGGATGGGGAGGGGTGAGAAGCCTCTAGTTGCCTACATCCAGCTTGAGGGTGAACCAGTGGTCATGTCTTCTTGATTACCTCCCTCTGACAGTCTGTGAGTGACCCACAATCTGTGGGATGCTTCCTTCTTAGAATGCCCAGCATTTCTGTTACTCCTAATTGCATAATCTCTTTCTCAGGAGAGGACTGTGGCAAGCAAGCTCATTACAGCATGAGGCGGATTTCACGATGATAGCTGAGCACTGAATCTGCGGTTTTGAAAGTCATGTGTCAGGAGATGGATGTGTTTATGTCATGGTGCTGGAATGGTAATGTCTGCAACTCAGGAGGAGTGTTAGATCAGGACGGAATTCATATTTACAAAGGCCCAGTGCTTCATAATCGAGATGCAGGGATCTGTCCATATATAACCAATACACATAGGAGAAAGTTTACATCAACAACATTTTTAAAAACCTACACCATGGGGTGCCTTGGTGGCTCAGTCATTAGCTAAGCATCTGCTTTCAGCTCAGGTCATGATCCCAGGGTCCTGGATGGAGTCCCACATCGAGCTCCCTGTTCAGTGGGAAGCCTGCTTCTCCTTCTCCCACACCCCCTGCTTGTGTTCCCTCCCTCCCTCTCTCTCTCTCTCATTATGTCAAATAAATAAATAAATAAATAAATAAATAAATAAATAATCTTAAAAAAAGAAAAAAAGGAAAGAAACCTACCTCAGCCCCAAAATAACCATGAAACCAGTCGTTTGGGCCAAACGTCTTCATCAGATCATCTCAGAGACTCTCTTTCTGTAGGATACCACCATCCAGATGTTGTGGTCAGAACTGTCACAGACTAGGCGGCTGCTTGTGTGATGTGACTTGAAATGCTTGACAGGTCCCCTCAACCAAAAATATCTTTTCTTCACCCTTCCCTCAACACCCTCCTGCGGGGTGCTGGGATTCCCACAGTTTATCAAATTCAGTTATAAACATGTTTGTTTGGGACCACGGTAAAACGGTCAGGGAGGTCGTTCAAGAAAGATCCTTCGTTGAGGCAAAAATCTGTCAGTTACAAGCTCCATCAAAAGCCGCCTAAGACCGCAGGTAGCACCCCAAAATAAGAACACTGAAGTTGGACATGTAACATCCTCTGTAAAACACAGCAAAGCTTTCTTCTTAAGGAGAACCATATTTTAAACCAGAAGAGGCCATTTGCAGGTGTGGGAGAACCAGAGCTCCGCTCCCTGGGTATTCTCGACCTTCTTCAGAATCTTGTGTTTGCCAGTTCCTCATCGATATTCTGAAAAGCATAGAAATGAAACCTGTGCTATTTTCCAGACCAAAGCCTAGGTGGATAACCCTGTTTCTCGGGACAATAGAACTGTATGCTCTGCTCAAAACAAACTTTCCTGTAGTGTCTTTTGTCCCTTTCACACCATCACCCAAGACCCAGTAGCAGTTTTCTCTTTAGTCTGTAGCAGTTTTCTCTTTAGTCTGTAGAACATTTTATGAACCAGAAAAGTTCCTTCTTTTTCCTTTGTATCCAGCCACCTCCCTCCAGCCCCACTAGGCAGCCACGAATCTGTTTTCTGTCCCTATGGCTTTGCCTTCCCCATAATGTCATACAAAAAAAATTGTACAGTGCACAGTTGTTTGTGTTATGCTTCTTGGCATAATGCCTTTGAGATCCATCCGCGATGGCGCATGCCACCTCAGTCCGTTCACTTTTACTGCCGACTAGTGTGTTCATTATACGGGTATACCGCCACTTGTTTATCCATACCGGCTGCCTTTTGATTGATAAGTATCATGCTTCTGGTATGTTCTTCTCCCAGGAGGCCGTCACCCATTTGAAATTTACTGATCTATAGAACATGCAAATAAACTCTGCAATCAGACACTGTTTATTATCTACTAAACCCATTCCCCCTATTGTCCCCATCCTTGGACCTTGAGTACTCACTCCTTCTTTACTGGTTTCCTCCACTTCTGGCAGCCATAACTAAGAGGACCTATTCCCTCTTCCGCCAGAGTGGATCTTCATTAAGACTAAACTACTCATGGTAGATCCATTTCTGTGGCCATGTTGTAGTTATGACCAATGAGACTTGATGGAAAATCTGGGGGCGGGGGGTACGTCTGCAATAATCTAAGGAATCAGTACTAGAGATGTGAAACAGGTGGAAGTTAAAGCCATGGAACTTAGAAAATTTTCTGTAGCAGTGACAGTGTCTGCAGACAGCAAAACAGGTTCAAAATCGGGAGACTCCTTCAACCATATAATTTGTGTTAATTATACATACTCAAACACACACACATATCCTGCTACAAGCCCATGGACCTTCCCCTCCCACTGAAAATCAGTATTCTAGTCCTTCTTATGAGGCTTCCAGCTGGAACCTCAGGAACTAATGGATTTTAACCTGCATCTCAGCAAGATATAAGTGTGTCCATTAGACTTAATGTACACACAAGTAAGTAGTTGACATCTAAAATACTCTGACCAGAAGAAATGCTATTTTAAGGGGGGAAGGAGTGGTACCCCAAGTTGATCTTCTCTCCATTCGCAAGAAAGAATTATATGAGAGATCTTTGAGTTCTTTTCCAGTAGCTCAGAATGTCTTCTTACTCCTCTTTCTCTCCATTCTGACCTCCTTTCCTGAGGAAGTGGTTATTTCCTCTCTCGTTCTCCACAGTAGACCTCCGCTCCATCATGCACACTCAGCCATCAGCCCTCCTCACCAGCGCCCCCTCTCGGTGCTTCAGTGTGGGGGTTTTCCTTCCATCTCCTTCCCTACGTGGTTGACATCACAACTCTCATCATTTGTAAGGAACATGATTATTCTACAGCAAACTGGGAACATAACAGCAACCAAAGGTAATTCCTAAATCTTATGGTCTGGGTAATCATACTGCTCAGCTGTCTTGTGTATGTTAACCACTGAGAAGCAACAATTAGTACTCAGTCTCCTCTTCTCCTCAGCCCTAGGGGCAACAGATGGCAAAGACCTGGGTCTGAATTAACAGGTGTTATGGGTTTTCCTAAACCTAATGCAATTAGTTTACCTTGTTCATGTGAGGGTGGGCTGCCTGTGTAATATTTCTAGCCTTTCTACATATTTTGAGTTCCGCTAATTTCTCCAATGAAAAATATTTCTAATGTACATTGTGCTAATTAACAAATCCTCTGGTGTTGATGGGATATAAAGATAATTGAGCTGTGTTTATTAAGCCCACTCCCTCACACACACAAACCTGGGGTTCATGTGAGAGTCTCTAGGAAATCTCTAACTACTCCTGGAATAGGCACTCCTAACTAGGATATTTCAAATATTAAGTAACTGCCTGCTTCTCTGTTCGTTAAACTTCTCTAACACATGGACATCTTGTTGACACTCAGGTTAAAAACACAGGTGCCTCATCCCCAAAAATCTGTTAAATCAGAAACTTATAATAAGGACTAAAGAAATCATTGAGGTACCATGCTCTCAAGGTAATTCAAGTGGGTCAAATACAGCTTAGAGTTTGAGGACTCCCACTGTAGAGAGGAAGAGGAGGGGGCCCTGTTCTGGTCCTTGCACGCACTCACTCTGGAAAAATCTAAACAAGTCAAGGGATGAACCAGCCCCCATGCTCCTTCTTTCTGAGGCTCAGACTATCCTAGAAGCCGCGCGGAAGTTGGAAGCAACTCTGGAGGATTTATGAGCCAGAGATGACAGAATCCACTCCTGTCCTTATCTGGAGTTCCCCAAGTTTCTCTTGGTACATGACCACAAAGGAAATGGGCCCTTGTCTCTTTCCTATTTGCCCCAGCACTGCAGCAGGTCATAGTTTGGTTTCGAACATCCTTTTTTGGAAAAAAGAAAAATTCTTCTCTAACCAAGAAGAGGAGAAGAATTTGAATACATGTAACTGCTCAGAATCCATACTGTCTTCTACCTCAGGTGGGGTTCAAACATGCCTTTATCATAGTAACTCAAGCCCCTTCAGACTTATTATATTTGCCTTTCATTTAAATATACATGTTAAAATGCAGTAAAATTGTATTATCCCTAAGAAATAGAACAATTGACTAAAATGAAGATTAAAAACTAATCCCCAGGGGAAATTATTAGAATGCTTAGTTTTGAAATGATAGGTTGTTTAATAGAATTGCATACCAGGAATGAAAACTATTTCACGTAATGGAAAAAGATCGAGGTTTAAGAAAATATACACACATAAATATTTATACTGAGAGAGTATTTTTAAGTAGGAGATTTTTTTTTCTAACTACTATATCAACTCAAATGGGAACGCAAAATTATTCTAGGGTAAACCAGCTCTCTGTTTGCATCTTTTTCCTCACAATTAAAAAGTAAAAGATTTCAGCAATAAAATCCCATCCCAATAAACTATGCATTTTCTTTCTCTTGGGAGGCCTCTAAAATTGGGCAAAATTAAGAGAAGAAACCTATTAACTCATCCTTTCATGGGATCAAGGTTCAGCATGTGATTTAGTGCAGCAAGGGGAAAAAGCCCGTCGATGGTGAGTAGTCTCATCTTTTAATTGCCCTGTGTTGGTAAACATAAGTGTTCTCCAAATGGGATAAACCCAAGCTGAAAAATCTAAGAACCACAGTATAAAATGTCCAATTAAAGCATTTTTTCCAAGTTGGCCTAAGAGGAGAGAAACTGGAATTGACAAGAAAGTACCTGACATTGGATGTCCTACGTGAGAGCATTTGCAGTGAGCCTGAAGAATGTATTTTGCTGATGAGGAAATAGGCCCATAGAGAACCATGAAATGCTAAAGGATTACAGCTGGAACAGACTCCACTCTCTAATTCCTGCCCTGCTTTCTCCCTAATGGTGCCGTTCAAAGGTTTTGCTGTTGTTTGTGTTGCTTTTTTAGCGGAATAACACTCAGGACTCACATAATAGAAGGAACAGCTGGGCCCTATGGCAGGGGTGGAGGGCTGCTGCCCAGGTCATGACTTCTACTGACCTTGAGGGCTCCCAGAGTCACCGATTGAAGGCACTGTGCTTCCCATCTCTTCCAACTCCCTGTTGCTTGACCTTGGAGAAGTCTAATAATTCAGTACTTCTGCCCGTGTTTGTAAACAGTGGTGGTAAAAATCTTTTGCCTGCCAAGCTGCTATGATGTATACTTTTTAAAAAGCAGTGGCAAGAGAAGGGGGTGTGTGACAGCAGCCTGGAACCCTCTCTGTGATGAGGTCTGTCACTGGGACTATGAGACCCCAACATAGGCAAGGGGCGCTTTGCCAACATGAGGGCCTATTTCCCATCACCTCACATCTCCACACATCAAAACTGGCAGGAAAATCCTGTAAGTTAAGTGTCTAAGGCCATTGGCTACACTGAAGATAGTTTCAATACCAGAAGCTTTGGTAATTAGCTCTGAACTCCTTGCAGATTGACCTTGGCTCAGGATGTTAAGCCTGACCCAGGGGTCTGTCACCCAAAATGATGACCTATGGCATCCTATTTCTGCATCTGCTGGAAACTGACCGGGGCTTTCTTACCACCTGTTTTCACCATTCTCCTGCCTGGAGGGGAAGGCTGAACTGAGTTTCCTCACCTTAATCTTCTGGATGCTCTTAAGGCATGGGTTCTCAAATGGAACCCCCCCTCCCAAATAAGCTGGGATGCTCCTTGAAATGCCTGTCCCCAGGCTGTGCACCAGGAGGTTCTGATTCTGTGACTTTTGTGGGTGTCCCAGGAATGTGGATTTTAACAAAAAACATGTCCATGGATCACTGGCCCTCCATTCTTCACACTGCAAGCTGACCCAAGACGCGAATCTGCCAGGCCTCTGATGGCTTCATTGTCCAGTTCCTTCAGGTGCCTGCTCTGCCAGGTCCCTCAGAGACCCACACCACAGAGCACTGCATCTGAATGCATGTGGGCTTTTTACCAGAGAACCGGTTCCAAACTCAGGTTTGGCTGCCCGCCGCTCAAAAATCAATACTCGAGACTAGTGATGGTGGGAAAAGAAAGTTTGCTTTATTCGGGAAGCTGGGAAAATGGTGGACTGCTGTCTCAAGGGCCTTCTTCTTTGTCTGGAGGAAAGCCAGAGGGTTTTAAAGAAAAAGAAATGGGTGGAGGGAGGGGGCTGAGTGCAGGAATCCCAGGCGTCCAGGTGGATAGTCATACCTCGGCATGACCCTCAACAGAAGCGCTGGCATCGGTGGCCGCTGTTTTTGAATGGAGTCCGGCCTTATCTTCTGGGACAGCTGTGTCCTTTATGCCTGAAGACCAGGGGTCTGCAAATCTCAAAGAAAGTAAGTTAGCTCTGCTACAGATCAGGGACTCTGTCAGCACGGAAGGAGTGCATAAACTTGAAGCAAGTTCCCCTTAATCCCTGCTGGATCCTAAAACATCATCATCTCCCAGGCTAATTTTCTTCCCAGTTACTCAAAACCCAGAGGATTCCTGTCCCCACCCCCACCTCTTTCTCTAGCAAGACAACTTATTTGCTTTGAGGAGCCTAGACTTACAAAACACACGGGCCTATTTACTCACCTTCCTTGAGGACAGCTTCTTCCCCGGCCATTCCATCCTCAGGGCCCTTTAGGCAGCTGCTGATGGGAAACCTCAGTCAACAAGAAAGAGACATTTTGGGGCACCTGGGTGGCTCAGTGGGTTAAGCCTCTGCCTTCGGCTCAGGTCATGATCTCAGGGTCCTGGGATCGAGCCCCGCATCGGGCTCTCTGCTCAGCGGGGAGCCTGCTTCCTCCTCTCTCTCTCTCTCTGCCTCTCTGCCTACTTGTGATCTCTGTCTGTCAAATAAATAAATAAATAAATAAAATCTTTAAAAAAAAGAAAGAAAGAGACATCTTGACCCAGGCCACAGGAAGCTCCAGAGCCATGTCAAGCCTGAAGCGTAGCTTGATTCTCTTTCTTTCCATCTGCTTTTGTTTTGTTTTTGGTGCTACTTGAACTTCCATACTGTGAACGTCCCTCATCTCACGCCGGTGCAGCAAGGAGGGCGAGAGCACGTGTCCGCTGTTGCAGTCAACCAAATCTTAGGAGTCATCCTGATTGGACTATGCCCATCACGTGCCTGCCTCTCAACCAATGATAGCAGACGTGCGGACTGACCCATCCCACCCTGATGCAGGGGCGTGGCCTCAGATTCTCCCAATAGCACAGGCTCTTCCGGGGAGGAGGTGGGGGAGGGGGGACGCTGGCTCCTTCTAGGGTGGAGGAGGGGAGGAATCAGGTGCGCGTAGCCTCATGACAATGGCCGAACCGGCACTGCTGGCTCGGGGCTCACCCAGGGGATTCGCAGGCATCTCTCCGACTGGGAGCTGCAGAAACCAGGTACGGAACAAGCGCGGCGGTGAATCCGCTACACGTGAATACAGGTGAAGGCGCGATGAGGGGGAATAGAAGGGCAGGGCTTCCATCGCATGAGAAGGGTTTACCTGACACACACATTTCTCTTCTCCACTGGCTCCTCCAAGTTGAATCTCCAGGTTTTCCCCCAGAAAAAAAGTCGCTTCACATTTAATGGCTCTTATTCCTTAAGTAACTTTGTATTGATTTAGAAATCTGACAGGTATCTACTCTTAAAGGCCTGGTGCCTATTTGTGAGCATAAAAATATGCTCCAGCAGAAGAACTAATGAGAATGAAACATTTCTAACCATGAGAACAGTAGCACATATGTCTAAATTCTTTTTTTTTTTTTTTTTCTCCTGTGAGGACATCGATAGCACATTGTTTTTGGGATTTTGTTGTTTGTTGTTGTTGTTTTTTAAGAACATCTGTTTTATGATTACGGCATTTAGGACCCAGAGACAAAAAGTATTGATTCTTTTAAGAAAAACCAACTAGCAAAATGAAAGAAGCACTTGTAAGTTAGGAGGAATCTGACTGAAGGTGCAAAGCCAAGATATATATATATATGTATATAATCAGTGAGGGTTCCCGCGTGGAAAACAACTCACCAGAGTCCACCAAAGATCTCCAAGAAGGGACAAGAAAAGTGACACCTGGAGTTGGTCCTTGGTGTAGGTTTCCCTAAATCCATCCCACCCCAGCCCAGGTAGGAGGTAGCCAGTGAGGACTGCCCTACCCTTGCTCCCAAGGTAATCTGGGGACTGACTTAGAAAAGGATGCATATGGACTAGCTGACAAAGAACCTCTCCTCACCTATCTGAAGAGACAGGGTAATGGACAATTCCTCTTCTTCCACTGGGCGTTGTCTCTTTGGGATGTGGTGCCTAGAACTTGGCAGTCACCTGGCCTGAGGACCAAACCCACCTACCAGGGAAAGCAGGATGGAAGAGTCTCAGAGAAGCAAACAGGGCATGAGTGTCCCCAAAGCCTGCCCTGACTCTGTTCTTCCTCTTACACAATGTAATAAACTTCCCTATATTGAGCCAGCAGGAGTCAGGACTTTGAATTACTTGCAGCAGAAAGCTTTCTTGCACAGTGGGGTTTTGGTGACCATAAGTTCTAAGAGTTAAATTTAAGCATAAGGTAAACTTGAAAGTTCATTTGATTGATAGGTCAAGGATGTTTGGGGCTGCAAATGACAGAATGCACGATGAACAGGCTTTACCCAATGAGGATATTTCTTGATGTTACCTAACAAGAAGTACCTAGGTACTTCCAGGCTATCCACCTAATTAGACTCCAGATCTGTCATCCTCAGAGAGCAGTGTCAAAAAGCAACTAGGGAGACATGGAATTATTTTTTTCATGCCTCTGCTTCATTCAACAAAGAAAACTTCTGAAGCCCATTCGGACGCTTTCTCTTAAGTCCCATTGACCAGAACTGGGCCTAGATTACATGGCCACCCTCCCTTTACCTCCTCCCTGGTGGTAGCTTCCAGCATCTCTCTCATGGAAATGGCTCTGCCAGACAGGAGCATATGGGAGAATGATGTAGGAGCGCCCTGTCTACTTAGCTGAGTCCCACCGCCCAACTTCCTCCAACCCAAGTTCTCTGAAAGGAGAATTTCATACTCTCTAACAGAAAATGAAAATGTATAATAAAGTATCAGTTTGGTTCCAAATATTATATACTTAATGAATAGCTGGATGTCAAATTCTTAGAAACACCTGCAAGCTGTGCATTGTGTAATATGTCAACAGCAGAGAGAGCAGGCGAGGAAGAAGCTCTCCTTTGCCAGTGAATCATTACAGAGCTCTCTTTCTGGGCAGAAAGTTAGTGAAGGTAGCGTGGGTCCCCCATAGGAGAATCACGTGTGTTCAAGTCCTTGGCTTGTTAAAAGGATCATTAGACAACAATTTGATCCTTGAAGTATTTAAAACTATGCCTGGATTTTACTGTGTCTTTACAGTTTCCTACTTTGTTCTTTTTTTCCTGCCCCAACACTAAGACCTTTGTCTGGGATCTGGTCCAAGACATTTTCTACCGATATATATTTTATAGAAACAGTAAAGAGGGAAAGGAAAGTAATATGATTTCAGGATCTAATGTATGCTGGACACAGTATGTGGACTTGCCTGTTTTGATTCCATTCAAGACCGTCTAGTAAAATGAATACAGGCTAGCTGTGTGTCCACACACAAATCCCTTCCCCTCACCAAAATCCTAAAATAGGGATAATAATAGTGACTACCTCAGAGCATTGCTACAAGAACTAAAAAAAGATCACCCAGGCATAGGGCTTAGCAGGTTTTAAGTGCTCCAAGTACAGTCAACAACCCTCTGAGCTTGATATCACTGCCTCCAGTGATGAGCTGTATCCGGGGGCTTATGAGAACTGATTTTTAGATTTGCAGAAATTTTGCAAGGAGCTGTAAACCAGTTGTTAACTTGAATGTGAATATTTACACCACAGAAATCAGCAAGTGCTGCAAAGCAGAGCTTTTCTTCTTCCAGGAGAGCCAGTTGTAAACATGTATGCCACTGATCAGCTCCATTTGATAAACGAGATTCAGAGAAGTTAAGTAACTTGGCCAAGATTACACAGCAAGTAAAGGGCAGAAATGGAATGCGACCTTAGTTCTCTATCATTTCAAACCTAGCCTCTTTCTCCTCTTTTGCAAGCATCATTGTAAAATATTGTGTAATTTTCCCAGCCCATCATTCTTTCGTTCAGGAATTCCTTACTGAGCACATACCTATGTGAGGACTCTATTCTAGGAACTGCATACACTACCCTCAGAGGGTCCTCATCATCACATTACAAATAAACCTTCAGATCATTTTCATACAGTCCCATTCAGACCACTGCACTAGGTAAGGGTTACTACCCAAGGACTCTCTCCACTGGAGAGTTGGATGGAATTGTGAGCCTGGTGATGAGTCATGGGGCGGGCTTCTCCTCACCCCCGCTGCAGCCCCACTGCAGGGGGACTTTCCTTCCAGACAGGTCCAGATTGGAGTGTAGACAGATCATTTAAAAACCTGCTTACCATATGTTTAGATACGACCCTGTCCTTGGATTTTTTCTGCTTTCAAAGAGCAATCTTCATGAGAAAAAAAAGCCTGTTTCATCATCTTTCCTCCATTCACAAGAAAGAATTATAAGAAAGGTCTTTGAGTTCTTTTCCACTAACTCAGAATATCTCCTTATTCCTATTTCTCTCTATTCTGACCTCCTTTCCTAAGGAAGGCATTATTTCCTCCCTTGTTCTCTGCGTTAGACCTTGGCTTCGTGATGCACACTCAGCCATCAGCCCTCCTCACCAGCGCCCTCTCTCGTACGTCCGTATGGGGCTTTCCTTCCATCTTCACCTTCCCTATGTTGTTGACATCACAACTCTCATCATTAGTAAGGGACATGATTATTCTACAGCAAACTGGGAACATAACAGCAACCAAAGGTAATTCCTAACGGTCTGGATAACAATGCTGCTGAGCTACCTTGGGTATGTCTTGGTATTTCTTGGGTATGGGTACCTGAGTCCCCCCTCCTCCACAGCACTAGGGCCAACAGATTGTAAAGACCTGGTCTGAATTAACAGATATTATATGCTTCTTTTTTTTTAATTTAGTTTTTATTTTCAGCATAACAGTATTCATTATTTTTGCACCCCACCCAGTGCTCTGTGCAATCCGTGCCCTCTCTAATACCCACCACCTGGTACCCCGACCTCCCACCCCCAGCCCCTTCAAAACCCTCAGATTGTTTTTCAGAGTCCACTTCTTTACCCAATTAGTTTATCCTGTCCATGAAAGGATGGGCCACTTGTGTGTTGGGAACATCATCCAAAAAAAAAAAAAAAAAAAAAAAAAAACAGAAAAAAACAAGACAATCAATTGACTCATGAGCTAGACCCAGACCCTAGGAGGCCTCTCCCTCCTTCCCCTATCCTGAGAATATGCATTTTGCTTGCCTTTCCCACTCCCAGAGGCTACTTCAAGGACATAAACTTGAGGTAGTAATACGGTGTTGAGAACACCTGTACAGTATATGTGATTGAACCCAGTGATGGCCTCTTTATAAACTTTTAAGCTTTGGCATTCAACTTGCTGCCACCCAAGACAAGCCTCATAGGTGAGTTCCCTTTGCTATTATTAAAATTGCCACCCCCAACCTAGAGTGGCCCTCCTCTGTCTTTGTCTCTCCCTGCCTTCTGGGTACAGAGGTCAGTTTCAGATTATACCAGGAAAGCTCGTGAGAGGGTTGCAAGCCAACACTGTGTAATAGTTCTAGCCTACATATATGTCTCACGTCTCACTCATATTACCAGTGAAAAACGGGATTTTTCCATAATCTGAAAAGAATCTTAATTTTGGCTGAAGATGGATGTTTTGCCCACCTGGGCAAGTGGGAATAGAAAAGGGATTTTATAAGATTTAGAAAAAATACCGAGACATAAGGTCTGGTGAGTTGGTGTGTTGCAGAGCAAAGTAATACCTTTTGTCTCCTAGAAATGAAGCCATCTTAGCTAAAGGACAAGCAATGATATTGGCAATTCTGTGAAGAAATGTCTGCTCTGCACTCTGCCTCAGTGCGAAGGAGCAGCATTCTCTGCCTATTTACTAGCTAAATGTGCTGATGACTCTGCTTTTTTGCACCTTGCACTTCCCTGAAGGCGTAAATATTTACATTTGTGAAGACATTTACAAAGTGCTTTCACATATTTCTTTTCCTCAAGACTTCAAATCAAGCCAGAGCAGGCAATTTTTCTTAGGGGCAAAGAGCTCAGAAATGATGGGAAGTCAAACAAGGTCATAGCAACAGAGTTAGTAAAAGAACTCAGGTGTCATTGCTCCATAGCCTGTCACTTTGCCAGTCAGGCCCCAAGGGATACAATTCCAAAGGAAATCCATGTTTCCCCAGATTGCCTCTTCCGCCTGGGTTCCCACTCTGAGAAGGGCACCACTGCCCAGTCACCAAGCTGGTGATTGACATCTTCCTAGACACCCTCACTCTCATCAGCCCATCCTTCATACTAATTCTCAAAGCTGTTCCCTCCTCTCTTTTCACCGCTGCCCTCACCACCTTTCTTCTGGACCCTTGGAATAGTGTTTTAATAGGTCTCTGTCTGTGGTTTGGGAACTCTTCCTTACCCAATTGTCTACCACCCAGCTGCCGAGGTGAGCTTTCAGTATGAGCTCTGCACATATCACTCACCTGCATAAAGTCTTTAACAGTTCCTCCTTGAACAGAGAAATCCAGCCCCTAGAGTCTAACCCTCTGTGTCTTTCTCTTTCTCTCTTTCTTATACACAGAGAGGAAACTATATGCTCCACCCCTATTGAATAGTATTCAGCTTTCTGAATATGCTGTTTATTGTCCCTGGGCAGGCATTCCATCCGTAACTGCCTATTCACCTGGCTTATGAGTTAAGACGTAGCTTATATATTAAGTTACATCCCCTAAGAAGTTTACCTGATCCAATAGAAATGACACTGCCCATCTTGTGGCACATTATATGCTGGACATACTTTAAGGGTCTGTAGTGCCTTATCATGCTTACCTATTTAACTCTCTGTCTCCTGCAAAACCTGAGCTCCTAGAGGGTAGAGAAATATCTTAATGATCTTTGTGTGTCCAGTGCCTAGCATGGAAGAAACACATCATGCATTATAAATAAATGAATTAACAGATTTCTATATCAAATAATGATTACTCCCAAGTGTTTGAATCAGGTCTTCTTTTCTCTACTAGAAAAGTTTGAAGAAGTCCAGGGGATACTCAAAACTTTGTCTAGTAAATTTGTCCTATGAATGGATTACTCTCTTTTTCAAGGAAAAGAAATAGTCCATAAATGACCAATCCCTCAAGTCTTTACACTTGACCTTGACCCAGCAACTGCCACCCTAAGGATTTTCTTGGCCTTCTATTGACCCAGTCATGTACTTTTCCAATTTGTTCTTTTTAACTTGGGTCATAGTTTCTCTTTCCTTTGTAGATTATTGATTTTAGATGAAGGGACTAGCTTGTACATACTGTTTGTAAGGAATAACATGGACACTGAATTGGCCAGACCTGAGGTTTTATTTTAGGAAGCTATGGGAAATCAGTCTGGGTGATAGGGGCAGATGTGAATGATGGTACGTTGGTACTGCTAGAGTCGGCATGTCCAGAGTTTCCTAGAGTGGGGTCTATGTATCGTTGTGGTGGAGTGTAGTTTGATTTTATATAGATATATGCAAAAAAAAGTATACGTTTATTTATGTGCACTAGAAGGAAGGTCATTATTACTTTAGTTCCACAGTTTCACATATGTCATTGCCAAGAATTTTTTTTAAGGACTTAAGTAAACAAATGAATCAATTTAGAGAATAAAGTGTTAAAAAGTAAGTGAAAAGCCAACATGGCGAGTATTACAAAGGTGATACCCAAATGACTGAAGCTGGAGAAATGCTGAGTCAGTCTAACCCCTCTTCATGTCTCAGGTGGGGACATCTAGACCCAAAGAAGATAAATGACATGTGTCAGTCAAGCAGGTGGAAGGCCTGAAATGCTAACATAAACAACAGCTCAGCAATAATTCAGACACTGACTATACAGCTTGAACTTATTGAGTAAAAAATGTTTTTTGTTCATATCAAATGAAAATATTAAAAAAAAAAATCTTAACTCCGGGAATGCTTGAGGGCAGGGAGGATGAGTTGAAAGAGGAGTAAAGCCTACCTTCATTATCATGGCATCTCCCCAGAGTTGCCATTCCCTACCACTCCTAAACCATGGAAAATGCCAACACTGGAAACTTTCTAGAAGATACGCTGAAATGATCAGTCACTCCGTGCTGTCTTCTCTGTTCCACTTCATCCCACTTGAAGTTCTGCCGGCCGGAAGTTTTGCTGTCTTGGCAAACGTGATGATGGTGTCAAACCTAATGTTTGTTAAATTTTTGCAGACATGCTGAGGAGACTTCTGTGGGGGCCTATTGTCAATTATCTGGAAAAAGAGAAGTTTGCAGACATTAGAAACAAGAACTGTGTGGGGTTAGGCTCTGGGTTTTAATGAGAAGAATTCAAATTAGAGTGTTGGCTCTTTCCTATAGCTTGCTCAAAATAACCGGGGTGCCTGCTTCCTTCCCTTGCACTTCATTTTCTGTGCCTGCTCACACTGAAGATGCAATAGGGATGAAAAATGCTCCTTGGGATCTTGCAGCAATGCTGTTTGTTCAGAGAAACATAATTTAGCTTTGACCTGCCCTCTTATACAGCATTGGGCATGCTATCTTCAGGCTCCCATCAGATTTACACTTGAGGAAGCTTGAAGGTGATAATAGGAACACACACACCATGCACTGTTGATTTTACCTCTTGGATGTCTCTTTCCATCACTGCCACCAACTTTGCCCAAGCTACCATCATTCCTTGCTTGGGCTGCTACAAGACCATCCTGTCTGCTCTTTCTACTTGAATCTACCCTATCCTCACCCAGTCACACTATAACCAGAAAAATCTTTTCCAACACAAGGCTGAATATATCCCCCGCTACTTCCATGACCACCACCACCAGTTAAAATCATTCAGTGGCTTCCCATTGCTTGTATGATAAAGACTGGAATCCTTGACATGGTCCACAAGCACGGTCCTCCCTGATCTGTGCCCTAGAAACTCTCCAGGCTCACTCCCTCTCCCCTTTGCTCTCTCTGCTCCAATACACAGTCCTCACTCCAGTGCCTTCTGCCCACCAGGTCCCCACAGGGCCCCAGCTCATGCCCTGTCCTTTCTTCTTTATCTGCCTAATTTTTGCTCATCATTCAGATCCCAATCCAGTTGTCACTTTTTTTTTTTTTTTAATTAAGGAAAGCATTTCCCGACCCTTTAGCCCCCTTTCTCGTATTGCCTCTCTGAGCCCAATAGAGACCTCTCCTTCTCAGCAGTCATCACTGCTTCATTTGCACATTTACTTAATGATTAATTGATTACTAGTGTTACCCCTCCTGATGGTGGATCCTTGAAGGGAGGGATCACATCTGTTTGCTCATCCTTGTATCTTCCATATCTAATACTGTTCCTAGCACACAAAAGAGACTCCACGCTTCTTGAAGGATGTAAACATTAATCCCCTGGAGGACCCAACCCTCTCTTTCTTGCAGAAATCCTTCCCAAGGGAAAGGAAAGTATTACCACATTCATCTATAGCCCTTTCTCTTCCTCAGTTTGGACCCATAAACTTTCTTGTTTTCCATCCTTACCTTAACGCTCCTGATGGGATACCCTCTGTAGACAATAGGTCGGTTGAGGTGAGGGGTATCCCTGAATTTTCCTGACGTGCCAGGATTACATTAATACTATGCTTTTCATCATAACCCATCTGGTTTCAGCCTGGATCTTCTGAAGGAATGGCCCCTGAATAAATCACAGTGCCTCTCTCAATTCTTGATTCAAAGGGAAGATCTCATATATCATTTTACCCATTAAGTTAAAAATACATATTTTCTAACCTCTCAGTGCTCACTTGTATTGTGGAGCAGGTTTAGGGAAGGAGGGAAGAGAGGAAAAAATAATGGTGTCAAGAAAGGTGACTCAAAGCTTTCCACATGAAGCTTTAAAGAATCAGTCTTCCTGGGGAAAGGGGGTGACAGAGACGGCAAGACAAGCAACAGGACCTTCAAGGCAAAATAAGGTTAAGAAAAGCTGAGATTTCCTTTCTTGTCCACTCTGCCCCACCCACATCTCTGTGCTTTGCAGTGGACCAGTCCCATGCTCTGCAGTAAGGTGGGGGGGGGGGGTGGTGCAGGTGAGATCAGTGCCCCCTGTAGGGTCCCCATGGTCACCCTGCTCACGTCTTGCCTGGTGCTTTGGAAATCTAGTTCAGCATGTGAAGAGGGAGCTGTTATTGGCACATTCTTGAATTTTATCAGTGTGTTTAAACAGTGATTACTATGAGGACAGGCAGAAGACCAAGAAAAGGCTATAAGCGCTGGGAAACTAATCTGCTTGTTCTGTGACAACTGGGCCAGCTTCCACATGCCAAATGTTTGGGGCAGGGTCAGATCAAGGCTGCAGATGGTCACTGGTAGAGAGCTACTATTTTGGGGGCACAGGTCATGGGAAAGGCTTACAGTTCAAAGTTGGCTTCTATGTCTGTCCCATGACTTTTCCTTCAGCCTCATGTATCACAATCATCAACAATCCATCAAATTTGAGGAAATATTTGGATATTTTGCTTAAAGGCCTTGATATTATGCTACCATAGAAGCTCAGAGGATAAATGGATTCACTGGACTGAAGGGGAAAGAAAAGGAAAACATTTAAATTTTGTGTTATGTTCTATCTAAGTATGTATTTTTCAGTCTCTGATTTGAGCTGAGTTTGGGGAATTCTGCTTTCCTTTCAAAAACTACAGCTGTAGTGGCTTAGTCGGTTAAGTTCCCAGCTCTTGGTTCCAGCTCAGTTTGTGATCTCAAGGTTGTGAGATCAAGACCTGTGTCTGGTTCTGTGCTTAGCAGGGAGTGTGCTTGAGACTCTCTCCCTCTCCCTCTGTTCCTCCCCCAACTCTCTCTCTCTCTCTCTCTCTCTCTCAAAAAAAAAAAAAAAAAGATAAAATCTTAAGAAAAAAAACTAAAACTACATCTGCAAAGAATATAGAAGACTACATCAATTTATCTTTTTTAAAAAATAAATATTTATTTTTAAAATTTCTTTTCATTGTACCAGAATTCATTGTTTATGCACCATACCCAGTGCTCCATGCAAAATGTGCCCATCATAATAGTCACCACTAGGCTCACCCAATATCCACCCCCTTCAAAACCCTCATATTGTTTTTCAGAGTCCATAGTCTCTCATGGTTCATCTCCCCCTCCAATTTCCCTCAACTCCCCTCTCCTCTCCATGCCCTCTTGTCCTCCATGTTATTTCTTATGCTCCACAAATAAGTGAAACCATATGATATTGACTCTCTCTGCTTGACTTATTTCACTCAGCATAATCTCTTCCAGTTCCGTCCATGTTGATACAAAAGGTATTCATCCTATTTGGGTATTCATCCTTTCTGATGCAGGCATAATACTCCATAGTGTATATGGACCACATCTTCCTTATCCATTCATCCGTTGAAGGACATCTTGGTTCTTTCCACAGTTTGGCAACCGTGGTCCTTGCTGCTATGAATATCGGGGTACAGATGGCTCTTCTTTTCACTACATCTGTATCTTCGGGGTAAATATCCAGTAGTACAATTGCAGGATCATAGGGAAGCTCTATTTTTAATTTCTTAAGTAATCTCCACACTGTTCTCCAAAGTGGCTGCACCAACTTGCATTCCCACCAACAGTGCAAGAAGGTTCCCCTTTCTCCACATCCTCTCCAACACACGTTGTTTCCTGTCTTGTTAATTTTGGCCATTCTAACTGGTCTAAGGTGGTATCTCAATGTGGTTTTTTTTTTAATATAATTTTTTATTTTTTATAAACATATATTTTTATCCCCAGGGGTACAGGTCTGTGAATCACCAGGTTTACACACTTCACAGCACTCACCAAAACACATACCCTCCCCAATGTCCATAATACCACCCCCTTCTCCCAAACCCCCTCCCCCCAGCAACCCTCAGTTTGTTTTGTGAGATTAAGAGTCACTTATGGTTTGTCTCCCTCCCAATCCCATCTTCTTTCATTTATTCTTCTCGTACCCACTTAAGCCCCCATGTTGCATCACCACTTCCTCATATCAGGGAGATCATATGATAGTTGTCTTTCTCTGCTTGACTTATTTCGCTAAGCATGATACGCTCTAGTTCCATCCATGTTGTCGCAAATGGCAAGATTTCATTTCTTTTGATGGCTGCATAGTATTCCATTGTGTATATATACCACATCTTCTTGATCCATTCATCTGTTGATGGAAATCTAGGTTCTTTCCATAGTTTGGCTATTGTGGACATTGCTGCTATAAACATTCGAGTACACGTGCCCCTTTGGATCACTACGTTTGTATCTTTAGGGTAAATACCCAATAGTGCAATTGCTGGGTCATAGGGCAGTTCTATTTTCAACATTTTGAGGAACCTCCATGCTGTTTTCCAGAGAAGTTGCACCAGCTTGCATTCCCACCAACAGTGTAGGAGGGTTCCCCTTTCTCCGCATCCTCGCCAGCATCTGTCATTTCCTGACTTGTTGATTTTAGCCATTCTGACTGGTGTGAGGTGATATCGCATTGTGGTTTTGATTTGTATTTCCCTGATGCCGAGTGATATGGAGCACTTTTTCATGTGTCTGTTGGCCATCTGGATGTCTTCTTTGCAGAAATGTCTGTTCATGTCCTCTGCCCATTTCTTGATGGGATTATTTGTTCTTTGGGTGTTGAGTTTGCTAAGTTCTTTATAGATTCTGGACACGAGTCCTTTATCTGATATGTCGTTTGCAAATATCTTCTCCCATTCTGTCAGTTGTCTTTTGATTTTGTTAACTGTTTCCTTTGCTGTGCAAAAGCTTTTGATCTTGATGAAATCCCAATAGTTCATTTTTGCCCTTGCTTCCCTTGCCTTTTGCGTTGTTCCTAGGAAGATGTTGCTGCAGCTGAGGTCGAAGAGGTTGCTGCCTGTGTTCTCCTCAAGGATTTTGATGGATTCCTTTCGCACATTGAGGTCCTTCATCCATTTTGAGTCTATTTTCGTGTGTGGTGTAAGGAAATGGTCCAATTTCATTTTTCTGCATGTGGCTGTCCAATTTTCCCAGCACCATTTATTGAAGAGGCTGTCTTTTTTTCAATGTGGTTTTGATTCGAATCTCCCTGATGGCTAGTGATGATAAACATTTTTTCATGTATCTGATAGCCATTTGTATGCCTTCATTGGAGAAGTGTCTGTTCATGTTTTCTGCCCATTTTTTGACATGATTATCTGTTCTGTGTGTGTTGAGTTTGAGAAGTTCTTTATAGATCCTGGATATCAGCCTTTTGTCTGTACTGTCATTTGCAAATATTTTCTCCCATTCCGTGGGTTGCCTCTTTGATTTGTTGACTGTTTCCTTTGCTGTGCAGAAGCTTTTGATCTTGATGAAGTCCCCAAAATTCATTTTTGCTCTTGTTTCCTTTGCCCTTGGAGTCGTACCTTGAAAGAAGTTGCTGTCGCTGATATTAAAGAGGTTACTGCCTATGTTCTCCCCTATGATCCTGATGGATTCCTGTCTAACATTGAGGTCTTTTATCCATTTCGAGTTTATCTTAGTGTACGGTGTAAGAGAATGGTCGTGTTTCATTCTTCTACACATAGCTGTCCAATTTTCCCAGTACCATTTATTGAAGAGACTGTCTTTTTTCCACTGTATATTTTTTCCTGCTTTGTCGAAGATTATTTGACCATAGAGTTGAGGGTCCATATCTGGGCTCTCTACTCTGTACCACTGGTCTATGTGTCTGTTTTTATTGCCAGTATCATGCTGTCTTGGTGATCACAGCTTTGTAGTAAAGCTTGAAATCAGGCAACGTGATGCAGCCAGTTTTTTCTTTTTCAATGTTTCCTTAACAATTCGGGGTCTTTTCTGATTCCATACAAATTTTAGGATTGTTTGCTCCAGCAACTTGAAAAATACTGGTGGAACTTTGATCGGAATGGCATTAAAAGTATAGATTTGCTCTAGTCAATACAGACATCTTAGCACCATTTATTCTTCGATCTATGAGCATGGAATGGTCTTCTGTCTTTTTGTGTATTCTTCTATTTTATTCATGAGTGTTCTGTAGTTCCTCAAGTACAGATTCTTTACCTCTTTGGTTAGGTTTATTCCCAGGTATCTTAGGGTTCTTGGTGCTATAGTAAATGGAAGTGATTCTCTAATTTCCCTTTCTGTGTTTTCATTGTTAGTGTATAAGAAAGCAACTGATTTCTGTACATTGACTTTGTATCCTGCCACATTACTGAATTGCTATATGGGGGTGAAGTCTTTTGGGTTTTCCATATAAAGTATCATGTCATCTGCAAAGAGAGAGAGTTTGACTTCTTCATTGCCAATTTGGATACCTTTTATTTCTCTTTGTTGTCTGATTGCTGTTGCTAGGACTTCTAAAACTATGTTGAACTAGAGTGGTGAGAGTGAGCATCCTTATTGTGTCCCTGATCTCAACGGGAAGGCTGTGAACTTTTTCTCATTGAGGATGATATTTGCTGTGGGTTTTTTATAGATAGATTTTATGAAGTTCAGGAATGTTCCCTCTATCCCTATACTTTGAAGTGTTTTAATCAGGAACGGATGCTGGATTTTGCCAACTGATTTTTCTGCATCAATTGAGAGGACCATGTGGTTCTTCTCTCTTCTCTTATTGATTTGTTCTATCACATTGATTGATTGGCTGGGGTAGAGATTCTCATATCAGATAAATTAGATTTTAAACTAAAGACTATAGTCAGAGATACAGAAGGACACTACATGATTCTTAAAGGGACTATCCACCAAGAAGATCTAACAATTATATATTTATGCCCCCAATATGGGAGCAGCCAATTACATAAGAAAACTGTTAATCAAGATAAAGAGTCATATTGATATGATTACACTAATCATGCTTAGCGAAATAAGTCAAGCAGAGAAAGACAACTATCATATGATCTCCCTGATATGAGGAAGTGGTGATGCAACATGGGGGCTTAAGTGGGTAGGAGAAGACTAAATGAAACAAGATGGAATTGGGAGGGAGACAAACCATAAGTGACTCTTAATCTCACAAAACAAACTGAGGGTTGCTGGGGGGAGGGGGGTTGGGAGAAGGGGGTGGGATTATGGACATTGGGGAGGGTATGTGCTTTGGTGAGTGCTGTGAAGTGTGTAAACCTGGTGATTCACAGACCTGTACCCCTGGGGATAAAAATATATGTTTATAAAAAATAAAACATTAAAAAATAATAATAATAATAATAAAAGCCCAGCCTTTCAAAATGTAGTTTGGAGACCTCAACAGTCAGCCAACTAGGATTTATCAAACGCCTACTCTGCCAGGAAGAGTTAGATAAAGGGATTCATAAGGGAAAGGGCTTTCCCTCAAGGAGGTCAGCTAGTTAGGAAAAGAAGTCATGTAATTATAAAGGTGGCTGACATGTAGAGAGGGGAAGATGGCTATAGCATGTGCTTTCTTCAAAAGGCATCATTTTCCTAATGCAGTTTTAAAGGGAGCATTGCTTTTTACAGGACAAAGACTTCCTGCATCCCAGATTCTTGGAGTTCTTTTCACTATAGGGTTGGAACCCTGCCATGCCTAGACCAATATTAGTATGTCTTTTGTAGTTAGAAACAAAGGAGACTAGATACATACCTGGCTGATCCAGTGAGTCAAGAAATCAGCCTGTCAACAAAATCCAAGGAGTAAAGACTAGACTCTCAGACTAGGAATCAGGCACATCACCTTTCAGGGCTCATTTCAGTAAGGTAAACAAGCTGGCTGCATAATCTGTCAGTTTACAATGGTTGCAGGCAATATCGCCAATGCCCAATTTTATGTTTCATTAAGATTTCAATTAATCTCTTCCTCATTTAGCCTGGGAGAGGGATTGATCTGCCTTTAAATAAATACCACACAATTTTTTACTTTCCAAAGGCAAATAAGCTTATATATTTGATTTATGTCCTTTGTCATGTCCAGAAACAGCATCTATTCGATTTCTCTAACTATAACGACTTTGCCAGAAGTTGCATTTGTAAGAGTTTTCCTCTCTACCCCTAAGAAGAGAATTTTTCTGTACCTGAATCTTATATTTCCCAACGTTCCACACCTCCCTGTGAGCATACAGACTTTTAAAAACTGTACTAAATAAAATGCGCCAAAGATACCCAAAGTTCCCTTGGAGGTACCCAAGTCTCCACATCTAACATGAACAAAAGGTTTTGATTTTCTTTATGCCAGTAAGATATGATATCACTCAAGTGGCTATGAAAAGAGTGAGTTACCAAAAGAACCTTTGGTAGTATTTTTTGTCTACAAAATGAGTGGGGCAATTCATGTTTTTCCAAGCTTGCTTCTCTCTGAATAAAAAGAACAATATCTAAGAGGAGAAAATAGGTCGTTCATGTCCCATAGTTGAACCATGTAGATGTTTTTTTCTGAAGCAAGTAACAAAAAACTCCACTCTCAATGGCTTAAACAATAAAAGGCTTTAATCCGTCATGCAACAAGAAGTCCCGAAGCACTTTAGTTTTCCATTGTTCAACAATGTCTTTAAGAACCAGCATATTCTCTCCTCAGAATGTGGATTCTGGTCTCAAGCTTGACCCATTATGATAGAAAGATGGCTGCAGCGACCTCAAGCATCACTTCCTCGCATATCAACATCGGAAGACAGGATGTTCCATTTCTGTTTGCCTTTTAAGATAAAGTATTTTTGGGACACCTGTGTGGCTCAGTGGGTTAAAGCCTCTGCCTTTGGCTCAGGTCATGATCCCAGAGGGATCGAGCCCCGAGTTGGGCTCTCTGCTCAGTGGGGAGCCTGCCTCCCTCTCTCTCTCTGCTTGCCTCTCTGCCTACTTGTGATCTCTGTCAAATAAAATCTTAAAAAAAAAAAAAAGATAAAGTTTTCCTTTCCAGAAGCCCTGTGAAAAGGCTTTCCTCACACTTCATTGACTAAAATTGTATCACACATTCATTTTTTTTTTAAGATTTTATTTATTTATGTGACAGAAAGAGAAACAGCGGGAGAGAGAACACAAGCAGGGGGAGCGTGAGAGGGAGAAGCAGGCTTCCCGCGGAGCTGGGAGCCCGATGCAGGGCTCGATCCCAGGACCCTGGAATCATGACCTGAGCCCAAGATAGAAGCTTGATGATTGAGTCGCCCAGGCGCTCCCCCATTCATTTCTAAACCAATCACTGACCTTATCAAGATTTAATCCCCAAGTCAGCCGTATGACCAGTTATGTACAGATTAGCTTTGTATCAGCCAGAAGGAATGACTGTTAGGTAGGCGATCAGCAACTTCCTTGCACAAGATCAGCTGAAAAAAACAAGGAGATGCAGATGGGATGAGGATTGACCCAAGCAGCTTTTTTTTTTTTTTTTTTTTTTTTTTTATTTTTTATAAACATATATTTTTTATATACATATATTTTTATCCCCAGGTCTGTGAATCACCAGGTTTACACACTTCACAGCACTCACCAAATCACATACCCTCCCCAATGTCCATAATCCCACCCCCTTCTCCCCAACCCCCTCCCCCCGGCAACCCTCAGTTTGTTTTGTGAGATTAAGAGTCACTTATGGTTTGTCTCCCTCCCAATCCCATCTTGTTTCATTTAATCTTCTACCCACTTAAGCCTCCATGTTGCATCACCACTTCCTCATATCAGGGAGATCATATGATAGTTGTCTTTCTCTGCTTGACTTATTTCGCTAAGCATGATACGCTCTAGTTCCATCCATGTTGTTGCAAATGGCAAGATTTCATTTCTTTTGATGGCTGCATAGTATTCCATTGTGTATATATACCACATCTTCTTGATCCATTCATCTGTTGATGGACATCTAGGTTCTTTCCATAGTTTGGCTATTGTGGACATTGCTGCTATAAACATTCGGGTGCATGTGTCCCTTTGGATCACTACATTTGTATCTTTAGGGTAAATACCCAATAGTGCAATTGCTGGGTCATAGGGCAGTTCTATTTTCAACATTTTGAGGAACCTCCATGCTGTTTTCCAGAGTGGCTGCACCAGCTTGCATTCCCACCAACAGTGTAGGAGGGTTCCCCTTTCTCCGCATCCTCGCCAGCATCTGTCATTTCCTGACTTGTTGATTTTAGCCATTCTGACTGGTGTGAGGTGATATCTCATTGTGGTTTTGATTTGTATTTCCCTGATGCCAAGTGATATGGAGCACTTTTTCATGTGTCTGTTGGCCATCTGGATGTCTTCTTTGCAGAAATGTCTGTTCATGTCTTCTGCCCATTTCTTGATTGGATTATTTGTTCTTTGGGTGTTGAGTTTGCTAAGTTCTTTATAGATTCTGGACACTAGTCCTTTATCTGATATGTCGTTTGCAAATATCTTCTCCCATTCTGTCAGTTGTCTTTTGATTTTGTTAACTGTTTCCTTTGCTGTGCAAAAGCTTTTGATCTTGATGAAATCCCAGTAGTTCATTTTTTCCCTTGCTTCCCTTGCCTTTTGCGTTGTTCCTAGGAAGATGTTGCTGCGGCAGAGGTCGAAGAGGTTGCTGCCCGTGTTCTCCTCAAGGATTTTGATGGATTCCTTTCGTACATTGAGGTCCTTCATCCATTTTGAGTCTATTTTTGTGTGTGGTGTAAGGAAATGGTCCAATTTCATTTTTCTGCATGTGGCTGTCCAATTTTCCCAGCACCATTTATTGAAAAGGCTGTCTTTTTTCCATTGGACATTCTTTCCTGCTTTGTCGAAGATTAGTTGACCATAGAGTTGAGGGTCTATTTCTGGGCTCTCTATTCTGTTCCATTGATCTATGTGTCTGTTTTTGTGCCAGTACCATGCTGTCTTGATGATGACAGCTTTGTAATAGAGCTTGAAGTCCGGAATTGTGATGCCACCAACGTTGGCTTTCTTTTTCAATATCCCTTTGGCTATTCGAGGTCTTTTCTGGTTCCATATAAATTTTAGAATTATTTGTTCCATTTCTTTGAAAAAGATGGATGGTACTTTGATAGGAATTGCATTAAATGTGTAGATTGCTTTAGGTAGCATAGACATTTTCACAATATTTATTCTTCCAATCCAGGAGCATGGAACATTTTTCCATTTCTTTGTGTCTTCCTCAATTTCTTTCATGAGTACTTTATAGTTTTCTGGGTATAGATTCTGTGTCTCTTTGGTTAGGTTTATTCCTAGGTATCTTATGGTTTTGGATGCAATTGTAAATGGGATTGACTCCTTAATATCTCTTTCTTCTGTCTTGCTGTTGGTGTAGAGAAATGCAACTGATTTCTGTGCATTGATTTTATATCCTGACACTTTACTGAATTCCTGTATAAGTTCTAGCAGTTTTGGAGTGGAGTCTTTTGGGTTTTCCACATATAGTATCATATCATCTGCGAAGAGTGATAATTTGACTTCTTCTTTGCCGATTTGGATGCCTTTAATTTCCTTTTGTTGTCTGATTGCTGAGGCTAGGACCTCTAGTACGATGTTGAATAGCAGTGGTGATAATGGACATCCCTGCCGTGTTCCTGACCTTAGCGGAAAAGCTTTCAGTTTTTCTCCATTGAGAATGATATTTGCGGTGGGTTTTTCATAGATGGCTTTGATGATATTGAGGTATGTGCCCTCTATCCCTACACTTTGAAGAGTTTTGATCAGGAAGGGATGTTGTACTTTGTCAAATGCTTTTTCAGCATCTATTGAGAGTATCATATGGTTCTTGTTCTTACTTTTATTGATGTGTTGTATCACATTGACTGATTTGCGGATGTTGAACCAACCTTGCAGCCCTGGAATAAATCCCACTTGGTCGTGGTGAATAATCTTTTTAATGTACTGTTGAATCCGATTGGCTAGTATTTTGTTGAGTATTTTCGCATCTGTGTTCATCAAGGATATCGGTCTATAGCTCTCTTTTTTGGTGGGATCCTTGTCTGGTTTTGGGATCAAGGTGATGCTGGCCTCATAAAATGAGTTTGGAAGTTTTCCTTCCATTTCTATTTTTTGGAACAGTTTCAGGAGAGTAGGAATTAGTTCTTCTTTAAATGTTTGGTAGAATTCCCCCGGGAAGCCGTCTGGCCCTGGGCTTTTGTTTGTTTGGAGATTTTTAATGACTGTTTCAATCTCCTTACTGGTTATGGGTCTGTTCAGGCTTTCTATTTCTTCATGGTTCAGTTGTGGTAGTTTATATGTTTCTAGGAATGCATCCATTTCTTCCAGATTGTCAAATTTATTGCCGTAGAGTTGCTCATAGTATGTTCTTATAATAGTTTGTATTTCCTTGGTGTTAGTTGTGATCTCTCCTCTTTCATTCATGATTTTATTTATTTGGGTCCTTTCTCTTTTCTTTTTGATAAGTCGGGCCAGGGGTTTATCAATTTTATTAATTCTTTCAAAGAACCAGCTCCTAGTTTCGTTGATTTGTTCTATTGTTTTTTTGGTTTCTATTTCATTGATTTCTGCTCTGATCTTTATGATTTCTCTTCTCCTGCTGGGCTTAGGGTTTCTTTCTTGTTCCTTCTCCAGCTCCTTTAGGTGTAGGGTTAGGTTGTGTACCTGAGACCTTTCTTGTTTCTTGAGAAAGGCTTGTACCGCTATATATTTTCCTCTCAGGACTGCCTTTGTTGTGTCCCACAGATTTTGAACCGTTGTATTTTCATTATCATTTGTTTCCATGATTTTTTTCAATTCTTCTTTAATTTCCCGGTTGACCCATTCATTCTTTAGAAGGATACTGTTTAGTCTCCATGTATTTGGGTTCTTTCCAAACTTCCTTTTGTGGTTGAGTTCTAGCTTTAGAGCATTGTGGTCTGAAAATATGCAGGGAATGATCCCAATCTTTTGATACCGGTTGAGTCCTGATTTAGGACCGAGGATGTGATCTATTCTGGAGAATGTACCATGTGCACTAGAGAAGAATGTGTATTCTGTTGCTTTGGGATGAAATATTCTGAATATATCTGTGATGTCCATCTGGTCCAGTGTGTCATTTAAGGCCTTTATTTCCTTGCTGATCTTTTGCTTGGATGACCTGTCCATTTCAGTGAGGGGAATATTAAAGTCCCCTACTATTATTGTATTGTTGTTTATGTGTTTCTTTGATTTTGTTATTAATTGGTTTATATAGTTGGCTGCTCCCACGTTGGGGGCATAGATATTTAAAATTGTTAAATCTTCTTGTTGGACAGACCCTTTGAGTATGATATAGTGTCCTTCCTCATCTCTTATTACAGTCTTTGGCTTAAAATCTAATTGATCTGATATAAGGATTGCCACTCCTGCTTTCTTCTGATGTCCATTAGCATGGTAAATTCTTTTCCACCCCCTCACTTTAAATCTGGAGGTGTCTTCGGGCTTAAAATGTGTTTCTTGGAGGCAACATATAGATGGGTTTTGTTTTTTTATCCATTCTGATACCCTGTGTCTTTTGACAGGGGCATTTAGCCCATTCACATTCAGGGTAACTATTGAGAGATATGAATTTAGTGCCATTGTATTGCCTGTAAGGTGACTGTTACTGTATATGGTCTCTGTTCCTTTCTGATCTACCACTTGTAGGCTCTCTCTTTGCTTAGAGGACCCCTTTCAATATTTCCTGTAGAGCTGGTTTGGTATTTGCAAATTCTTTCAGTTGTTGTTTGTCCTGGAAGCTTTTAATCTCTCCTTCTATTTTCAATGATAGCCTAGCTGGATATAGTATTCTTGGCTGCATGTTTTTCTCGTTTAGTGCTCTGAAAATATCATGCCAGCTCTTTCTGGCCTGCCAGGTCTCTGTGGATAAGTCAGCTGCCAATCTAATATTTTTACCATTGTATGTTACAGACTTCTTTTCCCGGGCTGCTTTCAGGATTTTCTCTTTGTCATTGAGACTTGTAAATTTTACTATTATGTGACGGGGTGTGGGCCTATTCTTATTTATTTTGAGGGGCATTCTCTGAACCTCCTGAATTTTGATGCTTGTTCCCTTTGCCATATTGGGGAAATTCTCCCCAATAATTCTCTCCAGTATACCTTCTGCTCCCCTCTCACTTTCTTCTTCTTCTGGAATCCCAATTATTCTAATGTTGTTTCGTCTTATGGTGTCACTTATTTCTCGAATTCTCCCCTCGTGGTCCAGTAGCTGTTTGTCCCTCTTTTGCTCAGCTTCTTTATTCTCTGTCATTTGGTCTTCTATATCACTAATTCTTTCTTCTGCCTCATTTATCCTAGCAGTGAGAGCCTCCATTTTTGATTGCACCTCATTAATAGCTTTTTTGATTTCAACTTGGTTAGATTTTAGTTCTTTTATTTCTCCAGAAAGGGCTTTTATATCTCTCGAGAGGGTTTCTCTAATATCTTCCATGCCTTTTTCGAGCCCGGCTAGAACCTTGAGAATTGTCATTCTGAACTCTAGATCTGACATATTACCGATGTCTGTATTGATTAGGTCCCTAGCCTTCGGTACTGCCTCTTGTTCTTTTTTTTGTGGTGAATTTTTACGTCTTGTCATTTTGTCCAGATAAGAGTAAATGAAGGGGCAAGTAAAATACTAAAAGGGTGGCAACAACCCCAGGAAAATATGCTTTAGCCAAATTAGAAGAGATCCAAAATCGTGAGTGGGGAGAAAGGGGATAAAAAGAGGTTCAAAAAGGAAGAAAGATAAAAGAAAAAAAAAAAAAAGAAAAGAATTTTTTTTTTTAAAAAAGAAAACACCTAAGAAAAATGTAAAAAAATATATATATATATTAGATAAACTAGTAAAAAATCGTTAAAAAAGAAAAAGGTAACAGTTAAAAAAAAAAAAAAATTTTACCCGAAGGCGAGAAAAAAAAAAAAAAATGAAAAAGAAAAAATTAAATTAACTGCAAGACTAAAAAAAATCACAGGAAAAAAGCCATGAGTTCCGTGCTTGGCTTTCTCCTCCTCTGGAATTCTGCTGCTCTCCTTGGTATTGAAACCGCACTCCTTGGTAGGTGAGCTTGGTCTCGGCTGGATTTCTTGTTGATCTTCTGGGGGAGGGGCCTGTTGTAGTGATTTTCAAGTGTCTTTGCCCCAGGCGGAATTACACCGCCCTTACCCGGGGCCGGGGTGAGTAATCCGCTCGGGTTTGCTTTCAGGAGCTTTTGTTCCCTGAGCGCTTTCCGTAGAGTTCCAGAGGACGGGAATACAAATGGCGGCCTCCTGGTCTCCGGCCCGGAGGAGCCGAGAGCCCAGGGCCCCACTCCTCAGTGCGCCCTCAGAGAACAGCGCCCAGTTACTCCCGTCTGCCTGACCTCCGGCTGCGCTCCGAGCTCACCGAGCCTGCGACCGGTTCAAGGTAACACGGAGCTGCGAGCTTACTGTCGGCTCTGTCTCTGTAGCCGGCTTTCCCGTTCCAATACCCGCAAGCTCTGCGACACTCAGACACCCCCGATCCTTCTGTGACCCTGCGGGACCTGAGGCCACGCTGACCCCGCGTGGGCTTCGCTCCGGTTTAGCCTCTGGAGCGATGTCCCTCCGCGGAACAGACTTTTAAAAGTCCTGATTTTGTGCGCGGTTGCTCCGCCGCTTGCCGGGAGCCGGCCCCTCCCCCCGGGGTCTATCTTCCCGTCGCTTTGGATTCACTTCTCCGCCGGTCCTACCTTTCAGAAAGTGGTTGTTTTTCTGTTTCCAGAATTGCTGTTCTTCTTCTCTTCGATCTGCCGATGGATTTTCAGGTGTTTGCAATCTTTAGATAAGCTATCTAGCTGATCTCCGGCTAGCTGAAGCAGTCTCAGCTTGCTACTTCTCCGCCATCTTGACTCCTCCCCGACCCAAGCAGCTTTGAAGAAGTCATCCAAACTCTCACTTTGGGGTTGGCCTGAGCTTTCAACCACTGGCCATCCCATTAGCATCTGAACTGAGTATATGGTCTCTAAGACATCTTTGTTAAAATGTATACGAACTAATTGTCAAGAAGAAAGACCAATAGGTAACCCATTCCTCCTGGCATGTAGACAAGAATTTATCAATCAGATTAACTGTAAGATAGGAAATATATTAATGATTGGTTACACATCATCATCCTTACCACGCGCTTGCAATGTATGCGGTGCTTTACAAGGTTTATACGTTATACAGATAAAAACTGAAGCCAAGAGAAACCAAGTAATTGCCAAAATTCATGCAAATGGTTTGAGGTAGTCTGGACTTGAAATCAAGGCAGTCTGATTCTAAAGTCCATATTCTTGATATAGTTGGTTAATTCTTGAATCGCTTGGGGGGAAGCCATGAATTTAGAAATGTATGGACTGCAGGATCTAAGTTGCTTGTACCGATCACATCAGCAAAGGAAAACGAGATTACCTAGATTGGCTCAAACCACATAGTGCCCACCCCTAAAACTGAGGGGTTGGGCCAATTCCACCCAAACAACATAGTTGTTACTTACTGGGGAGGAGTTAAAGTCAGTGTTGGAGGAATAATCACAAGTTCTTAACAGCGGGAAAGCAGGGGACATTTGAGAAAGGGATGCAGTTTACAAAAACACTTACTCAAATTGGTGAAACCCTCCTGATATTCCAGGGAGGGAAAAAAAGTAACTCTGATGGAGAATTTTCTTACTAAAGCCTATTTTAAAAAAGCCAAATACAAACTCACATTTGAAAAGTTTGATTCTGGGTCAGTTTCACATTTTTTAATTGTTTTTGCTCATCAGTATTTCTTACTTTTTCTATAGGCAACTTGCATGATTAAAAAAAATTTAAAAGCCACTTAAAAAAAAAAACAAAAAACAAAAAATGGAAAGCATGCTTTACGGACACATACTTGGAAAGGCAGCCCAGAGGACTTCACCAGCATATGGGTTTTCCCCACATCAACACCACTTAAAGGAAATTGGATTTAAAACAATAATATTGGGGTCATTCTTCGCTTAAGAGGAAAATTCATCATTGGATGAATGCTCCTAATGCTTTTAAAATGTGTTATAATCAATAAAAGTGTTCCTGCATATTTTAGGAACATTTCTATTGCATATACCATGCCAATTTTATAGAATATCCTATTTCACAGATGTTATAGGCTTCAGACTCAGCTGAGTATATTTCTACCAGATTGTACCAAACACTGGTGACCAGTGATCATTTAAAGGAGAAGTTTCTATAAGCTTCAAAAAGATGAAGCCTTTATTTTAATGCCATGCCCTTGGTTATTCCTTTGAGAAAATTATTTTTTTAATGATCATTGCTCTTTGGAAAGGCATCCTCCCTTATTGTAAACATGCTTTTATGAAAACTAACAATGGTGATGGGAACAGCAGCAGGTGTCCCTCTAATTCCTGACTGCCTTCTTTCGTGTTCCCAGCCCTACTAGACAACAGTCTGTCTGATTCAAACGTAAGTGAGTAAATTTAGGTGGGCAAATTTTATAACCACCATATTAGAGAGGACGAAATTGCAGCTTTGAGAGATTAAGTTTTGCTAAGTCTTTTTTTTTTTTTTAAAGATTTTATTTATTTATTTGACAGACAGAGATCACAAGCAGGTAGAGAGGCAGGCAGAGAGAGAGAGAGGAGGAAGCAGGCTCCCCGCTGAGCAGAGAGCCCGACGTGGGACACGATCCCAGGACCCTGAGATCATGACCTGAGCCGAAGGCAGAGGCTTAACCCTCTGAGCCACCCAGGCGCCCAAGTTTTGCTAAGTCTTCTCAACCCCTAATTACAGCCGAGATTCAACACCTAATTCTTCCTTACTCTAGCGCCCATACTCTCCCCACTTCACTAAGCTGCCTTGTGGACAGTCATTCCTTCATTCAGTAAATAATAATTACTGAGCATCGATGATGTGCCTAGCACCATGGTAGGCAGTGTGTAGAGAGATTAAACTCTTGGTCTTCATGGATTGTGGTCACTGAATGGAATGACAGGCAAACACATCAACAAACTAATGAATACCTAATTGTGAATGGCAACAAGTAGGATGAGGGAAAAAACCCAGAATGTTTTCTGTCTGAAGATGGGCAAAGTTTACCTAATCCAATCTAAGTATGAGGTATTAAGAAGAAAATCTCTTCCTCCTAGCCACCTCTACTTATAGGTAGATGAAGCAGTAAGCCTCCTACCGGGTGGTGAGTTATAATAAAAGCCAGGTCAGACCAATTTCTGCTGCACACACTGAGAAAGAAAATTGTCCCTGAACTGAAGCCGAACTTTGTGGTCTGAAGTGATTAGTTGCTCCTTTGGAGAGGTAATTACTTGCTCCTGATAAATCACACAAGCTATTTTCTGAAAGACTTCAATGAGCTCAAGAGTCCTTTCTAGAAAATTTACTGTGCTGGATCTTCTGTTTGCTCCTCCATCTGTACTCCATACCTTTGCCCAGCCTCCTGGGTCCTGGAAGCTAGCCTGCATGGACTGCATTTTGTGCTTCCTGGCATTCCAGTTTGGGTTGATTCTGGCTCAGTGAGGAGCACCAGCAGGAGACTGGAAGGTGAAAGACAGTAGAATGGGGTTGGGGTCTCCACACGCGGGTTCTCTCCCTGCAGAGATGCCATGGGTGGGCTGTCCCCTCGACTGAAGGCCCTTGCTCCTGGCAGACAGCAACTTCTGTGTAACTCCCATCTTCGAGTTTACCCTTTCGTTGCCCCATCAGGCCCAGGAGTAGAAGTGGCTACCGCTGTTGCTAGGCCTGAGCACCACACCATCCCTTGTTGGTATCCGCAAACTCTACACACACTGTAACAGTCTCCCTTCCAGTGTCTTCACATTACCCATTTTGAGTGAGCCATTTGCTTCCTACCAGGACTTCAACTAACATGTCCACTGTCAACTTTAGCAACTGTTCAGCTACCTATGACCAATCTCCCAGGTGTCTCATGAGCTTTATTGAGATATTCTTTAAAAAAATTAAAAAACCAGAAACATTGGGGAGGGTATGTGCTATAGTGAGCACTGTGAATTGTGTAAGACTGATGAACCACAGATCAGTATCCCTGAAACAAATAATACGTTGTATGTTAATAAAAAATAATTATAAAATGATAATAATACAAAAGTGATTATCTAAGCCAAATTTTTTTCCTACAAAATATGTATCAAGTAAGAAATACTTAAATTAATGTGCTCATAGGACTCCTCCCTGGCAGCAAGTTTGAAAAATACCTTTGCTATATATGCTTGCAATTTATTTGTCTGAGATGTTACTGTAATAATATAAGCCCAAAGAGAGTCACACATCCTATTCTGGACACTCGATAAAGTTCCAAATTTCTGCCCTTTTGGGTACTGAGATGGCATCTTTCATGAAAAGTTTATTGAAATTACATGTGAATATTCTAGCAGCAGACTCAGCTGCCAAGCCAAAACAGGACCACAGAAATTTGCCCCTCAGTATCTTAGCACAAGACAAGTTTGGAATCAGAATCCTAGAGCGAGGTATTGGCCCTGTTACCTACACTCTATACTCTATTTAAAGGTGGAACTACCCAAACAACACTTCTAGCAAGGCCACACATTTGAAGACCACTCATTTCAATGATGACAAAATTCTGACATCCACTCAATTAATCAAAGCCTTTAGTGAAAATCAGACATAAGGAATGTTTAAGTCCCTCTCCTACCAGCTGTCTCTAGAGTATAGACTTCATTTAGAACCTTCAGATGCCAATTAACTATCCCTTTGGTGGATAATTTGTGATTAGAGTACTTCATATATTAACTAACTGCTTCTGAAGTACAGATAAAAACCAACTAACACAGATTTTTCAGTGTAGAAATGTTTTAAAGGAAATTACAAACAATATAGCAAATAAATACCGCTGGGCAGAGCACGGCCTCCTAGGACACTGGCTCAGGTCACCTCTTCATCTGCACGTGGAGCACATTATATTGTCCTGCTACACTATTTCTGTAAGACCAACCTGCATACAAAACAAAACATTAATTCAAAATCATCATAAACAAACCATAAAATGCCATCGTATCATAGAAACCATATTGTATTTGTAGATCTCTGATTACCCATTGTCTTATAAAACCTACATTTAATTTCTAAGAAAGCATCCAGTTTATCGAATAACCCTATTGGCAGCTCAGCGACATGCTATTCTTTCTAAATTTACCATTTCCTTTTGCTTCCGAGAGCAGTTTAAAGGATTGGCAAATCGAACTCCATGCCCTTGGAAGCACTCAGTGCAAAGCACTCTGTGTCATTATACTGTGACATTTGCTCTTCCCTGACACCGTCCACCTTCAGAACGTCTTTCTGTAGGTAGAGAAACCTTTCTACAGGAAGAGAAACCACTCTCACACCCTTACTCAAGAAGGGATCCAGCCTGTCAATCTCAGTCCATTCATTATGAGGCAATGAATGCGAACATGACTTTCAGGCTGCCCTGAAAGAAGACTTGAGAAGAAAAATCTAGGGTGACTATAGGAAGGCTGTACCCATCTGGCTGAAGATTATTGGCAATTATCCAGTTTTTAAAGCGGGGAAGAATCTATTTTTATGAGGCTTATTGGTGGCTAATTGCTTGAAATGTTTGACAGAACACAATTTCTCAGGCATTCAATCAGCTCTCAGTATCTTTCCTTTTCTAATGTGGGCACAACCCATTACAATTGTTTCCAAAGGACTGTCCATAATATTTTATCGGGAAGGAATTTCATTGTATTGTTTGAAATAGAAGGGCAATTAGATGCCGTTAAGATGAAAAACATAGGCACTTCACTGAAATGATTATTTCAGTGTATTATAATAAGATTCATGTGTAATGCAGTCATTTGAAAGATCGTTTAAAAACTAAGCTCTTCTATTAAAATCTCTGCTTTGTAATAAATACAAAAATAAAATTTTATGACTGACATCTTACACTTAAGTTAGGAATCCATTAACTGATTAAATCAGCTAGAAAGTGCTTTAAAAAAAAAAAAAAAAAGATGAGATACTTCAAGTGATTTATCCAAGTAGAAAGAAATGGAAAAACATGACAAGGAGGTTCTGGGAAGAAGCTGGAGAAGACAACCTAAGACTAAACAAGTTAGACAGAAACTAGCTAGAATTCCTGGAACGGTGCTCAGAGAGACTGAAAGCTGTCTGTATAGGACTACAGCAGTTTGCTGGGGTTTGCTTTTGTTTAAACGCCTGCAACTGATCTGATACTCCTCTCATCAAGAGGAGTGTCTCTGCCTCCTCTCCTTGGGTGCAGGTGGGCCTGACTGCTTCAACCAATACGGCACTAGGTGACTTCTGAGGTGGGCTGGAAACAGCCGGATAGCTTCCATCTGGTTTTGTTGGGATGTTTGCTCTGAGGGAGGCCAACTCCCTATAAAGAACTCTGATGACTCTGGGACTGTCCCACTGGAGAGGCCATGTGTAGACGCTCTTGTCAGCCAATTAGGGAGCATTAGTGGCCATCCATGTGACAAGCCATCTTGGACATCTTGTCCAGTTGAACTTGCAAACAACTGTGACTCCAGTAGACATCTGACCAATTACCTGAGAAATGCCAAATGAGATCCATCCAGCCAAGCACTCAGAATTTCTGTCCCTAGGATAATTTGTCTTACAGCAAAGTTAACAAGAACAATGATGATTCATGGACCTACAAGAGATCTGGGTACAAATATTATAAACTAGAATATTCTGTGAGCTGCGTTAGGCAAACTTAAAAAAAAAAAAAAAAGTGGACTTGCCTGGTCCACTCCTGGCAAACTCCTAACAACCGTAGAACCTTCTCTTCTTTCCCAATCCAGAAAAGTGTTTCTGTCCTCCAGACATCAAATAAAACTGAAGCAAATTACCCCTTAATTCTGGAATCATTTTTTTCACATTTCATTTTACTAAAAGTCTTTCTGAGGACTAACATATTTTCTCAAAACATAGAGATTTGAGATGGGAAGAAAATTTTTATTTGAAAGGAATTTACTGTTTTCAAGCCCAAACTGAATCAAATCCTCCTCAGTTCCTCCTGAACTAAACCTTTTTCACTAATAACAGCTTTATTCTTAAAGGTTTCACTAGCTCTGAATCAGGTTCTATTGTGACTCATGTGGTGCGTGGGCAGGAACTAAAGACTTTCTAGAAGGGTAAGTTACTACAGGGAAAACATCCCAAATGCTTTTGAAAAGGAAGTTGTAACAGTTATAAAATATCCATGGCACAATCTGCAGGCAGGCCTAGGAGTAATGTACGAAGGATTAGCAGCAGGTACATGATTAGAAAAGGAATAAACTGGAAAATAACATTTCATAAAGGCGTTTGAACAAAGATCTTAGGCTCACCAAAAAACATCTGACAGTTGGCCTAAGAGGAAGACAGTTGCCGTAGAATTGCCAGGGGTTGAAAGGAAAGCTGAAGTACAGAGCCATAAAATCAGACTAATACTGCGTCCTATAGTGCTTTAAGGCAGTCCTCTCCTGTGTGATTATGCTGCCCACAGAGCATTAGAAGGACTCCAGATGAATCAGGCTGACCAAGCCTTTGGTCTGTGCAGAGCAGAAATGTGGCAAAACGGCAACAATGAAAAATTATCTTTGTTGTCTTCCCTGCTTTTCCTTTCTGCAATTGACCACCCCACCCCGCCGAAATACACGACCCCATGGGCCCATTCTACTTAACCATCCCCTCTGACCAAGTGGGTATGACCTATTTGGTTAAGAGTCCTTTTTAAGGGATGATTTCCATAATGGAATTTCTTTCCAACTCTGCCCGGTCCCCACTAATCACAAGCTGTTCTCCAATATCCCCTTCTCTGACTGCTAAAATCCCTTTGCAACTCTGTTAGGGAAGCGATCCAAACTCTTTATCTAAGAATATCCCTAACTTAACCCATCTTACAGCTGCTTCTCAATCTTTCCTTTAGACAAAGCAAATATTCTTTGTTTCTTCTGCTGTCGTTCACTGTGTTTTTGTCTGTGCCTTGCCCCCAACATGAAATGCCCCCTTCTACTCCACATATACCTAAGTCCACCTTTCCCTCAAGGCCCACATCAAGTATGACCACCTCCATGAAGCATTCTCCTCTCCCGGCAAACGGTAGTGGTTGTGTCCTCCTCTGAATTCTAGATCGCTCACCTAGCACTTAGCCTGTACTGTGTTTTAATGTTATTTCCGTATTTATATTTTTCTTTCTCCATACGAGCCAGTGACAATAGTATTCATCTCCGACATCTCTGATGCACCATGCTTTGTACTTAACCTCTATCAAACAACAGTAGTGCTTCGATCAAGAGATCGCCCATACCAAAAGTTCGTAGGTACTCTTCCTAGGGAGGTAATACATTTAAGTCCTATTGTTCTTACTGTTTTCAACAATACAGTAACTCTTAGGAGTGTGTCTAAGGAAGTTTGTTTGTTTGTTTGTTTGTTTTAGCCCCTTAGCAGCCAAATGGAGAAGATAGATTGGTGCCGCTCAACTGACCCTTTAGACCAGAGTGCATCTTCTTGAACAATTTATGGTCCCATCATGGCCTGTATGTCCTCATGATTAGGACAGAAACCTGTGCATTTTTGAAAATCCCCTTGACCACCTCCTCCTTTTTCTCATTTGATTGGCATCCTACCTATATCAGGTCACCCTTCCACTTATGGACTTAAGAACATTGTAGTGTAGAGTATGAAATCTGGCCAATCTGAGTGGCTGTTGGGGGGCGGGGAGCAGATGCTTCCTGTAGAGTGAACCTTGATCAATGAGAAATAGATCTGAATGGGATGAAGACAGATAAATTCTCCCTCCTCTTTTTTGCCTCTTAGCTACTCCAAGGTGTGATTTCTCTTTATAACTCTCCCAAGAGAAGTCCTGGATGCTGAATGGACACACCTGCTGAACAGCCAGCTTTGTCCCTTGTCTCTTTGTCTTTCAGTAAAGTGGTGACTGGTGTGGTGATACATTGTATCACTTCCCGTCATCCTTGCTTATTTCTTTTTACTCTTCCTGCTTTGGGTTTGCATCTCCCTTAAAAAAGGGTTAGCACTTTAATCCTTGTCTCAGGCTCTATTTTCTGGAGCACCCAGGCTAAGATAGTTCCTTTTATTAATCATCACTTTTTACTATCGAGACTTGGAGTTTCACTTCACAGAATGGGGTAAAAATAAAAGCCTTCCTATACTATCCAGTAGTTAAATATTTACCCAGCAGTTTATTATTTATCCACTAGTTCAATACTTGAGCTCCCATCTGCCCATTTAATTAAAAGTCGGCCTTTTTTTCTGGACTCTTCATTCTCTTAGGGACTCCAGATCTTGCTAGTGCACAGAGAGCCAGACCTGGACATTCCTGAATCACTAATGGAATCAGGATAATCCCTTGAAGCTAGGAGACCTCATAAGTGTGAGAGGTTGTTGTCTGCTAAGATCCATTCTCCTCTTCTTACTTAGTTATGTAGTTTTAGGGGAGTACATAACTGTCTTAAGACTGCCTTTCCCAGGAGCACCCAGGTGGCTCAGTTGGTTAAGCATCTGCCTTTGGCTCAATCATGATCCCAGAATCCCAGGATCAGCCCATATTGGGCTTCCTGCTCAGTGGGGAGTCTGCTTCTCCCTCTGCTCCTCTCCCTGCTCATGCTCTCTCACTCGCTCATTTACTGTCTCTCTCTCTCAAATAAAGGAATAAATTCTTTTTTTTCCCCAAAAGACTACATTTCCCAGCATCTCTTGCATCTGGGATCTGGATAATCACATGACTGTTCTGGCCAATGGGATATGAGCAGAAGTAATGTGTGTGCCATTTCCAGCCCTTGCTTTTGAAACTTTTTTTTTTTTAAGATTTTTTATTTATTTATTTGAGAGAGAGAGACAGTGAGAGAGAGCATGAGCGAGGAGAAGGTCAGAGGGAGAAGCAGACTCCCCGTGGAGCTGGGAGCCTGATGTGGAACTCGATCCCGGGACTCCAGGATCATGACCTGAGCCGAAGGCATTTGTCCAACCAACTGAGCCACCCATCCAGCCCTTGCTTTTAAAACAATTGGCATATATATCTCCGGCCATTTTCTCTTACTTTCTGGCCAAGACATAAGGAAAATTGGAGTAGCTTTCTTGTCCTGAGATGGCAGCCATATGTTGAGAATGACAGCTGTTCAAATAGCCTTGGATAGCTTACCTGTGGAATGTTACATATGAGGGAAATAAATTTCCACCTTGCTCAAGATACTGTATTTTGGGGTCTCTCTTATGACAGCAGTCTAACCTATCCCCTGTTTAATATAATACATACCAGATCCTGGTTGCTGCTATCACCAAACTTAGAGGTGCATTTTTGTGCCATGTTCCTGCGCTTGTTGCTGGTATTTTAGTCTGTTGTCAGCATCTGCTGAAACCCAGCATCCTGAAGATGTGTTCCCCTGTGCGACTCACTAAGTTCTTGTTTCTGGTCCCGCAACCACAGTCAGGCCAGCTCAGTCCTTTTAAACAAGCTTGAGAAGAAATGAGTCCTCTGTGGAAGACTCTGCTGATGGCTAGTTGTTGACCCGTTATGTATTCTCTCCCTTTCCCTTAGAAATAGAAGCCATTTTGTAATAGAGTGGAATTTGCCATTCTCCCTCAACCCAACACAGATTTTGCCCAAAGTAAAGAAGCTCCTTGCACCTGAGGATGAGCATCTGATACAGTTTTGGAAGAAGTCTTTGGAGACTTCAAGGAGATTTTAATTTCCCAATATAGGCACCTCCTTTCCACCTTGTCACTTCCTTTTTCTTCTTGGAATGGAAACCGGATATGAGGCCTGAGCTGGAGGAATCAAGTCTGATGCTTGGGATGGCAGAGCAGGAGGATAGAAAGATCCTGAAACACTAATGGCATCAGGAAGCCACTTCACCAGTCTTAGACTGTCTGGCCAGCCTGTTTCCATATGAGGAAAAGTAAATCCCAATTTCGTTTTGCTTCCAGAGTCAGGATTCCATTATATGCAAGAAGAAGCAACCTCTAATGGGTAATGGCCTGCCAGAAGCCCTGGGTTTCTTTCAAGGATTTGTCAAGTTGTACCCAGCAGCCTTCAACTTATACTGCAATTATTTTCCCCAGAACAAAACAGGCAAACAAAGTTCTACCTTATGAAAAATGCAGTACACTGAAATTACTTGTTTAATGCTTGTATTTCCTCCCAGACTCTAAATCCCATGAGGCAGGAACCATGTTGGTCTTGTTCACTCCCTTATCCTCAGTGCCGAGCACTCTGCCTGGCATATGCCCCCAATGATATTTTAGATGGAACAAGGGCTAAATGAAAGAATTTCAACACACTAAATGTATTAAATTCACATTTGGAATTCATGAAGGACTGAATGAAAGAATTTCAACACACTAAATGAAAGAATTTACTTTCTTTCACTATTACTGACTTACTTAAATTACTCATTATTGAAAGGCAACTCATTCATACATTTATTCATTCATTCATTTATCCAGCATAATTGATGTGATATAGGCACCATACTGTTGAGGGCAAAGTCACTGCCCCCAATGAGCTTAACTTCTCGTGGCAGGAACAGACCAGTAACTCTTACACCGAAAAAGAAGAGTTTCAGAGAGTGATAAGGAGAGTAGGCAGTGGAACGACTGCTAGTAGTAGTAGTAGTAATACTACTACTTCCTGGAATATTCCAGGAAGGCCATATTTCAGCACAATTCATGGTCCTCCACATGGCTTATACCTTGGTCCATTCAACCTCAGCAGTTCAAGTCCTGAGAGTGAGTTGTTTTCTAAGGGATGAAGTGGTCCATTTTCCTCCTGAAATTTAGGATCATATGCATTTCTGAAGAAAGTAAAAGGCAGAGAAGGAGAAAGAGAGGAGAGAGAAGGAGGGAAGAAGGAAGGAAGGAGAGGAGTGTGGGAGGGAAAGGAGGAGCTCCGTCCTCCTGGTAAGCACACCCCCTTCTCTGTAGCCACAGAGAGATGCTCTAGGGGTGGGAAACAAGGCCAAAGGGGAGGGTCTTTGAAAGGAGCTGGTACTGAAAACAATAGCTACTACCCCACAAGAACAGCTTTTGAACTCTCCCCTGTTCTAAAGAAGGTACTACATTATGAATGCTGCAGCCCCTGTTTATTTTTCAAACCTTTCAAAAGCCTCAATCCTCGTTCCTCCTCAAATCCGCTCGGAGCCCTGCTGACCCCCCCAGGGGAGCCTTCAAATGAAATATGAGGAGAACCACCAGGATTTTCTCCATGGGCTCTGCCCTCTTTCCACCACTTGATCTCCCCAAACGGTAAGCTGCCTCCCTTAGAACTAGCTCTTGCAAGAACTGCAGGGAAGAATATTTTTAATTTCTAACATCCAGAGATGGCTGTCCCATGGCCTTGCTCAGGCTTTCTAGAAATCAATGTCATGTGTCTTTAGTATATTCCAAGTTAGTTCAGCAAATTTATGAAGGAAAGAAAAATGGACTTGGTCATGTTAGTGAAGTAGAAATATTTGTTTTCTTTGGTGTTGGCGAAACCATGATTTGTTTACGATGTCAGTAGCATTTCTTCCCATGGGTGAGTTAGAATGGCCAGGGTTAAGGGGAATGGATGAAACTGTCCGAGCTCAGCTGAGGGTCATACAGGGGGAGGGAGATGGCCCTGGAGAGAAAGTTGCGGCTGGCCGTGTGCCCACTTCCACAGGTCCTTACTCTAGCAGGACCAGAGTAAGGCAAGTGAGGCAGCTAGGACATGCCGGGGAAGGAGGCATCTCACTCCTGGGCGCTGGCCCTGCTCTTGTACACCCTGGCACGGTGTGTCCAGGCACCCCTGCCTCTAGCTCCTAGTTCTGGCTCCAGGGAACTGAGTTCTGTCGGGGCTACAGGAGAGTGAGGAGAGCCAGACACAGCTTGTCTTAGTCCTGACAAATGGGTATGAAGAGGTGGAAAACAGGGTTGGTGAACAGCTGCTCAACAGCTTTACTATGAAAACAGAATAGACCTCATTCTCTGGCTGAGAAGAACAAAGTACGTCTTGGCTTCGAAGGGACAGGCCCACTTTCCCGAGAGAAGAGGAGGGCTGGTTATAAAAACGCAGCCTTTCAGTTTGGCGCCATGCCTCTCACTCGTGGTCTTCTCTCTTTTCCACACCGCGCCTATCACCAGAATAAAATCATACGAAAACTTAAGTCATAAAATGAAGTAGGGGAAGGAAATATGTCTGAACTGTTGAGAGAGGGAGCAGATTCTCCATAAGAGATTAAGACTCCACAGGCGCCCAGGTGGCTCAGCCCTTGGGCATCTGCCTTCAGCTCAGGTCACGATCCCAGGATCCTGGGATTGAACCCTGCATCCGGCTCCCTGCTCAGTGAGGAGTCTGCTTTTCCCTCTCCTGCTGCCTCTCCCCCTGCTTGTTCATGTTCTCTTTCTCTCTGTCAAATAAATAAATAATCAAAAAAGGGGGGGGGGTGATTGAAGAATCCAATCAAGAATCAGGATTCTTAACCAAAAAACCTCCAATCCCCAACCAACCACCCTCAGGCAGAGTGCTCACGCCCTCTTGAGAACCCCGCCCTCATGCTCTTGACCTTGAAGACGCTATGTTTTCTTCTTTACCTCTTCATGTAAGGATTTGTGTTTCTCCTGCTGGATTGCAAACTCCTGCAGGGTGGAGACCATCTCCCCTTCGCCCACATTCCCTTGAGATACAGCAGAGACCCTGACACAGTGTGTGCTGTGGGACTTACTTTCAATGGTGGGACGCAGCACAGTGACACGAGGGACAAGAGAAAGCAGACCTCTGTGTTACAGGCTGGCCATACAGAGGCTTGTACCCAGGGACAGGGGACAGGGTAACATGGAGCTGGAGCTATAAGGGGCGCTTATATATGATAAGTGGGATAGGCTTAGCTAGTTTTCTCGGGCTCCCTGTGGATTGGTCAACTTGAGTAATTTCATGGGCTCTGGGGCACAGTGGCTGTCCTTAGCTGCCTGGTACTTGTCCTTAAGGCAACGAGGCCAATACCCAGCACCATGGAGTCTGAGGGCCCCTAAGGGAAGTGGTTGTCAGGGTGGATTTAATGAGCTGCTCAGAAGGGGGAACTGACAGCCTCTAGCTAGAGCCCCAATACAATCTGAAGACAGCATTCAGAATAAAATAAAAATTATATTACAGGTACTTAATATTACTTTAATATCTGCTGAAATCTTGCATTGATTTATAAAGCCTGAAATCCCTTTTTCTGAGCTATGTCTGAGCTGACGTAGGACACAGTTCAGAAGCTTAAATCATAAATGCCCCCGAAAGAAAGAAACTGTGTCGAACTCAGCCCATCAGAAAAGCAAAAGCTCAGACAAGGGCCTGCACAGGAAGAAACATCAAATGTATCTTCTACACACAGACAAGGGCTTCTTCACTGTTTTGCCCAAGACCAAGGCCGGCCTAAAGAAGGACAATTTAGGGGCAGCGTCTGGTAGAATGAAGGGACAAGCAAATCCACCAAACACTGCTGGGGATTCTTTGGGAAGAAGAACAAGAGAGACCAAGGAGCAAAAAACATCCTTATTCAAATTATACAGATTTTCTATTTCCTTCACTGCTTCCATTAAACCTGCCAAAAGATCCTACCAGGCATTAACTATAACCTTTGGGTTAACTTTTTTTTCTCCTGGGCAGAAAGCATTTGCACTGCAACAGCGTGAGATTCATTTGTAATGCTCCTGGTTTTCTACACCACAGCCTCCACCTTAATAGAGTTGTAAAATCACGGAATCAATCAAAATAGGAAAATCAAACAAAGGCAAACATCCCTAGCAAATCGGATCATCCTGACACAGGATAGACTTGTTCAGCCACACCCAGCACAGCATGGAAAGTGCATCCAGTAATCCCATTTGCCAATTTCTAAATTTGGAAAAATTTTTCATGACAAACTATGTCTTTTAAAAGTGCTGCTCAGAAAGCAGAAACTCAAATAGACATTTGTTCACCATTGTTTGTAGCAGCCTTATTCATCATGGCCAAAAGGAGGAAACAACCCAATGCCCATCAGTAAATGAATGGATAAACAAAATATGATACATTCACACAATGGAACATTATTCAGCTATAAAAAGGAAGGACACAGGCTACGCATGGATGAACCTCGGGGACATCATGCTCAGTGAAATAAGCCAGACACAAAAGGACAAATACTGCATGATCCCCCTTATATGAGGCACCTAGAATAGTCAAGTTCATAGAGACAGAAAGTGGAATCATGGTTCCCGGATGCTAGGCAGAGGAAGGAATGCGGAATTAATGTTTAATGAGACAGCGTTTGAGGTGCTGAAAATGTTCTGGAGACGGGCCCTAGTGATGGTTGTGCGACCACGTGAATGTATTTAATGCCCCTGAATTCTACACTTAAAAATGGTTAAAATGGTAAATTTTATGTTGTGAATATTTTACCATACTAAGAAGGAAGGAGGAATGAAAGAACGCAGGACGGATGACGAGAAGGTGGAAGGAAGGAGAGGAAAAGCTCCTGTCTGGCTGCGCAGCTCCCGCTCAGTTTCGGGAGATGGTTACTTGGTTGGCTACTGTGTGTCGGGTTGCGGGCCAAACACCTGTCATTTTACCTTCACAGCGCTGTGAGGACTTGCTCTGCTTGTTTTCTGGATGAGAACACAGCGATCAGAGAGGTTAAGTCCGTTCCCTTTCCCCACACAGCGGAGCTGGCTTTGTCTCCATTCAAAGCCTCTGCTCTTCCCGGGTCCCCTTTCCTGCCCCCTGCTCCTCTTTTCAGTCAGATCTTTCACTTCTGAATAAGGCAGATTTCCAAATTAGCTATTGTATTTCCGAGTTCTTTCATTCTGTGCTTTCCGAGAGGGGGAATGAAAATAACTTTCTCCCCTGAATCCACAGTGAGTTTTTCCCCCACGAGGTCTTCCAGCCTCGAGGCTCTAGTCTTGGGTTTTTTTCTCCCTTTTCATAAGTTTCAGGCTCAGCATCCTTCCTAGTTGAGAACCAAGACAAGGGGTGTGTGGAGGGCAGGAAAGAGAATGAATCAAGAAGTGGATGACACCCAGAAAAACCGATATTCCAAGTATGTTTGGTAAAAAGATACAGCACCAGACACAGAAGCAGAATTTTGGTGGGACTCTAAAAAATAGAAGTTTAAGTCAACAGCCCCAAAGAAAGGAAGTTATGGCAAGGATAAAACTGCTGAATTTAAAAAAGAAGAAGAAGAAGAAAGAAAGAAAAAAAAAAAAAGAAAGAAAGAAAAGGAAAAAAAAAAACCTCATTTCTGTAAGGGTTTGGAATAGATTTCATCCATTTATGCATAATACCAGTTCAATTTTGCTAGATTCTGCCCAATTGTACTATTTGATTGAAAAACTCCCTCTAAGATCTAGAATGCCCTGGGGATTTCAGAAAAAGGAAATGAATGGTTTGAGACCCCTCACACCAGGTGAGCCCCCCACCTCCGGGGAGATAAAACATTTGATTGAGCTGGAGGGAAAAGGCATGGCTCCCCAGTTCGTCCTGATTCGAGAATCACGCCCAGCGGCTGCCACCGGGATCAGGCAGGCACAATCCCGGGAACCTGGGTGCCCCTCAGGCGGGAGGGTGGGATTGTCCGTGGGAGAAGGAAGCCTTGAGTCACCGAATCGATTCTTCTTTTATCCGATCCCGTGGGAGGAAGTGTGGAAAACTGCTCATTTTTCAGCTCCTCTTAGTGAGAGTAACAGGAGCTAGTGGCTAAGGAGAGGGGGCGGCATTGTGTTCACTTGTAATTAGAACCAAAGAAACCTCCGTGTAAACCAGAGCCAGAGCCCTGCTGGGCGGCTGCCCACGGCTGCTCCCAGCACAGCTGTCAAGGAGGGACGCCTGCCCTGTCGCTCCACTCTCCCCCCCCACCTCCTGTGCCACCCCCTGCGTCCCCACGCAGGTCGGGCTCAACTATGGTGCATCCGGAAAGAGTTGTTTGAGGTTCAGCTGTAAGTGGGTGGCAGGACATGATGAAAGATGCCCGAGGACGCTTCATCCAAGGATGAGAAGTAGAGTGAGCAGGAGACCGGAGGCTGCCGGCGAGGTCCCCTGGCACAGTAATTCAGGTCAGGAGGACAGGCAAGGGAACAGCAAAAAAGGGAAGGGACAAAGGCAATCACCCAACCTGATGGCCCTTGAATGCGTGGGAGGAATGAGACACACCCCGGTTTGGAGTTTGTGGGTGGACACCTGGGTCACAGGAGCGTTCACATGTACAGGTTCACAGGGAGGCAGGAGTAAAAATGGATTTTGAAAGGTGTCCAAAGAGGTGATATTTGGGGAGTGGGCTTCTTGAGAATTAGCTCTCAGAAGAGAAAACAATTCAAAATGAAGAGCTATAAAGACCAAACCTTGGGATCCCCAGGGCATGGTCGGAAGGGAGAAGAGTCCCCAAACACACCAAACACAGAGACAAATGAACGCAAAAGCTGTTCAGGGACCAACAAGAAAGGGATTTGGGGGTCTTTGGGAGGCAGTTTGGCTTCGATCAACTATACAGCTATGGTCTCTGTTGGCCTCCATTTTCGTGAGTGGAAGATTCTGGGGGAAATGTTCTGCTTTGGGGTTTTTCCCTTCCAGTCACTGGTTTGAGACTGTGGGTCTGGTTCAACCATTCTTACTACCCTGAACTCACCAAATAGCTCCTCACCCCTAAAAAGCACAGACACTGAGAACAGTGTCTTGGTGGAGAAAGATTTATACCTAGGCTGCTGTTCTGCCCTGATGGGACCAGCAGGAAGCCCTGGGTGGGGAAAGCCTCAGCAGAGCTGGGAAGCCCCTGAATCGTCTTCTCCTGCGCTCCTGCCTCCTCCCAGGGGGACTCCTCCCGGGAGGCAGTGCAGCCCTTAGCTGGGCTCTCTCAGTGGCTGCCTGAGCACACCCGGCAGTGGGCTGGACCCGGGCAGCTGCTCCTCGAATCGCTGCTTGTAAGGTCTCTCCCTCCAGATTTTTTATGCCAGGGCTCCAGGGGGCCTGCAGGCCCTGGACAGTGACAGCAACCAAGACCTGCAGCCTCCGAATCCTTTCCTCTGGGGACTCTTGGCACTTTTGATGTGCTTCCTGGATCCCGAGCGGGTATCACGTGTGAAGGCGCAAACCCAGCATGCTGGCTCTGGTGAATCTCAGACCCTCCAGACTTATTAGCAACAACTCCTTAAGCTCTTGCGTTGGTTACCCTGGTAGTGCTCAGGGGCCATCTGCAAACATCACCCCCTACCCTTGCCTCTGAAGAGCCTAGGGTACCTCCCAGGGAGGTGACAATGTCAGTTCGTTTTATTAACACTGAAGACTCTTCCATTTGGTTTTTCTCCCACACTGGAGGTGAATGAGACACATGTCATTATTATCCTGACTCTACTCCGCTTTCTTCAGCCTTCTTGCAAAGGGACTAAGAATTGAATGGGAAGAAGAAGAAGGAAAAAAGCTAAAGATTAGTAGAGATGGTTTTGCCTTCTGTTGTATGGGATCGGGCACTGTGTCCTTGTAAAAGAAATCAACTGTATGGGCTCAAAGACATGGGTGTGGGCTTTATTCTTTGGTAAACTGTACTGCGTTAAGTTTTGATATGCTAAAATGGTTTGAGGGGCTTTATCTAAGGGTTTTGCCCAGTTTATTAGCAGGCATTCTATAACTCTCTTTCAAAATGGATATTTTACTTTTAACTTAGTACATTGTGACATTTTCCTTTTGTTGGGAAAGCTGGTCAGGTTGGGTTTTGGTCTCAGCAGTGACTCTAGCAACAATGTCAAAGGCATCCTCTGCCCTACTTCTCACAACACCAAGCTGATTTTCAAGGCTGATTGGCACAGGAGCCCAGGAAGCAATACTTCGAAAATCAAGGCAGGTTTGCACACCTGTCCCAGCCTGAGTTCCCTAGAAGTGCAGCCCAAGGCAAAAAGCTTCTGTGCTGCTCCTTAGTAAAGACTACAATCCCAGGGAAGTCAGAGTGAGGAAGATAAGGGCGAGCAGGAAAGGAGGAAGTGCTGGAGTCAGGCACCACCAACTGCTGGGTCTCAAACACTTGCCTTCTGAGGGGTGCAGGAAACCGCAGCTCAAGGCAGCCTGTCCCTGGAGGGAAGGAGGGTATATCCACAGATCCCATCTCCTGTGGGTCGGAGGGCTGTCCCACAGACATGAATCCCCATGGTTTTTTGGTCTTGGCATCCCAGGAGATCTCACAGCAGAGCTCCTGCTCCCACTAACCAGGATGCTGCAGGGCAGGAGTTAGAAGGAGCACAGTAGAGCAGAAGGCTAAGGGACTGTGGAATTATGCCCTCCTGAAAGGAACTGGTGTCCTTGAGATGTTTGCTGGAGCTGTCGGGCCGTCAAAGGTCTCACGGACAGGAGAGATCAAGAGGACCAGAAATGATTCATGAAATGTATCTAACATAACATACCACAAGGTGCCTTTCTAGAACATCCTTCCATACCTGCATTGTGTGATCACTTCTTTACAAGGTCGAGATTTCAGGATGGCATTCCATCTGGTTTAAAACAGTACAGTCAGCTGCATAATTTTTCTGAAAAGGATTACAACTGGTTTAATAAGGGGGAATCCCACATTGAAGTGTAAACACAAAATGAACCTGCTTTCCCTACCCGCTCCTACGAGGCTCTAGGGACTACCCCTTCCCATGGAAGAGTGAGCTGCTTTCATGTTATTTCAACTTAGCCCATACCTCTTCAATATTTTCCAGTTATCAAAGTCATCTTATTCTAGTCCTTTAGTTCAGTCCTGTGTATTTGAGTCTTTCCATTTCAAATTCAGTTCAAAGCCCTCCATCCATGCACCCCACCTCCACCAAACCCAGGTTGGATAAGAGTGTGATGGGGTCATTGTAGACTCTCCTGGACACCTCGGCTCCTTTCCTGTGCTCCTCCCCAACCCCTCCAGTGTCAGGGTGGGAGGAGAAAAGAGCAGGGAAATGGCATTGTCTCCATGAAGGCCTAGTAGACATATGACCCTTCCCATGATTTATTACAATTAGTGTTCTAGCTGTTGTTTTCTGTGTTCTGAATGGGGATGGTTGATGATCTCAACAGGCTTCATTGATGTGAGACACAGTTTCCCAAGGTGTGGGGGGTCCCTTAAGAGGAGTGATCCCATCTTCAGGATGACCTCCCAGGAGCAGTCCAAGCTATACTTCTGGGAGGCCTGGGCTCTTTGCTTCTTGCTATGATGGACCCCAGTGAGCCCTTTGCCCACTTCATCAATTTGAGAAGGCCCATACTCCTGGAATCTGCCACCATAAGTGGAATCTATTTCCTGTACCTCCAGCAATGGAAAATTTAAAAGACAGTCCTTGTTCCTGCCTTGCTGAGTCTTCTGTCTTCCTCATCTCATCCATGGTGCTTTCTCTGGTCCCAGCCAGAAAATGAGATGTTGGCCCACCCTCCTTGAAGATACTCACAAATTGTTCAAATGAGCTTCAGGTCTGGGTTCTTCTCCTTGTCTTGGAACTTACTTCCCATCCCCATGAGGGGTGAAAGAAAGGTGAGATATGGCTGCTCTTCATCATGTCCTACTAAGAAGATCATTTCTCTCCTTTAAAGTCCTCTATTAGGAGATGGTAGGGAAGTTTAGGATGGGGTTGGAGGGACCGTGGGAGGTTGGAGTTCGTGGTGGTATGGGATCTGCTGTAAGCGTTGCCTCTCAGCAAATCATTTTGGAACACTGCCATCCCCAACAGCTGGCCATTCTCTGCACTTACAATGTGGGGAAACTTGAGATTTTTGTTTCCAGCAGTAAAGTTACTTATCAGTTCCAGCCAATATGAGAAAAAACTCCCACTTGTTACCTATCTTCACCTTGTTACATAAATATCCCCAGTAGCTAAATTTTTTTAAAAATAGCAATTCTAGTGCCTTTTGGGGTGATGTTACAACCTCTATAAATTCATATCTGTTTTTCTAAATATCTTCATGTTCTGGCCAGGGAGGTTTGCTGCTTTTTCCTCTATTATTTAGTTCATTTTCAGTCAATTATTTCTGGTCTTAACTTTTGAAATATCAGCCATCACATCCCAGCTTTGGCAGCAGGACAGAAGAAGGGAAGGCCAAGGGCCTGTCCACCCCGTTCCAGAAGACATTCTGGAAGGATAAAATAGTCCTTTGGCTAAGTTCAGAACTCAGTCCCATGATCTATACAGTCACAGAAGAAAGGCAGCCTTCTGGCTAAGTCCCTTACTGCCTCCGATGCCACAATGGTGACATAAGGCAGTGGTCTCTACCACATCCTCAAAGCAAGAAAATTACAGATCATTCTCTTTCATAGTTTATTTTATTAAGAACATTCTTGGGGCATGTGGGTGGCTCAGTCAGGTAAGCATCTGACTCTTAGTTTCAGCTCAGGTCATGATCTAAGGTCATGGTATCAAGTCCCACATTGGGCTCTGCATCAGCATGGAATCTTGTTTGAAAGACTCTCTCTCCCTTTCCCCATTCGCCCAAATAAATAAATAAATAAATACTTTTTCTTCAAAAAACACTTCTCAAATTATTTTTTTTTAAAGATTTTATTTATTTATTTGACAGAGATCACAAGCAGGCAGAGAGGCAGGCAGAGAGAGAGAGAGAGGAGGAAGCAGGACCCCACTGAGCAGAGAGCCCGATGCGGGGCTCGATCCCAGGACTCTGAGATCATGACCTGAGCCGAAGGCAGCGGCTTAACCCACTGAGCCACCCAGGCGCCCCCACTTCTCAAATTATTTTATTAAAAAAGTAATCAGTGTTTATTTTTTATTTATTTATTTTTTAAAGATTTTATTTATGTATTTGACAGACAGAGATCACAAGTAGGCAGAGAGGCAAGCAGAGAGAGAGAGGAGAAAGCAGGCTCCCCGCTGAGCAGAGAGCCCAATGCGGGGCTCGATCCCAGGACCCTGAGATCATGACCTGAGCCGAAGACAGAGGCTCAACCCACTGAGCCACCCAGGTGCCCCACAATGAGTGTTTATTAAAAAGAAAAAAAATTAGGTTACACGTCTATAGATCTTGGTAAATAGGTTATCAAGACTAAATCTTAATCAATAGCTAATTTGGGAGGAATAGCTGAGGATTTTCATATTTCTTTGAAATACAACACAATTTATTTGAGCAGCCACCTGTTGTTGGACAGGGAGGTTATTTCAACTAAAATTCTTTTGCTGCACATTTAGGAGGTTTTCAACTTTTTAATATCATACACAGTGGAAAGCTGGAATAACTATTTGAAAATTAATTCCAAATTTTAAATATCCAAAGAATAAGGGGGTATCTCTCTATATTTGAAAAGGAAGGGGAAGGGCACCTGGGTGGTTCGGTTGGTTGGGCGGCTGCCTTCTGCTCAGGTCATGATCCCGGAGTTCTGAGATCGGGTCTCAAGAATCAGGCTCCCAGCTCCATGGGGACTCTGCTTCTCCTTCTGACCTTCTGCCCTGTCATGCTCTCTTTTACACACTCTCAGGTAAATAAATAAAATCTTAAAAAAAAAAAAAAAAAAAGGGAAGGGGTGGAGAGACCCCCCAAATGCTTAAAAAATGTATTATGAGTTTCAAAACCTTCTTCACAATCTGCCAGAATGACTAATACATGAAAAGTCAATGACTGAGAAGAATTCATTTTAACCAAAATTATCGTATCAGCCAGCTTATGTTTGACCAAATTGCTTTGCTTAAACTGCTTTCAGCTAAATCACCTGGAGCTGAGTTAAATAATTAAACTCTCTCGGAAAGGATTAAGGGTGACCCACTTAACCTACATGCTCTTCTTTATAGCAAGTGCGGGTAAAGTTGCTAGAATACACTAGTGCCCTTTCAGGCAGAAAAGAGAAGCAGACTTTTAAGATCCAACTTTTTATTTCCCCATCCCTGGAGTTTTGCTCAAACAAAATTCCAAAAAGTTTAGAGCACTCTTCAGAATATTTAATTAGAGATGTTCTGACATTCATCAGACATAAAAGAGAGGCTGCCCAGACGCCCCACCCAGCCCCGATTTATTAGAAACAAGGAGGCCTTTCGCATCCACTTCTTTTGATTCCTGTGCCAGAGAGAGAACAGGAATCATTCCCTTCCTTCAGCTTTTCTTAGGATTTCTCTGAAGCGAAGTTGAATGTACGTCACAAGCTTGTGCACATGGATTCCTCTCTCCAAGGGGCTCTTCCCCCTTGAGGCACTAAAATAATGTCTTATGGCAATGAAGGACTGGTTCCTTTGTCCTTTTCTGACTTTAACCCATTAACTCCAGCAACAGGACCCTCCGCAAGGATAACCAGAGGTCAGTGTCGGGAAGCAAATGGGCAGCTCTGAGACCATCACAGTCCGCCTATCCAGGATCCCTTAAAAAATGGGCTCTGCAGGAGGCCCATTGCTTGGGGCACCTGGGTGGCTCAGTGGGTTAAGCCTCTGCCTTCGGCTCAGGTCATGGTCTCAGGGTCCTGGGATGGAGCCCCGCATCGGGCTCTCCGCTCAGCAGGGAGCCTGCTTCCCTCTCTTCCTCTCCTCCTCCTTTTGATTTCTCTCTCTCTGTCAAATAAATAAATAAAATCTTTAAAAAAAAAAAAAAAAAAAAGGAAACTCATTTCCATGAACATCCAAATCCGAGAGGGCACCCTTTTAAGTGTCAACATCTTTGTTTCTGTTTTAGTCATTTGCAACAGCAGTCTTCTCCAAAATACATTTTATAGTTTCTGGCTTTTGAAGCAGAATATGTAGAATATAATTAAGCCTTTTCTTGATGGGGTCACGTTATGGTGCCATCATTTAAAACTTTTATTGGGAGCCAATTTCTGTTCTAGGCGCTATGCCAAAAGGATACAAGCATTAATAAGACACAAGCCCCACAGCAAAGACTCCACAGCCTCATGGGAGAGACAGAGGACTAATTAACTCCTTACAAAACTTCCTGATAATTAAACAGATTGTGACAAGGGTGGTTTGAGAACACAGAACTTAACATCTAACTCTCCCTGACTGTTAGAAAGGGAAATGTTTAGAGAGAAATTGATGTCAAAGATTAAGTAAAGAATGCTTCTGTTCCCAAATGGTCACAAATGATAGAACAACATTCCAGGCAAAAAGAAGCACGTGCAAAAACCCAGAGTCTGAGGACATGTCTAGGGAAACTTCTCTTAGTTTGGGAAGGCAGTGTGCATTGCCGAAGGGCAGGAATGTGGACCAAGCCTCAGAGAGGCCAGTGTTTAACAGTGAAGGATCAAAATAGGACTCTGGAATGCCCTTTACCGAGTTCTGCTAGGCTTGTGACATTCTTTTTTTTGTTTTTTTAAGATTTTATTTATTTATTTGACAGAGATCACAAGTAGGCAGAGAGGCAGGCAGAGAGAGAGGAAGGGAAGCAGACTCCCTGCTGAGCAGAGAGCCTGGTGTGGGGCTCAAACCCAGAACCCCAGGATCATGACCTGAGCAGAAGGCAGAGGCTTTAACACCACTGAGCCACCCAGGTGCCCCAGGCTTGTGACATTGTTGGAGGGTTTTTAAAATCTAAGGTCATTGATATGTTGTATATGCTAAAGAAATATTTTTGAGTTAAAAAACATTTTCAGATTATCATATTACAGATTAGAAGGTCCACTTTTTTTTAAGATTTTATTTATTTATTTGACAGAGAGAGAAACTGCGGGTGAGGGAACACAAGCAGGGGGAGTGGGAGAGGGAGAAGCAGGCTTTCCACCGAGCAGGGAGCCCGATGGGGGCTCATTCCCAGAACCCCGGGTTCATGACCTGAGCCGAAGGCAGATGCCTAATGACTAAGCCACCCAGGTGCCCCTACAAGTGTCACTTTTTAATAAGTCTTTGTAACATTTTTTTAAAAAGAGATACTTCTTGTTCCATTAATAAGCAACACATGCTCCTTTATTTACCTTATTAATTATGCATGGAGGGCATGGTCTCTTGATGAATACATTTAATATGAACATCTTGCCTTGTGTGTTTTGAGATTGAACACACCTAATATAGAATGATTTTGAGGACATTTTCCAGTAGCAAAAATAGACAAAAACTCCTTTCATGACCTAATGTTGGAATGCTTGCCTTTGGTAGGAAAAAAAAAAAAAAATGCCAGTGGGTTTATTTTTAAAACATTCATGTTTGTTTCTGAATGATGGAATTAGAAAAGGCCTTCAGGCTGCTCTTGTCCACCCTTCCTAGCAAAGAACATTTGACAGGTATTGGCTACTGGACACTCAACTGTGTATAAGAGTCATGAGGATGAGTAATATCTTGATACACTATATAAGACGTTTTATTATATAACTGCAATCTCTAGATCTGGTGAAATCATCTTGAAAAGACTTAGAACATTTCTTTCTCATGTTTTCTCTTCGTTTATTGCATTTCACAGAAGTACCTACATGTATCCCATCTTTCACCTTTAATCCATTATGGGCATACTTTTTAAAACGTAGGACCTAAAATACAAATAACTTAGAATAGAATAATAGCTTAGAGCCCCACCATGCACCCCAGTGGTCACTGGATATCCCAGCTGAGTAACTGTTTTGAGAGAGCTTCCTTTCTTCCCAGCTTCTAACCACCGTGCACACCCACACTGAACGGACCAAATGCTTCAGCTTTAACAGGTGGGAATAATTATGTCATTCTAAAATTTGTATTTCATATTCAGAAAACTAGAAACTGAAGCAGGAAATTTAAAAAAAAATATTTTAGAGGCATAAACCCCTTAGGACATCTGAGACATTCCCTGGTTGAGAACTCCTGAAGGGTTTGAAGCATAACTTCGTGGGCACTTTTTTTTTAAGACTTAATTTATTTGACAGAGAGAGACACAGTGAGTGAGGGAACACAAGCAGGGGGAGTGAGAGAAGGAGAAGCAGGCTTCCAGCCAAGCAGAGAGCCCAATGCGGGGCTGGGTCCCAGGACCCTGGGATCATGACCTGAGCTGAAAGCATAGGCTTACCGGCTGAGTTACCCAGGCGCCGCTAGTTCACATTTTTAAATGATTTTTCTGGCAACACCGTTGGGGATGAGTTAAGGAGCGGTGAGGCTGAGCCAGAGAGAGCAGCTAAGTGGCTGTTACAATAGTCCAAGTAAGAAATAAGAAGTTTCTGGGCACCTGGGCAACAGCAGTGGGCAGTGGATTACTATTACAGGTGAAGAGCAAGGAGTTAGAAGTTAAAACCATTTTATCTGTAATTCTGTGAACACTGACCTATCAGGGCCGCACTTGAACTGTGTAGAGCTGCTTGTCCTGAACTAAATGGGTAGCCACCAAGTGCTGTGACTACCAATAATCATTTTCTTTTCTTAAAGATTTTATTTATTTATTTGACAGAGAGAGATCACATGTAGGCAGAGAGAGAGGGGGAAGCAGGCTCCCCACTGAGCGGAGAGCCTGATGTGGGGCTCGATCCCAGGACCCTGAAACCATGACCTGAGCTGAAGGTAGAGGCTTTAACCCACTGAGCCACCCAGGTGCACCATGACTGCTCATTTTCAATCACATTTTTGCCCTTCCCTTGTATTCATCTTTTGGTTCTTTCTATGCCTTCTGGACCATAAAACTCCTCCCTTCTAATTGTTGTTGTTGTTTTTTACTTCTAATCTGTTCTGAGTTTAGAAAGAGATATCTAAGATTCTAGAATTGATATGCAGTAATGATAGCTAAGTTATTAGTGTGAGACTCAGCGGGGGGTCCCTCAAAAAAGAAAAATGCACAAAATTAGTGACGTCTCTTTTGTCTGCTTCTATGTGCTATTTGTCACAGTACTCTCGCGGGGACCTGTCTTAGTTTGGGTTCCCTCAGAAGGAGACCCTAAGGCAAGGTCTCTAGGGCAAGCCATTTCTGGGAGAAGTGAAGGCAACACCTGGGGGAGCTAAGGGTATGTTATTGAGGTAACGGGCACGTGGACGCTTGTTGCTTATCCTCGCTGGGAGGACTCCGGCAGACCACACGAAGTGTGTGCTTCTGAGTTAGCCCACACACCAATTTACATAAGCTGTTGGTTGAGGGCTGCTTCTGGGGAGCATTTACTCCCCAGTATTCTGGCCTGCTATGTAAGCAGCAAAGCGGGCTCCAGTAGAAAGAGAAGGTTCTCAGGCAGAGAAATGCAGTGCAACCAATGAGAAACCTGGTGGGTGGAGGGGCCACAGGGGCCAGAAATTGGCAACGTCTGCCCCAGGGTCTAGGGGGTTACCTTTAGAGAGTGCTGGAAGTCTGTATGTTTCCTTATTGTCATTGTCATTGCCACCACATTTGACCACTTAGAGCTCCCCAAATTCACTCAGAGCTCTGTGGCTTCTCAGTGTCTTCCGTGGCTGTGCTCAGATACCGAATAAACGAAAGTCGTGATGGCCAATTGTATATGTCAACTTGACCGGCTCAGAGATGCCCAGAGAGATGGAAAAACCTTTCTGTGTGGGTCTCCGAGGGGGGTTCTGGAACCAATTAGCGTTTGAATTGGTAGGCTGGGCAAAGGAGAGTCTTCACTCAAGCAGGTGGACATGATCAAGTCAACTGAGGGCTGGAAGAGAAGAAAACAGGGGTGAGGGGTGAACTTGCCCCTGCCTGAGCCAGGACGATGGCTCAAACCAGTTCCTGACTGAAACACAAATGTGTTCTAATTAAGTTAGAATGATTCTTCCTCTATTCCCACCTATCTTCTTGCTTCACACATTAACAAAAATGACTATTTCTGTGATAAATAAAATACCTACTTTTAAAAGTCTCTGTTATTCTGTAATTAAAGATTGAGTATTTAATCTTTAGTATTCAAAATTGAGTTTTGACTCGGAACTATGGTATTGGAAATAATTAAATTAAATAAAGGTGAATCTCTCCCTTGGACTTTTCCAAAAGAACTGCTCTATAAAATTCAGAGCTAGAAGAATCTTGATGGGCCATTTAGTTGAACTCCTGATTCTTAGAGGTTTGCAGAACTTATTTCAGAAAACGAAATGTCTGTTATTATTAAAACTCAAATGTTATTTTTTAAGTTAACATATGATGTAAAGTTCTGTGACTTTTGACACATGTATTGATTTCTGTAACTACCACCACAGTCAGGAAACAATACAGTTCCATCATCCAAAAGGGTGTCCCAGGGAAATCTCACTTTCACACTGCCCCAATCTCTTGTCTTTTATTATACATCAGTCTTTTCAAGAATGTCATATAAGTGGAATAATACCGTGTATCACGCTTTAGCATAATGCTTTGAAGAATATTCAGACTGTTGCGTGCATGAGTGGTTCAGTCTTTCTTACTGCTGCATACAGTATACAATTACTGTATACAATTTCATTGCATACATGTACCAAGTTTGTTACTTATTCCCTTTTTAAATATTTTATTTTTATTTATTTATTTATTAGGGAGGAGGAGGGGCAGAGAGAGAAGTAAAGAGAGAAGCTTAAGCAGGCTCCACTCCTGGTGCAGAGCTGAACGCGGGGCTCCATCTCATGACCTGAGATCATGAGCTGAGCTGAAATCAAGACTCAAGCACCTAACTGACTGAGGCACCCAGGTGCCCCTACTCATTCCCTTTTGAGGGACATTAAGGTTGTTTCAGGTTTGGGTAGATTTTTGATAGAGCTGTATGGACCAGTTTTCATTTTCCTAAGGTAAATCGAGAGGACTAGGATGGGTGATCAATTCTGCTCTTCCTGTTACATTTTGAGAGCTAAGCTTTTTATATACTCTGCATGCAAGAACTTTGTGTGATTTATAAACATTTCCCACTAGTATGCCATATGTATTTTTATTCTCTTAACAATATTTTTATCAGAGAAAAAATTTTTTTATTTTGTTGGAATCTAATTTAGCAATATTTTCTATTGTGGATCATGCTTTTGATTTCCTGTTTAAGAATTCTTTGCCTAATCCTGATCATGAAGATTTTCTCCTCCATTTTCCTGTAAAAGTTTTATAGTTCTGTGTCTTACGTCTATATCTATGATCTGTTTATGTTCATTTTTGTATCACTGTGAAGCTTAGGTTTTCTTTTTTTTTTTTTTTAACATATGAATGTCTACTTGTTCCAACAGTGTTTGTTGAAAAGATAACCCTTTTTTCACTGAGCTGCCTTTGAACCGCTGTCAAAAATCAATTGGCCATATTTATGTAGGTCAATTTCTGGTGTCTCTATTCTGCTCATTTTTCTATTGTTGGTCCCATCACCAATACCACGCTGTCTTGATTTCTGTAGCTTTTTATAGGAAGTCTTAAAATTGTATAGTGAGATTCCTTAAACTTTTTTTTTTATTTTTTTGCAAAGTTGTTTTGGTTATTCTAGTTCCTTTGCCATTCCAAATAAGTTTTAAAGTAAACTTATCCACATCGGCAAAAAGTTCTTTTGGAATTTGTATTAGAATTATGTTAAATGTGTAGATAGGTTTAGGAAGAACTGATGTTTTTACTATGTTGAGACTTCCAACTCATGAACAAGATGTATATCTGCATTGTTTTGTTGGAGATGTCTCTAGCTTCTTTCATGACTTTGTAGTTTTCAGCTTACAGAACCTATGCATGTTTGGTCGGATTTAGACCTCAGTATTTTTTTTATTTTTTTCTTCTTTTCTGTTGGGGAGGGGGGTGACTTTTGTATTTGTATTAAGTTGGGGGCTCCAATTTCTCATTGCTAGTATATAAAAATAAAACTGATTTGGGAATTGACCTAGGACCTGTCACTGAGCTCACTTATTAGTTCTAGGAGGGGTCTTGTCTTTGCTTTTTGTAGATTCCTTGGGATTTTCTTAATCATTTAATCTATGAATAGAGACAGTTTCATTTCTTTCTTTCCAATATGTATACTTTTCCTCCCTGTCCTATTTCACTAGCTGGGACTCAGTACTGTGTTGAAGAGGAGCAAAGAGAGTGGACATCCCAATCTTACTTCTGACCTTAGAAGAAAAACATTGCACCATTAGGTATGATGTTAGATGTAGATTTTTTTATAAATGCTTTTTATCAGGTTGAGACTGTTACCATCTACTTCTAGTCCACCAAAAGTTTTTATCATGATTGAATGTTGTATTTTGCCAAAAGGTTTTTTTTTTTCTTTACCAATTAGTATGAGTAAACGGTTTTTCTTCTTTAGATTGTTAATATGATATAACATTTCTTGTTGTTTAAAAATTGATCCAGTCTCTTGCATTTCCAGGATAAAACCCACTTGGTCATGGTGAGATAGATATATAGGTATGTAAGTAGGTAGGTAGGTGGATGGATGGATGGATGGATGGACGGATGGATGGACGGACGGACAGGATGTGCTGGATTTAACTTGCTAATGTATCTTTGGGAATTTTGGTGCCTTTGTTCATGAGGGATATTGGTCTGTAGATTTCTTTCCTTGTAATCTCTTTCCTGGTTTTGCTATCAGAGTAATTAAGTAATCATCTGAGTTGGGAAGTGTTCCTTCCTATTTGATTTGCTGGAAGAGATTGCATAGGGTTGGTGCTATTTCTTCCTCAAATGATTGGTAGAATTTATTAGTGATGTCATCTAGGACTGGAAATTTCTGTCACAGAAGGTTGTTAACTATGAGTTAAATTTCTTTAGTACTTATAAGGCTATTCAGGTTGTTTGTTTTATATGGGTGAGTTTCACATTGGGTGAGTTTTGGTAACTTAAGGCTTTCAAGGAACTAGTTCATTTCATCTGCATTAGTTGAGTTTATATATGTAATATTGTTTTTAGTATTTCCTTCTTATCCTTTGCAGGGTCTATAGTGAAATTTCCTTTTTCATACCTGGTTAATTTGTTGTAGGGTGACTAGCCATCCCAGATAGCTCAGGACCAGGGCATTTCCTAGGATGCGATACTTAAAGTGCTAAAACTGGAACATCTCAGGCAAATCAGGATGAGGTGGTTACTCTTACTTCCTTTTTAGCAGTCCTTCTAGAAGTGTATCGATATTATTGGTCTTTTCCAAGAATCAACTTTTTGTTTTAGTGATTTTTCTCTATTACATTTTTCCTGTTTTCAATTCCATGAATTTCTCCTTTTATCTTTATTTCCTTCTTTATGCTTGCTTTGGATTTATTTTCTTTTTCTTTTTTGGTTCCTTAAAGTGGAAGTTGGGATTATTAATTTGAAACAAGTATTTAATGCTACAAATTTCCCTCTAACTACTGCTTTAGTGGCATTCTAAAATCTTAACATATTATATTTGCATTTAAATTTAATTCACAATATTTATACTTTTTTGAGACTTATTCTTTGGTGCATGGATATTTAGACATGTGTTGTTTGATTTTTCAAGTGTTTGGTAGTTTTCCTATTATCTTTTTTCTTGATGGATTGTAGTTTAACTCTATAATAATTATAAAACATACTTATATGGTTTCAATTCTGTTTAATATCTTAAGGTTTCTTTTATAACCCCAGATATGACCTATCCTGGCAAATAGTCCAAGTGCACTTAAAAATATATGTAAGCTCCAGCACCTGCCTACCACTGACCTAGCAGTGGGACATCTGGTAAATCACCCCATCTCACATGGCCCTCTGTTCCCATGTCTATAAAATTAGAATGAATTAGATAATCTCTAGAGGTTCCCCCTCTGTCTTTAATATACACCCCTCTTCCATGAGTAAATAGGAATGAGACAGCTTCCTTCTTGTCCATCCACCGACAATAATAAACCAATTTTATCTTCTCCTGATGACTGGACATGGGAGATACAATCTGTTTCCAAAGACTTGTCTTCAGTTGCCCAGAAACCACAAGGAATTTGAAGAACTATATACAACAATTTCATTCTTAAAAGATATTTTCTTAATAATATTAAGAAAGGTGGATGTGACTGTTCATTTTTTCTGAGCTTGAAAAGATATTGCAAGTTCTTTTGTCTCTTGCCAGTAAGCCTAGTGATAAGATTTCTATTTAGATCTGGGGTCAGAGAAGTGACTCCATAACCTCTTTGGTGAAGAGAGCTGCACACGCAGTCCCTTCTTTTTTCCTGGTCCATCTCAAATGTTTCACAAGCATCACACCCATAAAATCTAAGATCAAATAAAAACAGGAAAGATGGGTTTTCAGAAACCTATCCCAGAACACGTCCTCAAGTAGAGAACTGAAGAAATCAAAGGAATAAGAATAAAAAGGAAGGCATCAGCTCCAGGGAGAACTTTCTGAATCTTCATCCTCACAACATGAACAGGGCTTAATGTCTCTTATATTTCCACACGGGCCATTTTTGAGGGGCCATGGTACTTTATAAAAAGCAGACATTAAGAATTTTGAAATAGAAGAGATATTCACTTATTAAATATCACCTAAAATCAAGAGACCGCTCTCTCCCTGAACACCTTCAGTAGAGAGAGCTTACAACCAGGACTCTCTGACATGATTGGAAGGACAACATGGCAGGTGCCAGCGGGGGGCAGCAGCTTGGCAGGAACATAGAGGCAGGCCCTGGGTATATGGAGAGGCCTGTGAAACTCTACCAACAGGAAACCAATGTGTTCTGCTCTTGGAAGAGGTTGATTATGAGCTGGTGCATCATATGATACTCAAGATGGGAAATATTTTGAAGTCTGAAAAACTTTTAACTTTTTATTATGAAAAAAAATTTTTTAAGCTTTTATTTATTTGAGAGAGAGAGAGTGTGTGTGCTAGAACACAAGCAGGGGGTGGGACAGAGAAAGAGAGGGACAAGGAGACTCCCTGCTGAGCAGAGAGCCTGAAGCAGGGCTTGATCTTAGGACCTGGAGATTACCACCTGAACCAAATCAGACACTTGCTTAATCAACTGAGCCACTGAGGCACCCCAATTATAAAAATTTACATAGACATGTGCACATGTGTGTGCACAAACACACAGACATGCGTGTGTGGACACACACACACCCAGAAGTAGAAAAATAGAGTAAACCCATATATACAGTCTTTAAATCATCATTTATCAGTGTTCTGCAATACTTTCTTAAGTACAACATCCATTTTCTTTCTTATTTTAGAGATACTTGGAGTTTTAAAATCTAGAATGTATGTTCTTCAAAGGTGAGGTTCAGTGAGTAGTCCGACCCTAGTACAGTCCAACACTACCATTAAGGGCCTAAGGTTCCTTCACTCTTTTTGCCTTGATACCCCTAGGTTACAGTTTAATTGGCACAATGGCAAGATGGCTACTCTACCTCCACCATCACATCAACATTGCAGATGGGAAGAAAATCCAGGTTAAGAGGCACATGCTAGAGATCACATTTTGCATTGGAAATGAGGACGGGGTCCCAGGGAGAGCAATGAAATTTGAGAGCCAAAAACAAGCTTTCCAAGCCTCCTAAGAAATAGGGGAGAATACTAGGAAGTCCACCTGAGGAAAAAAATGTAACATTATTGATCACTTTTTACAATGATCACACTGTATTGATACACTTTTTCCAATGAGACCCAGTTTTTAGACAAATTATCTCATTAAATCTTCATAGTCACCCAACCGAGCAGGTGAAATCATTTTGCAGGTGATGAAATGAAGTCTTAAGAGACCTAGTAGCTTTCTCAAGGCTACAGAGCTGATAAATGGTAGCTCCAGAGCCATCCCCTTTACTCTGTCCTCATCTTTCTTTTATTGATCCTCCCAGAGATGTGGTAAATGTCCCTATAGACTGAAAAAATCCATAATCCCCCTCATCAAAAGCCACTATTGTATATACATTATTTCAAACTCCGTAACATAAAAATGCAAATTCTTCTCATGTCCAGTATGCAACGCTGCCCACCCAGCTGCAAGTCTGGCTGTGCCTGCCCCACAGGGGGCCCTCTGGGTGCTGGTCTGTGCTGCCTCGGACAGAGGCCCCCCAGCTCTAGGCCCAGATGCATCTGCTTAAAGAAATGGAGCAAAACCTCCACAAAGTCATGTTTTTCTTTTTCCAATAAAAGAAAATGCACGTAGATGCACTGGGCTCAAAGTGACCTTCTGTCAAGGGCTTCTGAATTGTCTTCAAAGAAAGAAAATATCATTTTGTGCCGAGCTCTTGGGACAGATTAATCATGAATGAAACTTCGCATAAAAGCAAAGAGAAGAGATTTGATGAAGTCCAAAAATTTTTTTAATTTTTTATTATGAAAGTTGTCAGAAGTACACAAGAGAGGGGAGAACAATATAATGAACCTCATGTGCTCATCCCCGTGATTGAACAGGCACTCACTTTTGGCTCTATTATCTTCTTTCCTTTTTATCTGCCTTCATTTCCCCCCCCCCATGGATTTTTTTTAAGCCAGTTCCTGTCATCAGGTCATGTTGCCCCTAACTCTTTTCGTACATATCTCTAACAAATACAGACTTTTTTCTATGTAACCCTAGAGCCATCATCACAGCCAATGGTATTAACATCTACTCTGTATTCAAATGTTCAAAAACAAGTTTCTTCAAACCAGGATCTAAACAAAATCAAGTCATTGCGTGTTTGACTATGACCTTCGTTAACTCTCTTTTACCCTGGGTTAACATGTTACCAGTGTTGGTGAGGTCCTCAACTCCTTCAGGTCTTCAAGCACACTCTCTCCTACCTCCAGGCCTTTGTACTTGCTGTTCTTTCTGTGTGAGACATGTCCTCGGGTCCAGACACATCACCTCAAAGCAAGCTACTTGTCCTTCAGCTTTCAGATCAGATGTTCCTCCTCTGAAGTGTGTCCCACCAGACCTTCTGTTACTCAATGCAGACTCTGATTCAATAGTTCTGGGTAGGGTGTGAGATTCTGCATTTCTAACAGGATTCATGATGATGAGTGTGCTGCTGGTCCACAGATTGGACTTTGAGTAGCAAGGAATTCAATTATTCCACACTTGATCATAGCTCTTATCATATTATATTGTCATGGGCTCCTTGAATCTCTGTCTGGCCCCAGACCAGGTGGTGGCATACTCCTGGAGCTTTTACAACGCAGCTAGATCCTTTCTTTTGTCTTGTACATGGCTATATTTGGGCTATAGCAGCAAAGTTGAATAACTGTGAGACTGTATACCCCACAAAACCTAAAATATTCACCCTCTGACCCTCATGGAAAAAGTCTACTGGTTTTGCTCTAGGTTGTAGTGCAAAGATGATAGCTTTTTCACCAGCATGTCTCAGAACCCAGTGCAGGACTTTGTATGTAGTAGTTACCCAATAAGTACTTCTGAGATGATGAATGATTACAGTAGTTGGCAATAACTGAGAGCTTACTATATGTCAGGCACTGGAGTAAACACTTTACATTTACTCAGCATCTCTAATTCCCGCATTAACCATCTGTGGAAAGTAGATTGTCCTGTTTCAGATGAAGAAACAGAAGCTTAGAGGTGCTGTCCAAGTTTAGCGTACCACAAGCCCCTGTAATCTAACTCCACTACACTTTCAAGAATGAAACGATAGCTATGGAAAGCCAGGCAGAAGCTGAGTTTTCTGGTTCCACTTAGGGTAGCCTGAGCCATTGTCTCTGTGAGCATGGCTACCAATGGGACCCGGGCAAAAATTCAAAACATTTTTAATGTTTATATCCAGGTAAGCTAGGTCGGTTGAACATATATACAAACATACAAAAGCACCTTTTAATATTGGGTAATTCTATCCATTTATAATGGGTCGCAGCATCTCTTCTGAGACCAGAGAAAGAGTTGCATCTAAGAGAACAGCACTTCAAGACCATATACTACCTGAGAGCTCCTTTCCCTACAATTGCCCTCTCTTACTATCCTGAGAGTTTCCAAGCTGTGGTGTGGGGAGGGGAAACACACACAGAGCCCAGGAGACTCCTGATTTGAAGAGATAGAACAGAGCCTGGTGGAGACCAAAGCAGAGCTGGCAGGACAGAGTACAAATAGAAGAGCACTGTACAGAGTGAGAATCCTAGAGATGAGCAGGGGGGTCTGCTTTGAGTACTTAGCAACATAGTGACCATCACAGTCATGTGAGGAAATTACTCAAGGCCATGGAAAGAACCCCTCTAAAAGATGAGATAGAAGAGTGTAAAACCTCAGAATTGGCAAGGAAATGGATTGACTACTCAGAAGAGTCTCTATGTCTTACCGTTAGAGAATCTTAAAAGCAAAACTGTAAGGACCAAACTATTTCCAAGTAGTTTAATTGTATCTCAAAACTAAATTTAGGAATATATTTTAGGAAGATGAAATATCCCACACTCAATGTAAAATTCACAATTTGTAGCATCCAATTAAAAATGACCAGCTATCTAGGGGAAGCTGAGTGGCTCAGTCAATTAAATGTCTGACTCTTGATCTCAGATCAGGTCTTGGTCTTACAGTCATGAGTTTGAGCCCCACACTGGGCTCCACAATATAGAGCCTACTTAAAAAAAATTACCACGTATCTAGAGAAGTAGGAAAATACAGCCCATAATAATAAGGATAATCAATTTTTTAAAAACTGACACAGATGTAAGACTTAGCCAACAAAAGCATTAAAAACAGTCACTATAACTACATTCTCTATGTTAAAACAGGTAGACATGGAGGAAATAAAATGACCCATATTGACCTATATATAAAAACTATAATATCTGAGGTTTAAAAAAAAATAGGAGAAAAGGAAATTGGATGGAATTAATGGCAGATTACTCATTTCAGAAGAAAAGATCAGTGAACTTGAAGATGTAACAGTAGAAACTACCAAATAAAATAGAGAAAAAATAACTCTTTTTTTAAATGAGCTGAGACAACTTTAAGTGTCCTAATAAAAATTTAAAGTTGGGGGCACCTGAGTGGCTCAGTCAGTTAAGTGTCTGCCTTCAGCTTAGGTCATGATCCCAGGGTCTTGGGATCCAGTCCCACATCAGGGTCCCTGCTCAGCAGGGAGTCTGCTTCTCCCTCTCCCCTTGCCCTCCCCCAACTCGTGTGCTCTCTCTCTTTCTTTCTCCCTCTCTCTCTCTTAGAAGTAAATAAAAATCTTCAAAAAAATTAAAATCAAAAGATAAAGATTGTCAGATTGATGGGGAGAAATAAGATGTATCTAACTATATGTTCTATATAGTGAATGCTCATTCACTATAAAGACATAAATTAGACACAAGCTAATTGTAAAAGAATGGAAAAATGTATATCATGCTAATAAAAAGAAAACTGGAATAACTAAATTAATATCAGAAATATTCAGAGCAGAGCATATTACCAGTGGTAAAGAGGTAATTTCATAATAATGATGGACCAATTCATGAAGAGAACATAACAATAATAAGCGTTTATGCACCTAATAATAGAGCTTCAAAGTCCATGAAGTAAAATGTGTTAAAATTTCAAAGAAAAACAGACAAGTAACAATAGTCAGAGATTTAATTGCCTTCTCAATAACTAATAAAATAGACATAAAAATCAGTAAAAAGAGAAAAGGCTTGAACAACATCCATCAACCAACATGACCTAATCAACACCCAACAGTAGCAGAATTCACATCCATTTCAAGTACACAGGAAAAATTTACCCTGTTAGGTTAAATTCTGGGTCATAAAATATGTCTTAGTAAAGTTAGAAGGATTCAGTTCATCTAAAGAATGTTCTCTGACAGCAGTAGAATTAAATTGCCAAGGCCTCTGGAGAATTTCCAATTATTTGAAAGTTAAATAACACACTTCCAAATAATCCATGAATCAGAGAAGAAATCAAAAGGAAAATTAGAAAGTATTTTCCTCTGAACAAAAATGAAAATACAGCAATTCACATTTAAGGAATGCTACAAAACCATCACTTTTGAGAAATTTATAGCTGTTTTCTTTTTTAGGAGAATTGACACAAATGCTGCATGAATTTCAGGTATATTCAACTTCTCTATAGTTTATGCTATGATCACCACAAGTATAGCTGTTATCTGTCATCATAAAGTGCTATTACATTATCACTGACTATATTCCCTATGCCCTGCCTTTTATTTCCACGATTAATTTATTCCATAACTGGAAGTTTAAATCTCTTACTCCGCTTCAACCCTTTTGCCCGTCCCCTACCCCTTATCTTTAAATTCTTGTATTGGGAAAGAAATAGAGGTATCCTAGCAATGACCTCAGTTTTCACCTTAAGAAACTAGAAAACAGCAGAAAAAAATGAAACAAATATTAAAACAAAAAATCAGTAAACTAGATAACAGAAACACAGTAGAGAAACTTGGTAAAATTAAAAGCTAAGTCTGTAAGATGATCAATAAAACTGATAAATTTCTAGCCAGACTGAGCAGGAAAAGAAAAAAAAGCCACACACAAATTTCCAAAATCGAGAATGAGAATGGCTATCCATTCTAAGATATTAAACAATAAGGAGAAATGGTGAACACCTTTATAATAATTTGATAATTTAGATGAAATGGATCAAATCTCAAAATGAAAGAGACAAATTGAATAACTTTATATCAAAAAGAACTTGACTTTGTAGTTAAAACCATTCGCACAAAGAAAACCCAAGGCCCGGATGGCTTCATTGATGATTTCTACTGAATAGTTAAGGAAGAAATAATGTTAATTCTACACAAATTCTTACATAAAATTGAAGGGGAAGGAATACTTCCCAACTCATTCTATGGGGTCAGCTTTACTCTGATACCAAAACCCAGACAGATTATAATAAAAGAAAACTAAAGATCAAAATCCCCAAAGATCAAAATGCAAACTTTTTTTAAAGAGGGAGAGAGAGACTCTTAAGCAGGCTTCATGCCCAGTGCAGAACCTAATGTGGGACTTAATCTCACAACCCTAAGATCATGACCTGAGCTGGAATCAGGATTCAGATGTTTAACTGACTGAGTCACCCAGGCACCCCATATATACAAATCTTCTAAATAAAATTTTATCGAACTGGATCAAACAATATACAAAAAGCACAATATATCATGCCCAAATATAATTCATCCCATGAATGCAGTATTGTTTTGATGCTGGAATATCAATGAGATTCACCTGTTAACACACTTTTTTAAAAAGTTATTTAAAAAGAAAGGTCATATCATCATTTCAATAGATGTAGAAAATGCATTGATAAAGTCCAACTTCCATTCCTGTCAAAAGAAAAATAAACTCTCTGAAAAGTCCAACTTCCATTCCTGTCAAAAGAAAAATAAACTCTCTGAAAACTGAGAACAGAGGGAACTTTTTCTTTTTTTTTTTTTTAAGATTTTATTTGTTTATTTGACAGACAGAGATCACAAGTAGGCAGAGAGGCAGGCAGAGAGAGAGAGAGGAGGAAGCAGGCTCTCTGCTGAGCAGAGAGCCCGATGCGGGGCTCGATCCCAGGACCCTGGGATCATGACCTGAGCCAAAGGCAGAGGCTTTAACCCACTGAGCCACCCAGGCACCCCCCAGAGGGAACTTTTTCAACTAGATATTAGTAACTTAGAAAAACTTAACCACTACCGTAATACTTAGGGGGAAAACATTCAGTCTTTCACCATTAATAACCCAAATAAGACAAGGATGTCCACTCTCCCCAGTTCTACTCAACATTGTACTGGAGATTCTAGTCAGTACAGCAAGAGAAAACTAAGAAATAAAAGCACCCAGATTGGAAAGAAATAAAGTTGTTTTTATTTGTAGCCAATATTTGGTGTGGTTATTAAGAAAATTTGTTGGAATCTATTTTTTAAAGCTACTAGAATTAAATGAATTTGGCAGTTTTATAGTATATAAAATCAATATTAAAAACCAGTACTATTTCTATTTACTAGCAATCAAAAATTGAAATTTTAAAAAATTATGACTTATAATAGTGCGAAATACATAGGAATAAATCTGACAAAGAATGTTTAAACCATGGGAATTGAAAGCTGCAAAAGTAGCTAAGGGAAATTAAAGAACTCTTGAATGAATAGAGATATATGCTTTGTTCATCAATGAAAGACTTAAAATTGTTAAGATGTCAGATTTCCTCTAAACTGCTCTATAGATTCAGTGCAATCTCTGTCCAAATTCCAGCAGGTTTTTTTTTTTTTTTTTTTTTGTAGAAATTCACAAGCTGATTTTAAACTTGGTAAATGTAAACGATCTAGGATAACCAAAAATAACTTGGAGAAAGTCACATTTGGAAGGCTAACGCTATCTGATTTAGAGCCATGTTATAAAACTACAATAATCAAGACAATATGGCATTGACATAAAGATTAAATAAATGAGTGGCACAGAACAGAGTCCAGAAATAGGCCCACACGTATATGGACAACTGTGTTTTGACAAAGTTGCAAAGACAACTTGGTGGGGAATGGACAGTCTTTTCAACAAATGGGGCAGGAGCACTTGGAAATCCATAGCTAAAATTTAGAACTTTTATACAGTCCTCCAGCACGTGTAAAAATTAACTCAGAATGGATCACAGACCCAAAGACAAGAACTAAAATTATAAAATTTCTAGGAGAAAATGCAGAAGAAAAATCTTTGTGACCTTGGGTTACACGGTTTCTTAGACGTGATGCCAAAAGCATAGTCCATACAAGCAAAAATTGGTAAATTGTACTTCACCAAAATTAAAAACTTCTCTCTGAAAACATTGATAAGAACAGAACAAACCGGGGCACCTGTGTGGCTCAGTGGGTTAAGCCTCTGCCTTTGGCTCAGGTCATTGATCTCAGGGTCCTAGGATCGAGCCCCAAATTGGGCTCTCTACTGGGCTGGGACCCTGCTTCCGCCACTCTCTCTGCCTGCCTCTCTGCCTATTTGTGATATTTCTCTCTGTCAAATAAATAAATAAAATCTTAAAAAAAAAAAAAAAAAAAGAACAGAATAAACCAAACCAAACCAAAAAACAAACAACTGGAAGAGTGAGGAAAGTATTTGCAAAGCATATATGTGGTAAAAACCTTATATCCAGGAAGTATAGAGAACTTCCAAAACTCGAAAATTTGAAAACTATGCAATTTTTTTTTAATGGGCAAAGGATTGGAAGAGACATGTCACCAAAGAAGGGATGTAGATGGCAAATAAACATATGAAAAGATGCTCAACATCATCAGCCATGAGGGAAATACAAATTAAAACTACAAGGAAATAGCACTCCACCCTTATTAGAATGGCTAAAATTAAAAGGTGTGGCCATGCCAAATGCTGGCAAGGATACCAGAAAACAAGCAGTCTCACAGCCTGCTGGTGGGAATGCAGAATGGTACAGTCATTTCAGAAAGCAGTTCAGCAGTTTCCTAAAAAGTTGAAATACTCCTGCCACGCGACCCAGCCATTCCAGTCCGTGGTATTTACCCAAAAGTACTAAAGGCGCATGTCCACACACAGAGACACACACAGACTTACACCTGAAGGTTTGTAGCAGCTTTGTTGGTAATAGCCCAAAGCTGGAGACAATCCAAATGGGCAACAGGCAAATGAGTAAGCAAATTGTGAAATATCTGTGCAATGGAGTGAAAAAGTAACAAACTATTCATACAGTCAATATGGACGAATCTCAAAATAATTACGCCAAATGAAAGAGATACACACAATGTGATTCCATTTGTATAACATTCAAGAAAATACAAAGTAATCTATAGTAATAGATCAGTAGTTGCCTAAGAGAGGGTGGCAAGGGGGAGGAGGAAGAACTTAGAGAAGGGACAGAGGGACTTGTGAGGCTGGGGGATGTGTTCATCATCTAGTTTGTGGTAAGAGTTCACAGGTGTATTCGTGTAACAAATTGTGTAATTGTCTGCATGAAATATGCGCAGGGTATTGTATGCCGGTTATCCTTCGGTAAAACTGTCTTTTAAAAAAGATCCCTTCTTTCAGACTAATAGGGGTAGGATAGTGGTCATTAAGCAAAGCTGAATGAAAAAAGAAACACTTGACCCTTGAAATGTTGTGAGCAAATGCAGCTTCTTTATGAAGCTTCCCTTCATGGGAAGGTCCCTACATGGGACCCGTGTCCTCCCTTCCTGGCATTCTATGGAACTCCTGCAGAGCGGGCGTCCAGGGTTTGCCATCCCGCTTCCAAGAAGGATCACCCTAGCAGCCACTCCTTCCCTTGCTTTCTCTCTCCCTTTTCTTCTTCATGGAACTTATTTTCAACTTCCCTGTCAGCTGGGGAAGGAGACGACTTACTAATTCACACAAAATTGCAGGGGAAAGAAGGAAAGACGCAGACATGAAAAGCAGCTCATTCTGCTACCTCCTTTAGCTCTGCACCTCAACCCCTGGTGATATTTGCATTGTTTTAAACGATATTTATTTATTTACTTATTTATTTAAGAGACAGAGAGGGAGAGAGAGCACACATGCACGCAAGCAGGAGATGGAGGACAGGAAGACTCCCCGCTGAGCAGGGGTGGGTGGGGCTCTATCCCAAGACCCTGAGATCCTGACCTGAGCCAAAGGCAGCTGCTTAACTGATTGAGCCACTCAGGTGCCCCGATATTTGCATCTTAAAAGAGGCAGTAGAGGGGCACCTGGTAGGCTCAGTAGGGTAAGGGATCAACTCTTGGTTTTGGCTCAGCTCTTGATCTCCAGGAGTCATGAGATGAAGCCCCACCTGAAGTCTGCTGCACATTCTTTCATCCTGCCTCCCCCTCTGCCCTGTTCACACTCTTGTGTGCATTCTCTCTCTTTCTCAAATAAATAAGTAAATAAAATCTTTTTTTTTTTAAAAGAAGGGCAGTTGCTTTTATCCAAAATAAACAAGTGTTGCAAGAACTAAAGGCAGCATCAGGGAAATACTTTGGGATATGGGGGATTTGCTGACATCTATTTCATACGTTAATTCAATCCCTCTATACACAAATTCCCTATGCCCTCTATTCATTGGTTATAACAAATTTATCTGACATCTGAAAAACATGAATTATTTCACAGCTGTAGCCATGTGCTTCCTCATAAGTATACATAACTTTGCATTTGTAGTTTCCAAATGGGACTGGAATGTATGAGGTCAAAATACCAGAAGAAATGCTTCTCGAAAGGAAGCATTTTGTAAGGCAAAATTCCCAAACATCTCATTTCCTGAGGGTTGGTCCCAGGAGAATACTAAACTGATTTTCAGATAATGAATTATGTCCTGGATATAAGCCCTATAAAGTGCCTGAAATGTTTATAAGATACACGAATTCTCAGAGACCGTGAGCCCAGAAAGAGGACATTTTTTTTTTTTAAGAGATGTCAGTTTTACTTTGGGACTTAAAAAATATTTACTGTAGAGCTCTTCTATGTCAAGCCCTTTGTTAAGCAATAGGGACCCAATCATGAATAAGAGAGTTACCCTCCCTGGCTTTATTGAGTTTAAAGCCTGGAAGAGAGGACATATACCCAACAAGCAGTTCCACGCATGATGAGTGTTGGAGATTGCTGTGCGCATGCAAAGCTGGAGAATCTAACCAAGGAGGGAAGGCTTCCTGGAAGAGATAATATTTGCGACTTAGAGGATGATGAGACAAAGATAGAGGGAAAGAGAATTTCAAGCCAGGGGTCCAGTATATGTCAGACTCTTAGAGGAGAAAGCATATTATACTGGAAAATCTTAGAGGTGATTTGATTAAGTGGTATGAGTGAAGTAGACCAAGGGAGAAAGTAACTCAAAATGAAGCTAGGGAGGTGGACAGGAGATAAGTCTTCCTTGAACAGGTAAAGAATCTTGGTCTTCAGCCTAAGAACCATGATAAGCCATTAAAAGAATTTAAGCAGTCAAGCATCCTGATCACTTGAGCATATCAAATTCAGAATCTAACAGTTTCTCTGACATCATTCTATCACTGTATGTCCATAGTGGTTGAGTTGGGTCCCTAAGCATCACTGCCTGGGCTCACATTCTGCCTCTGCCCTGTTCTAGCTCTACAAGGAATCTAGCTGCTCTGAGCTTCAATTTCCCATTTATAAAAAAGAGTATTTTACAAAGTTGGGGAGAAGGACACCTGGCTGGCTTAGTTAGTAGGGCAACCAGTTCTTAATCTCAGGATCATAATTTCAAGCCCCACATTAGCTATAATGAAAAGAAAAGAAAAAGAGAATAATAATGTTATTGTCAGAGAGCTGTTACAAATATTAAATCTTGGGGTGCCTGGGTGACTCAGTTGGTTAAGCAACTGCCTTCAGCTCAGATCATGATCCTGGAGTCCCAGGATCAAGTCTCATATTGGGCTCCCTGCTCAGCAAGGAGTCTGCATCTCCCTCTGACCCTCCCTCCTCTCATGCTTTCTCTTTCTCTCAAATAAATAAATGGAAATCTAAAAAAAAAAAAAATTAACTCCGTTAATACATGTAAAGTATTTGGAATTGTACTTATCATATAGAGAAGGCTCAAGAAATTTTTTCCACTTATATTTGTATAGCCCTTAGGAATCTCAACTATAATATGTCTGCAAATTTTGGTTTATCTCCCTAGATGTTACTTCTCTTTTAGCTTTCTCCATCCCAAAAAAAAAAAAAAAAAAAAATGGCATCCACTATTTATAGAACCCCAAACAACATCATTAGTATAAGGGTAGCCATGTCTGCCCACACACAATCATGAGACTATAAGGAAAATTAATTGTCTTGAACCTTGGTACTAAGTAGAGGGAGGAAAAAATCATAAGGACTGTAACTAGAGATAAAGAGGAATATTTTATAAAGATAAAAAGGATAAAGGATAAAAGTTCATCAGGAAGACATAATGATTTTAAATCATTATGTATTTCTTTTTTTTAATTAATTATTTTTTATTTTTTATAAACATATATTTTTATCCCCGGGGTTATAGGTCTGTGAATCACCAGGTTTATACACTTCACAGCACTCACCAAAGCACATACCCTCCCCAATGTCCATAACCCCACCCCCTCTCCCAACCCCCCTCCCCCAGCAACCCTCAGTTTGTTTTGTGAGATTAAGAGTTACTTATGGTTTGTCTCCCTCCCAATCCCATCTTGTTTCATTTATTCTTCTCCTACCCCCTTAACCCCCCATGTTGCATCTCCACTTCCTCATATCAGGGAGATCATATGATAGTTGTCTTTCTCTGACTGACTTACTCCGCTAAGCATAATACCCTCTAGTTCCATCCACGTCATCACAAATGGCAAGATTTCATTTCTTTTGATGACTGCATAGTATTCCATTGTGTATATATACCACATCTTTATCCATTCATCTGTTGATGGACATCTAAGTTCTTTCCATAGTTTGGCTATTGTAGACATTGCTGCTATAAATATTCGGGTGCACATGCCCCTTCAGATCACTCTGTTTGTATCTTTAGGGTCATTATGTATTTCCTTTTTTTTAATTTATTATTTATTTTCAGCATAACAGTATTCATTATTTTTGCACCACACCCAGTGCTCCATGCAATCTGTGCCCTCTATAATACCCACCACCTGGTACCCCAACCTCCCACCCCCCTGCCACTTCACACCTCTCTGATTGTTTTTTTTTTTTTTAAGATTTTATTTATTTATTTGACAGAGTACACAAGTAGGCAGAGAGGCAGGCAGGGAGAGAGAGAGAGAAGCAGGCTCTGCACTGAGCAGAGAGCCCGATGCGGGGCTCGATCCCAGGGTCCTGGGATCATGACCTGGGCTGAAGGCAGAGGCTTTAACCCGCTGAGCCACCCAAGCGCCCCTCTCAGATTGTTTTTCAGAGTCCATAGTCTCTCATGGTTCACCTCCCCTTTTAATTTCCCCCAACTCTCTTCTCCTCTCTAACTCCACTTGTCCTCCATGCTATTTGTTATGCTCCACAAATAAGTGAAACCATATGATAATTGACTCTCTCTGCTTGATTTATTTCATTCAGCATAATCTCTTCCAGTATTTCTTATTAGAGTTTCAAATGCAGGAAATAAACTTGCTAGAACTAAAAGGAGAAATAGACTAATTTGGAAATTTTGACACTTCTCTTTTAATGATAGATAGACCAAGTAGATATTTTTTTAATCAGTAAGAATACAGAAAAAATGAACAGTATTGTGGCTCAACCTAATTGACATTTCTAGGACACAATGACCAAAAATGGTAGAATATACTCATTAAATGCACATTAAACATCCTCCACAATAGACCACCTGCTGGGCCATAACACAATCTCAAAAATATGCAAAATATTGAAGTCATTCAGGGTATATGTCCTGAGCACAATAAAGATAAATTAGAAATCATAACTAAGATATTTATAAAAGCTCCACATTTTAAAAATTATACGACATACTTCTTAATGACCCATATGTCAAAGAAGAAGTCATAAAAGAAAATATAAAATACTTTAAATTGAAAAATTTTGAAAATACAACAAATGTATAAGATGCAAAACTGCTTGGAGGAAAATTTATAATCATAAATGCTGCTTAATAAAAAGGAAGGCTTAAAACAATGATCTGAACATTGTTTTAATGTCTAGATGTTAGTTAGACATGTCCCTAGATGTTGTGCTAGACGAAGAATAATAAACCCAAAATAAGTTAACAGGAAGGAAAGGATAATAGTAAGAACAGTAATTTTAAAAAGGAAAATAGAAAAACAGCAATAAAGTGTTTAAAAGTCAAAATTGCTTCTTTGAAAGATCAATAAAATTGGCAAACATTGACAAGACTGAATTTTTAAAGAGAGAGAAAAAACTCTAAATACCAGTATCAGAAGGTAACTACAATATTACATACAGTAAAAGGATAAGTGAATACTACAGGCATCTTTATGCCAATAATACAAGTTACCAAAGACACAAGAAGAGATAGAATATCTGTTGAACTGAATTTGTAATTAACCTTTCCACAAAGAAAACTTCAGACCTAGATGGATTTAGGGATGAACACTTAAGGAAAGAAACAGCAAGAATTTAAGGAAGAAATAATTCTACCCTCACAAAAATTTTTAAATAATAGAAGAAACATTTCCCAATTTGTTTTTATGAGACCAGCTTAGCTAAAGCAAAACTGCAAAGATATTAAAAGAAAGAGAAATTACAGAGCCATCCTACTCATGAACATAAACTTTAAAATCCTTAACAAAGTGTAAAATGAATCCATCGATATATTAAAATAGTATTCCACCATGAGCAAGTAGGTTTTAATCCAAAATATTTTGACAGAATATTCTAAAAACAAAGTCTAATATGATTTATGAAATTAGCAGTATAAAAGAAAAAAACATAATTATCTCACTCAGAGTAAAAACATTTGACAAAATTTAATACACATTTATGACAACTTTCTGAAAACCAGGAAAAATGGAAACTGCCTTGGTCTTAGGGCAGCTACAAAAAAATCTATAGCAATGATGGTTACACAACAATATGAATGTACTTAATGCTAAGGAACTGTATGCTTAAAAATTGGTAAAATGGTAAAGTTTGCATCAGAATCCCTGTCTCTGTTCTGTTCTTAGGGACCCCTAAGACTTAGAACAAACTACCATATCACAGTAATGGACTTTAAGACAAAAATGTTTAGTAGAGATAAAGAGGGTCACTTTGTAATTGGTAAAAGACAAAAAAAAAAAAAAAAAAAAAAAAAAAAGGTTCAATTTACCAGGAAGCTCTAAAAACATTAAATTTGTATGCATCCAAGTAATTAAGGAAAAAATGGACAGAACTCTAAGAAATACATCAATATATTATCTCAATAATTGATAAAACAAACAGAACAAAGAAATCAGCAAAGGTATAGAAAATCTGAACACATTTAAGTTGGTTAGTAACATTTTAAGCCTTTGCTTTGTCTTAAAAGAGGCTTAAATCCCACAAAGTGTGTTTCCAGATTCCTTTGTCAGTTGGTTTCAGTTTATAGTCTATCCATGGGAGGTACTGGTCAGAAATCAGAAGGCAGAGGGAACGGGAAACCCTTTTTCTTTTCTGTTTTTGGTGGCAACTCCACCAGCAGCGATCCATGTAACTGCTGGTTCCTGGGGTCCTACATCATCTGTCCCTGTGCAGGCTCCTATTTGCACAAAGCAACAGTGATGGTTCTAATGGCAAGAGTGGGTGCTCAAGCATCCTCCAATGTGCAGGGACACTAGGCTCTTGGATAAAGCCATGTTAACTTTTTCTCCTGGGAGAATGAAGAATGCTAATGGCTTTCTACAGTTGCTAAGCATTCCCCACCCCCTCCTTTCTTTTTTTTTTTTTTTCTTTTTTAGCTCTATAACAAATTTGTAACCAAATTCCTGTATTAAATTCCCTTTGAAATACCTGGAATGGTTTATACTTCGTTTGGAGGAGACTGACTGATACACCAATACAGCATAACATTGCACCCAACACTGCAGATTACATTGTCTTTTCAAACACATGTGAAATATTTCCAGCTATTTGTTTTGTTTTGTTGTTTGTTGTTTGTTTTGTTTTGTTTTGTTTTGAGACCAAGAGAGAAGAGTGAGTGAGTGAAAGGAAGAAGGGCAGAGGGAAGGGAAGAGAAAAAGTTAAGCCGGTTCCACGCCAGTACAGAGCCTGACACTGGGCTCAATCTTGTGACCCTGAGATCATGACCTGAGCCCAACTCAAGAGTCTAGTGCTTGAGTCTGAGCCACCCAGGTGCCCAGAATATTTCTAGCACTTTGATGATTCACTGGATCACCAGCAACTGAAATCATACAGAAAATATTCTCTGATTACAATGTATTGAATCTAGAAATAAATTGTAAAATACAACTAGAAAAAATGTTTGGAAATTAAAGAATGACAATAAGTGAATCAAAGAAGAAATAGCAGCTACTGTGTAACAGCGAACATGTACCTTGCTCTTACTGGGAGCCAGACTCCATTTAATCTGTACAGAAATCCACGCAAAGTAAACATCATTATTATTTTCTCCCATTTCCGCAAACAAAGGAGTCAGTTGCCCCAAGGAGTGATTTACCAGAGTGCACACAGCTGGCAGTGCTACATTCAGTCAGTAAAGCCCTAGATTCCACAGTTGTAATCAAAATGCTGGACTGTCTCTAATCTTAAAGGAAATTGGAATTATTTCAACATAAATGATCATAAAAATAACACTACCTATTACAACTTAAGAGATAAGATAAAACAGAACTGACACAGATATTTATAACCTTACATGCTTATGTGTACATATGAAAAGATAAAAGGGTAGAAATTATTGAGCTATAGTTAGAAAATGAGATGAAGATTTAGAAAAAGGCTAGCAAGATAATTTCAAAGGCAATGGGAGGAGGAAAATAATAAAGATAAATATAGAAAATGATGAAATAGCAAATGGAGAAAAATCAAAACCCAAAGATGATTGGCAAATTCACTTTAGATGATGCAGTCATTAAAAAAATGAGATCTACAACTTTGTGCGTATACATTTGGAAATTTAGATGAGATGAGTAAACACTTGGAAAAATTTAACTTACCAGAACTGGCTCAAGATAAATTAGAAAATTCGAATGCCTGGAAACCCTAAAGGAAATTCAATTGACTTTTTAAAATCCCACAAAGAAAATTTGAACCATAGATGGCTTCCTAACTAGTTCTACCAAAAAAATTTACATACAAATAAAATAGTCTTATGCAAGCTATTACCAAGTATAGAAAAAGAGAGGCCTCCCCCCATTTGTATTAAAAGTCAACATAATCTTGAACCCCAAATCTGACAAAACGTAAGAAAGGAAAAATTATAAGGCAATCTTTCTCATGAGCAAAGATGGAGGAAAAATTAAGCAAAATATTAGCAAACCAAATCAGTGAAGTTATAAACATAGTCCCTTGAATTATTTCCCACTGTAAGCAATGTGTGGCTTTTCCTCTCACTGCTTTTAAGATTTTTTTTTCACTTGTCTTTAGTGTTCAGCTGTTTCATTATGATGTGGCTAGATGTAGATTTCTTTGGTTTATCTTGTTTGAGGTTTGCTGATCTTCTTGAATTTGTAGATTTATGTCTTCAGAGAAATTGGGTAAGCTTTCAGCCCTATTTCTTCAGATATTTTTTTTCTGTAACATATTCTTTCTCTTCATGTTGTAGGATTCTGTTAGACCTTTTGATGTTGTCCCATAAGTCCCTGAGGCTCTTAATTCTTTTCTCCCAATCTTTTTCTCTCTGCAATTCACATTGGATAACTTCTATTGCTCTATCTGCAAGCTCACTAACTCCTACCTTTTTCATGTCCATTTTGCTGTTGAATCCATCCAGTGAAATTTTTATTTCCCTTACTGTATTCTTAGTTCTGAAATTTCTTTTTTTTCCCTCATATCTTCTGTTTCTTTGCTGAGTCTTTCTATCTTTCCATTCATTAGAAAAAAAAAAATCTCTCTTATTTTTTACAACAGTTTGTAACTGCTACTTTAAAGTCCTTGTCCAATAATCTCAACATCTATGTCATTTGAGGAATAGTGCCTGTTGATTTTTGGTTTCCATAGAAATTGAGACTTTTCTGGTTGTTAATATACCAAATAATTTCATCTCATATACTGGACATTTTGAATATTATGGCTTTAGATCTGCTTGGGTTCAGGCATTAAGTTCTGACCAGTCTTCTGTGGAATGTAATGCCAGAGTCAAATCTGTTTTTAATGTCTTTTCTGTGCTATTCATGTATGTCAGTCCTGTGTGCCTCTCTATGGCCAGTCTGCGACTTAGGCAGTGGCCTAACCAGGAGCTCATTCCCCATGTCTGGGGTGTGCTATAGGGTCAGGTCCGACTACACACAATTCGAGAATGAACCCAGGAGCTTTTGGGGATCTTTTCCCCCAATTTCCCCCATTTCTGTCATATTTCTAGTACTTTCTGATTTCCTGGGGCTCCTCTTTGTGGTCCAATGGCCAAAAAAGTAGGCTTTTTTTTTTTTTTTTTTTTTTTTGCTTTGCTGTATATTTCCCACAACTGCACGTATTAACAGAAGCCAAGTGGCAGAAAGTCAGAGGGACAAAACATAATAGAAGCTTAGACTTGTGGGACCATAGCCCCTTTGATCAGAGAGGAAACTTTCCCTGTTTCAGCTTCAGGTGCTTGCAGGTTCTACTCCAGCTACTGTCTCTCCGCTCATACCACTGTCATAGGATTGCTTCAGGGTTAAGGTGCAAGAGAATGAAGAAAGCAAACAGGATATCTCAATATGTTAAGAATCCCCTTTCCTACTCGTGAAGTCAGAACTAAACCCTTCTTCTCACATCCATGTCTTGGCGCCTCCGTTCTGGTATCAGGATGCTTTGAATCCTGGCTGGGGGATTGCAGAAGAAAAAAGGGGGGAAATGAATAACTGATTTGGTGATTCTTGGAATTCTGGTCTTCTTCCCCAATCTTCCTACTATCACTTATTTTTTAGAGTCCTCACATATCAGTTCCAAGTATTCCATCCAGGCTTTATAGCTATGGTCAGTGGGAACGACAAGGTGCAATGTCTACTCCACCTTACCAGCAACTAGAACTCTGGCTCCTTCTATCTTACTCTTCATCATCCCCAATGGTCCAAGACAGCTGGCAACATTCCAGCTTTTATGTCTTCATTCCAGTCAGTAAGAAGGAGGAAGATACAAAGAATGCATCTCTCCCTGTAAGAGAATCTCACATAACCTTGTCTTATTTTCAGAACTTTTAACACATTGCCAAGTGGGGTTTATTCTAGATAATCTTTTGCCTAGTTATGAAATGGTAGCTGTATTCATAAGAAAGAAGACAATTAAGATGTGGGAGATAAGTAGCAGCCTGCCACAAGGACTTCATTTTAGTTCTTTCCAAGTTCTTGTTCTAATCCTTATCTCTTAGAAATACCTGAAATGTGTACATCACTGAAATCAGTCCTAATGTATTATAGAATATGGAGTTATTGTAGAACAATCCAGGCTGCTCTGCATTTTCCACTAGTCTCCCTGCAGTACCCTGGAAGGGGCATGTGGACAGCTGAGATGTGTGAGTCGGAGCAGAGGACGATGTTTGCCCCCTCTCCCACCTTACCCCCTATAGGCTTCACTTTAGCTGGTCTTTTTGAATTTTACCCGATTGTGATTGGAAGAAGAAGTAAGAATGGGCTGACCTTTTAAGAGTTCTCTTCCTTTCATTTCCTTGCAAGCTCTAGCCCTGGTTTCCTACCCTCCTGAGAGCCTCATCCTGGGCTAATTGGCCAGCCTCTTGGCAGTCTGCTGGATCTCAGGAGGCTTGGAAAGAACATGGAGTTATTCTGATTCTTTTCAATAAGAATGAGTAAGATGTATTTATTACAAGATCAAAGAAAGGAATTGATAGGAAGACATAGTATAAAGAATAACTGAAAAACCAAAGGGGAAAAAAATAAGAAACTATGGATTTAGGCAGACATTCTTCCTAAAAGATCTGTATTTCAGCCTCTGGCGTGTGTGTGTGTGTGTGTGTGTGTGTGTGTGTGTGCACGCGCGCGCGCGTGTGTGTGTGTGTGTGTGTTTTAACATGTCTTATTCATTAGAGGCATAACCTCTTTAAGTTTGTCCCTGGGCTACTTCTGGTCTCCTTCAAAAAGATCTCTGATGGTATACTATTGCCAACCTGTACATACCTAGTTGCCTGTGACAAATCAATCTTCACACTTTCTTCCTCTTCCCATATCTGGAGCTTAGATTTGTAAGCCCTGCATTATCCATCATATTTCATTTAGACCAAGCTTCCTTCCCTGCCTTAGCTGGGATCTTTCTGACAGCTGGGAGCTTGCATGTCGTTGCTTGAGACAGGCTGGCTGCATTTCAGAGGGGAAAGCTGCTCTGTAGTCACCTGAGCCAGGGAGGGGGTCCACATCTTCTGGGAAGCTAGTCCTGGCCCAATGGCCCAACCTAAACTTTCTAGAATTCGATTTTGGAAACTTCTGTGGCACTAATTCCCAGCCTGAGGCTGATATAATTGTTAAGTCAGAAACTGGTACATGGAAACTTGGTGAATGGAATCCAAGTATGAGCCATTTTCCTGCAGCTTTAGTGAAGTCTGATCGACAAATAAAAATGATATATTTAAGGTGTCTGAGATGTTTTGTTATACGTATCCATCGTGACATGGTTATCACAAAAGTTAAATAACACATCCGTCCCCTCACATAGATAAATTTTGTCTTCCTTTTACTGGGAACACTTGAGAGCTACTCTAAATCAAGTATATAATACATTAACTGTAGCCATTAGGCTGCACATTAGGTATCCCGAATTTAACCCACCTTACAACTGCAAGTTTGTACTCTTTGCCAAGTAGCTCCCCTTTCCCCCATCCCTCAGCCCCTGGTCATAGCATTCTACTCTCCGTTACTATGAGTTTGACTTATTCTTTAGATTCAACATGTAAGTGGAATAATGCAGTATTTGTCTTTCTCTGTTTGGCTTATTTGACTTAGCAAAATGTCCTCCTGGTTCATCCATTTTGTTGTACACGGCAGAATTTCCTCTTTTCTAGGACTAAATAATATTCCACTGTACGTAGATAGATAGACACAGATCACATTTTCCTTATCCATTTGTCCGTTAACAAACACTTAGCTTGCTTCCATATTACCATGGCTACTGTGAATTTAATGCTGCAACCCACAGGGGAGTTTAGATATGTCTTTGAGATAGTGACTTTATCTCCTCTGGATATATACCCAGAAGTGGGATTGTTGGATCATATGGTTGTTCTATTTTTAATTTTTTGAGGACCCTTCATTCCATTTTCTCTCGTGGCTGTACTGATTTATATCTCCACCAACAGTGGGCAAGGGCTCCCTTCTCTCCACATCCTCACTAACACTTGTATTTGACTTTTCGTAATAGCCATCCTACCAAGTGTGAGGTCATACCTCTTTGTGGTTTTGATTTGCATTCTCCCTGATGATTATTGATGCTGAGCAGGTTTCCATGTACCTGCCCTCCGTCTTTTTTTGGAAAAACATCTATTCAGCTCCTTAATGCAAATTTTAATTGAGTTATTTAGAGTTTTTTATTTGTTTGTTTGGTTTTTGCTACTGAGTTATAGGAGTTCCTTATACATTATAGGCTTTTTTAGGTTGTTTTGTTATTTTATTTTATTTTTATTATGTTTTGTTAGTCACCATACAGTACTTCATTAGTTTCTGATGTAGTGTTCCATAACTCATTGTCTGTGTATAACACCCAGGGCTCCTGCAGTCCGTGTCTCTCATGGTTCTTCTCCCACTCAGGTTCCCCCCCGCCCCCACTTTATTTTTCCCTTCCTTCCCCTAATGTCCTCCATGCTATTCCTTATATATTTTGGATATTATATCCTTATCAAATATATGACTTGTGAATATTTTCTCCCATTCCATAAGTTGCCTTTTGTTGGTTGTTTCCTTTACCAGCAGGATTTCTTCATTCTTTTTCATTCTTTGGTCTTTTTGTTCCTCTAACTGGGTAATTTCAAATGACTTCTTAGTTTTCAGATTCTTTTTTTGGTGCCATCAGGTCTGCTACTGATGCCCTCTATTGTACTTTTTATTTCATTCATTGTACCCATCAGATCTAGAATCTCTTGTTCTTTTTTATGAATTCTATTTCTTTGTTGAACTTACCATTTGTTTATATTATCATTTTCCTGATTTCACTGAGTCGCCTGTCTATGTTATAGCTCGTTGAGTTTTCTTTTGCATCATTTGTTTCATTTTGCATCATTTGTCAAGCAATTTATTTCTTCGTGGTCAGTTCCTAGAAAACTATTGTGTTCCTTTGGCAGTATCATGTTTCCTTGATTTTTCACATTTCTGTAGCCTTGTGTGGGCGTCTATGAATTTGATGTTGCAGTCGTGTCTTCCAGACTTTATGGACTGGTTTTAGTGGGGAAAGATATTTACCTATGGGTGTAAGGGCATTGGCCGGGTGGAGTGTGGCAGTTCCTGCTCCAACAAGGGCACAGTGGTGTAGTCTGGTGCTTCTGCATCAGCCAAGACCAATGTTTGCAAGGATTGCAGGGGTCCTCAGCCGCCAACACCACGGGTGACCACAGAGTGAGAGCTGTTGGATCTTTAGTGGCAAAGGTTCTGGGCTCTTCCTGATCTCCTTTTCTCCCACAAGGGAAGCTGTGGCCAAGGGACTCACTCTGGTACTAGTTCTGGCTTTTGAGTGTGCTCCCAGTGGTGATGGCACCAGTGTCTGATATACAGGCACCCAGAGGGCCATGGAGCCAGTGATCTAGAGCACAGACCTGCGCAGAGTTATAATTGGTTCAGATCCTACTACAGATGGCTCCAGTGCCCTTGGATGGGCACTTCCAGAGTAGCTGCAGAGTCATGTCCTGAGCACAGGTGTGTGCATGGTAACCATGGCTCTGGGGATCAGGATGTAGATGTGCCCATTGAGGTGGTGGCCCAGTGCCCTTGACACAGGTCCTCACAGAATGGCTGTGGAGCCAGGGTCCTTGAGCTGGAGTATGAGCAGAGGGACTGTGGCTCCAGGGTTCAAGGGATAGGCACACCTGCTGCAGTGGTGTTTCTAGGTTCCCCAGTGTGGGCACTCACAGAGGAGCCACAGAGCTGGGGTCCAGCTAACTCAAGGCACAGGCTTGCTCATAGTGACAGTGGGTCTGGTAACTAAGGACAGGTGCACACAGAGAATCCATGGCCCTTGGGTCCAGTGCCAATGTGGGACTGGGGGGGGGGGGTGTCAGGCCTAAGCCCAGGATAACACAACAGCAGTTCATTCTTGGGGCCAGGCCACAGTAGCATCTCCCTCTCCAAGGGGTCTACAGCAGTGATAATTGTTGGCTAGCTAGTAATATGTAGGTGTCCTCTTGAGAGCAGGCCCCTGGGATCCATGCCAACAAACACTATGGGGTCCTCAGCTCTGACAGCTGCAGGGAGTCTGTGGCTGTTGAGGTCCTCAGTCATGAATACCTTCAGGGTCCATCAATGAGCAGGCCACTAGGAAATGCAATAGCACCCTTTGATGCTGATGGCCCGATTCTATTCTTCTATGTTCTAGCCATCTCCAGACATTTCAGCTACGCACCCTCCCAGCAACCCTTCTCTGTAGTTATGCTCCATTTTTTGTTATTCTTGATACTCCACTGTATTGCTACAGGTTCACTGTTGTACTCAAGTCCTCCAAGGGCTACTTTGGCTTATGGATCACTGTCTAATTGTTTTTTACTGGAAACAAAGGGTGGAAAATCTGGTACTAATGTTTAATAAGCAGCTCTCCAAAAGAAAAAAAATCTGTATGCATATACCTACATAAGTGTATTACAAGTGTTAGTAACATAAAGGACATGTAGTACACAATTTATATATAAAAATAAAACACAGTACCCTCTGTTGTAAATTTCATTTAGCCAATTAAATCTCACAGAATGCTTCCGTTGACTCTCAGCGAACTCTTGCATTTCTGGTTGGCACACAGTTGCAGTTGACAAAGGAATGTACTTCAGATATGAATGTTGGTATTTTTATTTATGTTGATAAGGAAAATGAAAATGAACCATGTAAAAAATATGTCAGAATTTGACTTGTCAATAGCTTGAGTAACTTAGTTTAATCAGATAACTTTGAAAGCTGAAAGAGTATTTCCTCAAACTTCTTGTGTTATTGACAGTGTGATGGTTACAAACGGACATACTTTTAACTTGAGATTTTTCTTGCTTCTTGAAGTGGGCCAGTAATGCTATAAAATTCCCTATTAGGACTGCTTTTGCTGCATTCCAAAAGTTTTGGACTGCTATGTTATCATTTTCATTGGTTTCCATGTATTTTTCTGTTTCTTTTTTTTTAAGAGTTTATTTATTTATTTGACAGACAGAGATCACAAGTAGGCAGAGAGGCAAGTGGAGAGAGAGGGGGAAGCAGGCTTCCTGCTGAGCAGAGAGCCCCATGCGGGGCTAGATTCCAGGACCCTGAGATCATGACCAGAGCCAAAGGCAGAGGCTTAACCCACTGAGCCACCCAGGTGCCCATTTTTGTTTCTTTTTTGACATGCTGGTTGACCCATTCATTGTTTAGTAGCATGTGGTTTAATCTCCAAGTATTTTTGCTCTTTCAAATTTTTTCTTGTGGTTGATGTCTAGTATCAGCTTTGTGGTCAGGAAAGATATAAGGTGTGATCTCAAGTTTTGGTATTTGTTGAGACCTGTTTTGTGGCCCACTAGGTGATTATTCTGGAGAATGTTCCATGTGCACTGGAAAAGAATGTATATTCTGCTGTTTTAGGATGGAACATTCTGAATATATCTGTTAAGTCCATCTGGTCTAGTGCGTCCTTCAAGGCCATTGTTTCCTTGTTCATTTTCTTTTTAGATGATGTGTCCATTGATGTCAGTGAGGTGTTGAAGTACCCTACTATGATTGTATTATTATCAATTAGCTCCTTTGTGCTTTATGTATTTGGGTACTCCCAGGTTGAGTGCATAAATATTTACAATTGTTTTATCTTCTAGCTGGATTTTCCCCTTTATGATTATATAATGCCCTTCTTCGTCTCTTTTTAAAGTCTTTGCTTTAAAGTCTTGTCCCATGTAAGTATTGGTACTCTGGTGTTCTTTTGACATCCATTTGTGTGATAAATGTGTCCCCACCCTGCCACTTTCAATCTGCGGGTGTCTTTAGGTTTAAAATGAGTCTCTTGTAGGCAGTATATAGATAGGTCTTGTTTTTTTATCCATCGCATCACCGAATATCTTTTGATTAGAACATTTAGTTCATACATAGTTAAGGTAATTATTGATAGATATGTATCTATTGCCATTTTGTTCCTTGTTTTAGGACATACTTTTAAGTTTAATCTGCATTATTGACATGTCTTCTGTCATTTTCTTAACTCTAGATAATCAATAGATCAAGCCCTAATTATAGTATTTGTCAGCTACAATGGTGTAAATACTCCCATCATGGTCAATTTTTTCTTTAAGATTTTATTTATTTGACAGAGAGAGATCTCAAGCAGGCAGAGCAGCAGGGAGAGGGAGAAGCAGACTCCCCACTGGGCAGGGAGCCTGATACAGGACTCAATCCCAGGACTCTGGGATCATGACCTGAGCTGAAGGCAGACACTTAACCAACTGAGCCACCCAGGGGCCCCATCATGGTCAACTTTTAGCCAGCAATGTGCCATCACGGAGCAAGGAACTGGGAAGAGATGAACAGGAGCATTACGTTATATAGTATTTCCATGCAAATACAACACATGAAAATAACCTCGAGAGTACAGAGAAGAGTAAAATAATTAAGGAGTGATAAATATTGTTAATATAATTTAGCTAATTATACCTTTATATAATTACTTTTTTAAAATTTTTTTTATTATTTTTTTAATATAATTTTTATAAACATATATTTTTATCCCCAGGGGTACAGGTCTGTGAATCACCAGGTTTACACACTTCACAGCACTCACCAAAGCACATACCCTCCCCAATGTCCATAACCCCACCCCCTTCTCCCAAACCCCCTCCCCCCAGCAACCCTCAGTTTGTTTTGTGAGATTAAGAGTCACTTATGGTTTGTCTCCCTCCCAATCCCATCTTCTTTCATTTATTCTTCTCGTACCCACTTAAGCCCCCATGTTGCAACACCACTTCCTCATATCAGGGAGATCATATGATAGTTGTCTTTCTCCGCCTGACTTATTTTGCTAAGCATGATACGCTCTAGTTCCATCCATGTTGTCGCAAATGGCAAACTATAAAGTACTCATGAAAGAAATTGAGGAAGACACAAAGAAATGGAAAAATGTTCCATGCTCCTGGATTGGAAGAATAAATATTGTGAAAATGTCTATGCTACCTAAAGCAATCTACACATTTAATGCAATTCCTATCAAAGCACCATCCATCTTTTTCAAAGAAATATATAATTACTTTTTAATAATAGGTTTATTCCACCACTCCTTCCCAAACTTTCTGAAAATTTCCAACCCGGTTTTTATGAGCTAGTATGCACCATCTCCAAGACATACTTCCCCTAGATGGGTCCAGTGAGTAGTCAGGATTGGAAACCCTACTATAGAGGAAAAGCAGACCTAATTCTGTTGCCATAGAGTGGTCAGAGTGCTTCCTCAGTGGCAGGGTTGGTTCACATCAGAGGATATGTATCAAAAAGAATTGCCTTTAATTTTGGACAGTACCAACGGTGAAAGTGTCCAGAGCTGTGTGTTCCCCTGCATGTGAGAGGAGGGCATGTGCTACCAGGCACTGGAGAAACCACCTTGCCAGCAGAACAAGCTGTGACTCCATCCCAAACAACCCTCTCCAGATCAACTTAAAAAATGACTCCTTGATCTTGTCCCTTTTGCCAGAGGAAGGTGTCACCCCCACCACAGGTGTCTATTTTTCTAAATACCTAGTATCACAAAGCACACAGGGGACGGGTCCACGAAGCTGTGTTCTGGGCCACAGTCCTTTCTCCCCATTAGATTGGATAGCTCAACCTCCCAGCATCCCTGGTTCCTTGTCCATCTACGGAGTAGAACAACACCTGCTCTGTCTGCTTCTCTGTGCTGATGAAAGACCCAAAATAAGGCCGATTTGCAAGTGATCTTGAAATAGTACAAAACTCAACATCTCTCCCTACAGTGTACCATGACTAGAGTCTCCTTACTGCTATTGAGAAACAGAATCCCCTAGTGGTCCCCATAGTGTGGGTTTTGTAAATGGTTGTTTGTTTGGGTTTTTTTTTCCCCCATTTTGTGTTTTACCATGATTTCTTTACTAAGTCTCCAACTGAAGTCATTGGGGTTGCTTCTCTGGCCTTTTGTTAGAACAAAAAACACTGAAGTGTCTTCAGGTATCTCTTTGCTTGTATGTGTATATATACATATATACTTATGTATATAGGCAGACTCCTTGCTGAGCAGGGAACCTGATGTGGGGCTCAATCCAGGACCCTGAGATCCTCATGTGAGCCAAAATCAGAAGTCAGATACTTAACTGACTAAGCTACCCAGGTGCCCCAAAAGGAATGTGCATTTGAAATCTTCCATGGATACTACCTGCCAACTTGCCCTCCAAAGAAGTTACACTAATTTACATATTCTCCAACAAATATGCCATTGCGTATTCCCTGCTTTCCTTTTATTGTGATGTCCTTAAATTTTTATACCCCACTCATGCCCTTTAAACTCACTTGTATTAACTTTTTTGGAAGCCTGTTTATTCATATCTTTCGCCAATTTTTCTTTTGGATTCTTGGAATTTCTCTTACAGGTTTGTGATAGCATTTTCTTTATTATTATAATGGATTAAAAAAAAAAGAAGAAGAAGTGTGGGCTCTGGAGTGAGATATGAGTTCAAATGTGGCCTCTCTTTCACTTACTAGTCCCTAGAAAATACTCGATAGGCTTTTGTTCAGGGAATAGCAATGTTCCTTTGGGCAATATAAGTACCCTCTCAGAACCTTAGTCTCCTTGTTGGGAAATGGGGTAATACAGTCCGTCACTCAGGGCTTTTATGAGAATGGAATCATGGGTAATATTTGTGACTTAGTACATGTTAATGGTGATGATGCTGAGCCCTGCCTTTGTGAGGTTTCCTCAGGCCAATCTAGAATGAGTTTCTAGAACCAGCCTTTGTTTCTGCTGCAGCCTCATGATCCAGAAACAAACCAGACCTTTTGTGTTTGACTCGTGGCCCCTGGAAGTCAGAATGGCCATAGCCTTCTCTTCCCCCTGGGACTGCCTGGGGAATTACCCGCCACAGAGAAACAATTTCTGGCAAGTTCCTTGTCCTGTGGCTCTGTAGTTCATTTCCTCACGTTTCCTCATAATTTTCTATTTGCAAATGCAGAACAGTTGTGCAAGTTCATTGCTGAGATCCTTGCACTTTAAGATAGTCTAGTTACTAAATGGGATGGCAGCTTACTTCATCACGCTTGTCATTTGTCCTGGGACTCTGCCTGTGCAGAAAGTACCAGGTGTCCTGTGCTCTTCCAGGCCTCTGAGGGCTCCCTTACATCCCCAGTAGTGCTTCCAGCCCGCTTTGGTTTTGTGTCTGTGGTTTTCTTCCTTGTTCTTGTTTGTTACTGTCTTGTCTCCTGTCTCTCCCCACTGGCACCATAACAGCAAGCCCCAAGCATTTAAAACTGCATTTCCTTGAATCCAAGATTTCAGCCTCATTACCAGGGCTCTCATTCACTCCCTGCCCTGGAGGTTGACAGACTCTATGGGCACCCCTCCAGGGAGGTGGCCTCAGCCACTCTGGTGCCCTTCTAGCCTGAAACAGCTTCCCTTTGTCCAAAGTTGTCTTTCTAGGACTTCAATCCATGCAGTCCACTTTCTCCCACGGTAACAACACTGTCTCTTACAAGACAGCATTCTCGATACTTTCTGATAGAAAGGACTAGCTGGGGTTAAAAAGCCAAACACACAAACCAGCAAACAAATCCCAATTCTCTAGTCCTACTCCATACCCAGTGAATCAAAGATCATGGTACAGCCTGGATTCCATATTTTTAAACAGCCCTCCAGCTGATTCTGAGGATAAAAACCACTTTTCTGAAAGATTAAACTTCCTGTATTTGAAGGTTATTAATTTCTATTTCCAAACTTCTCTTTTTTCCAAAATGAAATATCCCTTATTCCTGTAACCATCTCTTCTAAGAAACGGTCTCCAAACCACCATCCAACTTGCTTGTTCTCTAACACAAACAACAGACTCCATCAATTTCCCTACTGAAATACGACATTCACATGTGAAAACAATCTTCATGTTTTAATGTATTTATTCTTTTAACAAATGACTACCAAGCACACATTGATGACAGACATTGTTAGGAGCTGAAGATAAACAGAGAACAAGATAATCATCATTCTTTCACTGTCCTCCTAAAGCTTAGAGAGAGAAAGGGAGGGAAGGGTGGAAGCAGAGAAATATGAAAAAGAAAAGAGGGAAGAAAGGAAGGAGAAAGAGAAGGGAAAGAGACAAATAATCACAAAATGTATGAAATACCATGAAAGAAGCAAGTGTGGAGAGCAACTAATTTCCCTTTGCTGATGTCCTAGCTGAGACCCCTACAATAAAAGATCAATAAGAGAAAAACGAACAGAAGCTTATTAACATGGATACCATACATACACATGGGAGATACTAGGAAAACTGAGTGACTCCCCAAGACCCTTAGAATTCAGGATTACATGCCATCCATTACATAGGGAAAGGGGAGTGGGAGGTAGGCCTCTTAGGGGAGAGTAAATGTTTTTTAGGAAAGATGAGTGGGCCCTTAGGAGAACAGGTGGGAGGTATGATGGTTTGTGGTGAAGTTTGGCTGGGTGTGGTATCGCCTTCTGGTCTCCTCTCCTGTGATGGGTCCACCTTTCCTGGTTAATGAAACTCCAGGGAAGGAGATGTATGACAAGTGAGTTCCTCTTGGAGGATCTATCTTTAGGCATATAAGGGAGTTCAGAGAAAGCCTCTCCTTGCATTTGCTGGTTCTCAGGCTCCTACAGTGCAGAAAAATCAATATGCCAAACACATATTTTGGGGTGCTGTTTTCTGCTGTCATCACAAGCAAGGGGCTGGAATGGAATGGTCAGAGAAGGCACTGCTCTAAATGGGTTGTTTAAGCTGAGACCTGTAAAACGAGAAGGAGCTAATGTAAAGAATGCAGAGACCAAAGGAGGGGGGAAAAGATGAGTTTAATGGACAAAGACCCTTAGTGAGCAAGAACCTGGTATGTTTGAAGGGCCCCACGATAATCCACGTGCCTGGAGCATGATGTGTGTGAGGGAGGTTTAAGGTCAAGTTGGACAGGTGAACAGAGGCTAGGCCACCACACCGGACGGATTAGTACAACAGAATTTGGATTTTATTCTAGGCAAAGTGTGAAGCCACAGAGAACTTCAAGGTGGGAATAACAGGATTTGGCTTTTCTTTCAAGAAGGTTATTTTTCAGAACTTCTGATATAAACAAAGTACCCAAATCAGTATCTTTTCCCTTCTCCTGGAAATTATACAGAAGCAATAAAAAAGAAATGAAAAGGAAAAACCCACAAATTCAATTTCAGCAATACTAGGAGACTATTATAATTCATAGCCTTCAAAATATGCTAAAAGATGCCCAAAGCAGCTAAAATAGGGTAAAATGTAAAGGCAAGAAACAGAGAGAATTGCAAGAAGGTTCAGTGGTCTGATATCTACAAAGGTGCCATAAAATACTCTTGCTGCAAGTGACGAGGCTCACCCAAAGTGCAAATGTCTCTTATTTACATCGCAAGTATGGGAACTGAAATGAGCAGGGCTGGTGACCTCCTGGGTCTGGTTGGCATCAGAGAAACAGTGGGAACTAACTGCTCAAAGACTCACCAGATGAGCCGTATATGCAGAAGGCAGCCTCTGCAGCCGCAGATAGTAGAGAGCCTTTGAATTACAAAGCCTTAAAAGTTACTGGCTGCCCTACCCCAAGAAAATTCGTGCATATAGCTTCCACAAAAATATAGCTCACTCAAAGTTGAGTAATCGTAAGGAGACTGACACAATGTAGATACAAAGATATCATAAGGGAAAAAAAGGTGGAGAAGAACAATGAAACTTACCAACAGATCAAATTGCTATCAGAAAACTGTTCCAATGAAATGGATAGAAATGGCTGGCAGATACTTAGCTAAGAATTAAAATGAACCTAATGTAAAAATTATACAATAAAAAGTGGGAGAGAGGGAAGAGAAGCTTGTTAGGGATAGTAGAGTAAGTTCACAGATGACCTCATCTGTAAAAATGGGAGCCAAAGATCATTTAAAACTTAACAAGTAATTAAGGGCATGTGGGTGGGTCAGTCATTCAGTGCTTGACTCTGGGTTTCTGCTCAGGTCATGATCTCAGGGTTGAGAGATCAAGCATCGGGCCCCATACTCAGTGAATTTGCTTGAGATCTCTCTTCCTCTACCTCTCTGTCCATCCCAACTCCCTCTGCGTGCGTCCTCTCTCTCTTAAAGAAAAAAAAATTAAAATTTAACAAGTAATCAAAGTGAAAGTTCATGTAACAGTTCCAAAGAAATGCTAAGAAAGAGAACATTGACAAGAATCAGGTGAAGGAGGAAAAAAAATGGGGAGTGTAAGTTAAAAGACATAGTAACTTTATAACATCTCTTAGTATGGAATGAATCGATATTTTCTAAAGAAACAGAGAACTAAGGGCATTAAACACAATTGCATTACAAGTTATTGTTTGTTAAAAAAACAAAAATAGATCCCTTTCTAAATAGCAAAGGACTGCCCAGAGACCCATTGCAAAGAAAAAAAAACCCACATGGTTAAAACACAAAACGAAAAAACAAAAGGGGCGCCTAGATGGCTCAGTCAGTTGAACATCCAACACTTGATTTTGGCTCAGGTCATGATCTCAGGGTCGTGAGATCAAGTCCTGTGTGGGGTTCTGCACTCAGCAGAGTCTGCTTGAGATTTGCTCCCTCCCTTAGCCCCTACCACCCTTACTCTCTCTCACAGATATATAAATAAAATCTTTCTAAAAAACCCACAAAATAAGAACTCCTCTACATTCAGAAAACAAATCAAAATGATAGAACTGAAACCAAATATATCTGTCACATCAACTAATATAAATGGCTTAACTACCTATTAAAATAAAAAGATTTTCCAGGGGGTGCCTGGCTGGCTTAGTCAACAGAGCACATGACTCTCACTGTTAGGGTCATGAGTTTGAGCCCCACCTCAGGCATGGAGGCTACTTTAAAAAAAATTATAAAAAAGTAAAAGGATTATCAGATTGGATTGCAAAACAGAAATTACCTCTATGCAACATATAAAATATACATCTGAAAAAAAATTAGTGTATACAGCAAGGTTGGAAACAGAAATCTGTGCTAAGACATAGTAGACCAAAGCAAGCAAACAAACAAAAAAGCAGAGGTCACAGTCTTAAATATAATCTAAGCTAGAATTTAGGCCAAAAAGCATTTAGTGGAACAAAGAACAAATAAGATATAGAATACCTAAATAATTAATAAGGTCTGTCTAAATTGATAAACATCAAACTGTGTATCCTAAAAATTAAAAATACATTCTCTTCAAGTGCCTGTGGGACTTTTGTAAAAACTGACCACATATTAAATCTGCAAAGAAAACCTCAGTAAATTTCAAGGAGTAGGAATAGCACAGACAACATATTCTAATGAAAGGCAATAAAATTAGAAATTAATAACAACCAGAAAACAAAGTTTCTTCCATCAGCAAATTTTGAACACTCTTAAACAACTTTGAGGGCCAAAGGAAATACAAACAGAAATTTTTAACTTAATAGAAAGAAGAAGAAAGACTTTTCGGATATATCAGAACCTACAGAATACAGCTAGTTACACTCAGAAGAAATGGTGGAACCTTAAAAAAATATTTATAAAAATAAACATGGAAGAAAACCAAACATGTGAATAAGGCATCTGACTCAAAAAGTCAGGAAATAAACAAGAAAAGAAATGAAAAGATAGGAGATATCAAGACAGATAAAAGCAAAAACTGATATGTTAGGGGAAAAACAGCAGATAAATAACAATAATAACAATAAATAATAACAATAAATAAAAATATATATATAACATATATATAAAACATAATATAACATAATATATAAAATAACAAAATAACAAAATAAATAGCAACAATAATAACAATGAAACAATAATAACAACAATAAATAAGTAAAAAAGTACAATCTTCAAGAAGTAAAACAACGATAACCCATGTAGGGCACACGGAGATGGGCCACCCCACTTCTCTCTCCTTGAAAGACTTGTGGCCTCAGCCTTCAGCAGCTCTGGGGATTGCCTCAGCTGAAAAGAGAGAGCCACCTCACTCAGGTGGACACATTTTCTGGAGTCACTCAGATCCACTATTTGTTGGGGGCAGAAACAGAGAGGCCTGGCTTCCCAGCCCACTAGGGAATAGCTCTGAAAGAATGTTCAGGCTCCAGAGCTGCCCAAGAAGTTGCCAGAAGTTGTCGGTGGCTCTGCCTCACTTCTCCTCTGCCGCTACTACCCTGCCCCACACCATCCACAGGTCTTGATTCTACTTGCATTCCCTGATAAACATCTGTGCCCTCAACTCTTCTCGTAGTTCTCTACCCTGGGTATCCATCTCCCAACAAGCCACTAGCTCTGGTCAGCAGAGGGAGGCTGAAAGCACACAGACACAGAATGCGAAATGGTAAGAGGATGATAACCATAGATACAGAGGAAATTAGAGACTTACAACATGTCCATAGGAATGAAATGGACAATATTCTAGGAAAATAGAACTTAATAAACCAACTAGAAGGAAGAGAAAATCACAACAGGTCTATTCCATAGGAAAAGGAGAGAACGTTGTCAAAGAATTGACTCCCAGGAGGGCATCAGGAAATTCCATAGAGGAATTCTGCCAAACCCTCAGAGACTAGGTCATTCTAACACACACCATCTCAGAGCATGGAAAAAGAAGGAAAATGTTCAAATTCCTTTTATGAGGTCAGCATAATAATGATAAAATCTGTCCAAGCTTGTACAAAACAAACCGACTATAGGACAATCTCAGGTATGGATAACATTTGTGAATTTAACAGCTCATCTAAAACTAATACCTCATGACCAAGTGGGGTTTATTCCTGGAATTCCCGTAGGACTCAAAATTAAAGCAACAATATTCAAGAAATATTAATATAATTTATCAGATTAATGACTCTAAGAGAAAATCATGTAATCATGTGCATAGACCTGAAGCAACATCGGACAAAATGAGTAAACCACCTTGATCAAAATGCACAATACAGAAGGAATGTATGGATACATCTCAGCATGATTTATCTCCTTCATGCTTGATATCAGGTGAATCAGGAGCTAGGAGAGGCCGTCTCACTAAAGTCAACAAGTCATATGCTCTTTCATCACTGTTATTAACATTGTCCTGGAGGTACTAGCCAACACAGGCAGGAAAGAATAGGAAATTAAACATATAAAAAATTTAAAAGGAGAGGTTAAAATTCTCATTATTTGAAGATATTACTCTTTACCTGTACAACCCAAGAAAACCAGCTGAAAATTCACTGCTAATAGTAAGAGTTCAGTGTCGTAGTGGGATACAAAGTAAATATACAAAATCAGTAGTTTCCAAAGACATATAAATGGCAACTCTTCAGTAAAGTGGGAATTTTTTTTGAAATTTAAGGAACAATCCAAAAACATAAAATACCTAGGAAGAAGCTTAACAAAATATGTACAAAGATAACTGAAGGAAAATATTGAAACACTGAGAAGACCCACCCAGGTGATATGCTCAAAGCAGTACCAAGAACCGTGAGGCCTTCTCTTCCTGTACTTGGAACTTCCGCAGTCACACTTTGTCTAGTAAACTCATGGGGGATGGACTGTTTGGAGTGCTTCAGAGGTCAAACAGAGAAGTGGGGTTCACCTAATGTAGGCCAGGCTCTGACTGAGGACCCCACCACAGAGGGTTGAGCTGGTGGTCCAACCGTCCTCCAGGGCTATAAGGAGAATAAGCAGGCCCTGAGCACTACACAGAAAGCCCATCACCTTCGCCAGGCTTCAGCCAGGAAGGTGAAGGGAGCTAGAGTGAGCAGCAGGTCCAAGGAAGGGGGACCTCATGGCGACCAGCAGGACAGAGGGCAGGTCAGCCTGTTGGCCACATGTTCTGTACCCTCTCTGTGCCTCAGTGCGCTGTCTGTGAAATGGGGATAATAAGAGAGCCTTCCACATGGTATTGTGAGGGTTAATGGGGTGATACATTCAGGTGCTTGGAACCATGCCTGACTCCTGCAAGCATTACAAAGTATTTACTGGTATTCTTACACCACAGATGTAGGAAGGAGGAGTGGAGGTAAAGAAGTGATCTAGCACCTTGTCAGTTGATAAAACCTCTTCCAGCTGGCCATTGGGCTCCCTCTTCCAGAGCCCTGGGAGCCATGTCCTCCGTCTAGAAAATTTCTTCTGTGGAAATATGAGGAGCTCAGAGGGGTCAGGTGCCCATCAGGAGGGCACACCACAGAAACCATGTATGCCTCCCCATGTCCCTACATGGTGAGGCCAGTCAATGCCAAGTCAGGTGGGGCAGTTCAGAGGCAGGGAGCACCTGACTTTTCCCCTGGGCTCTGGACCATGCATCCTCGACCACCCTGACGTGGTGCTTATAAGTGCAAGTCGTCAAAACAGAAGTCCTTTCCCAGCCTGCTACCCACCAGGGCTGCCTGCACAGGAAGCAGCATTTCCATTTCGCCAGCTGCCCACCCCCCAACTGGGAGCCATCTTTCACTTTCTCCCTCCTTCACCACGGCGCATCTGTAGGCAGTCCCTTTGGTTGTGACTTCAGATGCATCCTGACCTCAGCCTTTGAACCCTAGCACCTTGATCATTCAGGCTGCCGTAACTTCTCATGCAGACCCCTGCAAAATCCCTCTACCTAGCCTACCTTCCTCTGCTCTTGACCTCTGGCAGCCTGAATAATCCTTTGATTTTATTTTGGTGTTTTGTTTTTTTTGTTTTTTTTTTTAAGATTTTATGTATTTACTTGAGAGAGAGAGCACACAAGAGCAGGGGGAGGGGCAGAGGGAGACGGACAAGCAGACTCCCCACTGAGTGTGGAGCCCAACTTGGGCAGGGCTTGATCTCACAACCTGAGCTGAAGTCAAGAGTTGGATGCTTAACTGACTGAGCTACCCAGGCGCCCCAAAGTGATCTTTCTAAAACATACACAAGAATAATCCACAAACCCCTGCTTAAACCTTTCAGTGGCTCCTGTCACCCTTAGACTACAATCCAGGGGACTTACTGCTCTTGGTTCCATTTATAACCATGTTACCTACCACAGTGTCTGGTAGACATTGGTAGAACTTAATAAATATATTTGTTGAATGAACCAGTGAGGGAAAGAATGAACACATGAATGAATTGGAGTCATTCATGAGCTCAATTTCTGTGTTGCACCAATGTGGTTAACAGGAAACCAATAGGGTTCCAATGGGAACATAGTTGAGTTCATACAGGGCTGGTAAATCTTTTGCATCCTGGACAGAAAGAGCCTCTCAATGTCATTTAACTTATTGCAAACTATTCAAAATTCAGTATAAATTTTCAGATCATCGATCTCTCATTTATGACCACATTTGTTCAACCATATTATGGCTATGCCGTTAGAGGCAAGGTAGGGATATTACCTTTCCAGCATGGGCCAGGAACTGCAAAACAATTAGATTGCACGCAGTTGAGTCTAATAACACACGGTGGCAAGGGAGGCAGGGACACTATCATGAAAGAACGTGGCCGTTGCCACCAGGCCTGCCTGGCTGTGAAACCTGCCTAGAGCAGCTAGTAGCAGGATGTCCAAGTGCATCACTGCTGAAGCCCTGGATGGAGTGTCATTTCCTAGATGTGAGACCTTGGGCAGGTCACTTGGCCTCTCTGACCCTCAGCTCCTTACCTTTAAAATGGTGGGAACGCTATATTCTACCCCATCTGGGAATCGAATGAGATAATACGCATCACTTAGCAAAAGCTGGGTCTTTCCTGAGGTCGTAAATGCTCCGTAAATACTGCCTCTTTATTATAATAATCTTGGGCATAACCATTTGTGAGAATTAAATAAAAATTACACGTAAAATCTATACTGTTTAGAATGAATGTTCCCTCCTTTCAACACCAACTGTACCTCTCCCCCGCTGCCCACAGGGAGACAGAAAACCAAGGATAGCCATTCAATGCTAGAAAAGGGAAATTTGACACCATGTGGACACTCATGAGGGGGGTAGATGGAGAGGAAGAGTTACAAGACACGATTTTTTAAAAACCAGGCAAACAAACCCACAGGAAGGGTAGACACTATTTAAAGGGCCTCTTATTGGAAACCCAGGAAGAGTGTGCCAAAGACCAAAAATACCAGGCACTTGAAACCAGTGAAGTCAAAGAGAATACCACAATGAAAAGAACACTTCAAAAACTGTGACGGGAGCCCAAGTACCCCGGATGGGAAAGCCCAGAAAACACAGCAGCTGAACACCGCTCAGCTGCACACGTTTATGAAGTACCTACCCCATAACCTGGGAACTGGGCCAGAAGAGCACTTTGCAAAAAACTCCTGGGTCTATAAGAGCTCTTTTCACTACATCACAGGGAGGAAGTGATCATGGCTTCCCCAAGTCTGACAAAGAGGAAGCCACAGGGGAATGGAGCTGAGTCCTGACTACCACAGCTGCCTCAGTGGGATAGAGGACTAGGGTGTGTAAGGGGACGCATGGCACTTCCACCACTGAGGCAATGTCTCTTCTCTGTCTTGGCCATAATATTTATAGACCCAGATATACATAAACATAAGGGCTACACCTTTTTTTATATAGCTTAAAAGATGTCACAGTAATTACTGAGCAGAGATGCCAGAAGTATACCTAAGAGGTCTGTAGCACCACCAGGCTTTCAGGCTACTAATCCTCAGTTCATGCAAAGTCAACAAATGTGTATTTGGCTTTTAGGGTTTTTAAAAAATATTTATATATTTATTTTAGAGAGAGCACGCACAGTGGGAGGTGGGAGCACAGAGGGAGAAGAGAGAGAGAATCTCAAACAGATGCCCTGATGAGTGCGGGGCTCAACATGGAGCTCCTTCTCATGACCCATGAGATCATGACCCTGACACTATGACCTGAGTGAAAATCAAGAGTTGGACACAACCAACCAAGCCACTCAGGTGCCCCAATAAATGCATATTTGTTAAGAGGTCGAGTTGCTCATGTCACACGATGTCTTGAAGGAGCCCCTGTCTGGCCCTTTAACTCTCTCAGGAAATATTCATTAAATGGCTTTTTCCACGATAAAAGATGACTACCAATGTTGTTCTTTATTTTACCAATTTGGGATACAGGTAGAGTCTGGAATGACTCATTGTCCTCACAATCCACCGCCTTCACCAAGCTCTCAAACTTCAGTCGAGTGCAATTAAAAATGTTATGTTTGCCTTTGTGTTGAATGAGAATGCTCAATCTTGAAAGGAATATCTGTGGGGAAAAGGCAACTTTGTGAATCACTTTTTATCATCAAGGTCAACAATAAAATCATATTCCCCTTCATGTATTTACCTTTGCCACAAGTTCTAACGTTTTCTCCACAAAGACAAACAACAGTTTAATTCTTTGCTTGAAAATTTTAATGAGGACTTTGTCCCAGCTGAGAGAGCATACACATAGATACTGGCACAAGCTGTCAACATTCTCGAAAAAAGCCAGTGTTCAAATCACTGGTCTTTACATGGTTTATATACTATTTTTAAGAGTGAACAAAGTGAGAGCACTGATGCCCACTGAGAAGGTTAAGACTCAGACCCTAAGATGGTTAACTGTATATGTCAACTTGTCTGGGCTAAGGGATGCTGAGGTAGCTGACAAAACATGATTTTCGGGTGGGTCTATGAGGATATTTCCAGAAGACACTAGCATTTCGATCAGTAGACTGAGTAAAGAAAACATCCTCACCCCCCAACCCCATGCAGGTGGACGTCATTCAGTCCATAGAGGACCTGAACAGCACAGAAAAGCATCGGAAAGATGAATTTGCTCATCTTGGATATTGGTGCTGTTGGCTCTCAGGCCTTTGGACTCAGGCTAGGCTATCTGTTCCCCCACATTCTCAAGCCTTTAGGTTGGGACTGGACCCATACCATAGGCTTTCCTAGACCTTCAGCTGGCAGAGAGGAGGTTGTGGGACTTCTCAGCCTTCATGATCACCTGAACCAGTTACAAATAATAAATCTTCCCATATAACTATCTATAACCTATTGGTTCTACCCTGAATGATACAGACCCTTTGAGGTAAGGTGATCTGAATAAGTGTGGCGTGACTGTTGGTACCTGGCCATGGCTTTGGTGTGGGCTGCTTTCTCCTGAGCATTGCCCATATGTCTACATGAGCCGTCTTCTTATGAATACATGCTCATTACTTTTTACACACCATTGTATACAAAAGATGGTGGTATTTCCAAAACCATGACAAGTAATCTGTGGGCAATTTTAAAGTATGTCTAAAGTCCAAAGACTTATATGAACTCTGACTGAGAGACTAAAGTCAACCCCATTTTTATTTCTGATTTAGAATGTACATAGATTTTTATTTTCAACTTGGGCTTTGTCATTGTGGTGATGCAAATGAACTTAAACTCTGATATGACAAAACTTTGTGTGATAAAACTGATCAATAAAGAACCATTATTGCAGTGACATTTTGAAAGTCAATCATGCAATTTTGAATGAGTTCCAGAAGTTCTGTGGCTTGACAAGAAAGATGTCAGGGCTAGAAATAATACAATTGAAATCAAATAAAAATTGCTTAAAGCTTCTTTCAAAATTTCAGAATCACTTTATATGAGACAACTTGGTCAAGATTTATCTTACAGATCTGACTGAATGTGTTTCAGCTCAAGAAGAGACAGCCAAGAGGAATGCCTGGGTGGTGCAGTCTGTTAAGCATCTAACTCTTGATTTCAACTCAGGTCATGATCTCAGGGTGATGAGATGAAGCCCATGCTCCATGCAGGATGTGGTGTCTGCTTGGTATTCTCTCTCTGCCCCTCCCCTGCTCGTTCGAGCATGCTCTCTTTCTCTCCTTTGCTAGGATTAAAAAAAAAAAAAAAAAAAGAAGAAAGAAAGAAGAAGAAGAAAAGAAAAAGAAGAAGAGACAGCCAAGCTGAGATGATGCATTTTTACATGTTCCAAAGACATATCTGATCTCTGACTGAGAGACTAAAGTCAACCCCATTTTAATTTCTGATTGGACTAAAATTATTAATGAATTTGACACTTCACTGTGCTTGGTTTGCTCCATTTTAGATGATGTGTGTGTGAAAATGTGTTCTTTTGGTCAAGTTAAAGAAGTTTTCAGTGAGATAGGTGATGGATTTCAGTAGTGCTGTCTCTGCTATTCATTAAGGAGATTTATGACGAAGCCTCAAGACCACATCGAATCTGCTGAGTTATCATTTACTTCAGTTTGTTCTGAACATCCTTCATTACCATATGGACAGTAAAGCTTATACTCTAAATGATGTTTAACCATCTATCCATGCTCCCAGTTAAAATTTTTTAAATTAAGTTCTAAAACGATCCTGCTGCGGGGCGCCTGGGTGGCTCAGTGGTTAAAATGATCCCACTGAAAAAGAGAATGGTATTAAGATCCCTCTTCCTCCAGCCCTACCAGACACACACACACACACACACACACACACACACACACACACTTTTCCATACTTTTGTCTAGAAACACAAGGTGTATTTTCATGTAAGTTAATTTAGGAGAAAATTCAACCCATCTTGGGCAGGTGGCTCACCTCACCTCATCTCTCCTAGATTAGAAAACCATACTGTAACCCACAATGAGATCTTCCTTCCATAACCAGGCTGTCCCTCTGCGGCTCCTACCTACCGCACACTAAAGTCATCAAAGGAAACCCTCCACTACTGTCCTGTTGAAACCCAAGTGGCTGGAGTTTGCCGGACACAGAATACAGAGTCAGGGCTTCTTGACTACGTAGAAAGGAATGAGTATCTCTAGGAGGGTTGGAAGACTACCAGGGAGGGAAGGTTGGAACATATCAATGGGGTGTGTGTGTGTGTGTGTAAAGGCAAGAGAAGGACTCAAGGGGATAAAGGGCAATGAAGCTGGCAGGGTAAGGCACTCTGGAAGCCTAAAGAACAAGACCATGAGATAGGAGAAGAAAATGAGTTACTAAAACAGATGACAGCCGCTAGTCTGTGATCCTGGGGCTCTTTGGCTTGCTTATTTGAATGCTTCAGAGAAAGAAAGCTTAACCATCCGGCTAAGTTCAGCACCATTCTAGCTAGGAGGGAGAGGTGCGCTGACCCTTAGCAGGTGACTACGGTCCTTCTCAGAGCCTCTGTGGCAAGCTAGCCCTTTCTTTGGAGCATCCCCAGGTCCTCAAGTATCTCACCTGCCTGAGTCCTCAAGGCTGGTTCCAGTTCCCCCGACCTCCCTCTGGCAATTGCCTGTGAGGCCCCTGCCTCACTGGTTACAAATCTGTTTCTGCAGGAAGGGATACATGTGGTAAGAATGGGGTACACGTCCCCAAAGCCCTTGCCATCCTCAAATACGGCCCCACCCAGCAATGCCTGCTCTGCGTAGAATGCGTCTCTGTTTCCAAGGAGCATGGCCACTTTGCGACAAAAGCCCATGGGAGTTGGGGTTTTCAGAGCACTTTAACGCATCTTTTCTTGGTCGTCACGATAGTCACGTGAGGCAGGAACCAGCCAGTGACTCCCACTCCAGGGCCCCTCTCACCTCCACTGTACGTCATCCCTGAGCCACGTCCGACTCGAGGCCTTCTCTGGACTAAACCATGGCCAGACCCATCCCAGACATCTCTGTTCTTTCCCCTTGTGCACCTGCTATGAAGTGTTTTCAGCAGAAAAGATATTTCAGTGGGTTTTGATGTCGGGTTTTTTTTTTTGTTTTTTTTTTTAGTACTGTTTGTTGTTGGGGTCCAGAGCCAACGGCCAAGAAAGAATTCTTAAGACGTCTTTGGTGGGGAAAAGGTGGTTTTATTAAGGCATGAGGACAGGACCCATGGGCAGAAAGTGCCCCAGGATTGTGAGCGACAACTGATTATATACTTCGGGGCTGGGGAGAGCACACTCCCAAGATAAGGAACATTCCAGAAGGGTTTTCCTACGGTAAGAAGACTCACAGGATACGGAGGCCTTGCTGTTGTCAAACCAAGGTTGTTTCTCCCTCCAGCAAGGCACTACCTTTAAGACGGTTCAGCGGCTTCCTGGAGGAACACTCTGCTCTGCCTGCTGCAAGTATTCATCAGTGGGCTGCAGGGTAGGACGACAGTGAGTCGTACCTACGTTTCCTTCTGCCTTTGTTTCCCACGTCAGGTCTCAGGAGGTACAACACAAATGGAAAGTTCAGAGCTTTTGCCAAACAAGGCTTTTGCAGCCTAGTCCTATTTGAGCCCTTCCCCCGACCTTTTGCGTGTTGGAAAAGAACTGGAGTGTGCTGTTGACCCGCTGAATCACAACACAGCTCTTTGCTGTTTTTTTTTCTTTTTTTTGTTTTTTGTTTTTTACCATTGCTTCCAGAATTAGGTATCACCCTGTGATGAGAATGCAAAGGGGCACAAATGGACTCTCTTTGCTCCCACTTTATTGTTAACTATCTTTGGTAGCGGAAAATGCCCTGATGAAACCATTGTTGGGGCATGCCCTAGAGAACTAGGTTTCTTTTGTTGGGCTTCCAGAGGCCTTCCCTCCCTAATTAAAGATTTTATTTATTTATTTGACAGAGAGAGATCACAGGTAGGTACAGAGGCAGGCAGAGGTGGGGGGGGGGGGAAGCAGGCTCCCCGCTGGGGGGATCGATCTCAGGACCCTGAGACCATGACCTGAGCTGAAGGCAGAGGCTTAACCCATGGAGCCACCCAGGTGTCCCTTCCCTCCCTAATTAAAACAGCCATCCTACCCTCCTGTTACATAGATGTATGGGAAGTCGCATGTCTTTTCCAGTTCCGTCCCAGTTTAAAAGTTAAGGGAGATTTGGGTTTTTCAGGAGACATAAGGAAGAATAGCATGGGCAGTGGTGAGGGGGGGGGGTGGGAAGAACAGAAAGAAGGGGAAGACCAGACGAGTACTCTTTGTTCCTCATGGGGTCCTTTTATAAGGGTCAAGGAGCTAAACCCAGACAGGAAATCCTACAGACGTTTAGAGCTGGAAGGGCATCTAGAAGTCATGTCCTCGGTCCCTTTCCTTCTCACTTTTTAGATAAGGACAGGGAGTGTCAGGTGAATGGAAGCAGCTTGCAGGAGGCCACACAGACAGTTATGGAGGAGCTGGGGCTGACGGGTTAGTATCCCAGCCCTGGGAAGCCTCAAATCTTCCCCAGTAGAGAGCTGTCCCCAGGAGATGCCGGCTTCCCCGGGAGTCAGTCCTGGGATGTCAGCATTCCCAGAGCCAAAGGTCAACTTCAGTTTATTTCAGAGCCAAGAAATGAGGATGTGGGCCTGAATGATGCTATTTCAAATAAGTTACTTCATTGGTTTTGTGCCAACAAGAATTTTCAAACTACCCTGAAGTCACTGTGACTCCCCAAGAACTTCACCCTTGGTTGTTGTCTGAGCTCCCTTCTGGGGGACGAGCCAAACTCAACTGTCGCAAATATTTACTATTTCCGTGCTCCCTCCCCTTCCTCTGTACTTCCACATCTAAACACATGCACTTGTCTAAGTTAACCAGATAATTCAGGAGAGATCGGTCTGTTCACTCTGCTCACCTCACAACTGCAGCTCTGAAACTGGCCCCAGGATAGACCTAAACTAAACTAAAAGCAGCCACAGCGAGCATTAGAAATTGTGCTTCCTGTTCTGGCAATCCCCAACTGCGGGACGCCTCCTGCCTTGGAACTTTGCTTTCTATCACAGAACTGTGAAGTTTAAGTGCAAATCTATTGTGATTTCATAATAAAGGAGTTTGTTGGAGAGGAGCCAGAGAATCTTGTTGTGAGTGTCCTGAGATGCTAAAATGGCACTCAGTCTTAACTTTTGGCTCAGCCCCACGGTGTAACTGGCAAACAGTGGCTCTAAAGGACTCGCTCAGGAATTGGTTAAAAACCCGTTTTGTACTTACGGAATGCAGCTAAGTGGTGCTTCAGAGGAATTTCATAGCTATAAACAGCTACCTTGAAAAAGAAGGAAGAATAAAATAAATGTACATGAGACCTACTGATACAAATAAGTTATTGAATACATTAATAAATGACAAATGTCCTACAGAGAAAAATTACAAATAACTTGTATGGACACCCCACTCTAAAAGGGGGAGGGTGTATGGAGAGACGTCTGTGGGTTAAGCCTCCATCTCTTGGTTTCCTAAGGTCATGGTTTGCTTGAGATCATGATCTCAGGGTTGTGAGATTGAACCCCATGTGGAGCTCTGAGCCCAGTAGTGATTCTGTCTCCTTCTTTGCCCCTCCTCCCTCTTGCACATGCTCTCTCTCTCTCTCTCTCTCAAATAAATAAAATCTTTTAAAAAAATAAAAAAGAGGGGAACATGGAAATCAGTATGGGAACAATATGGAGCATCCTCAAAAAGTTAAAAAATAGAACTACCCTATGATCCAACAATTGCACTACAAAGTATTTACCCAAAGGATACAAAAAATACTAATTTGAAGGGATACATGCATCTGAATGTTTATAGCAGTATTGTCAACAATAGCCAAATTATGGAAAGACCCCAGATATCCATTGACTGATGAACAAATAAAGAAGTGGTGTTGGTATGTATGTATATGTGTGTGTGTGTGTGTATGTATGTGTATATATATTAGAATATTCCTCAGCCATAGAAAAGAATGACATCTTGCCACTTGCCACAAGGTGGATAGAGCTAGATAGTATTATGCTAAGTGAAATAAGTCAGTCCGAGAAAGACCAATACCATACGATAGCACTTCTATGTGGAATTTAAGAAACAAAACAAATGAACCTGGGCAGGGGGGTTGGGGAGGAGATGCAAACCAAGAAACAAATTCTTAAGTGTAGAGCACAAACTGATGGTTACTGGAGAGGAGGCAGCCAGGGGATAGGTTAAATAGGTGGTGAGGATTAAAGAGGACATTTGTCAATCAGGGAGACAAAGCACGAGAAACTCCGGAATCCAGGAAACAAACTGAGGGTTGCAGAACAGAGTCGGGTGGGGACATGTGGCAACCAGGTGATGGATATTAGAGAGGGCACATGTTGTGATGAGTGGTATGGAACAAATGAGTCACCGAATGCTACAAAAAGATACTTCTGATGAACATGGTGATGAATCACTAAATTCTACACTTGAAACTAATATTACATGGTATGTTAACTAACTCTTATGTAAATAAAAACTTGGAGAAAATAAATAAATGAAAGAGGGGGAGCATCATTCCCATTCTTGAAATGTGAGCGGCCTTCCAAAGAGTATGGAAAGGAGTTAAACAAGTGTAATTTCATAGAGGAGAGATCTAAAAACACGCCTCATCTAGGTGACCAGCATCAACATCTGAAGGGCTATGTACCATATGATTCCAACTATCCACCATTCTGGAAAAGGCAGAACTATGAAGACAGTAAAAAGTTTGGTGGTTTCTGGGGTTAGGAATGGGGTAGGAAGGATGAACAGGCAGAACACAGGATTTTTAGAATAGTGCAGTTATTCTGTATGATACCATAATGATGGATATGTGTCATTATACATTTGTCTAAAACCATGTAATGTACAACACAACATTGGACCCTAATGTAAACAACAGAAGTTAGATGATTATGTTGTATTGCAGGTTTGTCAGTTGTGACAAAGGTACCACTCTAGGGGAGGATGCCAGTAACGCAGGAGTCTATCCATGTGTGTGGGGGAGGAGGTATATAGGAAATGTCTATATTTTCCTCTTAATTTTGCTGTGAAACCAAAACTGCTCTAAAAAATTAAGACTTCTTTATAAAATTTTAAATAAAAATAAATTTAAATTCTAAAAGGACATTAAGTTAAAACTAAGAAAATATAAACAAAGGACATTAGTTATTTTTTTTAAGATTTTATTGACTTATTTGACACACACAGAGAGAGAGAAAGTATGCACAAGCAGGGGTAGTGGCAGGCAGAGAGAGAGGGGAAGAAAACTCTCTGCTGAGCAGGGATCCCCAGGTGGGACTTGATCCCAGGACCCTGGGATCATGATCTGAGCCTAAGGCAGATGCTTAACCAACTGAGCCACCCAGGTGCCCCAGGACATTAGTTATTAATAATGTATCAGTACTGGGTGATTGTCCTAAATGTCCTTTACTCATGTAAGATGTTAATAATAAGGAAAACTAGGGTGGGGATATTTTAGAAACTTCTGTACTATCTGCTCAGTTTTTCTGTAAATATAAAACAGTTTTACAAACAAGCTTTATTTTATAACAAAGAAAAGTCTCAAATCAATAACCTAGTGTTCCTCCTTAAGACAATGGAAAAAGAAGAGCAGCTAAAAGCAAGCAGAAGGAAGAATATAATAAAGATCAGAGAATAAATAAGAGAGAGAATCGGAAAACAATAGGGAACGCTCGGGTCTTTGAAACAGATCAACACAAATTACCAAAACCGACTCAAGAAGAAATAAAATATGAATAGACTTGTAACAAGAGATTGAATTGGGGGTGGGGAGGAAACCCTACCCACAAAGAAATCTCAGGCCCAAATGGCTTCACTGGTGAATTTTACCAAACATTTAAGAAAAAATTAATACCAATTCTTCTCAAACCCTTCCAAAATATAGAAAAGGAGAAACTACTTCCACATTCACACTTTGAAGCCAGTATTACCCAATGTCAAAAGCAGATAAACACATCACAAGAAATGACAGACTAATATCTGTTATAAATATGGGCACAAAAACCCTCGAGAAAATATTACCAAACCAATCCAGCAACATAGAAGAGATTATATACATCATGATCAACTGTGATTTATCCCAGGAATGCAAGGTTGGTTTAATATCCAAAAATCAGTTTATATACTACAACATATCAAAAGAATAAGGATAAATACTACATGATCATCTCAATATAAGCAGAATAAAAATTTGGATAAATTGAAAAATCTTTCATGATAAACACACTTAACAAAGTAGTACTAGAAGGGAACTTCCTTCATCTTAAATTTGGTATATATGAAAAAACAATTGCTCACATCTTACTAAAGGCTTTTCTCCTAAAATAAGGAACAAAACAAAGATGATGTCTTATTTTGTCACTTCTATTCAACATATTTTTCAAATTAGATACCTGATAAGGCACTTTTATCCAGATTATAGAATGAATGTTTACAATAGTAAATCAATAACTTATTATGGGCAAAGAATATGAATAGATACCTCTCTGTACCAGAGGTTCTAGCCAAAGCAATTATTCAAGGAAAATAAATAAAATGTATCCATTTGGAAAGAAAGAGGTAAAACTATCTCTGTATGCAGATGACATGGTTTTATAAATAAAAAACCTTGAAGAATCCACTAAAAAACTATTAGAATTAATAAATGAGTTCAGCAAATTTTCAGGCCATAAGACCAATATATAAAAAGCAATTATATTTCTATATATTTGCCTTCAACAATTCAAAAATAAAATTAAGGACATAATTCCATTTATAGTAGCATCAAAAAGAATTAAAATACCTAGGAATAAATTTCATAAAAAGGCTGCAAAATTTATAATCTCAAAACTATAAAATATTGTTGAAAGAAATTCAAAGAGACCTAAATAAATGGAAATACCATGTTCAAGGTTCAGAAGTTTTAATATCATTCAGATGACAATACTCCCCAGATTGATCTACAAACTCAATGTAATCCCTATCAAAATCCCAGCTGGCATCTTTGCATAAATTGGCAAGCTGATCCTAAAATTGGTGTGGAAATTTGAGAGACCCAGAATAGCCAAGACAATCTTGGAAAAGAAGAATAAAGATGGAAGTTTCCTGATTTGGAAAATTTACTATGAAGCTATAGTAAGCAAGACAGTCAAGTACTGGCATGAAATAGACATGTAAGTCAACAGAACAGAAATGAAAAATAAACTAAAGCATTCTCAGTCAATGGATTTTAAACAAAGGTACCAAGACAATTCACTGAGTAAAGAGCACTCTTTTCCATAAGTGGTACTGGGACAGCTGGGTATTCACATACAAAATAAATAACTTGAAACCCTACCTCACACCATTTACAAAAATTAACTCCAAATTCAACAAAGACCTCAACCAGATAGCTAAAACTATAAAATTCTTAGAAGAAAACATGGGTATAAATCTTAATGACCTTTTATTAGGCAATGACTTCTTAGCTACAACACCAAAAGCACAGGTAACAAAGGAAAAAATAAATATGCTGGACATCATCAAAATTCAAAACTTCTTTGCACCAAAGGACACTTTCAAGAAGTGAAAAAATAATCCACAGAATGGGAGAGTCCTTTTTTCAAATAAGATACCTGATAAGACACTTTTATCCAGATTATAGAATGAACACTTACAATGGCAAATAAATAACTTAATATGGGCAAAGAATATGAATAGATACCTCTCTGTGCAATGGGATATTATTTGGCAATAAAAAGGAACTAAATACTGATTCATATGACAACATAGATGAACCTTAAAAACATTATGCTAATTATACACAGTCAGTCACAAAAGACCTCACATCGCATGAGTCCATGTATATGAAAAGTCCAGAATAGGCAAATCCATAGAAAGAGAAGTAGATTCGTATGGAATAAGAGCTAGGGGTGGGTTTTATGGGGAGGTATGGGGAGTGAGTGGTGATGGGGATAGAAAGTCTTGTGGGGCTGATAAAAATCCCCTAAATTTGATTATGGCGATGGTTACCCAACTCTATAAATACATTAAAAATTAATAAATTTTATACTTCAAATGGGTGAAGTATATTGTATGCAAATTAAATTTCAATAAAGCTGTTCTAAAAAAAAAAAAAAGTTTTTCAAGCCTAAGCTGACAATGGTCTTCCAGTCCAAGAATTTGTAGAGGTAGAGACAGTGATTGGAGACTGAAGAGAAGATCAGAGGAATTTTCCCCATGATGGGTAAAGAAGAACTACTTTTCCTTCATTTTATGATGAGTGAGAGGGACATCAAGGTGACCACAATAGAAACTTGATCGGACTCCCCGGGGCATGCAGTGACGTACACATAAAAAATCTAAAAGGTAGGAGGTGGCGGCAGCAACAGAGGGCTATAGTTGGGATATAACTATGCTCCACCAACAGAAGGCCTAAGGCATCTGCTTTTTGGGAAAGGTATGGGCATTTGACAGTCACTTATGTGTGCTTAGTGATCATGGCCAAGAGCTACAAGGATGGCTGGAAGTGTCCTGTGGGATGTCCAAAGCCTGAGGGAGAAATCATGAGTCTATAGAGACCAAGTATATCCACCTCCAGCAAGGGAGTCACCCCGGTGAAAGTCATCTTTAAATACCTTTTTAGTCTACATTCAAACACAGTGTCACCCAGGGCTGGAATTCGAATAAGGGAACTGAGGAATTTCAGGTGGGCACAAAATTTAAGGGAACACCAAAAAACTCAGTAATCAAGATGAATAATATACTGATTTTTTTTGAAAAATTAAAATTAAGGTTAAAACATCCATGATGAACGAAGAAATATAATTTTTTAAAAAGGAGTGATTAGTAACAGTGCCACGCCAAGTCATATCGGAGCCTGAGGTGAAAGGAAACATGTATGTGCTCTATATACACTTTTTAAAAAAAAGATTTTATTTATTTGCTTAAGAGAGAGCATGAAAGGGGAGAAGGTCAGAGGGAGAAGCAGACTCCCCACCGAGCAGGGAGCCCAACACCAGACTTGATCCCGGGACTCCAAGACCATGACCCAAGCCTAAGGCATTCGCCCAACCAACAGAGCCATGCAGGCGCCCTCTCTATGTACAGTTTTAATGTTTCTTTTTCATGGTAACTTTTTTCCAGAACATTAACATAGTTGAAAAAACATTGAAAAGTTGAAGTGTATTGAAACCACCTTACTTTACATTTACATATTTTATTTATATCCCAAATACATTTACTATCATTTTAATTTCCTGGCATTTATGGACATAAACTTATCAGTATTTTCAAAATCATTATATTTGCTTATGTCATTTTCAAATGAGAGAATTGCTGTGTTTGGCAATTTCTCTTGTCTAAGTGACTATTTGAAATCATTTTTTAATTAATTTCAACTTATCCTGTCTTTATTTAAAATTTTGACATTTTATTCATCAGATTTTTGTATTAGTTCTTTAGAATTGTACCTTAAAATATTATTTTTTTAAAATATTTTATTTGTCAGAGAGAGATGGAGAAAGAGCGAGCACAGGCAGACAGAATGGCAGGCAGAGGCAGAGGGCGAAGCAGGTTCCCTGCTGAGCAAGGAGCCCAAAGTGGGACTCGACCCCAGGATGCTGGGATCATGACCTGAGCCGAAGGCAGCTGCTTAACCAACTGAGCCACCCAGGCGTCCCATACTTTAAAATATTATTTATATTGTTTAGCTATTTGGGGCGCCCTTAAACTTTATGTCTTAATCTCAGCCCTGATGACAGTCATATCCATCTCTGATAGGGAAAACTATTCCTGACATCTCCCCTCTTTTCCCTCCTCCTCCATTGCTCTTGAATGATCAGAAATGGTGGTTAGCAAACTGAGGAAGGAGGGCAGAGAGAGTGGGAAATCTTGAAGAATTCAGTCAGGCCCCCTTTACACAGGGCAAAGCTAAGTTAAATGAAGAAAGACCTGCAATTCTTTTTTTTTTTTTCTTTTCAGCGTAACAGTATTCATTGTTTTTGCACCACACCCAGTGCTCCATGCAATCCGTGCCCTCCATAATACCCACCACCTGGTACGCCAACCTCCCACCCCCCCACCCCTTCAAAACCCTCAGATTGTTTTTCAGGTCCATAGTCTCTCATGATTCACCTCCCCTTCCAATTTCCCTCAACTCCCTTCTCCTCTCCATCTCCCCATATCCTCCATGCTATTTGTTATGCTCCACAAATAAGTGAAACCATATGATAATTGACTCTCTCTGCTTGACTTATTTCACTCAGCATAATCTCTTCCAGTCCCATCCATGTTGCTACAAAAGTTGGGTATTCATCCTTTCTGATGGAGGCATAATACTCCATAGTGTATATGGACCACATCTTCCTTATCCATTCGCCAGTTGAAGGGCATCTTGGTTCTTTCCACAGTTTGGCAACTGTGGCCATTGCTACTATAAACATTGGGGTACAGATGGCCCTTCTGTTCACTACATCTGTATCTTTGGGGTAAATACCCTGTAGTGCAATGGCAGGGTCATAGGGAAGTTCTATTTTTAATTTCTTGAGGAATCTCCACACTGTTCTCCAAAGAGGCTGCACCAACTTGCATTCCCACCGACAGTGGAAGAGGGTTCCCCTTTCTCCACATCCCCTCCAACACATGTTGTTTCCTATCTTGCTAATTTTGGCCATTCTAGCTGGTATAAGGTGATATCTCAATGTGGTTTTAATTTGAATCTCCCTGATGGCTAGTGATGATGAACATTTTTTCATGTGTCTGATAGCCATTTGTATGTCTTCATTGGAGAAGTGTCTGTTCATATCTTCTGCCCATTTTTTGATATGATTGTCTGTTTTGTGTGTGTTGAGTTTGAAGAGTTCTTTATAGATCCTGGATATCAGCCTTTTGTCTGTACTGTCATTTGCAAATATTTTCTCCCATTCCGTGGGTTGCCTCTTTGTTTTCTTGACTGTTTCCTTTGCTGTGCAGAAGCTTTTGATTTTGATGAAGTCCCAAAAGTTTATTTTTGCTTTTGTTTCCTTTGCCTTTGGAGACATATCTTGAAAGAAGTTGCTGTGGCTGAAATCAAAGAGATTACTGCCTATGTTCTCCTCTAGGATTCTGATGGATTCCTGCCTCACGTTGAGGTCTTTTATCCATTTTGAGTTTATCTTTGTGTGTGGTGTAAGAGAATGGTTGAGTTTCATTCTTCTACATATAGCTGCCCAGTTTTCCCAGCACCATTTGTTGAAGAGACTGTCTTTTTTCCACTGTATATTTTTTCCTGTTTTGTCGAAGATTATTTACCCATAGAGTTAAGGGTCCATATCTGGGCTCTCTACTCTGTTCCACTGGTCTGTGCGTCTGTTTTTATGCCAGTACCATGCTGTTTTAGTGATCATAGCTTTGTAGTAAAGTTTGAAATCAGGTAGCGTGTGATGTCCCCAGTTTTATTTTTGTTTTTCAACATTTCCTTAGCGATTCAGGGTCTCTTCTGATTCTGTACAAATTTTTGGATTATTTGCTCCAGCTCTTTGAAGAATACCAGTGGAATTTTGATCAGAATGACATTAAAAGTATCGATTGCTCCAGGCAGTATAGACATTTTAACAATGTTTATTCTTCCAATCCAAGAGCATGGAATGGTCTTCCATCTTTTGTGTCTTCTTCAATTTCTTTCATGAGTGTTCTGTAGTTCTTGAGTACAGATCCATTACCTCTTTGGTTAGGTTTATTCCCAGTTATCTTATGGTTCTTGGTGCTATAGTAAATGGAATCGATTCTCTAATTTCCCTTTCTGTATTTTCATTGTTAGTGTATAAGAAAGCCACTGATTTCTGTACATTGACTTTGTATCCTGCCATGTTGCTGAATTGCTGTATGAATTCTAATAGTTTGAGGGTGGAGTCTTTTGGGTTTTCTATATAAAGAATCATAAGACCTGCAATTCTAAATGTAGTTGAAGTTGAGATGATTTTGTGGAACCAAATATTTTAATTACTGAGATGAGACTGATTTTGTGACTTGAGGGGATCGGAAGATTTTTTTCCTCTCTGCAAGTGACTGAGATAATCTGGAACCTGCCTTAGATCTCAGAAGAATCAGGAAAAGGAGCTCTACAGAGCAAATCTGAGCCAGGATCGGGGGTAGAAGTACCAGTAAGGTTGTTCGAGCCAGTACCTGAACACTCAGTCCTTTCTGTTCATTGCATTGGTTGTGGTTTTCCATAAAAGTCTCATACAGAAAAGATAGGACCTGATCACAGTGACTCCTTAGCGCTTCAGTGTTTCCATGTTTCTCCGGACCCTGAATTTAAGTAGATCAGATTCATTGTCTGAAAGATATGCCTCTTCTTCAGCACTATTTCCAAACTGCAAGAAGACATTTTCTTTTCTTTCCCCTTTGAAATGAGTGATTCACAAGTCTACTCTGCCCAGATGGAAGTTTGAAATATTTATTTCTTCTTCCAATTTTTTAATAAAAGCTAAGACTGGGGCCTATTCTAAACCACAAATTTCCTTTTAATAGAATGATTTTTTTCTTTTTGAGAGAGAGAGAGAGAGAATAGGAGGAGGGATAGAGGGAGAAAAACTCAAGCAAGCTTCACGCCTAACATGGAGCATGCTTGCGGGGCTTGATCTCACAACCCTGAGATCATGACCTGAGCCAAAATCAAGAGTGAGACACTCAACCTGCTATGCCACCCAGGAACCCCAATAGAATGAATTTTAAAATCAAGAAATCCCTCTAACAACTTTCTTTTCCTCCTCTCAGTTACAGTGTTTCCTTTTCAATCTCACTCAACATTGTCTTGGTTTTAATATCTTCCCTTTTCAACTCTCTTCCACTATAATTTCCTAAGGGAGTATGAGTCTTCTGTGTTACATAGTTCTATTCGCTTCTATCATCCAGAACCCTTCTACTGCAATAACCCCGTTATTTCAAGGGAGATTGGAAAAGCAAAGGTACCAGTGAAGGCAATTTTGTTTGTGTAAATTAGAGTTAGTGCAACTGGCTTGGAGTTTCATGAGATAAGTGGGCTCATTCTGAGATTTTAGGGAGCATAAGAAGTAGAAACTATGCCCTTCCATGCCAAGAGTGAGGTTCACCGCCCCTTCCATGCCATGAGTGTGTCAGAAGGTTACAGTGTGCTAACACTCATTACTGTCCGGAAGCTGAGTATAAGCACCTATTCCCAAACACAGTCTACCCAGGGCGGTGCGTGTTCAAGTGCCTACAAGAAAACCCAAGTCAATGCATAATGCTGGGTCCAGGCAAACTTTGCATCTTAAAAAACAGGTCTAGTTTTTATTTCTGCACAAAAATATACTCTTTAATGCCTTGAAACACACGACTCCCTTTGTCTTACTTTTTTCATTTTGGATAGGATTATGCTGCTGGTTCTTCACACTACTATAAGAGAAAGAACAGGGTGAGAGTGATGACAGACAGCAACTGGCATGCATGTCAGGTAGACATGGGGACCGATGGGGACTGTGAAGGACCAGAGAGTACAAGCCCCATCTAGTAGGGACAGCACGGTCACCCTGGGGGGACACTGGATGTATGGCCAGGTGTTCCTACTGTTAAGAAGTTCAAACATTTATGTGCTACCTTCTTACTCTTAAATGTTGGGTTTTTTTTTTTTTTTTTCTTCTAATACCCTAAGACCCAATGCCGAGGGACTGAACTACGCCATCTACAGGCTGGGCTTTACCAAAGGAGCAGAGACTTAAGGACATGCTACACACGTTCAGGAATTTTGTCAAGCTCAGCTAAACACTTCTGTAAATAAACTAGCTAAAGGAACTTCTGTTTCCTTTCTTAATTTGGAAGAGTATACATATATGGGAACACACAATCACTGAGCCTTTTTTAACCATTCATGCCCAGCTGCCCTGTACCTAGGAATAAGCTCATGAAAGGAGCAGCCCAATTGCAAATCAACACCTGTAATTCAAGGTGAGTTTTGATTAGGAACTTATATCTGAAACCATTGATTGTTTTCTCTGCTTACAGCATCTTAATACATGGGATAGATTACTCTTGACTAAAAGCCATTGGGACTCCCCATTATATCTGAGCTTCTATTTCTCTAAAATGTAATTCCTAAAGCCATTTGGACTCCCCATTATATCTGGGCTTCTATTTCTCTGAAGTATAATTCCCAATCACTTTGGAGCTCCCAGGACTCTTCTAAGTATAATTAGGGCACACCACATAACTATTTTATTTTGTTTTATTTTACTACCTAAACATACCCTCCAAATTTTGTATTCATACAGTGTTAAGAGACACCAGAAACCTCATTATCTTAAAAAGCTTTTTATTGAAATGTCTCCCATGTAAGAACACTGCTTTCATAAAAGAAGAAAGAAAGAAAGAGAGAGAGAAAGAACACTGCATAATAAAGCTGTTGTATGTACCTGGGGAACTAGTTCCCTGGGGAATATTGGGCCCTGGCTCAGTTCCATAAGGCAATCAGGTCTTAAGAGTATTTTTTTCTGGGAGGGAGGAAGGAGAGGGCTGCAGTCACCAGACACTGTGCAGAGACTGACCAGCATGTCCACAGAGAAAGATGTGTGAAAGACCTCTGGGGTGTCATTGGATTATGTGACCCCAGAAATGGACAAAACTCTGAAATATCCAAACAGAATCCAGGTAGATGTCATTTAAATATCGTAAGAGTTGTGGTCTGGGCAACAGGAACAAGGGAAAATCTCAGAACACACCCAGGCAGTAGAGAGATTATTTGAATCCACTCAAGTTGCAAAGCACACTTAGGAGTGGGAAGGGAATGGACAAGTAAGTCAAAAGAAACAATGTGTCAGGGCACCTGCTGGCTTAGTTGGTTAATTTCTGACTCTTGATTTTAGCTCAGGTCATGATCTCAGGGTCATGACATTGAACCTCCCACCACCCTTCAGGTAGTGCAGGGTGTGGAGCATACTGAAGATTCTCTCTCTCCCTTTCCCTCTCCCTCTGTCCCTCCCTGCCACCTGCAAGCAGGCACATTCTCTGTCTCCTCCCCCGCCACAAAAAAAAAAAAAACAAACAAAACAAAAAACCATTCATTTCAAAACAGAGGAACTGGGCTAGAAGACAGTGTCATCAAAGTAACAATTTTTAAATAGTTCAAGATGTAGTAGGCCTCCTGGGATGACTCCCCTTCTTGCAAAAGCTTTTGACCTCTCCTTGGCAGTGGAGTTCTTCGTGGCTCCGTCAGCAACTTCAGTTCCTGAGGTGACAGCCTCAGCCCGGGGATGGAGTAAGGGCTGCTTTTTCCTCAGATGAAGATTTACACTCAAAATGATTGATACTTTCAATTGATACTTTCTTATTAAAGAACAGATTTTGTGAACATTGGGACAATCTGTGTATATTTGATGCTTAAGATGTCTAAAATGTTTTTTTTTTTTTTTTTTTTTGACAGAGATCACAAGTAGATGGAGAGGCAGGCAGAGAGAGAGAGAGAGAGAGAGAGAGAGAGAGAAGCAGGCTCCCTGCCGAGCAGAGAGCCCCATGCGGGACTCGATCCGGGGACCCTGAAATCACGACCTGAGCCGAAGTCAGCGGCTTAACCCACTGAGCCACCCAGGCGCCCAAGATGTCTAAAATGTTTAAAGGAATTTGGTGTATTACAGAATAAAACATTGCCTTGTGATTACAATTTAAAAAGTAAGATCGACTTCAGCTTGTGATTTTTAGTTCGTCGTGTTAGGAGAATCTTACAACTTTACGGAAGCGGTTAAGATTGATGGTCACTAAAATTTCTACTAGATTTATTCGATCTGTTAGGGTTAGGTACTTGGGAAAGTTGTTTATTAGTTCAGACATTTAAAACCTTTAAAAACGAAAATGGAATATAAGACCTTTATAAATAATGTTTAAGGGATTTTAAAAGAATTTTATTAACTGGGCTCAATAAAGCTGCTTGATAAATAAAATATAAGATACAAGTGAAGGGTTAAAGTTTAGAGAAAAACTATGTTTTTGAATTTATAACATTAATAAATTAACTATTTATTTTAGAACCCCCAAACAGCCCCCCAGGTAGCCCTCAAGGACAGCAGAGATGTGCTCTGGCCCAGTGTAAGAACTTCTTGGATCTTAGGGTTGATTGTGCCACCTTGTCCATGTCAAGAGACCTGGCCAAGAGAGTCAATTCTGTTCTCAGATCAGTCATATCAAAGATATTGAACAAATCCAACAATTTAACAAGATTCTATCTCATGCTTGCGTGTAGGACCGGTTATGAGCTGAACAAACCCGTCCCAATGAATGGGATTGGCCATAAACAAAATTAGGATATTGAAGAGGTTGCTTCCATATGATGATGGCATTTCCCACATCCTTTGGTGGGGGTGGGGGGGGTCTCTCTCAAATCCCTCCTTGGCATTCTCTTTCCTCTCCACCTTCCCCTATGTTCCAATCTCATTGCATCTGCTCTGGGTCATTTCTCAGCATGATCCTGTGTTAACTCTGTGAATGACTAGATTGTGTATCCCCTAACTCCATGGTCTGTAATGTCACTGCCTTTTGAGATATACAGTGACCCCTGTGAAACCTTGGACGAATTATCGACTTCTCTGAGCTCCAGTTTCTCCTTTTGGCAGAAGGGGCAATAATGCCTACTTCATACGATAGCTTTGAAGATATAATGGAATATTTGTAAATTATGTAGCATGGGCCTAGAGCAATGTAAGCACTCAGAAAATGGTATCTCTTTTTAATAATCATTATTAATAAATTTTGGAGCAGCTGGGTGGCTCAGTCGGTTAAGCATCTGATTCTTGATTTCTGCTCAGGTCATGATCTCAGAGTTCTGGGATCAAACCCTGTATCCAGCTTCCCACTCAGCAGGGAGTCTTCCTGTCTCTCTCCCCCCACCACTTTTTTTTTTAAGATTTTTATTTATTCATTTGAGAGAGAAAATGAGAGAGAGCATGAGAGAGGGGAGGGTCAGAGGGAGAAGCAGACTCCCCACCGAGCAGGGAGTGTGATGCGGGACTGGATCCTGGGACTCCAGGATCATGACCTGAGCCAAAGGCAGCTGCTCAACCAACTGAGCCACCCAGGCACCCTTCTCTCTCTCTCTCTCTGTCCTTTCTCCTGCTCAGGCTCGCTCTCTCTCAAATAAATAAATCTTTTAAAAATTGTATTATTAATAACTCTTGAATTGGAAAGACGTCAAACACATATGTGGAATTTCTGTAAGAAAAAGAGTTGCTAGGGCGCCTGGGTGGCTCAGTGGGTTAAGCCGATGCCTTCGGCTCAGGTCATGATCTCAGGGTCCTGGGATCGAGTCCCACATCGGGCTCTCTGCTCATCAGGGAGCCTGCTTCCTCCTCTCTCTCTCTCTGCCTGCCTCTCTGCCTACTTGTGATGTCTCTCTGTCAAATTAAAAAAAAAAAAAAAATCTTTAAAAAAAAAAGAAAAAGAGTTGCTACCTTCCACCAAGTCCCTTCCTAAAACAACATTGTGTGAGCTGGAGCTGAGTCATGAGAACCTAGTTAGACACAGAAGTTGATAGATGGGGATACATAGCGCCTCTCTGGAGGGTGGAGGTAGCATCATTTTTGATGCAGCCTGGCTGGGTCCACTGGACCAGCTGAGAGTATCCTTGGCTTCACACGGCTTAGAAATCAAATGTGAGTGGGCAGGAAATAAGAGCAGAGTTTATTGAAGACATAGAGCACCGATGCAGACAGAGTGTCTGGGAGACTGAGAAAGGAAAGAAGAAGAAGTCTCATCCCTGCTTGGGGTCCAGAGTTTTTACTGAGGACGGTAGTCTGGTGTCCGAGTCCTCTCTGGCATCCAGGGACTGGTCAAAACAACGGTGAGGCTCAGGTGTCCTCCATAAGTCTCTCATGTCCTGGAGCCAGGGGTCTTGGCATTAGGAGTCAGTGGTGTCTTGAGTCTGTGATCTTGAAAAAGCGAACATAACCACCCCATCTAGTCACTTCTCAGATGCTATCGATTGTGCTGGGAGACTCCAAAGAAATCATTAATTCCTTGACCTTCACAAGGAAGACAGGCATTGTTTGTACTATCAGCCATGATGCAGGGTGGAGTGCAGGTCCTAGTGAGAAGAAAAGCAGGAAAAGGAGCAAAAAAAAAAACACACACACACACGGGTTTTCATGGGATCCCTTTGGTTTTCTTATCTCAATTTGATCTTGATTACCTACAGCTTTCTTAACCATAAAATAGAAATAATTACAATATTGGCTTTGTAGAGTTGGCCTAAAGATTAAGTGAGGTAAGTACATAAAATGTCCCCCACAGAGCCTAATACATAGAAAGCTGGAAGTGCTTAGAATGTCCGCTCCAGGAGTTCCGTCTTGTTTGCAAACGCGTGCTTGATGTCCGGCTCAGTGCCTCGTTCCATGGAGGAACCCAATAAACACGTAATGAATTAATGAATATCATCAGTACTGGCATTGAAAAATCAATTCCTGGGGCGCCTGGGTGGCTCAGATGATTAAGCGTCTGCCTTCAGCTCAGGTCATGACCCCCAGGTCCTGGGATCAAGCCCCCATGTTGGACTCCCAGCTCAGTGGGGAGTCTGCTTCTCCCTCTCCCTCTGCCTCTCCCCCTCCTTGTGCTCTCTCTGTCTGTCTCTCTCTTTCTCTCTCAAATGAATAAATAAAATCTTAAAAAAATTAAGAAAAATCAACTCTTAATGGATAAGCGTATGTATCCACATGGACAGAGTACTCCTGAATCCTTGGGTAAAAGCAGAAGATTGGTAAAGTCCAACTTGGGAGTGAGAATGCAGTTCCAGAAGATGTAGAGAAAGATGGAGCCTTAATTAGCAAACACCAAACATAGCACTGTAAATGAAGAGAGTGTTGTTAGCCTGGGTGGGGGTTGGGGGGAGTGGTCTTCCTGAGACCTGTAAAGTTGAGGCAAATTGACTATGTATCTGAACTAGAGAAGATTTCCACACTTCCTGGCAGATGCATGCGGGCAGGATGGAATCAGACACATCAACTTTGACAGTTTGATGACCCTAACCATTGAGGTCAATCCACTAACTCCTTTATCCTAAAACTGGCTCTCAAGGCAGCATTCTGGTTATAATGTAGTTAGTGGTTACAAATGAGAAGTGTGTGAGCATGTTTGGCTTGCACAGTGATTTTTAACATTAGTTGTTAATATTTATACATCAGGAAGTTTCTCATATAAATCTAGATCTTTAGCTTCTGAAAAATCAGAAACTCTGGACACACCAAGCTCTGAACAGCAAAAACTGGGTAGAGATCACTTTGGCTGTGTATTTTACAAGGGGACTAGGGTTCCCTGTTGGGCACAATCTCCATGATTCCCCTTCACCTTACCTTTGGTCAGTTCATTTCTTTATCTGCTTGGCCTGATCAGCACTTAGATTTGCCATCCCTCTGGGGAGCCAACATGCTCACCAGCTGACACAGTATGCTACTATTAACTTTTTTTGCTGCAAATTAATGAGTTGTCACTTGGGTTCTTTCCTCTGCCTCCTATGAGTTTGGCTAGTGTGAGTCAGTTCCTCGGGTACTGACTTGCAACACCTAAACCAAAATCAAATGTATGGACTTGCTCAGGGTGAGGCTCAGTTTCCCCCAAAAGGTTCTGCCTCAGCCGATATCAACTATGCTCTGAACATAACTCCAGCTTACTACTTATCTTCGTGAATTCCTCAATGCCCAAAGAACACCTGCCACATGACGTCTGAAGGGCAGAGGCATCATTCACCAGCTGAGTTGCAAATGAGGCACTGACCCAGTTAATTTGTGAACCTACTGCAAATGCTGGAGAAAGCTTTGTTTATGACTGCCCTTGAAGGACTTGGCCTTGAATGTCGCCTAATTGTCTTGTGCATAACAAAAGTCAATGGAAAATTGCTCTTGGCAGACTCATTCCTCCTTGGTTTCCCTGCCATCTCTTTGTGGCTTCCTTCATTAGTTCCTTTCCTCTCAGAGAAAGCCCATGACCTTGGAGGCTGTTGTGCTTCCTTTCTGAATCTGCATCACCCCTATAATGGAATGAAGGTGTCTTCCTGCTACCCTGGGGTCTCCAGACAAGCAGAGACCACAGATGCCCTCTCAGCTTGCAGCCTATCCTTCTCAGCTTCATCGCAGCAGGAAAGGGGTCTTTGCAATCCACACTCTTTTTTTTCCTTTCTCACATCAGAGCAAAAGCAAACAATAATTTAAATAGCATCTTTTTATAATAAGAAAAACCTTCATCTTTCAACACAACCAGAAAGGAAGCCATTTGTCGCCTGGAATAAGCTGTCAGCATGCATTTGGCGTTACTTCCCCACTGGGATGACGGATATGCACTGAGCCATCTGTACTTCTCCATCAGTTTTCATGACCAGTGCTGGGCATTTGCAAGTCACATTAGGAAGGTAGTTGTGGTCAGACATTGAAGCTAACGAGTTTGAGGATGGGCTGAACCCTTAGCCTCACTACTGTTGCTCTAATTCCTACACTGATCAGCCTACATAGCCACACACTTTAACATGCGACAAAGCCTCAGTCACTTCTCTTGTTCTTTACAGAAAGGAAATAGGTGCTGAAAAATACATAGTCCCCTTTGTGAGTGCATAGAAAACAACCTTGTATTGAATTCTGTACACAGGAGGCAGGAAGTCCTCAGTGTCTACCGCTATGTGAATGGATTCTTCTAGAAATGTTGAAATTGATCATCCACTCTATGTGTGGTCCATAAACCCACTTACCACCCTTCCTTCCCCTAGGAAAACCCAAGAATAAAAGAAGCTTGAGGAGGGGCGCCTGGGTGGTTCAGTGAGTTAAAGCCTCTGCCTTTGGCTCAGGTCATGATCCCAGGGTCCTGGGATCAAGCCCCGCATCAGACTCTCTGCTCAGCGGGGAGCCTGCTTCCTCCTCTCTCTCTGCCTTCCTCTCTGCCTTCTTGTGATCTCTGCCTGTCAAGTAAATAAATAAAATCTTTAAAAAAAAAAAAAAAGAAGAAGAAGAAGCAGCTTGAGGAAAGCCACCCTTTACTGCCTCCAGGAGCCATTACACTTTTGTTCCTAAGTCACATAAATTTCTACGGCTCACTTACTGAGTTTCCAATGTTTGTGAAGTCTATTCCTCAGAAATGTTTGGAACATTGCCACTGCCTTATTTGCTCAAGAAGAAAAATAATAAGTCAAGGGGCCGGAACTTAAAGGGAGGCTGAAACTTCTCTCCAAGCCCTCTGATCTTGACATCCACAAAGAAGTTATATGTTCACCATCCTGAAGAGGAAGAGCTTAAATGCCTCTGATTTCTGAAAATTAAGTATTCTCTCATATCTTTTCATAAGGGCAGTAATTGCTGAGCTGCAGAATGGATAGCACTCTACAGAGAGTTGATATGTGTTTCCTCGCTCTGCAAAATGACCACACACTGTTTGATGGCTTCGAATTTCTAAAAGCTTTACCTTTCCAGCTGAAAGTGACTACAATCACAGAACCCAGAACAATGAAAGTCTGGGCAGAGCAACTCCTTTCTAAGCACCACTCCCCAGGATGGAACATGGAACCATTCCTTAGAGCTTGAAAGAGCTGGTTTGGTAGGTCCTTTAAGATTTAAACTCTAGAAATAGAGTAGGTGCTGAAAACAATGGAAACAAATGATCAAAATAATAGCCAAGCAGACTCACAATCAAAACAGATGAACTTGTGGAATTCCTGATCCCAGGAGGGAGAGGTGGGCTGAAAGCTGTAAATCCCAATAAGGTTTTCATTCTTATCCAACCCCACTCAGACTCTTGCACAGACTAACAATCTTGGGCATCTTACCATCCCCACTTCTCTTGCTAGCTGTGAGTCTACCCTCTTCCAGTGCTCTTGACCCTTGATCAAGTTTAGGGCAGGACAGCTGGTTATGACAACATTGCCTCCCTTTCCAGGCCTATCGTATATGGCGCACACTATGGCTTTGGTATTCAACATGTGGGGTTTTGCCCAGTTAGCGATGTAAATGTCCATTGGAAAGCCAAGGCCCAAACAATGGTTGGGGTTTACTTTGTCTGTAGCATTTCACTCTGATAACTCCCCCCTGAGAACACAGTCTGATGAATGCTCATGGAAGGGTAGGGTCCCAGGGGTTTGTGGAAATGAAGACTATCACCCCATTGTGCTGGCTTGTCCCAGAAGCCTCTGGAGATCCAAGAATACAACTACACTACCCATATAAAAGGCTTCTCTCCCCACTACTTCATTACAACTAGAATGTTTCTCCCTGATGCTAGCATTCACTCTGCCTCCTTTTTGTACCCATGTGCAAGACACCCCATCGAGGGCACCTTCAGTGTGCTCTCTGGGCTCAGGCTGCTGTGTTCAAGGCTGGACCCACACACATTGTCTTTCCTGCCTCAGCTGCTGTTCCAAGGCACGTGCTAGACCCCTCACGTGTCCTGCTTCTCCACCTCTGCACCTGAGCCACAGGTCTGCAGTAAGTCTCCAGACAGATGGCGAGCTGTTGACATAGCCACCTTGCCTTCGCCCCAGCCGTGTGAACGCTTTTGATTTTCCCTCTTCCATCTTCCCTACTCACCATAGAACCTCCTCCCTGGCAGCTCACTTTGGATGACCTTCACACTCCAACTTCCTTTCCGTAGGAATATATGAATTTCCTTTTGCTTCCCAGGATAAGGATAAGTCAGGAGATTTAGGACATGAAGAGGAAGAAACTCAAAGATGTTGCATTTGGCTGCTATGCATTTGGCTGCTATGTGGTCCCCAGTTTTCCCTGATGGAGAGAGAGAGAGAGAGAGAGAGAGAGAGAGCATGCCTTCAGCCTGGGCTTGGCCCTTGTATCTCCACCATCTGTGTGTCAGATTTAGCTGAAAGAGGTGATTGTGAAAAGGGAGAGGTATAATGTCTGTTGTTGGTTTGTAAAGAATCCTTTATGGTCTGATTACATTGTGATTATTTGCATGTACATTCTTTTGCCCTAAAATAAGATAAGAACACACAAGGTGAAAGCGGATAAACATGGGTAATGCTATAACCACATGTCCAGCTTAGTGGGCTCAAGACATCGCATAATATTACTTGAAATGAAAGCTATTATTTTCAGTGTCAAATAAACACATGAGTTGAAGGAACTCCTTTTATCCATATCTTTAATGTTATGACACTTTTTTCATCTGCATGAAATTTAAAGGATGCTGGCCTATTCAGACAGAAATTTTCCTACTCAGGGGGACACCTAAAATAGGGGTTACTTAGCAAGATAATCACTGCCTCTCAAAATTTCCTTAAAGAGATTTTAATTAGAGTTCTCCAGGGCCTCAGGTTATGAGTTGTTGAGGTTTGGTTTGGCTTGGCTCTTGTGTCTGGATGGTATTGAACTACTCCCTCCTGTCACCCAGGAGAATCGTTCCCGATGGGCAAAAGTGAAGTCAGCTCCAAGGGAGGATCTGGGCTTTCCCAGATTCATTACTGCTGTGATGAATAACCCACTGATTCTGCGGGGTAAAATACATGTATCTGTGTTTAGGTGCAGGTAAGAACAAACCCATATAAATAGGAAGGCTGTGTGTGACTGTAAGGTGTATATGTGGAGGGGGGTGGTTTCCTGCAAGTGCAGATCGCCAATAAGTAAGAAGCTTACTGGGGGTGACTAAACCATACAGGAAAGTTTGAGTGCTTGGAGTGCTTGGTGGGCAGAGCAGATGCAACCCAATCAGACAGGGTTGGGCCCAGGGCCAGATTCTTCCTTGCGACTATCCACGACAGCAATGGTTAATTATGAGGCAGAAGGCATTTGGAATTAAACCAAAGGTGGATCTGGCCTCAGCTTAGGAATCCAAGGGAAAGACAATTTAAGAGAGTCTAGATTGGTAAAGAAGCAGCTGAGAGAGAAATCAGTTCCAGGGGTGAGGAGTTTAGGGAAGTTTCCAAATTGAATTCAAAGAGGAAGGAAAACCAGAAAGAACTTTGTTTTTGTCTGGAGGGGGGACATTAAGAAGGAAGTGAAGCTGGTGAAGCCTCAGAAGTGAAATGAAAGACCTCAGATGAGAAGTCAAGCTTTTCTCTGAAGTTATCACTGCGTGAAAATCTGCACAGTGCCTGCCTGTGAGCCATGTTCAACCCTCACGGTGCAGAATAAAGGATTTAGCCTCTGGCAAGAGGGGTTGGATGGGCTGGAATGCGTTCAGATGGAGGACAGAAGGACATTGTGGCATTGTGGCCTAGGAGACAGAGAGCAATAAACTGACAGGACCTCACCCCAGTCCTACCAGCTAGGTCCTAGCTGAGGGCCTAGACACGTGCTTCAAAGGCCAGACCTCCGTTTCCTCATCTGGAGCAGAATCAGGCAGGCGACCTATATAATTGAGTCGATACCCCAGGAGATGCCCACCTGCATTTTGCCACCTAGGGGGCAACTAGGTAATCTCTAAATGCCCTTCCAGCTCTAAAATTTAACATGCCGTGGAGGGAAAAAAGGTCAGGCTTAGGATTCATTGCAGCAGAACAAACCCAGTTTGATTCTCAGGGCTGACCATGACTAATTGTAAGCTTGAAAGAGTTCTTAACCTCCCTAAAGATGAGGGAGGTCTCTAAAATAGGCACGATGGTAAGCCTCCTATCAGTCCTTAGAAGAAATACATCAGGCAATGGGTTCCCTTCCATAGTCACAGTGTGGCTACTGGGAGGCCGCCATGTTCCCAGCCCCACTCCCTCCAGCAGCCAGGTCTGGGCCATGTCTCGGTCTCACGGATTGAATGAAGAACAGGCCAGGCTTCACCAGAACATTTGTTTGGTTTTTGCTTTCTTCCATTTTCACTGGGGACCTGGGATGGAGATAGCCTGGCTCTGTGACCCATTTATTTCTCCATATGAACTTCATCACTAGCTTGCCCAATTCTCATAACATGCAGTTAATATTCCTTTTTAAATCAGGATCATGACATAAACCATCTTGGGTAAAATTGACATCCCTAATATTTGAGTTTTTTTATTAAAAATATCTTAGCTTTCCATTTATTTCAAATCTTACATATCCCCCTGCAAGGGAATTTTTAAGTTTTTTAAGTTTATTTGCATGCATTCTGTCCTTGTCTACTTGGACAGTTAAAACAAAATCCCATCAACTGGGTGGCTTAAATGACAGATATTTAGAAATTTTTCACAGCTGGAGAGGCGGCCAGTGGCTTAAACACCTAAGTGGTTTTTTGTTTTGTTTTGTTTTCTCATATAAGAAGTCTAGATACATGGTTGCCAGTGTGAGTTGAGAGGGTTTGGGATAGTAAAACTAATGTCTCCTCCATACTGGGTCTTTGCCTTTGGGCTCAATGTGGTGCATCAGACCTAACTATCACCTCCACGTTCTAGGCAGGGAGAAGGAGGGAAAATGGTGGAAAGCACTTCTCTCTAGGGAGCGAAGGGTTTCCCAGATACTGAGAAAGATGATGGTTTATGCCTTATAGTAGCTCCAAAGTGGGTCCCACTGCTCCACTTCACATAAGGGGAATATTTTTTAAAAAGGGGGGGGGCAAAAAACCGACATTCTTCCAAAATTGCAATCCCCCCCATAATGGGGATTCTGCTGGAAATGGAGATAGAGGGAATACGTGTTGATTGAGTAAGCCACAACATGATTCTGCTCCAATGGTAAAACCAAATGCATCATCCATCTCCATGATTAATTTGAAATTCTGAAAACCTCACATCTGGAGGCGTGTGGCGAAGCATGGGTCTCATTGCCCATTATCCCCTCCTCCTTAGAATCAGAACCTGGATTCACGACCACCATGTACTTCACAGTCTCCTTTGTGCCTAGAGTGGCCATGTGGCTAAGCTCTGGCCTCTGAGATGCAAGCTGGAATGCTGTGCTGGGCTTCAGAAGGGCTCCTTCAAACAGAGAGGGTATATATACCTGTTGGTCCTTTCCACCTTCCTTTGCCCACTGCCCGGGTATATGAGTGCATGGATCTCATAGAGCCCTACAATGTGCGAGTTGCACCTCCAGGTGTATGAACAATGACAGTGACCACCATTTGTGGAGGGCATCCTACACACCCAGCCCTGTGTCTAGAATTACCATGTTGTCTCCTTTAATACTGATAATGTCCCATGAGGGAGGTATTAACATCAGCATCTCCTTTTTAAGGATGAGGAAGCAGAAACATACGAAGAGAGTTTAAGTAACTTGCAGTGGACCGAGTGGTAGAGTCAGGACTTGAACACAAGTCATCTGACTCCATAGTTCACTTTCTTTCACACCACACCACATCACTCACTGTCCCAGCCTTTCTGAGAACTAGCAGAGGGGAGGTGGGAAAGCAGTGCAGGTATGCAGTCCGTAGTCTGAGAGGCAGTCCTTCCATGTCTGTGGCTTCTCCTGAACACCTACATCCTCTCTCTGGCTGAGTTACCCTGGACTAGTTACTTAACTTCTCTGTGCCTCTGTTTTCTCATCTGTAAAGCAGAGGTAATCTACCTGATGGAATCCTCGAGAGGATCTGTGAGTCAATATGCACCAAGTCCTCACTGGAGAGTACTCAGCCTGGATTGGCTATTACTGTGGCTGCCACTGTTGTCACTTCCCAGGGAAACAAAGCCCATCGGAGCATCACACTTTTTCCAGTGTGAACCAGGACTTGTCCATCATGAAGATCACTCTGGCTATGACAGGTGCCCTGGGAACAGGAGGAGAAAAAAGCAAAAAAAAAAAAAGCAGAATCCCATAGATGACCCCTAGACCCAAGACTGTATCTCCCAGAAACACTGCCTGCCACGTGTCTGGGTGGGATGTCTACCAACCACCTCCTCCACCCCTACAAACTGTTCCTGTGGCCTGTGTCTTCTCTGTCCCGCTGGGCAGGGCCCAAGATTGGCCAGGAGAGGGCTCTAGACCAGAGAGTCACTTGTTCAAGGGTCAGTACTGAGACTGATACAGCCCCTCAGGACCCTCCTAGGCCCCTGACCAAGGAAGGAAGGGGAAATCCAGAGCCCGCAGAAGCCCAGATTTCAGAAGTCTGCTTTTTCCCCCCCTCCCACATATTAGCATTGGGTAGCCCATCATTCTGCTTCCTCAGTAACAAGCCCTTTGGACAACAGCCCGATTGTCTTGCATGAGTTTGACCCTTAGGTCTTCTCTCTCTTTGCTCATCCCCACTTCTACCCCTTTCTTTCCATTGCAGTCAGACATGTGGACCCCTATTTGGCCCCGTATCTCCATCTTCTCCCTTGAGGCATGGTATACATCAGCTAAAATCACTATCCTACATCTCATAATGTTTCCCCACCCCACCCCACACCTTCACTCATGGAACAAGGTTAGGCATGTCTTCTATTCGGAAGTCTCTGCCTGTGTTCAATCATCCGGCCAACTGGGAGTCAGAGGTATATGGTTGAGAGCTCCTTACAATGCCACAAGCTATCTCAAATGGCTGTGATGACATCAGTAGAATCCCATGTTACATTCAAGGTCTCAGAGCCATCTCATATGTTATGTGGACCCGAATCCCCAGGCACCCAGTGCTAAATTGGACAGGTTCTATACTACAGAGCAGTAATCATTAAAACAGTATGGTACTGGCACAAAAACAGACACATAGATAAGTGGGACAGAATAGAAAACCCAGAAATAAACCCACAATTATATGGCCAATTAGTCTCTCCTCAAAAGAGGAATAACTATCTAATGAGGAAAAGATAGTTTCTTCAACCAATGGTGTTGGGAAATCTGGACAGCTACATGCAAAAGATTGAAACTGGACCACTTTCTTACACCATACCAAAAAAATGAACTCAAAGTGGGTTAAAGACCGAAGTGTGAGACCTGAAATCATAAAATCCTTGAGGAGAGCATAGGCAATAATCTCTCTGACATTGGCCATAGCTACATTTTTCTAGATATATTTCCTGAGACAAGGGAAATAAAAGCAAAAATAAACTATTGGGACTTTATCAAAATAAAAAGCTTCTGCCCAGCAAAGGAAACAATCGACAAAATGAAAAGGCAACTGGGAGAAGATGCAAATGGGAAAAGATACCTGAGAACAATGTATCGTATGTGGCTCTTTCATGGCCTTTAAGTGAACACACGTCCCAGGGGTCCTCTGGCCAGTGGAGGCAATGATGGAGAGAGCCCGATTCACACTTCTGTTGTGGATTCTCCACAAAATGACCCTGTTTCCTGCATATTAATGCATTTCAGATTTAACTGGTTAGGATGACCCAGCCATTCTGTTGGTAGCCTAGGAAAGGGCTCTTTTGTTTCTTCTTGTCCTTAAAGCTCAAAATATTTTCCAGAAAGGCAAAGTAATGGGTAGGCTTGTCTTCCATTATATAGCTCTCTTTAAAATCTGAACCAGTACTCGATGGTTCCTGTAGTCGATGGGCATCAATCAGACCCCGTGGTCACTGACAGTCTGGCTCAACTAGTGGCCTGCCATTGTCCCTTGACGCCATGTCTCACATACCAAGGATGATCTAACTGACTCCTTCAACTTTTTTTAGAAGGACTATAAAAGAACAAGCTGTATGTGCTCCACGTGGAAACTTTCCTTCTATCGCTCTGCATTTTTACAGGACAACTCAGAAAGCAGCCTCGCGAAAGGCGAAAAGAGTCTGAGCATAAACTCAAGCTGTCCGGGGGATTGCAGACCAGTGCCGATAACACATGGAGACCCTGTGGAAAGTCAAAACTGTGTGCAGTCTCTTGTACCGGAAGAGGGGAAGCCACTGATCCCAGAAAGTTTGTTGCCAAGCAACCTGCCAAGAGCAAGAGAGGTCATCCAGTGGACAATCTGGTTTGCCCACCTGAGGAGATGCTGAGCACTGGCAACACTGTGTTTTGGGGAACACAGACATGTGAGGTTATGATACAGATTTTCAAAATGTACCTCTTTAAATGGTAGTTGAGTAAATACCTCAAATGCTGTTTGACTTTATTAGTTAGAGATGTGTACAATTAATTTCAATGTGCAATTTTTTTCTGAATAATCTTACCATTAAGTAGACTTTTCCTGTCCCATGGTTTTTTGGTTATAATTTTCTTAGAATACTATTGGTTTATTCTTTAACTTTGTATCATGAAAATTTTAAAATATATACAAAAATAGAAGGAATAGTATAATGGACCCTCCTTGCAAATCATGAAGCTTCAACAGTGTTTAACTTACTGCCATTTTTTTAAAAGATTTTCTTTCTTTCTTTCTTTCTTTCTTTCTTTCTTTATTTATTTATTTACTTTGAGGGAGGGGGAGAGAGATAGTGAGCAGGGGGAGGGGCAGAGGGAGAGAGAGAATTTCAAACAGACTTGCACTGAGCAGGAGCCCCATGTGGAGCTTGATTCCATGACCTGAGATCATGACCTGAGCCAAAATCAAGAGTCGATGCTTAACTGAGCCACCCAGGCACCCCAGCACATTGCCAATCTTGGGTTTATCCATACCACCATTCCTGCTAACTCTTACTGGTTATATTTTTGAACAGTTTTTCTGAAGTATAATTTTCAAATATAAAATTCACCCATTGTAAGAGTGTAAGTCAATGCTATTAATTTGTAACCTGTGTAACCATTATTAATTTGTAATCTATGTAACCATCACAAAACCCGATTTTAAAATGTCTCCAACACCACAAAACTTCACTCGTTCCTCTTATAGTCAGTACCTGCTCCCATTTGCAACCAGGCCATCCCTGATGTTCTCTGTCTCTGCACATTTGCCGTACAAGTCTTTGTGTGACACCCTGCTTTCATTTCTCTTGAGTAAATACCTAGGGATAAAATTGAAGGACTATATCGAGAGTTTATTTAACTTCTTAAGAAATTGCCAAAATGGGGTGCCTGGGTGGCTCAGTGGGTTAAGCTGCTGCCTTCAGCTCAGGTCATGATCTCAGGGTCCTGGAATCGAGTCCCGCATCAGGATCTCTGCTCGGCGGGGAGCCTGCTTCCCCCCCCCCCCTCTCTCTCTGCCTGCCTCTCTGTCTACTGTGATCTCTTCTGTCAAATAAAATCTTAAAAAAAAAAAAAGAAAAAAGAAAAGAAAAGAAATTGCCAAAATGCTCTTCAAAATGGCAATACCATTTTAAATTCTTGCTAGCTGTGTAACAAGGTTCCAATATCTCCACATTCTCACCAGTACTTGTAATTGACTATTTCATTGTGGTTTTGCTTTGCATTGCTCTAATGACCAATCACATGAAGCATCTTTTCATGTGCTTACTGGACATTTGTATACTTTCTTTGGAGAAATATTCAGATCCTTTGCCCATTTTTTAAATGGGTTATTATTGAATTATAAGGGTTCTTTCCATATCTATCTTTCCATATATTTATTCTGTATCTTTCTATATATCCATATTCTGGATACCACTCCCTTAATAGACATACAATTTCCAAAAGTTTTCTCTCATTCTGTGGGTTCTCTTTTGACTTCCTTACTGGTGTCCTTTGATGCACAGAAGTTTTTACTCTTAGTGATGGCCAGTATTTTTTTCTTTTCTTTTCTTGTGCCTCTGGTGTCATATCTAAGAAGGCATTGCCTAATGGGAGGTGATGAAGGTTTATGCCTATGTTTTTGTCTAAAAATATTATAGTTTCAATGCTTTTCCATTTGGAGTTAACTTTTGCATATGTGTAGAGTCCAAAGTACATATTTACATGTAGATATTCAGTTGTCCCAATACCGTTTATTCTTTACTCATTGAATTGTTTTGGCATCCTCGTTAAAAATCATTTGATTAAAAATGTGACAGTTTATCTCTAATTTTCATTCTGTTGACACCTAAGTCTGTGTTTATCAGTACTTTACTATCTTGATTACTATCGTTTTTAGTAAGTTCTGAAATCGGGAACTGCCAAACTTTGTTCTTTTTCAGGATTGTTTGATGATTCTGGGTCCCTTGAATTTCCACACAAATTTTAGAATCAGCTTGTGAGTTTCTACAGAGAAGCCAGCTGTGATTTCGATAGGGACTGCATTGAAATTGCAGATCAGTTTGGGGAGTATTGCCTTCTAAATAGAAAATCTGCCAATCCGTGAACATGGAATGGCTTTCCATGTCTTAGATCTTCTTTTAATTCCTTTTAACAATGTTTTATAGTTTTCAGAGTGGATGTTTTGCACCCCTTTTTGAAATGTATTCTTAAAGGTTTTTTTTTTTTTTTTTTTAAGATTTTATTTATTTGAGAGAGAGTGAGTGAGACAGAGAGAGAGAATGAGTGGGGCAGGGAGAGGGCCGAGGGAGAAGCAGACTCTGTGGACCAGGGAGCCTGACACAGAACTCCATCCCAGGACCCCAGGATCATGCCCTGAGGCGAAGGCTGAGCCCCCCAGGCGCCCCTATATTCCTAAGTTTCTTATTCTTTTTGATGCTATTATAAATGGAACTGTATTATTAATTTTATTTTTTAACTGATCAGTTCAAGTTGAAAGAAATATAACTGACTTTTGTGTATTGATTTTGTAGCCTTCAACTTTGCTGAACTCATTAATTCTAGTATTATTTTAAGTGAATTCTCTCAGGTTTTCTCTAGATAAGACCATGTCATCTGCAAGTAGAGATAGTTTTACTTCTTTCTTACAATCTAGATACCTTTTACTTATTTTTCTTGACTAACTCCTCTGGCGAAAACTCTGTCAGAATGTTGGATAGATGTGGCAAGATAGGACATAATTGTTTTGTTCCTCATCTTAGGGGAAAAGCTTTTAGTCTTTTACCTCTGAGTAAGATTGGTTGGATTTGCCAAACTCCTCACTCAACCTTGCCAAAAGTCCCATGTAGCTATTCCTTCTTAAAAAAAAAAAAAAAAAAAAAAAAGTATTTATTTATTTGAGAGAGAGAAAGAGGGGGTGGGGGAGAGGGATAGAGGGAAGAGAGAATCTCAAGCAGACTCCCTACGGAGCACCAAGCCCAACTCGGGACTGGATCCCATGACCCCAAGACCATGACCTCAGCAGAAGTCAGATGCTCAACCAACTGAACCACGTAGGCACCCTTCCCCTTGTAGCTATTCTGTGTCCCTTGTATTATTGTATGAATTTTAAGATCAGCTTGTCAACACCCACAGAAAAAGTAGCTTGGATTTTAATAGAGGTTATGCTGAATCTGTCTATCCATTAGGGGAGTATTGTCATCTTAACAACATTCAGTTTCCCGATCCATTAACATGGTACGTGTTCTAAGGTGGACATCTGTCTACTCTCTCAAGAATTGATTTCCAGGGGCACCTGGGTGGCTCAGTGGGTTAAAGCCTCTGCCTTCGGTTCAGGTCGTGATCCCAGGGTCCCAGGGTCGTGATCCCCACGACGGGCTCTCTGCTCAGCGGGAACCTGCTTCCCCCTCTCTCTCTCTGCCTGCCTCTCTGTCTACTTGTGATTTCTGTCTGTCAAATAAATAAATAAAATCTTAAAAAAAAAAAAACTGATTTCCAGAGAACCTCCAACTCTTAGCACCATAAATAATGATCTAATAAACATCCTTATAAGTAAACATGTCTTTTTATGAGCCTTTGTGAGAATATTTTGGGGGAAAATGTAACCAGGAGTAGAATGCCTATACATCTGGTAGGAATATATTCAAATTTATCAAATAGGGACTGCTCAGAAAAATGGCCATGCCTGTCTACCCTCCCACCAGCAGTGCATGAGTGCTTCCATATTCCCCGAATCTGTGCCAATAATTGGCATTTTCAATCTTCCTACTTTTGACACCCTGATATATGTAAAATAATATCTTGCTATTGTTTGAATTTGCAATTATCTGATAATTTTTGTATTAGAGACTCTTCATATGTATGATCACCTTTGGGGTTTTCTATCTACAAATCATGTGCTCATGACTTCTGTCCATTTTCCTATTGGGATTTCTCCTATTTGGGGAGTTTGTTATATCCTCTAGATCCTTGCTTTTCAAAAGCATTGGCATCAGCCGGAAGCCTGTTAGAAATGCGGAATTCAGAGCCCCACCCCAGACCTACTGAATCAGAAACTGAAGTTTAACAAGGTCTCTGAGGAATTAGTATCCCTAGGAAAGTTTCAGAAGCAGCCTTTTAGATATTAATATAATTTCCAGTTTTAGACATTACAAACATCTTCTTTCATTCTATCAACAGAGAGCCATGGTTTACTTTTTTGAAAAGCAAGACTTAATTTTTATTTAAACAAATGTAATTTTGTCAGGTTTTATACGGTTCGTTCAGAACAATATTGTTGACATTTTTCCTATGAACCAAATAGTTTAATCTTCTATATTTAGCTCTTTTATCCATCTTGAGTCCCTCTTTTTACAAGGTGTGAGGTAGGCATGCATTGTGTCTTTCACCATACAGTGGCTACTGTCCCAGTACCAATGGTCAGACAAGCCAACCAGTCCCCATCAATTTATGCATCATGTTTATCTTAAGTTCTGATATAAATTTCTACCTCTCTTAATGAGCTTTCTCCTCTGTTCCAACAGACTATTTGACTGTTCTTGTGCTGGTACCACACTGTTCGGGGCTTGGTGTGGTTTTTATTATAACTCTCCCATATGTTTAATATATGATAGAGCAAGTGCCCTTCTTTCTTTTTTAAAGATGGTATTTATTATTTATTTATTTATTTATTTTTAGCTTAAACAACATAAATTTATTTCTTCATAATTCTAAAGTTATTTATTTGAGATAGAGTGAGAGAGAGTCCTAGCAGTAGGAGGTGCAGGGGGACGGAGGGAGACAGACAAGCAGACTCCTCATTAAGCAAGGAGCCTGACTGGGGGCTTGATTCCAGGCCCCTGAGATCATGACCTGAGCTGAAGTCAGACGATTAACTAAATCTTTTTGCTTCTTTGTTAACGTTAAAATTATCTCACTTATTTGTAGACTGACTTTTTTCCATCTAGATTTTGGCATAAGCTTAGAAAAGTCTCAAACAGTTAAAAATGAATCTTCATTTTGATAATAGTAAATTTTTAAATTTTAGATAACTGCAGGAGGAGATTGACATGTTTATATTGGTATGAGGTCTCATGGTAAAACACGGAATATCTTCCCATTTGTCAGATCTTCTTCTATATACTTTATCGGGAACTCAGATTTCTTAGTTAATTCTTAAATCCATTTTATCTGATACTGTGGTAAATGGTGTGTTTTGTTTTCGTTACATTAACTAGTTAATTATTGCTGGTATAAAGAAATAGCATTGATTATTTTCAATATTTCTTTAATTTAGAGAGAGAGTGTGTGCATGCGAGCAGAGGGAGGGGTCGAGAGAATCTCAGGCAGACTCACCGCTGAGTGCAAAGCTTGATGCAGGGCTCAGTCCCGTGACCCTGATATCATAACCAGAGCTGAGACCAGGAATTGGACACTCAACCCACTGAGCCACTCAGGTGCCCCAGAAATGGTACTGGTTTTTAACTGATCTTTAACCCAGCAGTATTTCTGCGGTGATTTAAAAATATGTCCACATATTATTTGATTCTCCTTCCTTCAAGAGGTGGATCCTATTCCTATCCCCTGAGTATAGGTTTGGTGACGGGTGTTAACAAATGGAATGTGGTGAACGTGATGATGTGTGGCTTCTGAGGTGAGGTCATAAAATGCTTCACTGAAGGTCATTTGCTCTAGGAGGAGCCGCATTGTGAGGACACTGAAGCAGCCTCATGGAGAGGTCCATATCATGAGGAACTGAAGTCTTCTGTCTATGTAGGCTCCAGCCAACATCTTGACTCCAACTTCATAAGAGAGACTTATCCACACCACTCATCTAACTCACCAATGGCTGCGTGTTCTAGGAAATATACCAGCTGTGGCAAGTCTATAGTGACAGAAAGTCGATTAGTGATTGCTTGGATTTGGATACTAGGAGGAGAATGGGATAATAGCTAAAGAGTATGGGATTTCTTTTTGAGGTGATTAAAAATGTTCTAAAGTAGACTATGGTGATGGTATTAACCCCTGAGTTAATACTAAAATTCATTGAACTGTACACTTTAGATGGGTGAATGTAGGATGTTTTGGGCTGAATGTGTCTCCCCAAAATTCAGATGTCTAAGCCCTAATCCCCATCATAATAGTATTTAAAGGTGGGGTTTGGGGGCACCTGGGTGGCTCAGTGAGTTAAAGCTTCTGCCTTTGGCTCAGGTCATGATCTTAGGATCCTGGGATCAAGCCCTGGGCTCTATGTCTACTTGTGATCTCTCGCTCTCTCTCTCTCTGTCAAATAAATAAATAAAATCTTTTTTTTTTTTTAAAGTGAGGTTTGGGGGAGATAATTAGGCTTAGATTAGGTCATGAGGGTGGACCCTCAGGATGGGATTCATGCCCTTATAAGGAAGACAGGAAGTTTCTCTCTCCAGGTGCATGCATCAAGCAAAGGTTCTGTGAACACACAGCAAGAAGGTGCTATGTATAGGCCAAGAGGAGGCCCTCACTAAGAACAGGACCTGCCAGCACCTCGATTCTGGACTTCCCAGCCTCAAGAACTGGGAGAAAGAAGCATCTGTTGTTTAAACCCCCAGTCTATTTAGTTACAGGCCCCAGGAAGACTGAGACATGGCATACATGTGAGTCATATCTCACTAAAACTATTGAAAGAAAGAAAGGAAAAGAAAAAAGAGAAGAAAAGAAAGAAGGCCACCACAGAGATCTTTGCACCAAATCATGCCCTCCTTGGACATCAGTTCTGCATACCATGGGATAAGGTAGCTTTTTCCAGGAAGCTCAAAAAACTCTAGAACCTTTTCATCCCTAATTCTAGACTAATGGGGCCAACTCTCTTTGTATTTACGTAACTAAGAGGAATTCACGAGAGACCTTTTATAGGACACAGACAATTTCTCTCATTTCAATAAAAACGCATGGGGTGCCTAGGTGGCTCAGGTGAGCAATTAAGCAGCTGCCTTTGGCTCAGGTCATGATCCCAGGGTCCTGGGATCGAACCCCATGTCAAGCTCTCTGCTCAGCAGAGAGCCTGTTTCTCCCTCGCCCTCTGCCTGCCTCTCTGCCTACTTGTGTTCCATCTGTCTGTCAAACAAATAAATAAATACACACAAAACTACACTTGTTCATAAATTGTGGGGGGGAAATAGCCAAAGGAAACTATAGTAAATTTTATATGAAACAAAAAATGTGTTTGTTTGTTTGTTTGTTAAAGATTTTATTTATTTATTTGACAGACAGAGATCACAAGTAGGCAGAGAGGCAGGCAGAGAGAGAGAGAGAGAGAGAGAGAGGAGGAAGCAGGTTCCACGCTGAGCAGAGAGCCCGATGCGGGGCTCAATCCCAGAACCCTGGGATCATGACCTGAGCTGAAGGCAGAGGCTTAACCCACTGAGCCACCCAGGCGCCCCGAAACAAAAAATGTTTTTAAAATGAATACGAGGGAGAAATAAAGTCTTATACATCAGTTCCTTGATTTTCTTGCTTTGTGTATAAGACTGTTGACAAGAACCACCGGCACAGGCCTTTCCCAAAATATATACAATTTGGGAGTGCAGGCAGCATCTGGATATATTTGATGTTGGCTAAAACCTCCTAAGTGGTTCCAAAGCTGATATTTCAGTTACCTAGTAATTAGTAAGATGTGCCATTAGAAATTGTTTTGCTCTACAAAATAAACTAAATTCCTTCTGTGTTAAATTCCCTAGAGAACTCTTTTCGCTCCTAAGCCAGCTCAGTCTGGGAAGGCTGATTGCTCAGCTCATGGAGCCAAACTATATTGTTGTGCTGCATTTAACATGTTTAAAGTAAATTAATTCAGAGTCACTGCTAAGTGTGAGCTCATCAATAAATGAAGCACAACAAATCCAATCTTTCTCCCATAAGTGGTTCCAACAGCTGTCTTTTCACCCTCGCTGCTCCCCCTCCCCATGCTTGTTATCTCTTGAAGAACCGGGGTCTCCTTAGAGCTGGGATTTTCACTTTCCATGTATCTCCTACCGCGACACCCACATTTTCCTCAGCACCTGATCCAAGAATGGAGGTGACAGATACAGAAATTGCCCAGCAGGGTAGACCATCGCTGTGGCTCTTGTGACATTCATGCACTAAATCAGGCTCTTGACCCTTTAAAAGAACGTCTCAGAATCTTTCCCTCTTTTTGAACATGTAGTTAAGACAGTCCTCCTCATCTGGTTTCCTAACCACCACCAGATTGGAAATGGCTAACTGGTTATTAGAGTTAAGCCCCTGTCAGAGGCGACAAGTGTCAGTTAACAGACAAAGGGAAGTCCTGAACTTGAAAAATCATTTCAGTCGCTTGACATGAACACAGAGAAACTTAGATCTCCATAACCTTTTGGGAGCTCTGGTCCTGAGACTTTGGAAGATTGTGCTATGCTCAAGAGAGTCTATCTCAGAGAGCAAAAAAAATATATAATAAAGTGATATGTTTACAAATGTATGGAAACCTTTTATTTTTCAAAAAGGTTAAGAAAATTTAGACTTGGTGCTTAAAGAAGAAATTTTTGTCATCTAAGAATTAACCTTTTTAAATAGCCCATTCCTGGTTATGAGGTAGGCAGGACAGGTCCAGGACCCAGAGGGATTCTCACAGGACCAGCTAAGAGGATCCTTGGCTTCAAGGAGAAGAGAAATCAAACGTGAGCAGGAAGGAAGTGAGAGCAGGGGTTCTCGAAGACAGAGAGTGCAGATACAGACACCGTATCTAGAAAAGGAAAGGAGAGAGTCTGGTCTTTGCTCGGGGCCCAGAGTTTTTAATGTTATTTTGTACGAGCCGTCTCAGGCTTCCAGGAACTGGTCAAAACGAGGATGAGTGCTCAGGTGTCCTCCATAAGTCACTCATGCCGGGGACTCAGGGGTCTTGGCTGGAGTCGTGTCTGGAGCCCACGATCTTGAAAAGTGAACATAACCACCCCACTCGGTCACTCCTTAGACCCTCTCTGTTGTGCTGAGAGACACCAAAGAAATCAACTCCTTGACCTTTGCAAGTGGGATGTGCATACTTTGTAATATAAGGCTCGTGTGGGGTGGGGGTGCAGGTGCTTACAAGAACAAAAGCAGGAAAGGAGCCAAAAAAGCAGCTCTTCGTGGGGTCCCTTCAGTTTCCCTGTCTCAAGGACTCTGAACCTGACATTGGAAACCACTGCAGAGCCAAGAACTAGGTGCTAGTGTTAGTGATGCTCGCGTAGAGATACTTGGTGAATTCCAGAGTCCCTTCCTTAAACAGTTCCTGAACACGTAGAATGTGCCAGGTACTGTCAGATGACATGAGGAAACAAAGACAAATCGGCCGGCCCCCGAGAACCTGCCGGGCCTTAGTGCAGAAGACTTCTAGATTAAGAAATAATTCCCACCCAGTATGTTGCCGTAATAGAGGGCTTCAGAGCCAGAAAGGGAGTTCATTCTGCTTTGAAGGGATGAGAAAGGCTATAGAGAAGATGTAACTTTTGAGGTGTGTTTTATTGGGGTTTTAAGGGTTGTAACAAAGCTCTCTCTATCCTCTTGGAGTTTGAACCAATTAAGAAATATAATAGGGAGTAAAATATTGCATATAAAACTGGATTACACAATGAGGTTTGGACCCACAGGCAAAAAAAAAAAAAAAAAAAATCATCCTTACCTTTCTCTCAAAGTCTAGACCTCAGGAACTGCGCACAGACTGAGTTCAGGAGGAAACTGGGCGAGCGGGGTGGACTCGGCCAGCAGGCAGGGTTGTGGACTGCCACGTGCAGGCTGAACGCAGAAGAGAGGAGCGCCCTGTGTGGGAGACATTTTTAACACATCAGCCTCACCATAGGTGGCAGACAACTGTCAGACCCCTCCGACTCTCCAGTCCAAAAAATTATGCCTCCTTCCCTAAAGAGATACAGCCAAGCAGAAGAGAGGGAATGGACGTCTTTCTGCAGCCTCTTCCCTCCTCGTGCCCTCCTCTCTCCTCAGACGTGAGGAGCAGTAGGAAGCATCCATGCCAACAGGTCTGGAGGAATAAAGGATATTTAGCAATAGAGTCGTCTCAGGAAAAGCAAGAGCAAAGCAGAGAGATTTCTCTGTGTATGCAGTGCTTTGAGAAATGGGGCAAAATCACAGTTCCTTGAATATGTGAGTTTTCTAACCAAAGTGTTAGATGCTCCTGAGTAAATTCTTGTATTACTCTAAGTCAAAGCCTTTATTTTTAATGATGGAAACCCTCCATCCAGGATCTAAAAACAGCATGGAAGGGCTCCACAGTCCTTCCACCATGGAAGGGCTCCACAGCGTGGGGTTCACTGAGCCTTCTGAATCTGTGGGATGATGTCTTTCATCAGTTTGAGAAAATTTCCAGTCATAATTCCCTAAATATGGCTTCCATCACCTCTCCCTGTTCCTTCTGAGACTCAAAACTCTCCCACCTGTCATACTAAAGTTCTTAACTGCTGCTGTCTGGACCACCTGTCATTTCTTTCTATTGCCTGATTTTTTTTTTTTTTTTTTTTTTTTACTTAGTTATCTGTGACCTGACCTTAGCTCCTTGGTAGATTTTTACTGTATGCCAGACATTTTCATAAAGACCTGTAAAGGCTCCAGGTCCTCATCAGGCATCAGGCAGGAGACAGTTCCTCAAAGACTGAGCTGAATCAAGACGTGGATACGGTATAGGTAAGAGTTATGGGAAAACCCCATTCACCCTCAGCTTACGTACCCTTTCCTAGGGTGTGACTCCCCAGAGATTTCAATTAGAGCCTGGCCAGCCTCTGTCCCTGTAGGACTGTAGGAGATTCATCCCTACCTTTTAGAGGTTTGTGCTTAGTTTTTTAGCATCTCATCTTACACAGATTCTGAATTCGGAGTATATCAAGAGGGAGCCCAGCCATCTGCTTGAGGTCTCTCTGATCTTCTGTTGGGTCATCTCTGTCTCTCACAACTGTCATAAACTCTTTGTCCTTCTGCAGCTGGCTTAGGGGCAAGCCTAGATTCCTAGGCTCTAGCAGCTTCCAGAATCTTCAGGTGAAAGGGGCCCGTGGGGCCTCAAGACAGTACCCCCACTCCCTACAGCCTCCATCTGTCACCTCTTTGCATTCAGTTCAGCTACCCCTACCCCACAGCCATTTTCCTTTCTTCAGCACCTCCAAAACGTAGACTATTTCACTCTGCCATTTACAACTTCTTACCTAACTCTTTGGTCACCCATCCAGCCTCAGATTCAGAAAATGTTATGGGATAAGAGCTGGGAGGCTGGGTGGGGGGGTGCACCAGCCACATGTTTGAGGCTCCTCAAACCCCTGCTTTGGGCAGCACAGCCCCACAGGACCACTGGGAGAGTTGCCACATTCTCTGCCCTCCCGGTGGGCAGCCTCAGTCCAGACCACAATCAGACAATGACCCAGGGAAGTAAAAGGCAACCAAAGGTCGACCACCTTCAACAGTTCTCCTCTTTCTGAAATACTAGTCCATTGGCTCTTGCAGCTTCCTCAACTCTCAGATGCCATTAAAAGTAGCACTGTGTCGCCTGGGTGGTTCAGTTGGTTAAGCGTCTGCCTTCCGCTCAGGTCAGCATCCCAGGTCCTTGGACTGAGCCCCGCATCTGTTGAGTCTGCTTCTCCCTCTCCCTCTGTCCCTCTTCCCCACTTGTGCTCTTTCTCGTGTGTGCTCTCTCTCTCTCAAATAAAATCTTCTTTAAAAATTAAAAGGGATGCCTGGGTGGCTCAGTGGGTTAAGCCACTGCCTTCGGCTCGGGTCATGATCCCAGAGTCCTGGGATCGAGGCCCACATGGGCTCCTTGCTCGGCAGGGAGCCTGCTTCTCTCTCTGCCTCTGCCAGCCTGTCTGCCTGCTTGTGCTCTCTCTCTCTCCCTCTCTCTGACAAATAAATAAATGAAATATTAAAAAAAATTAAACAAAAAAATAAGACTTTCATAATTTAGCAAGCTTTTTCCTTGCTTTTGCCAGTAGGTGACTTGGTCTGCCATGGTCTAATGTAACCCACCCACAAGTAGAACTTGGCTTCACAGGTCTTCCCTTGGCTAAACTGCTGCCCACCCTGCACCCGCCCCCCAAAATATACACTCTCCATTCCCTTACTCTGAGGTATTTTTACTTATTGGACTTTTCACTCCTATAATGGCAAGGAGTGGTCATCACTGATGGCAAGACCTGGTCATCACGTTTCTGACTCCCCAACGACCAGGGTCTCCCCTGTCTGCTAAGGATCTGTACCAATGGGGAACAGGGGTAGGAGACCCTCAACCCCCTGTGTCTGGGGGACAGGGCTCACAGGCTGAGCTGTGGACCTGGAAAGTCTCCGATGCTTCTCACACTCCCAGATCATCACCCTGCTCGAAGGGGAGATGCATGGCTTTTAGAAATGGGATGGAGAAGATTTTTTAACAGCAAGGACTGCTTAGAGAAAGATTTAAGCAGAGGGATGTTCTTCAAATTGTGGCCCTTATAGGTCTCAAGTGAATGGAAAAAGTTCGAAGGAAACATTTTTTAAAAAAATATTTTATTTGTTTATTTGACAGAGATCACATGCAGGCAGAGAGAGAGGGGTGGTTCTAGAAGCAGGCTGCCTGCTGAGCAGAGAGCCCGATGCAGGGCTCGATCCCAGGACCCTGAGACCATGACCGGAGCCGAAGGCAGAGGCTTAACCCACTGAGCCACCCAGGTGTCCCAGAGGAAAACATTTTTAAATTGGGAGATTTTAGTGTATGCTCACACACAGACAAATCTAGATTCCTGTTGTTTCTTTAAAAACTAAGTGATCTGAAAACAAAACAAAACAAAAAACAAAGTGATCTGGTAAGTGAGCTCAGAGTCTCAGCGCAAATGCTGTCTTGAGGCGAGACGTGGCCCCTTCTGCAGGTGACCTGGGTGAGACCCCCTGCCAGTGGGGTCTGAAGTGAGGTAAGTGGGTTGCTTCATGTGAGCAGGATTCCCTCTCAGCGTCCGGCTGGAAGAGACCTTGCCTCAGTCTGAGAGTGAGAGCCAAGTCCTCCTCACCAGGCTCTGCCCCCCCCCCCACCCCGCCCAGAGCCTCCCCTCAGTCAGGCAGCCCCCCGGCCCCCTGTGGGCCCCTCCATCAGCCCTCGCCTCGCACACCTGCCTCTCTCGTCACAGCAGCGGGCACGGCCACTCAGGAAAGCTCACTCTGAAAATTCTCCTTCTTTCCTTCACTGTGGCTTACATGGAGTGTTTATATTAATTACAAACAACTTCGTCATCCAGTGGGAAAGCAAATCCGTGCCCCTTCCCCGCGTCCTGGGTCCCCACACAGTTCGACGGTGCCTCAGACAGGAAGCCAGTTGCTAGGAGACCAGCAGGCAAACTTCAAGAGATTTTCTACCTTTTCTCTCTGAAATTCTGGGTCTAACCCCAGCCCAGGGTAGCCTGTCAGGACATTCAGAAAAAAGAAAACAGAAAACTCCCTCTTTTCCTCCCTTCTCCCCCCACACTCCTCCCCTTTCATAACTTCAAAGGAGACTTTGCATGTATTATCAGAGAAATAACAAAACTGTTTACAAACACACAGTAAACTATAGTCTCAACTTCTTAGGTTTCACGTTTAACTCTGGGGTCTGCTTTCCTTAGGATGGTGACATGATATGCTGGTATCGAAACCCCTCTGAACTTGTGAGGGCTTTTATTTTTTTCTTTTCATGTTCCCTCTTCTATGAAGGTGATGGGTTGGACCCCAGCAAGAAACCTAAAACATATAAAAGAATTGAGGAACTTCTTCTGCATTGAGTTTTCAATATCAAGACTCAACTTGCTTGGTCAAATAGTGTGGTTCCCTTAGAAGGTGCTGGAATCCCATTAAAGGAGAAAGTCCTAAACATTCACAAAGAACGTATGCGGCATTGGTAGGACATTGTTAAACATGCTGTGCCACAGGCATGCCTAATTTTATTCTTCCAGTGGCAGACGATAAACAGGATGTTGAAAAATGGAGATTGGGGTCTCTAACTGTACAAGCCCCTTCGTGCGGGCACATTTGTAAACAGGAACCCTGCCAAGCATCCGGAGCTGGGGATCCCATGCTGGTTTGCAGCATTTCCTAGATCGTTCCAGCTGGGATAGGCTGACCCCAGTACTATTCCAGAACCTATCCTTCGTGCCTGAAAGATCTATAGGAATTGGCTGTGCAGTCAGCTTACAAAGACCAAAATGTTTACAATTTAGCCCTTTACATGGAAAGTTTTTAGACCTCCCCTTTAGATCGATGCCTAAAATTTTAATTTTTTTAGTCCTTCCCTTAGAACAAGAATATTATCTTTCATAATATTTGTTAAACCAACTCAAATATTGGATTCAGCTTCCTTGTTTTCTTCTTTAGTTCAGTGCCTAATGAATGGTAGCTGCGCGACATGACTTTTGTCCCTCCCTACGGCCATCTCGTTCGATTGGCTATAGAATGTGGATGATTTCTTTTCTCACTTTATTACTCATACATTAATCATCTCATTTGGAATTTTCTATCCTAGAGAGGGGTTACTTCTGTAGTTTTTATCCAAACGGCGCCTTTCAACCATTCCAGCATCCGGTCTCAAAATCATTTCTATTAAAGTTACAAATGATCCATTATTTTCTGTAAATATCACACTGTTACCTGTCATCAAAAGCATCACTCTATTTGGCTAAATATTGATATATAATATTACTTCAGGCTTTGACACTTGTTTTTTTGTTGTTGAATACCTTGACTCATGGCTATTTATTCAGGTTTCTTCTGTCGTTTTAATAAGTGCATTTGATATGGAAACCTGCTCACATTTAGGGTTTTCAGGTTTTAAAAACTTCAGCGTTCATTTCTCAGAAGATTTTTTTTTTCTCTTCAGCCTTTTTACTTTACTGAGCTCTGCTGTCTTATTTTCTGTTTTTGTCATTATCTGACTTGTTCTCATACTTTCAAGGATCTGGAAAAATAGACTTGTATCTATTTATCAAAAAAAGTCAATGACCATAAATGTAAGAATAAAAACCAATCAGCATCGCCCTTTCAGACGTGCTACCTCTAGACCTTCACAAACATACATTTAAGAGCCATTTGAATTGTTTAATGTTACAGAATGTTCCTATGTGCCACCATAGGCACCTGTTGTGAATACCACAGAATTGCAACCGTGAATCAGAACACAAAGAGAAGCAAGAAAACGGACACCTGGCACCGTAAGAAGCAACCCTTTGCTGTGCCAAAACTATTTCTTTGATGCTAAGAGGAAGTATTTGACAAGTTAATCTGTCTTTTTTTCACCCGAGGCACTGCCAGGGCACAAATCCGTCCTACATTACACGGCAGCATCCGGTTCCCATAAAACTTGGGGCGGTCTGCCATGCCCCCCCCCCCTGCCTTTTGTTTTAAAGCCCCAGAGCAAGAGACAAAGACAGGCATTTCTCTGATTCCTGATGGTGTCAGGGGAGGGTTTTGGGTGACAAGTGACCCTGTACTAGCGCGGGGGGCCGCATCGTGAGTGACCAGGTGTTCTCTTGCACATTGTGTATGCTGCGTGGGTGCATGGTTTGTGGGTCCCGTATAGCATGGCACCCCTCTTCCTTAGGTTTAAGGGTGGTGCTGCCACTGAGGGGCCATTCTCTTTGGGATCCACCTGCCTCAGGCTTCACTGGGCGCAGAAAATCAGGAAGTCTAGGATGACATCTTGAGAGCATCCCCCAAGCCCAGGAAGGGGGAAGGAATCCCTGGGATGTGAGGGGACCTCAGAGGAACATCTGCTAGAGGCAGGGACCCCGGTTTGGGCAGTGACCTCCAGGCTGCAGCTCAACAGGTGCAGAACAAAGAGGATATTAAAGAGAGATGTGGTGACCAGAAAACAGGAGCCCTCTCTGCTAGGAGCCCCAGGACATTTATATGAGCCCTGAAGGGCAGGTGAAAGCCTCAGTAGTTACCAAACTAGAAAGCCCGGTGAACAGAGCCAGATCAGAAACGATTAGCCAGATCTCGAGTGGGAAGAAAGAAATGTGACATTTCTTACACACCATTTTGTTCCACAAAATCAGTCTACCACATATCCTTTCTCTGCCCCACAGTGCTGAAGGGAGCGGGGAGCTCACGGTCTGGAGAAGAGTGGGTGTTGGGGCCTTCCGTCCCAGACAGCCCATGGTGTTTCTGGAACTTACTGTAGCGGGGAAACGGGCTGTGTTTCTGCGTCTGGACGCTTGCAGACCGTGCTATGGAGAATCATGCTGGTCAGAGGAGCCAGAGCCTGGCAGCCCTCTCCGAGTTCAAGCACTTCATCCCCATCCCTGATCGCTGATTCTTCCCACGCTGGCTCAGCTTCTAGAGGAGGGAGGTTATCGGTATCAGCCCGAGGAGGGGAAAATGGAGCCATCAATGCGACGTCTTCTTTCCTCTGAAGGCCTTCTGGGTTGAGGAATAACGTCTTTATCATTTGCGCGGTGCCCCGAGGACACCTTTGCTTTCAGGGGCCTCCCTCTGCTCCCCTGTTTCAAGAAACGTCCTTGAGAGTAACGCTCGGGGGCTCACCTGGCCCATGAGGGGGTCACTCCCGCTGTTAGCTCAGACACTGACAGGACTGTGGGTCCAGCCCAGGGGATCTCCGGGTCGAGCTCCTGTCCTGAGCCTCGTCGTCTTGCCTTCAGATGGTCTCCCGGCACAGCATCCTTCACTGGAAGGCAAAGCACTGAAGCAGACAGCAGAGGGCGCCAGCGGCCTGCCGTTGGCGCTCAGAGGGGCCTGGCGGTCGCGGTTCTGAGGGCGTGCGGGCTCATCCCCCAAGGCACTGGGGCGCACAGAACCTACACGGTCGCTTACGTGAATGCCTCCCAAGGGCCCACTGTGGCTTCCGTCCAAAATCAGGACCCGCAGGTAAACCCGGCCTTCCACGGCAGCCCTGCTCCTAGTAAGCAGCCACAAGGACAGCTCGGTTCTGTTAAACCCCTTTTTGCCCAGAGACTTGCAGGGGGGATGCACCTTCATTTCCAGCTCCTTTGCAGGAGACAATCTTTCGCCTCTCCTGGATCTGACCTGTCTGCCCCTTCCCTCTGTCCCTCTTCACACGATTAGTCTGTGGACACCTGGGAAGGCAGTAGAGGGACTCCTGGATTCTGGGGGCCTTGAATGAACGAATCATCTACAAGAAGCACCTTTTGGCCATGAAACTAATCCACTCGGCCAGCTCTGCGGTGCCTGGTTTTTGAGGCGGCGTTCTTAAAGTGAGACCCCTGCCCTTGGTGCTGTAGGGGTCTCCTTTCCAAAGAGGGGCTGAGCCCGTCACAGCACACCTGGGGCTTAACCCCTGTTGAGCAAGATGTGAAGAGAAAAAGGAGCAGAGGCAACGCCTGTCCATTCCCCACGTCCATGGGCTCGGCCAGGCCAGGGCTGCTTCCTTCCTTCCCTCAGCTAAGGCCTCGAGCGCTCCCCGGGGCCGCGGGCTGCGCGCAGGTTCCCGGGGCAGGTGCCGGAGGGTTATTTCCCTCAGCCCCGACTGACTGCTTTTAACAGCCCTCCTACCCTCACGCTCCGGGAGGGTGTCTTCCTCGTCCTACTCCCTGCCCACCACTGAGCTCCCTGGCTGCTTCCCAAGGTCCTCCTTCTGTCCCCTGCACCCTGATCCCCCCACAGCACCACCGAGGCCTCAGCCACCCAACTGCCAGCTTTGTCCAGAGACACCACAGAGAACACTGATGGGGGCACCCACCGACCACGCTTCCTCACCGAAGGAGGCACAGTCAGCCTCCATCTGCGCGACACAACAAGCCCAGAGCCTGACGGGCCAGGAGAAGGCAGTGGGGACCAGGAGTGAGCCTAGAAGGGTGAGTAGGGGTTTGGATTAAGTGGAGGGTTCATAAAGGGCTCCCCAGTGCTTCCCGAAGAATCTTGTTTAAAAGCGAGGGGTCCCAGTCTGGAGGCTGGTGGGTGGTGGCCACCGGCCATGTCCTCGGCCATTCAGCACCATCCTCAAGGACAGCCATTGCATGAGGCGTGTGACTCACACTTACTGTGATCCGCTTGGAGGGACAGCTGCTGTCCTCCGTGACAGGGCCAGCATTGTTAAATGTATTCAACAGACTGAAATAGTCAGATTGAACAGGATGAAATTTAACTGAGATAAGCGTGAAGTTTTGAAGGCAGAAGGGAGAATTTCAAATACCGCATGTGAGAACGTCTCAGGTGTTGGAGTTGCTTTGGAGGGCACGGCCGGGAAAACATGCCCGGGACTCAGAGGCGGCGTCGTGAGGGATATTGAATCCAGAATTGGAGGGGTGGTTACCAGCGCTGGGAGGCTGTGTCCGTTCCTGCCCATCACCTTTAGACGGGACCCCAGGCACGCGGTGACCAGGATGGGGAGGGGACTGAGGCCAAAGCCAGGGAGTGGCCAAGGACGCTTGGTCCAGGACAAAAGACGGGGATATGGAAAGGCCTTGGGAAAGGGGGGGCACACTTTGGGGTTTCAGGGGACAGAACCAGGCCCAGAAGTCTAGAGGAAGCATTGGCCAGGCATTAGGATCTCACAGACCCGTGTCCAAACCCAGCTGAGTGACTCAGTGAGCTCCCTAGCCCTCTGGGTCTTGGCTTTCTCGGCTGTAATGCAAGGGTCCCAGTACCACTGAGCTCCAGAACCCTCCTCAGGACAGGACAACAGCCACGAAGTGACTAAGAGAGGGCCAGAAACAGGGTACATTCTTGATCGCGTGGACCTCTGGTTACTGCTACGCAGCAGTTAGAGGGAGGCAATTTTTGGTTTAAGTGTGAAAAGACTCTTCTAGGCCTTGGAGCTCGCCCGGCACAGAAGGCAGCTTCGGCAGGTATGGGCACCCAGGTGGTGATCATACAGGAGGCGGCACGCTTTCTTGGGCCTCGAGAGACTGATTCCAAGTGTTTCCTCTCACCTCGGGAGAATTTCGTGATCAGGCTCTTCCTGCCTTTGCAATAAGAGCTGTGCTCGGTGGGCCTTGGGTGGCTCAGTGGGTTAAAGCCTCTGCCTTCGGCTCAGGTCATGATCCCAGGGTCCTGGGATCGAGCCCCACATCAGGCTCTCTGCCTGGCGGGGAGCCTGCTTCCCCCTCTCCCTCTCTGCCTGCCTCTCTGCCTACGTGTGATCTCTGTCTGTCAAATAAATAAATAAAATATTTTTTAAAAAAAGAAAAAAAAGCTGTGCTCGGCTTCTCTCTGACTACCCCACGCAGACTCCCTTCCACCCGTCGAAGGGGAGGTGAGGAGAGGTTTCCCCGCTAGACCTGGGGAAGCTGTCCCTAACCAGGGGCGGTGGTCCCCATCCCGGCCATGAAGCCGGGCGCGGAGGCTGTGAAGGCAGAGACCGGCTGGAGGCAGCTGGACATGAAGAGGCCTGTGGGTGTCGGGGGAGGGGGTGTCCCTGCCCCATCTGACAGCATCGTTCTTAAAGGGTCGCGGTGATACCTGGAGATGCTCCCTGCACCCCAGGCGGGGGCTTTCTTTGATTTCTGTCCTCCCCTCCCGCTGCCTCCACTGCTCTGTGTGGCCATTGGTCTGGCAAGCTAAGGCTGTGGGCCAGCTGGCTGGACACGCGGCTGAGCACAAGGTTCACAGAAGGAAGATGTTCAGGGGGTTAAGCGGACAGATCTCCCATATTAAGCTCCCCCAGCCTCGAGGCTCAGAAGGCAGGGCTGCCGCGCTGCCTCCCATACCTCTGGACGGCAGGCAGGGGGTGTCATGGCCCCACGAAATGCAGCTCTGGGCACCTCGTTTCCCTGGCAGCGGAAGCTCTGTCCCTGGGGCTCCCCAAGCAGCTGGGAAATGTTCCTAGAGCTTCGGCCACCGGACCTGCTGCCGGCTAGGGCTCCCCTTACCACTACCTTCCGACTGCCCTGCTTACCCTATCCTTCTGGAGGCAGGAAGGCTGCCCCAGATAGCAAACCCCATATTCTCTGGAAGGCGGGGAAAGCCCAGAAAGATTGCTCTTTCCCAGCCCTGAAGGTGTGGGGGCCCTTTCAGGACCCGCAATCACTGTCAACCTTCACCAGGGTTTTAGGGCAGAGTTCTTGGTCTTCGTGGGAAGGGGCCGGGGTGAAAACTGATACCCTCTCCCTCTGCCAGCCTGTTCTGATGGCAAACCAGGGCCCTCAGACCCAGCTGTTGATAAAGTGCACTTTCCTGGTAACTGAGGATGCCGATCGTGAGTTTATTGGTCTTTCAGATAACCTCGGTTGCGAAATGCCTTTTCAGATCTTTGCTCATTTTGTCTGTATGGTGGTCTGTCTTACTGATTTTTAGGAGTTCTGTATTCTGGATTGGATTGTCGGGTATACGTTTTACGTATGTTCTCCTCTCCTTCTTTGAGGACTAGAAGTCCTTACTTTCAGCGGGGTTCGATCCTTTCCTTGAGGATCCTATGAAAGAAACCTCTGCCTCTGTCGCAAAGATGTTCTTCACAGTGTGGTCCAGAATCTTTAGATCCACACTTAACTATGCGAGCCAGTGGGAATGGATTTTTAGGTGAGGTTGCAGGTGGGGGCTCAACACTGACTTTCATCTGTGCGTGTTCCCTCAGCACCACTGAGATTGGATGGTTTTGATTTTTTGTTGTTGTTCTTCCCTTCGTTTTTTAAAATAAAAAACGTTTTTATTTTAGACTAGTTTCTGATTGGCAGAAACATTACAAAGACAGTGCAGAGAGTTCCCGTGTACCCTCCCACCCATGGTCTGGGGTACACGCGTCATAGCTAATGCGTCATTATGAAGTCCGGGCTTTATTCAGATCAGGATCATTGGTTTCTGACAAAGCGCTGCTGGCAGATGCTGTGAGACCACGTCCTTGTGACTAAACCTTCCATGACAAGTGTGCTGTGGTAGGAGCCCACGTCTCTGGTCTCCGCTGACACTGGAGAACTCAGCAGGGCTCGCGGGGTGTGGACACAGGTCCTGGGAGACCCTGGGGAGGGACGTGTGGAAATTCTGCCATCGAAGAGCCTCCAGCATTATAGACCCCCTGAACTCTCAGGCCCGGCCTTAGAAATCCTGAGTTTTAGTATGTGATGAGTAGCCTTCTCCTGAAGTCCTATAGACTTTAGTTTTGTTAATCTTGAACCAAAGTTTAAAATATACAGATGATGACTTGTTTTCTGTTTTTATATTTAGTCAACACGCTGTACATCACATTCCCAGGACTCCCACATGGACATTTGTACCTTTTGACCCTCTTCCCTCAGTTTCCCACATCCTCTTACCCCCAACTGTGGCCATCACCAGTCTGTTGTCTGTAAGTTTGGAGTTTGGGGGTATGTGGGGGGGGGTGGTTAGCTTTTGAGTTTTTTTAGGTTCCACATATAATGGATATTATGCAGTGTTTGTCTTTAACATTTTACTCAGCATAATGTCTTCAGTGTCCATCCATGTTATCACGAATGGCAAAATTTCCTCCTTTGTTATGGCTGCATAATATTCCTCCATGCTTCTGTGTGTGTGTGTGCGCACACACACGTGTATACACCTTATTTTCCTGACCCTTTTGTTCATTGATGGACACTTGAGTTGCCTCCATGTCCTATCTGTTGTAAGTCTTGCTACAGCGAATGTGGAGGTATAGTTACATTTTGAATTACTGTTTTCATTGCTCTCAGATAAAAACCCAGATGTAGAATTTCTGTATCATATGGTAGTTCTAGTCTTACTTTTTGAGGACCTCTATCCTATTTTCGTGGCATCAACTTCTATTCCCACCAACAGTGTCCCAAATGTTCCCTTTTCTCTGCATCTTCACCAACACTATTACTTCCTGCCTTTTCCGTAATAGCCGTTCTAACAGGTGCAAGACAGTATCTCACTCTGCGTTTGATTTGCATTTCCCTGGTGATGGGTGATGCTGAGCATCTTTTTTTGTATCTGTTGGCCATCTGGATGTTGTCTTTGAAAAAATGTCTATTCAGACCCTCTGCCCATTTTTTAATCAGATTGGGGATTTGTTGTTGTTTTTGTTTTTGTTTTTTGCTATTGAGTTGTATGAGTTCTATATATTTTTGGGATATTAGCCCTTTATCAGATATGGTTTCCAAATATTTTCTCCAATTTGGTGAGTTGTCCAGAAGCTTTTTAGTTTGATGTAGTCCCATTTGTTTACTTTTGCTCCTGTTACCTTTGCTTTTGGTGTCAAATCTGAAAAATCATTGCCACAACCAATGTGAAGGGGCTTAATGCCTATGTTTTCTTCCAGGAGTTTATCAAGTTTTTACATTTTGGTCTTTAATCCATTTTGAGTTAATTTCTATGTACGGTGCACAAGAGGGAGTCCTGTTTCATTTTTACATATGGCTCTCCAGTTTTCCCAGCATCAGTTATTGAAGATACTGTTCCTCTCCCATTGTATATTCTTGGCTCCTTTATCATCAATTAACTGACCATATATGTATGGATTTCTGGGCTTTCTATTCTGTTCCATTTCTTTATGGGTCTGTCTTTATGCCAATACTATACTGTTTTGATTAATATAGCTTTGCAATATAGTTTGAAAGAGGGAGTGTAATGCCTCCAGCTTTGTTCTTTCTCAAGATTCCTTTAACTAGGGGTGCCTGGGTAGCTCGGTCATTAAGCATCTGCCTTCAGCTCAGGTCATGATCCCAGGGTCCTGGGATCAAGCCCCACATCAGGCTCCCCACTCAGCGGGAAGCCTGCTTCTCCTTCTCCCACTCCCCCTCTTGTGTTCCCTTTTTTGCTGTGTCTCTCTCTGTCAAATAAATCTTAAAAAAAAAAAAAAGGCTAAACAAAAAATTGCTTTGGCTATTTAGTTTTTTGTGGTTCTATACAAATGTTAGGATTGTTCTATTTCTCTGAAAAGTCCCATTGGAATTTTGATAGATTGTTTGAGTCTGTAGATTGCTTTAGGTGTTATGGATATTTTAACAATATTCAGCAACCATATTTGATAAAATTTTATCAATAATTATTTTATAATTTTAACAATTGTCTTCCATTCCTTGAGGATGGTATACTTTTCTATTTATTTGTGTCTTAAATCTTTTTCATTAATATCTTACAGTTTTCAGTGTACAAGTTTTTCACTTCCTTGGTTAAATTTATTCCTATGTATTTTATTCCTTTTGGTACAATTGTGAGTGGGATTGTTAATTTTCTTTTCTGATAGTTCATAATTAGTGTAGAGAAATGTAATAGATTTCTGTATATTGATTTTGTATCTTGCAACTTTACTGAATTCATTTATTAGTCTTAACAGTTTTTTGGTATAATATTTAGAGTTTTCTATAAATGGTATCCGGCTATTTGCAAAGTTACAGTTTTACTTTTCCTTTCTTATTTGGATGACTTTTATTTCTTTTTCTTGCCTAATTGCTCTGGTCTTCTAATACTTTTTTAGATAGAAGGGGTGAGAGCGGGCATCCTTATTGTTTCTAATTTTAGAAGAAAATTTTAGAAGAAATGTTTTTAAGGTTTTCACTATTGAGTATAATGTTAGCTATTCACTTGTCATATAAGGCCCTTATTAAGTTGAGGTATATTCCCTTTTTATATTCACTTTGTTGAGAGTTTTTATCATAAATTGATGTTAAATATTTGCAAATGCTTTTTTCTGTATTTATTGAGATGATATATTTTTTTTTATCCTTCCTTTGTTAATCTTGTGTATGATCTTGATTGGTTTTTGGAGGTTGAACCATCCTTGTATCACTGAAATTCTACTTGATCATAAGTCATAGAATTGGTGTTAAGTGAAGTCTTCTAGTTCTGGAATTTCCTTTTAATTCAGTCTTAGTAGGTGATATGATTAGGAATTTTCCATTTCTTCTAGATTGTTCCATTTGCTGGCATATAATTGTTTATATGTAGTCTTTTATGATCATTTGTATTTCTGTGGTATCAGTTATAACATCTCCTCTTTCATTTCTGATTTTTATTTGAGGCCTTCTCTTTTTCTTGGTTAATCAACCCAATTGGTTTTGACAATTTTATTTATCTTTTTGAAGAACTAGCTCTTAGTTTCATTGATATTTTTTGTTGTCTTTTTAGTCTTTATTTCTGCTCTGATCTTTATTTATTTTCTTCTACTATCTTTGGGCTTTGTTTCTTTTCCAGTTTCTTCTGGTGTAAACTTAAGCTGTTTATTTGAGATCTGTTTCTTGATGTGTAGGCTTTTATAACTATAAATTTCCCCTTTTAGAACTACTTTTGGTGTATCAAATAAATTTGGATGTATTTCCATTTTTGTCTAAAGTATTTTTACTTCTTCAGTGACTCTTTGGTTTTCATTTAATCTCATATTTCTAACTTTTCCAGTTTTCTTCTTGTAACTAATTTCTAGTTCTTACCACTGTGGTCACAAAGTATACGTAATATGATTTCAATCCTCTTAAACTTATTAAGACTTGTTTTGTCGCCAAACTGTGGAAAGAACCAAGATGCCCTTCAACGGATGAATGGATAAGGAAAATGTGGTCCATATACACTATGGAGTATTATGCCTCCATCAGAAAGGATGAATACCCAACTTTTGTAGCAACATGGACGGGACTCGAAGAGATTATGTTGAGTGAAATAAGTCAAGCAGAGAGAGTCAATTATCATATGGTTTCACTTATTTGTGGAGCATAACAAATAGCATGGAGGACAAGGGGAGTTAGAGAGGAGGAGGGAGTTGAGGAAAATTGGAAGGGGAGGTGAACCATGAGAGTCTATGGACTCTGAAAAACAATCTGAGGGTTTTGAAGGGGTGGGGGGGTGGGAGGTTGGGGGAACCAGGTGGTGGGTATTAGAGAGGGCATGGATTGCACGGAGCACTGGGTGTGGTGCAAAAACAATGAATACTTTTATGCTGAAAATAAATTTAGAAAAAAAAAGACTTGTTTTGGCCTACCATATGATTTATCTTGGAGAATGTTCCATGTGCACTTGAAAAGCATGAGTATTATGCTTTTGGATGGAATGTTCCATTTATTTCATCCATTAAATTAACCAGATCTAACATGTTTAAGGCTGATATTTCTGTCTGGATGATCCATCCTTTGATTTAAGTGGGATATTAAATTTCCCTGCTATTATTATATTTCTCTCAATATACTGATTATATTCTCCTTTAGGTATATTTATATTTGCTTTAGATATTTAGCTGCTCTTATGTTAGGTGCATAAATTTTTACACCTGTTATGTCCTTATAGGCTTGATCCCTTTATCATTATGTAATGGCCGTCTTTGTCACTTATTACAGTCTCTGTCTTAAAGTCTATTTTGTCTGATATAAGTACAGCTACCCTGGCTTTCCTTTGGTTTCGATTTACAGAGAATGTCTTTTCCCATCTCTTCGCTTTCAGTCTTCATGTGTCCTTATATCTGAAATGAATTGTAGGCAGTGTAGAGATGGATTATATTCTTTCTTTTAATCCATTCAGCCACTATATCTTTGGATTGGAAAATGTAGTACATTTACATTTACTGTGATGTGTAATAGGTATGTCCTTATTGCCATTTTGTTCATTGTTTTCTGGCTGTTTAGTACTTTCTGTTCCTTCTTCTCTTGCTCTCTTCCTCTGTGAACTACTTTACTTTAGTGGTGGTCTTAGAGTCGTTTCTCTTTTTTATTCTCTGTATAGGTTCTATTGACTTGTCTTTATTTCTTCTGCTTCATTAAGTCTGATGTTGAACCCATCTAGTGTATTTTTCAATACAGTACTTGTATTCCTCGGCTCTGTGACTTCCATTTGGTGCTTTAAATATTTCCTCTTCATTGAAATTTTCACTTTAATTCATTCTTCTCCCAAGCTTCGTGAGCATTTTTATGACTAATATTTTGAAATATTTATCAGGTGAATTAAAATCTTCATTTCATTAGGGCCTTATTCTGAGGTTTTGTTTTGCTCTTCCCGTTTGAAATATTTTCCTCTATTTCTTTATTTTTCTTTATTCTTTGTTGGTTGTGTGTGTGTGTGTGTGTGTGTGTGTGTGTGTGTGTTGGATTTTATGTATTAAATAAAACAGCCACCTCTCCCAATCTTAAAGGAATGGCCTCATGTTGGTGATGAAATTATTGTTCAACCCTGACTTAGCTCTTAATTTTCTCCCAAACCTTTGTGATTGTCCAAGCAGCCAATTTTATTTTTAGTGGCTCCCAGTAGCTGAGGGTGTGCCAACACTTCTCAGTGTCTCAAAGGGGAGGATCTAAGTCAGCATCTAAATTGAGGCTGATTAGAAGCCAGACCCTTAGGCTGCAGGTTTTTAAATATGCAAATATACCTCTCTCAGGGGAAGACTGGGAATTGGCAGTTCTCTCCGATCCCTCTGTCCTGAGCTCAGGGACGATAGTCAGTAAAGAACCATTTCTTTCTTGGCTACCATCACATTGAAATGAACACAAGTCCTGCCTGCCACCACACTCAGGTGACCAACGGATGTCTCCAGGGTGACATCCACAAAAACTGGGGCACTGGTCTAAAAACTGGGACACCAGACATGTGTACAGGCTCCCCTCTGGGAAACCTGTGCTTTGGAGTGTGTGGAGGGAGAGTGGGAGGATATGCCCAGAGAAGATTACAGTTGGCTTTTAGAAGTGTGTTTAATTAGAAGCCTGGCCCTTAGGGCAGAGCTATGGAGATAGGCTAATAGGCCTCTTTCACAGAAAGACTGGGAGTCTCTGTTTCCTAAATGCTGTGCTCTAGAGATGGTAGCCTGTTAAACACTCTTTCTCCATATGTTACAGTTCTGTGAAGCCCATGAGCACAAACCCTACTGGCAAGCAGATCCAAGCAATTTAGAGGTGTCCCTCAGGGGGCAGCCACAAAAACCACGGTAGGTGAAAGTATAAGCTCCTTTCTGGGAGATACTGGCAAACTGGAAGAGCAGAAGGAGAAGGCAAAGATGGTGCTCACTGGCCTCTGCCTTTGGAGAGTGTTTCTTTCAGTAGCTCTTTAGATGTATGTTAAATTAGATACCTGCTCCTCAGGCTGATACTTTAAGATAAGCAAATAAGACTCTGCCTTTGTTCTGTGTCCTGGAGTGGAGAGTTTGCCTCTCTGAACCTTTTAAAGAACTGTTTCTCTGTGGGTCTCAGGGATGCAAGCCCATTGGCTTCAAAGCTAGATGTTTTGGGGTCTTATCTCTCATATACAGGTCTTTAAAGTTCAGATGCCACATGTGGGGTTCAAAACCTTTGCTCCTTAGCAAATTCTGGTTTGTAGGTTCTCTCCTGATTGTGGGTCACACACCAGGGGTGGGGCTTATGATGAGATTGTGTCTCAGCTTCTCTTTCCCACTTTGATGTGGTTTTCTTCCTCATTTGCCCAATGTGTAAAGTCACTCAGCTAGTTTTAGGCTCTTTTTTCAGAGGAAATTGTTCCATATATAACTGTAGATTCAGTATCTGGAGGAGGAGGTGAATTCAGTATCTTCCTACATCGCCGTCTTGAACTAGAACCTCATATTCTAGCCTTGGTGAGGCTCTAGGAGCCTGAGAGAGAATAACTGATCACATGCAGACCAGGGGAGAGGAGGCCAGCTGTGGGAGATTAAAGATGGTGCATATCCTTTGACAAGCCTCTCCTTGAGAGGGGGAGTCTGTTTCCCCTAGACTTGAAAAAACATGGGAAAGTGATATTCTGCCATTTCTGGACCTAGCTTTATTTTTTTTATTTTTATTTTTTTATATTTATTTATTTGACAGAGGGAGAGAGCACTAGTGTGCTTGAGATAACATAAGAAGGGGGAGCAGCAGAGGGAGAGGGAGAAACAGGTCTCCCCCTGAACAGGAAGCCAACATGGGGCTTGATCCAAGGACCCTGACATCATGACCTGAGCAGAAGGCAGACACTCAACCAACTGAGCCACCCAGGTGCTTCATAGACCTAGCTGTAAAGCAGAACAGCCACTTCCACCTTGGTCTCTTGGAACCTTGAATATCCTGTTAGAAGCCCAAGTAGCCTGTTAGGAAGAGCACATGGAAAGGCTCTGAGACTGTACAGGGAGGGAGGAGAAGGGGCCCTGCTGAGGGAATAAGAATGTGAGTGGAGCCATCTCGCACTCTGTAAACCAGCCCAGTTGAATACCACTAAGTCACTCCAGTTAATAGCACATGGAGTGGAAGAATCACTCAAGTGAGTGATTCCTGACCTGTGGAATTGTATATAAGCTTACCTTGGTGAGATTGCAGGTTTGGTTCCAGAACACTGCAGTAAAGCAAGTCGTGTGATTTTTTTGGTTTCCCAGGGCGGGTAAAATTATGTTTGCCAAAAAAAGTTATGTTTACATTATACAATAGTCTGTTAAGTGTGCAATAGCATTAGGTCTTATAAAATAATTCTATACCTTAAATAAAAAATACTTTGGTGTAAGGGCACCTATGTGGCTTAGTAGGTTAGGGATCTTCCCTGGGCTCAGGTCATGATCTTAGGGTTCTGAGATTGGGTCCTACATCTGGCTCCATGCTTAGCAGGAGGCCTGCTTCTCCCTTTTCTCCCTGCTTATGCTCTCTCTCTCTCTCTCTCTCTCTCTCTCTCCTATCTCTGTCTCTGTCTCTCTCAAATCTAAAAAATAAAATAAATTAAATCAAATTAAAAATAAATTAAAAAAACACTTTCTTACTGAAAAATGCTAACCATCATCTGAGCTTTCAGTGAGTTGTAGTGTTTTTGCTGGCAGAAGGTCTTGTCTCCAGGTTGATGACTGCTAACTGATCAGGGTGGTGGCTGCTTGGTGAGGTGAGTTGGAAATTTAAGACAACAAAAAGTTTGCCATCTAGGTTGATTCTTCCTTTCATGAGCAATTTCTCTGTAGCGTGTGATATTGTTTGATAACATTTTTACCCACAGTAGAACTTCTTTCAAATTTGAAGTCATTCTCTCAGACTCTGCTGTGGCTTTATCAACTAAGTTTTTGTAATATTCTAAATCATTTGTTATCATTTCAACAACTTTCATATTAGTAGTAGATCCCATCTCATGAAGCCACTTTCTTTGCTCATCCATAAGAAGCAACTGCTCATCTATTAAAGTTTCATCAAGAAATCACAACAATTCAGTCCCATATTCAGACTCTACTTCCAATTCTAATTCTGTTGCTATTTCTACCACATCTGCAGTTACTTCCTCCATTGAGGACTTGAACCCTTCAGTGTCATCCATGAGGGCTGGAATCAGTTTCTTCCAAATTTCTGTTATTGTTGATGTTTTGACTTCCTCCCGTGAATCATGATTTTTTTTTTTAAGATTCCAGTATAGTTAACATATCATGTTATATTAGTTTCAGGTATACAACATAGTCATTCAACAATTCTATACATTACGTAGGGCTCATCATGATTGTTTTATTTTTTAATCCCCTTCACCTAGTTCCCCCATCCCTCTGCCTCCCTCCCCTCTGGTAAACACCACTTTGTTCTCTATATTGAAGTGTCTTATTTTTCATCTTTTTTTCTTTGTTCATTTGTTTCTTAAATTCCACATATGAGAGAAATCATATGGTATTTGTCTTTTTCTGACTGACATTTCACATATTATACCCTCTAGATCTGCCCATGTTGCAAATGGCAATATTTCATTCCTTTTTATGGCTGAATAATATTCAGTGTGTATATATGTTACATCTTTATCCATTCATCTATGAATGAACACTTGGGTTGCTTCATTATCTTGGTTACTGTAAATAATGCTACAATAAACATGTGAGTGCATACATCTTTTTGAATTAGTGTTTTTGTTTTCTTTGGGTAAATACCCCATTTTGGAATACTGGATCATATGGTAATTCTATCTTTAATTTTTTGAGGAACCTCCATACTAGTTTACATAAGAATCATGAATGTTCTTAATGCCATCTAGAATTGTGAATCCTTCCCAGAAGTTTTTCAGTTTGCTTTGCCCAGATCCATCAGAGGAATCACTATGGTAACTATAGCCTTATGAAATGTATTTCTTTAATAATAAAAACTTGAAAGTCAAAATTACTCCTTGATTCATGGGTTGCAGAATAGATGTTGTGTTAGCAGACTTGAAAACATTAATCTCATTGTACATCTCCAGCAGAACTCTTGGGTGGTCCGATGTATTGTCAATGAAGAAGCTGTTAATGAATATTTTGGAAGGATTCTTTTCTGAGCAGTTATCTCAACAGTGGGCTTAAAATACTCAGTAAACCATGTTGTAAACAGATGTGCTGTCATCTAGGCTTTCTTAACCCATTCAGAGAGCACAGGCAGAATAGAATTAGTATCATTCTAAAGGGCTCTAGGATTTTCAGAATGGCCAGTGAGCACTGGCTTCCACTGAAAGTCACCAGCTACCTTAGCCCCTAACAAGAGAGTCAACCTGCCCTTTGAGGCTTTGAAGCCAGGTGTTGACTTCTCCTCCCTAGCTAGGAAAGTCCCGCATGGCATCTCCTTCCAATGGAAGGCTGTTTCATTCACACTGAAAGCCTCCTGCTTAGTGCCGCCACCTTCATGAATGATCTTCGCTGGACCTTCTGCAGAACCTGCTGCAGCTTCTCCGTCAGCACCTGCTGCTTCACCTGGCACTCTGATGTTACGGAGACGGCTTCTTTCCTTAAACCTCATGGCCCAGCCTCTGCGAGCTTCAGACTTCTCTCCTGCAGCTTCCCCACCTGTCTCAGCCTTCACAGCATTTGAAGAGCGTTAGGGCCTCGCTCTGGATTCAGCTTTGGCTGGTTTCTCCCCAGACCACTAAAACTCTCCATGTCCACAAGGCTGATTCACTTTCTTACCATTCATGTGTTCACTGGAATCCCACTTTTCATTTCCTTCAAGAATGTTTTCTTTGCGTTCACAGCTTGGCTCACTGTTGAGTGCAGGAGGCCTAGCTTTTGGCCTCTCGTGGCTTTCCACATGTCTTCCTCACTAAGCTTAATCATTTCTAGCTTTTGATTTAGAATGAGAGACACTTCACTCTTCTTTCACTTGAACACTTAGAGGCCATTGTAGGGTTATGAATGGCCTAATTTCAATATTTCTGTGTCTCAAGGAACAGGGAGGCCCGAGGAGAGGAGCAAAGATGGGGGAGTGGTTTCTTGGTGGGGCAGGCAGAACACACAGCATATATTAAGTTTGCTGTCTTATATGGGTACAGTTTCTGGCACTACAAAACAATGACAATAGTGACATCTATGATCACTGATCACAGATCAGCTTAACAAGTGTAATAATAAAGAAAGTTTGACGTGTTGTGATAATTACCAAAATGTGACACAGAGTACCTGAAGTGAGCAAATGCGGTGGGAAAAATGGCACCGATAGACTTGCTCAATGCACGGTTGCCACACACCTTCTGCTGGTACAAAATGCAATGTCTGTGCCGTGGAGTGGAGTGAAACACAATAAAGTGAAGTATGCCTGCTTAGTAAAGTGGTAGTTGTTTTAAGTAACTAAGTATGAAGTGGCTTCCATGGCCATTGATAACCAGAACACTGGCAAAAGGAAGAGAAGCTGACCAGGGACCCTGGCCCCCAGGAACACTGTGGCAGGCAGTTGGAATAGGTTTGGGCTGTTGCCAAGATTTACCCTGGGAGGCTGGGCTGGTTCTGTTCCTGTCTGTTGCTTTGGCAAGCAGACTGCAAGGACTTTGGGCAGTTTCTGACAGATGGGCTTAGTGGTAGAAACAAGAAGTCTTTTTTGTCTTTTGATGGCTGAAAACAGGGACAAACTTTGAAATCTCTGACTCCTACCTGCTCCCTGATAAGGATACAGAACTGGTAGCAGGCTATTACAGGAACATCAGCAAAGAGATCTAATTAGACGGAGTGTAAAATTAATGTTGTGGCAGTTTATCCTAAGGAGAGGTGAGTGTTCTATACAATATTTAAGAAGTTGGTTTTAAAACAAAGATTTTAATTGACCTCCACTAAGCAAATGCCTCTTGGTTAAGAAAAAAAAGAAATAAGAAAATCTGGATGTAGGGTGGGGTGAAGCTGAGAATTATCAGCCACTAAGTAAATGGCTTTTCAAAAGGGTCACTCTACACTTCCCTCATAGAGAATCCTGCCCAGCCAGCTGGCTTCAGCTAGCCATTCCCACATGTTGAGAAGCAGCCAAGTATCCAGGTATTTCAAGCAGACAGTATGCTCACCTGTAACACCTTGCCTGTTCCCTTGCTCAGGAGAGTTGCCCAGGGGTTTTTGAAAGCTAGGGTGGAGTTTCTCAAATAAATGGGTCCAGGAATCATCCATATCCTAAACCCTTGGTATGCTTATTAAAATGAAGATTGCCGGCTCTACCAGACCTATTCATACCGAACCTCTAAGCCTAGAGCCAAGGAACAGAAACTAATCAACTTGTCCAGGTGGTGCTGATGTCTAAGAACCAGTGACTCAAGCTTTCAAAGATTCTTTTACCTCTAGATTTGGCCTGGGATTGGACATAGATGCTTTCTTGCATTGTCATTTGCAGGGAGAACATCTATATTGTATCAGAAAGAATGTTGGAGCACTTCAGAGCCCCCTCTCTGTTCAGGGCCCCCCAAAGAGGTGGTTTCCTCGTAGTCTTCTGGCCTTTAGGTGTCCTTCTAGTCTTCTGCTGTGGCCCCCCCTACCCATCCCATTTACCATCTAGTGTCCATGATAGTGTCTAGGTCCCTGCAGCAAGGATCCATGCAACTGCTCAATGCAGGGGACCATGGGTTGGAGCAAAAGAATTGATAAAGTACAGATTAAATAAGTATTGGCTCTGGAATCTGGAGGTGTGGGTCTGAGTCCCAGCTCTACCTCTACCATTTACCAGCTATTTTACTGCGAACACATTATTTGACCTCTCTAGTCCTTAGTTTCTCCTTTTGTAAAGTGGGGACAACAATAGCCCCACCTCACAGGGCGGCTGTGAGGACTCAAGGGGCTAATGCACATAGAGCATTTGTGTCCTTAAGGCGTATCATAGATGATTATATTATTGTGGGGCTGGGGCTGGAGTCCATGACCCAGGAGGAAAAGTTGAGACAATGGGGGTTTTTGTCCAGGGAATAAATAAATAACACTGGGAAGACTTTGTATTTTCCAACGTATCGATGGTTATTACTTGGGGAGAGAAATTTATATTTGTGTAATTCAAAGTGGTAGGGTTGGGAGTAGTCACAAAAACTAAAGGGAAATTGACTTTCCCTAAATGAAAGGAATGACTTAAAAGAGACATTGAAAGACCAGTGTGCTGCCCCAGTCAGTAGTGAGCTCCCCCTCACCGGAGATGCTTACGCTCAGGTGGCTGGATGACGAAGAGGAAATTCAGTCCTGTCTGGGCTGGGGGGTAGAACTGCCCATCTCTAAAGGTCCCCTTCCTTCCTGAGTCTGTGACTCATGACTCCAAGTTTATTTACGATGAGCAAGAGTCCACTAGAAAAGATGAAAGGATAATGGAATCTTTGCAAAGTGGTTCCTAGTTTGACTCTTAATTCTTGGCTTCAAGCCCAGGAAACCACCCAGTCTCTATTTATTTATCATCAATCTCAGAGACAAAAACCTGTTTCCTGCAACAAACATCCACTGGTTTCATTTTTGCCTCTAGAACCACAGACATCAAAACTGGTTTCTGCTTTATACCACAGTGTGTCAAATACTTAAAGATGGTGGTCAGTAACTCCATACCCCCAGGTCTTTACTTTTTGGAGGTAGAATTGCTGGTTCTCAGGGCCTATGAAAGAAGCATTGGCTTTGACTCCAGCTGGAATCATTAGTATAAAGCTAGACTGAATTAAGATGCTTGTTTTAATAGGCATAGTCTCATTGATTTGATATGAATCTACACTGAGCCAAGTTTCTCTTTGTACCAACTAAGACAAAAGTTTGTTACGCACATTCATTGCTTTAAGATGGCAGAACATGTAAGTAGTTTAAAAGAGTTACTGTGTTCATGGACTCTTAGCTCTTTAGAAGAATTACTAGGTCAGTTACAAACCCATCCTACCTCTTCATTAGGAAATGTGACAGAAGGACCACCTCCAGGCAACTTTGTTGGTCACTTCTGGTTTGCTATTTGAACTTGAATAAAACTCCTTCCTTGGTGTATTTTCTAAGAGCGTTCACTTCCAGGAATACCAGTGGGTGAGGGTAGGGGGTGTGAGGAGTGTGTGGGAGTGTGATGTGTGTGTGTGTGTGTGTGTGTGTGTGTGAGGGGCACTGGGGCTGGGAAGGTAATGGCTCTCTTGGGTTCGCCAATGGGATCCTGGGGAAGCAACTTGAATGCTGGTTAAATCAGGCCAGTTATGTAAATGTGTGCGGTGAGCTGGGGGTGTGGAAGGCAATGCGGATGGAGGCATCTGTTACCCCAGAGAGCCCATACCCTCCCAGGGCATTGAAACTCTTGCAAAGGAGGCTGGATTTTATTGGTAGATACCATTTTATGATGCTTCCATGCTGGATTACAGAAATGCATAGAAGTGTGGCTGGATGGACTCATTAGCCCTATGGACGTGTGCTAACAAATATGTAAGCAAAACAACGTGTAGGGAGATTGGCCCATTTAAAGGAACACAGAGCACTTTGGTTAAGGAAAAAGAATGACAGATGCACCCCCAGAATGGGGTGAAATCCCTCCAGAAAGCATCTGTCTAACGATACAGAGGAAGGTACACAAAACTCGGGTTATTTTGTCTGGGAGATCATTCAGGTTGAAGATGGGTCATGAGGGGTCCAAATGGAAGGATAAAAACGGGCTGCATATATTTAAAGGTGGGCGGTGCCTGGAGGATGAGCCATGTAGGCTGCGCGAGGGCATGTGCTCAGGCAGGGCAAGTGATGGAAGGAGCTGTGCAGTCGACGGCAAGCATGACTGAAGGGGTGTAACGAGAGGCAGAGAAGAGAAGAGGAGGGGAAAGCTCTCGGGTCTCATAGGTGATGACTCGGGCAAAGGCAAGTCAGAGGGAGATGCTAGATGCTAGGTTTACGTGGATGGAGGGCCAGAAGGCTAGTCTGAAGGTGCATGGAGGGAACACAAGGCTGGCAGACCTGGGGAAAGGCAGGAGATCTGTGGAAAGGAGAGCAAGGAGGGGCCAGAGCAGGGGCCAATCAAACAAGGTTCTAATGATCGTCTCGGGAGAGACTGCTAGTGTCTCCAAGTCTCTGAGCTGCAACTTATCCAAAGGATATGAAGATGAGCAGCAACCCTTCCTTCCTTTCTGGACAGAAGTGGAGAAAAGGAGCTGGTCTACAGCATGAGGATTTAGGCAAAGGTTCCTTAACAGCTTCGGCAGGTATGAAGGCAGTCCAAACTTTGCTTGTCTGGGAACTTTGAGGTTTGACAGGCACTCGGAGATTGGGGTGAGCAGGCTGGACTGAATCTGGATGTTGGTGAGTGGAATTCAGCACTCCCAGCCTTGATGCAAGTCTCCCAGTTTTTGTGTTCCTGAGTAGCCACTCACTGTAGGCCCGGCCAAGGGCCTTGCTTTCCTCGGCAGCACTGCCATCTAAACTGTCTGCCACCACCCCCAAGGTGGCCCAAGGTGACCTAGGCCATTTCTCGCTGACCTGGTAACTAGTCTCATCCTATTAATGGTCATGAGGACACTACAGAACCATCCAGGTAACAAAGGAATTTAAAATAATCGAGTGGCATGGCATCAGGGAAATACAAATCAAAACCACAATGAGATATCACCTCACACCAGTCAGAATGGCTAAAATTTACAAGTCAGGAAATGACAGATGCTGGCGAGGATGCGGAGAAAGGGGAACCCTCTTACACTGTTGGTGGGAATGCAAGCCAGTGCAACCACTCTGGAAAACAGCATGGAGGTTCCTCAAAATGCTGAAAATAGAACTGCCCTATGACCCAGCAATTGCACTACTGGGTATTTACCCTAAAGATACAAACGTAGTGATCCGAAGGGGCACGTGCACCCGAATGTTTATAGCATTCATGTCCACAATAGCCAAACTATGGAAAGAACCTAGATGTCCATCAACAGATGAATGGATCAAGAAGATGTGGTATATATACACAATGGAATACTATGCAGCCATCAAAAGAAATGAAATCTTGCCATTTGCGACGACGTGGATGGAACTAGAGGGTATCATGCTTAGCGAAATAAGTCAAGCGGAGAAAGACAACTATCATATGATCTCCCTGATATGAGGAAGTGGCGATGCAACATGGGGGGGTTAAGGGGGTAGGAGAAGAATAAATGAAACAAGATGGGATTGGGAGTGAGACAAACCATAAGTGACTCTTAATCTCACAAAACAAACTGAGGGTTGCTGGGGGGAGGCGGGTAGGGAGAGGGTGGTGGGGTTATGGACATCGGGGAGGGTATGTGCTTTGGTGAGAGCTGTGAAGTGTGTAAACCTGGCAATTCACAGACCTGTACCCCTGGGGATAAAAATATATGTTTATAAAAAATAAAAAATTAAAAAAAAATAAAACAAAAAATAGTCGAGTGGCAGAAAGATTCATGTAAAGGGGGCTCTAAATTATTACCTCTTTAGTAAAAAAGGAAAAAAAAAAGCCTTTTACCTAATCTCTCTTTAGCTATACTTTAAGCCTGTTTCTCCTACAAGGTGCTCTGTGGTTGGCTGACCCATGAAAATGATACTCAGGCATGTGGACACACTATGTGCCTCTCCCTGTAGCATCTGTTTCTTTTAACTGTCCATGGGTTTGGATGTCCACATGCTGAGGCTACTCTTTGAAAGCCCTGCTCCTAAGCCATCACCTGGGAGCTTCTAGAAGATATAAACGCTAAGTCCCCACCCCAGCCCTGCTAAATCATAGATCCTGGGGATGTAGCCCTATGACCTATTCTGGTGAAGGCTCAAGTCTGAGAGTCAGTGTTGTAAAAAGCATAGCAGGGGATGGAAAGCTCCTGACTGACAGGAAGGTGGACGGAGGAGCTCATTCTGACCCTTCCATCCCATTCTGCTATTAACACGCCAGGACACCCTCCCAGAAAAACAACAGAAAAGCCTTAACCTGTTGGAGATGGAAGACAAGGAAGACGTGTTATTGTATCTTCGGTTTGCCCATCACTGTCTTTACACGTCTGATCCCATTTAATCCTTCAAACTCTATGAAACTGTGACGATTTTACCATGAAAAAGCCATGCTCAGAGATTTAGGTAATGTATCCTAGGACAGAGTTGCTGTGCAGTCGATGGGATTTGAGTCTCTGAACACCTTAAAAGTTTTTCAGATGGACCCAATGCTTATTCCTTATGAATAGGCCATCAGGGGCCTAATTTCTACCGAGAAGAGCCATTATTGTGGAATCATTCTTTAAAAAATAACAGCGTTTTTGTTGAACCATGCCCTGGGCTGCACTGGCCCCAGGTTTGTGGCCCAGCTGCACCATCTTGCACTTTCCTCTCCGGTTTGGTTGAGAGAGGGAAGCAGCAGCAGGTTGCTGAAATGGTTCAGGTTATTGTTCTGTATTTAACTAGAGACAAGTGGGTTAAGCTCACTGGTCTATTTCCTTTGCCCCTGGATTATCAATTTTATCCCCATCTGAGGAGTTGGTAACCCAATCCGACCCCATCTCTTTATCACAGGCAGCAGAGATGAAGCACAACCAAATGGCCCTTCCATCAATGTAGGCTAATGGCCCCTTCTCCGGGACTCCCAACCCCCCTCCAAGCCCTTCGACAACAATGGAAAAGCCCTTCAAACCAGGTAAGAATCATGGTGTAGACAGACCACGATTTTAGCTTGCTCATCAGATTTATCTCATGGCATCCAGTCTTGCCCTGTCTTGAAATTCTAGAATTTGTAGGGTTATTGAACCAAATAGAAGGAAGGAACTCTGTCAGTTCTCAATTAGCTGCACCAGTGGAGAGGAACATTGATGTGGTAGATTTTAAAAATTTGGTTCCATTTGGCTTTGGAATGCATTATGATTTTTTCAGTAGATTAACTTTTCTAATTATATTTTACACAGCCTGATATTAACAGGCATTTGTATTCTCTGAGCACAGAACATCTAACTCAGATTTGGGTGATGCAGTAGAGGCAGTCCAAAAATGTGCTGGTCTCAGGGAATGACAGTGTTGTTATGGAAAATCCACACATGGATAATGAAGAGGGAACTAATTAGAAAGTGCTCTGCAAATATTAAATTTTAAGTAGAGAAGCCAAATTAGGAATTCTCGAAGGACATATGAACGGAGTAAAAAAAGGTTATTAACATTCTGAGAGGCACAGAAACTTTGAAGAATCATTTAGTGTTAATGGAGCCCTGTGAGAATAGTTGGTTGCAAGGAGGGTCAATGAGCTACTGGGTGGTCTTTCAAATCTAAAAACCTCAAGCAATAATACCAAAGCATTTTAAAAGAGCGTTTAAAATGAATTTTATTGTTTGAATTTTACAAGTAGTCTTTAAAGGCTTCAAACAAGATTCTGTTGCAAAACTCTAATAAATAGCTTGCCCCAAGTCCCCAAACAAATGAAAGACAAAATAAAAACTGAACTCAGAAGGATAAGCAAGACTTCAGAATGCTTGGAGGTCAGCGATCTTTCTCATTTACAAAGAGATATCAGGCAATGTAACAATCTCCTTCATACAAGTCAAAGAGAGAAAGAGACAGACAGTTGAGATCTTTACAGAGCACTCCGAAATCTTCCTATTTCCAGGATGGAAATGTCACCCCCCCCCCCCAAAAAAAAAGAATAATAATTCTCTGGAAAAATCACAATCATGAATGAAACTGTAAAAATCTGGAGGAGGGGGCAAGGGGAGGAGAGAGAAAATCCATCCTGTGTCTTTCAGGGATGGAGGAAGGAGTTGAGATCACTTGGGGCAGGAAGCTTCCGAGCAGATGACATCGCAGAATGTTCCCTACATCAGAGTTGCCACTGAATGGACACAGGTGGCAGCTTCATGACATTTTTATGAAGGCAAGAAACAAGGCCCCCAGGGCTCCCTGGGTCCCTCAACACTGGTGGGCCTGGTGTGTCCGTCTGCAGGCCTGCGGGCCTTGGGACGATGGCCAGAGGCCCAGGGCAGCTGCATCACTAGACAGGAAAAATAGCACATCAGTCATTTCTGCAGCAGAATCCTCTGGCTGGCCACAAAAGGATTCAGAAAACGCCGTGCTGGAATTGCACACTGGGACATGCAGGTTTCCAGAGCCCATTCTATGATCACAGTCGTTGCTCCTAACAAGCGAGAATTAAAACAATTTAACATTCACTTTTCCCTAGACTGGTCAAGTCTTGCTTTGGAGAGAATTGATTAATATGGTAATTTTTGAGTAAGCTAAAAATACAGTTTTGCCACATTTTCATCTTTACACATCTCAAACAAAAGATATACTTTTGACCAAAATGCATACAAGTGAGATTTTAGTCTGGAGGAATTCTGAAAGCCAGTAATGTTTGGAGCCAGGAAGCTGTAGAGGCAGATTCCAGTCGAACCAGACAGAAAGGGTTCTAGCTCTGAGCAGCGCACACGGGGGACCATCTCTAGGGGAGAGTAACTGAGGGGTGGAGTGACGTCACAATGCAGGACAGGAAAGGGGCTTCGCCCGAGGCACTGGCTCTGTCTCCCGCACGGACTTTCGGGTAACCCTGAGCCCGCTGTCCTCCAGAAGGTAGGGACAAAGGGCACTAGCTCATGCACAGGTCATTCAAGGGAGGGAGGCATCTTCTCCAAGCACCTCCCTCCCCAGGCATTTTAGGACAAAGGTAAGGAAATCCCCCTCCCCCAAGAAACCATGTGCAAAAACTTTATTTTCCTAGGAGCAATGACATGGGTCAGGATAACGAGGGAAAGCTTGGGTTACCTGAAATCAGTAAGAGCTCATGGAAATAGAGGCAGATGGGCCCCAGGCGGCCTAGGCCCACTTGCTTTTTAAAATACGTAACAGATAAAGATATTGTGCAAAAAAATAAAGACATTCACATTTTAGCAGTTAAACTTTTATTTTACTTTTTAAAATTTTTATTTACTTTTTTGTTTTTCTTTTCTACAAAAGGCAGATAATGATTGTTGATCTGCAATTGTTGTGTTGTGCGCTCCCCGCAAGGGGCCAGAGTAGGAAGCTAGGGCGGGCGGGCTGAGCAGGCTCTTGGCGGCGTGGCCGAAGCAGCGCCAAACCTCACCACAGAGCCCCCTCCTCCCGGGCCCCCTCCCCCAGCCCGGGCCGGCCCCCCGCAGCCTGCCCTAGCTCATGTCTATGGTGTTGAAGACCCATTCCGTGAACTTCTTCAGCTTGTCCGAGGCGTTCTGGGACTCCTCCTGCAGCCTCAGGTTGTCCTCCCGGAGGTGCTGGACTTCCGCCTGCAGGTGGGCTTTGTCTTCCTTTTCCTGGGAGGCAGGGCAGAGGAGGAGAGGGCTGGGACCCAGCGGCTGGAGGGGTGGCCGGGGACCCGCGTGTCCCCTTCACCCACTTCTGTTCTTCATCCTAACACTGTATCCCCGGCCTGGCCCTGGGGATCCCGATACTCAAAGCCAGGGATCGGGTCCCCTGGGGGCTCACTACGGTTTATTTTGGAACGTGAAGACATTACCGTGTACCTTAATGTCTTCTGCGAGGGCAGTCTAAAATTCTGGACTGTTGTTTGGTTTTAGGCTCTTAATACAGTCAAACTACATTCCATGTTCTTGGTGTGAGAGCCCGACTGACAGTGAAGATGGGTGGGTCTGGGCTACCGACCCATTAGACGGGGGGTGAGGAGGCCGAGAGAGGGCTCCGCGGGGCTGGCCGGGGTCAACAACTTTTCTGCACACGTGACAACGAAGGCCTGCTTGCACGGGGTGTGCTGGTGGGAACCGAGCACCAAGAAGCTCGTGGACCGTGTGTCCCGAGAAAACAGACAATACCCACGTGTTCTTCCACTAATAGGGATTTGTTCAAGGGCAGTTGGCACTGACCGGGCTCTGCTTTGAGAGTATGTGTTTACCTTCTTCAGATCTTCCCGGAGCATCTTCAGCATACCTTCCAGCTGGTCCACTTTAGAAGCCAGAGTGGGGGAGGAATCTTTACTGCTGGGGATGAGAAACAAAAGACAGTGTTGGCCGGGTTTGCTGGGCAGTTGTTAATGAGGCTGCTGTCTCTGTAAAACGGTTTTTTAATGTCAAATTTCTCAGTACAGTGACCCAATGTGCATTTTCACTTTAAAAAAAGAAAATGGTCATTTTTAACAAAAGGTAATGCAAGGGTGAATGGCAGCCCATCAGTAGCTTCCACTGTCACGACAAAAGAATACAGGACAGTAAGTGAAAATGGTCTGTTTGGCAACAGGAGCGGTACTTTCTGGAAGGTACAAATGTCTGTGTTTCCACCGCACAGCTGTGCAGTGTTTCCTATTCTCTTTAGTGGCTGAAGGAAAGAGAGAGCCACTCCTCTGGGGGCAGAAGGACTGAGGTCAGCCCTACCTTGGGGCGACCAGGAGAAGGTAGGTCTCTGTCCCCAGAAAACAGTCTGTGGTTACTCATCCACGTGCAGCTAACTTATCATGCTCCTGTCTTGAAAGCTTGTCTAAGTATCCTTTAAAATATTTTAAAAAATAAGAATGTTTCAAAAGCTCATCCGTCCAACCTTAATGTCTCCTTTGTAGATCATAATAGCAAACTAGGCCCGCCAGTTTCTTTCTCCCAATTAACAGAAGTGCTGGTAATGCCACGCTTATGGAATACCAAAAAACCCCCAGGGAGCTAGTGGATGACAAGGCCACCCAACTGGCTGGGCAGACAGCCCTCGTCAGCCCTTCTTCTTCCAGCTCCTGTGACCTGAAGTCAGGTCTGAGTGAGCTCGAGCCGGATCCACCACCTCAGAGTCCACAACCCACAAGCTAAAGCCTTCCGCTAGGAGAATGTGCAGCTGCCTCTCCCCAGAGGCCAAAAGAAAAGACACAGATAGACCGAGGTTTTCGAGTCCTGGACTCAAAGGCAATATGTACTGGAGCTGTGTTGCTGTCTTCTGCTGGTTCTAGATCTACAAGCCCCAAAGGCCAAATTCACAGTGGCACGAGTGTCTCAAGGCTGTAAATAAATGAAACGATAAGAAGCTCCAAACCCCTAAGAGGGGGCGCCCCAGGAAAACGCGTAGCAGCCTGTCTTGACTTCTGAAGGTTTTCAGAGTGAATTACGTGCCTGCAGAGGCTCTGATTTTTAGAAACACAACTCCATCTGTTCACTGAACACACGTGCCTGGCACCACCACCCTCTTCGGGTTCTGCGAAGACTGAAGAACTCACTGCTCGATAATCCTTCCGCAGGAAGACAGACTTGTTCACTCAGACTTCTCCTGCTCGGAGGGACCATCCTAAGGTACATTCTGGGTTCACTGTGCCCTTGATGCTCTATTTTGTTTTTTCTTTTTAAAGTTCTCAACAGCCAAAGTAACTGCCATTCTCGGTCCCAAGATGCCTCAGTGATCAGAGCGAACGCAGCACCTGTCCCTTACACCCCAGACAAGCCACCCCGACTCTTCCGCTTTCCCTGTGCAGAGCATTTCCTTATACACTCGATCAGCGAAGTCTTTAGCAACAGTCCACGGCTATTTGAACAACCTGTGCTAACCTCACTTTCCCTGTTGTCGCCTGTCTCCTGGATACCTGGATTCTTAACCATCCTCAAAAGGTTTTAAAAGGAGCGATTTCAAGCCGCTGACCTCCTCCTGCATCAGGGAGCACCCACAGCGTGTACCACGGCGGCCTGTCAGATGCTTTCCCACAGAGTCCGAGCACGCAACTCCCCAGCAGCCTCACCACTTGAAATCAGATAGTGGGATCCACCTCGGTACAGTTCAGCAAAAGTCAAAATCCCTGCTCTTAACTACTCAGGAAACCATCTGGGTCTCAGTTTGCACTTGCCTTTCGAGTCCTCTCGAATCTTCCCTCTCCTGGTGACCCGGATCTAACGTCGATCTGACGCGGCACGGGGGGAGCTGCTAAGATGGGGGCACCAACTGACCAAGTACGACCAACTGGGGGGAGGCACTCCAAAACCAGGCTCAAGGATGCCAGGTACATACTTTTCCTCACCTGAGGTGATCAGTCCTGAGGGCATACGTGTATTAAGGCCTCGTGAATTATAAATATTCATGATTAAGACTAAGTCATCAAGAACAGTTTCATTATGTGTACAGCTTTAGTTACAGAGCGTTCTAAGATGTGAAGAGTCTGGCCTTGTGGTGGTGAGCTCCGGTCAGCGAATGCCTGTGGCCTCCACCTCTTCCCCCACCTGCTGTCACGACAGCTGGGGACACACGGTGCAGAGTGCCGACCTCGCTACAGGGTGACTAACCTGCTGTAGGACTTCATCTGGGCCAGAGCCTGCTCCTCGAGCTGGTCACTGTTGGATGCAGCACTCAAGGGCCGGTGGCCTTCGTCAGTAGCAGCAAAGAAGGAAGCTCTTTGGACTGGAGGGAGAGGAGGAGAGGAGGAGACGATCAGTATTTCGGAGCCACGTTCCAGGCTGGGTCTGTCAAAGGTCAACAACTAGCCTACACTGACGGTCACATCTAATCCCCATATGGGGATACATCAGGAGCTTCTCTGCTGACCCTGGAGGAGAAAACCACTGTTTCAGCTATAGGACAGGAGCGGTAGAAGATCCCTTCTGAAAACCCGGGCTGTGAATCCATTTGTAGTCTTCTTTTTCTTACTCATCAAGTAGCATTCTATGACATGTTTCCCTGGAAACAGGCATTGTGCCAGATTTCCAGACCAGGGCTTTTTCCACTCAGTGATGATATAAAACGCACTTCTAGAAGTAGGTTTTCCACTAGCCAAGATTCCTGGCTACCTTGGTGGGTTTTAGCCAAAGTCCAACCATACGTGTTTTAAAATATACCCAACCTAAAACTTGAGCCAAGAAAACACCATAAAATTTTCAAAACCTCTCATTAAAAACACAAAACTATTACCATCTCCTAGAAGGGAGAGTAACCAATAAATTGAAATTTACAGTCATGTCAGTACTGGGGAACTGCCAGCGGCCAGCACGGGGCTGCCTGTGGCCTAATTCACTGTCACCTCAGCAAGTTCTGAAAATTACAGCTTGATGCACTAGCTACTTTCAATTCTTCAAACATAAGCCACCCCCCCCCCCACAAACAACAAAACAAAAAACCCCTAACCCTAAACCACTCATCTGTTGTCTTTGTTTTCTAAAGAACATTTTAGCACTGAAGAATCTGGAATGATGACCACAGAGTGGAGTCAGTCAGTTCAAAAAGGGCATCTGCCAACCTCACGTCCACATACACGGACAGCTTGACACTCTGCGTTCCTTCTGTGCTGGCACACCAGCGCCCGTGGGAGGGCTTGCGTCCGAGAAGCGTGCAGACAGCAGGTTGGCACAGGGCAGTGTGGACTGAGAACATGCTGCCAGAGTCAGGAGAGGTGAATGGGAAACGCAAAGGGAATACCCAACATCTGTCAAGGCTGGGGCAGGGCCAAGTGGGACAAGCATCCCTAACAGATCCAATGGTGCAATTCGCAATGACGAACTCGCCACTTGGTCAAAGACTCTCTCTGGACAGGTGTTCTTTTCAGCCAAGTGACAGCTGGGATTCCCCCACTCCCTGCCCTTCCCACGTGTGGGGAGGGGAGACAGCCATGCTACAAAATCCTGCGTAGAGGAAATGTCAGGCTACATCAGATTAAATCATACAGTGAGTGCCCAAGCTGGAAGCGCCCCCCCCCCCCCCGTGCGGTCTGTGTGTGCAAAACAGCAGAGTGGACAGACTAACCAGAGCCTCACACCCCCCAAAACTCGGCATGGCCTTGTAGCCCTGCGTGTCCTGCCCGGATGGTTGGCGGACTCACCCTCGTAGGCCTTGGCCGCATCCACCAGGTTGGACCAATCTAAATCGGCAGCCGCGTCGGGCAGGGGCATCAGGCCAGGGTCGGGCATGGGAGGCCTTCGGGTCTCCTGGACGTCCGTGAGGGAGCTGTCTGAGGCCGAGAACTCTCCTGTGACGGAGAAGAGAGAGGAGATCCTTCTCACGCCTGTTGGAGAACTGCTCGAGATCTTACCCAGGCAGTGTGACCTAGAACCTGTTTCTCGACCTGCAGATGGTCAGGGGCTCTTCTAAAGCAGCCGTGAACTAGGAACTAGCTTCTTCCAGTCTTACCTCATTGCCTAATCGTCTCTCACTGTCTCAGCTCTAGTAGTGTGAGGCCCAGAAAAGTTAATTTTGCCCTGAGACAGCATGTCTGCTTCCATAGGAGCTGTCTGTCTATGGGGAGTGGGGAGACACGTCCTCCTGTTTTTGTTTTTTCCCCAGAGTCAAGGATTCAGACTAGGACAACGAGGCCTGTTTCAAAAGCCAGACCGGAGAAGCTTGTTGATCCCTGTTCTGGGGCAGAATACTGGACTCGGCCCTGGGGCCTGACCACCTGCCTGTGGACTCCCTGTCCCCGGGGACTGGCCCGCTGGTTTCCACAGCTGATGTGTCTGCAGGCTGATGTGGGGAGCAAATCAGATTGCACGAGAGTGCTCGATTACCCGAACGCAGTTACTACAGGCAGGTGATTTTAGGATTGGTGTGGGCATGCTCTCCTTCCCAAGGACAGAAGCAGCAACTCTTGGGATCGGTTTTGGATCATAGCAGTCCAGTAGCCTGAGCTTCCTTAAGGTAACAATTTTAAAAACACAAACATGAAGTCATCGTGACGACGAGCCTTTGCTCAGCCTGGGGCACGGAAGAGTGGGTGCAGGGAGCCCCCCGCTGTCCAAGCGCAAGCTGCTACAGCTCAAATTCACGGAGGCAGGTAACAGTGCACACGACACACAGATGCTCTCAGCAGGGCAGAGGCTGAGGCAGAAGCAAGGGCAGAGTGTGCGACCTCTGGATAAGGGACACCGGGACTGTAACAGTAAAAATCCATGCCACCGCAAGCTCAAATCTCAGTTAAAATTGCTGAGTGACTCCAGAAACACCTGTTTACAAGGAGTTAAAAAGTTTCCCCAGTGATGATAGCCTGGTAAACCAAAGTATATTTAGTGCTTGTTTTCCCTTTCAAATGACAAAAAGAACTGCTCTGAAGTACAGCTGCTAGTTATTAATGTGCTTAAATTAGCAAAATGATGAGTAAATGGAAATCAACAAATACTGCCAGATATTAAATGCTCTGATCTATTTAAACATGCTCCCACCAAGGGGAAGTAGGTGGAACAGACAATTCTGCGTGTCACTCACAACCCTTCTCCCCTTTTATCTCTGGCACCCACATTTCCATATGTACAAAAGAAGCCACTCCTCCCCACTGCCCAGTGACAGTCGCTGAAAAGGCCAGGGCTGAGGCATCGGCCCAACAAGGGCTGCTCTGTCTAGGAGATGGGTCACCGTGCTGCCTGACTTACAGGAAAGCAAGAAGCTCACAGAGGGCAGCCTGTTCCCTGCCTTCCGCGGCTGGATAGTGTCTGCATGTGCGATTTCCAGGTTGCTCTCTTAGAACGAAAACCTCTAGAAGACCGGGTCTGCTCTGACGGGACACATGCAGACATGCCTTCACAAAGGGTTTATTGCTGCAGGAGCAATGGAACTCAGGGGGGAGTGGCCCCAATGTAGAGACCCAAGGGGGAGAAAAGGTTAGGGCCTATTTGGTCACTACCAGGAAGTTTTTTCTAGAGTCTAGATGGTAAAAAGCAGTCATTTCATGTGTCAACTTTGGAGGGTGATCTTGTGAAGAAAAGAGAAGCCAGATTCCAGCTGTCATCAGATGAGGGAGAGGGAGCAGGGGGAAGCTGGCATGCTCCCCAAGGGATGCCTACCATCGGGGTGAAGGGGAGCAGTGAGCAGGACAGAAGTGTAGAGGGACACGCACAAGTGTGGGTTGAGAGCTTGTGGGATGTGGGGAGAGAGCAAATGAGGCAAGCAGGAGATTCAAAGAAAATATTGCTCCAGAGAAGCAGCAGAAAGGAAAAGTAACATGGGTCTGAATGGACGCAGAACACCCGGAAGGAGAAAGGCCAGATGGGAGACCGGGTACAGCATATCTAATGAACAAGCAGGACCCCAGGTTTCATAGCCAGAGTCTGCTGAGCTAGGTCACAGTAGGGGAGGGTGGGTGCAGAACTTTGGAATGGAGGTGGACCGAGGAGGAAGAAAAAGAACAAATGTAAACCACAGTCTCAGAATATGGACTTTCATAAAAGAAAGCAGTCACAGAGAAGGCATTTATAAACTAAAGGCAAGAACATGGAGGTACCTGGCATCAATACGTCTTTCCCTAGACAAATACTTGGCTGTTCACTGAATGAATGAGTCAACCAACAACTGGCTGACACCACAGGCAATACCCTCAGAGTCTAGTGAAGACAGAGCAATGGCAAGTCTGGGCTCTTATGGTGGCTGGAGGGGTCCAATGGATACAAGTCTCCAAAAAATAATGTAATTTTACCCAAATGTGCCCAATCACAATAGCAGATGGGATGTTTGGTAAGAATATAATCTCCAAACTACACCTTTGTATTAAATTTCAGCAGGCTTTGGGTAAGGTCTGGAAATCATGCTTGTTTTTAGCAAGCATGCTCGGAGAGGATTGGTACGTGCACCTGGTGTCCTAGTACTTATTAGGGCTGCCACCCAAGGGATGCCCCTTGATTGCCTGGCTCTGGGAGCCATGGGGGGACCTGCAATCCTGGGTCCCATGGAACTTTAACAATTGAAGGGACAGTTCTTGACAGCCTACCACTTATAGGGCACTGCACAGAACGCAGACCGAAACAAGCTCCTGTCTTTCTGCTTATTCCATAGCTTTGGCCTAGGGCAGGCATCAGGTCTGGCACATGGCAGTGCTCGTGGGGCACAGAGGCCAGCCAGTGCCTGCTATCCTTGTGCCTGCCCTCTGCCTTCCTCAGGCTCACTGTTCTCTCTCAGAAAGGAACTTATACACTCACTTAGTACCCCAATTTTTAGGAATGCCACCTAGGAGACACTCTGAAATCACCAGACTCTGATGGCCAGTGGGGCTTATAGTTATCGTCCAATAAGACTGTATATTTTCATACTTTAAGAGCTGCTGCCAGAGGGTCTGGCTTTTTTTTTTTTTTTAAAAGATTTTTATTTATTTATTGGACAGACAGAGATCACAAGTAGGCAGAGAGGCAGGCAGAGAGAGAGAGGAGGAAGCAGGCTCCCCACTGAGCAGGGAGCCCGACGTGGGACTCGATCCCAGGACCCTGGGATCATGACCCAAGCCGAAGGCAGAGGCTTTAACCCACTGAGCCACCCAGGTGCCCAGGATCTGGTTTTAATCACCTACAAATCTAGGTGCTGACTGAGATCTTCCCCTTTAGGACACTGGTCTTGGCAGACCCCCAACTACTAGGGTCTATTAAAAATGAAACAGGCTGTTTGGACCATCACAAAGGTTTGAGAGACCAGAAAGAGCTAGGTCTGAGTTGAAGGATTAGGTTCATCTCCCAAACGAGGCTACTCCTTCAAGACTGGGAGAGGCGGCTGTCTTATCTAACACAGAGACTGACACAAGGAGCCCAGCAACACGAGGAGACAGAGAAGTAGGTAATGAACAAAACAAGATAAAACCATGGAAAAAAAAATCCTTAATTTAAGGAAGATAAGTAATCTGCCTGAAGAGTTCAAGGTAGTGGACATAAAGATGCTCACTGAACTTGGGAGAAGAGTGAACATAGTGAGAGCTTCGACAAAAAGAGAACATAAGGAAATATCAAGTAGAAGTCACAGAGCCAAAGAATACAATAACTGAACTAAAAAAATATACTAGAGGGGTTCAACAGCAGATTAGATGAAGCAGAAGAAAGGATCAGTGAATTCAAAGATAAGGCAATGAAGCTCATCCAATCAGAGCAGCAAAAAGAAAAAAAGAATGAAAAGGAGTGAAACAGCTCAAGAGACCTATAAGACAATATTAAGCAGACCAACATTTGCATTAGAGGGGTCCCAGAAGAGGAGAGAGAAAACTTCCCTAACCTATGGATCCAAGAAGACCAGAGTTCCAGACAAGATGAATATAAAAAGACTCACACCAAGACCCATTATAATTAAAGTCTCCAAAGTTAGACAAGAACATCTTAAACACAGCAAGAGAAAAACAAGTTGGTAGGTACAAATGAACCCCCACAAGACTTTTCAACAGGAACTTTCCAAGCCAGAAGGGAGTGGCTGAAAGAAAAAGAAACTGCCAACCAAGAATCCTCTACCCAAGAAGGTGGTCCTTCAGAATTGAAAGTGAGATAAAGTTTTCCAGACAAACAAAGTTGAAGGAGGGGGTGCCTGGGTGGCTTGGTTAGCTAAGCATCCAACTCTTGATTTCAGCTCAGATCTCCCCACTCAGGACTCCCCACTCAGCCGGGAGTCTGCTTGTCACCTCTCTCTGCCTCTCCCCCTGTTTGTACTCTCTCTTACTCTAAAATAAATAAATCTTTAAGAAAAAAAAAAAAAATCTAAGAGTCCAACACAACTAGAATGGCTTTACTGGAAATGTCAAAGGGATGTCTTTAAGCTGAAAAGAAGGTGTGCTAATTAGTAAAAAGGAAATATAAAATATAAATCTTACTGGAAAAGGTAAGCATATAGTGCAGGCAGTAGTAAATTAATTACAAGGCTAGCAAGAAAGAAGACAAATATAATAAAAATAATTATTTTACAGTTGGCTTCTGAGCAACACAGATTTGAAGTGCATGGGTCCACTTCTGTGTGGATTTTTTTCTACAAATATTTCAGAAAAATTTTTGAAGATCTGCAACAATTTCAAAAATTTGCAGACAAACTACACAGCTTAGAAATATATCTATAAAGAGAATATCTTGAATGCCAAATACATATATAAATCTATTATAAAAAGTTAAAACTTTCCAAAACACAGACATACTGTACAGGGCACCACTCACAGTTGAGAGAAATGTGTACAACGATGCAGTATTACATCATAATTGCACAAAATTCACTATGGCACATACTGTGGACTATTATAATAATTCTGGAGCCACCTCCTGTTGCTACTGCAGTGAGGCCTGGTGTTCAAAGTAGCTACTTAAAATGCATGTGAGGCTGATCATCTCTGCATGAGCAGTTCCTCTCTCCAGTGAACTGGGTATCACAGCAAAAACTGGTCTCCGTTCTCACGTACTTTTCATATAAAAAGTGCAACACCATAAACCCTGCATAATGCCAGGGGACCCATCCAAAGTGCTACTAGCGATGCTGGAAGTGTTCCCAAAAAGCAGAAAAGACATGAAATAACACAAAAACGTTGAACTGCTTGACGTGTATCCCAGATTGAGGTCTGCAGCTGTGGTTGCCTGCCATTTCAAGGTAAATGAATCTAGCATAAGGACCATTGTGAAAAAAAGAAGAGGAAATTCATGAAACTGTCACCAGAGCAGTGCCACAAGACACAAAAATGTGGTACTTTTTGTCAAATACCCTTTTATCTCCTATTGAAAATGCAGCTTTCAGGGGGGTGTAGGATGGCTAATAAGAAAGGCATTCCTGCAGACTCTAATATGATTCAAGAAAAAGCAAAGTCATTATATGACGACTCAAAGCAAACGGAAGGTGAAAGATCGAAAGCTACAGAATTTAATGCCAACAAAGAATGGTTTGATAATTTTAGAAAGAGGTTTGGTTTTAAAAATGTCAAGATAACAGGAGAAGCAGCTTCTGCCAACCAAGAGGCAGCAGATGAGTTCCCAGACACCATTAAGAAAATCACTGAGGAGAAAGGATATCTGCCTGAACAGGTTTTTAATGCAGACAAAAGTGCCCTATTCTAGAATTAAATGTCACAAAAGGCATTTATTATTTAATCCATATGAAGAGACGTGAGCAGCAGGATTTAAGGCAGAAAGGGACAGACTACTGTTCTGTGCAAATGCAGTTTAGTTTAGGATCAGAGCTGCCCTCTTCTATAAACCTACCAACCCCGAGTCTTGAAACAATACCAGCTGTCAGACTTTTTGGTTGTACAAGAAGGCCTGGAAAGTGAAGACCCTTTTTCTGGATTGGTTCCATTGCTGCTTTGTCCCTGAAGTCAGGAAGTACCTTGCCAGCAAGAGATTGCCTTCTAATGTACTTTAGATATTGGACAATGCCCTCGCCACCTAGAACCCCATGAGTTGGTGTTGAAGTAGTCTACTTGCCCCCAAACATGACATCTCCAATTCAGCCCCCAGATCAAGGAAGGGGTCATCAGAACCTTTAAGGATGATTACACACAATATTCTTCTTCTTCTTCTTCTTAAAAAGATTTGTCAGAGAGTGGTGCACAAGCAGGGGGAGGAGCAGGCAGAAGCAGACTCCCCACTGGGCAAGGAGCCTGATCCAGGATTTGATCCCAGGAATCTGGGATCATGACCTGAGCTGAAGGCAAATGCTTACGTGACAGAGTCACCGAGGCCTCCCTACACACAGCAGTCTGTGAAAAGGACTGTCAACACCACTATGGAAGGGAATTGTGATAGAACATCATGAAATTCTGGAAGGTCTGTACCATCAAAGATGCCACTAAGATTATAGAAAAAGCTGTGAAAACCATCAAGCCTGAAATAATGGATTCCTGCTGGAGAAAACTGTCCAGATGTTGTATATAACTTCATAGGATTTACAATAGAACCAATCAAGAAAATCATGAAAGAGGCTGTGGATTTGGCAAAAAGACTAGGGAGGTGAAGGGTTTTAAGATGCAGATCCTGGAGAAGTCCAAGAGGTAACAGACAACACACCAGAGGAATTAACAGAAGGCCACTGGATGGAGATGAGTGCTTCCAAACTAGTGCCAGATGAGGAAGAACAAGACAGAGAAGAAGTGCCAGAAAACAAATTGACACTGGACAATCTGGCAGAAGAGTTCTGATTCTCTAAGACTGCTTTTGACTCCTTTTATGACATGAACCGTTATAGGATGTGGGTTCTGAACTAATGCTCACAGTGGAAGGATCGGTACTGTATAGAAACATATTTAGAGAGATGAAAAAGCAAAACAGAAATTACAATGTATTTCCAAAGAATTACACTGAGTGTGTTGCCTCTCCGACCTCTCCTTCCAACTCGGCCACCCCTGAGACAGCATGGCCAACCCCTCATCCTCCCTCTCCTCAGCCTACTCAACGTGAAGACAGGGGTGAAGACCATTATGATGATCCACTTCCACTTAATGAATAATAACTAATCATCAGGCCATACAGTTAATAAACTGATCTGTTGTATATGTAAACATTTTGTGTAAAAATCTAACCATATAGCAGTAACTGTACAAGATGCTTTTCTGCCAATATCACCATCACCCAAATACTCATCATGTAGAACACTGAGTGTAAGTCTTGTATGGAAGTGGATGACCTGTCCTTACATAGGCACGTGTGCCTGATGTTTAATACATAATTAATAATGCCTTAGTTTTTCTACTGTTTTAAAATTTTGCTTTCAAGGAATTACATTACTGTAAATTATGTCTCTTGCTCTTGTATCAGCCTATCATCATAGGAAAAAATGTAACAATGTTTCTAGAACTGTACTACGAATATGACTGTAGTACTTTATGCCATAAAAATTTTAGAGGGCTTCATTCATTAGTGTACAGACAAGGCCACTGTGAAGAAGTGTATCAGTTCCGCTAGGCTATCAGAGAGCAATCATACTGCTCTTGCTTCATCATCTGTGCACAAACTGTTATACCTATAAATAAGTACGCATTCCTTTTCACTTTTGACATCTAGTGTTAGCAATACATATAACATCTACCGTGTTTTGAATCCTATAAGACAAAAATTGTATAGGTACTGACAGATGGTTAATCAAACAGACAAGGTAAATTTATGATATTGGTAAATGCAGTACAGTACTATAAATGTATCTTCTCTTACGATTTTTAATATTTTCTTTTCTCTAGTTTATTGTAAGATTCTAGTGTATTAGACCTATACCATACAAAATATTTGAAATGGCTGTTTATGTTAATGGTAAGCCTTCTAGTCAACATTAGGCTACAGTAGTTAATGTTTCTGGGAAGTCAACAGTTATACATGGATTTTTGAGTATATAGATGGTTGATATCCCACACTCCTTCGTTGCTCAAAGGTCAACTGTAATTAATTAAGGGATACACATGATAAAAAGATGTAAATTGTGACATCTAAAACATAAAATGTTGGGGGAGAGTAAAAATGTGGAACTTTAGAATGCATTTACACTTAAGTTATTATGAACTGAAAATAAATGGTTATAAATCTAAGTTATACATAAGCCTCATGGTAACCACAAAGCAAAAACCTATGATAGATACACAGAGGATAAACAGAAAGGAACCTAAGCCTACCACAACAGAAATTTATTAAACTATGAAGGAAGAGAGCAGGAGAGGAAAAGAATACAGAGGAACTATTAAAAAAAAAAAAACAACAAAAGTTTATGCCTATCATTGATTATTTTAAATGTAAATGTACTGTATTCTCCAATTAAAAGACACAGAGTGGCTGAATGAGTAAAGAAAACCCATGACCCACCTATATGCTGCCTGTAAGAGAGTCACTTGAGAAGTAAGGACATAAACTGAAAAAAGATATTCTATGCAAACCGGAAACCAAAGAAAGGTAATGTATTAGATGAAAAACACTTTAAAACAAACACTATAATAAAAGACAAATAAAAAGGTATTACATAATGATAAAGGGAACAATCCAATAAGAGGATATAATGTTTGTAAATATTTATGTACCCAACACTGGAGCACCTAAGTATGTGAAGCAAATATTAACAGACCTAAAGGGAGAAACAGCAATATGGTGATAGTAGGGGACTCTGATAACCCACTTTCATCAATGGAGAGATCATCTAGACAGGTCAATTAAGAAACATCCACCTTAAATGACACACTAGACCAAATGGACTTTACAGCTTATACTGAATAGTCCATCCAAAAACAAAAGAATAGACATTCTTTTCAGTCACACATAGAACATTCTCCAGGATGGATCATATGTTAGGTCACAAGTCTTACTAAATTTTTAGATGACTGAAATCAAACATTTTCCCCACAATAATGCTATGGAACTAGGGATCAATTATATGAAGAAAACAGGAAAATTCACAAATGTGTGAAGACTAAATAACTAAATACTACTAAATAACTATGACAAAAGTCTAAATAATTACTAATTGCTACTGAACAAGCAATTGGTCAAAGAAGACATGACAAGAGAAATCAAGAAATACTTTTAGAAGAATGAAAAAGAAAATACAACATACCAAAGCTTATGGGATGCAGGAAAAGCAGTTCCAAGAGGGAAGTTCATAGTGACAATGCCTACATATCAAGAAACATCTCAAATAACCTAACTTTACACCTGAAGGACCTAGGAAAAGAACAACAAATAAAGCCCAAAGTTAGTAAAAGGAAGGAAATAACAGATCAGAGTGGAAATAAATAAACAAAACACATAAAATAGAGATCAATGAAACTAAGAACTGGTTCTTGGAAAAGGTCAACAAAATTGACAAAGCTTTAGCTAGATTCACCAAGAAAGAAAAAGACTCAAAATCAGAAATCAAAGAGCAGACACTATAACTGATACCAAAGAAATAGAGAGGATCTTAAGAGACTACTATGAAGAATTTTATGCCAACAAAGTGTGCATAAGAAATGCATAAACCCCATAAACATACAACTTGCCAAGACTGAATCATGATTATGAGACTGATGTGCCACCTGCTGTGCTAAGTCACTAAGACTGAATCATGAAGGAACTGAAAATCTGAACAGACTGATTACTAGTAAGGAGATGGTCGGAAGGTCTGTTGAGTACTGATTCAAACAAAAATCCAGAAACAGAGGACTTTACTGGCGAATTCTTCTGAACATTTAAAGAAGAATTAACTCTTTTAAAACTCTTCCCCCAAAAAAGCAGTAGCAAAAGGAACACTGCCAAACTCATTTTATGAGGCTGGCATTACCCACCCAGATACGAAAACTAGACAGGGACACCATAAGAAAAAAAAAAAATGACAGGCCAATACCCTTGATGAACACAGATGCAAAAATCCTCAACAAAATATTAGCAGACTGAATTTACAATATATTAAGAGGACCTCCTTATACTATGCTCAAGTGGAATCTGTCTCAGGGATGGAAGGATGGTTCAACATCCACAAATCAATGTGATACGTACCACACTGATGAAATGAAGGATAAAAATCATATAATCATCTCTGTGGATGCAGAAAAAGCATTTGACAAAACTCAACATCCATTTATGATTTTAAAAAAATCACAAAAAGTAGGTATAGAGGGGATGTACTTTAACATAATAAAGGCCATGGCTGACATACTCCACGATGGAAGCCGAAAGCCTTCCCTCTAAGGCCAGGAACAAGACAAGGATGCACACTCTTACCACATGTACGCAACAAAATATCAGGAGTCCTAGTCGGGGCATTAGACAAGAAATAAAAGGCATCCAAATATGATGTAAAACTCACTATTTGCAATGTGGTATGATACTAGACAACCCTAAAGACTCTACCAGAAACTCTAAGAATTAACAAAGGAGTTCAGTAAAGTTGTAGGATACCAAATCAATTCACATAAGTCTGCTGCATTTCTATACACTAATAACAAAATTATCAGAGAAATTAACAATCCCACTCACAACAGTAAACAAAAGGAATAAAATACCTAGGAATAACTTTAACCAGGGAGGTAAAAGACCTGCACACTGTAAACTTACTTTAGATACTGATAAAAGAAAACTGAAGAAGCAAAGCAGTGGAGAGATACTCCATGCTCATAAAAGAATATAATTAAAATGTCCATGCTACTACCCAAAGTAATCTACAGATTCAGGGCAATCCCTACCAAAATTTTAACGACATTCTTCTCAGAAGTAGAACAAGCAATCCTAAAATTATGTAATTACAAAAGACTCTGAATAGCCAAAGCTATCTTGGAAAAAAATAAAGCTGGAGGCATTCATGTTCCTGATTTCAAACTATATTACAAAGCTATAGTAATCAAAACAGTATGGTGTCAGCATCAAAACAAACACATCAATGAAACAGAACAGAGCCCAGAAATAAACATATGCATATGTGGTCAATTAATTTATGACAAAGGAGCCAAGAATATACAATTGGGAAAGGATGGTCTTTAATAAACAGTGTGGGGAAAATGGGATAGCCACATGCAAAAGAATGAAACCAGAGCACTATCTTACACCAAACCGCAAAAGTTAACTCATTATGGATAAAAGACTTAACTGTAAGACCTAAAGCCAAACTTCCAGAAGAAATACAGCCAGTAAGCTCCCTGACATCAGTTTTGATGATGACGACTTTTTGGATTTGACACCAAAAGCAAAGGTTTGTTACCTTTGTTAGGTAAAAATAAACAAATAGACCACATGCACACTAAAAAATTTCTGCACAGCAAAGAAAACCATTAACAAAATGAAAAGGCAACCTATGGACTGGGAGAAAATATTCGCAAATCAGATCTGATAAGGGGGTAACATTCATAATGTATAAAGAATTCCTATAATTCAATAACCAAAAAACAAACCAATTAGAAAATAGAATCTGAATAGGTATCTTTCTGAAGACAAAATAGAGATAGCCAACAGGTAAGTGAATAGATGCTCAACATCATTAATGATAAGGGAAATGTAAATCCAAAACCACAATGAGATACCACTTCACGCTTTTTTAAAAAAAATTTCTTTTCAGCATAACAGAATTCATTGTTTATGCACCACGCCCAGTGCTCCGTGTAATACGTGTCCTCCCTAATACCCACCACCTGGCTCCCCCAACCTCCCACCCCCCCCGTCCCTTCAAAACCCTCAGGTTGTTTTTCAGAGTCCATAGACTCTCATGGTTCACCTCCCCTTCCAATTTCCCTCAACTCCCTTCTCCTCTCCATCTCCCTATGTCCTCCATGATATTTGTTATGCTCCACAAATAAGTGAAACCATATGATAATTGACTCTCTCTGCTTGACTTATTTCACTCAGCATAATCTCTTCCAGTCCTGACCATGTTGATACAAAAGTTGGGGATTCATCCTTTCTGATGGAGGCATAACACTCCACACCACTTCACACTTGTTAAGGGAAGATACAAGTGTTGGCAAGGCTGTGGAGAAAAGGGAGCCCTTGTGCACTGTTAATGGGAATGTAAAGTGGTGCAGCCACTGCGCAGAACAGTACGGAGGTTCTTCAAAAATAGAGCTACCATATGATCTAGAAATTCCTCTCTGGGTATTTATACGAAGAAAATGAAAACACAAGCTTGAAAAATATATGTATATAGCCCCAAGTTCACTACACCATTATTTATAATAGCCAAGATAAAGAGACAACCTAAGTGTCCACTGACGGATGAAACACACACACACACACACACACACACACACACACACACACACACGAATATTACTTGGCCTTAAATAGCCCCTGAGGGCACTATGCTGATTGAAATAAATTAGAGAAAGACAAGTCACGGGGACTACTGTGTGGAATTATTATTATTATTATGTGGAGTTTGCTAAGAATGCATCTTAGAAGTTCCCATCACAAGAAAACACTCTGCAACTATGCAAGGTGACGGATATTAACTAGACTCACCATGGTGGCCATTTCACAATATAGACAACCATCGAATCAAACAGACCCCAAACGGGCATCCCAGATGACTCTGGGGAGGCGGAGCGTGCGTACCCTGAGGTCTGGGATTACAGGCGCGCAGCTGACCGAGGTTGGCAAGCCGGGAATCTGAGCACCCAAAACCACTCACCATGCAGCGACTTCATCCCCAAGGTGTAAGAAGGCCTCCGCAGCGGGAGAGACTTGGGCAGGGAAGGGTACGTGCTGCTGAAGAGGACATCATTGGGCAGGGCTTGGTCCAGAAGTGATGCCCTGGAGGCAAAGAAGTGCTCCCTCTGGCCGCTGTAGATGCTCTCATCGGACAGCGTGCGGTGCAGGGCCCGTCTCGCCGTGGGCGTGGCAGGAAAAGGCGACTGTGGCGAGGAGAGCGCCTGGAACTGAGAGCGGCGGGCGGACAAGGAGTTACATGGTGGCCTATGTCCTCAGGACAGAGAGCAGCTCTAGTAGGAGGTGCCTCTTGATAAACAGCAGCTGCTAAGAGTCTACTGAAGCAGTCTGACAGAATGCTTTTGAGGATGGATTTCTACCCACTAAAATAGAGAAGCCATCTACATATTGATACAGTTCTATATAAATGGCAGAAGTTCTAGATAGCTGTTCTCTCTTATCCTTTGCTTTTGTCACCAGATTTGACATTTAGTTGAGGTCCTTTTGCAAAAAGCAAGCTTCTGAGAATCCATTACTTGAGAAACAAGAGACACATTAACAGTATTTTAAATATCCAGCCTCAGAGCCAGCAGAGTATCTGGTCGGTTAGCAATAAAGTTGCACTTCTTCAGTCCTTCCTAGACAAGTATTCTCCTTGGCAGGGAGAACGATGTAGAGGATGGGCAAAGATGTGAGTAGGAGGGCGGAGTCTCAGCCGGCAGAAGGCCTCTGCGGGACGTTCTGGGACAATGGGAAGGGGCAGAGAGAGGATGACACAACTGTGTCTCCGCTGAGGACGCCGGGAAGAGAGCTGACACTCAGGGTCTAACATGCTTCTGTTCATCAAACCAAGGGTTAATCAAGTCAAAGCTCCCTAGGAAGTGGTGTGCACAGCTGCCACATAAATATGAACAAATAATTAATCAAACGCATTGCCAATGAGCCCCAGGTGTAGCCGATGGTGTAAAAGTTATGCTCACTTCTAAAAATTCATGATGAGTTAAGCACAAGGTACATATAGGCTTGCCTAGAAAGCGAAGCTGCTGAGATCAGGGCTCTGTGAGTCCGTCAGTGCAGGGAACTGGGTATGGAAATGGTGCTTTTCCTTTACCCTCACCGAGAAGAGGGGGCATGGCAGAGGTGAAATGGCCCGCTGATTATGATTTTAAAAAATATAGCCAGATCCTCTCTCTCTCCCATCGGCAAGCTTCTAGGACTATCACGTACGACTCCTGCCTACCAGGCCAGGCCCCAGATCTCTCCATTCAAACACTGCTCCCAACCTGTTTTAGCACCTCTGGGGTCAGCAAAGGGATTTCCTTTTCTAGTGAGTATCCCTGCCCTGATGGTCATACAGGAAGGTGGTTTTCCACTAATTCTAGTTTCAGCCTCTTTGGGAATATTAACAAACTTCAGGGCTGTGAGCTGCCACCTTGAGGATATCCTTGGAGCGGCAATGCTTTCTTAGAAGTTCTAACATCTTGCACTGAAAGGAGGCAGGGCAGGAGATGGAAGTAGGCAATCCGCCTTGATGCTTCGCGCCCATTAAAAGGACATGATATTTGTTAGAGTGTTAGAGAGGAGAAGGGAGTTGGGGTAAATTGGAAGGGGAGGTGAATCATGAGAGACTATGGACTCTGAAAAACAATCTGAGGGGTTTGAAGTGGCGGGGGGGGGTGGGAGGTTGGGGTACCAGGTGGTGGGTATTATAGAGGGCACGGATTGCATGGAGCACTGGGTGTGGTGAAAAAATAATGAATACTGTTTTTCTGAAAATAAATAAATTGAGAAAAAAAAAAGTTGTCTTGTCCCAACATGTCGGGGTGGCCCGTCACCCCATCCCTGTTCCCCTCTAGTCTTGAAGGCACGTGCACACCGATCTGGTGTGGGTGGCGCCCATGACAGCCACCCCTCCCGTCAGAGGACTCCACTTTCTGACTTCTCCGTATTAGACTTCCATGTTTTATTTTCTTTAAAAAGGGGGGGTTCCCAAACTTTAAAACCATCCGGCACCACCAATCTATTTCAAAGCCGAGGAACACGGCCTAGAGGAGGGGCCTCTTGCTCCAGGTCAGCTCCTGTTCCCGCCCTCTTCCCAGGCCTCCTGGCTTCATGAGCTGGTCACCAGCACCCGCCGTAAGCAAGCACCAGCACTTCCCGAGACCTGGAGCTGCCCGCAGCCACCACCTCTGGCCTGTGCCTCACAGCTCTGGCTGCAAAGCGGGACCATGGGTTTGCGCTGTGTCTGTTCACCTGCCGCTGGGTGCAGCCGTTGGGGGAGGTAAGGTGATCCCTCTCTGCCTGCCAGTGAGGTTTCTTAGAAGGTCAGCAGACTGCCTGAGACAGGAGCTCTGTGGCAGGTGCTTAGGCCCTGTGGCCACCTACTGCTGAGCCACAGCTCACCACGTCCCACAGCAGATATCACACATTGCTGGCAAATCACCCTGGATTAACCCTCTCATTTGATATTGACACTCACTCACAGGTAGCACGGGCTCTCCAAGAAAGCCAGTGTGGTCCGAGTGGGTTCCAAGTCTCATAGCCCAAAGCTGGCCACTGCCAGGACCCTGACACCTGATGCAGTGGCCTGGGGCCTCAAGCCAGGCTTGGCCTGGAAGACCTCTCAAAGGCCTCACAAGGGCCTTTCTGACACAGCAGAGCCAGGGACATCCCAACGGAGAATTTCGGAAGACACACAGAGATACTTAGCTAAAGTCATCTGAAACCAAACCAAAAAGGAGGACACTGGAGAAAGACGAGCCTTACTTCCAGCCCTTCCCAGTAAGGGAGTAGCCTGCAGAGAGCCTTCTTTACAGAGGGTCTCTCGATAATGCAATCGGGACACAAAGAAGGTACACCCCTGTTTCAGGAATGTTAAAATAATTCATTTTGGAAATAAAAGCCAAGAACAGGAATGAGGGCAAAAGAGACATTTGCTTTCAATTATTTCTACTGCATGAGTAAATCAAAAGAATCAAAGCTCTAAGTTTGCCCCTTTCCAAAAATGGGAAACTGAGAATTGGAGGAAAGATTCCTTTCAGGGCAAGTTTTATTTTCCTCTAACCTCAAAGGAAAAAAATCTGAAAAAAATTTTATTTTGAAACTGGTACTTAAACATTTTAATACACCTCTTTGGGTTCTGACGGATAAAGAAGTTTCAAGTACTGTCTTTTGCGAGGTTGCTAAGGAAACAATTTGTACCCTGCGTGATGAGTCAGAGCTGTGAAGTGCTGGCTTATAAAACAGAAATTATAGAAATCAAGAATGACCAATTCTTTAAAATGATTTATGATGTTAATGTTTATGTTAATAAATCTTTATTTCGCAGCACAATGCCAGAATGGCCTTTGGAGTACACTTAATTTCTATAAATGCTGATTTTCAGTTTAGGGGGTATGTCTGGCCTATCTTGAGAAAGGTGCACGCACACACACACTCTTGTGACGAGAAGCTGGAGAGAGAATGGACAAGGCCACATAGCTCATCCTGCTGGGCATGGCCCCTGCACTCTGCTCCTGGTTTGAGGACAGCAAGTGGTTAAGGAAATACTTCAGCTTATCTTTCCAATCAACTATCAGAGTTCCTCTTAAACTATACTCTCTAGTCACTTCAAACAGACTACCAGTCACTCAGCTAAGCAGCTGGACAACAGAACATGTCCAAGTGTGCTGTGCTGCCCTTCCTGGGGGTAGATCCCCTCCTTCTGGGGCTACACAACACACCGCACACAGAAATGCCTTGTGCTCAGAGCTCTGGGCCCCACTCAACAAAGGCCAGCTCCAAGCCCTGGGAGGAGGAGATGATACACTTCTGAGGACAAGAAAGACCCTCAAGTAGGCTTCAGGACTCCTCCAAGCTAAGGCGGGCAGAACAAACTCTTCCACGTGGTTGCGCCAAGGTCTGGCCACTGACCCACAAACATAAACCCTGAGCAGGCACTCAGGACATGATGGGGAAGGAGGCTGGCTTTAGAGAATTTCTAGCCTAGAATTCTGCAAGGGAAGTGGAGAGGTTTTTGCAAAGTAAAGACAGTTTAGAAAGTTCTGAAGGTAAGTATGTAGACCTAGTTTGCTGGGCTGCAGAGGTGGCCTCTGGAGGATGAGGAGGTGAAGAGAGTGGGTGTAAATCAGGCCATCTCTCCGAGTGACTGAATGCTACGTGGTGCACAGACAGTAGACCCACCTGTCAGGGGGCAGAGGTGAGGCACACAGGACAGGACGTGAACTGGGAGCTACTTGTGGGAGGAGGGACCCTTTGGACAGAAGGCTCTAAGGCATTTACAGAAAACTTTTGTGTGATGAGGGAGCCACAGGTGCTCTGCCAACTTCTCAGAAGCAGTGCCATCTGGGTTAACGTCTGTGGAAGAGCGTGGCTTGTGCACGGGCAGTGGAGTACACTAAGGAAGATAAAGGGTGGTAGGGACAGGTAAATATAAAACCCAGACTGAAAGCTGTGGCAGTGGGGACAAAACGCTTGGAGAACGTCATAAGCTCATTTTAGGGCAGAGTGCATGAGGGCAGGAGCTGGGAGCCAACACCTCCTGGAGGGGCCACCGTGGTGAGCAGCCCCGGCCCTTCCGGCCACCCACCCTAACAGCCACACGCCCCGAGCTCTGTCCTATACCTTAAAGTTCTTCTGGGATTCAGGAGTTGGGCTTTCCAGGTCGATGAGTTTCTTGAGGTCCTCCTCGATGGTGGACTTGGAGGCTGGCTTGGGGGACGCCCGGAGGTCCCTGGTTGAGGCGCGCAGCCTGGTGTGGGCCATCTCGTTGCCATCACTCTGATGGCGCCTTGAAAGGAAGAGATGGGAGAAACCAAGCAGGGTGACGTAAGGCCATGATGGACCCTGAGGCGGTGAGTCAGGAGGTACGTATTCAAGGAGACACAAGGACAAGCTGCTCAGGTAAGTGCTTGTGAAAGAAACACAACCAACTGGAAGCACCACAAACTGCTCTTCTACAGGAACCCATTAGTCCCACTAAGCCAGAGTTAGCACGACTTACTAGTAAGACCACAGGCTACAAATCCCAAATGTTACTTCTGTACAAACTCAAACAATATGATCGAATGACTCATTTAGAACTTTTTTTTACTCCTATACTACTTTGTCAAAAAGTTCTTTATATTCAGGGCAGTCCCTCTCTAACACTCCCTTCTGCTGGGCCCTGAGTTAAAAACCCCATGGGAAGGCTGTGATTAACATCACCAAAGGGAGAATGTCACCTTCGTGCCAGAAGGTCAATTATTCTGCAGTTTGTTCTCTAGACAGACTCCTTCCTACAACATCTAAGATTCTCAAATCAATGATTTGCCACATAACTTATTTAAGGAATGAAGGAGAGAAATAATTTAAGTTTTACTTAGGAGGGAAAAATAAAAATCTCTTGACCACCCCCAGCCGGCCGCCTCTGTGGTAGGAAATTGCCTCAACCTTTTCTGTTCTCTGTCCTGTTAAAAGCAAACCACCCAGTAAGAGAAGCGAAAGAATTCTTACTTTCTCGTGTCCATAAATCCCACAGAGTTTATGGTTCCTTCGGGTTTCTTCCACCCAATCAGGTACTTGCTGGTCGCGCCCTGGCGAGGGTAGAAGGTCCTAGGGCCAGACGAAGAGGAGGAGGAGGAGGAGGGGAAGGAAGGTGCAAGCTGCGAGGTGGCAGGATGGAGCTCTTCTTTGGGGGAACTTCTGGCACTGGTGAAGACCACTGGGCTGGCAGAGTGTCGAGAGCTCATGGTACTGAGGAGAAGCGTGACAAAGACAAAAGGACCCCAGTGTGCATGTGTGCATTCCGGGGTCCACACGGCGGCTATCAAAGTGTCATCCAGGACAGGGGTTATGGCCATGTTAAAGAACAATGACTGTATCATCAAATATTAATGGGATTGGCTGGCTAGTCTTTCTTTTTTTCTTGCTACAATTTAAATGTCTGCTGTAAAAATGAAACACAGTCACTGGGGCTTAGTCTGCACTCTAAGTTAAAAGGTAAAAACAGTTGAGGAAATCAGGGATGCTTTGAAACATGCTGGCACACCGGAGTTTGTTAGGGGCTCTAGGACAGGCAAGGAACAGGAGAAATGGCAATAAAAGGTCTGGCCATCTCAGTGGCTGTCTGCCTGCCTTCCTCAGAAATAGGGGTCATGGTGATGCTCCCCAGGTCCAAGCTAGATCAGCATACAGTTCTCCAAACACCCACATCCAAGGCCAAAGAGGGACACTGATGTCTCCTTCCCCATGGCATCCGGCAGTAAGAGGGACTCTTAAAAGGCTGATCAGTGGAGTGAAAATGGGCCACTCTCCTACACCATGTACAAAAATCAACTCAAAATGGATTAAAGACTTGACTGTAAGTCCTGAAACCACAAAACTCCTAGAGGAAATCATAGGGTAATATCCTTGACATCGATCTTGGCCATGATGTCTCTGAATTTGACACCAAAAACAAAGGTAACAAATGCAAAAATAAACATGTGGGACTATGTCAAATTAAAAAGCTGCACGGCAAAGGTAACCATCAATAAAATGAAAAGGCAACCTAGTGAAGGAGAAAATACTTGTAAATCATACATCTGATAAGGGCACAATACCCAGAATATATAAATAACTCATATAACTCCAGAGAAAAAAAATCTGGTTAAAAAAGGATGTCTATCAACAGATGAATAGATAAAGATGTGGTGTTTGTGTGTATACACACACACACACACACACACACACACACACAAACATATACACATACACAATGGAATACTATGCAGCTATCAAAAGAAATGAAATCTTGCCATTTGTGATCACGTGGATGGAATGAGAGGGTATTATGCTGAGCAGAATAAGACAATTATCATATGATCTCCCTGACATGAGGAAGTTGAGAGGCAACGTTGGGGGGTTTGGGGGGTAGGAAAGGAGTAAATGGAGGGTATGTGCTATGATGAGTGCTGTGAGTGTGTAAGCCTGACAATTCACAGACCTGTACCCCTGGGGCAAATAATACATTATATGTTAATAAAAAATAATTTTTTTTTTAAATGGGCAAAGGAATCTCAATAAACATTTTTCCAAAGAAGACATACAGATGGCTAACAGTTACATGAAAAGATGCTCAACCTCACTAATTATCTGGGAAATGCAAATCTGAACCACAATTAAATATCACTCACACCTGTTAGAATGGCTGTTATCAAAAAGATAAGAAATAACAGGTGTTGACAAGAATGTGGAGAAAAGGGACCCCTTGTGCACTGTTGGTGGGGATGTAATTTGGTGCAGCCACTACGGAAAACAGCAAAATGTTCCTCAAAAAATTAAAAATAGAACTACCATATGATCTAGAAATTCCACTTCTGAGTTTTACCTAGAGAAAGTGAAAATACTAACTTGAAAGCATCTACAATCCCATGTCTATTGCAGTATTATTTACAAGACCCAAGCTATGGAAATAACCTAAGTGTCCACTGATGGACGAATGGATAAAAAAAGAGTGGTATAAATACATAATGAAATACTATACAGCCATAAAAAGAAGGAAATTCTGCCATTTGTAACAATATAAATGGACTTTGAGGGCATTACGCTAATTGAAATAAGCTGGACAAATACTATGTCATCTACTTATGCGTGCCATCTAAAAAAACCCAAGTTCACAGACACAGAGAACAGACTGGTGGCCACAGGTGGGGGTGGAGGATGGGGGAAACTGAGGGAAGAGGGTCAAAAGGTACAAATGTCCATGTGGGAGTCCTGGGGATGTGATGTATAGCATGTTGACTAAATAGAAAACACAAAGCAGGTCATGATTTGTGGATTTTAAACTTTGGTTCAAGATTAACAAAACTAAAGTCTTCAGGACCCAAGGAAAGGCTACTCATCACATACTAAAGCTCAGGATTTCCAAGGCCGGGCCTGAGAGTTCAGGATTTCTGAACGCTGGAGGCTCTTCGATGGCAGAATTTCCACACGTCCCTCCCCAGGGTCTCCCAGGACCTGTGTCCACACCACGCGAGCCCTGCTGAGTTCTCCAGTGTCAGCGGAGACCAAAGATGTGGGCTCCTACCACAGCACACTTGTCATGGAAGATTTAGTCACGAGGACGTGGTCTCACAGCATCTGCCAGCAGCGCTTTGTCAGAAACCAATGATCCTGATCTGAATAAAGCCCGGACTTAATAATAACGCATTAGCTACGACGTGTGTACCCCAGACCATGGGTGGGAGGGTACACGGGAACTCTCTGCACTGTCTTTGTAATGTTTCTGCCAATCAAAAACTAGTCTAAAATAAAAACATTTTTTATTAAAAAAAAAAAACTAAGGGCATGAACAACAACAACAAAAAATCAAAACCACCCAATCTCAGTGGTGCCGAGGGAGCACGCACAGATGAAAGTCAGTGTTGAGCCCCCACCTGCAACCTCACCTAAAAATCCATTCCCACTGGCTCGCATAGTTAAGTGTGTATCTAAAGATTCTGGACCACACTGCGAAGAACATCTTTGCGACAGAGGCAGAGGTTTCTTTTATAGGATCATAAAGGAAAGGATTGAACCCCGCTGAAAGTAAGGACTTCTAGTCCTCAAAAGAAAGATAAGCAGAATATGTGTAAAACATATACACCCAACGGTGGGCTCCAATCCAGAATACAGAACTTCTGAAACTCAACATGACAGACATTCCAATAGGAAAAATGAGCAAAGATTTGAAAAGGAATTCCACAAACAAGGATATCTAAAAGATTAATAAGTAAACATTAATGCTTAACATTGTCAGTTATCAGGAAACTACAAACTGAAGCCAAAAGAAAAACCAGTTACACACCCAAATGAAAGGCTAAAATTAAGAAGACTTCCAACATGAAGTGCTACAACGATGTGAAGTGGCCTGAACTCTCCTACACTACGGATATGCTGTCACCGTCTTGAGATGAAGCAGCTCACGTTCTCTGCTGAAGTTGAACGTGTGTGTATCGAAGGACACAGCAGCTCCACTCCTAGGCCTGTGCCTGCCATATGCACACGCAGGTGTACCAAAGGACATGTGCAAGAATCTGTAATGTCCCCAAATTGGAAACACTCCAAATGCTCCACAGAAGGGATACATGAGTTGTTCCATGTTCTCACGAGGTAAATTTGACACAGCCACGCAGCTAAACTGATGCTACCTAAGACACATGGTGACGCTCACTGAGGTACTGTTGACTTAAAGACACCAGACATGGAGTAAAACATATGGCACGATTCCACTCACATAAAGCCCAAAATAGGCAAAATGTGTGTGTGTGATTTTAGCATTCGAGACTGTGTTTACCCGGGCGAGGAGGTGGGAATGACCGGGGAAGACAAGTGAGAGGAGGTCGTGTCTGGATGTTGGCTCTGTTCCAGCGCTTGATTTGGGTAGAGATTACACGAGATATGTTCGTTTCGTGAAAATTCACGCCAATGGACAGTATGACCTGAACCTCTTTCTCTACATGTGTCATACTTCAATGAGAACACACTCACAAAAATAAATCAGAAGTAGATGACCTGAAAGGAGAAGGCCTTATCAGTCCACGAGGCTTTGCCACAGACTAGAGGGAGCGGCACGGAACAGAGGGGATCTGCAAAGTTCGCTACACTAAATGGGCCTTATTGCCACAGAACAAACATAAACATCTTTATTTTTGTAATTAAAGAGGAGGGACCAGGCTCAAACTTCACAAAAAATACGATAAAAAGAAACGACTAGCTATATTCTGATTGCTCTAACAGTTTTCTTTTTCCCAGAGACTTGTAGCTAGAGCGGAAAGGAAAGAAAAAAAATGTCTCCCAAGACCTCAAAGGGCAGCATAAATGTAAAGGCCATGTAATCTCATTTAGTTTTCACCTCTCGATAAAAAATATCCCATTTGTTTGCCTTTAAAAGGAAGAAAAGGGAAAAAGGGATACAGAACTCTTCCATAAATGCCACGCGTTAAATCAATAAGAACAAAATAATAGTAGGACTCTGTTGTGGAAAACAGACTAAAAGTGGAAAGATGAACCAGAAGGAAAAAGGAATGAGGAAGGACATAAAGACAGAGGCAGACAAGCTCAGACTGTGTCTCCAGAGACAGAGCAACACACAGTAACTCCGGAACACCAGCAGGAGCTTCCTAGGCGCTAAGAGTGGGCGTAGCCTTTGCAGTCATTTGCCACAATATGACAGGGTTGTGGCTGTTTATTGCGTTTTTAGGGACAAGAGCTTATCTCTGGCTTGTAGACTTGCCCCCCCCCCCATGATACCTCTCTCATACGCACTTATAACACAGATGTGGGGGTGTCTCCACTCATCCATGGTTACGGTGAAGCATGGGAAGCATGCTTTCTTGATGGGAAGCAGATTCCCATAAGTCAAAAATAGTACATCAGAGTCTGACCTGTACACCTTCGTCTTGGATAATCATGGGCTGGTTTTACCTGCTTCGATTAGCACCCAGAGGTGAAAGCAAGTGTTTGTGAATTACTAGTGCCGGAGCATGTCGGGGCATGTTTTACGTTGAAGGACAGACCCCAGAGATTCTGATTGGGTGCCTTGGCAGACACACGGGAATCTGCGCTCTGACTCGTTCCCAGCCAATGCCATGGTCCTTAACTCAAAACCTGAAAACCACTGCACCAGACAAGCCTTCGAAACTCCGGTAGTTTCCATTTCTCAGCAAGTATCTTGATATGATAGCACGAAGATTCAGAACCCTGGGGCTTTGAAAGACTAAGCGTGTGGTCAAAATAGAAATAATTTGCCATTAAATGTAGAATGTAGAATGAGAATAAAATGTAAATTGCATAGTCCATTAATTTTTAAATCATTTCTCCCATGTTTTAAAAAATAGCTATGCTGGTTTCAGCCATGTCTGGCCTCTGTGAAAAGGGAAATTATAGGAAAGGCTTAGAGACATCAAAGAGAGAACAATATATACAGCATATACAGTTTTTGGAGCTCTTTGCTTCCTGTATGAATTTAATTAGTACCATTTTCCTGGGAGGCGTTCAGTAAGTTTTTGAACCAGATTATAAACTCTTTGAAGGCAGACATTCTTGGGTGAGTAACAATGCCAGAATATAGTGGACTCCCGATGAAAGAGTTGTTGGACAAAGGGTTTCTCTTCAGTACGTACGGAGCTCACTATCTACTTAACTTGCTTATCTTGTTGATAGTCTGTCTCCCCCACTTAAATGGAAGCCCCACAAGGGCTGATCTTTTTCTCCTTCACTGCTGTACTCTCCATGCCTACCAGAGTCGCCGGCCATAGTAGGCATTCAATATGTGATGAGAGAAACGGTCAAATAAATCAGCTATTCATTTTAAATGTAAGAGAGAGTTAGGTGTGAAGACAATGTGTTTTACTCAGGCTGTATTTAAAACTAGGTGTTGCTTTATTTTTATTGCAGGAAATAATTAAATCTACAGATTATGCTTCTAAGCATATTCTTAAAAGGATGATTGCTTAAGTAGGACCATAGACCCCGATTATCAGTTTTATTTGTGAACGTGATGGCTGGCACTAGCTCTCAGGTGTGAAATTACAGCGCACTTTTATTCACTAATGGTTATAATCAAGACAGCCCTACTTAACAACTGATTAGATTTGGGAACAAAAGTAATAGTAAAAACAAATGAATAATTCATCAGCAGTGCTTCCTTCTTTAATGTATACCACTCACAGCATGAAGCAAGGTGAGACTCTGGCACATTTGGCCTCTAATTCCAAGCAGGCACATGAAGATCACCTGGGAGCTTTCAAAACACACATTCTTGGGCTCCAATGCCAGATATTTTAATTTGATAAGAGCTGGGCTGGTACCTAGAGTATGGATTCTTGTGGAATCTCCCTCTAAGTGTGCACACTGATCGAGAACTGCTCCAATCACTTGACTTATTCAGACTGTTAAGACATCATCAAACATCAAGAAAGTGAAGATCACCATCAAGAAAGTGAAGCCACGGGGCACCTGGGTGGCTCAGTTGGTTAAGTGTCTGCCGTCTGCTCAGGTCATGATCCCAGGGTCCGGGATCGAGTCCCGCATCGGGCTCCTTGCTCACTGGAGAGACTGCTTCTCCCTCTGCCCCCACCCGCCCCCACCCTGCACATACTTTCTCTCCCTCTCTCTCTCAAATAAATAAAACTCTCAAAAAGGAAAAAAAAAATAAAAAGGTGAAATGGTGAAGCCCCTGGAGCAGTGTTCCTCCAGCTATGACTGTGGCCACCTGCAGGGATTGATGTAAATGAAGTTTCCTTGGCTTATGTCAGATCTTCGAGAGCCCCAGAAATCTGGAGGAGTCCCCAAAGATGTCCCTAGAGTTTTACGAACTACTGTGTCAGCCTCTCACCCCCCCCCATTCTAAAATGGGTGGGCTCCTCCTTGCTTCGCAGCCCCGCTCCTGGCCCCTGCCGGTGGTGGGGCTCCTTGAAGCTGCCCACCCCGCTGGCCCTGAGCATCTCTGAGGCGGCTTTAATTACAAAACAACTACAATGAAGCCATCAGCTCCCTTGTACAGGGGGACGGTGTGGCTGCGTTGTTTCACCATCCCGCAGATTTCATGTTAATTCAATACGCTGCAATCCGGTGGTAGCCTGGGCAAATTAGATCTCTCCACGGGAGCTGTGGAGGAAGGTAATGAGTGAGCAAGACGGAACAGAAAGAGAACAGCAATCGGTATGTTAGGACATGACAGATACAACATTCGTGACTTTTCTCACTGTATCAGAAGTGAGTTTAACTGTGAGTACGGCCAAACTGAGCCGTCCGGTCGGGGGCTCCTGGATGCCACAAGAAGGGGCCACCAGCTTTACTTCTCATACCAACTACAGTGTGTTTCCCTTTCCTCAAAATGGACCAGGTTTTATTTGTCTGGTCATTCCAGGACATGAATTTTGGAAAAGGAAGAGAGCTGCATGGACATATGTACTACCTCACACAAAAAGAACGGAGGCCACGGGGTAATTGGACACTTGGGGCAGTCTGTCCCAACTTCTTGTCTCAGCCCAGTGAAACCATGAACCCAATGCTCCACGAGCTGGTGATTTCACCTTCCCAGCCGTGGTCAAACCTCCTAGGAGAAGATGCTGGACGACCTATCTGCGAGTCACAACATGTACCGCGTCATGGAGGAGGGGCTACCTCTGCTTGTGGACCTTGCAAAGGGATAACCCAAGGAGGATGGAGCAGCCTGAGTGTCAGGAGACAAAAGCCCAAATACCAGAGCTCTGAGGGCCTGGGGAGCCGTCCTGCATGTCTGCACTGTCACTAAGGCCACCACCTCCTGTGGGACACACTGGCTATGCTTGTTCTTGCGCTGCCAAAAGCTGCCGAAGGAAACACTTGGAGTCATCTGCCCTCCAGGGATGACACGGAGGGACAGAGTTTAGACAGGCTGGGTGTACTAAGTATATTTTCAGGACGGGGAGACCAGCAATTAGTCACCAGTGTAATGGCTATGACAAAATCTGCATGAAGTCTGAATGCTGGCCAGACACCAAGGGGAGGGATCAGGTTTCCTGTGATTACTTGTACAAATAACAAATACTTAAGCCTCTGGGTGACAGATAACGTGGAGGATGTATTTAAGGAGGACTCCTGTTTCCGCTGTGTTCAACACTAGCTGATTCTGTCCAATACTGGGCTCCACAATGTAGGAGGGCTTGAGAAGCCTCAATCTAAAGGATCGGGGAAAAGAAACAGGAATGATTAAGCTGGCAAAGGAGATGTGCAAATAATTATGGTAAAGAAAACTATTCATTTAGAACATGAGATACTTATTTGATGAGCACTGAATGCTGTGAAGCCAATATTGCCCTGTAGGTTAACTAACTAGAATTCAAATTAAAAAACAAACAACACAAGATATTTAGTAAGTCCAAGGGCACACTGATATATAAAGCATAGAGAAGTGGGTGGCAAGGCATACACAGTAGAAGGGGCTTCAGGGGTCACAGTGGACCACAAGCTGAACAAGTCTGCTGAGCTAGATAGGAGGGAGCTAATAAGAGAACTACGAATATTATCATATTTTTAAGCACAGCTGAGAAGAATGTCATGTTCAGGTTTGGCATCTAAAAAGGAAAAAGAAAAAGCAGGGAGCTTGAGAAGCAAAAATGTAATTATAGAATGAGACACATAAAAGACAATTATAGGACCTGTGGGAGATCCATGTTTGTTGAAGGAAAAGGAGCAAGATAAACCTCATTAAGGCAGGTGATGGAGAGCTTAAAAAAAAATGCCAAAAGCCTTTCACCTCAAAAGAAAATTTACAGTTTGCAATACACTTGATAACCTTTTCTTATTCTCACAGACATAGAAAAACAACCATTTTGTTAAGTAGGCCAGGTGTTATTCGCTCCCAGATAAGGGACCCACATGGTGAAATGCCCTGACCAGCCAGAGGGCTGTTGAGTGGCAGAATGAGACCTGTACCACCATCTCAGGATGCAAACCTACTTTCCCTCCGTTCCCCTCTCAACTTGCCTGGGGGTGGAGAACTGTTATAAAATTTCTTTAAAAATATTTCTTAAAAAAAAAAAAAAAAGAGATTGTGTGTGTGTGTGTGTGTGTACACACACACATACATATATATACGTATGTATATTTTGTATATTTTGCACATGGTTTCTTATTGATATCTACAATTTTTTATAATCTTAGCGTTCAAAAATCTTAATGTTTAGGAAAAACTCAGCTCAGAGAAACTATTTAGTCTCTCTTAATTGTTCATTTAAGCTGCAGTGAGAAGAATTTCAGGTAGGTAGACATAGGATGAAGTTTTGAAGAAGGAGAGAACATGAGCACAGGAATTGCTCAGAGAGGACATGGCCTCTCTCTGTTTGGGATCATCTTCCCTCTCCCCGCATTTGAGGCAGCTGGGCAAGTTCTGATCCTGGTAAGATGGTTTCAATAGGACAAGGGATGGACTCAGTTCTTTCCGAATTCCTTTTGGCCTGATGATATAATGGCATTGGGAGAATTGGGGCTGTCCATATTGACTGGATGAACTAATTAGCTGCATCACAGATCAGAGAGGTAATAAACCTTATGGCAGTGAGTGCCCCATCCAGCCGTCTGATGTCTATGGCTTGAGAGATGTCTCATTTTCTCAGTGTTCTCTTGAAATTTCAACCACAGTGGTTCTGTTTCTTAGTCTTTCAGGTTAACTAGACAGCACTGTATTCTAGATAAAATAATCACCCTCTCCCATAAACTGAAAGAAATGGGGCACAACAGCTTAGCACAAATCTGTGCAAGTTTCTGCTAGGTAAAAGCAAAATACAATAATCCTGAATGCCCACTGTGTGTCAGACCAAAGAAGAAATGACCAATGAAAATGACCCAACCAACATAAGACAAGCAGAGCCAACCACATGTTGAGGATAAGTTCTGGGTTTATCATTTCAGAGGCTTCACATTCAAATTCTGAATTAGCTCATAACACTTAGAAAAATAATATTCTCATCTTAAGAAAAAAGCACAGATGAGAGGCAATTCATTGTTAGCAAAAAAAAAAAAAAAATTCCAGGCAGGAGAGATCTGAGAGAGAAATGTTAGCAGAATAAAGATAACAGAGTAACTTCTAAACAAAGAAGGCATATTTCTCTCATACACAAGATGCCAAAAAGGGCAGAGAATGAAAGGCAAACACGCCGGCTCTAACGCAGACTCAGCGGCACACGGACAGTCCAGGGAGCTCCAGGAGGCCGAGGCACATCCTGCTGTTCTATGTGAACTCAATTGAAGAAGTCCTTCTATACCTCTACTCTCAAGAAACCTACAGCTTTCCTGGCATGACTAGTGAACTCATTAAGTCAGCCAGAAAAAGCACAGTCATGAAATTGAACTGTACTGGTGACCAGGGGCAGGCATTTTTCCTGGACTGAAATCAGCCCTTTTAGTGAATGTCAGACACTGACCAACTGACATCCAGATAGTGACTGATACTTGCATGGACGCTATTAAAAAGTTCTCCCCAGCTGTATTTTGCAGATGAAACAAACCTTACGTAGAGATGACTTCACTCAACGTTCACGCTGTCCCGGGACTTTTGTATACTCTTCTCCATATACCTATTCATAAAAGCAGCACACCTCTGTGAGAATACGGGCACTTCTCTACAACAAGCTTTGAGATACAGTCGTAGTCAGGAGTGGAGGATTTATGTTAGTTTTGAACTGGATTATTGGTGGAAGGCCTGAGGAGTCATCAGGCAAAAGGTGGGATCTTTTTTTTTATTAACATATAATGTATTATTTGGCCTAGGGGTACAGGTCTGTGAATTGTCAGGCTTACACGTTTCACAGCACTCAAAAAGGTGGGAACTTTAAGGAACAAGTTGTTCCTATCTGAGGTCTGTGACGTCCCGAGCGCTCCAAACTACGCTCGTGGTGGCACACAGTACGGAGAGGTGCTCAGGATGGACAGTGGGTGGGAAACAGTCTAGTGCTGGCCATCAGGGGGAAAGGATGTCACTGCATGTGTGGGAACGCCTTGACCGCCGAGCTCCGAGGGGCTATAGGCATCAGGAGGATAGGGCAGAATGGCTGGCACATGAGGGGGGTTGTGGAAGCCTGAACCCCTGAACAGAACAGGTCAGGACGTTACAGAAGAAATGTGGATTTGTACCTATGAAGGGAGTTCTCAGCTTTATAACATGTGCTCCTGAGTCTGGTCTGATGGCAGTAATATCACTGGCTATGCGGGACGAGAGTGCCATACACTAACAGAGGGGTCTTTGGTCACCACACAAACCAGCACTGTCTACCACCCAGGCCAGAACTCTAAGAAAAAGAAGAGCCCAGCTGGTAAGAGTCTTTTACTTTTATTTATTTTTATTTTTTTTAAAGCAGGTTCCATGCTGGTTGTGGAGCCCCAACATGGGGCTTGAACCCATGATGCTGAGATCAAGACCTGAGCTGAGATCAACAGTTGGATGCTTAACCAACTGAGCCACCCCCAGGTCCCCTGGTAAGAGCGTTTTAAAACTGGAAAGGTCTTCATCTCTCTTATGGTCACCATAAACCATTTTATTTTATTTTTGGAATGGTTTAAGACCTCAAAGTGAAACAGCCATTGCAAAAAACCAAAAATCTCTCCCTAAACTTCCAAACTTCATAGAAAACACATGTATATTCTAGGGAGCAACACTTCAGAGCCATGAATAGACTGAACTGTTATCAGTGTGTGTGGCTTCTCTTAATGATATGCAAATAGAACAAGCCTATGTAATTATCAACTTACATTAATGCAGTTCTCCTGGGGGGGGGGGCACAAAAAACCTGCACAATCATCCGCAGTGAGACTGGAGGACAGAGGGGTAGGAACACAGCCCAGCCAGAAACACGCGGTGGAACTTAATCACTGTAATTTAGATTTTGTCACCACGTCCCAGGTACGAGCTCTTTTCTGCACTGTCAAGAGATCTCCACATTAATTGCTATTCCCGTCTTCTGAGGACATGCACACTCTAATTTGCAGTGATTCTGGTTTCTCCAGCACCGTGCATTTGGTGGCTAAGTCCCTCTTTCCTTCAGAGAAGGAAGTTTGCAGAAGCTCTGATTATCCAGCTCAGTCTGCCAAGATCAACAGACAGAAGGCACAAAGCATCCCTGCTTACCAGAGTCTAACAATGACTGTGACTCAACCTGTCAGCGGGTGGGAAGCCCTCCACCTTGCCTGAAAGGCCACATTCTTCTCTACAAAGTCTGACTTTCAACCAAAGAGTTATTTCCAAATGATGATTTCAATGATTTCTGCATGGTCAGTTTGAAGCAGAAAATTTAGATAATCCTTTGAGGCCTTTAGGCAGCCCCCATCAGCACATTCAGATAATGCCAGCCCAGATTATACAAACCCTACTTTTCACAGGGGGAATCTCTGTAGCCTCAGCATGTGTTAGATGGCACAGCTAACATCTTGGGCTTTGGCTTCAGAGGCCCAGCCTGTCAACCTTACTCCACAGGGATGCTATTCCAGATAAGACCTCCATAACTTGACTTTCTTCTGCCATCAAATCAGACCAGACATATACATCCCCAAATGGAATATAATTTTTCAAAGATTTTATTTGAGAAAGTGAGAGAGAAAGAGCGCATGTGTGCACATGCACACAAGTCAGGAAGAGGCAGAGGAAGAGGAAGAAGCAGACTCCACACTGAGCAGGGACCCCGATGTGGGGCTTGCTCCTAGGACCATGACCCAAGCCAAAAGCACACACTTAACTGACTTAGCCACCTAGGTGTCCCCGGAATATCATTCTTAAAAAGATAACCTCCTTTCAAAATAACTGAACACCAAAAAGACAAGAGTCGAGCTAAACCTAGAAGACACACAGAAACTATTCGGAACTGAAAAACAGTCTGAGTTAGGGCACAGGATTAGTCGAGGAGATGGTGCGGCCTCAAATTGCCATAGTTCTCTGTCACGTGACCCTAGGTCTACGTTACAGCAGGATGGCATTTGATGCTCAGCTTTCTGTTCTGCTTTCCCAACAATGTCCTTAACCTATCTGAACCAAACATTCTATTTTCTGAATTATGGAAAAGTAACTGGATGCCTGGTACTCAAGAATACAGAGATGACTTTCCCAATCACCTTCCTGCTTGGGAGTCACGTGGTTTCTAGACAGGTGATATGGTAGTAGTAAACAGAAGTAAAGCTTCTGAAATGCTTGATGGGAAGCTCAAGAACCTCATCAGTAACAGTGCAGACACAATGAGAGAACTGAGTATTTACCCGACCACGTTAAACAAATCCACATTACACAGAGGGCATCCTCTGTTATTTAGGTTATCTGGGGTTTACTGACAATTTATGTGCCTAGATTCCCATCAAAAAAGAAAAACTAAATTCAGTTTCTCTGCTACTTTTCTTCAGGGCGTAATGATAAAGGAAGCCCAGCGGGCAGCAAGGTTAGGTGCTGTCAAGCAAACTGATCAATGACTGACAACAACAAAAGGCAAAAGGAGAAACCACAACAGACATTAATAGGCCCCAAAACATCGTAGTAGAATACTTCCTCCTTGAAACGGAAGAATCCTGCCATACTTTGGATTTTAGGCTCAAATCCAAAAGAGGAAATGGAAAATGGCATTTATTTTGCCTATCAGAGATTGGAGAATGTGTACTTCTTTTATTCAGAAAGGGAGATTCGAGGTCTAATTTTAGCCACACTTTTCTACTGGACACCCCCCTGCCCCCAATCAACACATCACTGTCAGGAGGCACTTCCTGAAAAAGAATTATCATGTGAACACAGGCTGAGTGATGTTCGGTGACGGAGAAGCAGTGTGGAGGATGTGTTCGGCGTCATAAATAAAGCCACATGAGTCTAGAAGGACCCCTTTCTTTTAAAAATATGCTCAAGATTCTCTTTTAGCATCTTTAAAGACTGTTTCATTCTCTATCACTACCTGACAGCCAGAATTCTAAAATTCTTCTCTGATTCTGGTACAGAAGAAAGTCTTTTATAACATCAAACACAACTTCATGAAGACTAAATCTGCGAACTTTTCTATTTTCTATTTGCAGTGAAAGATAATGTGTGGGGACGGGAGGAATCCAGTGTCGGGTGGCAGATCCAAGGCAAATGTAAAACGGGCAGTCACTGCCTCGGAACCCCCTTCTTTGGACACTGGTGGGTGCAGGAAGGCGGGATGAGGCTGGCCGCCGGACCCAGGACGGGGCTGGGCGCGGCGGCCGAGGCAGCGGGGAACAGCATTACCTTGTATGGGAAGCGGCATCGTTGATGCTGAAAGTGCTGTTCTCCCTGGTCAGCGGGTTTGAGCCAGCCTGGCTCTTGCTGTGGATATCCAGGCTCAGGGAGGACTCTGCCTTCCGCTCCATGCCGAGGCTCTCTGTCTCTAAAGTCCGATCTGCCAGGGAGATCACTTCGCTGGAACTGTGCCACAGGGGGGCCACCTTCTCCTTGCCTGGCCCCGAGCGAGGGGACGACGTGGCGGCCCCCAGGGAGGCCGTGCTGCCATGGCTGGGGCCATAGGAGGTGGTGTCAATGCCACTGTCGGCAGAGGTGCCCTGCAGATAGTTGTAGCTGTTGAGTTCGGATTCGGTGCGGTCCCCGTCATACCACTTCTCGTCACTGTGGGCACTCGATGCGTTGCTGGAGAGAGTATTGCTGCTGGAGTGGCTTGAGTAGTGGCTATCGGACTGCAAGGGAAGCAAGACTGACTTCAGCGCTAGAACGCGAGGGAGAAGCACCTCCTGGCCCGTGCCTGGTTATGGGGTTCTCAAGGCACAAAAATTCAAATGACAACAAGTCGAAGAAAGACAGGAGGTGCCTGGACAAACCCACTTGCAGCATTTGTGGCAAAGAACGCTAGAGACAGGCTGTTTTTTAAGAATCCATTTTTCATTCACTTGGGCTAAAATATCAATAGTATTGAGATCACCTTAATCAGAAAGTGTGCTGGATTCCAAAAGTCCTACCACTCGGAGTGGAAACAAGGCAGAATATAAGACCTATTCCTAAAGAGATCTCCTTTTCCTTCCCCAACTGGCAGCTCTTTAGAACACCACTTTCTTTCTAAGGAGTGCTTAGAGGGAAAATTTATGCAGAGATGCCAAGACAATTCAATGGGGGGAAATCATGGTGCGAGGACAACCGGAGATCTGCATGCAAAAGAAAAGAATGAAGCTGGATCCTTACCACGCAGAAAAATAAACTCAGAAAGATCAAAGGCCTAAAGGTAGGAACCAAAACCATCAGACTCTTAGAAGGAAATGTACATATACATTTTCATGACCTATTTATGCAGTGGTTTCTTGGATATGACACCAAAAGCACAAAAGATAAAAAGAAACAATAAACTGGATTTCATCAAAACTAAAAACTTTTGTGCTTCAAGAAATCCAATTTAAAAATGGGCAAAGGATTTGAATAGACATTTCTCCAAAGATAGTATCACATAGCCAACAAACACAAAAAGATGCTCACGATCCCCAGTCTCTAGAGAGGTGTAAAACCCCACAGTGAGACAACACTTCACACACTAGGATGGTTCTAACCAAAAAGGCAGAGAGGAATGATGGTTGGCGGGAATGTAAAATGGGACAGATGCTGTGGGAAAACAATTACAATCCCATTCTCAGTATCTACTGAAAAGAGATGAAAACGTGTTCATGAAAAACCTAAATGAGTATTTACAACTGCATTATTCATCACAGCCAAAATGCAGAAACAACCCCAATGTCCGTCACCTGATTTAAAAATGTGGTATATCCATTCAATGGTATATTATTCAGAAAGAAATGAAGTACAAATACATGCCGTAACACAGAAGAGCCTTAAGAGTGTTGTGCTGAGTGCAGGAAGCCACTCACAAAAGGCCACATGTTGTTTGATTCCACTCATGGGAAATGTCCAGAACAGGCAAGTCCACAGAGACAGAAAGTGGATGAATGGTGGTCAAGGGCTCGGAGGGAAGAGGACCGCAGTGATGGGCGCACAACTCTGTGAGTTGCACACTTCAGATGGGTGAATATTATGGTATGGGAATTATCTCAATCAAAATGTGTACAGAATCCTTTCCACACGGAGGCTTGCTTGGTTGCCTAGAACATTCTACAGTTTACCCAAGAAATAAAACTTCAAAAGGTATTTGAATAAAGTATCATTTTAAATTAGGAAGGAGACAGCAAGTCCAGATACGTGGTAGAGATTGAGTGAAAAGGGGACAGAAGGAACTACACGCACGTGTGTGCATGTACTGCCTGAGGAAGGGACACGTTCTTCACAGGCGAGGGGAAGGAGCAGGAGAAGGATGCAAAAATTTCACTTCAAATGAACAATCCCTTCTAAAACAAGAACCAATCAACCCGCTACTTCACCGGTGCACTCTAGTTTGTTTGCCACACCACCACATGTGTTACGAGGTCTTCCTTTACTCTTAATGTTTGTGGGGCAGAACTTCCTTAGCTCTGGATCTGTGCTGTGGGATTTGGGGGCTCCTTGCCATGTATGGCTACTGAGCACTTTGAATGTGGTTAGTCCAAAACAAGATGTGCTGAGGGTATAAACTACATAACAGATTTCTATAGGAACATAATAGGAAGCACATTTGTAATTTTAAACTTTATAGTAGCCACATTTAAAAAAGTAAATGAAACAGGTGAACTTAATTTTAAGAATATATTTAATCTAACTCAATCTATTCAAAATATTATTTCACTGTGTCACCAATATAAAGGTGTTAATGAGGGAAGGGAAACTGACGGATGGGGTAATTTATCACTTATAAGTAGAACTACGACCACCATCACATTTCTGCAGTGAAGCCTCTCACCACACAGCCTAGCGTAGGGTGCTTGGCCACGGGCATGTGCTCTGTTTCTGTAGCTTCATATTCATTTTACTAGAGCACAGCTTATATGAGCAAAACCTCTGATCCTTCATTCTACCCGTTCATGATCAGAAATTATGTAGAAGTATGGCAAAACAAAAATGTGTGTAGCTACACAAGACAAGAGAAGCAGGAATGGCAGTTGTCAGAAGCTCTCTGTCCCTGGATGGATGCTTCCACCATATTCCCATCCTTGCCATTGTGTAAGCAAATAAGACCCATGTGTAGCACTTTCTGTTCCCAATACTTTAGGACTCCTTGTGAATGCATCATGTGGCCTTCCATCCAGATCTGTGGGGGTGGCGGGTGCATACCACAGAGGAATCTGAGTTTATCTCAAAGCAACCATAGGGCCACCGGCAATAGAAATTTCAGGGCCAGAGCAGTAAATGCCCACCTCCCGCCAGAATGGCTTCTTTGACCACATGGAAGAAACAGCGAAGCGCGCCTGTGCCATTTTCACATTGCACGGAAGGTACGCTGCTAGGAATCTTATCGTTTTCATTATTTTACAGTTAACTTACATGCCCTTGTTTGTTTGGAGACAAATGGACCACCGGATCCTGCCGCATTAATCTCCCACTGGGGCTCTCTCGGAAAGCAGGCAGTACCTTTGATACTGCGGGGAGATGGCACGTCGGCTCTGGAATACAGCACAGGACGTTATGGGGCAGGCGCTACACAGGCACGAGCACATGTTGACAAATGAAGACGGCTTGCCATTGCATCTCTCAGGTCACTGACCAGCAAACTCTGAATTTCAGCGATAAGCTTGTTGAGAGTTTACACAATAGACAGCATGTCAGAAACTAAGTGGCTGATGGGTGAAGCTTGCAGCTGGTGACAGTGTGTCACGTCATACACAGTAGCAGAGCCAAGTACCACCAAACCAAAGGCCATGGACAACGCGGCAAAGTTAGGAATCAACTTTTGGTTTTGGGGGAAAGTAGAGACTATATGGATTCAATTTATGAAATTTGTTCATTGCCAAGTGTGGCTAACCTAGCTCGGTCTACATTACCTAGACAGGCACGGATGCAATCACGTGTTACTTACCAGGACACTTTGGAAATATTTTACCTGTATATTCATGCTGCTCGAGGACAAAAGAATTGAAATCCTGAGGTCCTCTATAACTGTAAGCTAAGCACAACAGAAAAGACACACAGCAACTAGTTTACTTAAGACAATTGCTTCCTTTTGGACTCCAAGCCGGCGTTCAAGGTGGGGTTCCAAAGGTAAAAGGTGAGCGATTTAGCTTCTTTAACACACTGAGAGCTAAGAGCAACAGGTCTGGACTTCTGCGACACCATTCCTGAATGTAAAGGACAGGGCAACATCCTCTTTTACTCTGACTCTTGACCACCTCCGGAAGCAGAGGCAGAAAAACGAAATCCACCGAGATGGGTGAGCCAATCACGCTCAAGCCCTCACTTCCACCAGGGCACCAGTGTGTCACACGTGAGGTACAGAGACAGGTGGGTCTGGCTACCAGATAAAAGTCCCCTCAGCATTTTCACTCAGTGACCTGAGAGTCATTAGAGAATTGCTCTTACAAATTGAGTGTATCAAGGTCGGCCCCTGATACATGCAATGTACAGTGCTCTGGGTAATGAGAACAGGGCAATTATTTTTCTTGGTTTCTCCCTAGCATGGCTTAGACCAACCAAGCCCCAGATTCCGTCTGATGTTCCAGTTAGAGAAAGCAAGGTTATTCCTCTGGAAAGGTAGAATTTAAAAAATCAGAAAAAAAAATTATTTTAACATTTTATTTGAAGCCATCGATTTTGGATGGAAAGGCCACCAGTTGGTGAAAAGGCTTCTCTGGCAGGTTCTGGGGTATCTTACTTTAAAAAAAAAAAAAAAAAAAAAAAAAAAAGCAAGCAAGCAGGCAAGCAAAAAGGCATATCTTACTAAAAGGATGAACAATTATATTAAAAAGACTCATTGATATTAATTTCCGAGCCTCATCTATGAAGAGTGGGATGCCACCAAATGAGAGTAGATGCAAAGCAAAAAAGACTGGAGGGAGGTTTATGTGAAACAATGAATGTGGGTCTAGGACGAACCTTGTAATTACCCTTTCCAGTCCCAAGATACCTTTGTGACTTCACATGAGTGGGAAGTGGGGCTCTGAACGCTGCACAAAGACCTTGCTCGCAGCTCTGCTTGAAGGCCGCACTAGGAGCCAAAAAAAGCTGCTAAAAGTCATGTTGAAGAAGGGATCCTTTTCACATGTGGCGTTACCATCTCAACAGTATCAAAACATATGGAATTAAAAACATTCCGTCAAGAGCAGAACAGCAGATCGGAAAATGCTCAGGTTTTCTGCGTTGGGGGTAGGTGCCGTGAGAGTGGGTAATGACAGATGGCTCCGGTAACAAGGCATGTCTCACTGATGTGAGTGGAACAAAGCAGATCTTCCGAACCTGAGAATTACATTTCTTTTCCTCACTTCCTGGCTTAGCTAAATACGTCTCCACTGCTTTCTACATTTGTGCTTATTGGTACATTTACAGGGGAAGAGTCATTAGAACAGAGCAAAACAATATATTTGCAAAAAAGAAAAAAAAATAAAGATGGGTCTTTGCCTTAAAAGTTATCTTTTTTGGCCCTGAAGTTTCCCTCTTTTTACCCCCACTGGTGGTAATGCTGCTAGAGCTAGGATAAAGGGGAAAAAAATAAAAGCCCACCCCACGGGCCAGACTCGAGTCCCAGATGGATGAACAAGTTGACACTAAATCCCTGAGGCTACTGTTTTGAGACTTGGTCTTGCTTCATGGCAAAGTTTTATGGTATCAACGAGGGTTACGGTGTCACTGTGGAACAGCTCCACGTAGCGAGAGAAAGGCTGTGCCAGAAATCCCAGTGGAGGCTCACCAGTGGGAATCCTCCCCATCCAGCTGTTTTTTACTGCTAGGACCTGTCCACAGCTGACAGCTTAATAGCAGAGCCAGGGGGGAACAGCCCAGGCGGGAGGAGCGAGATGTTAAGCACGCTACAGATGGGACCCAACAGCAACTGCATCTCCTTCCCACTTTGTACTTCTGTTTTGTTTTTTTAAACTTGACATTAAGAATACCAACAAATCTCCAGGGCACTGAGAGTAGGCAGCCACTACCCAACAAGCAAGGGCTGAGGGAGATACTCAGGACACAAGGGGCTTGGCAGTGTGGCATTTTAATCTCGGTGACAAAACTAATTCCTATGACCTTTCTATGTCTAAATGGGGCGGGGGGGGGGGTCACTTAGAATTCTTTGACTTTTCTCTCAGGTCTTATTTGCTGCCCTCACTCATACATAATTGAACTTAATCCTTAATCCTCCACATGTATTAACCACATGTATTAACCGAGGCTGTATTCTATCATAGAATGTGGTCATGAGGTCAAGAGGTGGCCAACTTGCTGCTTGTAGGAATTAGTTACTTACCCATTTGGTCAGCAATGCTGTCCTCGCTTCTTTGCCAGCTGGGTGTGGATTTCCCGCTGCCGCCAATATCTGACTGGGTGTTCTGCCTGTCGATGGAGGCGGGTGACCTGCGGCTGACTCCAAACCTGTGGCGATTGCCCCCAAACAAAGGCAAAGACGACATCAGGGACCTCCAGCCAGAAGGGGAAGATGGGCCTCAGGAAAATGAGCAACACTCTAATGAAGGCCCTCGCCTACCCACGCTTGCGCTCGTGTGCTCGGATGCCGAAACTGTGAGAGTCATGGTGAACACACGTCTGTTCAAGAACAGGGTATATGTTCAGTACATACTCTGTAGACAAGGGCCAGGGACATTAGCTTTGAGCTAACCCAATAAATATAGAATAAGAAAACCCAAATGTTCCAGCCCACATGTAGCTAAGCTCAGATTCTCATTCGTGGGCAAAGGAAAGATTTCACCATCTTCATGTTCCATGTCTGTCTTCTGACTGGAACACATTAGGGGTTTCTCTTAACTCAGTAATCTGCTAAGTCACTAAGTCACTCAGGTTCGGGGCCAATATTTTCCAAATGTGTGCTCCAAGGTCTGAAAGACAAAGATTGCTAACATTTACGTTACAGAGTGACCACTTTCAAGATGTCTAAATTTTAAATTGCCTTTGGGAATGGCAATTTGGAAGTAGGAAGCTGGCATACATAAAGGCAAGTGGCTATTTCTGGAAAGAACTGTTAGTTATTTAATGAGCCAGTTTTATTTTACCCTGGGTAGAATAATAATATATGCCTAATTATAAAGCACATGCCTTGATTAGCAATATCAGCTGGTAAATATTGAGTGATCCCAGGAGAAAGGGCCAGAGTGAAAAATTCAAAGACTCATGTGGACACTTACACGTTTGTGTGTGGTTACTAACGAACTTATGAGTAATCAATGTGATAAAAGATCAACAGATCCCAACTGATTCAGGCTTATGACAGGTGTCCTATTTGCTAGGGACTGATAAATGCATGGGGAGGCCCAGCAAGTGGTGCACTGGAAAGAGCGGGAGATGAGGAGGCCTGGAGTCAAGTTCCAGCCACCCCCCCCAAGTCACTTGAATTTTATCTCCATGCCTTTATTTGTAAAATGGCAATTCTATCTTATGGATGGGGAGAAAAATCTATACAAAAGCATTTGCAAAGGAGAGAAGGCTGTTAACATGAACCTTGTACTCTAACATTTCCCTAAATTACTTCTGCACAATGACAATTGCTTACAAATTCAATCACAAACCTTCCTAAAGGAAGTTACCTCTCTTATGTTAAACAAGAAAACTGACTTGTGAAAATTTCAATGAAAGGTGCTGTTTAAGAAACAAAACAGTGGTTCCTGCAGACTGTGTGTGGATTTCAGTTCTGCCTTTCCTGTAAGTTGATCCAAACATCTGGAAGAAAATGACTAAAACTGTTTGCATCTTTGTACGTATTTATTAATTGATGCAATGATGCTGATTTTCATTAACAATGACAACAAAAACGGTTGGTGGGGTGAGTCTCTAATTATGAAATTTGCCATTTCCTCCCTAGGTAGGGTCCTTGTTTAGCTCAAGAACAGTCAATATCCTCCAACTGGCCCTATGATTTTATGATTTTATTTCAAATTTGCAATAAATGAAGACTTTTTAAAAAGGCACAGATATAAAAGTTAGACATGGGTTCAGTCTTGCTTCTCCTTTTTGGTAGCAATGGAAACCAAAGACAACTTTTAAAACCTCTGGATTTAAAGCTGAGTGCTTTTCTGGCTGTCTGGTTTTAAATAAGCGATAAAGCAAGGCTGTCCTTCAATCCTACCTTGAGAAGCAGGTACCATTTGGCTGACACGAGGCATGTTCAGGGACCAGGGACTCTCTAACTCATGAGCCAGTCCACGGCTGCAGAGCAGGCTCATGGCCTTTCCTCATCACAGGCTGGAAACTTCTCTACAACTTTCCTTTCTTGATCTCAGTGGTCCTCAGGGACAAGCTTCGACCCTCATGGCAGAGTGCTAGAAGGAAGCTACAGTGGCCTGTCTCTGTCTCACCTTTGGGCTGTGGGCCCTCCACTATGCTTCTGGACTCGATCTCCAAGCTTCTCATTCACTCAGCCCATCCCTGCCTCTGGCCATTGACTCCACAGCCCTCAAGCATGTAGTCTGAAGACAAATCTCCAAGGAGAGTAGAACAAACCCTTTGTCTTTTTCACAGTGTTGCTTTCTACTTATCTCTTGTTGCCATCCTAAACTTGCGCAGGTACCTTCCCCCAACCTGTGTGGAACGGGCATTATCAGTCACCCTGCTAAATTTCATCTCTCAACCCATCTGGGTAGTCTCAGAATTCTGCACTGGGGGCACAAAGGCAGATACTGGGCCCCTTAAAGCAGAGGGAGGACTAGGAATGAGCAGATTACACATGTGGATGACAACCATGTCCTGCTCTGATCTACTGGTATTACCCCACGCTACTGAGCTTCTTACAGCTGAGCAGGACTGAGTCTGCCGTGGACCCCATACAGTCCTGCCCCACCATCAATGGTACATACCTACATGTACGGGGCTATGCTGTAGAGTAGAGGAGATCATCTTTCTCTTGATAAGGGTAACTTTAGAATCCAGCCTGGCCCATGGGACAAGCACGTGAGTCAGACTGTGCACCGTCTCCTCTATCACTGGTACAGGCAAAAATGCCCAGGCTCTAGAGAACACTGGATCATTACCTTCTTATCAAAGAGCAGTCCAGGTGAAAAAAGATGTTACACATCTTTGGTCAACATCTATGTTGATATAGATACACATCTATGGTCAACAATTACCGGGTAACCTCACAAATAATGGAAAAACCCTCAATATCACCTACGGTAGGGCTGGCATTACAGATCAGGTTGAATAATTAAAAACATTGCAGGATGGGCACAGGAACTGTGTTGCTAACATTCACCAAGATATTCAGATTTCGGCTTACATTTCTGGTACACGTTTCGAGGGTACACGTATCAGGTCACAAGAAAACAGTGCTCTTGCTGCTGTTAGCTTATGTCTTATTGCTGTACCAACACTGAAGAGGCAGTGAATTCTTATTTTTGAAGTCAAACCAGGCCCATTTAAAATCTACTAATTAAAACAACAAATAATTAGTTGGGCCCATGGTAGGGTATGATAGTAATACTTAAAATCATATAACCTTTTAACTCATGATAAGAGCTAACTTTTTTTTCTCATTGTCACTAAAGTAATTAAAAGAGACATGTGCATTTTAGATATGCTACTAGGGGAGTCCTGGGGGGACACGGAGATGGCAGAGGGAGTGGTGGTTTATTACCTACTTCCTGTTAACATAAATATTTAGCAACAACAACACTAAATGGTTGTAAAAACCAACAAAATGCTATAACAAAATATCCATTATGAAGGTATTCTTAGTAAATATGACTATTTTATAACATGATAAAATCTCAAGAAAGTAACCAAATCATTGTGCATTTGTTAAAAATATATATATAGGGAAAACTCAATAGAAACATGTTTTTATAAATGCCTCACATTTGATTTTCAAATAGTTCCAAGTTCTCTACCACCTTTCCCAGAGAGATGGCCCAGCAGGATGTCTTCGATGGTTCCTTTACTCTTCCTCTGGGCAAAGGGGGCATGTGTGTGTCATGTAACGTTTTGCTGCTAATTATGTCCCAGCTTCAGACATTCTGGCGGTCGTGGTGGTGTTTTTCTCTTTAGTAGCCTCTAAAATCATGTATGCTCAGCCTTTTATTTTTAAGTCTTGTCAGAAGCAAAGAGTTAACCTTTGGGTGTTTGGTGTTTTCCAAAAAGGAATTAAAGAAAGAAAGAAAGAAAGAAAGAAAGAAAGAAAGCCAGCCAGAAAAACTCTCAAGCTAAAGTCACAGGAGACTTTGAAAGTGTGAGAAAAGTAATTTTAAGCTTTGGCTAGGATGATTATTTCCCCTGCTTTAACGGCAACACCAACACAAACTCTAGCCAGTACTATGGAGTTTGCTTTGGAGGAAGAAACAAAACCTGAACTATGCAACTACTATACCATGAAACTAGGCAATGCATACAATTGGAGACATGAAAGTAACCTGATTTCTCTGCCATGGAGCCCTTGGAGGCCAGAGAATGATGAACTTCCTGAGAAATGGTTTAACCAGACATTAAAACATGTATAGAGTTCTATCTGCGGTATTAACCACATTTTCCCTCTTGCTCCTTTGAGAGTGATCAAGGCTTGTCTGAATTACAGAAGAAAGACAGCGCTGTCAATGGGCGCCACACCTACCCTTCGGGCATGGACTTCTGCCTGTAAGTGCCTCCACCAGAGCCAGTCTCGCTGGATGAAGACAGGTTGCTAGGGGAGTTACGGCAGGGCTGGGACCTTGCCAGAGCCATGGAGGAGACCGTCACGTAGATGTCTGAACCGGGAGACAGCCTGTGAGCGCAAACCAAAAATATGAAGTCAATCCAAGGGAAAGCCCCAAGGCAGTGCATGATGGATAATATCATATAAACACGACAAAGAAAGCCACTTCGCGGAGGTAGTGAAAATGAAGCCAGCTGGAAGCCTACAAAAGAAACTTCCCTATAAAATGACTCCCTCAGGGAACAGCTGGAGAATGGCCTTGAAGGGGATGTGGTTGGGGGACGTCAAAAAATAATGGGGGGGGGGGGACATGTATGCTTCCCAAAGCTGCCAAAATTCAGTGGAGTGAATTCCTAGTATGGCAGTGCAAAGGATAATGGAACCCCAGTGACACTGACACAGCAATTAATTCCAATTTCTCACACTGGTTCTTCCAGAGTGTGACCACAGTGAGACTAGTGCACTCTTCGTATATGTCTTTGTTTTCCAATTTTCTTACTCAAAGTGGGGAATGAATATTCAGATTATGCTATTTAGTATTTATAAATGGGGTTGATTATAGAGCATCACCATCTAAAAACCCCCATAAAAAAAATGCCTGGCGTGTCAGTTACTGAATTTAATTGGCACTAGTGAATTTATGTAAGAGTGTGGTAGAGGTGTGCCCCAGATTCCTCACTCTGCTGACAGGCGCTGGGGACAGACACCGGAGCTCTGTCATTGGGACAGATTGTGTCCTTTACCTCCTCTCCTCTAGTGGATGACAGCGTAGCCCCGGGGACATCAGTAGGTGACATGGCCATGTGAATGGACGTGAAGTCCATCTCACTATGGAGATTCTAGTTCGGAGGTGAAAGCTGGCTGCACCACCAGCTCTGTAGCACCTGACTCTGTAGCAGGCAAGCCATTTCCACGGGACAGCTGAGGCAGCGGGATCAAAGTCACTGGTTCGGTAAGCTGGGACCCTTGACTGTGAATCCACTGCTCTTTGCTAAGCCACTGCTGTCCCCCAGAGAAGGACAACTCTTCTCCGCTTCCAGGGATAGCTTGCAGCAGGTCTGCACAGGTGTTTTCGCAGGAAAAGATATCTTTTACTCAAACCAAAGTTCAGCAGCCTGGGACAGACCCTGATTCGCTGATCTAGAGCATTTTCTAACAGCACGACTATGTGCCTTCTGAAGCAGGACAGGATGCGGTTCGGGTGCCAGAAGGTGACACAAGGGATAACAGAATCACAAGAGGCTTTTCTAACAGAACAACAACAGGGGTGGATGCTGAGAGCATGACTCCCGAACCCATCTGTTCCAAAGACTTGAGAATCCAGATTCTCAATCTGTTCCAGGACAAGCCCAGCCTCTCCCACTGTCTCCTGGAGGTCCCTACCCAACACCCTGACCCGCAGCTCGAATTAAACCTCATCCAACCCAAGGTTTTGCCATTCCCCCAAACCTGTCCCTCCTGCCTTTGGTATCTTGAGCTAAACCCCTTGGAACTGTCCGCTTCTCCCCCCCCCCCCCCCCCTTTCTTCACCTTCCACATCAACTGCTCTAAGTTCAACTTTTAATGAGTGAGTGTGTCAGGCAGCCTGGGGGCTGGTCCTGACAACGCGAAGACTAAGGCGGTGGCTGGTCTTCAGCCTGCTGACTGTCCTCCCTGTGGCCTGGAGCAGCACGGCTCTGTTCTAACTGGTCTTCTGACTTCTAGGCTCTGTGCAGCCCACTCCTCCCACCCCCACCAGGCCGAGCCATGGGACTCGCACTATGCTCTGCACGCCTTCCCATTGCCTTCAGAGAAGAGGACCGGATCCCCAGCCCCTTCTTCCAGGCCTTGGACCATCCTGTCTAAGCCCTTCCTTCTCTCTGTGCTCTTTGCCGCCTCCGCGCACCCTCCATCCTGGACACGTTCGGGGTGCCCCTGTTCTCAGACACAGCTACCACGTGCATACTTTTACTCATCTCGTCCTCGCTGCCTCTTGTCTCCCTTTCTGACATAAAATCCTTTTTCTCTGAGACCTAATTCCAACATCAGGTCCACGAATGCCTAATCAGAACTTCCTGGGGGGCCCCCACCGCCTGCTTTCTGTGTCGCTGTCACACATCCATCCGAAAGGTTAGTCTTATGTGTGTCTATCTTCCCAGCCAGACATGCTCCTTAAGGGGCAGCTCTGAGCTTTATTTCCCTTTACATTTCTGGTGGCTTCAAACACGTCTGCTGACAGAAGGAGGCCCCTATCGGCAGGGCAGAAAATGACGAACAGAAGGCGGGTTCAGGATCAGGGCCCTTAGTGACCTCAGAAGCCCAGCCAGGGGTTCACAGCCATGGTGGGTCTACATCAGCTGGAAAACAGTCAGTCACTAATAATAAAATGCCCAAACTGGCGACTATTATTACTAATTACTAAAAAGCAATTAGAACAGCTTCAAAGTTAACGTTCCTCCTTAAATGTGAGAAAAAGGGACGGTGGAATGACCCCAGACACTCTTGAGCATATCCTCGCTCTGACGTGCAGTGGCAAGAGAACTTCCTGACCACGGCTCCTCTAGGCATTGCCCCGTGCGACGAATAAGGACACCGAGGATGCCAGGTCTTGAGGGAATGGGATGAGAAGCTGGGACAAGAGGCCGAGTTCCTAAGCTCCCCTGGTCATCATCAGCGATCTTGTTCTTGCTACGCAGACTCACAGAAAGACTAGTTCCACGGCTGGCGGATACCGGCTCGGCAGAGGGTAGGTGTGGGGCAGCCTCAGTGGGGTCAGGGACTAGCTGCGTTTGTGGAGACTTTGTGTGTCTGCCGCATAGAGGAGGAGGCATTAAAGAAAGATGAAAACAAAGGAGACACAGTGTGAGCATGGTCGCCAGGTCAGGGCCGCTGCAACATCTGGGGGACCTGTGACCCTCCAACTCTCTTCAGCTGAACCAGTCATGCCAGTGAATTAAACTACAGTAAATATTCAGATGTTTGTGTTTCCGAAAGGAAGTGACAACGGACTCCGTAGGAAAAGTCAGATGTAACTTTTACATTTGTATTTAGAGCTTGCTCTGCTTACTCTGCTCTCCAAAACGTACATTAATTTAACATATCTCATGCTAGTTCTCAACCTCAGCTCTTTTATTTGGCATATGTATCAGAAAATTCTACTTGGTTACTGGAGTTATCCCAAAGTGAAAAAATAGCATTTCCAGAAGGCCAGCATTCACTCCCATCCCTCTTCTGCATTTATATAACTCAATAGTGGCTTTGTTTTCTGTCTGTTCACACACATAGAACACACAAACAGAAACCGATGGAATGCCATCCAAATGTTTTTACGACGCTAGATGCGTATGTATGGTGGGCAAAGGAATTTTCAGAATTAGCTCTTATTCTGATGACTTACTATTTTTTTCTAACAGTCCGAAATGAATACCATCACAATTACTGTTTGAGAACAGCCCTCGTTCAGTGACTGGGGTGGGGTGCTGCCTGCTGGGCAGTCCACTTCTGCCAGAGAGAGCCTGGGGTTGGCTGTGACTCAAGCTGGGCCAGCCACGTGCTGTCCCACCACTTGGAAAAGGGGGACCCCCAAACTGGCTCACAGAGGAAGCCAGCACGCTGACCTTTTGGCTGTCTCCACCCCACCATCCCCTGTATTTGAAAGCACCACTGAAAAGTCAGTGTAAGATTAGGGCTTCTCTTCTCTTTTGAGAGAAACTGAGATCTTTCTACTATCTTAGTCTCAACAAGCCTCTGACTTCTGGACATTAATGCCAAATAGGTTTAGAGGACTCACACTAAAACATCTTTCAGCGGCTGTGAGACTTTTCAATTCTGTGGAATGTAAGAATTTCCAGGAATGTTCCGGTCACTGTGAGGAAATGTCTAAACCTTTTAGTGTTAATTTTGGTAGATTCTTTTCCCAACTTTTTTTTTTTTTTTAATTTAGCCAAGAAATAACTAAATGTTTTTAAAGCAACTGAAATTAAATGTTCTCTGGAGGTCCCTATGACTTCCCTCTGCAGAAACAAAACACCAGGGCTTTCTGATCCCATGAAAAATGCAGCAACTGAAAAAGTCATAATCGTCAGCCAGCTAGACAATACCTCCAGAGTCCACAAGATTCTGCTTAAGACCAGCTTTTCATTTATATGCAATGCATTTCACTGCAATGGAAACAGAATTGAATGGAATGGACATTAAGGAAGAGATGGTCCAAGATCAGAATCAGTCCCTCATTTTCCAGAAGCATTCTTACACCAGGGCAAAGGGAGAAGAGACTTACCCACAAAACTCAGATTTCTAATAAAGTAAAACTCTTGCACTCCATCATGCCCTTCCCATAAATCAACTCACAGGTCTATACACACAGTATTAACATTAATAGAGTCTCATTAAATTGATCTCTTCAGATCATGACTGATTATAATTTATCAACTTGTGGATAAAGAATTCTTAGTATCTGAGTGGCTAATGATAAAACATTTTCCTGAGTAGTTACATATAGATTTAATTATGCCTCTCTGTCCTGCTTTATACTCCAAAGTGACAGCACTGCCTAGATGTGTCCAAGGAGACGAGGCCCTCCGTAACCCAAGTGCAAACAGTGGAATGATGGTAAAAACAAGAGAGAGGGTTTCAAATAGCACCAATGACTGACAAATTAGATACTTGAGTCCATAATTAAGCACAGCACTTTACCACAACTTAGCAATTAAAATGCTATTCACCCAGAGAGCAGGACCAAGTTAAAATCTGTCTTCAGAAATGTAGATCAACCAGGATTCTTCCAGAATTTTGTAAAAAAAAAAAAAAAAAAAAAAAAACAAAAAATTCTCACAAATGATTCACTGTAATATAATTTGGGTGCTATCTCCAGACCAAAGTTTGAACAAGCTATTCTAATTCAAGCCACTTGTCCCTCTGTCATTTCATCTCTTTCTACCGTGTTCTTTGTGAACCAGAGCTAGCCCCCTGGCTTTCTGAACAAGCAGTTCATATCAGCTGTTCAGAATGGATCATGAAAATCCTGTTCTGATGAGCCTCCTGCGACAAGGTCACTCTACAACAAGGGATAACTTCTTTACACAATTAGGAAAATACAGCAATCCATCACACTGAGATAAATGAATCATCACGTCGCAGCTGCTGGCACGCTGTTAGAAGTTCCCAGCCTGGCGTCCATCATGGGGGCCTCTTGACAAGAGTCAATTTTCTATCTAAGGGTGACTCGAAAGAACAGAAAATAAAAATGGATTGCTTGCAGGATCAGCCACATAATTCATGGGACTCAGTTGCAAAATGAAAACAAAGAATCCCCTTTGTCAAGACAGGGACAGCAGAGCACAGAACCCAGCACAGAGCCTCACGAGCGTGGGGCTCTGCGCACCTGCAGAGGCTGCTCTGCGAAGCCGGCCCAGACTGCAGTGCATGCAATGGGGCCCCCAACACACGAACACGCATGTATTCATCTGACAAGCTCATCTGTCTTGAGCTCTGGTCTATGTATGGTGCTAGATTTCACTCCTGTAGCATGGCGCTGGAGGCTATGGAGGCCAATGGCTTTGATGCTAACCCCAGCTCCACCACCAGCCTGCTAGCACTCTATGCTAATTATCTCATCTCTTAATCCCTGGGCATCCGTGTTTGAAGAAAGAGGGGAAGGGCAACCAAGGTCCTGGGCTGTTGGGTGAACTGAGAAAACTCACACAGGGGACTGTGAATAGAGCCTGGCACAGAGGATGAACTCAATACTACCGACTTAGAGTTTTTACATAAAACACAAATAAAATGTAAATGGCATGAGAGCGGAACACATAGGGTGTCAGGGGGCTCAGGCAGGTTAGAAGTCAACTCCTACTGCGAAAACTAGGAGAAAGGAAGCTTTATGAAGAAATGTATCTGGAATAGGTCTTGTAGGAAGCCACGGATTTCCACAGAAGTCAGGAACTGGGACACAGGGGAGTGTGGGTGTGTGTGGCCGCCATGAGTTAGGTGAGAGCTCTATCCTTGCAGAAGATGGGAAGGGGCTGTGACTGGGAGGATGCGTGGGTCTTGCAGGGTGAGCCCCCTGTGGTGGGCCAAGGAAGCACAACCCTTCTCTGTCAGATAACAGGGATGCACAGAAGCTTCTGGAGGAAAGCACTGGTATGGCCGGAGCTGACCTTAAACAGTCAAATCTGAGGGAGATACAGACAGCTGAGGATCCATTAGCCCACCACAAACACTAGCTTCTTCGATTAGTCTTACCCTCCGCCAATACCCACAATCCTTCATGAAAAGAATTCACAATTTTGTTTGGATTTGACATGCTAGAATTTTAAAGACTAAAAAACTAGACGAAATAAGTTCCTTCCCTGTCCCAGTTTACAAACAAGAATAAGGGAAGCAGAAGCGGAATGACGGCACGCCATGCTGGCCTCCGCTCAGAGCGGCTGCGCACTGGCAGCCCCCTCTGGGGGGTCTCCGAGACCCCCAGTCCTCTCCTCACAGCTGCCCTAAGCTGGGAGAAAAAACCTCCACCCCACAACCCACTTTCCTTTCCCACCAGACCCTACTAGTACCCAAGTCTGAACCACTTGCTGCTGGCCACGGTTCCAGGCTGCACTCCATCTTCATCTCTATACCCCTACTTTTATTTTGGCGTATTTCATACACTATGATCATCTGTCCTTTTAAAAAATATAATGGGAAGCTGAGAGAGTCAAACAAAAAGTGGCAGATTGGGACACTCCAGGCTGTTTCACTTGGCTGGGCTCAGAGTCTCTCCAGAGTGGGGACTGTAGGGGCCAGTGAACTCCAGCACATACCTGTAAGCAGGCCACAGGTACAGGAGTGAGCCCCTTCCCTATCAACCCTCCTTATGTGTTTGCACTGCGCTCCTTAAAATGAGCCTGCAGCTCCAGAGCCAGTGGCTCAGGGCCGTCTTTACATGGCCTGAAGCAGGGTCTCATGAGCCCTCTTACGGTACGGCCACCGCCAAGCACCCAGCACTCAGCCCAAATACACCCAACACGCAGAAACACACTCTCGAGTGAGAGAGCACCTCAGCTCTTAAGACCAGCCCTAAGGACCCTCTCCCCATCTAATGATACATAGCAATTGGTCCTGCAAATAAAAAGGAAATTAAATCCACTTTTCTCAGCAAGTACTTTAACGACAGGCAGATCCCAAACGGCCACTCTATAACCATACTGGGTGATTCTCACAAGCGGAAGCTGACCTTGGCCCGTTCATTATCCAGGACCCTGAACAAAAAGGCTTAGGGGAAAATTTCACACAGATGATTGTGGCAGTGGGTTTGGTGGCTCATATGTCTTCATTATAACTAATTTCTACAAGTATATACATATATATATATATATATATATATATATATATATGTATATACTGTGCAATCAACAGATCTTAAAGAAAAATGTCAGTCGTTTCAAATATAAGGCAGCAGAATGTACTTTTTTCCCCCGTGAGTTATTTAAATTCTTGAGAAATGTATTCATGTAGCTGATGTGCCTTCATCAGGCAAAGGACTAACTTCTCCACGGGGAGGAGAGTGACAGCAAGACATATGTTAGCTATGACTTCTAGAAAGGCCTCCCCATGTTTTGTGTGTGTGTGTGTGTGTGTGTGTGTGTGTGCGCACGCGCGTGCGTGCACACACATAGGGGCTGAGGTAGCCTCAGGGCCATTGTGGGCCTCTGTAGAGCCTCCCATAGGGCATGGCCAGGCCAGGACTCCTCAGGCAGTCCTATGGTAGCAGCCTCCCAGCGTTGGGTCGGAGGGTAAGACCCTGCTGCTGGGCACTCACAGGAGTACAGTTCCTTTGTGACACACAGAGCAGCATGGTCATAAGCCCCCTTATGGCTCTTCCCAGAACACAACTGCTTCATCAGATCCTCTTGAAGGTCATTCTAATTTGCATGGATGGGTTTGCCAGAATTTCCTATACTTCCTGCAAATGCACAGCTCATCAGTACTGCTCTCAGCACAGCAGGCCTCCTGAACTCATCCTCTGTCTCACCGAAGTCACCCGTGACACTGTCACTGAAGACAATACAATGTGCCTGTGAAAACACACTGACCTACCACACGCCTAGCCTGGATTAGGCTGCAGACGGATTCACCGGCCCAGGCTGGCCGAGCCACCACAGCCCAAAAATGCTCCAGTGGAACATGATCTGCCCCACCCTCGCTCAACATCACCCACCCACAAGGAAGCTCTGTCTGGAAAAGCAGCGAAAAAAGGACAACAGTGACAAACAGCAACCACCATTTTCTGAGCCTCCCTATGTGGCAGGCCTGTTCTAAACCATACCTGTTCGTAACCATACCGCCTTGGTCAATCTTTGTATCAGCTCTGGGGCGTGGGGCTAGTGCCCATTTGATGCGTGGTGCCCTGAAGTACAGGGGGGAGCAGGGAACCTCCCACTGTCTATCACTCCCAGCACTCACATGTGAACCAAGGCCTCTGCGCTCCTGGCACATGTGGGAGTTTTCCAGTGGCTCACGCTGCAACACTGGTGGACATGTTGGGGGAAGCCCGGTGGGGACATGTGTCTGGGCTGAGCGCATGACAGCTACTTCGAAGCACTTGGAGAGCCTGGGCTGGGGGCCATGCTGGAGCACTCTGGTCTCATTCCCTGGGTCTGTCTGGAGTACATAAAGGAAAGGGAACAGGGGGTATGTGGAACTCCAGCACTGTGCCCGTTTCCTGAACACTTAAACAGGAAACATCACTGTACTATAATCTGAACGTGGGAGCCTGCATCCCACCTGACCCTAATCCTAGTGTGGATGCCACAGGATGCCAGCTCCTGCGCAGAGTTGGGGGAAAAGGAGCATTAAGAGCCTAGTGAGGGGCGCGGGTGGCTCAGTAGGTTAAAGCCTCTGCCTTCGGCTCAGGTCATGATCTCAGGGTCCTGGGATCGAGTCCCACATCAGGCTCTCTGCTCAGCGGGGAGCCTGCTTCCCTTCCTCTCTCTGCCTACTTGTGATCTCTCTGTCGAATAAATAAATAAAATCTTAAAAAAAAAAAAAAAAAGAGCCCAGTGAATTTACATCAAATATGGTCCTCTGCTTTTCCTCCTCTTGGCCATAAATAAATACAATACTGTAATTCGGTTTCCACTAAATGGAAAGCTTCATACGAAATTCAATCAAGAACAACTCACACTTCACTCTGAGTCAGTCTGAGACAGCTTTACTCGCAATATACTTTTAAAATAGGAGTATTTAAAATTAAGCCAACAAAAATCAAGGAATTCTATCTAAATCTAGCTTTAATTCTATAGCTTTGTCAGACTACTGAATGCTTCAGTTCTACTGATCTTTTAAATTTTATAAAAATGAACTGATTTGCCAAGTGCCCACTGAAGGATGAATGGATAAACAGAATGTGGTATCTACACGGAAAGGAAAATTATTCAGGTTCAGAAGGAAGTGTCATGGACTGAATATGTGTCTCCCGCCCGCCAACCCCTACCAAATGCATGGGCTGAAGCCCTAACCCCCATTGTAATGATATTAGGAAGGGAGCCTTTGGGGGAGGTGCTGACTGGTCATAGACAAGGTCATGAAAGCGTAGCCCCCGCAATGGTATCAGTACCCTTGTAAGGAGAAAAAGAGAAACCAAAGCTTCCTTCTCTGCCGTGTGAGGGTATGGTAGGAAGGCTGCTGTCCACAGCTGGGGAGAGGGTCCTCATCAAAAACTGCAGCTGCGGGCACCTGACCTTGGCATTCCCAGCCCCCAGAGCCTCGAGAAATCAGTGTCTGCTATTTAAGCCACCTGGCCAGTGGAGTTTTGCTACAGCAGCCTGCATTAACACAGGTCAGAATCCCCACACAGGTGAACCTCGAAGACACTATGTTACAGTGAAACAACCAGTCCTGAAAGGATGAGTATTTTATAATTTCATTTATATAAGAAACAGAAGTCACAGAGACAGAAAATAGAATGGTGGTCACTAAGGGTGGGGAGGGGGACAGGGAGGGATGGGAAAGGACTGTTTAACGGGGACAGTCTCCGTTCTGCCAGGCTGAAGAGGTTCTGGAGATGGGACAGTGGGAGGCTGCCACAACAGTGAATGCTCCCAGAGCCACAGGACTCTACACGTAAACTGCCAGCGTGGTACATTTCAGGTCATATATATTACACCACAATAAAGAAGGGCAAAAAAATGACAAAAAATGTAAAAGTAAAAAAAATGTACTTTCTCCTGAATTGATTTACCTCTGTTCCTACTATTTAAGTAAGTTCTTTTGTTCATTGGTTTAATTACTAAATAAAGTTTTAAAAAATTGATTGCGGGCCCATGACAATGTCAGAATTTATAATTAATCCTTGGGATATAATGATGAATAAGACAGGCTAAAACTGGCAATATCCCCAAGTAAGACTACAATGAAATTTACAGCTGACCCTTCAACAATGTGAGCATTAGAGGTGCCGACCCCTAAAGCACGTGAAAATCCATGTATAACTTTAGGCACCCCCAAAACTTTACTAAGAGCTGCCTCGTGACCCAGAGCCTTACTGGTAACAGCTGATTAACACATGTGTTCTATGTTGTATATATTATACACGATATTCTTGCAGTAAAGTAAGCAGAGAAAGGAAAATATTAGTAAAGAAAATACATTCACAGCACTGCGCTGTGAAAAAAACCCACACACAAGTGGACACATGCAGTCCGAACCCATGTTGTTCAAGGGTCCGCTGGAACCGGTTCTGGGAAGGACCAGTTGTAAGAAACAGGGAGCGGAAGGGCAGTCCGAGCAGGGCCACTCACATCAAGGCATCAAGGACAGAAAACCCAGCCACGGAGTCCTTCACAGTCCAGAGCCTGGGGTGGCGGGTGGAAGGTGCAAGCCAGCTGAGCCAGGGCTCCCAGGCCGACGGACTCGCGCTGACGGCTGGCAGCAGGCGGCGATGAGGGGCGCCTCCACTTCTATCAGCCTGCGCGTCCCCCAAGTCTGCAACGTGGTCTGGGCCAGAACAGTCCTAGTGTGACCTGACACGCCTGTGATGATGACTGGGGAAGCTTGAAAACCAAGAGCTCAGAGAAGTTTGGGACTCCTACCTGGATGGGCGTGGGATGGGGCACAGGGTGGAGAGGAAGGCGATTAGGAATCCTAGCCCTGCCCTGGATACCTGTGGCCCTGGCACAGCCATTCACTGTGCCTGGTGACATGTGAGAAAGAGGACGGAATGGACGAGCAGGGGCGTGGCTACAGGCCTTGGCTGCAGGCCTCCCGGGCTTGTGAGGAGACACGGGCGTGACCTTCAAGGGCAGATTCAGCTCGTCCTCAGGCAAATGGATATGAACAGTGAAAAGGAGGTCAAGGCACAGCTACACCACTGAGGAACTGCCCGCACGCTGGGGATGTGGTGGAGGTCAATGAGCCCGCCGTGAGGCACTGCACGCCACGGGAGGAAAGAGTCTTGGAGGACACACAGTTTGGGGGAGCAATGAGACAGGTGCAAAGAGCTGACCAAAAAAAAAGGAGAAACAAACAAAAAAGAAACAAAATAAACAAACAAAAAACCAGGGGCAAAGTTTTGGAAGACAGAGAAAAGGAGTCTGAAAGCGGGAGCAGCGAATGGTGCCGGATGAACTGAAGACTGCCGCATCCGGGGGCCAGAGCTCTAGAAACACAGAGGGCAGGGATGTAGATGGAGCGACAGCGACACTCTCAAGTTCTAGGGTTTCAAGGTCCTCAACTCAAGACAAACAACTACGAGCCAGGGAGACGGCACTTAGGACATGCAAGTCCTAAACCGTCTAACCACCACTGGGGGATCAAATGGGCGCTTGCCTTATGATAAAGCAGAAAGTAACAGTGAAGACTGGCGTGGGACTGCTGAAATAAATTCAGCATCTCCTTAAGGACACCGACTGAGCAGGCACATGACCATCATGCCCTTTGTGGGGGGCTGGTGTCTGCTGAAGGGGCACGGAGGCTCCACGCAGCCAGCCTTAACCTCCCAAGTGGGGAAGGACTCCCCCCAGCTGCTCAGAGCTAAAAGCAGGGCATGCAGGGAACAGTGGCATCCAGGCACGACTTAAAAGTACCAAAGCTGGTTAAGTTCCAACACCAAATATTTGCATAAAGGCTGGTGATGCTTCAACTAAAAAAAAAAGGAAAGGAAAATTCCTTATGCTAAGATGCCTGTTGTTTGGCAAAGCTCCTGAAATACATTAACACGCATCAGGGCTTTATGACTGGTCCCACACTAGGTTTAAGCACAGTAATGCAGTAAGTTCAATGCGCTACGGTAGATATTTCAGTTCCAATTCTACCCTTATACTCTAGATAAATCTGAGGCCAAAATAGTGATATTTTTGAGTCATATTACCTATTTTTGTTGAGTAAATATTAATTCTGTTAATAAATACTACTCCCACAAATACTATAAAATCCTGTACTCAAAAGGCCACCTGGAGCGCATAAAGCTCACATATTTAAGCCAAACAGAATTAGACTTGAGTCTATTTGGATGGCAAATGAACCCTCTGCTTGTACTGCATCAGCTTCTCTCAACAATGTATTCAGAACACAATTCAGTGAAATAATTCTTATTAGGAACGTTAAACACCAACACATTTTGGTATGTTATAAAAATCATGCCCTTGGTATTAAAGGAAAAAGGAAAAATCTGTTCCACAAGTATTAAAAAAAAATTCTTCCTAATGACCTTGAAGTCTGGGATCTTACATAAAAATGCAATGAAAACTAGACTTCTACAGGCAGTAATTGGTGTTTTCATCGAAAGCAAAGCAGGCTGGAACCCGCCACGGTGAATGAAGCAGGCAGATCTGAGTAGCGAATGTGGGCAGGGCACACATGAGAGGGCTATTGGCTTCAGCTTAAAAACAGCTGGTTTCTCACCAGTTCAGTATGACTTGCCTCATGTTGGGGAGGAAAATAAATGGAATGAAAATTACGTAAAGGCAGTACTCTGTTCTCAGTATTAGGCTCACGATGTGATCAATACGGCAAGATTCAAGGTATGGCAGAGAATGGCATTTATTTTGACCACTTGCAACTCATCTGAAAGGAGTCATACTTTAGACTGCCCAGGTACAAATGCAAATGATGCCCAGGGCAGGACCGGCAGGAAGGGGAAGGCTGAACAGATGAGGAAAATCCGGCAGCCAGGAGCCCGCCTTCCCCATTTCAGGAAGGTGTTCCGTTCTCAGTAACACCACGAGGGGATGCCTTCCGGTAACATTTTACTACATTTCAAGAAGAAAATGATACTTCCAGGTAAATTTACAAATCTGGGGATTCATGGAGGACTCAGAAAATATTCCTGATGAATGTCATGTCTGTTCTCTATCGGATTATCCTTGAAACAGTAGCAAAACAAAGGTTCTTAGAGAGCACCTTCTATTTGTGACTCCAAGTTAAAACTTACAAAAAGAAATAATGTATTACTGAAAATGAGCGATGACGGGATAGGAAAGTGAACTCTTAAGACTCCACAGAAGATGACTATCAAACCACCACATATTTCAAAAGGAAGGGGAGTCAGATAATCCGAATATCCTGCATATGTACACCTGAGACTTCACAGGTCACATAAACCCTCCTTGTTAAGATACAAGATACCAGTCCAGTGTTCTGAAGATACCTGAAACTAAGAAGTTTTAATTGAGTGGAGGTTAAAGTTCTCTGAAAACCACTGGCAACCTCGCTCCTGCCACTTTCATCTCTAAAGCGTGGAGGGCCCCAGGGCTACTCTGATGGTCTTCAGGGACAGCGCTCAGATTCCCCTTCCCCCAGGGGTGGGGGACAGGGAGTGGTCAAGATGAAGGGCAGACACAAGTGCCCTCAGGAATCAGAGAGCTCCCTCTGGAAATAAGGGAGCTGATGCATTCTCTAGCACTGAAATCTGCTTGCATCATAAGGTGACAATTAGCTACAAAAAATATTTCCACTTCTGAAGTCAGGATGTTCAGCAACAGGCTTCAGTTTCTGTTGCAGAAACTAAATTCAGCATGGAATCAAAATATATCCTGCTCTGTTATTATATGAAATACTGTATAAAGAAAACCACACAAAACAATTTAACTTATAAAAGTCTCATGATTGTCTTGAAAGAGAAAGAAAATAGCACTGAGAAGGTCCTTCTCCAAACAATCAGTTCCTGCAGTTCATCTTTCAAAATGTGGGCCAAATCATGAATTGCAGCTCACACACACCTCAGGGAGAGCCAAGTCTGGAATGTGGAGAACAAAGAGTTTATTCAGAGATCTCTCGGATATTTTCCTCCTCGAAAATGATGAAAACAAGAGGAGTCCAGATGGGAAAGTAGCCACTTTGGGAGGCATCTTTTATTGTGGTGACTGGTGAAGCTCTGTAAGCAGATCTCCAGGATTAAGTGAGGAAGTTTAGAAAGACAGCTAGTTTTTTGTCGTTGTTGTCTATAAATTATTTCTACACGATACTCAAATATTTCTGAGCTAGTTAAGTGACAATGTTTTATGCAATAGCACACAAAACGCATAAAGGTACAATAGTTAGACTAAGAAAAGAAATGTCACAGTGTGGTTTTTAAAGCCTCCAGCTTTCTGCTCCCAGTCTGAACCAATCAATGGCTACTTAAGCAAAGCTGGGGGCACCCTGCCCCGCACAGCTCTTGAAACAGAGAACTCTCCCCAGCTCCGGGGATTCCTGACCCCTCTCCAGCATGGGGGCCACAAAAACATTCTGAGACGTGATCAAGACAAGCAGAAGTGATGCAGAAAGGAAAGTGTACAGAGAGAAGTTGGCTTCTAGCGGGTGACTACCAGCTTACTAAATTCAACTGTCTCCCTTGTTGGCATAGGTCATTTACAGTGCTATTGTTTAAAATTTTTACAATCTTTATTAACAAAGTGACACACAGACAATCAAAAACCTGCAGTCTTTTGCTACTATCATATCACTTCTCCCCAAAAGACGAAGACTATGAAAGATGATAATATGGCCAATGTCCCCTCAAGGAGTCTGCCAACTTCTAACCCCTGTTGCCACTAAGTGTGCAGTGACCATTTCTGCTGCTGCCACATGGAAGTGAGAGCACAAAGCACAGATTCACTGCTCAGAGCTGAATGCTTTGCTGGACACTCATCCTTACGGCTTTAGAACGCCACCATGCTTTGAAAGCCACCAGGGCACACACCTGTTTCTATTTTAATTCCTGATTTCTTTTTTCCTCCTTCTTTTTAGAGAGGAGGAAGGGGAGAGAGGGAGAGGGAGAATCTTAAGCAGGCTCCATGCCCAGTGTGAAACCAACGTGGGGCTCGATCTCACAGCCAAAATCAAGAGCTGGATGTTTAACTGACTGAGCCACAGGTGCCCCACAAGTCTGGATTTCTAGTACAATATGAGAAGACCTATAGTTAGTGCTTGTGGGTCTGGTGCTCTGCATCTCTGGGGCCGAGATGCAGAGCAAGCATTTGGAGGCACACTCACCGCCGCTCCAGTGGGCGCCCATCACTGGAGATGCTTCGAGGGATGTTGGCAGCTCTTTCCGGAGGAGGCATCTTTCCATCTCCTTTCCCAGCGCTCAGCCTCGAGGTCATGGGACTCTGCACCTGAGAGGGGACTTGCGGTGAATGAGTCCCCTTGTTGGCATTCCTCTGCCATTTGTTATTATTTCGAAAGGGAAACTTGAATTCATAGGAAACCCCTTCATTCATCTTGTATTCCATCACGGGCATACGGTAGGTTTCTGAGCAGCTCCTAGTGAGGGCACAGAAAGAAGAAAAATTAATATTGTTGTTCTTGTGAGTGGAACCACACTGCTTCTCATTAACAGTGAAAGTGGATCAAATACTTCATCCTTTTTTTCAAACTGTCTTAATCATTACTATCCTTTCAAAAACCAGAACCACAGGAGTATATTATACTGTGTATTTCCCTTGCTCAGCCTCACCTATGGAGTCTTGAAAAAACAGTGAGACCCAGAGTCATCCCAGTGAGCGGAGGGAGCCAGTAGGAGCAGGGTCAGGCCTGAGGCCTGAGCAGGGAAGGCTGCCAGGCCGGCAGGGCAAGGCAGCAGAACCCCAAGACCAGGCCTCAGAAGAAGCAAGCAGTAAGCTCTACACACCCTTCACTCAGTAGCATGACTGTGGATCTAAAAAGATACTGAGTTTGTCTGGGATCTTAACAGTCAAAAAATGAAGGGGGGGATAGATTTCAAAATCCAAAATGAGAGCCACATTTAGCTCAGAAGGAGAAAACAAAAACCCAATTATAGAAATTTTGCAATTATCAAATCACCAGGGAACAAAGCATAATCTGAAATCAGACTCCCCTCACTGCCCCCACCCCCGACTACCCCAAGCCAAAAATCTCCCACAGCAGGGAAAGCAGGGCTGGCCCCTGGGAGCAGCCTGAGTGAAACTGATGTCAGGCCCAAATGTCTTTCTGTTGCTTTAGCCCCTTTTCTGGTGCTACTGTCCCGGCCCCCGAAACCTTAGGAAATGTGGAACCCACTCTCCATTCTCTTTACTGGAACAACCAAGGAATGTTCAGTCTATTATTAACTTCACTGAACTACAAATTACTGAGAAAACCCTATGCCCACTAAGGCATTAACTCAAACTGCGTACTAAGCAAAAAAAAAAAAAAAAAAAAAAAGACTTCCTTGCGTAAAGGAATTTCAAAGCTTGAGCAGCAGGTGGGAAAGGAAGGGTTGCTACATTTCAAGGATGGGTTAAAGCTGATTATGAAACACTTCAGAGACAGAGGAAGGAGAGTCCTAACAGTGAGGTCCACTAGAGACAATGCGAGCTAGCAGCCACATGAAAAAAGTCAAAGGGAACGGTGAAATTAATTTACTCTTTTATTTAGTCTAATATATCTAAGATGCTGTCATGTGAACATGTAAGCAAGAAAATCAATATAAAAACTCAACAAGGAGATGATGTACATGCATCTAAATTTGGTGCGTACTGTACACGTACAGCACTTCTCACTGCGGACTAGTCCCCTTAGCCACGGACGACTTGTGGCTCCGCTCTGCACAGCACAGGGCCAGAGGCTGGGTCTTGGTTTGGGAAACGGGCTTGTGTTGGTGGGAGAATAAGCCCAGTGGAGGGTATCACTGTCTCGGGACCTTGTCTGTGTGTCTCAGGTAGGACTCCTGGCGTTTCCAACGTCTACACCACCGTGCGCCCTCTCGCACACCTCCGTGAGACGCGGGTTTGAGAAGGGCTGCTTCTGAGGTGCATGTACTTGCTGGGGTCCTTGCCTGCTCAGTCTCAGCCCCAGTCTCCAACAGGAACCTCTTCTCAGAGTTTTCTTACCACTCTTCCTGATTCCCTAAAAGCCTAAATCAACCTTAATCTGACTCTCTGCCCAAGGCTCCTCTGTACTCCTTAGAAGCATTAAGGACCGTGGTGGTTTTCAAACCTTTGGGACCATGAGCCCAGTAAGAAATACATTTTACAATGTGATGCAGCCCAACCACACACACACTCACACACACCCTTCCACTCGGCTGTATATACACACACACACACACACACACACACTCACTCACTAACACACATACCCTTCCACTCAGCTGTATGCACATATATACACACTCACACTCTTCCACTCGGCTGTATTCTGTGTTAATCCCCTTCATTAAAGAAGCACACTGAATGCAGCTCCCTAAGTGGATTTCACGATCTCCTTTGGAGTTACAACCTGTGGTGTGCAGAACACTGCTTTGTGGCACATCTGACATGACTTTCAGCAGCTCGTGACTTCTTATGTAATAAACTTTTCCTCTGATAGAAGGGACTGTCACCTGAGACTTGGACGTAATTTCTAGCTTTGATCCTGATCGTTCTGACAAAAAAGGTGTGATACCTTTTTGGTTCTTAATAGAGCTATCACTGTAGTACAGTTTGAAGTCTTCCATTTCTGACCAAATATGGCATATGACACAGTAACTTGTGCTCCGGGTCTATAAATATAAGGCAAGAATGTTGCAGCTTGCAGAAGGGGCAGTAATAAAAACTTGCAGTGATCCCTGGGAAAATTTCCCTCCACGCCAAAATCAAGACTAGCTTCTGCTTCCCCCCCATAGTGGTCTGTCTTAACTTGTAAATCCAATGTGTCGTATCACTTACATGGCAAAGACGTATATGTATCTTCCATCTTTCTGTTGGGTGCTGGCAACCAGCACATGTACAGAACATTGCTGTCACATATTTTGGGCACCAACTTTTCAAAAATGTTCCCGTGGGCCATGTCTTCCCTTCAGCACACCCCACCCTCTGACAGATTCTCTTGCTGGGTTTTAACTCCCCAGCACCCTACATGCACCTTCCAGGCACAGGCTGCCTCCTGTAACAGAAACAAATGTAACCTATTCCGAAACAGACGAGCTGCTTTCATCCCTGGGGCCTTAGCTTCTTTGGGAAATGAAAGATTGGGAATTGGTGATTGCTGGACTCTCTTCTAGTTCAAAAACTCTTTGAAATAGACTTCTAAGCTATATAACATTTCATACTAAAACCGGTTAAAAGACCCCGGTACCCCAAGACTTGGTCGTCTTCGTCTGTTTCTTGTTTCCACCACCTCTAACGTGTAGCAAGAAACCTCCTGCACAGTCAATGATAACAGGATGCAGTATGAGAAAGCCTAAGCAGGGAGAGAAGGCTCATTCGCAGAGAACGAGAAACAGCGGGTCTGCAATCTTAAACTTCAGCTAACTCGCCACGGCTCACTGCCGTCCGGGATGGGACAGCCCACCCACCTGCTTCCCATCACTGACTTAGCTCTGAAAATATAAGAACGATACATAGAGTCAGGAAGTGGGCTGTACGCTGAAGAACAAAGATAAGAGTTGGTTTGTAGTGACACATGAAAATTCATAGAAGGATTTTTATTATGTCATTTAAGAAAACGCAGTGTTGAATGGCAGTGAACCCTGACGGGCCAGGCGCAGATCTCGCGGCGCCCCCACGGCTCTGAAGTAGGTGCTATCGTTATCCCCACCTTCTTAGATGAGGAAACGGAGGCCTGGAGAGATGAATCTGCCCGAGGTGGCCCAGCCGGGATCTGAACTCGCATAATTAATCTACACGGACACTGGCCTTCATCACTAACTAAAGGCTACATCCATGCCAAGTCCCCAGCCGTCTTCATTTCCAGGGCTACTTGCTTCATTTGGCATAGCTGACGATAAAATGGAAAACTCAATAGTCTCTGAGGAGCGATGGGCACTGGAATTATGATTTCAGGATTTCAGGCCCAAGAGACACATGGCTACACACTGAAGCCCTGCTGGTTGAAAAGCCACTCCTTGTCCCCAGTCTCTTTTCTCAGCCTTCTTAGTCTTCCTCCTTTAGGTTCTGATGGTTCATCGCTTTCTCCTTTTCCCTCTCAACGCTAGGAATGCAGGTAAGAGGAACCAGTGTACAGCACACCCAATAGATCATCTCAACACTGGACTCCGGAAGCAGCCAACTCAGATGTCTGAGGACGGCTGGGACCCTAACAGGCCATGTGATTTGGGTTTGGAAAAAACACCTAACTTCTTTGCACCAAAGCTCTCTGCCTGAAAGGATGAGCGATCTGAACCAATGAACTCTCACAGCCCTTCTGGTTCCCAAGCAGTATGCTTTTGCATTTTGAATACTTGTGTTTTAAAATGAAGACAAAACTCTGTGATCTGTTCTACTTACAAAGTAATTTGGTCCTTTTATGTAACTGTTTGTTTTTAGCTCTTCCTCTGAATGGTCCCTGATTGCGTTCTTCAGAGGCTGTAGGTTTGTGGCCCTCAACAGAAGAAAGGTCCACCACTCCGGCGCACCACTACTCAGAACCTCATGATTTCATGTCGGTGTAATTGCTAGCGGGGTGTTTTTCATCTTGCCAAGGGCTCAGTTCCTGAGGATTCAGAGGTCGCAGGCACCAACAGATACATGCGGGTCATGCACTCCAGCACTCTGGAGTCAGGATTGGGCAGGGGGTGAGGGGCCCCTCCTGATGCTGGACATCTTCCTCCCCAGGAAACTTCCTGACAGAGGCTGCAGGAGGGCCTCCAGCAGGTGCACATTCTCACTCGTCCTGCTGGCCCACTGCGCAGTGACGGAATCTCTTCACACCTCCTCCTTCTCGTTTTAATGGAAATGGATGACTTGACTTTATTTATTTATTTTTAATGCCCCATACTTAGCAGGGGCTCGGGAATTTTACTTCCCTTGTCCTTCTGTCTCTTAAAAACGATGTTAGCATGAAAGCAGTAGGTCAGAGGATCTGCTTATGTCCTAAAAACAGGGAAAAGAGCCCTACTTCACTTTTATGATTGAAGCCCCATGTTGCTGTTAAACTGTTCTTTTCATTAAAACAAAAAACCTGCCTTTTCAAAACCAAGGACTCTCCCATGTGAACACACATGGTGTCTGCATGTATGTCCAGTCAGCACACTGGGTGCCTGTGACCCCTCAGGACCCTGGCCCCCCGGGAAGCAGGTCGCAGAGGGACTATGGGGCAGGGGGCCTGGAGGAGGGCCATTCCCTCGTGCTGGAGCTGCAGGAACAGCTGACAAAGAGAGTCACTCGTCAAAGAACAGAGTAATCAGCTATTAGGAAAACAGCAGTGGGAGTTTGAAGTGTGGAGGAGAGAAAAATGACAGAAGAGCATTATCTTATTTCGTTGAAAACTACAGCAAGGTGTTCATGCTTCCAATGTTCCTTTGAAATTGTTTTTAAAGGAGGAAAGGGAGAGAGGAGAGTTTCCAGTCCCCCAAAAGGCATCCAAGGCACCATTTCACACCTGCCCAGAAGGTGTGGAAACCGTTGTGGGAAAGGCAGAGTGTGCCTCCCAGGCATGGGGCTGTGCATGGCACCCATCCTGCATCCCAGCCTCTCAGTCCCCGCCCTAAGGGGGCAGGTTCCTAACGCCTTTCTGTTGCGTCACTGCCAGGCTCCACTGGCCCCCGAGGCAGCAACGGGTGTCTCGGCAGCAGTGCTGGAAAATGAAGATAAACATAGCTCACTCATTCGGAGGTGTGCGGGAGCCTGTCCCGGCTTGCAAGAGCAGGCTGGGAGCATCTATCCCAACTGAGTCCAGCACTGTCATGTCGGGAGCTTGAAATCGACCCCAGAAGCAGTATTGGCACATGGGCATCAGCAAAGGCTACAAATCGAGGTTCTGTTCTTCAGCATAAAGCCAACGTACCAGCAGATCCCTGCTTATGCTGGTATATTTAAAAAAAAAAAAAAAAAAAGGATTTGTGCCCCAAGCCCACTAAGTAGTAGTTAAGAGCTTGGATTCTGAAGTGAGACCTAACTAAATTTGCCAGATGAGCTTGGAAAGTGACTAACCTGAGTCTTGGTTTCCTTTAAATAGGAATCCTATTAATATTATTACCTCATAAGGTTGTTACAAGGATTAAAAGTGCTAATCCACGTAAAAGTGTTTTTTCTAACCTGGAAAATTAAATCCTCAGCAAACGTTAGTTGTTTTTACCAGCATTCCACAGAAGACATATCTGGCTTAGTATATCACTGTAGATAAACCACCTTCTGCCGCAGGCCTATCTATCCAGAGTCAGGCCTTCTAAACCACCTTTCCGGTAGTAACTGCGCACAGTTCAACGTCAGTCATGCTGCCTGTCCATTCACACATATTCATACTCACGTGTGCCTATCCCCTCCCCTCTTCCCACACAAACTGGGGAGCCTATGAAGCCAGAGGAAAGGCCTCTGAGCAGACAAGATGGCACCACACCATCCACAGACTCATTCTTAGACCATTAGTCCATACACCAGCGTCTTTAATTCTGTACTGTGTGTAATTAAGGTTGACAAGTTACAAAGCTTGGTTCTCTTCTCCAGTTTATAGCTGCCTACTTAGAAACAACCAAGTAAACAATGTGAAGGAAAGACCAAGGGACAGAAGACAGAAGGACAAGAGAAGGAGCACAGAGCAGCCAGAGAGTGCTATAAGGACCTAACCACCTCTCTGATCCGTCACCAGAGTCATTCCTGAATCCCGGTTCAGCAAAATTTTAACATTAATGATGATGTGCTTCAGGAAACCAGGAAACACTTGGCTAACTGAGGCAGGGTCGTGTGTAAGACAATTTCAGGATATACCCCCCATTCCCCCCAAATAGCTGAAATAATAAAAAGCTCTAGATACATATTTTGGTTTCCAGAAAAATCCAGTCATCCAAAAGGGAACATGTCTTGAAGCCATCAGACACGGGAGTTCACCATATTGTGACACGGGACCGCCTAGTCTCTGGGCTATCTAGGCCGTAAGCACTGCTCAGAAACACTACCTTGAGCACAGTCTGTTTCACAGCATTGGTCCGAAGGACTGACATGCACGTAAACTGTCCTTGTTGCTGACTTTTTAAAGATCACAGATAACCCACATAACGGTTTGCACATTCTGCCATCCACCATTCATGAATCTGCAAGAGCTCAGGTGTAGGACAGGTCACATTTTGAGGAAAAAACAAACAGGTGAAGGATGTTTTGGCTTTAGAAGGCCTAAGAATTAATTGCCAAAGCTTAAGAGAAACTCAGGAAATAATGGGCTGAAAGTGAATGAACAGATTGGAAAAAATTAGTAAAAATAGCATGGACATGCCCAAAGGAGAAAAGAAAAAGTTGACTAAATTTGTTCCCCCAAGAAATCTCCCCAGAGACCAAGAAATTAAGTTTCCAAGCATGTTGCTGGCTTGGCAGGAGCTGGGAGGGCCAGGGAGCTCCCAGGCTTCTTTCTGCCAAAGGGCTGGGGACCCAACTGCCAAGCAGCATGAGCAGGACCAGCCAGCTCATTTGAAGCCAATTCCCGACACACACACAGATGCAGTTAAGAGAATGCTTGCTAAGTCACGTCCAGGGCTCCAGGATGACAGAGCAGGCAGGGGTCAGAACGGCACTCTGAATTTCGGACAGGAAGATGAATAGGAGCGTCATGAAGCCTGACAGTCTGTGCTGAGTGTCTTCTAATATTAAGCACTCCATGCTAAGATAGCTACCGGCGCAAGATCCTTAAGCCCATGTTACCAGACTTCTCTATCTGTAGTACTGGCAAGTTTATAAACCCACAGACGTAAAATCTGGGGAAGGGTCCAGCCCAGTCACTCTTTCCAGCTGCTCTTGCCACAGACCGAAAGGGAGCTAGGTCCTGAGTCAGGCTTTCCGTGGATGGAACTCTGAGCACTGTGTGTGACCCAGGACACCGCACAGCACCCTTCTCCCCGCCCAGCAGGAGATGTTCTCTATGGCACACAAACCTGGCCTTGGATGGCCCGGTTCCCAGCTGCCAACTCAGACCTACCTCCGCGGGGTGCAGTCATCGTGCGGGGGGATGATGACGACCTTCACCGTGACAGATGTTCTCAGGAGATCGATCATCTGCTCGTGGCTCAGGGTGGCCACGGCCACCTTGCAGATCTCCACCAACCGGCTGCCCTGCCTCAGCCCCGCCTGCCAGGCGTAGCCGTAGGGCTCCACGTCTGCCACGATGCCCTCGTAGTTGACGTGGAAGCCAAGCTGCCCCAGCCCGTTCCTCCGCAGAGTCATCTCCACCGATTCGCAACCTTTGGATACAAACTGAACAAGGAAACAAAAGGGAGCACAGTTTAACGCCATGGGGTGTTGAGTGTTGGGCAGGATGCTGGAGAAACACCGCCTGTGGGGTCATTGCGAATACTGTAACGCCAGCTGACGAGCGACCAGTTACTTCCCCTTCACTGACCTCCATTCATCAGGCCAAAAAGAACATACTTTTTGTGTCCAAAGACTCAATGGCTTTGCTGAGCTTACAAGGAAACCTCTAACAGAGAACCCACGGGGAGCTGGCAGCCAACAGAGACCGTATTCTGCTACTCACTTCGCCCTTAGAAAATTCAGGGCAGCAGATGCTCAACTGAACAGCGTCCCTCGACAGCCAAGGCAGACCTGCTGGGCCACCCCATCAGCCATCAGGGTAGTAGGATCAGGTCACGTGCAAGTGGTTTCCAGCACACACGCACAGCCGGCGTGTCTTCTCCCACTTGCTCTACTTTTCCTTTCGGAAAAGGATGGAAAACGAGTGACAGAAACTCTGGGTTGCTTCACATCATCAAGGGAGTTTCCAGAAGAGCTAATAAAATTGCACCAGCTTCAGGAACTTGCTTCTGGTCTGTACTGAAAGCTTCAGGAAAGTGAAATGGAATGTGGGTAAGTGGAAAGAAAATACTCACCTGCAACCTTTTGACGATCTCTTTAATGTCCTCGTTATTAATTAAACTCTCCACTGAAACGCATTCTCCTCGCTCGTAGAAGATTTTGAGGCTGGTGTCAGTTGAGGTCCACCCTATCACATCTCTGCAGGAACAGTTGAAAACCACACTCTTGGTTTCCTGCTCGATGAGAACGATGAACTCATTGGACACCCCTAACAGGCAGTCCATTTCCATGGCCTTGTTGTAGTCCTTGGCCCGGACGGCCCACACGATGGCCCCCATGCTACTGAGCTCAGCTCCTGGATATGGTTTAGACTTCTCCTTCTTCTTGGAGGCCAGAGAGATGAATGGGAACTTGCCAGATGGGTCAATAGGGGTGTTGGTGACATTCTTCTCTGCCAGATCTTTCAGGTATTCCTGGCGGGTCCGAGTGGCCATGGCCCGAAACTTTTCTGATTTATGAGCAGCATTTTCTGCGTTAATCACTTTGGCCAAAAGAAAGTCCCTGAACACATTTGACTTAGGGAAAGTGACCCCTTTGGGGATGGGAGGTCCAAAGGAAGGCACGTCTCTGGACCTGGTGACAGCCACACTACGAGACAGAGCAAAGGTGAAAAAGTGGAGCGTCAGGAGTTCTCAGTCTCATAGCATGAGAATAAAATACACATTCTCAAAGAAGAAGACCTGTCTCACAAGAAATAATAGAAATTTCTATTTATAGATTTTTTTTTTTTTTTTTAGTCCAAGAAACCCCAAAAAGCATCCTTACATTAATGGATAGTAAACCAACCATAACTCCATGAGGGAAAAATGTGTACTGTAATATTTTACCTTTAAATACCTACTGATTATTTCAAAGCATGGGTTACTATAATCAGCATAACCTTTTAGAATAAGCATAGATTTCTTAAGAATACAAATGTGGTCTCCATTTTAGATTATGATGCCTATGCGCAGACAGTCTATAATGAAAATATCCCAAGATGCATGTCATGAAAGATATGGATTAAATTTAAAAAAAAAATTTTTTTTTAATTTAAAATATTATTTGTTGGCCTATGCAACCAGACCAAAAAGCATAATTTTAAAATGAAAATTGAAATTGCAGTATTAAAATGATTATGGTTTTTATAGTAATAGCAATCGTGCTTTACAATCATAGTATTACTCCCTGATATGAGGAAGTGGTGACGCAACATGGGGGGTTAAGGGGGTAGAAGAATAAATGAAACAAGATGGGATTGGGAGGGAGACAAACCATAAGTGACTCAATCTCACAAAAGAAACTGAGGGTTGCTGGGAGGAGGGAGGTTGGGAGAAGGGGGGTGGGGTTATGGACACTGGGGAGGGTATGTGCTTTGGTGAGTGCTGTAAAGTGTGTAAACCTGGTGATTCACAGACCTGTACCCCTGGGGATAAAAATATATTATATGTTTATAAAAAATAAAAAATTAAAAAAAAATCATAGTATTAAACTGAGCTATTCTTTGATCCACATTCTCTACATCTGGTATTTGATTCTGACAACTTGTTTGTGAGGAAATATTTCCCTTTTCCTTTTCCTCCAAGCACGATTAATTTGAGAAAGCCTGACCCAGTCATTTTTCTGCATAATACTGTTAAAACTGGGACTAAGATAAGGACCATATGAGCATCTGTAATAGCCTATTATTTTTCATCTCAACAAAGAAATAAAGTTTTTCCTAAAACAGTAACAACAAAAGTTAAATAGAAACAGAAAGGTTGTGTGTTTTCTGTCATGTTCTAAGACCTCATTCTAGGACCTCAGTGGACTTTGAGAGGGCTGGAAATGATGAGTCTAACAGACTGAATGTCCCTCTTTTCAAATTACCTAATTATTTAAAAGTGAGTCTATTATGCAATTGTACTAAGTATTAGAGAAGATATACAAAAATATTTTTCTGAATTTCCAGAAGGGAAAAGTGAATCAGAGAGTGTGTATCTTTCGAAATAAATTGAAGACCTTGACTTCATTACTATTTTTGCTCTGCTTAAAAAGGGCTTAAGATATTTAGCTTTGCTTTTCAAAAAAGGATTATTTGTCATGAAAATAGGATAAATAAATAAAAATCAGGAAACCCAGGTCTTAAGTTACCTATTTTGTCTGAAGATGCCATGGAATGGCCTATTTGTTGGTTTTCAAAACTTTATTAAAAAAAAAAAAATTATCTAGTTGGCTTCATGGTGAAAAAAGGTGGCAAGCGACACTCCATTTTCTAACTGGAGATAAGAATTCACAGAAACCTCCATATGCATTACAGCCTAATTACACCAGTATTAGAAAGGCAATTTTTCTTGTCTGTTGTGAGCTGTCTGGCTTGAATGCTGACAGCTGTATAATTTTAATTTGATCCTTTTTTTTTTTTTTCCTTAAAAAGTCAAGCAAAAGATGCTAAAATCCAGATATGCTAGCTTTTCTAAAGAGGAATCCTATAAGGATCCAGAAACACTCATTTTTAAATAGGCAATTCCTTTTCTTGTTAATTTCACTTCAAATTGTTATTCTTTCTCAAGAAGCAGCTGCGGTTTTCTTTTAAATACAAGAGGAAAATGCTTACCAGAGGTGCCAAGATGAGCATCATCTACCCGCTTGCCCCTTAACTCACTGGCTCTCTACAGATCTATTTATTAACTGTTAGAACTTTAGACAAACATATATTGAAAACCCAACAATAATTAGAAGCCTCTAGAATGAACTATGAGGGGAAAAAAACGAAGCCTCAACATATAATTATCAATGATTCATCATGGTAGGGAGGTAAACGATACAGATGCTAAAATCAGTTTCGCATCATTAGAAATAGAACCCTTGCAGAAGAGGAGGAGGAAGCAGCCCAGGGATGCTTTTTTTCAAACAAAAGGTCTTGTTCTGGGTTAATATAACTTCAAGGTTAAAAGCACATTGATTTAGATGCCACACATTCTGAACTCCTGCTAATAATGCCTGCTTTAAGTTCAGAAGAGTGAATATTTTTGCCTTATAAGAAGGCTTTCTAGAACTTCAGTTTGCTATATATAGATCCTTAAAGATGTAGTAATTATAAATGGTTCTTGCTATTTCTAAAAGCAGATTCCAAAGGGCTTCTGCTTAGACACACTTCTGTTAGCCTCATATGCAATACTGTATCTCCTAAGAAATTATACATTCTTTATAATCCTAGCCACTCTGGATGTACTCGGCAGGGCTGAGGATTGGATGTTCTACCAGGAGAGTTATCCAGCAGACCGACGCTCAGAGGCTGAAGCAATTATGGAAAGTTAGCACCAGAAAAGAACATGGAGAATTCAGTGTTCCTCAAATTCTGCCAATAAAATCTTGAGTTTCTTCTTAAGTCATCTTGATTTTGCATTCTACTGAGGAATATTTGTGCTCGTTTTAACACAAAAACATCTTCTGTCCCCCCAAGTCTTGGGAGTACAACTCAAGGACTAGGAAAGTATCCTGCTTTACTGACATGTGGCATAGCCCTGAACCTCCATTTGAATGGCTGGTACGAATTTTTCCACTTATCCAGGAAACAGACTCTGAGAAGTAAAATGATGTGCCCAGAGCCTGTTACAGAGATCCAGGATTGGAATCTGAGCTTCTGGATGGACAGCAGTGTGCTCTATGACAAGACCACGCTGTTCCTTCTGAAGGAACATTTTTGAACACCCCACTCTTGAGATGCTTACACAAGGCAGCATCCACAAGAGTCACAGAGCTGAAGAGACCACCATTAGGCTGGGCTTTGTAGCATTTGATGGCATCAGTGACCTTGGATAAAGTAGCAGATTTTGATACCCAAAGCCAGTTTCAAGTTGATACATGGGAATGTTCCAGAGATATCCGAACAGATGTCCCAATGGGAAAAAAAAAAGTGAGAAGACGACAATGCTTGAATTTCTGAAGTACCACGGAAATGGTAATAAACAATTCCAACCCCAAATTTAGAAGGACGGGGACTCGGCGTCAGAACGGTAGGGGAGGCTTCCCCTTCTTGGGGGCTGGATCAGATTGTCAGCTTGGGGAGCTTTCTGAGAAAGCAGATCCGGGGCAAGGACAAGAAGGATCAGCAGCAAAACAAATGTGTACCCATTGCTCTCTCCCTGGGGGGCTCTTGGCCTCTACTAGTACTCATTCACTGATGCACACGGAGCACCTGCTATAACAAGGCAGGCACCGCTGCCTTGGGCCTCCAGAAGCTCCAGGTCTCACGGGGCTGCATCCAGAGGTTTGGGTGCTCTTGTGGGAGGTATGGGATTCTACTGGAAACACTTAGGAAGAGCAATTTACCTAGTCCTGGGAGGTCAGGAGAGCCCTCCCCAAGAAAAGAAAAGCAGGAATTCATCCTCTAAAGGAGGGGTGGGGTGTGTAAGAAGAGGCCTTTCTGCCTGGAAAGCAGCATATGCAGAGAAGAGGGCCAGGGCACGGTATGTTCTGGGAGCTATAAGGAGCTCCATGCGGCTCTGGGAGTAGGGGTGCGGAGGAGAATCGGCAGAAGCCCCAGTGGAGGCTGAGAGTGGAAAGGCTGGGCCCGAAGGACCTCATGCAGGAGGCTGTACACTAGGGAGGCTGACCTTTTCCCAAATGGTCTGAAGCACCGAGAGGGACATATTTCGCTTTTTGTCTTAAAAAAGGTTGGCAACACTGGACAACAGGGATGCCGACGAGGCTTTGAACACTTTCTGAAAGAAATGTCTACCACTTGACCCACTTTGAATTGTTCCTCTGAGCTAAAGCCTGCATATTTATTTGCTTTTATTCCAGAAAAGAAGGGCGTGCACATTTACTATGCATACAGCACACTGCCTGCCTACAAGTAGATACTTTACTTATGGGCTTTTAAGTAGATGTCAAGCAACCTTCCACTGCATAGAAAGGGAAATTTAGGATCTGAGAGGTTTAACAGTCTGGTCTGATTCCCAGTGGTTTTTGGACTATATCCTACTACCTCCTTTCAACACTTATTGTATTTTAACCTCTGAATATGGAAATCTTTCTCAGAGAAGAAACATACATTTCTACCTCTCTAAACATGGTTACTGAACACAATTTAACACTTGTTTTGAAGACTCAGGTTATTATTATAACCACTTATTACCACACTAGTTTTAAAACTGTAATAATTATTTAATTTCACAGTGAGTCAATCTTCCAATTTTCAGTTGTTGAAGGTGTTTTAACATTTTAAAAAAAGATTTATCTATTTGACAGACAGAGATCACATGTAGGCAGAGAGGCAGGCAGAGAGAGATGGAGAAGCAGGCTCCCCACCAAGCAGAGAGCCCGATGTGGGGCTTGATCCCAGGATCCTGGGATCATGACCTGAGCTGAAGGCAAAGGCTTTCACCCACTGAGCCACCAGGCGCTCCAGAAGATGCTTTAAAATTTTATGGAGGGCACGTATTGCATGGAGCACTGGGTATGGTGCATGAACAATGAATTCTGGAACACTGAAAAAAAAATTAAATTAAAAAAAAATTTTTAAATCTTTTTATCTAAAATGAATTCAAGTTAGACCCACATGTTTTAATTAATTTTATATTAATTTTTTTTATCTGTTCATTGCTCTCTACTTCTTATGTTCTGTTTTATTTCTTATATTTATGTGTTAGGAAATTGGGCTACTTATCACATAGAGTTGCATGATGCCTGAATTTTGCTGAATATGGGCATGTTCTTCTGTCTTTTGTATTTCCTGTACATTGGCTTCTCTAGAAGTTTGATCAGATTCAGGTTCAATGTTGGGGGCATAGGGAACAAGACCAATTCATAAGTGGGGTTGTGCCCTTCCTTTATGACACACATGTTTGTCTCTTTTTGTGCTATCTGCAACCTCTGAAGATCAATGCCTGGATCTCCTAATTCACTGGTTGCTAAAAATATGTTGAAAATCATTTTACACTGAGTTTTTACAAAGTGAGGCCCCAGGGGTGAATGAAGTATAATTGGTCCTTTGTTCTCAAACCAAATGACCCCAGACTGCTATGCTTATTAGCTTTGTATCACTGATCTGAATAATTTTCCTGCATCTCTCTTATTAGTAATCACTTATTGATGTTTTCAGTGCATTCTTGCCACTGAACAGTTCCTCATCTTTTTGATTTATTGCTTCTAACCTGCTCTATCAAGCAGGACCAGACAATTAAGCTCAGTACGATGATACCAAACAAAATAAAGAGACCAGAGGACTCTCTTAACAGGTATGGGCATAGTACAGACTTAGCGATTCATTTCTGAGTTCTTGGCTATGTCTACTGTTCAAAGTTAACTGGCCTCTGAAATTAGTTTGAAATAGTCAGTTTTTCCTATTATAAACTTTTCAATCCCTGGGGAAATAACAGGACCTCTTCTCCATATCCACCACAGGGATTTTTCTCTCTTGGCTTACCTGAGGCAGCCCAAGGCCTAGAATAGTGTCTAGCACACATACTATGCGATAAGGACTGTAAAGAACAGGCAAAAAATCAATGAACAACAGCAATGAGCTCCAAATTTGCCTTTTTGTATACAAATTACCTTGCATGGTGACACTGGGTGAATTTCCCTAGAACTCCATTTATATTGTGCTACTAGACAGCCTAGCATTCCAAGGGCCTCCACCGCCCAACCCCAACTACTAGAGCAGCCTTCTTACTGTACCTTCTATACCCCCTCCTGTGTCTATGCTTCTGTATGTAATGCTGGCCACTCCTAGAACTGTTTCTCTTTTCCCCACTGAATTTCATCCATTGGTGCTTTAAAACACACGCCAAACCCCATTTTCTCAGTTAAATGTTCCTTATAATTTCAGCCTGTACTGACCCCACACTTTCCTACCTGAATACAGCAAGAAGCTCTTTTGAGAAAACAACTTTTGCACTTTCCTCATTACAGGCACCAAGTAGATGTCAATAAATAAATGTGAATGTTCATAGGGTGGAAAGTTCGGAACAAGAGATTTTCAATGATAAAAAGCATCTGAATCACTCTATCACCCAGAAATAGAGTTAAATTAGATTTAAATCTAATTTAGTATGATTAATGCAGCACTAAACTTTTCTACCAAAGTACCTCTAATAAAAGAGGCCCATAAATTCGTATCCCTAGTAGTCTGGGGAGTGGATGGAGTATGAGACAAACTCATATGTACAGAAATTCTTTGGAAGACCCATGTTTTATCTTAAAATTTATACAAATTTTCTATTGTGCTTCATAATACATTTCTTTTCTTTCTGAGTTTTCTTTTTTCTTTTTTTTTCCTAAAGATTACTTATTTTAGAGAAGGAGAGAGCAAGGACTTGGATGCACTTTAACTAGGGGAGGAGCAGAGGGAGAGGGAGGGAGAAAATCCCAAGCAAACTCCCCACTGAGTGTGAGCCCAACACAGGGCTCGATCCCAGGATTCTGAGATCATGCCCTGAGCTGAATCAAGAGTCAGCTGCTTTACCAACTGAGCCACCCAGGCACCTCATGACCATTTATTTTCATGAGAACATGAATCCCTTCACACGCTTTCTCCCAAGCATTAACTATAAAAAACTGCCCTCTTCTGAGACTTTAAACATCTGATGTCACCACACACCCCAAGAAACATGCCAACCCCTGTTTGAGAGGGACTGAGAACAATTAATACATGTAAAGTTTACAACAGAAGAGCACTACTTTAGTTTCTTGTGATTTCTTTTAGTGATGTTCCAAACTGGTATGTTCTCTTGGGTTTACAGAGGACCCACATTCCCAGTTTACAAAGCAGTGTGCTGGGTCCCCAAACAAGCTTGACAACTAGGAAATCCCAGACTAGCTCATGTGGCATGACCCAGGGAGGCCAGTGTCCTCCCACAAAGGGTCCAGCATCACATGGCATGGTGGGGTTAAGAAGACTGGCTCTCCAGGCAACAGATTAAAAATAAGAAAGGCAGCAAAAAAGCATGATTTTCAAGGTGAGGTTGTAGGAGGGACATAAAAGAGTAAGACAGACCTCACTTCGTCATCTAGCAAAGTGTGAACAGGGCTGGGAGACACTTTCTTCCCGATCCGTCTGTTTAGACTTGCACTGGCCACGTGCAGGCTACTGAGCACTTGAAATGTGGCTACTGTGACCAAGGAGTAGGAAGTTACATTATATTTTTAAAAGTGACATTCAACTCAGTTATTCGAAAGCTTTGAAAAAGGATGTCTGGAAAATCTGGGTATACGAATCTACTTTTCCAGTTACAAATTTTATGAAATCTCAACACAGATTACTTCCAATGAAAATCAAGCATCCTTACTGAGACGAGCTGTAAGTCTAAAACAGACTCCAGATTCCAGAGTCTTAGTCCAAAAATAAGTAAAATAGGCCAATAATTTTTAAAACTTCAAAATCACCTGTTGAAATAATAACATTTGGATATAGCAGGTAAATAAAATATATTCCTGGGTCAAAACATATTGCTAAAATTAATTTTACCCATTTCTTGTTACCTTAAAAAATATGGCCATTAAAAAATATAAATTAACATATGGCTTGCATTTCTATGCTATACATTTCTATGTAACAGCACTTCATTTAGACAATGGCTTTTAAAGAAGAATCTCTCTCTAAAACAAACTGCACAGCCTTCTACTCCCAAACATGGTAGTGACCAATCAAAAAGGGATTTGATTTCTACCAAAGCTGTATGAAATCCCCAGCACGAATCAGCACGAGGAGTGTTTCAGTTGTTTGGGGGTATTTTCTAAATGGGAAGAGATATCCCTCCCAGTTAGAGTCAAATGTTCTGCACACCTAAACACGCAGCCTTCAGGGACCATTTTCCCAGGAAAAGGCTGCAGATCTAGGCCTCTTTTGTTGGAGTTTCCACCCCTTCGCCTAGAGTTCTGGAAAAGCCTTTGTGTTAGCAGCCAGGGCAGCAAGGACCCATGCTTCACAGGGCCTGGGAGCGAGTCCGCACACAGAACAGTGAAGGGCCCCGCTGTGGAATCAGACTTAGTGCATTACAATCTAATTACCTAGTCCCACTGCTTAAACTCCCTCATCTGAAAATGGGGATTTTTAAAAAACAGTACCTAAGGCATGGGTTTTCAAACTTAAATGAGGTACCCCACATCAAGCGCCGAGCATTGTGCTGGGCTTATCACCAGAGGCCAACACGTACATGGGACGGGTGCACGGAAGGTGGCGGCCTGCAGGAGTCCGCAGGAACCTTTATTTGTTTCATGCCCAGAAACTTGCTCAACTTCTGCAATTAACCCGCCTGACACCTAGAATTAGACGGGTGTGGAGCTCACAACAAACCAGTTATCAGTCTGCGTGGGCCAGCTTCTGGGTAGGTGGCTGTATTAATTCAAAAACAAATACCCCAAATTAACAAAGCCTAATCTTCCAAATTTTAGGGATAGGAAGACAGGATAAAAATCCATACTTTAAAAGGACAGATTAATATTAGAAACATCTTGTTAATGCCAGAACAGCCTTCCATATCTTCTTGGTACTCTGCCCACATCAACCCAGTAATTCAAAGGCCTCTTGCAGAGACGCCTGAATTCTGATACTCATTAGACCAAGTCAACAAGGAGCACGGGAACAACTCCATCACGGGCTTACTAAGGCTGAGAAATGCCTCCAAGATGGCAGTCAGAAATGTCAGCATGAATCAAATCGGTCCTGAGCAACGGTCTGAGCTTTTTAAATAATAATAATTAAAACTTTTCTACTTATTATGATCATCATTCTCTGCTCTTGCCACACCAAAAGCAAAGTATAATTAGCAGTATGAGTAATTAGTTGGTGACCAGATGGTATGGATGAAGGACACCACCTAAGGAACAGGTACAAATGGAAACAGCAGGTGTCTAGCCAACGTGTCTGGGCAATGTCAACACCGTCAGGTGACATCTTCATGTGATTTCAGCCATCTACACGCACAGTTTAAAGACAAAAGTAAGTATTAATGGACTTCCCACTGCCACTTGAGAAAGCGGAGCTGGAGGGGGCCCTCGGTGCAAGCGCCACCCAACACCCATGCAGCCACAGCCGTGGTGCCAGTACCTGTAACAGACCCCGTCAGTGCAGGGGTTGTGGACACGCACGATGACGAACACGTGCTGGAAGTGAGAGCGGATGTTTTTGGGGCTGAATGGCTGTGCTCCCGGCTCTTGGAAAACAATTGTGACAATATCATTTCCAATGTGCCGCTTCCGTAGGAGCTAAAAGAAAAAATAAGCAAACAACACAAATGACGACACTCTGCATTTTCCTCCCAACTCCCTTCTGTGACTGTATTTAAAACATTTATTATTAATCAGGACATATTAAGGGAGGTAATCGACACAGTTGCTGGCAATATTTTAGTCTGTCTTAATCCCTCCCAGGAAGAATACAGAAATGAATATTCTGAAATTTGCATAAAATATAGAGCCCATTCAGGACCAAACCAATATCTGGCATATTATGCCAAGTTCCAGCCTCTCCAAATTCTGTTTCCATAACAACAGTTTTGTTCCATTTTCACATAAGAAAGAAACTTGCCATAGGGAAGATGTGTTAGAGAAGAGAATGGCTGAAGTAATTACAATGCAATTTATGTTCTGGTTGAATTCACTCCATTTAAAGAAATGTGGCTAAGGTGTTTTCGAAGATGCTTTCTGTATTACCTACCAGCTGGGAATGCAGACATTCCTAATATTTCTAAAGTGGGTTAAATTTCAAGTTGAAGCAGCTTTTTTAATTACAGTGGAAGCTGCTTAAGGCCACCTTCTGTTTCACATTCAACAGCATTCTGGAAAGGTGGCTTTCAAATTCAGGCACCCCAAGTCAGGTTAGGTCAGCGGTTCTGTCAGAGGGGTTTATTAGATAGTTTAATTAAGCAGTATGAAAAAAAAGTTGAACAAAATTTGCATTTCTCATTCATTATATAGAGGTTCTGTCAAGGAGAAAAATAACAAAATATACAATTTATATCAACTATCTATAAGGTATAGGCTTACATTTGTAAAACTTTTTTTTTTTTTTTTTAATTCTCCAGTGACTTTAACCTACACAAATTACATACCAGTAAAATCAATGATTTAGTATTGGCTGCCAGCTGGGAGAAACAGTAGCCTTTTAGATTAGGGATGAGAATTGGGAGTTAGAATGTTCCAGAAATGTACTTTTTTTTTATTATTAACACATAATGTATTATTTTCCCCAGGGGTACAGGTCTGTGATTCATCAGTCTTACACAATTCACAGCATTCACCTTAGCACATACCCTCCGCAATGGTCCATCACCCAGCCGCCCTCTCTTCCCCCTCACCCTCAAGCAACCCTCAGGTTGTTTCCTGAGATTAAGAGTCTCTTATGGTTTATCTCCCGTTTCAAAGCATCCCAAAATTATCTTCTAATGAGGCCATTTATTTTCATTTCTAAACATGATACATTATTGAATGTTACAGAAATAAAGGCTGGTCTGTACTGATTGCTATAAAGAACTTACCCATTATTAAACATTATTAATCTACTCAGGATCTTGGGCATGCCAAAAAAAAGAAAATGCAATTTGTCTATGTATTACATCATTGATGTATACATACAATGATGTCATTGTCTTTTTGATGCAATGTCATTCTTTCTTCTTGCTTGATATGTAACACTAAAGTCTTAGTAAAGGACCCAAACAGAAATAAATCCACTTATCCATCTCACATTATATATAATGAAAGACATTATTTATAAATAAATTCCTGCCACAAGATTTTAAAAGCTATGTTCTGTTTGTTTTTTCTAAGCCTAAAGTGATCTACATAAAAGAAATAAATTCTCTAGGTAGAGAATTAAAATTTCTTAAGATGTAGCAGTACCAACTATTCTTTCACTCTGATTTAGGACCATAATAACACTTTTGCCTTGACTGCGCCTCCAAATTAAATAATTTGGATAGATGTCTATTTAAATACCAACTAATGCTGCTCAACACACTTCAACTCATTTAGGAGAAATAAACAAGTAACTGAATCTTGTTAACTAATTTTTTATCCTTTCATATATCTTACTTTCTCTGCTGAGTAATCAGGTAGAAAGAATAATCCTTTAAACATCACTTGTGAACATCCTGAAATTTTTTGTCTACTTACTGGTCAGAATAAGAAAAGTACATTTTCCTTACCATCATGTTTTCCTCTTTGGGTAATCTGGAACTTGGACTTTGCATTAAAAAACTGCTATCAAATTCAAGATCATAGAATTTATTCTAAATAGATTTATTTCAGATTTATAGGTGATTCACTGCTTTGCCTCCTCTCTTTGATTCCTTTGGTAATTATAAGAAGCAAAATTTCATTACCTCGATTTGTGATTTAATCAAACCTGCAGTGATGAAGTGTTCGATTAGATCTCTGGTTAAATTCTGGAAGAGAGGATGTGATTCATTCTGCAGCTGGCCTGTGTTCTGTTAGCACAACAGTTGACAATAACAAAATCTAGATCCATTTTAAGGTCAGAAGTAATTCTGGACGGCTTGTGTTTATAACTGCTATCGAAAGGAGAAGGTGTTTGCTCTCCAGCTCTTTTAAATGTCAGTTTGGTATCATTTATTTTGACATATTTTTTAAAAACAGCAATAACCACATACTTTCTAAAACAATACTGCCCGTTTCCCTTTTGCTCTGTGACAATCTGCCACTTCTAGGTTTCTTCATTTCCTATGTCAACCACCACATTTTAGTAATAGACATTGTGCTTTTAGATCTTTTTAAAAAGAAACTGCGTATAATGTATACAAAGGTAATTGTTTTTTATCTTCTTTGTGGTCTCCTGATTAAGGTTAAGAAAATACCTTTTTCTGAGATCTCACTGACATTTATTTTGGTTTTGCTCCCAGTTAGGGTACCAAACCTCCTCTGAAATCTGCAATGACACATCAGTACTTTCCTACTTTGTACCTTGGCCTCTTGAGATGGAATTCCACCCACTCATACATGGTCTCTGCAACCCTGCAGGGTCACCTAATCACCATGATTTCAAGTTGTTCTCTTCAGATTCCATGAAAACCTCCGTCCCCGCGGGTGAAAAGCAAGTGATTAATTCACAAAGCCATCCAGCTGGCTGTTAACCTAGAATTTGTGTCTCTTCATTTGTTTTCAGCTCATTTGCTATTCGTTATTTCCGCAAAGTACAAAGCTTCCTGCTGTGGTGACAGGTGCAACATTAAATTCTGGTTTAAGATTTTACAAACTTGCCACTCGGGCTTCTGGGGGAGATGAACGAGGGTGAGGAAACACAGACAACGCCGGGTCGGTCTCTTACCTGCTGCTTGTTGTTCGGCGTGTACGGCAGCATGGTGGAAACATGGAACATGATTTCATAGTCTTTGTATGTTGTGTACAGAGAATGGGTTCCAGTGGAGTCAGCTACAGTAAAAAAATATATATATAATGACGAGATAACTGTAATAGGAAAAACAGTTCACTTACGGAAAATATCTTAGAAAAAAAAAGGAAATGGTTTAGAATGAAAAGGTGTTAGAATAAGATCTAGTATCAGTGTTTTCTTTTTAAATTTAATTTTATTTATTTATTTGTCAAAGAGAGAGAGAGAGCAAGCACAAGCAAGGGGGAGCGGCAGGTAGAGGGTGAAGCAGACTCCCTGTGGAGCAGGCAGCCTGATGCGGGGCTGGATCCTAGGGTCTGGGATCATGACCTGAGCTGAAGGCAGCCACTAAACTGACTGAGCCACCCAAGGGCCTGAGCATTGGTGTACTTAACCCATTTTTTGTATCTGATTCCCTTTGGTAGTCACGTGAAGCCTATGGGTCCCTTGTCAGAATAGTATTTGTAAATGTATAAAATATATATGATTACAACATAAATCTATTATACAGCAAAATAGTTATCAAAAATACTTTTAAAATGATACTAGATTTCTCTAAAAAGTTTTAGCAATTATCTAGTAACTACTCTGTTTCTGAAGTAGTGATGTACATAAGTAATATTTTAAAGAGTCTCCAAAAAAATACAGTATAAAAATACCTATGCTTTCTACTTGCAATAAAATTATAGGTAGAACTTAAACAATTAGAGTTTGTTACCTTCAATTATTAAGAAAGTGCTAAGTTTTAGGGGATCAGTGAAAATAAAGGTAAAATTATTTCCCATCCAAGTTTACACACCCCTGAATTCTACCCAAACATCAGTCGAAGAACATCTTTTCCAATACTTCTCATTTAAGCAAGAGAAATGTTCTGTTCTTAAGAAACAGATGGAGATTTACCAAGACTGTAAAACTGAACAACAAAGGTATTCTAGCAATGTCCAACAATGTTTTAAGACCATTCTGCTCTCACCTTCCTTAAGTCAACAGCAACCCCTTCCCACTTAATCATTAACAACTCAATTGCCCACAAATAACTGGAAACCAGAGAAATAAGTCCAATCAAAAGGGAGCATCTTTAGTCTTAAAGGCCCTGGACGCATTGACTGCAAAATGACAGAACTGTGTTCATCCTGGGTAAACTCAAGCCTCCATCAACCATACTGCTGAGGACCAAAATGCTCAACTGCATTTTAGAGAAGCTGCAAGACAGAGCCCCTGGCATATACCAGGAGGCAGTAGTTCTCAAATTTAGCATGTACAGTAACATCTGGGGAGTGAGTTTAAAAGGCAGATTCCCATGCACCACCCCCAGAAATCCTGCTCCGTGGGTATGGGGCTGGGTGAAGGAATCTATTTTAATAAACACCCACAGGGCAACTGTAACCCAGGAGCTCCACTGCCCTTAGGCGCTGCTCCAAGAATAGACTACCACCGTGGTGCCTCGAAGACAGACTTGTAAGAATGTTGTAGAGCCTGGAATTTCAACCTCAAGCTTCTCAGAGGACCTTAATTTTTGAAGCTAACGTTAAATGCAAAGGGCTAGAATTAGAAGTAAGATAAAAGTGAAATAAAGCACAGACTACTCTTCTAACATTGTAAAAATAGGGACCAACATATAACTTTCCAAGAAAAAATATCTTCTAAGTCCTAATGACCACCAACACAAAAAACTACAAATCACTATAATAAATAATTGAACTAGCTAAGATGGATCTTGAGTATGAAGAACCTATCTACTGTTAAGGACTCCTGCTATAAATAACTCTTGAACTGATTAGTACATTTTAAAACCTTAAAGTGAATGTGTCAGCTTTGACATGTACTTACATGTGTTTCAAGTCAATTTTGAGCAAAATTAATGAACTAGAAAAGAGACTGTCGTCTAGTATTCATGAATTACATTCCGCTTTTTATGTCTGTCTAATTCTAAAAGGATTACTGCCAGAGAAGATAGCTGATGTGGAAGACAATGCGGAAGGTCATCTGCTTTTCTACTTCTGGCCCATTTTTGCTATCTTTTCTGCATGCCTCATTTATGTCATGAATGCTGCTTGACCAGCCTTTTTCTGGAGACTTCTGGAAATCCCCAAGTTTTGCTGATAATTTTAGACAGTTTAAATAGTTTCAAAAGTTTCAGAGGTGAAATGAGGGCCAAAAAAATGACATTTTCCTTTCTGAGAAGGAAGGAATTCCAAAATCCTGAAAATACTATATACATACCAGAATTGCTAAACTTTATCAGAGAGCATGGAAAATGAATGTTTGTTATATTTTCTTAAAAATAAAGCATCCAATGTTGCTATTGTGGCATTTTTAGCGACCTTGAAACCCTGAAACCATGAAAAATTTAATAGCATGACAATCAGGAAAATGAAAGTGACAAAAATCCTTTTTTCTCTGGCTGAAGAGAATATATATTAAAAAATTTCTAAAGGGAAATATGCTTTGAGAAGAGGGGTGAAAGGAAGATAATGCTCCTTCATACTTGTCAAGGGGCTTTAAAAGTTAAAAAGTAAATTCAGGCATCTTATGGGTCATCTTGATAATCACATGATCTGTCTCCAAATCATACTACCCGCAAGTGACGGATACCCACTAATAAAGTCAGAGAAAGTAAAATTTCTAATATTCAATGAAGATGACAGGCAGTACTGAATAATTGAGGAATGGTAACAGTATTTTTCTCAGCTGCTTTGAAAAAGTGTAAAACACACGATCACATCCTACATTAAAGCATTTTGATTGAGGATGGTATGAACTGGTTAATGAGTTTGTAGAGCAGTTTCAGAGACAGTCAGTGTCATAATCACCCTTGACTGCTCGTGTAGACTCAACGCCTTGACTTCTCTGTAGTCTAAAGCTTGGTTAAAAAGGTGTCTGTGTACAAATCTGAATGAGGGCAAGTAATCAGACTGTTATAACAACCATTTCTCAATCACTGAAGATGTATCAGAGTTAAGAAAAGCTCGATGAAGGCAAACAAACCTATGCAATTTAATTTCAAGAAAGTTCCTGGTTTTAAATATTTATGAACACAAGAGAAAAGTAATCTCATTAACTAAATGCATGTAGGCTAAATAAAGTCAACAGAATGAAGAAAGCTTAAGCTCCCTTAATTAAACATACTCACCACTACAGAACACATCAAATGCAAGATGAAATCAGATAGCTTATAAGTCTCGTTTTTATCCCTTTATTTAATTTGAAATACAATAATCGTCAGTTGGCTTCTGGGGACTATCCCTTGATGTCCCATCCCCAGATGTCCCATCCATGCAACCTTGTCTTGGGATATGGGGAACGCAGAACCCTGTGCCCACAAGCACAGCCAGGGCCAAGTACTGACATCTGGAACAGCAGCACATATTCGAAAGGACACGCACTTCTGCCTTTGTGGTATGATTTCACTCATTCACTAATGAAGTATTTGGGGAAATCAAGAGTTCTAACCGCTCTGGCATCTATCATGTTTACTAATAATTTTTCAAGGTATGTTTAGTGGTGGCCTTTACTTCAGGGACAGGATCAAGAAAAGTTTGTTGTCCTGCCCTTTGCCATGACAGGTGAGCCCATACTGTATCAGCTCGAGGCTGGTGCCAGTGGATATACCTGGGACTCGAGGCTTCTCAGAACCTCTAACACTTGGAGATGTGAGGAAGGAGGAGACAGTGGGGGCTGGCACTAAGGAGTCAGCCACTACAGTTTTCTGTCAACAACTCACTTGGCAAGACACCTGCAGTTACCTGGCTTCTCATTTCGGAAGTAAGATCTGAATTTGAATGACAGTAGCATCATTTGCTAAATGACCACAAACAAATCACTCCACTTCTCTGTCCATCGATATTCTCGCCGCTGTGAGGATTACATGAAATAATGTATATGAAAGTCCTTGCCCACAAAAGATGCTCAGGATGGGCGGAGTAGAATTTAGAATGTTGTACAGTGGAAGTAAAAGAGGGTAGTTTTCTTAAAGAGGGACCTTTACATACTTTAAATTCTTTGCCAGGTGCATTCCAGGAATGCTCAAAGGAAAAACCTTACAGTGTAACACAGAGTTAAGGAGGTGAAAACAGAATCCTTTACTTCACTCATCCATGTCTGCAACTCCAAACGGACTTTTGCATATGCAAAAGCATTTGAGGTGAGCAGTGTTAGTTTCATCCAGTTCCCTATCAAAGTTTAAATATTTATTCCAAATAAAAGACTTATTTCTTTTGGAAAAAATTTGTTACTCTTCCAAGACCCTGAATCTCAGCAGCTCTTGTAACACTACGGAAAAATGGGGGAAGTGACAGGCACTCACAAACACTGCAGCAAATGAAGGAAGGTGAAAGCTTCGGGGAGTAATGCTTTACAAAGGGCTTCTAAAGTCGCCCATGTCCTGCCTTGTCAAACAAGACTCGCCCAGGAAATGATTTCCCTCACCCATATACACAGCTAAAAATGAAGGTGGCCTCCCGCTTCCAAACAACAAATTGCTTGGTGAGAAGTTTATTTTTGCATTTACTATAGTGTGAGAGGATGGTAATTATCTAGAGGTTATGTCATCCAAATGAGGAGACAAAGTAAGGAAGAAAAAAAAATCCACCACCGAAAATGTCTTCATTGTAGAACCGTTCCAACCCCTGACACATCTGTAGCTTGTTTGTGAATAAGACCTTATTTTTGAACCAGGAAAATGGACTTTGTATGAAAAACTGGGAAAAACAAGAAATGGTTCAAAAACTCCATCAATTCTTCCTAAAACCTGAATAGAATCGTAATACATAACAAGCAGAACCATTTCTTGAGATGGCTTGGGTAATGTGAGCCCAAGGGCTTGAGAAAGGGGGACACAGCCACAAGGCAGAGCTCTGGGGTTTGTTGTACTTAATTCCACATTAATGCTTTCTCTGAACACGTTGTTAACCTCAGCATTAGGATCTGTTCTACCTCCCTCATGCTTCCCAGCCATCTAAACTTGGGCACGTTAAAGTAAAGAAGCCAATTCTGTGTACCTGGCAAGGCCTGTGAGAGTTGCATGAGATGGCAAACATGAAAATATCTGGAACTTCCGCTTCCACCCGTAAGAGTATTTGGTACAGGACTTGTTCTCCTGTTATAAGTAACTAGGAAAACTGACAAAATATCTGAAACAAATTTTTTCAGGCATTTTATAATAGGCAGGGATGGATAGTGATCTCAGAGGAAAAAAGAGCCAAAGAAGAGGAACCCTCTGATTCCCACCAGGTTTTCCACTTGGAGGTGCTTTTGGAACAAGAGCACAGAGTATGGCTTTGAAGGGGGAAACCAAAACACACTGGAGTTCAAGAAGCCCGAGGTAGCTGATGCTTGCTGGGCAGAGTACCAAAGAGGAGGAAACTCCACAGTGAGAGAGGTTCAGAATTCTGCATAAGGGTCCTTCAGTCTTGGACTGCACACACAGAGAGTAAGATTCCAAAAGCCAGGCAAAGAAAAACTATCAGGGGAGTGTGCAGCATAGTGACTATAGTTAATAATACTATATTGCGTATCTTAAAGTGTCTACGAGTAGATCTTAAAAGTTCTCATCCCAAGAAAAAAAATTTTGTAACCTTGTTTGCCAACACGTGTTGACTAGACTTACTGTGAGGTAATTTACAATATACACAAGTATTGAATCATTACATTCTACACCGGAAACTAACAGAATGCTATATGTCAATTATACCTCAATAAAAGAAAGACAGAAAAACTATGAGGGAAAGAAAAACCAGCAGAGAATTATGAAGAAAACAATTCTCACAGTTCACATAGGCTGGAAGACACTCAAGTCCTAACGAGCCACAGGAAAGAGACCTCACTGCATCTGTGGGTATTCAGACACAAGAAAAGTCATGCCTTAGAATAGAGCTAAATTAGAGGGCAAAGAACAGCTCTAGGTACGCTTTAATAAAGCTTAAGAACAAGATTCACAAAGATCAAGCTGTTTTGTAAGTAATGTATCTGTCCACCAAAACAAAACTCAACAGTCCTTTTACAGAAGACAACAAAATCTGGACAACCATAAAACCTTTGCAATATACACTCTCTAATCAAAAGTAACCAGAGACATGAAGCAGTAAAATATAACTCAAAAGCTGGAGAAAATCTGTTAAATGGAGACCTCAAATGACAAGGATGAGAGAACTGGCACACAAAAACTTTTAAACAGCAATCATAGATATCTTCAAGTATTTAAAGGAAAACGTGAACCTACAGAGGAGAAAGTGAGAAATATAAGAAAAGAGGACCAAATGCAATTTCGGCCCTGAAGATGACAATATCTGAAATGAAAATTTCATTGGACTGCATTAACAGCAGATTAAGACACTATGGAAGAAAAGAAAAACAGTGAATCTGGAAGATATATTAAGAGGAATTATCCATATGGAAGCATAGGGAGACAAAAAAGTTAAAAAAATTAAATTAATAGAGCCTCATTTACCCATAGTATGCTGGTGAGTGATCTAATGTATGTGTAACCGGATGATTCAGAAGATGGGCACAGTAAAAATTAAGAAATCAAGATTGACAATTACTATTTTTATTTGATGAAAAGCAAATCCACAGATCCAATCACATCCAATCACTGCTGAATGTAAAGGAAACAATCCTTTAGGAACAGGGAACTGGACAGCTTTCTCTCTCTCTCTCTCTCAGAGGAGGGAGGTGCAGAGGAAGAGGGAGAGAACGATTCTAAGCAGGCTCCATGCCCAGCGCAGAGCCTGACTTGGGCTCGATCTCACAACCCTGAGGTCAAGACCTGAGCTGAAATCCAGAGTTGGACACTTACCCAACTTAGCCACCCGGGTGTCCCAGCATTTTCTCATTTTAATGATTATATTGAAAGAAAGGGTTTCCTGACCCAAAATAAAATTGGACAAAATGTGGTGAGATGACCTCCTAGCACACACAGCAAACTCTCATCCCTGGGTGCACCATGGCCAGGGAGAGGCTGCTGAGGTATGCAGAGGCTGGTTTTAATCCTGTCAGCTTGAAGTAAGAGAGATAAATATGTAAACTGCCTCTTTCGGGGCTGTAGAATAGACATACTTTTGTTGGACTTCTGTTCCCTGGAGGAAATCTGACATTCTGAAAGGGCAGAAAAAGAAATTATGGACTCTTCCGCTCCTCAGTTTTGCCCTGAAAGGTTACATGGGCCTTAAAGGAGGGCACACAGCTAAGAGGAGCCTTTTCCTGCTGAACATTCCAGAACTGTGAAAGAGTTTACTAATCGAGGCTTGTCCCCCTCAGCCTTCACCCTTACTAGGATTTGGAGGCAAAATATGCACAATGCTTATCTAGTGTCTTACTTAATGCCACACTGCTTATGCATGGTCTTGCTATCCTCACTCTTGCTATTCTCATATTGCCTTTCATCACCCAGAGGCAGCAGGGAGTGTGTGAATGCATAAATCGCAGTCCAATTTCCAATCTGGCCACTCATGCAGAGAATCAGGGTGTTAATAGTATCCACAATAGCTGAACTATGGAAAGAACCCAAATATCCATTGACAGATGAGTGGATAAAGATGTGGTGTATATATAGTATATATATACAATGGAATGCTAATACACATACATACGAAATATGGAATATATATATATGAATATATATGTATACAATGGAATATTAGTCAGCCATCAAAAAGAATGAACTCTTGCCATCTGCAGTGACATGGATGGAACTAGAGGGTATTACGGTAAGTGAAATCAGTCAGAGAGAGACAAATACTGTACGATCGCAATCATATGTGGAACTTAAGAAACAAAACAGATGAATCTAGGGGAAAGGAAGGAAAAATAAAATAAGATAAAAACAGAGAGAGAGGCAAACCACAAAAGACTTTTAACTCAGAAAACAAATTGAGGGTTGCTGGAGGGTACGGGAGGGGGGGATGGGGTAAATTGGGTGATGGGCATTAAGGAGGGCACTCGATGTAATGGGCACTGGGTGTTATATGCAACTGATGAATCACTGAAGTCTACTCCTGAAACTATGAATATACTATATGATAAAAAAAAAAAAAAAAAGAACAAGGGTGCTTATTATATTCTCTTCCCAGACCCTTTCATATAGCTCTTTGCAGTGAGAATAATTTATATAACACAACAAATTGGGACAATAGGACTGAAGCGTATAGAGCAAATGTCAGAGTCTCTGGAAAAGCAGAGTCTCAGGGCATACTGAGATTCCACATTTCATGCAGTTGCAAGCAGAGTATGGAACGTTAAAATAATATTTAAGAGTTGAGGCTATTTATGGGCTTTAATGGTCTCTCTTGCATGTCGTTTCCAAGTTGGCAACAGCAAAACCATGGCAACAGGAAATTCTTCCCTGCAGTGGAGTTTATGAATGCTTTTCTGTTTTCATGACTCAACTCCTTATTTAATTTCCTGTACAGAAAACCGGAGAGATTACTACAGACTACAGTACAGATATGCTCACCCAAAGACCCTCTCTAAGCAAAACAGGTCACAGGTGTCCATGGATGGATTTTGAGATAAAATTTAAAACTGCCTCCTCACAGACACATAGCAGATGTCAACCTACTCTAACCTAAATAGATACTTGAGAACTTAACTACTTTATTAATGACTAGGGGAACAGGAGTGTACATGTATGTTCATATACTTTGTATGTTCGTGAGCCATAACTAAAAATCCCTGCTCCATCATTGTGCTTTCAATCACCGAATTTCAGGAGCCAAATTGATACCAAAGTTAAGAAGCCTATTTTCTCAGGGATTCAATTAGACTCTGAACAATAAAAATAGAAAATAAGCAAACAAAAGCCCTCACTATTAACAGAATACAAAAATGAGTAAGAAAACCGTATGAAGACTGACTGTGTAGATAAGCACGAGGATCATGAAAATAAAAAATTCTAGAGCTTACGACCAGATGGTTTGAAGATTCTGGAATTTTCAATCCCTCTTAACATTCAGCTAAATATAGGGAAATCTGTGCAACACTATCCAGAAGCCATCCTGCATGACTTGCACCACGGCTCTACTACTCCGTCAACACTTCCGATAACATGATTTTCTTTTTTTTACCAGTCCGATCCTAGCTACTTTGATTACAGTCTTCAATTGTTTTGGTGCCACATCCTCCCTCTCTGGCTTCTCTCCCCTCTCAGCAGCAGTGTTCTGCAGTAAATGGCCATGTTGTTTTATGGGCAATTTAGCAGATGAACATCAACGCAGCAGGAGGGAAATAAGCCTAGCAGGAGAGTATAAGTATTTCTTACTTTTGGTGTCAAGCTGTGCACGATACTTCTCAAATCCTTTGAGCCGAACACGTTCTCCCAAGAGCTGAAGGAATTCCTCAAACGCCGGGCCGGCAGATTCATTGTTGTACATCTCTTCTTCAGTGCTCTGCCCAGCTCTGCAGTACATGACGCCCACCTTCTGCTGATAGTTCAGCTGGGAAGAGAGGCAGTACAGGGCACGTAAATGTAGGCAGGTCCACCATGCCCCATTTTGATGCTCCTAACACCTGTAGGGCACAGGCCCATCAGAAAGCTAATGTTTCTCTTCTCTTGAAATCCTTCTGTTTTAATTCTTCTGTCTCTAATCCAAAAAATACAGCAGAACAAGCATTTATACCTGTCATCTTCACAAGTTAAGAGAAAGGGCCAGGAAAATGAATTAACACTTTCTGTACGACAAGATCATGCACCCTTAGAAGGGAGGTTGGTACTTCAGGGAATTTCTCTGAATGGATTACAGGGTACAAAATGAGACTCTAAAAAACAGCTTGACAACAAAAGGTAGTGCTTTTTTAATCATCCCCCCCTTTAGAAAAGGGGAAGTCTTTATAAATTTAAAAGCAGAGGTTCACTTTACAAAAGATACTTCAAAATAAATATTGTTTCACACTAAAAAGCCCATAAATGTACTGGCGAATTTTTAGGTTTTTTTGTCATTGTTGTTGTTGTTGTTGTTTTGGTTTGGTGTTTTGTTTTTTTTTTTTTTTGTAAAACTGGAAAAGATTTCAATCTCAATGCCACTTTTCCAATATACTAAAGTATAAACCTTAGTTATAGCTTTGTCAGAGCATTAACATCATCAACAATACACTTTTCAAATATTTTTTCTAAACGATGAGTGTTTGAATAGAAACTTGAAAAGGGGTTTCATAATGGCAAATCAGCTAGTGGCAAATATTCCCTCCTCAAAGACAGTTAAAAAAAATCATTCAGGAGATTTAAATATGATGTAACATTAACCAAAATATTTACTCATCATTGAAAAGTCTAGTCATTCTGCAAACAAATTCTATGGTGATATTAGCCATTTAAGAAGACATTAGGGTTTTTTTTTCTTTTAAGATTTATTTAATTGAGAGAGAGAGAGAGCCCGCGCACACACATGAAGGGGGGAGGGGCAGAGGGAGAGGGACCCAGAGACGCTCAGACTCCCGTTGAGCGCGGGAGACCAACCTGGATTCCAAGACCCCGAGATCACGACCTGAGCAGAAACCAGGACCCCGACACCCAACCGAAGGAGCCACCCAGGCGTCCCAAGACATTTAGTTTTCAGTATAAAAACTCAGACTTTTAATTCCCCAGTGAAATCGAGACACTCTATTACTGCTTTGGCTTCTTTCCAGGGTGACACTGCGGCCAGCGCATCCGTCAATTTTCACCTCCCAAAGCAAAAGGGGAAAGGGAAGAGGAAAGATTGTAACAGCTAACATTTACCAAGTACACACTCTACACCAGTCCCTGTTTGATGTTTAAGAGTTGATCCTCACAACAGCCCATAGAGCAAATATTATCCCTTTGTGACAGATCAGTGGAGCCGGAGAGTGGAAGAGGAAGTGACCAGGGAGCAGGAAGAGGCACAAGACCACAGACTGGGTGCTGGCTCTCCTAAGTACCACCAACAGTCAGCCAGGCTTGAATCCACAGCCCCTGACTTGCAATTTTGGAGATGAAAGGGAAAAACCAAATTTAGGCAAACACATGTGGCAGTATCACTTGATGGGGCTGACATAAATATTTTTAATTTATTCCATGTTATATGAATATTTACATTTTTCCCCTGTGGAAATATTAAAATGTGATTGTGGGTGCTGTCTCAGTCCCAGTGGGCATATTACCATATGGTATATATATTCTTTTGTCCTTCTAAAATAAGGACATTTCTGAATTCTGAAACCCACCCAGCCCCTACCATTTTACATAAGGGACTGTGAACCTGAACTGCTCTTCCAACTTTCGAAACCAAGTGATTCAGAACAGTCATGAGGAAATGTCACAGGGGCGACACTCTCACTTGCTTTCCTCCCTCCACAGCACACTATCTCATTGACGAGGAAGCACCGCAGCCTTAGTAGGACGCCCAGAGTCAGGAGAGCTCCTAGCAGTGACTCTCCCTCGCTCCAGCGACCCCAGCAGGCAGAAGGTCAAGTGCCAAGTCAGAAACTTGCCAACAACCAGATAGAGTAATCATGGCATATCTTCCAAACAGCACTCGACGTCACATTATTTCTACTTCACTTAAATCATTGACAGAAACATATTCAACCTAGTTCCTTTTTTATATACCAAATGTAGGTAAAACGGAACAGAAGATGTCAGAATAAAGCCTCCTGCACACCGCTGACATGTCTCCCCTCTCTCAGCCAGCCTGCTTCAAGTGTCTGGATGTGGCTAATGTCCGCAGGGTGACTCCCACAGGTAGGGATCTCACCTGGGCCTTAGAATTAATCTGAGTATCTACCCTATTAAGTCTCAACAAATAAGAAGTTGTGGTAGGCTCTGTGTCAACTACAAAAGAAGTCCTTCATGTGGCCAGATCTCTACTGTCTCCCTGCAGGAAGGGCTATCAAAGAGAGGAAGGCATGTGGAGAAAGGAAGGGGTTTTGAGTTATTTGCTGTTTGGCTCTGTGCCTCCCAGATCAGCCTTTTCAGGCCACAATGTAAAACAAAAGTCATCCTGTTCAAGAGAAAGCATCAGAGTGACACTGGATTTGTGGATGGCTTTGTAAAACTTCTCAGATAAAGGCCTAAGATTTCACTGTGCAAAATTCAAAAGGATTCATTTCTATAAAGAAAGGAGTTCACTACAGAGAGAAGTAAGGAAACTTCCCCCGAAACCACTGGAGGAGCTGAATCCGAGGACAATGAGACAGTGTGCCGCCTCCTTCTGATGGATTTCTCATCCTCTGGTGAACTCCACCGGCAGCTCGGAGAACAAACTGGCATCTGCTGCTTGTGAAAAGAAGGAGCCTTTAAGAGGATTATGAAATTTGTTCGAATGTCAGGTTTCCTCCAATCTGAAACTGTGCCAAATGTCACTGCTCTATCCTCTAATGTGACAATCTGACTGTATTCGTGGTTTCTACTGCAATTAAATCAAGGTAGGTGGTATTCTCCGAAAGCAGGCCCCTCCAATCCTTCGTTAGCAGCCCTGCCCCCTGCCAGAAGAGAGGAGCTGGGGAAGAGGAGTGAGGTAAATAGAACACAGACCATTTCAAGAGAAAGAGCACATGTACACGGAGGCAGAGCTATGGTTTGGGGTTGTGAGTCGTTAGGAGGTTATATAAAACAGCACTCTTCTTTTTTTTTGAGACAAACACAAACACATCTGTATGGGTTTACATACATGAATATATAATCCTTCTGTGTCCTTCTCAGAATAGAGTTATGAGGACACTGGAAGCCATCCTGGGAACAGGCCTGTGTTTACCCACAGTTTGGGATCCTCATTTTGGTTAATCTCAGGGCCATGCTATACGATCCCATGCTTGCACATCAACGGCTGACAGGGAGCCTTCTGGAAGCATTTAGACCCCCACCAATGTTTCTACTATAACAAGGAATGATGGTCAATCGAACAGGGCAAAGGTTATATTTGACATGAAGGTCAATAAATCAGAGTGTCCTTAAAATCCACCAAAGTGATATGGGCTCTCAGAGCTAGGAACCAGCAGTAGATAAAATTGCTCTTCCTTTAATTAAGTGGAAACTTCAACACAGAATTAAAGAAACAAATACAAACACTCAGAGCCCTGAGTGTCTGCAAGGATGGATGATAAAGTCAGAACCCTCCACCAACAAAAACATAACTGAGTAAGCAACTTCTCAGTTCTGCATTTCCACCTCTTCTTGCCTGGTGTCCCGGCCTCAGTGAGGCTACTGGGGCGGCAAAGACCACAAGACAATCCAGTTTTGAAATTCTTATACAATCTTTACATTATTTGACTTAATCCGGAAATTTCAAACCATCGGTATGAGTCATGGTATTTCACTGTGAGGTGGTTCTCAGACTGTGGGCCATGAAGCTGTGAGGGGGCCTGAGCTTTGCTCTGGGACACAGATATTTGGAAGTAGTCTGATCCTTTCAGTTCTTGCTTTTAAACTCCGTTAGGCCGTACAACAGTAATGTCTAACTTAAGGATAATTTTGCCCCACTACTGAGGCAAAACCATGCTGAGAGGATTCTCTGCCATGGGAACTAGGAGGTTCTCCAGTTGACTTGGTAGAGGCAGAAGCTATTCCTGGCCTTGTGGGAGGACTAAGGATTTGCCCCCGTAAACCTGGAAGGTGGTTCTCACCCCGGACTCAAGTTGTTTCCTCAAATGCACGCACTTACTAGTACTCATTTCTGCAAACGCTGCCCCCTCCTTGGTTTCCTGGACTAAGCTGTACGTCTGACTTGGGAGACCGCTGGGCTTCCACAGACACCCCCCAACCCCTCACACTCCAGCCCTGTACCGCAGTCTGCAAACCCTTCAGGCAGGAAGCTGGTGTGATCTCTCTATCCATTTAACTTGCTTTCTACCTCCCAGAGATCACTGTCCTTTGCTGCCTAATGCCCCAAATCCTAAAAACCATTGTTTCATTGTTTTGCCTAGTTTTTTTTAAAGTTGTTTCAGATGAAAAGGTAAATCCAGGGGCGCCTGGGTGGCTCAGTTGGTTAAGCAACTACTTTCGGCTTAGGTCATGATCCTGGAGTCCCGGGATCGAGTCCCACATCAGGCTTCCTGCTCAACAAGGAATCTGCTTCTCCCTCTGACCTCTCCCTTCTCATGCTCTCTCTCTCTTTCTCAAATAAATAAATAAAATCTTAAAAAAAAAAAAAAAGGTAAATCCAGCCCCTCTTTCTTAATCTTGGCTAGAAGCAGAAATCTGCCTTGAATTTTTAGATCAACTTTATTGGCATATATTTCTGAACAGCAAACTGCATCTGTTGGATTTAATAAGTTCTAATACACCTGGTACCACTATCAAAATACAGAAAATTTCCATCATTTCCGAGTTTCCTGGTTCCCATTTGTAGCCCATCCCTGTATCAACTCAGATGATCACTGTCCCCCACCCCCAACTATAAATTACTTTTCCCTACATTTTTAAAGAATATTTTTGTTGAGTAAAACCCACTGTGAGAGTTACTCTTTGGCACTCTAGAAACCTGTGCTGGCTTCTACCTTTTCTTTAGGCTGCAGAGCCCAACAAATGGTTGATTTTAACAGGGGAGAACCCGAATAGATAGATTTCTAAAGAAGACAAACAGGTGACCAAGAGACACATGCAAAGATGCTCAATGTCACTAATCATCAGGAAAATCCAAGTCAAAACCACAATGAGATATTACCTCAGAATGACAAAAATCACAACCACAAGAAATAGCAAGTGTTGAGGAGGATGTGGAGAAAAGGGAACCCTTGCGCATTATTAGTGGGAATGCAAATTGGGGCAGCCCCTGTGGAAAACAGAATGGAGGTTCCTTAAAAAAATTAAAACAGGACATATCATATGATCTACTAATTCCACTACTGTGCATTTAACCAAAGAAAATGAAAACACTAATTAAAAATGATAAATGAACCCCTATTATTATTGCAGCATTATTTCCAATAGCCAAGACACAGAAGCAACCTAAGTGTCCATTAATAGATGAATGGATAAAGAAGATGTGGTACATATATACAATGGGATATTACTCAGTCATAAAAAGGAATGTGATCTTGTCATTTTCAACAACACAGATGGACCTAAAGGGTATTGTGCTAAGTGAAATAAGTCAGAGAAAGACAAATACCATAGGATTTTGTTTATATGTGAAATCTGAAACAGACCAACACACGAAGCAGAAACAGACCCATAAATATAGAGAACAAACCAGTGGTTGCTCAGAGTGGGGTGGGAAAGTGGGAAAGACAAAATGGGTGAAGGGGAGTGGGAGGTACAGGTTTCTAGTTATGCAAAGAGTAAGTCGGGGGGAGGAGAGGTATGGCACAGGGAATACAGTCCCTGGTACTGTCACAGCATTGCAGTGATAGATGGCAGGACCCTTGTGAGCACAGAATAACGCAGAGACTCGCTGAACCACTGAGTTGCACACCTGAAACTAACATAACATTGTGTGTCAGCTCTACTTCAATTAAAAGAACCAACAAAGATATCAAACTGATCACTGTGAGCTGATGCTCAATCCTATAACCTTGCTGAACACACTTCCATAGTCCTAGGAAGTTTCTGTAGATTCTTTGGGGTTTTGTACATAGACTACCATGTCACTGAAATAGGGACAGTTTTTTTTTCTCTCCTTTATCTGTCCTTTTTTTCTTTCCTTTATCCATTTTTTTTCTTTTCCTTTTCTTGCCTTATTGCGCTGACTAGAACTTCCAGTATCATGTTAAACAGCAATGGTGACAGTGTTCTCGCCTTCTGAACACTAAGTCTTTCACAGTAAGGAGGATATAAGCTATAGATGTTTTCTGTTAAGTTGAGCAAGTTCCTCCCTCCTTCTCTTTTTATAATGAATAAACCACTGTTGTTCCTCAAATCCCTCGATCCTTAGCCAATGTGCCTCCTTCGCTCCACTTTGCAAATTCATTTTCTGTTTGCTTTATATACAGTGCATAAGGCTTTTAGCTTTACTTAGCAGGAAGAATGGGCAAATAATAGATCTACTCTGTATTTCCAGAAGCAAAAGTACGAACTTACTTTTAAAAACTATTTTGTCCAGTGTTCCTGGTTATTCTAACTGGGTAAGCTGGTCTGGGCAAACCATTCTGTCATTACTGGACGTGAAGACCTTGTTCATTTTTCAAAATCCTCATCATTCACACTTACAGCATTTAACATGATGAATTTCTTAACCACTTCTTAAAAGACTCATCGCTACACTATCCCCTAAAAAGAATGTCAAAGAGACTGGAAAAATTCAGTGTTGTGGGCAAAAAATGCCATTTAGAAAATTAATCCTCACTGGAAATTACTAACAAAAATAAAATCACTTTTAAAATGACATGGATACTGGACGGAAAGTTATTTTAAAAAGCTGACTGAGATGCTGTCAAAATTATTTTTATTTGTGCACAGACATATTCTAAGCTATTTTTACCTTGGCGTAACATAAAAAAATTTTTATACAAACATGCAATAATCTTCCCTAATGTGCAAAATTTCTCACAAAAATAAAAAGCTTCATATTGTATATTAAATTGATAATAAATGTACCTGGTTTTGATTTGGCATTAAGACAAATTTCTATTATACAGAAAAAGGCTCTTCATTGCATCATTGTTTGTAATAGGAAAAGACTGGAATCAATCCAAATGTCCATCAATAAGGGAAACTGATAAATTATGGTACAGCAACACAAGAGTATTATGTAGCCATAAAAACAATGGGAAAGCTTTCTTAGATATTGATATAGAAAGATCTCCAAAATTCATTACTCAGTGAAAAAAGAAAGTGTCCACAGCATGCTATATTCTGTATCAGGAAAAAATAAGACTCTATATGCATATATGATGGTATCTGTATAAAGAAAGACAGACTATATAAGAAACTAGCAAAAGGGTAACAACTATGTAGGAAGAGAGGGGAGGAAATAGAACAAAGTAGTAATGGGATCCCTCAAAGTAAACATAATTAGTTTGATTTCTGCACCATTTGAAGATATTAGCTAGTTAAGGTAAGTCCTGTAGGAAAGAAACCAGTTTAGATTTTTGTTCTAAAGCTGAAATTAAAACACAATCCACAATTTAAAGCCAAGACTGAGATATTTGCACTCCATTACTCTTTCTGGACTGTGAACCAAAGAATCCCCACTGCATGACTTTACCATGCTCAAATCCATCCTGCAAACTGTGGTCCCACCACAGCCAACTGCTGTGCTAATCAGAGAAGCTTCGCACTGGACAGGACTCCAGCCAGACATCCAGCCCAGCCTCAGCCCAGCACAAGAGCATGGATGAGCCAGGGCAGAATCCTTGTGAAGAGATGAAATAAAGCTACAAATGCCAGTGCCTTCTTCCCCTGGCCTGATGATGGTCATGTGTATTTCCCTCCTGATAACAGACATATAAGTCCATGAGCAGTTTAGAACCAAAGTGGTGGCCATCTGAATTTAATTGGGTACTAGCTGTTATCATAATCTAAAAGAAGAAGAAAATCTCAGGAATGGTAATTGTTCTGCCAAAGCTTCATTCATATGAAAGGGGTTTTGGGAAAGATGTTTTCCTTATGGTTTATTCTTCAAATCTGGTTGCCTGAATCAAAGAAGAAAGTGGCTGGTCAAACTCATTTATCCTCAATAAAATAATGCAACGTGGCAATGAATATCCTCTGTCAGCACAGAATTTCATCCATATCTTTAATCAAAGAATCAGTGGTATTCATTACCAAATAACACTTGCTTCTTTTCTTAACATTTCTTCTTGAAATAAATCTTGCAGACCTAATTAGATATGATCATTTTCCCCTTTAACTTCAATAACTTAGGCATAAGTTTTTAAGGAATAGAAAGCCCAATAAATATTTTCATTTTTTTGCATTTTTAATAATTATCTAGAAAAATAGTGGAGATACTCATTTAGGTAAAACCACTACCACGTACATGAAACTTGACATTTCCTAATGAAACAGGATTACCAATTCTCTCTACTGCAAACTGGCAACTATAATCTAATATGTTCTACTTAATATTAAACGCCGAAGTCAGTAGCAGTACTGCTTGGAGCCGTCTTTCCAGTTTCTTCTCCCACTCAAGGGAGGTAAAGGAGGACAGGGTGTTCAGTGCACTGCGAAAGAGTGAAGGCTCTGGAATTAGAATGCCTGCACTCAGGACCGCTGCCACCAGACCCTAACTGTGAATGGTGGGGGTCTTTCGGCCTCTTTGTGCCTCAGTGCTCTTGTCTGTAGATCAAGAACAATAACAGCACAGACACAAAGGATTCTGAGAACTAATTAAAATAATTCATGTAAATTGCTTCAAAGGATGCCTGGCTTGGTCACTGCTCAATAAAAAAAAACAAAAACAACAAAAAAAACCACAACCTATTTTTACTACTCTTAAATGTGCCTCCCATTCCTGTGCAGCTACGCTGTCCACTGCCATCTGGACACTCTGCTTCCATCCCTCCATGCTTTGTTCTTACTGTTCTGGGTCTCGACCACCGCCCTGAGGAAATCCTCCTCCCTTCCGTGGCCCATCTTGGGAACAGGCCTCATCAGTCATGGCTTGGCCCTGTTGGCCTGCACCTCGTTGCTCTTTGTTTGCGATTCTCTTTATTATACTCATTATATTAAACCTGACTTTCATTATAGTAATTTATGACCTTGTCTCCTTCATGGGTAAACACTGTGTCTTACTAGCCTATTTATTCTCCGTAGTATTTAACAATCCGTAGAGAGTGGTTCTCAATAAGCATTTATTAGATTTGAAACAGTTGTGCTTACCTATGACCGTGAACATAACATATTATTCGGCCTGTACTAGCAGTGCTCTCATGGGATGCTCACAAAGGTTAAATGAGATAGTGCATGTAACAGGCCACTAATAAACTAATATTTTATCATTATCAACCACAGCTAATAGTTCTTTGGAGCACATCATGTGCCCAGCACAGTGGCTTTCCATTCCCTTTGCACAGAATAGATGCGATAAAGATGTTTTTAAGAGACTGATGAAGAAAATGGCTCTGACATGGCAAATTTAAAAGTAACTATTAGCTATATTATTAAAAAGTTGGCCTGAAGAGATCATGAAATTCCTGATATTTTACAACATAGTTTTGAATATCTAAATAATTCAAGACATGCAGAAGTATAAAAACTTGCAAATCGTAAAAACAAAGGGCAGTATTCTGCAAATGTGTATACCCAGTGGTCAGGACTATTAAGGGAAAACAGCACTGAGAACTTCTGAAAGTCTCAATCTTCTCAAGCATAAAATGGGCCAATGATTAGAAGTCCTGTGCAGGGCACTGTAAAAAGTAAGTCAGGACATGTGCTAATGTGCTTACGGCAGTGCACTAAGTAAACATACATGCTGATCTAATTTATTTTGATCATAAATGATGTTCTCAATTATCTAATAAGTGAAGGTCTAGGACCAAGATGGATAAACCAAATCCAGAGCTGATCCAAATTTTCTGAGTCACAGTCTGTTCTAAATTATTGACAGTGTGAAATCACTGGTAGGGTATTGCCTTGTCTAGGACAATGGAAATGAACATCAATAAATAGTGAGAGCCCAAAAAGGCATCAGGAAGGAGAATGTGAAAGCTCAGAGAAGCCACATATAAAATGTGGATAAGCATATATTTATTTTCTAAAACTTCAGAAATTAAAACACCCACCTTCAGTTCCCACAAACATATCAGTCTAATCAAATGAAAAATACAGTTTTTATATTTTTGTGAAATGCTTTCTTTCATATATTACAGATAAAATTTTAATTTGCTCTTCTATTCATTTCAACTTTTTAGAAGTGGTAAAATGAAAAAATAAAGTACCAGAGATCTGGAAGGCAAAATGTCGCAATGAAGCAAGCAAACAGTGTTTTCTTTTTCCAAGCATAATCATGTATTCTGTTTAAAGGAAAAAAGATACTAAAGGAATTGCTTAAATAAAACTTAAGGGGACATCTAGAAGGTCTTTTCAGTAAGTCTAGTTTCCTGATAACATTCTATGAATCTTTTTAAATGTAAGGATGTACAAAGCATGAAATTTTTAAAAATGATGACATGGACGGAAACAGAAAATGCTTTGCAATGATTCAAATGTGTGATCCACTGCACTTAGATGCATTTCTTTTAAAAAATCTGTATATATAAACGCATGAAAATAATCATTTTCTCAAAATGATTCCAAGGCCTTAATAAGATTTCCTACCAAAAAAAAAAAATTGACTCCCCAGACTAAACGCTCAAGTATGCATGTCATCTGCTTTTTATCAGCACAATCCTGGCTTTGAATACTATGGAGATATAAATGAAAAGACAGAGGCCAAGGGAGTTGGGGGTTGGGAGGGATGGGGTGCGGGGAGGTGCTCCTTAGTCCAGATTTAGAGCTGCAGATTAGAATAGCAGGCTTTAAACTTCTGGGTTTTACTGCCTAGTAAAATGTCCAAAATAAAACTGGGGAGATTACCCTAGGTTGCCAAATTTTAATTTCTCAGATGAAAGGCATTAAAGAAACTAACACATATTATCATCAATAATTTATGAAGGAAAGGATATTTTAATAACCCCTAAGAATAAGCAGCCCATAATTGTAGCATAGGCAGTTTTGTGAATTAAATAAATTTAGCTTTAAGTTAAACTCACTATCTAGTGTTCTTATCTTTTCTTTGTTGATGGGACCAGAAAGTGTTCATCACTAAGAGAGGGCATAAGATGAACCAGAGAACACAAAAGATGTCTATAATTAGGGCACCCACTTTTTCCTGAATATGGGTACAAAAACAGAAAAATGGCAAAAAATACCTCCCTTCTATAAAATAACCTGCTCTAATGTAGGATTTAGAATGTTCAATTTGTGATTACATTATCAGTGTCTAAATATAATTCTCCTTGAAAAGCACAGTAACTGGAAAGACTGAATCCATAAAGTAGAACCTAATCCTCATTTTTCTATTCCTCCTCTGTTAGACTAAATTTCAGAACATTTACTAGAAAACAGCCCCCAAACAGTTGAGCTTACTGGTACATCGGTGGTCTTCTGAAACATTCCAAGTGTGCCTGATTTGAAAGTTATTAACGTGGACACGCAGAGCCTACTTGAAATCTACGTACAGAACAGACATCGGCTGGGCTCTCTGACAAGTAAAGTGAATGGACAGAGAGCAATGGTTTGAAAAGTTGTGTCCAGCCACTGGCTCCTAACACTGGCTGACTTAAAAGGGTACACCTTAAAATGGATTTTTTTTTTTAAACTCCTAGTCATTTTAATAATGTTGGAATTTTGGGTTAATTAAGGAGATGCCATCAAAATTTGCTCATAAAATGGCATTAAATAAGTGGACCAATTTTATATTTGGAGAATTTTTTTAATTGCAATAGTAAAGCTATAATTAGTCATAGTGCCAGGATGTAATATGGCTGAAATGTTCAAAGATGTTCAAAGAGAGAATCAGAGTATATAAATACAGCATCTAACACAACTAGCCCAGATGCTCAAACTATTCCAAGCAGAATCCTTGGTTAGTGAATTTTCCAGAGCATAACTTTCTGTTCTCTACCCTTTTGCTGTCTCTGTGTAGATTATCCTATCAACCATCTGCATCTTGACCAAATGGCCAAACATTAAGGTACAGTAAGTTTGGAAGTGAGAAAATCTTGATCATTTGTGACTAATTAGGACACAGATTTTTAAAATCTTGGCTAGCATACATCTTCGATGGCATAAATAGACTTTTGAAAATTGAAGCGTTTAAGGGTACAGCGGCTAACAGCACAGGCTTCGAACTTACTGTGTGAACCTGGGCTTATACTCCGTTTCCTGAACCTCAGGGTCCTCATCTCTAAAATGGGGATAATAATGGTGCAGTCTCATAGGGTTGGGAGAATAAAATGGGTAACATATTTAAAGCACTTAAAACAGAGCCTCTCACTACTACTACTACTTATTCCTAGAGTATCTGAAAAATTCACTGCATTTATGGAAGATTTTATAGTGAAAGTTTATACTGAACACAGTTTAAGAACTGTATCTATCAATTCAGACAGAACATTTTATCGGATGAGAAATGTTCAGAGAGTTAAGGAGAAAATGAGTAATTGCAAAGAGACCATCCTTTGTCATATATGGTATCAGTTTTTCCTGACAAAAAAGAAGTATCGAGGTCTATATTCTGGAAACCTAGCAGTTAATCTGAGCAGCAAGAATGCCCTCCCCCAGAAGTCAAACTCACCCCTTGTTCATCCAGTTTCATGAGTTGCTCCGTGACCTTGGGAGTGTTGAAGGCCAACCTCAGGCATTGGACATTGAGCTCAGGAATCACATGCTCCAGCACTTCCTTCAGGGGCAGTCCTCTGGCTGTCGAGTGCTTGGCTGTTGAGGGAATGGCGTCCTCCAGGACTGAGCCTCTCAGTGTCATGAGCTGAAAGACAGATGCGTGCTCCGTTGAGGACTCTGGGTGCAGGAGAGATGTAAGTACATCGAATGCTACCGCCTAGGGGAAGGGGCTGCTGAGGAGCAGGGAAGGGCTTCTGTAGGGGAAGCTGGTGAGGGAGAAAGAATGAAGGAGGGGTAGAAGAAGTCTGTATGAAAAGAGGCCAACACTTCCAAGACCCAGCCAAGTCCAAAGGCACTCATCATCAAGCCTTTCAGGGACACCTACTTAAAAACCAAATAGAGCATTTCCTTAGAGAGCTCAATAAGATCAAGTCTTTCTATGGCTGTAAAACACCACTAACCAAATTAGGAAGGACATATCCCGGAGAAATATCTGAAGAATAAAGGCTCAGGACTTAGATGTTACACCTTCCTTTTATTTTATATTACATTATTTTACTATGCAATTATTTTACATTACAAAATTCTATTATATTATTTTATTACAAAAGATAAAGGGAAGGATAAAGTTTTAAATTTTGTAACATATTGCTCACAAGCATATACTATTTATATTTATAATGCTACGATAGTGTGATCATGACTGCAGGTAGTACAGCAGCCTAGACAACAGCACTGAAAATCACTTTAGATTTCCCCTTTTTTTTTTTTTTTTAAAGATTTTATTTATTTATTTGACAGACGGAGATCACAAGTAGGCAGAGAGGCAGGCAGAGAGAGAGAGAGGAGGAAGCAGGCTCCATGCTGAGCAGAGAGCCCAATGCAGGGCTCAATCCCGCATCTCAGGGATCATGACCTGAGCCAAAGGCAGAGGCTTTAACCCACTGATCCACCCAGGCACCCCAAGATTTCCCCTTATTTCTTAAACCACTTTCCATTATTATGAAATATAAACATCACCAAAGAAATTTCTCCATGTAATGATGATTTGTTGGAGTAAACATGAAGCCTAGAGGAATCTCAATTCCCAGAAAGTGTCACACAGCAAAACTGTTACTATAATGTAAACATTGTATGGTGACTTAAGAAAAAACCCCATCACACTGAACACCTTCCCATGAAGCCAGCAGGTCAGCAGGCACCGACCCGCAGCAGGTGTGGCCAGAGACAGAGGAAGGCGTGCCTGCAGACGGCCAGGTGCGCTGTGTGCGAGGGGACGAGGGAAGCAGCCCTCAGTGGCAATTCGGAAGGCTGAATTTGCTAAGAAGAGTGTAACAAGCTCAGGTTCTAAGAGAGTCCAAAGGCAGAGTACAGGATGTTGTGGCTCAGTGCGTAAGAAAAGGCCCTCACGGAAGGCTTGGCACTAAAAAGGGGCCACGAGATTGGGGGTGTGTGTGTAAGTTCTGTAAAAGAGCATGTGGGAGAGCAAAGAAGAACAAGATACGGGGTGGAAAGAGCCACCACGGTGGCGGAGCAGGATCTGAGGGGAGCGCCCAGGAGGGCGGACAGGGAAGCCGGGGGCCCAGGAGTGCGTGCATGAGGGAGCTGTGCCCCGTCAGGCTCCCCCACGGAGCCTCAGACCTCCTTTGAGTGGGGAAGAGGACGTGTACCTTCAGATGAACTGCAGGAGGAAGAAGCCGCAGGCAGACAGTCCAGCTGGAAGGAAGCTGTTAGGAGGCTCAGAAACCAGGCAAAGGGGGCATGAAACACGGTTAGCAGGGAAATGGAAACCAAAGGAACAGGCACCAGAGAAGGCAAATCTCTAACATTTCCCAGCTGATGGGGAAGAGAGAGAAGGGCAGGAAAAGCAAAATTTACCAGCATCTTGCTCTCAATACAAGAACAAGGTACTATCCATTTAATTAATATCTTTTCTTTCATTTACAAATAATTTGTTTTCAAATAACACTTGTGTAATAAAAACATTTTTCCTATGATTTAATATGGAATTTGACAGAAATGTTTTCTGAAGCTTTCTTCTGTTTGTGTTTTAAATCATGGTAAACTGCGGAACAACCCAGTTACTGTGCCCCTGCTTCCATGGGACCACCTGTGCCTGGGGACAGGAAGCTACACAGGCTGAAGTCTGTTCAGTGGAGAAACCAAGACCAGGGAGGCTAATCCTGCACCACAGAAAGACAGCAGCTCACCTCACGGAAGCCAAAGCAGAGAAAAAAGACAGACTCATTTTTTTCCATCTGGATCACTAGCATTGCTGCCATTTTTCTTAACGATTTCCAGAAATAAGACAAGGATCTTAAGAAGTCTTGGTGCACCTTTGCTTAAAAACATTCACATGCTGTAAGGTTTTGTTCATAAACTGTCAGGCTTATAAACATGTTTAGGTTGTGCACTGATGATTTCTATTGAAATGCAAGAGGAAACAGCGAAGTGTCTGTGGGACAGGGACTGGCATCTAGAGATATTTCTCTCAAAGGACTTTCGTTAGTTAATTTTTGTGAAAAGCCTAACTAGGATATTATAGTTACACCACATTTAAGGATGACTTTGATCGGAAAGGAAAAAGTTAACAAGAAAGCTAGGGACACTTCATTACATACACATTAGAAAGGACAGGAAGGAGACAGAGAGGAAGGGAGAGCACGACCTAGGATTCCACGCATTAGACGTGTAGTCAGGAACCACTGAAGCAACAGTCCCACCTTCATGGGGCTTAAATTCTCGTGGGGGAGACAGAAAACAAACAAAATAAAAAGTACTGCATGTGAGACAGTAATAAATGTTTGTGAAAAAAATAAAGCCTAGCATGAGACATGAAATGGGCTGTGTGGGAGTAGAAATTTTAGATCCAGCGGCCAAAGAAGGCCGCTGTGATTTATGCGTAAAGGTCAGGAGGCAATGAGAGAGCTGCAGCTGAGGAAGCCAGGGGAAGGGCTCTGCAGGACAGAGGAGTAAGGAATAGCTGAGCCCTGAGGCAGAGGCACTGAGGCGGCCTGGAGGGGAAGGAAGCCTAAATTAGCAAGGACACTGACCAGCTGTTACTCAGGAGATGAGAAACCTTTAAAGGATTTTGCACTGAGGAATGACAGATCTGGATTACATTTCTAAAAAATCCCTGCAGGGCTTAAAGGCAGAGCCGGAAGAGAGGCTCTCAGAGAAAGAGGATGGTGGCCTGGCCCAAACCAAGGTGGTGGGATGAAAGAAGAGGCTGAATTCTGGGCATATTGTGAAGACGGAGTCAACAAGCTTTGCTGACAGACCAGACTGGGGGTTAGGAGGCCAGGAGGAGACAGGAGTTCAGTGTGACTTTAAGTTTCTGGCCTGAACAACTTTAGTAACAGAGCTGTCAGTTAAACATTAATTTGAACATAAAAATAAGTGATGATGGTGTCTTAAAGCAGGAACAACGTTTGACTTGGATGTTCCAGTCAAGGGCTAAGGCAATGGACCCAAGGGACCATGGGACGGGCTAGCAGGAAGGGGACGGAACTGTCAGACCAGAGCAGTGGGGGTGGGGAGGGTTGTGTGTGCAGCCTGAACCCGGCGTAGGCGGCAGGGGATGAAAGGCCAGCAGTTCAGACCAGAGGGAGAGGAGAGGCCGGGGCCAGACAGGGAGAGCTGGGAAGCAAGCTGCAGGGGACAATCATGGAGACCAGTGACAGGAGCCAGGGAGGGAGGAATCCCTCTTAAGAGTCTCATGCTCTACCGACTGAGCTAGCCGGGCAATCCCTCTTAGAAAACTCTGCCCTCGGACGTCATGGATGGTAGCAACTGGAGTGGCCCTGGGAGGGGAAACAGGTAGGAACAGGAGGACAAAAACCCCAGAAGTAAAGAAACAGGCTGACAGGAATCTAAGAAGGCAGAAAGAGGCAACTACCTACGTCCAGATTAAAAAACAGTGTGTTCTCTGTGCTTTTTATGTTCACCCAAATCTGCTTAACATATAGCTCTGGTTAAGAGAGAAAGTACAGTGGGGCGTGTGAGCTCTTCAGTTCTCTGTGGCCACTACATACAACCCGTTAGATACTGAAGGCATGCCTTTAAAAATCCTATTTTTAATTTCCCCAGAGTTCAAGCTGAGGAACAATTACTAAGTGAAGCCAACCCCTGAAACCTGCCTTGTATCCAATGGGGAAAATGAAGTAAATGTCCTATTTAATCTGGTTTCAAAACCATTATTTTCTAGCTACCTCAGCGGGGTATTGGGCATCAATGCACAAGAGCAATCCTACGGTGAATGTGGTGCACAGAGGCAGTAACAAATTCGTAACTGGCACAACTGTGTGTTTAGAAAGAAAACAAAGGCGAAACTTCAGGGTCCCAAACTTGTTCATGAGTTTACAACAACAGCACCACCAACAAAAACTGCTTTAGTGCTATTTCATTTTTCCTTTCCTTTTCTTTTTCTTTAAAAAAAAAAATTCACACGTGATGTGTACTCCGAGTCCTAGAGAGCCCCAAGAGCCGGTCTCCCATGCTGTGAAGTAGCCTCGGGTTCGCCGGGTCCCTTGGAGTCTCCTGACAGCTGGGGAACAGGCCCAGGGGGTGGCCAAGCAGAAGTGGAAGAAGAAAAGTCTCTTTCCCTCCTCTTGGGTCAAAAATGGTTCTAAGCAACAGTGTGGAAGAGCGAGTTAACTCTTGGGTGACCCGCTCTCACCTGTCAGGCCACTGGCTCAGTGCCACCCAGCTGCCGGCGCACGGTACACAACATCTACTTTGGAATCTTGAGGACTCCAGCTTCCTGGGGCCACACTTATCTGAGTATCTTTCTCCCAATCAAAACCCCTCATTCAATTATCGCATCTACCCAGGGTCGATGGAGAGGAAGGATTCAAATCCAATGGTGATGTGCACCCCCGTCCCCAGCAGAACAGATGAGCGTGGCCTCGGCAGATTCTGAGACCCAGGCAGCTCTGCGCTGGTACCTTCCACGGCTGTGTTGTTGCGACTCCTCACTCCGGTCAAGCCTCGGTCTTTCTGGTTTGCGACTTACCTCACTGGTTCTAAAAATTATTCGGTAGTTGTATGGAGATCCATTTTCCTTTGTTTCTTCTGGTTTTTCTCTTCGAATGCTCACAGCCACTGGACCAAGATTCTCATCGGCCCCAAAGTAGTTCCAGTGTTCTTGGGTAAAGTAAGACAAAGCAAAATTAGAAAATTGACACGTCACTTTAAAAATGTTACATTCTGCCTGATATTTAGATCGCTCAGAAGTTATGTCAATAAAATATAAACACATTTAGCAAATATTCCTCAGTGAGTTATAAAAACAGAGACTTAGCTATACAAGTTTGGTCTCAGGGGAGGTAACACTGAAGAGCACTGGCTTGTTAAGTGTCTTTTTTTTTTCTTTAAACTAGTGTGCAACTTACTACTTTATTATTTAATATTATTTTAAGAGATTTGTGTTCTGTCCCCTCTATTCTACCATTTAAATAGGCTACACTGTGTGGGCTTCCTTGCCTAAGGGAAGGTTTGTGCCAGTGCCAGTGTTTGTGCAAAAAAACAGAAAAAAGCCCTTCATCTCTTGAGAACAGAGACTGAGGATTGAGGGTTTTCCCCCAGATTAAAAAAGACTTCCCAAGGGACATCTGGTTGGTTCAGTCAGTTAAGCATCAGGTCATGATCTCAAGGGTCTGGGATCAAGTCCTGCATCCCACCCCCAAACCCCCACTGCTCAGCAGGGAGTCTGCTTCTCCCTCTCCCTCTGCTCTGCCCCCAACTTACGTTCTCTCTCTCAAATAAATAAGTAAAAATCTTTAAAGAAAAAAGAAAAAAAAAAAGAAAAGACCTCCTAGAACAGGAGAGAGGAGAAAGGACTGGGAGTCACTGAGCCACACTGTCTCCTAGCAAGAGTAGGGTCTACGGAGGAAAGAGCTTCTAGGAGAAGAAGCTGAGAGAGCCAGAAGCTGAGGCCCAGGGCTCTGGGCCTCACCAGTGGTTCCCACACAGGGAGCACCAGAGCCATCCTGCAAAGCCATGAACCCGAAGGGCACAGTTGGGGTGGGTAAGAGCTCTCTCCTGGGTAAGCAGTGTAGCCAGATGACTGACGATTCAGGGCCCTTTCCTCAACATGCTGGCCCTGCACATGACCCCAAACCCTGGCACAGCCTGGGGGGTTAGAGGGAAGCCACCAAATGACTGATGCTGAATTCCTTCCTCTTGACCAGAGGGGAGGTCAGGATGAAACTTAATTAACAGAAAAAAACTTTGAAAATGATATTCACTATACACTAAGTATATAATTCTCTAAAAAAGTTGAAATTGTTGATACACACATGACATTTTCACAGATGAGGAATCCCGTAAAACAGAAATATATGAAAAGCTAAAAAACAAAAGTAGCTAATTTGTTTTTTGAACCTCCACAATACTTTACATTGTCCTAGCTCATTGACATGTGACATGGCTAGATGACGGAGCCATGACATGGTAAGTCACCCTCATACAAAATGCATAAATTTGAAAATACACATCATTTCCATGTGAGATATAAAAGCATTTAAAAGCCCATGAGAAGAAGAAGAAATAATGGCATTAAATGTCTAATCATGTAGTCTTAAAATTCAGGTAACATAGATGAAGACACTTTGCCGGTACTGAAGAGGGATTATATAAGGATACAGGAGGGCTCTCCAAGAATACTGTCATAATCCATGGAAATTCAAAATGAGAAAACTCAGTGGGAATAGAGGCACCGAACATCTCATAAGTGGGCAACTGAGAAGCAACCTGATAGGCGTCACGAAATCTGTGTACAAACACTCATGTACACTCTCAAACCACATCCCGTGAGAATCGTCACACTCCGCGGCTGTCTACTCTTACTCTGCATCTCAGTTTAGTAAGCCTGGTGGTCTGGTCTTCAAGCTTGCGGCTTTATTTCAGAGGAGTGATCCTTCCAGATGTTGACAATGTCCAGAGCGTAGGGCTGACACAGGCTTGCATGCAGCAAGTGATGTAACAGATCAACAGACAAGGAGGAAGAAAACCAAGACAGGAGACAGAAATCGTATGAAAATGTGGACAAGAACTTAAAGGAAACAAGACAGCGGTCTGGGGCCATTGAGAGAAGGAACGCTTGAATCACCACCCGGAGCATTTTACTGCTGCAGCACAGGACTGCACCGCGCCGGTGTCCGAGAGGAGCAGGAGCCACATGCGTTACAGTCTGCTCCTTGCACTTTGGGGGTCGGACTGCAGTCCAACTCTCTACAAAGTCCTCCAACACACCCCACAGTCCTCAGGAAGGCGGGTGGGTTCACCGTTCTCTGTGGCTGGGGACAGCTGTTCGGGGCTGCTCTCAGTTCCCTGCTGGTAACCTCAGCGGCCCTCAGGCAGCTCTCGCTCCCCCCTCCCCGGAGCAGACACTGCAGAGGTCCTCTGTTCTCCTTCCACTTCCCCCACCTACCTTCTCCTTGGTCTCAGCAAATGACAACAACTGTCTAACCACAAGGAAAAAAAAGCCACATCAGAAGCAAGCAGCCTCACTGTCCGCCATTATACACAAAAACTGACCTGGATCCAGACTTGTGTTCCTTTTCTTTACAGTCCCAAACCCGACCTCCCCTGCAATGCTGGCCTCCATTCATTGCACCTTCCCTGAGACCTTGAACCCCCCTCTTCAACTTCAGTGTCTCTCTCTTTTTCCTCATTCCCATCATCACTGAATCAGGCTCATGTCTCCATCTTTAAATATAAAACTTGTCCTCAAGTCCTTATCACCCTTTGGGTTCTCTCCTTTGTCTTTGCTTCCACTGGCAACCTCCTGAAAGGGCTGCCTAGTTCCTCACCTCACAACTGCTACAGTCCGACTCTCATCGCACAGCCACCACTGACAGCTTTCAAGCTAAAGCAAATGCATCATTTTGGTCCTTATCGTGCTTCAATTCTCCAAAACATCTGGCACAGATAATCATTTTCTCTAGAAACACACTCACCTCCCGGCTTCTGTGATACCACCTCTGCCCATTGTTCTTCTGGCCACTCTGGCGGGTCTTACTCTGGTGCCCTTCCTCTTCCCATCATGAATATTCCACCCACGCCCAGAAAGAACTTCTACTGTCACCTCAAAAGAGTCTAGGTGCCCACTAAAGACACCTCGAATCCCCCCACCCATATCTTCACATCTTCCCGATGGAACTCTGTCTGTCCGTGAACATCTGCAAACAGGAACTCGTTACCATCCTCACCAACCCGCAGAGCTCTCTCTGCAGTCCCAATTGCAACAAGTGCCACATCCACCCAGCTGTCCAGCCCAGACCCCCTGGGAATTCCAGCTCCTGCACAGCTCTCAAATCTACCTACCTTCCTTCCCATCCCTCAGCCATCTAGACATTTGTGGGTCTTCTAATTAGTTTCGCACCACCAGCCAGATGATCTTTCTCAAAATGCAGACCTGACCATCACTATTAAGTTTTAAATGCTCTGGTTTCCCAAGGGTTCTTGGATACTTTCCATGCCTTTCCAAAGGCCCTCTCAGCCTATTGTGAGCCTGTCACTCCAGTTCCAAGTCAGATCGCTCCATCATCCTTCCAAACCCACTATACGGAATTTTTCTCGGTTGCTCAAATTTCACTATGCCCCTTCTCACCTAAAAGACTGTCTAGAACATTCCTTCCAACAGCTCTACTTTATTTGACTAAGTCCTCTCACCCTGCAGGTCTCAAATGAAATGCTGTCTAGACATCCTCTAAAATGTGACAACACTGGAGCAAAATCAAAGTGTTTATTCTGTGTATTAATTCCAAAATGTCATTTTATTTTATTTTTTTTTAAAGATTTTATTTATTTATTTGACAGACAGAGATCACAAGTAGGCAGAGAGGCAGACAGAGAGAGAGGGAAGCAGACTCCCTGCAGAGCAGAAAGCCAGATGCAGGACTCCATCCCAGGACCCTGAGATCATGATCTGAGCCAAAGGCAGCAGCTTAAACCACTGAGCCACCCAGGTGCCCCCAAAATGTCATTTTCAAGGAAGAATGCATAAAACGACAAATCACTGAAGTGAAATATTTCATATATTTCAAACACAAAAATATAGAAATATTATTAGGACCCCCAAAATACAAATTCATCATAATGTCAATATTAAACCCTATCACTCTAGTATAAATTGGCAGAAAAAATTAAAATAGTATTTTTTTTTTTTTGACAGAGATCACAAGTAGGCAGAGAGGCAGGCAGAGAGGAAGAAGCAGGCTCCCCGCTGAGCAGAGAGACCAATGTGGGGCTCGATCCCAGGACCCTGGGAGCATGACCTGAACCGAAGGCAGAGGCTTTAACCCACTGAGCCTCCCAGGTGCCCCAAAATAGTATTATTCTGAAAAAAACCCTAAACCTTACATAAAAATGAAGAATATTTATAAAACAGAAAAGTCTAGGTGTTTTAATCGGTTAAAGATTATTTAAAGATTATTTAGAAGTTTTATGTGTGTCATCATTAAGTCCTGACCGTTTTTTTTGTTTTGTTTTGTTTTTTTGCAGTTTTTCACAGCTGCTGAGTTGGGGGAATGTTCATGAGATAATTAGAACTAATTTCTAATACTTTCTTCAGACTCTATCTTCAAACCCATTTAAAAAGCTCTAGCAGAACATTCTGTTTTGTTTTGTTTTCCTTGAAAGAGAGCTCTAGCTATTATTTCCAAGAAGGCATTTCCCTTTGTTGAACTATTTCAGTTTCACTGGGGTAGATGGAAATCTTGGTCTGGTTTCTGGTGTTAAATTCACTACTATCATGATCAGACACTGCTTGTTCAAAATGTCTTTCCATTTGAGTGAGAATTATTCACACAATAAAAGCCTTGTTTTTTTGTGTGCACTGTCCCTGTTTCCTGCTCCCGAGGATTACAGAGTTCTAGAAACATTCCCTCTCTACACGAACATAACTTTATTCAGTTCAAAATCCTAATGCACTGTGTAACTCTCCGACAGCAGAATTCAGTACGTCACCTTAAATCAAATTTCTGAATCCTTACACTTTGATTTCAAGACAAATGACTGATTTTTTCTTTTAAAACCAAAATACCAGCCTTTGGAGGCTATCTTATCTGGTCCTTCTGGCCAGTCTGGGCTCTTCCTGTCCTTCAAGCTCAGTGGACTCGAACCTTCCTCCCAGCAGCCATCTACCTGCACGTTTTGCTAGTAGAGTTATTCAACTGCAGAGAGCTCTCCCAGCCAGATCCACAAATCAACTCTGTCTTTTGCGGGAATGGAAGGGGGGTGAAAGGGGAACAAGAACGGGGGAGTTACAGAAGAGGAGGGTTACAGAGAAGCCGAAAGCCTGTGAGGAGAGAAATCAGGATAATGAAGTCTGAGGGAGGAGGGGGGACGGGAGAAGGAACTGGATATTCAAGTATGGTGGGTAAATGGACTGATGCAGGAGTTGAAACACAGGTGTTGGGCCACCAAAGCTAATGACATTTTAGTGCCAGCACACTGGAATGCCAAAAATCAATATTGCAAACACTCTGTCAGAACGATATAATGCAGGGAAGTGAGGCACTGTGCCAAGCATTCTATCTAATATTCATGTCCACCATGGAAATATAGGTATTTCCTTCTTTTCTATAGATGTGGCAGCAATGATTTAGAGAGAATAAGTCACCACCTAGCCATGAGCAACTAGCAGTACCAGATTTCAAATACATGATTTTAACTACTGATTTCAAAGCTCATTTTTTTTAGCCATTTTATATTAACATTATCTTCCCCAAAGTTTCAGAAATTATATTATGAATACAAAAAAGTCTAATAAAATTTGATGCCTAAAGGGATTAACTAGCCAGATCATGCCTAAAGAAAGCTTAATTGAGCTCCAATTGCTTAAGTGGCTAGAAGGGCAATTCTGGTATTTTGCACAAAAAAGGTGAATTTTGGATTGGTTTAATATTCCCAAAAAACATTTAGATTATTTAAAACACCTTAATCACAAATCTGAGAATATCTAAAATCAGATTTTTAAAAAATAAAGAGCTTGTATCAAAACAAAAATGTTATTCCTTGATGTGCCATAAGTCAAGGCTTTGCTATGTTCAAAGGGAGAGATACTAATGTTTTATCCATTGATGGTTGATTCCCCTGTCCCCGCCTGCATTTTCTATATTTAACACCTAAACAAACCTTTAGCCTGAAGTTTAGTTCTGGTTCCTGAGTTTTAACAAAGATGTGGCAATGAGCAGTTCTGTCATCACTAGAACAATCTGCATAAAAAACTATATATTTTGGTTGACATTCACAATAATAAGTAATTTCACATTCAGAGAAAAGGGAAGTACTAAGTAGTTCAAAGCACCAAGTAATTAGATCAAGTACAGTCACATCACCTGGTAATGAGCTGTGTACAAGGCAAAAAAATTAAAAAATTAAAAAAAAATAAGCCTGGTATTTTATCTGTAAAGGGGGAAGGGAAAATACAATCACAGGAGTTACAGGGTTCAACAGGCAATCTTTGTGTTGGTCTTCACAGTATTTGCAGACTCTGTATTAGTACTTCATTTGTACATTTTTCTAGGGAGACCAGTAGAATCTGCACTGTGCAGAATTATGAACAAAACTAAGTTTTTTATAAATAATTTGTAAAGTTAAAGTATTTCTTTAAAATTGAGAAATTTATATAGGGAGAACAGACATGATAAACACAAGAGAAAGCAAATGAAACACAGCTACTATTTCACACCTAACAAGCTGGCATCTACATTTGTCAAGTACAACCAGTGTTTCGCCAAGTGGCCCATTCATACTCTGTGGCTGGCACTGTGAACGGACAGCAGCCACTTCAGAAAGCATCGAGAAATATATGCTAACATCACAAAAACGTTCATATTCTCATCTTAGCTACCCTAATTGCCTGTGCAGAAGGAAAAATGAAGAGCCTTCCATGGTCTCCAGAAAAGGCATCTTAAGTCACTGTGGAAGGGGACACTGAAGGTACTAGCACTGAGCACTCAGACCTGGTTCCCCCTATATGGTAGCAGGTCAAAGAATGGACCTGCCAGTGACAATTATGTCACCATTTTCAGTATTTTAAGCTATTTTTCCCTAGAACAGTCTCTTGCTGGACTACAAGTGTGCCAGTGGTAGTGCCGTGGACCTGAATGTGGACCCTCTGTATTTTCATCAGGCAGAGACTCCAGGTGGAAGGGGGAAGGCCCCGCAATGTAGCATGCCCCTCTATGCCTGCTGGGTTCAAGTTGTTCAGATGTTCTGTTTTTGTACAACTTGTTACATCTTAATAAGACTGACAACTAGGTTAGAAAGAGAGGACAGACCTAAAGCCAGGAGAAAAGCAAGCAAGCAAGCAACAGCAGCATATTCTGCTTTTTAAAAAATGAAACCCAGGTTTGGCAAAGTAGAAGTATTAAGACGCCAGCTTTTTAAAGAATGGCTCTTTCCGAGAAGTGCACCACTCAGATATTCTCAGTCTCCAGTCCCCAAAGGGCTCATCCTAATTATAAGGGTGGAGGTTCCATGAGAACTAAATAGCCCAGGACTTTGCATCATAATCAAAAGCAGGTCAGAGTAATGCATGGGGACATTTACACAGGACTGGCCACCTGCCAGAATTCTGTCCCATAGCACTCCACTAAGCTTATAATTATTGTTGCATAAGAGTAATTGTGCACATTTACAAAGTACAGAGTGCTCTGAAGTTCCAATTCTTTTTCCCATAGATAATTCTTAAAAAGTAAGGTGGTTTACTTGCCAAAACTGCATGAAGTGGTGGGGCTTAGGAGAGCACGTGACTAAGCAGCCCACAACACCTCCATAACTTGCCAATAAAGGGTAGGCTTTAATAGTGTTACATTGACATTAATAAATTGCATCAAAAAGATTTAAAAAAAAACACAAAAAACTCTTTTTGAAACAAAAGGATAATAAAGAGTAATACAATCAAACCGAGGAAATTTTATTGGTCATTATCTATGACAAATAGCCAACAACTATATTTTTAAAAAATTCAAGCTCATGAATGATTAAAAGAAAATGTTTTGAGCCTATAGTAAGTAATCAAAAATACAAACTATAAATATTCCTAGTAGGCAAGAAAATGTTCAACTATACAATCTTAAGCATACCAGGTAGACTTTTCTGGTCTGTGCTTTCTTAAGAGAAGCAACCTGGCAGTAAAAAAATCAAGGTTCCTATAAAGTTCACACCATTAGATTTACAGGACTCTACCTTACAGAAGTAACAGGGTATGTGGGGGGAAAGTTACATAACAAGATTCATGTATGTCCAGAGGTTTTTCGTCTTGTCTATGGATAGAAATTAGGGTGCCCATGTACTTGAATGAAAAAAATATAGATCTTTATTTTCATCAATTTCTAAACAAACACCCCCATTTCGGTCAATGATAAACATAGGCAACAAACTACAGTACTATTAGCTGTACATGTGACTTTGACACCAAAAGAAACTATAGATATTTTCATGTCACTTGATAGTTATCGCAGACATGTCAAAATGTCAACTATGTTCATCACTACTTTGATCATTTTGTTAACACAGAAGAAACAAAATTTTAAATGCTTTTGCAATTGTATTTTAATATGCTTGAATTGCTTTGTATTTTTACTTTAATCTGGGTGAAAAAAAAATTATCCTAAGGTGAATCCATAGGTTTTGCCCAACTGCCAAAGAGGGCAATGGTGGGGCAGGCGGGGGTGGGGTGGGGTGGGGGGAACCCTTAGGACTATCTGATATAAACGTTATATGTAATAATGAAAAACGGGAAAACCTTAATTTGCGACAGCTGGAAAACTTTAACAGAGCCAATAACGGAAGCATGAAAAAATTTATACACTGTATCTAATGATCCTATCTTATTGAAAACATGAATAGGCATGTATTAAGAAACAAATAAAATCACTAGTAATCCCAAGATTAATTTTCTATAGTTACTATTTTTCCGTAATGAATATATATAACTTCTATAATGGGAAGATTTTTTAAAATATTAAAAAATGTATTTGGTTTGCAAATGGCCAGTCAGTATTAAAAAACTGTAAAAGGCTGCACATTAGTGTAACTCTTTACTTTTAATGTTAACCCTGATTCAAATGCCAGTTCAGAGGGAAAAAAAATGTATTTAACAACCACATATGAGAAATTACAATGAAACAACCATCACTAAGTCAACTATTTTATACTTAAACACCCTTTGTCCCTCCTTACCAGGGACATTGCAGCAAGAGGTCTTCCTACCTAAAAATGCTTTTGAAAGGCCTTTGGAATAACGTCCCTCCAAGACAGCCAGAAATGCGGTTGAGGGCAAAACCACTGCTGCTCAGCAGGACAGGGACGATGCAGAGAGTCTCACAAACAGTACAGCCATAGACTTGCTGGCTGCCTGCACCAGCTGCAGACATTGCTTCTGCTGAGGCTCCTCTGCCATCAAATGCTTCTGCTGGACGTGAACGCAGTTAGAAAGAGGTCTCCCAGGGGGCTCAGTTGCTTAAGCATCTGACTCCTGACTTCAACTCAGGTCATGATCTCAAGGTGGTGGGATTGAGCCCCATGTCAGGCTCCTTGCTCAACAGGGAGTCTGCTTAAGGATCCTTTCTCCCCTCTGTCCCTCCGCTGCCACTCATGTGTTCTGTCTCTCTCTCTCTCTCTCTCTCAATAAATAAATAAATAAGATCTTGTGGGGGGGGGGGGCTGTGTGTGTGTGTGGGAAGAGGTCCCCTGCTGTCCCAAAGATCAGATGGGGATGGCCTCCATGTATAGAGGAGGGACTCCATGAGAAAAGCCAGGAAAGGAACTGATTCAATAAAGCAAATATTTCTTGAGCACCTGATTTAGGAGCTCAGGACGGAAGGGTTCACTGGGTGTCTAAAGTCGTAATGAGGTACATGCTTGGAAGACAGGTGAGAAGAGCATATGGGAATCCGTGAACATGGTAGTCATGTTGGTAGACTTCGCAGGAAGTTGGGGAAGCACTCCCACTTCCCAAGTGGATGGTTCCTAAGTTAACCACGGTAACTGGTGGTTGTTTTTCACTTTTCATCTTCTCTACTTTGCAGAAAAAAGCTGCAAAAATGGTATAAGGAATTTCCACAGATCATGACGCAGCTTCCTCCAATCCTAGCATCTTCTGTGACCCCAGACAATACAATTATCATGGTCAGAACCAGGAAATTCTGACGGGTACAATGATCCCAGTAACTGATGATTCTATTCAGAGTCCATCACGGTTTCCATCTGCCTTTTTCGTCCCGAAATCCCGCGCAGCATCCCATGGTGTACTCAGTTACTCCCCCTCAGTCCCCTGCAGTCTCTGACAGCTGCTGGCTCTCGGCTCACCGTCTCTCACGACCATGGCACCCTCACAGAGTACTTCCCAACCCACTGGGGTCTCCCCGGTGGTCTCACGCGATCGGACCGAGGGTGCGTACTCTAGAGCCAAGGAAATGATGTCCCCTTCCCAGTGCATCAATTCCCGGGTTCAGGGTACGGACCCTGATTCAACTCCATGCAGGGGCACCTGCCAGTTCTTAGGGTTGCAAATACCTTCCGGGAGAGGCTTTGCGATGGCGCACACCCTGCTTCTCGTCGCCGGTCACTCACGGATGCCAGCATCTAGCCGCCGCGTCCAGCACAGTTCACCACAGAAAAACGCGGTCTCCATACGGGTGTTCTGGGCCTGTGGGGATCAGCTTGGTGGTCCGGGTTAATTCCCACTAAACCACCACGACCACACACAGACTTGTTTGTGGTCTCATTTCCTGAAAAGGGAGGAAAAGGAACTGCCACACATTATTCAGGGCCTGCCGTGGAACACGCGGTTGTGCGCGCAGGGGGCCCTCACGGCCTCTCCCGGGCGCCGTAGGCAAAGACACGCTCCACTCCGTGAACTCACAGACTTCGCACCCGCACCGAACATTCCCTCAGCTGCGGCACGGTCACGGAGCCTGCCGAGGCATAGGTGCGGGCCTCCAAGGGCTGCTCAGGCCCGCTGTGAGCCCGTGCGTCGCAGGAAGTGCTGAGGGCACAGGACGACTCGGGGTGGCGGCGGGGGCAGACCCACCACAGGCAGGAGCCAGTCAGGCGGTCGGGAGAGACGAGAACACAACACGCATGCGTGGAGGCGGAGAGGCAGCACCGCGCAGGAACCACGCGGGACACAGTCACCCCTGGCGAGCGCCCATGTGGCTCCCATCCTGCACCGCGGTCGCCGCCCCCTCACGCTCCGCGCAGCTCTCTGTGCCGCAGGCGGCGCTACCCTTCCGCTTCCTGTCCACGGCCTGCAAAGCCTGCTGGGGTCGGGGGCGCACGGTGCGGAGGGGGAGCCCGCCGTCCACGCCAATGCTCTCCGGCCCTGGTTCATAAACAAGACCACCAGTATTAGCATGAGACAGAAAAAGGAGAAAACAGAAAATACAACCCAGAAGATACAGATCATTCCAAGAACTTAGGAGGAGAAATGTCTAATGACAGCAATGGAGGAATGTGGGTTAGAAAAAGGGAGGATAAGTTATTGTCCAACGGAACTACAGGGAAACGAAAATAATGGGATCCTTGGGATTAAATACACAATTGTTGACAAAAATGAAAGGCCTAGATAACTGCATGCAGAGAGCTGCACACCAATCCCTCGCCCGGGAGATAAAACTGATAAATACAGAACAGAAACAGAGAAATGAAAATTACAAAGCCAAAAGCACGGAGGATAAATTCAGAAGTTCCACCATCCATCTAAATGGACTCCAGAAAAAGAGAAAAAATAAATTGTAGGTTTTTAAAACTATTCAGAAAAAAGTATAATGGTTGAATTATTTCTCATAATTCTTAATTATTTCTCATAATGCTCAAATGTTTCTCATTTGTCTCAAGATCAGATCACCAATGGCAGACTTTATACACCATGAAGACAGGAGCGTGTGCTTCTGTTCTCTGCCAGGCACAGCAGCTGGCACAGAGTATATGCTTCATCAATACTATTTAATAAATGAAGATATAAATATGTACCTTTTTTCCTAGTAAGCTCTATGCCCCCCATATGGGGCTTGAACTCTTAACCTCTAGAACAAGGGGTACATGCTCTACTGGCTGAGCTAGCCAGGTGCCCCATGGGTACTCGTTTTTTTATATTTGTTTTTAGAGAAAGAATAGGCCCATATGAGCAAGGGAAAGGGCAGAGGGAGAGAGAGAACCTCGCAGACTCCCTACTGACCACAGAGCCCGACTCCAAGCTCTACCTCGGGACCCTGAGATTACAACCTGGGCAGAAACCAAGAGTCAGACACTCAACTGACTGAGCCATGCGGGTGCCTCTACTTGTTGATTTTTAAAACTACTTTAAAAACATAAAGAACACTTGCTGATACTAAATAGGATAATGAATTTATGTGTAAGATGAAGATTATAAGCCAAATTCTTGGAATTAGGAGAGGGATTACTTTCTCCACTTCTGTATTATTAATTTTTATGAAGAGTATTATACTTTTATGTGACTTATTGTCAGTGTCCTTTGCCCTCTACGAGGGTGTTCTGTTTTGCTTACCATTCCAGTCCCCCACACCTTGCCAAACATGACATAGGCACACGTGCCTATGTGGCAGTCATAGAGGACATGTAACACTTGGGTCTCCCTTCCAGAGAGGGCTTACAACTGATTGACTGAGCCATGAGAAATGCAATTAGTGGGACGCCTGGGTGGCTCAGTTGGTTGGACGACTGCCTTCGGCTCAGGTCATGATCCCGGAGTCCCGGGATCAAGTCCCGCATCGGACTCCCAGCTCTATGGGGAGTCTGCTTCTCTCTCTGACCTTCTCCTCGTTCATGCTCTCTCTTGCTGTCTCTCTCTCTCAAGTAAATAAATAAAATCTTTAAAAAAAAAAAAAAAAAGAAATGCAATTAGTTCAAAGTCTCTGGCTGTAGCTTCTTTGGATCTGCTACAGTTTCTCAACCCAGCCACTCTCTTCCCAGATAGCCCCATCCATGAATTGAGCGTGTTGGGGCCAAAAGTGCCTGCACTCCTCTAAAGCTTACTCTTCACTCCACTGTATTGCCTACAACTTTGTTAGCTCTATATCATGATCTGAGGTTCCCCTTGTCCAATTGTGCTCTTTTCCTGTCAGGGGTCACATCTGCATCATGGACTGAAGGCTTTCCCTGTTCAATTCCACTTCTTTTTTCTGTCCCAGGCATCATCCCCGAGTCCCAAACAAACCACTTGAAAGCCTATACGGTCTCAACATCTGCTTCTCAGAGGATTCAACTTTATATAACTTTTATAATTTAATTATTATAATTTTATATAATTTAAATTTATATAATTTATATAAATATAAATTTATACTGTTGCAAGGTTGGATTATATTTGGGAAAGGCAGGAGATTGGATTTTGAGTAAGGGATATTAGAGATGGAGAGACAAAGACACCTATGCTAGAACTTGGACAAGAGGCAATGAGGGCCTAGAGCTATCGCCCTGGGACCAGGACAGAACAGGAAGTTAGCAGCAATCTGAAGATAGACCCAAGGGACCCTCCCAACTGATCGGAGGAGGAGAATGAGGGGAGAGAGGCATCAAAGAGGCTTCAGTGCTTCAAAGCCTAGTGACGGATGATATCAATGGCATTTACAGCAAGTGAGCAGTGATGAGGAAGACTTGTTTAGGGAGGAAAAACTAAGAAGTCAACAATTGTATGCATGGCTTTGAGTTGTCAACTCATCAGCCTTCCAGGTGGAAGCTGGTGACAGATGGTGAGAAACATAACTAGGGGGAGCCAGGGTGGCTCAGTCAGTTAAGCTTCCAACTCTTGATCTCAGCCCAGTCTTATCTCAGGGTAGCAAGTTCAAGCCCCGTTTTGGACTCCAAAAGAAAGAAAAGAAAGGTAGCTAGAATGGAGGAGAAAGCCTTGGAAGACAGAGATGCATTTGGTTAGAAGTACATGTATGCTAATTGTCTTTTCCAAAGATAATTTTTAGGTCATCAATTATAAAGGAAATATGCAAATTATGCTGATGAACCAGAAATAAACTATGCAAGTGGAAACAAGGTGTTACTAATGAAGGCTGTACAGTTGAGAATCAAATGGGGTTGTGGGAGCTGAAATAAAACAGGAGACACAGTCAACAAGAAAAGCAAACCAATAAAGTACTCCTATCACCAGAAAGCAGACATAGTAGCTACCAGAAAACAAGTCCTGACATCACATTCTAAAATAAATTTCTCGCATGGAACTTTCCAAAGGGGCTAAAGAATGACATAATGGGCAATGCTTCATCACCAGTTTTATTGCAACAACAAATTCTGTTTTTATATGACTGGATCTTAAAAAGATGACCTTGAATAAAGTCAAGTGTTTGTGCACATGCGGCCTCTGATGGTTTATCTTGATTTAAAAATAAAAGCAGAGGGAGGAAGAGCTGAGGCACATACCCTTTTAACCAACTTCCACAAACCACTGAGTGGAGATGGCTCAGGTAGTACTGCATTCTATTCAGAATATAGTTCTTATAGTGCAGAGTCCAGATCATCATCAGTGTTAAAATTTAAGGGATCACAGCTGAGAAAGAAAAAGAGGACCATTTTCAAAGGAGAAACATGCAAACTTTCATACCCAATGGCCTCCTTGCTTCTGGAAGCCCTGAGCAGATAAAAATATGGTGGCAGGGGCACCTGGGTGGCTCAGTGGTTTAAAGCCTCTGCCTTCGGCTCGGGTCATGATCCCAGGGTCCTGGGATTGAGCTCCACATCGGGCTCTCTGCTCGGCAGGGAACCTGCTTCTCCCTCTCTCTCTGCCTGCCTCTCTGCTACTTGTGATCTCTGTCAAATAAACAAATAAAATCTTTAAAAGAAGAAAAAAAAAAGATGGTGGCAAATCACACTCCCAGGTTAGCTCTAGAAGGCATTTAGTGCCCAAAATCTCCCTGAAAGGGCTACCTAAGTAGAGAGCCACCTTCAAACCTATCATATACAGTTTATGTGAGTTCAGTGAAAAATAAAAAACAAGGGTATTAAAACAATGCATTATTATACATGTATAAAACCTTTCCCTATAAATGTTGGTCAAATTAACAGTTAAGTTCAAGAACCCAGAGGGCCAGCGATGCAGACTTGTTGGCTTACCACCTCCCTGAAAAATAAAACTGTCCCATCGACATAATTATCCTTAAAGAACTCAATATAAGACAATCCAACTGGGGCGCCTGGGTGGCTCAGTGGATTAAGCCTCTGCCTTCGGGTCGGGTCATGATCCCGGGGTCCTGGGATCGAGCCCTGCATCGGGCTCTCTGCTCAGCAGGAAGCCTGCTTCCCTTCCTCTCTCTCTGCCTGCCTCTCAGCCTACTTGTGATCTCTCTCTGTCAAATAAATAAATAAAATTTAAAAAAAAACACACAACCCAGCTTTTCTCAAGTTTGATATTGCAATACTTACAGAAGGATTAAAAAACAAACTAAACACAGATTTTTCAAATAAGCTTATTAGCTGGATGGTGTTTCCTGATGATCTACACATACCACAGTATAGTCCACTGGCTTCACAACAGCTGCTTGGCCTCATCTAACACACTTGCGCTTTAAGACCAGCTCTTGATAGCAAAATTGCAACAAGATCAGACTGCTAAAACTGTCGCTTCCGAGTACACATGACGGTAAGGTATATATTCTAGAGAAACGTGATGCTGAAGATGGTGATTATTTATCTCTCACCTTCTTATCAAGAAAACTGGATGTTATAAAAGCAATGGAAATCCAACAATCAACTGATAGTTCTGGGGTCCCGCATACCGCTGAAGAGACAGGTGTGTGCATGTGTGCGTGTGTGTATGCACCTGTGGGAGCAAGCACAGACACATGTGTGGTGGGGTGAGGAGAAGCAGAGGTGGAAGACAAGGGGAGAACAACAGAGACAATCAAACCTGATGGTTTAACGTTGTTGGAAGAATAATTAGACAAGCAGTAGGAGTCGGAAGCTATCAGATGAGCTGAGACCAGAGAGTGGCAGTTTCTCCTGGCTACCGTGTAGTAGGGAGAGGCCTGCCACTACCACAGCATCCCCAGTAACTTTGAGAGCGACACTCCACATGGCACAGAGACTAGCCTATCAACACTCTTGACCAATGGAGCAACAAACACCACTGCCAAGACCGCGGGCCCCTCTTTTCCACATATGCTCAGTCTGAATGGGATTTGGGGAAGACCTGCCCCACAGACAGGCACACTCATTGCAAAACTGGAGAAGTCCTGTATGGCCGCAGAAAGTGAGGTGAGCGAAGGCTGGCGAAGTGCCCTCCCCAACAAGCCATGCTGACTCTAGGCAACATTGTAACTTTAACAGTTTTCTCTACTTAACAAACCTCTGGGGTACTTCGATCTCGGTGACTATCTAAATAAAAACTAGACACAAAATACACATAGGGACTCAAAGGGAGCTGACCCTATTGATATTAATGCTATCCTACTGCCTGGGTTGGGTCTCTCCAGGAAGGCTGCGGTTGCATCACTTGCAATCATCACAATGACAGCTTCGTCTCAGGGTCCTGAGAGCAGGAAGTGAAGAAATCCACATAAAACACCAAGTAAAGACACAATAAATGTTACCTATGTTATTCCTGTCATTTAACTTTGGGTGAGGGACCAGCATGCTAGCAAACCAGCAAAGAGGCGCAGTCCGGAGAAAGGGATGGGGCACAGAACCTTGAGGGTGCCGTGCTTATTTTAATAGCAAGTGCCAACAGTGGGCTTCCTGCATTGGCCCAGCCTCCACCAAGCAACACACAGGGCTTACACAGCGGAGTCAGATAACCTCTGGAGCCTACATTCACAAAACAATGACATGCATAGAAACAGTGTGATATCAGAGAGTGACTGCAGTTTCACAAGCCCAATAAGATTATATTTTATATATAATGTTGACTGTTCCACGAAAGGGAAACCCCTTCCCGCTCCCACGTCCAGAGACTTAGCCACAGTGCAATCAGGAATGCATTAAACAGCAGAAGGGCAAGGGTCTGGTCATGACGAGGCTGGACTGGACTGCCAGCCAGGCCAGTGGCGCTGCCCCGGCTGCACCCAACACTGACGTCCTCCTCCAGCAAGAGGACTGGCTTGCAGATCCCGATCAGGATCAGTAAAGGCGTTAGCCCACCAATCTCAGGGAATCAAGTTGTAGCATAAAAATTATAAGAGGATACTTTATTTAATCATATCCTATTAGTGACTAAGTACAACTATATAATATCTTAAGTATATAGTTACACCTTACTGGGCTTCACTTTAGCTTCAAATGAGGCTACCTGGAGCCATAATTTGTTGTTCATTATCCTACAGTGACAAATGACCTGCCTGATTTGAAAATTCTAAGTTGTTCAGCCCAAGAAAATGCAGCAGGCACTGTGACAGTGCCTCCCACCGGACCGACTTCCTGGATTAACTGCTGCTCTGAGTCCCCCCGTCCAGCACAATGATGAACGCCCAAGGACAGGAGCAGACCATCTCCAGGGCCACACGCACTTTGTTCCCACCTGCTGGACTTCATGCTGACAGAGTCAGGCGGCGTCTTCCCAAACCTGTTTATGCCAGTCGACTTGTTATTGTAATTATGAAATTTAATTAAATATTATGAAAGCTGATGGAATAGGAGTATAAGAGATAAATCTTGTTTCTATTAAAAACTAAGTTGAAGGCCTTAGAAAGACTTAATGAAAGCAAGTCACTAAAAAGAAAGCTATTGGATTAGACATGGGCAAGATGACTATAAAAGATGAGAGAAAAATGAAACTTCAGAGTCCATAAAACTGGATTGCATTGCTATTGTCTGTTGTACCTCTGACGGTTTTATACTGTTAATACAACATAAAATTCAAAATAGTAGCATCACTGTTGAAGAAAAACCCTTGGCCTCACAAGAGCTTGGCAAGTACATTCTACATATTTTAGTGAAAACAAAATATATTGGGCATGTATAACTTTTAAAGATTCCCTACTTTTAACTGGTATTTTCAATTAACCCAGTTCCAATTATGCTCGGTAAGAGGGTTATTTTCCATGCTTCAAATTAGAAATGACTTTGGATTAGTGGCTTTTAAATTTATGAAGTGCTGTGATCTAAGCTGGATACCTCTGGAATATAGATGTCCAAATTTTTATGCCATACAAATCTCTACCAGATTTAAACACAAAAACATACTCTTTCCCTTCAGTCTAACATAGCAGAGAGAAGAGCCCGGCAGTTAAGAACACGCCAGTGAGACAGCAGGAGTGGAATCCGGGCTCCCACACGACTAGTTCCCTGTCAGCTGAACCACTTATGTCCACTGAACCACGTGAGTCCTGTCTTCTCAACTGGGAGATGCCATCATTAATGCTACCTATATCTCACTGGGCATTTTGAGGATGAAAGGAGAAAAATGCAGGGCATATCAAATACTTACTAAAACTTCCTCATACATAATATGTGCTTCAAAATGTTCATTAATATTAATATACTGCTTAATAGAAACAGTGCCTGCTACTGCATAAGTAAAATTATAACTAACATGTTCTTAATGTGTCTTTTTTTAGTGAGATGGCCCCCAACAACAGACAGCTCAGAAACACCTGTGAAAAATTTCCCAGGTACAATAAAGCAGGGTTTCTCAGCTAGAAGCAACTTTACCTCCCAAGACCTATCTGGAGACATTTCAGGTTATTACAGCTGGGGAGGGGCAACTACTGGCATTTAGGGTATAGAGGGCAGAGCTGCTGCTAATCTTATCTTACAAGGCTCATAGGATAGCCCCCTCCAGCAAAGAATTATCTGGGCCCAAATGCCAAGTTGGCAACACTGAGAAACCTTGTCAAGTTATATAGGACAGTGTATAAGGAAAAGGTGATTTCTAAAATCTGAACACCATAAAATCATTGAAAAACACTGGTTGTTTAAAAATGAAAATGGGATTTTTGTTATCATATTGTCAAGTATCTATGACTGAAGACATGGATACCTGGCAGCAAGACAAGATTCTTATGGTCAATAAACCCTCGTGAACACGGTCTACCATGTAATAACCTTAGAGAAAGTTTTATTCTACTGTGAATAATGTAATACAGCTACCATGGGCACTAGAAGTGGAACTTCATTTGGAAGGAGACGTCTAAGTCAGATTCAGAAACCCTGGAGCAGTAAGTGGAAAGTCAAACTGCTCTAGTACTTTGCATCTGAGGGGCCCCTTGGCTGGACTGCGGGGACTCCTGAGCTGGCTAATGCTCCACAGGGTAGGTCCTTCCTTGGCGAGCAGCCTGTTTTCTCAGCGTGGGTACTTGCTGGACTTAAGCTCACTCTTGAGTGAATAATGTGGCTCAAAAACACTATTAGATTGCTCCTAAGACTTCATTTAAACTACTGACGGTTCAATAAATCACAGGGCCTTTCTTTAAAACAGGAGGTAAGACTATACATAAAGTACAATCCAAAAACAGATGCATATATATCCCTCCCCCCACACAAACATAAAGTAGAAAAGATTAGAAAGGAAGTCACCAACATACTAAGGATACTTATCTCTTCAGTCCCTTTTTTACCCCATTCTGTAAGATCTAGATTTGACTCCTGCCTGAGACTTCCTGGCTCTACGACTTTTGTCAAAGAGCAAAAATCCTATCAAAAGGATAAGAATGTGTAAGTCCCATTTACTGATGAGAACACTGAGGCAGAAAAGAAATGGTTCCATACTAACTATAAACCTTTTTGTAGTTATAAAACTATAACTACAAAACTATATAAACTATATAAAACTATAACTACAAAAAGGCAGCATTCTGATTGTTTTTGTAGTAAAAAAAAAAACCTATCTTTAAAATATTTTCAACTTTATGGCATCTCTCTCTCAAGGGAACAGAGCAAGTCTCTTAGACAAAGACTATAATTTCATCCACTACATTTAAAAAACCCTTCCTAGTAAATATACATTTCTATGCCTGAAAGGAGGAACTCACTCAAAAATGCAAAAAGACAAAAATGGTAGCAGATACATTTAACTACTTTATCCACAAGGCTGCAGGATCTCCACTCACCCTTCTGGTAGAAGAACTTCCTGTAATAGTACGCGCCCAGGTCCACGTGCTCCACGATGTACCTCTTCACCCTGTCCAGATGCAGCACGAGGCCGTCCTTGGGCACCTCGAGGACAGCCACCCCCGCGTTTGTGCAATGGGAACTAAGCGTAGACTCAAAGGAGGCACTTTCACACCCACTAAAGGAGCCAGAATTTGATTTTGACAGGCTGATCTTCCTCTCACCTTCTCCCCCAATTTCGTTCCGAAAATATGGACAGCTCATGACCAGCTCGTTGCTCTTATCATCTCCCTGGTCCATGCTGAGGCTCCCCTTGGAATTGAGGTCCTCGGTGCTGCCCATCGGGGAGCTAAAACTGGCTGAGTGGGACAAAGGTCCCGAGACCAGGGAGGCCACAGCAGCGGCTGATGCCCCCGTGGTGGTGTTTCTCCTCTTGATAACATTGTGCCTGTTCATAATCGCCTCATTCAAGTCAAATAATATACTCTGGACATCATAGTGGGCAAAGCACTTTGGGCACGTCCAGGGCCTGACAGAGTCTTCCGACCGGTTATCCTCCAGATCCGACGACTTTCCAAGTTCCTCACCTTTGGCATTGCGTAATTTCCGAAAAATGGATGAGTCTCCGGTTTCGGACTTGGACCGGCGCTTGAGTGGTTTTTCCCTTTCCTTAAAGAGCCTGAGGTTGTCTCTCTGGGAGATGGGCCCGTCAATAACATCCAGAGAGAAACCAGAGCCCTTGCCCCCGCCGGCGATGAGAAAGTCACTGAGCTTCGTTGGAGTTGGACCGCGATCGGACTTGTCGTCTTTGTAGCCCTTTAACAGATCGAAGAAGCTTTCCCCGGACGTTCCCTGCTTGTCAATGGAAGAGGTGCTACCATATTCCCTGTGCAGTGACGGCCCAGTCTTGTAGGTGGGCGAGACACATTCATCAAAGCTATCCACGTCAAGTTCACTTATGGTGATGTCGCTGTTGCTCCGCTGCCGGATCCTGCGCAGCGCCTTCCTGGGGGAGCTGGGGTAGGCTTCGGGCATGAGAAATCTGGAGTCCATGCTCTCCGCCGGTCTCGTCTTGTTTTTCAGCGTGTTCTGGATGCTCTTCAGCATGGCTGAGTCACTGGAATTGAGGCTCACAGAACTCCCCTGACTCACAGGACTGCTTTTGGAGGACAGGCTCTCAAGGCAACTTGAGGTTTCTATTTCCTGGCTTGAACGGCTAGATTCTTTGACGTTTTCCTTTCGTGGGGGCCAATCCGCAATCCTAGCCCTAACCCCCATCTTGGGGACTCCGGGGGTGGAGGTTATATGGTGAGAACCTTCACTTCGGGGAGGCCCGACCGGAGCCATGACCGAGGACCCTAAGCTGCCATTCTGGGACCTGAAGCGCCGCATGTAGAAGTCGTCGGTGTGGACTTTGGGAGCGCCATCCGTGGCCACCACCGAGGCCCTTTCGGGAGCAGCGGGCCGCTCTGTCTGCGACCGTTTCAAGCTGGTCATGATGGAGAAGCAATCAGACTCAAATCCCTGCACAAAGGACCATCATAGCTAAGTTTTAAATGTGCACTTCCCTTTTGGAGAACGGTTTCCAGAGAATACAGCAGTTGCATGAGATCTTAATCTTTTTCATTTAAAAGGTGAAATGATGCCTTGTTTCCAAACCTCTGAAAATCCAGATCTTCAATACATTATAATCCACAATGGTTCCCTTTGCTTTGCTTTCACAGACAGCTTTCTTTCAGAAGAAACTGAACGGAACTTGTATTACTGGGACTCTGTGATTGCCACAATCCCATGCTTTCTCTAAAAGAGAGAAGGACAATTAGAATTAGCATTTGATAAATACCTCTAAAAATAAATATGCAATTGCTAAAACCAGACACATGAAAATAAAAGACTCAATAATGGACTGCAGGTCACAGTTCACAGTCCATCTTTGTAGTAAAGCATGTTTAAAAGAAAGTGAAGGCATTTAATAAAATCCAACATTTAAGTAATATATGTTTTGAAAGACTATTAATACTTTAGCTTCATTGAACTGTTACATGTAATGGGGGTGGGGTGGGGTAGGGAATCTTGTTCCAAGACATCAAGGCTCCTACCCCAAGTGCAGACCAAGTACAGGCTCCAGTGATCTCCCATAAGGGAGAACATCATGAACCACTGTGCCGAGCAGAAGTTCGAAACACGAGCAACAGAGTTCAATAATCAGAACAATGTAGAGTCAGTTTTTAAACCAGACTAAAAATCATGTTATCAAGTACACTGCAACACTCACTTTTTAACATCCTTCATATTTCAAAACCCCACTTGCTTTTTCAGTTTCTTTACAAACGCTTAACATAGTTGGCAAGAGCAGATACAATAGAGAGAAAATAAACAGGTTCTCCCGGAGCCATTACCTCCATTAGCACTCCCCTGTATTTCCCTCACTTTATTACTTACCCCTTGAGGAGCAGTCCCGCATTCACCACCACCTCTTCCCCAGCTCTCTTTAGTCTACTCTTGAAGCTAGAAATATTCCGCTAATTAACAAAACACCTGCATTTCCTTACGCATTGCTTCCTCCTCCACCCTCCGGTGCTGATGTACTAAGACAGCAGAAACAAAAATGCTGTTCTGGACAGACCTCTCCGCACTCCCCGACAGACGACAGAGAAGTGTTAGCATCCTTGCAGGTGACGCGTGAAGAACACCAACTTCCTTGTGAGCCCATCAGGCAGGAGGGAAGAGGCACACATTCTGAGTACAAAACCCCGCATGGTTGCGTACATCCTGAAAATAAAGGCAGAGGACCCCTTTCCAAGGCTCCACAAATTACACAAGAGGTGGCCTTTAAATTCTTGCCAAATACATGTTTGGAAGGATGCTGCTGAACCAGCACTGCGCTGACAGGGCCGCATTGTCTACAAATCACGGCTGACACCCCGAGGACGACCCGCGCTTGCTGCACTCGGCTCCTCGGTAACAAGCACTTACTTCCACGATAATTAAGCATCTCACTCGTCGGCCTCCTGCCTCCGAGGCAGCCGCTTTAATTTCTCTTGGAGCACGCGGCATCCTTTTAGAAGACTCGCTGCTATTTAAAGGCTGGAACATTTAGGGGAGTTTCAGAAACTGCACGCTGCCTGCAGAATGCAGGGCCGGCTCAGCTCCAGCTGGGCTCAGGGGCCGGCCAGGCAGCCGGGCAGAGAAACGCAGATTGTTTTCACTCTGGCTCCTCTCCCCCCACCCACCCCTGCTTCTGTGCAGGGGATAAAGGCTTTGCAGGGCTACCTAATTAAACCTGGCTTTTGAGCTCTCCAGCCACTTCTGCCCTCCCCGGATTGCTCTGGATTCCTTTACAATTCACGAGGCTGCATGCTCCTCTCGAACTGTAAGCCTTCAAGCGGAATAACGTGCTAACTGTTGCTTCCAGCGGCAGAGGGACAGCACATGTGGCCGCAGCTGAGGTTCGAGAAGTGCTCCACATAAAATGGGAGGAAAACCAGGCAACTGAGCCAAAATACAAAGTAACCTCCAGCCCATCTCCAAAGGAAAAAATCTTTAGGCAACCAAAGCTAGAATTTATGAGCTATTTTGTAACTGGGGGTGGGGGGTGGGAGGTGGGGTGTTGATTTCAAAGAAACAAGCTTTCAGACAAAGAACACACTGGCATAAAGAACAATTCTAAGTAGCTTCTTATAAAAATCAGATGCTTTCAACATTTCTCACAAGCTCACAGAAATCCAAATAAATCTATTCTCAGAGCTTTCAGTCTCTAAAAGGCCAACACACTAATGCCACCAGGATAAAGACATTCTTGTCACGTTTCATTTCCCTCAGAAAATAGTTTGTTGCAGAACAGTCTTTTTTAGGATATGTGAAGTTGTATCCATTGTAGGAGGAAACTGAAAGCCAGCCCTAAAAGACAATAAATAGAACTGACTTGGAAATGCCCAGGCTTGGCTGTCTCTATACAGACCTCCTCTTCAGAATCCTCTCAAAGCCTTCCTGGATTTTTTAATGAGCTTTTAAAAATCTTATATTTCATAAAAATTTCTTTGCAATTTGAAAGAAATGCCAAGACTCCTGCTACATCTTGCAAAACAATGCAATGTTTTCTTTTAATTTCAAAATATGGATGGGCACAGGGGGAGAGAGCATGCCCACAGTTTAATGACCTGTAAAAACCAAGGAGTTGAAGACAGACAAGTAACAGGTATTTTTTGTCTCTGTCATGGGACCTTCTTTACTATTCTCATTCCCTGCCTGCCCCGTCTCCCTCACTTTCTCACTATCCTTGTGTACAGCATAGCTCAAATCCCTTTCAGTGCAATATGAACTTTGGACAGAGACTAATAAATGTAGAAATATATGTATGTTTTGCATTTGTTAAACTAGTCAAAAATAAAGATGTCAACCATCTGTGTAATATTATGACAGATCAGTTACACCTAAAACCCATTCCTTAAGGTCGACAGAAAAGCAAACATATGCTGACAATTATTAGCAATTCCCTTTACTATCAGCAAACCTGCCTAAACATCAATAAATACAGTAAAAAGCAATAGATTTAAATAGAAGAACAATACTCACTGACAGCACATCACTTCCACCTGTTGAAGGAGTAAGCTATATAAAAATTTCCTTGGTACACATTTAATTTTCCACCTCTAGGTACCACTACTTGTGTCTACGTTATACCCATTTAGTAAGAATACCAACCCACGGTTTAGTTCAGTGACTTGCTGCGGATTCTATCAGAAAATAATACAGTCTTTTCATCACAGCGTAACCCACCATTCTTTCCTGATAATATCAACCTTCCAGAAGTGCTTCCTCCTCACTTCTGCATCATCCCCAGCATTTCTGAATTTCCTTCTGAGTGTTGACCACACATTTGGCGCTAGGGCCATTAGAGAAAACAGTCCCCATCATTCTGACTCTTTGAGACATTTACACTCTTGACCCCTCCCCTCCTTTCTACAACGTTCTTCTCTAGATTTCCATGCTGATCATGTTCTTCATTTTCCCCTGCCTTTCTCTTTTTGCACACTCTTCAGTATCACCAGTGGGCTCCACTGAAAACTGGTGATTCATACTTTAAAGGGGCTATAAAAGGTATTGGTCCTGGGATGCATGGGGGCACTGAGGGCATTAGGATGAGACAGCAGGCACGGCTACACCCAAGTAAACATACTCCTCTGGAAAGCAGGATGCTCACTTGGTTGGATCACACAGTTGCCTGTGCCACTGACCACAGACAGAATAATGGAGTTGCACGGGGCGGTGGCTGCACGGTAGCCAGTACCTTCTCGTAATGTCAGAAGTACCCGAACCTTCACATATAATCTCTGTGCGGTAGCCTCCACGTCTCCACTCACAACCCTCGTTCCCTAAACCCCAGATGAAGCGCATGCGAGTACTCATGTGATACCTTCCTTATTCACCCATTTTGTCCGGTGAATTAACTACCAAAAAAAGGGAAAAATAATTTTTTCCCCAAGAAATGAATGAGGGATAAGGAAGTGAGAACGATAAAGAATTGAAGGAACCCAATAAAAGGAACATGAGAAACTTTCTTTATGCCAAGGGCATAAAAAATGGTTTAAAGGCTACACAAGAAGATGTGGGAAGGGAAAAAATAAAAACAAAACCAAAAACTGAAAAACCAACAACTACACTTCCTCTGCCCTAAAATAATTTACAACACAATACAGTATATTCACCAAAAAGATGCAGTCCTTCTCATCAAACATGTCCATATTCCAAAATGGGATGTTGTTAACTTCATCCACTGGTATTTATTTAATATTAGTTATGAAATTTGACTATTTATGAAAGTATCAATGTAAATACTTTACAAAGTTGTATATACAGATTTAGAATGCCCATAAATATTCTTTAGAATGGAATAAGCAGCTTTATTTTAAAATAGAAATACAAGCTTACAGTGCTTGAACATTAGGTTAGCAAAGATGACCAAATAAGGTAAACTCTTTCCTTTACATCCCTTCCTGGCTTTCTGAATTTCATTCTCTTTACATAAAAACAACATCTCCATTGGAAGGGCTGTCTCACTCTTTCAAGAGAGTCTGAAACACACACAAACATCTCAGTGCAATGTCATGCATAATTTAAGATCTTTGAATCAAAATGTAACTTTTTAGACAGGAATTTCCCGCTTTTTTCATTTCCATTCTGTCCCTTCAACAAAAAGCAGGAAGGAATGGGAAAAACAGGGTTGATAAATCTAGTTCCTGTTCTCAAAATATTCACTATCGGAAAAAGACACCACTGATGGAGACAAAGGAGATTCAAAACACTTACTCTGAAATTAACGGAGTATAAAAGTTATGGGATTACAACACTATGTGACAGGATCAAGTCACATTTGAATTTGGAGATAAGCAAGCAATTTAAAATGTGTCCATTAAGCCAGAGCAAGAACCAAAAGTGGGAGTAACATCTGGATCCTACCCACCTGCCCAACTAAAAAAGTTTAATGAAAAAAGTTACATTTCAAAGGCCTGGTGAAGGACACAACAAACTTTGGCCGAAAGCTTGATGGCAAAAAAAAAGAGCTGATGAATAAAGTAGGTATGGAGCAGGTTACGTGGTGCAGTTACTAATGAGCAGTGAACGTTTCAACAGCTGGCCAAAGAAAAAGAGAAATAAATGGGAATGTTTATCTTTTATACTTAAGTACGACTAAACTTACGTAATTACTCTAACGCCAAAGAGCTAGGTTTGAGGCGCTCCAGGGGGAATGGTAAAGGTAGAAGTAAAGTAAAAGGGAATGAGCAGGAGGGTCACAGTGAATCCGATTTATTAAAGGGAAAATAATGGGTTTTGACGCTCGGTAAACTAATACTTTCAAGAAAAAGAAATCGGAGCTCACCCTCTTATCAGGGGCCCTGCGTATTTCCATATCTGACAGCAAGATATTACAAGACCAGATTAGATCAGGAAAACAAGTGTGTGTTTTTGATGTAATAATTTGTATATTAATATTCATTTAAAATTCATAAAAATTGTATTCAACAATACTGTACACTGTGATCTACTACTACACAGCTGACTATCAAACAGGACTTGGTACTAAACCACTTAATACCAAATATGATCTAGAGAAAGAGGAACGTGATAAATGGATGCCAGGGAAGAACCAACAAATGTCTCATATGCAGGGGGAAATCCTTACCAGCTTTTCCCAAATTCTGCCTCAAATTCTGCAAGTTATAAATCCACATAAAAGGGTCCCATAATTAAATAAGGCAGGAACACAGTATATATCACCTCCCTTAGGACATGATAGTAACTTTTAGTAGATTAAAGACTCCATGAGAAAAACAAAACAAAACAAAACCTAGTTTATTTAAACTAAGGTTTCTTAATGGATATGACTTTTTAAAAAACTTTTATCACTTTTTAAAAAAACAGAACATTTTTATACTGTGCATCCTGTTGAACACAACTGGGGACAAGAATGCCCAATTTTAGAATAATCTAGGATAGAAACAAAATTGTATATACACTATAAATATAGCTGTTCTTTTAAAAAGCTACATATAGATATATAAACATGCCAAAGGGAGTTCCCCAAAGGATTTTAAAATGCTTGTCTTTAGATAATTGGATTAAGAATAACTTCTGGGCTTTTTTCTTTTCTTTATATCTCCCCCCCTTTTTTTGTAGTCATTCTATTTTCTAAAATGAGCATGTGTAACTTTAATAATCAGAAGAAAAAACTTAAGAGAAAAATAATCATTTTATAATTTTTCAGAAGTGATTCTTAGAAACAGAAAGAAATAATCATTCTGTTACAAAAAAAGAAAAAAACAAAACCCTGGGAATATAGTACAATGAACACACATCTGAATACTAATTATAAGATACTGTACTGTGTTAAAACTCCAACCATTCAAATCACCAAACAACTCAAAATTCAAAAGATCTGATGTCCTTCATAGGAGATGATACTGCACTAAACTGTCAGATTTAAATTAAATCAAAGAGGGCTACGTGACGTGTAGAGTATTCAAGACTGAGATCAGCAGTATTGACAGATCTGATTAATTACTTAATACAGATGATGAACACAACTGCCTATACTTCCTCATTTACAGATGACATCTTTAAATTTAATACTGATATAAAAGCTCCCTCCTGCCCAGCTGGCCTACCTTTCAGCCCCTCACCAGGTGGTGGTGACATGGAAAACCAGGTGAGGCTGTCTGACCAGAGTGAGGCTGGGCCGCCATCACTCACCCCCTTCCCGGGGGGGCGCATCTCCTTTCCCCACATCTGCAGGCATCTCCCCTTCCGTCCTCACAGGCTTCCTTCCCCAGAGATTCAGCCTCGGTGTAAAGACTGTCACCATGTGACTCTGCTATGAGATATCGATGGCTCAAGAAACTGAAACTGTTTGCAACCTGGAGAGAAGAGCCCAATAATATTGACCTTCTTTCTCCTCTGGGGACAGAAGGAAAAGACGTCCGAACTGTATTAAGTCAGATTTAAATTAGATACGCTGTGAAATCCGCCTTTGACCTACACACGAGGAACCGCAGCAGAGAATCCGCATCACGAAGACAGCTTGTCAGGCTGCAAGCACGGACTCGGGGGCACCAGATGGTGCTCTGCCCTATGCTAGTCACCCTCCCAGGAGGAGACACAGAGGGAACATTTCCATCCTCAGGTCGAATGTACTTGGAACAGACGAGAGGAGTAGGGGAATCCAGAGGGTTCAGTCAGAGAGAGTATCACCAGTGGCTTTAATAAACATAACGTGGTTCTCAACTGAGTATTTATAGTCCAAAAGAATCTAAGAAAGTGCACTCGAAAAAGCACATGTAAATTCAGCTTAGAAAAAGAGCAGAAAGTAGCATCAGTGAGAATAATGAATAAACATAGTTATTTCTACTCTAATATCCTAATATCCAAATAATAACTCTAATATCCAAATAATTGTTAATCATGATTAATATCAACAGTAACCACATTTCACTTCGCAGATTTTAAAATACCACCCAAGGACCAAGACTTAAAAGAAAAATTTAAAGTGGGCGTCTAGGCGACTCACTCGGTTGAGAGGCCAACTCCTGGTTTGGGCTCAGGTCATGATCTCAGGGTCATGAGATCGAGCCCTGCATCAGGCTCTGCTCTCACCTGGAGTCCGCTTCAGACTCTCTCTCTCCCTCTGCCCCTGCCCCTGCTCATGCACCCTCTCTCTAAAATAAATAAATAAATAAATAAATAAAAGCTTAAAAAGAAAGAAAGAAAGAAAAATTAAAATCACCCCACCCTGTTTTAACATTTCCGTAGATTGCAGATGGTTCATTTGTCTGTTTCATCCTGCCCTTATTTCTGACCAGAAGCTCTCCCTGCAGGGCTTCACAGTGTCCGGATTCCCATCCACTTCACTCTCCAACAGGTGTTTATGCCTTCACTCCTCATGAGCACCATGTGAGGTTATCTCCATTTTCAGGGAGGTAAGTAGATTGTGTATGACACAAAGTACTCACACCCGGCGGGCTTGCTCTCCATAATTATTGGACTGGCAGAAAACTGATGGCAGAAAACTACTTCGAAAATATATTGTAAAAGAAAAAAGGTCTCCCTTTACAGCCTCAGTTATTACTTCTGAAGTCTAACTCCGATATGAATCTCTATATCTAGCAGAAATACATTTAGTGGGAGAAAACTATTGATAATTAACTTCCTTAAAATGCGAGGTGGTCAACTCACTTGTCTGTTGGGAACCTTCCTCCTCAATCACTACCCTGTTATTGTGTGATTTAGGCCTAGAATTCAGGAAAAATTGTGGCATAAAGATCTAGGAGATGACTGATTCAGATCCAGGATATCCCTCTCTGACCTTATGTTCAGCATTTAAAACTGAGTTATAAGAAAGAAGACCTTGTCCGAACCCTTCATCTTCTACATGTGGTCTCTCGGGGTCAGAAACTGTAAATTCACCGAAGGCAAACAGGGGGCAAGCCCATGAACAAAGCCAGATTTCCTCAAGCCCAGACTCCTATCCCATCAGTTATGCCCTGATGTTCTTCCAGAACACGCTCCTCTACAATCTGTCGCCATCAGTTTGAACCACAGTTTAAGCATCCTTTCTGCACAACCTTGTTTACTCCACATAGCCACTGCTCGGCGGTGTGATCCACAAAGTTCATGCGTGAAGACCCTGCCTCCCAAACCGGGTCACGGCTCTAGGGGTCTGACTCCACACCCAAGCTGCTGGCCCTAGAGCACCCTCCCTCCTAAAAATGTCTCTCCTTGATGAGATGTTTAGGTTTCTGAGGGCTTTTTTTTTTTTTTAATCCCCAAAGCATCTAAGCTCAATATCCTTGAAATCATATGATTAAGAAACAAAAATCACTTGATCTCAGTTAAAATGGACTAGAAATTAACAGATAAGTTAACAGAATTTATCATGTAATCTAAAATGTACTTATGGTTATCTCATAAATATCCGTGTTGAGGAGGACAGGTCAAGGAAAAAAAAAAGCCCACTTAACTAAAATTTAATATCGATTTTGGCTTCATTTTTCTCTCTTTAGGAACCTTCACAACAAAAGTAAATGAAAAATAACAGCGATTTGACCTTCTTCCTTTCTATCCAGTTACCATAAAAGGGCTTGAAAAACAGCCACATAAATGAGCAAATCTTTTAAAAGAGAGACCAGAAGTGCATCTGTTAGAACTGGACAAGGCACCGTCACAGTGAAATCACCAAAAGGCAAACTAATGCACAATAGAATCAGCTCTTTAAAATCCTAGCAAAGTAAATAAACACATTCACAGGAAAAGGAGGGCTGGTTAGTACAGCACAGGTGAGGAGGACAATAGAAACGAGAAATTACAAACAACCACCATCAAATTCATGACGGTCAGGATAATCATCTTTTATGCTTATGTGATTTTTCTCCCATACAAGTCTTCCCATTGCTGCCCCCTTTTGCAATGCTGTTTTTTAAGTGAACAAATTATATGCTTTTTGTTTCCCAAAAAAACCCCAACAAAATGGAAATAGTGCAGAAAAAGTGAAAAATACATCTTCTCCTTCAGGACACCCCAATACCAACTTCAAGGGTAGCCACTCATGATAGTTTGGGTACTCCCCCAGACATGGTGTGGTTGGGCACCCACAGTAAGATAGGCATCAAAAGATAAGGGCAGAAGAGAGGAAGGATCCAGGACATGGGACAGCTCACTTCCGAGGAGACTCAATTGAGTACGGAACCAGAAAACCACAGCAGAGGGGCAGAAGGTGAACAACAAAAGAATCTACCTGCTTCCAGGAGAGGCAGCAGACCTCCCCTTGCCAAGCTGACCTAAAATCCATGTATATCCTGGTGCTGACAATAGGAGCCCTCTACAAATGTTTCTGACAACTTGTCAACAGCAATTAAAGAAAGAGCGAATGAAATAACTTTTTTAAACCAATTCACACCACATTCCCCCAGGTTTTTTTTTCTTTACTAAATATGCACATACACAAATATTCATGCACATTTCTATATAACCCTCAAATAAAAATTATGTTTATTGATTCCTCCAAACTTAAAGACCCCTGAATTCTAAATGAGATTTACTGACAAATTTGGTATTTTTTAAAAATTGAGGTATTATAGAGGGCACGGATTGCATGGAGCACTGGGTGTGGTGAAAAAATAATGAATACTGTTATACAGAAAATAAATAAATTTAAAAAATTTTTTAAAAATAAATAAATAAATAATTGAGGTATAACTGATATAACATTATGTTAGTTTCAGGTGTACAACTCAATGATTCAGTATTCGTATATATTACAAAATGGTAACTGCATGTTATCTGTAAGTTCAGTTAACATCCATCAGCATACATGGTTACAAAGTTTTTTCTTCTGATGAGAACTTCCAAGTTCTGCTCTCCTAGCTCCTTTCAAATACGCAATACCATATTATTAACTACAGTCACCATGCTGTACCTTAGACTACCATGACTTACTCATTTTATAACTGGAACTTGGTACCTGTTGATCACCTTGACCCATTTCATCCCATTCTCCCCAACCTCAGGCAACCACCAATCTGTCCTCTGTATCCATGAGCTTGGCTTTTGTTTTTTGGGTTTATTTTTAGATTCCACATTGCCCACTAATTTATTAACTTTATCATTTAAACTTCCATTTACAAACTAGAAAAAAAAATACTAACTAAAATGCAAACTAACCAAGTGTTCAAAGACAAGACCTTGAGGCAGGAAGTCTTCTGTTTCCTGGCCATGCTTTTCATATTTGTGACAAAGTGAAATGAATCCCCTTAGCTGCAATGGAAAGCTGGATCTTCAGACGTCATCTTGTGTGCCTGCATTAGCACTCATGCTTTAAAATTTCAGCACTCTGCCTGTTCAGTACTGAGTGTTTACAAATTGCATGCAAGCACAACACTTACACTCTCCTGCTTAAAATCTCACAATAACTTCCCACCACTTTCAAGGCAAAACAACAATCTCCCAAATGCACGACAGATCCCTCTAATAGGCAGCCTTGGCTCTCTACTCTCCGAATCTTCAGCTCAGCCAAGGGGAAAGAGATCCAGCTACAATTTCTTGAATGTACCATGAATGAGCCTTCAGGAGAAACCAAGTGGCAACCTGTGCTGGGATACAAGCTCACACAATTCTCTTCCCTCATTCTCACGGCTTGTTCCTACCTACCCCTCTTTCTCCTGTCCAACTCTTACTCCTCAGGACTGCATCTGGGGGTGCCTGGGTGGCTCAGTGGGTTGGGCCTCTGCCTTCGGCTCAGGTCATGATCTCAGGGTCCTGGGATCGAGCCCCACATCGGGCTCTCTGCTTGGCGGAGAACCTGCTTCCCCCTCTATTTCTGACTGCCTTTCTGCCTACTTGTGATCTCTCTGTCAAATAAATAAATAAAATATTTAAAAAAAAAAAAAAAAAAGACTGCATCTGGCTGTAGTCCCTCCTAGGAAGTTGGCCACACCAGACCCCAGCCCCTGCCATGCTGCCATGTTACCTTTTACACAACATCCCTTGAGAGTACTGAATGTAACATATGATGATTCAGAATCAAGACAGGGATTCTCTAGTTTAAAGAAATTATCACTCTACTATGCATCACTCTACTAACACCAGCTCTGCTGGCAATAAAAATGAGGAATTCTCAGTTTGAAGTTTTCTGACAAAACAATTGATTCTGAATTTTTTTTTTTTTTTTACAAAATTGCAGTTAAAAGAAGTTGGAAAAAAAAATTTTAATAGAACACAAGTGGAAGAAAAGGGCTAACTAGTATTATAAAAATCATGGGTATAATAAGCATCAAAGACATTCAAATCAAAATAATGTTACATTATTTTATACCCATTAGGAAAAAATCCTAAGAATGCCAGGACTCACGGTTAATGGTGCACAGTTAAAACAGACATCCTTATGTTGACAGAGGTCATAAAAACTGGTAAAACCCTTTCAGGGGAAACCAAAAATTAAAAAACAAACAACAACAACAACAAAAAAAAAACAAACCCCAGTAAACCAGAAAATATTCACATTGTTGGGCTCTGTAATCTCTCTTTCAACATTTGGAAATGTATAGTTGTCCAAGGGCAGAGGGATTTTCCTTCACTGAGCCCCAAGACTCCTCCTCACACTCTGGCCAGCTCTTTCTGATCTTTATTTCTCCGGCAGGACCTGGAATCTGTGTTAGACTTTCCGTTCCTTGTGAGCTCTAAGCATCCACTCTTTCTATTCAACACTCACACCACATCCTTGGTTCTCAAAGGACAATCATACAAAATATTCCAATATTTCAAGGTCTTCTGATACACCACCAACTAAGCCACAAGTGGGCCATGAGGTGAGAGATTATGCCTTATTTAGCTTTGGATACTTTGTTCCTACAGAAGTTTAATGATAAATGTCATCCACATTTAAACACAAGTGGGACAATACACACTGAGAAGTGATTTTACAATCTCTAGAAGGAAAACTTTGTACAAAGATACTCACTGCTATGCTATTTAGTTTTGCATTTACTTTTTTAACAAAGTACTGCATAGAGTAGTTAAAGGCAAATAGTATTACAACATATAAAAAAACAGAACAAAACCGGAGTGCTTTACCCCATCTTCTCCACTGGCAGGAGCTACCCCTTTCATTCACACCACTGTTCTCTCCAGTATTTTCATATTCCTCACTAACATGTTCATACTGCTATTTCTTGACTTATCTTAGATATTATCTTTTGAAGTTTTATTGTGGAAAATGAGAAATAAGCATACATCAATAAGTATCTCCTTTCTTCCCTTGCCCTATGCTATGTGCATATATTATAGCTACACATATAGCAGGATTTGTATTATTATGGCTATATTTGCTTAATTGCTTCCATTATTTTTCCTGGAGTTAATAATTGTTTCATTTTTCCCCATTTTCCCCATGTTCCTCTAGTTTCTATACACATACCCTTAATTTTCCCTGAACTCAAGAAGAGGAGAAAAAAAGAAGTTTTTATTACTATTTCCCAGATGGTTAAAAACAACATGTGCCCTATCAATTCCATTTCTGTCTCCTGGAATCCTCTCTCCTAGAGCTTTCCATCCTTACACTCCCATTTGACCTGGCTGATCACTAGGTCTATTGTAATGGCATTCTCAGAAGCATCCCATCATTATCATCTTGACAGTTCCTTCTCCTCTCTCCTCTGATGGGTCCCATGCTTTGAAGACCTCACATCTTCCTCATTCTTAACTCCCTCAGTTTGATAACCATTACTTTCATTCAGCAAACGCCTAAGAAGAAGTACATATGTACAAGCTTTGAGACTTGGCAGGTCTGGCCTTAAACTGACAATTCAGTTGGGTATAGAACTCTGGGTTGGAAAACATTTACCATTGGAATTTTAAAGGTATTATTTCATTATCCTCTAGCATCCACTGTTGGACTGAAAAGTCCAGTGATAGTCTGATTCCTATTCTTTTATACATTACATGTTCATTTGTTTGTTTTTCAGGATGTTTTTAAGGTCTTTTAAAATACTGGAGTAGCCTTTCTGTGAGTCTTTTTATAATCCTTGTATTGGACACCCAGTAAGCCTTTTAAAAACATATCTCTTTCACTTAAGTGAAATTTTCTTTTTTACTTCATTTTTTTTTTTTATAATTTTCTTCCTTCCTTTTCTCTTTCATTTTGAAAGTATTGGATCTCCTGAATAAGGAGATAAGCTTATCTCTTCTCTCCCACCACCCATTTCTTTTTCTTTCCAGTACCAGGGAGAAATTTTTTACCTTCATTTCCCAACCATACTATTAAATGTTTCAGTTGACTCTTGGATTCAATTCTGGAAAAACTTTTGTTTTCCATGATTGTTTTAATTTCAATGATTGTTTAAAAAAATGTATTTTTATTTCATAATTGCAATACTCTTTCTCATCCCCTCTAATGTTAAACTAATTTTTAAAGCTCCTTCTTCATATTCAGTATCTGTATTTTCCCCACATATACTTTTCTTCTGTTTGTTGTGATCTCTGTCTTTCTCATTTGGAAGGCTTTTGGTCATATGTCTGCTGTCATTAGCTATCCTTTTATATTTAACATTCAGGCATTAAAAAGATAGAAGCTCTATGTAGAAGCAGGGCTTGTTGACTACTACACAAACTTTCCTACAGGGGACTGGTTAGGTTCCCAGTTGTTTTAGTTGTGGAAACTGAACACAGGGAAAAATATAATTATAACTGTCTAGTACCTGTTTAGTCTTGGAGCTCTCTTCCTATATCCAGGGCAATTCCTTGCCTTATACAGAGAATCTACCTTCCACAATAGAAGTTACAAATGTCACAGTGTCACTCAAGCAGACATTCTTACAGATAAGATGTAGACATATAACCTGCCCCTTGGCCAATGACATATGCACATCTTTAACTCTGAACTGAAAAGTAGTATCTGGAGAGAGCAAGGGGTTAGTGAATCAATTTACATGGGAAGTGGTGGGAGCAGTAGTGCCTCCAGCGCATGGTGGTGCCCTCAGTAAAATGCCCATGCTGGCAACACAAGGCTGGACATCAGTGTTCAGGGGTAACACCACGGTGGCTTTCTGTGTGACTGAGTATCCTCTTAGCCCCTTGGCCTCCCTTGCTCTCTCACCCATTTTCCAAACCCAGTTCTACAGTCTTCCTAGTGATTCTGCAAGTCATTAAATATTATTTCCATAAACTCCTCCAGTTTAACTCAAACAGAGGGTTTTCTCTTTATATTGGGGAAATCCACACATGCCAGGTGTATATAGGTCACTTTAGTCATTCACAGGTTCTCTAGAGAAGAATGGTTACATTTCCCACCTAGTGTTCATCATTTCAAGAACCAAGCTCAGCGAAAAATATTTGAAATAATTCCTCCTGCTTTCTGGAGGCTTTATGATTATACCAGGTTAGGGAAGGGACCCCAGTATCTATCTACAACTGGTCCCAACTCTCCAATCTTCCAAGCAACCTGGGTCCTCCAATTCTGGGGTTGTACAATTATTAATATTAATTAATTAATATTAATAATTCCCTAGAACCTCTCTATAAAGGCATTCACTCTCAGCTCTGTCCACATCATTAAATTAGGTATAAACATTTATCCCTCTAATTCTAATTTGCTCCTATTTTTCTCTTATTTGTCTTTGAATATTTATGCTTTTTATAGCTCTTTAATAAGTCATAGGGTTTAAGGATGGGAAGTAAATAACTGTGGCGTATGTTCAATGTGACATGTTTAACTGGGAACTGTGATGCTATTTATTCTAAACTAAAAACTTTCAATGATGAAATATTTGAAACATGCAAAAACATAGAGATACCTATTATCCATCATGTGGATTTAATAAATGTCAGTATTCTGCCAAATTTGCTTCAGATTACAAAGAAATAAAACATTACAAGTACAGCTAAAATATCAGTTCCATTCCAATCTTAGCTTCTCTGAAGAAACTTTTCTCCCAAAGATGCTCTGCACTTCTCCCATAAGTATTTTGTGTATTTATGAAATCTATAGAGATGGTATTATTTGGAATCCATCCTTTTACAACTTTTTTTTCACACAAAGATTGTTTTTAAAGATGTATTTGGGGGTGCCTGGGTGGCTCAGTGGGTTGAGCCTCTGCTTTCAGCTCAGGTCATGATCCCAGGGTCCTGGTATTGAGCCCTGCATCAGGCTCTCTGCTCAGCAGGGAGCCTGCTCCCCTCCCCCTCCCCCTGCCTCTCTGCCTACTTGTGATCTCTGTTAAATAAATAAAATCTTTAAAAAAAAAAAAGATTTATTCATGTTGATACAGGAAGATATAGAGCCTTTATAATAACTTGTATGTTTTCCATTCTTTGTATATGCTAGATTTTACTGAGTGAAATCTATCTTGTTTCCAATTTTTTGCTATAACAAACAATGAAAGACTGGCCACTGCTTTTCTAACTGCCAATGCCAAACCAATTCAAATACGATAAAATAATAATAAACACTGCTGACCCCATCAGTTCTCCCCTTCAATTAATTTAAGTATCATTCTTGTCAAGTTTCATGGCAAACTCTCAGTTTGTTTTGTTTTCAAACTGCACTGAATTTGTAAGTTAACTTAGAAAATATTAAATTATTTGTAATATTGAGTCTTCCCTTTCAATAACATATATAGCTCCTATTTATTTAGATCGTCTTTAAGATCTTTTCATCCAATGGTCATTGCTTATCATTTTTTTTTAAGATTTTATTTATTTATTTCTCAGAGAGAGTGAGCAAGTACAAGCAGGGGGAAAGGCAGGTAGGGAAACAGGCTTCCCACTGAGCAAGGAGCCTGACACGGGGCTCGATCCCAAGACCCTGGGATCATGACCTGAGCCAAAGGCAGGTGCTTAACTGACTGAGCCACCCAGGAGTCCCCGCTTATCATTTGTTATATTTACTATCAGGTACATTATAGTATTTTCTTATTCAGACTGGGATCATTCATATAATTATATTTTTAATACAGTGTTGCTGTACACTGAAAAGCTGCTTACTTTCAATTTATTTCACCCAGGAATCTTATTAAACTTTTATTATTATTAAAAATTTAATGGTTCTCTTTAATTTTTTATAAATTGAAATTTTTTTCCTTTTTGTTGTCTTATAGAGTTGGCTAGTAGTTAAAATGGCTTAGGGCGCCTGGGTGGCTCAGTGGTTAAGCCGCTGCCTTCGGCTCAGGTCATGATCTCAGGGTCCTGGGATCGAGTCCCGCGTCGGGCTCTCTGCTCAGCAGGGAGCCTGCTTCCTCCTCTCTCTCTCTCTGCCTGCCTCTCTGCCTACTTGTGATTTCTCTCTGTCAAATAAATAAATAAATAAATCTTTAAGAAAAAAAATGGCTTAAATTCAAGATACAACATTGAGTAAAAAAGATATGCTATATTCTACTTTGTTGCTTTTTTTAAAAAAATATTTTATTTATTTATTTATTTGACAGACAGAGATCAAAAGCAGGCAGAGAGGCAGGCAGGGGTGGGGTGGGGGGGAAGCAGGCTCCCTGCCGAGCAGAGAGCCCAATGTAGGGCTCAATCCCAGGACCCTGAGATCATGACCTGAACCAAATGAAGAAGTTTAACCCATTGAGCCACCCAGGTGCCCCCATATCCTACTTTGTAAACATATATTTATATATGCAAAAACACAAGGACTTTAAATACAAGGGAAATGCAAGAGATGGTGCAGTTGAATAGTTGAAATAGTTGGCTTTTTGGAAGGAAGGATGTTCTTCTTTATAAATATTTGCTATAAAGCAGTTTTTTAAAAAAACACAATTACTTTGGAATATTTAAGAAAATAACATAGACCCCATAATTTTACTAAAACTAATGAGTAATCAGCAAGAAAGTCATGAAAATATGCCGGAATATTTAAAGAAGGAATAAATCTTACCACACGTGGGTATTTGTGCAATGGTAAAGGATTTGCCAGCTAACAAATGGCCACTACTCCATTAGGCCTATTATTTTCACTAAAGTATATGGCAAGGAGTACACTTTAGATTGCCTTCTTACATTACTTTTGGTATGATTTTGGCAGAGAAAAAAAATGGATTATACTTTCAAAGGCATTTTTGAAATACTAGTAGTTTGGACTTGATTATAAAATCAACGGAAGATCTAACCTTCAATGAAACCACAAGTCAGGGCTACCCACCTCCTTCCCAAAATCAAATTCAGGATCTTACTGAGAGCACATACAGGAAATGAATTCAAAAAAGTCTCCTTTGGGGCGCCTGGGTGGCTCAGTAGGTTAAAGCCTCTGCCTTCGGCTCTGGTCATGATCCTGGGGTCCTGGGATCGAGCCCCATATCAGGCTCTCTGCTCAGCGGAGAGCCTGCTTCCCTTCCTCTCTCTCTCCCTGCCTCTCTGCCTACTTGTGATCTCTGTCAAATAAATAAATAAAATTTAAAAAAAAAAAAAGTATCCTTTAAGACTAGGTATTCAAGACCTAGTGACTTAATTAGAAAACTGACAAAAATGAAACCCTGACCCAACTGAAAAAGTTGTGTGGTACAAGTAAAACAAAAATTGGACAATAACATGAAGGGAAAATTGTCAGATAAATAAAGTGAATGAGAGACATTAGGGTATATATGAAAATGAAATACACTAGAATGAAAGTGATAATTTCCAAATAGAAACTTCAAAGGAGAAAATATAAACAAATTGAAAATCACTAATGTTCTTAAACAGAGGGCCCATTTCTCCACATTCTCTCCAACAGCTTTTAATTTTTACCAATCTGATAATGTGAAATCTAAGTACTTTCTCTAAAGAAAGAAATGGAAGGGCATGATTCAGAGGATGAAAGGAAATGACAGAAAGGTACTTTTAAGTCAGGAACCAGGGTATGGAAAAGTACTGGTAAAAAGCTCTTGGGCTCTTGGCTGTCTCAGTTGGTAGAGCACGTGACTCTGGTAGAGGACTTGACTCTTGATCTCAGGGTCGTGAGTTCAAGCCCAACATTGGGTGTAGAGATTTCTTTAAAAAAAAATTTTTTTTTAAACCGAGAACAACAAGGAAGGGAAAGAAATATTGCTCATATTTCTAAGTGAAGTACATGTTGGAACAGAGCAGACCTCCATATATTTGGGGAAAAAAAAAGAAAAACAGCTCATAAAAGTATATCATTTATTCACATGAAGCCAAAGAAAAGTGGGTCTGGAGAAGAAAACAGAAAGGCACAACTACCTTGTAAGTTACAGAACAAAAGAGCATCAAGGAGGAAAAAGAAAAAAAATACAGGGAGCCCAGCCATCCTGCTCCCTTACATCCTGTTTGGGAACAGGATACAGTATAAATAATAAACAAATAATACTATAAAAAATACAGAGAGTATTTATTCAGCACTGAGTGCACATCAGGGACCATGGAAGGCATGCTGCATTAGAAGACACAGAGTGCCGTATGAAGGCACAGGAGAAGTCTGTAAGAGGGAAGGCTTCATGGAGAGAAGAATGAGCTTCTCCTGAAGATAAAACAGGAGGGAGCTGGGAGGCAAAGCCTGGACACAGTAGTTCAGTACAAAAGGAACAGGCGCCGCTTGAGCAGTGAGAAATCGATCAAACCATACTGCACTGTGAGGTATACACAGTGATCATGATGGATTAAGAACATGGATATAATACATAAATAGATCATGAGAAATGGTTTGGTCCAGAGATTATGCTCCAAGTCACATGAAGGTATAAAATGAAAAAAATCATGGTCCAAATATCAAAAGGAATTGATTATAGTTCCGGAAGGGTCAAAGCTTTTAAACTACCATACAGGTTCTCAGATTTTAAATAACTGAGTAATATAAATAGGAAAATGAAAACAAATTACTTCAACTTATAGAAAAGAGCCCAATTTGTAATAAAAGAAAATTAAAAAAAACTTCCCAACATGTTTTCAAAATGCGTAAGCCTGAAGAGGACAGAAAATTTTAAAGGTGATTTTTTACAAAACTGAATTAAAAAAAACAACAAAGGAAGCCAAATTATTGGATATCAAGTTTAAAATAAAAACATCAAGCTGGTGCTATGATAAAAGAAAGATCTGTAATAAAATATGACATTTTATGTCAAGTCAAAAACAGAAATCAAGGAAAAAACTGAAACATAAAAGGAGAAATCAAGTGAAAATAATCACATTCAGTTATTAATTAGACAAATATTTACTGTGTGTCTACTCTATAGCAGGTTATTATTCTTGGCACCCAGGTTACAGCACTGAATGAAAGTGACAAAATTCTTTGCCTTCTTTGGAGTCACAGTCTAGGGAGAGAGACAGACAAAAAATAAATAATAATTTTTTTTTTTTTTTTACATGCTGCAAAGCAGTATGAAGAACAAAGCAGGAGAAGAGAGAATGAATGCCAGGAATCTTAGTTCTAAAGAAGGTCAGGAAGACACAAAGCGAGGCATGGACATTTCTGCCAAGAGCATGAGGAAAGGGAGCGAGGCAGTCAGTGTCACACAGATCCAGCGTGCACAGTAATGACAAGAGACAAGGAAGGACAAAATTCATGAAACAAAGTTGTCCTCCCTTCTATGTTCTAAAAATAGAATTACCTTTCTAGTCAGTTCACTGTCTATGGTATGTATATATAAACTGAGCTAATAGTAAGTATTTAAAAAACCTAAAATTGTGATTATTTTTAAAAATGGAGTCTATATACTTGGATTAAAGTTTAATTTTTAGGCATGCCCAATAAAAACAAAGTAATAACTATATATAAGAACAAACTGAAACATAAGAAGACATTGTTTAGAATTCCTGAAAATTAAGGGGTACCTGGGAGGCCCAGTCAGCTAAGTATCTCTTGACTTTAGCTCAGGTCATGATCTCCAGCGTAGAGATGAAACCGACCTCACTGGGTTCTGCACTGGAAGTGGAGTCTCCTTAAGATTCCCTCTCCCTCTCCCTCTGCCCCTCCCTCTGCTTGCACTCTCATACACTGCCCCCACTTCTAAAAATTTTTTTAAAAAATAAAAAAACTCTTAAAAATTCCTAAAACTTGAAAAGTGAAATTTCTAACCTATTGGATTAAGTCAAAATCATAGAGATAAATTTATAACTTTTAATACAAATGATAAACTGAGAATTCAACATAACCTTCCCCCAAAATACAGGAAAATGTAAAGAAAAACAAGAAAAAAAGGTAAAATTAAATAAGCTATAAACATAAACACACAAGGATAAAATAAATTATGTCTCAAACAAGATTCTTTGATAAAAATAATAAAATCTTTATATCCCCTTAGAAATCATGTAAGTAAAAATAAAGGAGAAGCAAATTGAGATTAGAATATATATACATAAACCAGTGGATATTTTTAAACATCTGAAAATGAATAAGCAAGGACACAGGTGTTTTCCTTTTAAAACGTAACAGTATAAAGCAATTAGAATACCAAAAAAAGACCATTAGAACAGTATAAAGAATTAGAATAGCAAAAGAAAGCCAAAAAAGAAGAAACAAAAAATTATCAATAAAATGCTTCCTAAATATGAGATACAGAAATAATGGGAAATTCTTTCCAACTTGAAGAAATTTTAACTTCTTAACTAGGAGATCATGCATTATATATTCTATATGCATAGGAAAAAATACATGTAAAATACAAAACATAGAGTAAAATAAAAGCTGGCAGGTTGTCTAATCAATTCTAAGTTAAACAGCGTTCCAATTTCAACACTCAAGGTATTAGAGAAAACTAAACTCTTGCATTTTATTTATTGAAAAATTACTATTCACCAAGCACTGTAGTGAAAACTTTACATACACTATCAACACAAATGAAATTTAAGGCAATATTATTATATCTGTTGGCATGTCACATAAATTACTAAGACAAGAACAAAAGTATAAGATCACTTAGTAGATACAAAATGATTTAATAAAATTCTATATAAGAATTCTGTAGGAATGGCTTCTGTTTTTGGAAAAGGTATTTATTTTAAATAGCAAAAAGACCCATGAGTTACTATTGGAAATTGGATGATTTATTATGACCTAAAACGAAATGACACAAATAGTGGGAAAAAATGAGACAAATGTACCATTTTTTATATCATGGATGTGATAATTGTTATAATGACCATAGTATTCCTGGGGCCTCACACTATCAGGCACACAGATCAAAACAAATGACTAGTATATATACTATGAATAAAATTCATAATCACTCACATAAACAGCTTTACACAAATTGTTCAGAAAGTATTAGTGTTGTTTGCGAGATGATAGCACTTGGGTAACACATATTCTGAAGTGAAAATATGTAATTTTACAATGTAAAAAATGTTATTTTGTTATTTAGAAAAATAAATTGAAAAAGAAGAAGAGTCTATTCACAAGAAAAGAAAATAGTTTGAAAGATAATGTTTCACTTTACTACTGTAACAAACAAAAATAAACAAAATTCAAACTAATTCCTTAGTTACAATGCTATCAGGATGCAATTAGCCAAATGCTTCAAAGGGCAGGAATTCTTAAAGAAAATAATCCATAACATTAAAAATCAACCTATACAAATAAAGATGTAAATGAAAGCATTACTAATAGCAAAAAATGAAAGTAAATTTAACATATAATTGGAATATAGTTACATAAATTAAGACACCAAAAGATTTTTTAAATGACATAATACTACAAGTGAAACATGATATAATGTTAAACTTAAAAAGCAGAATGTGAATTAGTATGTGTATGTGTGTGTGTGTATATATATATGGACTGTTGTCTATATATTTTGAAAATGAATCACCTTCAGGTTTTAATCACAAATATGACAAAATTAATCCTGTAGGCATACTAAAGAGAACTTTTAAAAAGTACAAATTCCTCAAACAGATTTCAAAATCCAATTTTAGAGTATTACCCTAAAGTCCCATTTTTTTCATCATAATATTAGGGAAGAGTCTAAAACACAGTATTTGCTGCCCTAATACCTGAGTCATCCATGAAAATGACAGGCTGTGACTAGATAAGAATATCTAAATTGAAATTCTGAAAAAATATCTATAAATATCTATAATTTATTCCCAGAAATCAGGGGGTTCAGGGAATTGAAAATGCAGACCCTGTCCATCACCGACCTCAAATTTATCCCTCCCCATTCTTCCCTAATGATAAATTCTCAGTTTGTTCAGGCAGCCTTGGTGCACATCATCTATCCCAGCCCCAAGGGAAAAAGCAGGAATTCTTTAAATCACTCATGGACTCTGGGGCCCCCTGACCAATGACCGCTCTAGGGGTAAACTACCTAATCCAGTTTGTCCAATGAGAAGTAAGCAGATGTCTGCAGCCATGTAACAGATTTGGCTAGCATGCCCTTTGCCAACACACCTTCTTCTTCCTGGAAGTACAAGGAGCCAAGAAGAGCAATGGGCATCTTACATTAACCAAGGCCAGCCTGAGAAAGGACATGAATGGAATGGAGGACAAAATCCAGGGTCCTTCGGGGCACCTGGGTGGCTCAGAGGGTTAAGACTCTGCCTTCAGCTCAGGTCATGATCTCAGGGTCCTGGGATCGAGTCCCACATCGGGCTCTCTGCTGAGCAGGGAGCCTGCTTCCTCTTCTCTCTCTCTCTCTGCCTGCCTCTCTGCCTACTCGTGATCTCTCTCTGTCAAATAAATAAATAAAATCTTAAAAAAAAAAAAAAAAATCCGGGGTCCTTCATGGCATCCCTGAGCATGTACCCCAGACCTGAAGTGTTGGCATTATTGAGAAATTAACTTGCCTTTGCTTAAACCACTACAGTCATTTCTAATACTTGAAGCAAATCACACTCCTGATACAAGAAATTAATCTGCATAAAGGTGATTTCTATTTATAAATACTTGCCATTTAATTTTTACCAAGAGCTATTTTGATCAAAGGTATTTAAACCAGAGGTAGTAGGTAGAATAAAGAAATGAAGAAACAAATGAATAAATAGAAGATAATAATAGGATCTTTAAGACAGTTCTTTAAATTTAGCTCCTACCGTAGAGACCACTAGAAAATATATGAAAAATCATACACATGAAGTATAAAATTGGGTTGTTAATAAGGAAGTCCCTTTCTTTCAGCCTGTATTTTAATGATTAGCCAAGAAAAGTACTCCACATCAAAGCTTGCTCCAGAAATTGGTATGAATCTTCACACAAAAAATAAATTTACATAATTCTTTCCTACTTTAAATGGGAGTTGGCTTCTTATTTTTCAAGTTAGAAAACCTGCTTTTGGAAATCCCCAAAATTAAATTTTACATATGGTATGAAAAAAATGTGGAAAACTTCATATTGTCTATAAAGGTAAATCAGGCTCAAAGTATTCTAGTGAGAGTCAGGAATGAGGTCCAAATTCTTTGATTAAAAAAAAAAAATCAAGTTGATTGTAATCAAATGATTACAGTTACCAAATGATTGCTCTACATTAATCTGTCAGATAAATTAAAAGGTTATGACATTTCATGCGGCTATCTCTTTAAGATTATTACTGTCCTAGACAATGGCACCATAATCTTCCATAATGTTCTAACACAATCCTGGTTTCCTGGTATATAATTATTCACGGGGGAGTCCAATGTCACTGGAAACAAAAGTCCATGAACAGTGCACATTAACGAAAACTATTAATACTTTTTTATCTTGCTTTGCTTTCCTCTACAAAAAGTGAAGTTACAGTTAGGTTTGAGCAGAAAATGAAAATGTTGGCATCTGCTGCTAGCTTGCATACATTTAAAATGCTTCAGAAAATAAAGCAGGTGACTTAGATTACTGAGGTTCATAAACTAAAGCGTCACGAGCAAATCACCGATATGTGTGGATGCCAGTTCCACAGCACGCACCAGCTCTGCCCAGCCTTCCACACCACCACTGACCATGGTCAGTTAAATGGAAGCCCGGGAAGTGGTTCTCTGAGGCTGCTGACATGCCTTCTCTCAGAATGGAAGTCTACCTTCAAACCGGCGGGCACTCTCTTCACGTCCAGTTCCCTGCTGTCTCCTAACAACCTAATGCTCCTAATGTATCCAGAAAATCAGAGAAGGTAAAAACCAGATTCATCCTTAGAAAAGCAAGGCTCTCTCTACAGTCATAAGAACAGTGAGTATCTAGTGCAAGGCTTGGTACATTCTGGACACGCAAGCAAAAGTATGCTTTCCCCCTATTTTTTCGGTCTGTGCCCTTGCAAAGATGAGTTACTTATTTCTTAAAAACTGAACTTATACAAATCTAAAAATCAGTAGTTTTCATCATAAAACAGCCAGAAATAATATTTACATTCTATCTGGCAGTCAACTCACGCCTAATGTTACAGTATTCCCACATGGAAAAGTAAGGTAGGTTTCTTTCTATCAGTTACACCTGACAGGAGCCAAGTTTCATTGCTGGGCCTCTTAAAACAAGTACGAACTCAAGTAGGAGTCGATCAAGGCTTTAGTTTCATTTTACTTTACTTTGTTCATTTTCATTCTTTGTATTCTATAAAGTACATCCACGAGGGCCCAAGTTTAACAGAACCATAGTCATATGAATTAAACAGGCACTCCTGGATTGAGAGCCCAAGCCAGAAGGTAACAAGTAGCTTCAGTGGTCCCACTAAGCAGAGAAGCACAGAGACACAACCCACAGTAGCCTTCATTGGCAGCAAGGTCCTGCTGATTCACGAACAGCAGACCTCCTTGCTTATGAAATCAGTGACTGTAAAGAACTTAAGTAAAACTATAATAAAATGGCAGGGGGAAGTGATATATAATGGAGAAAGATATCCTATGTATAAAAGTAATGAAGAAAATCAGAAAAAAAAAAAAAAGGCCGATATATTTGGTTACACAAAACTTGAAGATATCTGTGTATTAAAAGGCAAACCAAAAACTAGCAAGTTCAATACAGGTTTAGATACTGAACATCTATGAAGAGTCCCTATAAATCAAGATGAGGTACTAAGACTCCAAAAGAAAACTGGGAAAAGTTGTAACAGGCAATTAACAAAGGAGAAGAAAATAAATAACTGGCTAATAAGCATTTAAAAATACTTCTCTTCAGGAATAAATACAAATAAAGAGGCTGAGGCAGGGATTGCCCCTCCCACCAATAAAATGTGCTCCCTAGCTACAGGGAGGAGTGAAAACTAGTTTAAGAAAAAAAAAAAAAAACAAAACTTTGAAATATGTACCAAGAGCCTTTATAAAATGTTTACATAATTTTTATATACCCAGCTATTTATTCCTGAAAATTTCTTAAGGAAATAATCCAAAAGACACAATCTTATGGAGAATAGGTTCATGACCGCATTATTTACAATAGAAAAGAATTATATGGAACCCCAAAAGCTCTCAAACAGCCAAAGCAATCTTAAAAAAGAAAAACTGGGAGTATCACAATATCAGATTTCAAGTTAAATTTAGTATTTTAAACAGTACGGTACTAGCATAAAAACAGACACACATATCAATAGAATACAACAGAAAATCCACAAATAAACTCACAATTATATATGTTCAATTAATCTTTGACAAAGGAGAAATGACTATCAAATGGGAAAAGTCTCTTCCACAAATGGTGTTGGGAAAACTGTCTGGACAGCAACATGCAAAAGAATGAAACTAGACCACTTTTTTATACTATACATAAAAGCAAACTCAAAATGGATTAAAGACCTAAATGTGAGACCTGAAACCATAAAGTCCTTGAAGAAAGGACAGGCAGTAATCTCCGACATGGGGCACAGCAACCTTTTTCTAGAAAAGTCTCTGGAGGCAGGGAAATAAAAGCAAAAATAAACTACTGAGACTACCTTAAAATAAAATAGGAAACAATCAATAAAACTAAAAGGCAACCTACTAAATGGGAAAGGATATTTTCAAATGACATATCCAATAAAAGGTTAGTATCCAAAATATATAAAGAACTGATACAACTCAATACCCAAAAAACAAATAATCCAATTTTAAAATGAATACTGGGTGCACCTGGGTGGCTCATTCAGTTGAACCTTTGATTCTTGATTGTGGCTCAGGTCACGACCTCGGGGTCATGAGACTGAGCCCTGCATTGGGTTTCATGCTCCGTAGGGAGTCTGCTTAAGATTCTCTCTCTCCCTCTCCTGACATGTGCTCTCTCTCTCTCAAATTTAAAAAAAAAAAAAAAAATCTTTTTAAAAAAGTTGGCAGAAGACATACAGATGACCAAAAGACGCACAAAAAGATGCCCAACATCACTAATCATCAGGGAAATGCAGATCAAAACCACAATGAGATATAACCTCCTACCTGTCAGAATGCCCAACATCAAAAACACAAGAAACAAGTGTGGGCAAGGATGTGGAGAAAAAGGAACCTTCGTGCACCACTGGCGGACAAGCAAACTGGTGCAGCCACAATGGAAAGCAGTATGGAGCGTCCTCAAAAAATTAAAAATGGAGCTACCTTACAATCTGTAATCACAATACTGAATGCTTCGCCAAAAAATAAAAAAAAACACTAATTGAAAGGCTTACATGCACCTCTATGTTTATTACAGCATTATTTACAATAGCCAAACTATGGAAGCAGCCCAAATGTCCAACACACACACACACACACACACTCATACTCACAATGGAATATCCGCCATTAAAAAAAAAAGAATGAATTCTTACCATTGGCAACAACATGGACGAAGCTAGAGAGGAAAATCCTGAATGAAATAAGTCAGTCAGAAAAAGACAAACATCATATAATCTCACTCATGTGGAATTTAAGAAATAAAACAAGCAAAGGAAAAAAAAGAGAGAGAGAGAGAGAGAGAGACAAACCAAGAAACAGACTCTTAACTATAGAGAACAAACTGGTGGTTACCAGAGGGGAGGTGGGTGAGGGGGAGGGAGAAATAGGGAATGGGAACTAAAGAGTACACTTAGCATGATGAAAATACAATATAATAAAATGCAATAATAAATTTAAAAAATGAAAGAACTCTAAGCATCCTAAATGTCCCCAAACTAAAGAAATCATGTTATGTCCACAAACACAATACTGTTTACTCATTACAATTATGTTTAAGTGTTTAACTACATGAAAGAACACAACAGAATGTTACGTTTAAATTTAAGTAATATCTCAACAATGGAAAAAGGGAAAACGCCTGATTAACAGCACGGGTGCAGATGGGGAGACTACAACAACAAGCAGGATTTCAGGGTTGGTAATGTTAATAGTGATTATTAACCTTCCGTACGCATGTTACATTGTATCGAGGTTTTCTACAGTCTCTAAAGAAGACAGGGTCTCTACCAGCTCGTTACACTTCCAGCACTGGGCACCACACTGGGCACATAGTAGGTATCTGCTGCTTAAACTGAAAGCCAAAGGAAAAACATTCACATAGATGAAGAAACACACATAACACATATACATACATGTGTAAATCTACATGTATGTGGGTGGGTGTGTCTATATATACTTGCAAACAGAGTAGCAACACTATAAAGGTAAGAAGAGAGTAACTTTTCTGCATGCATGTTTATACTCAATCTGTAAAAAGCAGGGTTGTCTGGATACTGCTGGCAAGTTAACAAGAAAGAAAACATCCAAAAACTTGCCAAAAATATTTTTTAAAAATAAAATCAGAGGATGTTGTAATTTGTGAATTGTTATCTTTGTTCTGATCAATATACAAATGAACAAAGAGCAGCTCATACCAGCAATTCATACAGAAGGGAGGGGGGTGGAGTTTTACTCAAGAATGCGAGGAATGTCTCCTTGGGTTTCATCCTGGGGTAACTGATAAGAAGCAAAGGACTTCAGAATATAGAAAAAGACCTTCTTCTCTCACTAGCCCATAGCACAAAACCAGATACAAGTTTTTCAACTTCCTATTTTTTTAATCTTTGCAGTTATTTTTAAGTCTGATGTTTAAATTCCATAGTTTAAGAGTCATCCACTCTTAAATTCAATACCATGTCTTCATTCATGCAAAAGGAAGCACTAATGTTGTTTAGAAAGAAATGAGGCACCGCCGCATCCTGAAATTAACGTTGGAAGGTTTCAGCACAGTTAGACCACCACTGGATTACTAATTGATATTAAAAGACATTAATCTGTTTAGAAAAAGAAAAATGCAGTGTTTAAACAGAAACACTCTCCAAATCACCTTTGATGAACAGAAACAATGTATCAGTGCATGTTCCTAGAAACTCACAGAAGATACCACTGTCTGTAAATACTAGGGAAAAAGAATTTTTCCCCATTTGCTATTAATCCTTGGTACATGTGAAAGTACTGAGCAGAATGTTCCACTCAGATAGGTCAAGGCTCAAAGTATATAACTGGTTGAGGGCATGACTTCAAATAAAAACCCTAACCTGAAAAACACAAATGCGGATGGGTGCCACCTTTTGCTCTCTATGGACCAGAAATGACTGATTACAGCATGCAACACCCAGCAAGCTGCAACATCTCCACTCCAAAGGAAGGAGACTAGAAACTCAAACTCTTCAACTAATAGAGAATCTCGGAGTACTGAAATGCTTCATAGGCAATCCTGGGCTAAGTTCTCAATTTAAGAACGCTGATAAGAACAGCATTCATTCAGAGAATCAATCAGCTCTGCACTAAAGACAAGCATACACACATTTTGATATTTGCTTTCCATATGTTAAAAAAATTCTGGATGATGAAGAGTCCTAGCAATTCAATGTGTCCTGTGTCATACATAAATCTCTAAAATGGGTGCAGGCCAAGGAAAAAGGCTCCTTCCCTACATGGTTCTGGTACACTTTGTCTTGTCTTAGAATATCATCAATTCATAGATCTGCTCAAATTCTGATGTGAGCATTTTCCAAGGGGGAGAGAAACACACTCTGAAAAAAAAAACCTACCTTTCCTACCTTGATGCCCAATTTAGCAAAATTCACATTAAAGACCCCATTCGGTTGACTGAGGGGAAAAGAAGAACTGGAGAGAAGGAAAAATGAAGCAGAAGAAATACATTTTTTTCCTCTTCTGTCATTACTGTTTTTAACCTAACATGTCTCTCAAAGCGTTTAGCTCCATGGTGATGGGAGCAGGCGAAAAATATAGAAACACTGAAAGAACAAATTCCCTCAGAATATTTTAGGGTTTTTAACGCAAAGCTTACCGTGGAACTACAGAGGCATACTAAGTTGAAAATAGAGTCTTATAACTTAGTAATGATGTAAGATGAAGAATCTGTCTTTATAATAGCTTTTTAAAAATCTGCTACATTCCTCACTGCCCCCCCCCAAATCAGCCATCAACTTGATTTTTTTGCATAGTAATTTCCCAAGGTAAAGAATATAAAAGAAAAAGAGAGGGCGGTTTCAAACAGTAGGCTTCAATTTTGTCCCCAAGGGGCCATTTGGCGGTATCTGGAGACATGTACGGTTTCAGCTGGGGAGTAATGCTACGAACACCCACCGAGCAGAGGCCAAGGGAGACTGCGGACGTCCTCACCAGAGACAGACTCCATAACAGAAGCATCTGGCCCCAAGTGCCAAGGGTCCAGAGGTTCCCACCCTGGTTCAGAAGTATCTTTAGCATTGAAATGCATCGATTATAATCACCCAAATTCCAAACTTAGTCCCTTGGTTTAAACAAGGGAGGAAGGCTCCCAGGCTCTCTGCAGCGCCCACACACCAATGTATATGATGGTTCTACTTTTACCCTCGGGGGTACAGACCTGAAAACCACTGTCAGAGGGGAGTTTGCCACTGAAAGATTTATACGAACTGAAAAGAAATATATGACATAGGGAAATATATTTGCAAATAATCCTGAAAAGGTTATAAAAGAATTTTAACTAACATAAAGCAAAAGATGATGTTATTAAATGAAATTGTATCAACGATATACTATACATTTTGTAGCAGCGATGACAGATACCCCACAATTTCCATTTACTGATCCTCGCTTGCTAAAAACCTTCTAAAATCTTCTTTCCCTCAAAGTTTTAATTAGATGTCTAGAGGTAATTAAGTTCATTCTTTATTTTAATTAATGATATTTCCTGAATACCTACCTATCTATGAACTGTTCTAAGATGTGAGGATAGGCTGGTGAACACAGGGGCAAAGCTGTCATTCTAAGAGCTTACATTCTAGTAGGGGAAGATCAAGAACAAGCCCATCAATAAATAATACAAAGGTCAGAGAGTGAGAAGTGCCATCCAGAAAAATAAAATTAAAAAAATAATGTGGTCAACGTGGCTGGTTGGCAGCTCTCATCAGTTGGCTAGTCAAGGAAGGCCTCTCTGTGAAGAAGTCGTTTAAGATAAGAACACCTAAACGTCAAGAAGGAATCTGCTACCCAAAGGAAAGACATTCCTGGGGCACCCGGGGGTACAGTCAGTTTGGGGTTTGACTCTTAGGTTGTGATCTCAGGGTGGAGGGACTGAAACCCCCCCCACCTTACTCCCTCTGTAAAATAAATAAACAAATCTTTAAAGAACAACAATAAAGGAAGGGCATTCCAGGCAGAAGGAAGAGCAAATAGAAAGACCCTAAAATAGGAAGAGACTCAGCATGCCCAAAGGGAAGAGAGCCAGTACGGCTGGAAGGGAGGGGGGTGACTTGAGGTAGGAGAGACAGATGGTGTCAGTTTACAAGGAAGGTTGGAGGCCTTCTTAAGTAGCTGCAAGGCAGCATGGCCTTGTCTCGTGACATGACCGGGCGTGAGATGCACATGGCATGCATTAGGGTAGGATCAGCAGAAATGGAGAGCAGTGGACAAGGTGGGTGTTTTGAAGGTACAGACAGTAGGCATGCTGAGAGATTAGAGATTAGATGCTGGTAATCTACATGGCACTCTGCTGGATGTAGAACACAATGAATCAAGGGTAACTCTTCAATGTCAAGAAGGGTGGATGGTTCTGGGTGGTGAGTCTCCCAAGAAATTTGGAATGTTCGGGAAGGTTTAAGGACTGTACGTAGGATGGCCATCGACACTGGTCTGCCTAGGACTGAGAGGCTTCCCCAGAAGGTGTTAAAACCAAGAGAGTCCTGAGAAACCACGTTGAGTTGTGCGCTTGACACAGAAATCAAGTTTTGTGCTGACCACTGGAGATGTATGTGGAGATATCAGGGAAGCCACCAAAAACACAAATCTGAAATAAGTCTGAGCTGGAGATAGAGAAGCAGGTATCATGGAGGTATGTGGTTGGCAGTGAAAGTCGCAGAACGAGATTACCTCTCCTTGGTAGAGAAGAGGCCCCAGGATGGAGCTGGTATTTCTCTTTTTCACAGGTAACGTGTTTACGGTCCAGTTCTCTGCCTCATGGCCACGGCTCTCCAGACTTCACACTCCATGTTTTTGACTCTTACTTTCCAGATCTCCCCAGAAAATCAGAAACACAAAGTAAAATGCATATTTCAGATGCTTCGGGCAAGCCAGTTCCACTCACACCCTCCATTCTATCTTCCTTCATCCCACCCTTCTGAGCTCCTCTCCTGAGTCACAGAAAAGCCCAAATGTGCAGACCAGGTTTCTCATCCGCCCTCTCCTGTGCCTTTCCCAAAGCTTCCCAGCAAAGAAATCCACTATTGCTACTGACAAATGTTTTCATTTTCTTACTCCCAATCCCACATCTCCCTTTTTCTAATTATCCTCAACAAGCTTGACCTTCAACTTTTACAATCCAAAACTCTCACAAAAAAAAAAAAAAAAAAAACTCAAAATTGAGGAAAAAGAATACAGAAGCAAGTAAGTAAACAAGAGAAACCCTCCAAGGACAAGTTTCAGTTGAGAGGGGCCCACAGTTCAGGGCATTAGTCTCTTTGAAAAGACTCCTAACACCCTCGGCTGTAGCTTAACTTGGGTACAGTGGCATTCAGAAAGAGAACAATTACCAGGGTGACTCAACAGATGGCCCATTTAAACTATGGGATTAACACAATGTGTCTGGTGACCTAGTTCAAGTAACTAAATAGAAACCTCCCGATTGGCCAATTTGTGATTGAAAATATCACATGTTTGCAGCTGACTTTTGTCAGATCTGACTCTATCTGGACAATCTGGGCAGAGAGAATAAGAGGATAAATAAAACATCAGAAATAATCAAAAGAGGTCCTATGGCTTGCAAGGGCTATAGCACAATTACCTGGGCTTCCCTGTGGGACGGTCCCTTCCCTGTAAGGGCAAGCAAGCATCCTGCCTAGGGAGAACGAGACTCAGGGCATAACAGGGGAGGGGGAAAAATGTTCTCCCACAAAGAAGGCTCTGCCTAAAGGATGTAACATAATTGAAATAGTAGGATTCAGAGAGAGTAATCGATGAAAATAAATTATGCCCACAAAATCCCAATCTACTGATAAATGAACCCTGCATTGTGAGGTCCTCTTTAAGGCCAAGGGAGCCACTGTGACTGCCCTTCAGAAGGACTTCTCAAATCTTTCTCCAGCACTGAAAACCACTCAAACTGAATCACTATGAACTCTTATTAGGCATAATAAAGGCGAAGTTCTTTTTTTTAAGATTTTATTTATTTGAGAGAGAGAAAGAAAGAGCAGGGAAAGGGGCAAAAGCAGAGGGAGAAGCAGACTCCCCACTGAGCACAGGGCTCCATCCCAGGACCCTGAGATCATGTCCTGAGCTGAAGGCAGATGCTCAGGTACCCCAAAGTGAAGAATTTTTAATCTTATATTAAGAAAAAGAACAGAAAACACAGACTTGAGTTTAAAAACAAGAAAAGGAATAATACAACCTCTGAGAGGAAGACCCAATAATTGCTCCCGGTCAAATAGTTTAAGAAATATTTCATTGTCCACTCATGTCTTTTCATTTCACTTTAATACTGAATATAAAATTTATTTTATTTTTAATTAAGAATATAAGAATTGTTTACATCCTAGTGTAAATTCTATTTAAAACACTGATTCTCCTGTTGACTATATGTTGATAACTGCATTTTTAGGGCTCTTAAAAAAATCACAATAAAACATACATCCATATACACGGATTTTATCTGATACATAAATACCTTCTATCATCAGTACATTCTTCTCTGTAAGGATATTTAAAAAATCCATTGGTAATAAAAGATAAGTTCTTTATCTTTCAAAGTAATTTAAATTTTGTAAATGATGGAAACTCAGTGAATAAAATGCTAGTAACAGACTTTTCATTACATGATTGGGTTTACAGACTTCTGACATGATGCTCAAACACAATAAAGCTATGCAGACACGTTTAATGGATACTAAGTAGCATACATTTGCCTGAAAGAAATACATAATTCAATTTGTATATATTTAATGTATTTAATTGCTTCACCTTTGTGCCAGTGAAATCACTGAACAATGCTTCATGTATCTATTCCATTAGCATTAATACACTATTCATGGCTTTATAATTTAATGATCTGAAAATACATTAATCCTTAGTTGGTACCTCCTTTAAGAAATGTATTCTGTGGCATCATTATGGCTCTACAAGGAGAAGCAGAGCTCTTTATTAAGAGAAGCATTCTGACAAACAAAGGAAAAGAAACAGACATTGTTTGGATAAAGTAACAGAATGAAAACCCTAGGTAGGAATCTTGAAAAAGTGTAGCTCATGAATGTTTACTTATCAAGGAAAGAAAGAGTCTGCTCTGCCAGCAGTAACAAGCCTGGGAACCATCCTACTGTCCCGTAGCTCAGAGGTAAAGGAGCCCTGCATTGGAACATTCCAGCAAAACACAAGAACAAGAAAAAATTGTCCTGGTAAATTAATACATTCCCAAATCACTTTCATAATTCAGTTGATTAAAGTATCTATCTAGTCATAAAATACAGGATAAAAATAAACAAAGAACAAGGTCTTCTATGAGTTCATTTATTTGAAAACACTGTTTCTGATGCATATAAAACTCTACAGAGTCCCTGAAGATACAAAGCAAGGTACTACCATCAGGTGCTGAAGCACTGTTGGGCTAGCTCCTTCCATGAACCAGAGAACAGAAAGCAGTAAGCAGCGCCGTTATTCCAACACCCGTGCTTCTGGCTGGACGCGGAAACGGCCTGGGACGGACACAACTGAGAACAGGCACGTGACCACATGCAGAGGACTAGAGAAACACCCCTCATCTTGGGTGAGCCATTCATTCGTTGGAACCACTTCGCATGGTTTTAGGGTGAGCTCTTTGGGGGCAGAGACCAGGACGTCATCAACCTGGACAGCCCCAGATACCAGCACAGCGAGCCACACTGTACCTGCTCAATAACTAGCTGATAGAAGAATAAATGAATGAGAAGAAGAAAAGCTAGTGAAAGATAAGAAGCGATTTTCATGGAGGTAGGAGAATAAAGAAGAAAAAGAAGGACAAGGGGCAGGAGGGAAGTTACTTTGGGGGAAATGAGGCAGAAAACAAAGAGAAGAATGAGGGTAATTCAGCACAAATGTCAGAAACAAAGGGAAGCCTGGGAACATGTAGATTGAGAGCTCCACACCTGGAACTAAGGAGATCAAAGAATTATTGGGTTTAGCCACTGTAAAAAAAAAAAAAAATTAGGTATAAACCGAGCAGGAAAACACTGAATATGTTTTCCCTGAGATCACAAATAAGGCAAATATTCCATTCTTAGCACTTCTAGTCAGCCTTATACTGAAAGTTCTAGCTAGTTCAATAAGGCCATTTAAAGCAAATCTTTGCAAAAGGTATAAATCTTTAAAAAGATATACAGATGGGAAAGGAAAAAATAAGTGTTGGGATTCACAGATACCTAGAATCATATATGTCAATAATCCTAGAAAACACACATGCACACAATATTAGAACCAACAAGAGAATTTAGGAGTTTTTCAGGTCAGTATGCAAACAGCAAGTGAACAACTGGATATGAAATCTTAAAACATCATTCGCAGAAGCATTAAAAAACTCATTTACCAAATGGAAGATGTGAGAAACCTCTATATTGAACACTACAAAATGCTCAGAGAAATTAAGTGGAGAGGTTTATGGATGAAGAGACTTAGTATCACCAAAATGTCTATTCTCCACAAACTGAAAATGAGGTTCAATGAAATCCCAATCAAAATCTAAAAAGCTTTAGGGGCACCTGGTTGGCTCAATCAGTATGGCATAGACCTCTTGATCTTCGGGTTGTGAGTTCCAGTCCCATTTTAGACACAGATAGATAACTGTATCACACAGATACAGTTAGATCTCTGTATCTTTCCCAAGCTTTATGGGAAAAAAAAAAAAACACAGCTGATTCTAAAATTTACATGAAAATGTAAAGAACCTATAATAGTCAAAACAATTATAAAAACAAGAACAAAGTTGGAAGACTTCACTATTTCACTTCAAAACTTATTATAAAGCTGCAATATTCAAGACAGCAGGTAACTGCCCTAAGAACAGACAACAGAGCAGAGAAACAGAAGAGAGTCCAGGAATAGACGCACACGTAGATGGGCAACGGACTTTCAACCAAAACACCAGCTCAGTTAATAGAAATATCTTTTAATAAATGGTACTAGGTGTGTGTGTGTGTGTGTGTGTGTGTATGAAAAAAGTCACCTCAACAGCTGCCCTATTTCATATCCCTAAAAGATTAAAGTTAGGTTATCAAGCTAAATGTAGAAGATAAAACCCTAAAGCATCTTTTAGTAAATATAGGAAAAGTATACTCCCAATATTGTATAGGCAAGGATTTCTCAAATAACACACAGTAAAGCACTGACCATGAAAAATGGTAAATTAAATTTAAAATAAAACCTTCCTCTCACTAGAAACATTGTATGTGTCTGTGTTTATGTGTATCTTTATTACTTAAATATATATAGTATTTTAATATATATTTAAAATCTTCCAGCTAAATAACTAAAAGATAATTCAATAATAATTTAGAAAAACACTCAATACTTGAAAAAAGATACTCTGCAAAAAAAAAAAAAAAAAAAAGAGTGGGGGGGGGGGATAAATAGCCAAGAAGCACATGAAAAGATCCCCAAAATCATTAGACTTCAGGGAAAAAAGCAAACTAAAACCACAATGAGATAGTGTTTCACACTCAGCCCACCAGAAACAGCTAAAATGAAAACCAAAACAAAACCTGACAATACCAAATGCTGATAAGAACGGGGAGCAATTAGAACCTCACACATTGTTGGTATAAAATGGCACAACCACTTTGGAGAACAGTTTGATGGGTTCTTAGACAGCAAAACATCCATCTACTCCATGATCTAACAATTCTACTCCCAGATATCTACCCAAGAAAAATGAAAATACATGCCCAGAAAATGATTTCATAAGGATGCTTATAGCAGCCTTATTCCTAAGAGCCAATGACTAGACATAGCCCAAATCTTAATATGCATTTTATTGCATGCATATGACAGCTCAAAAAAATAAAAAACAAAAATCTTGAAGACAAAGGGTAGAAAAGTGATGATGTCAAGCTCCTCGTCCCCCAGTGCAGGGAACGAGAGAGGATGACAGATCTGTGACAGGCGGGAAGATCTGTGCTGGACAGAAAAAGAGCTGGAGGGTGCTGACAGGCAAAGTAGCGATGAGCTGGGAGAAATGCAATGACACAGCTAAAGGTCAATACCTGGAAGGTGGGAGGACCACGAGACAGATGGGATGAAGGGGTCACCTGTGGACAGGAGCAGGGCCTCACAGAGCAGGTGTGAAGCGAGTACAGAGCGACCAAGGAGACGGGAGCTGGGAAGTAGGCTGGCCCCAAAGCTACCTTTGTCTCCTCCATCTGTCCTAGTCCCCAGGTATGTGGAAGTCCTCTGCTCCATCGATGGAAAAGGTATGACGGGAGAACGTTGAGGTAGTGCTGCACAGCGGCCATAGGCTGGCCTAACAGAACGAGGGCGTGCGGGCAGAACTGGACTCTCTCTCGTTAGAGCGAAGCCTGCATTGTGCCCACACGAATTATCTTTCTGAGAACGAAGTATGCAAGGACCCATCTGCTCCCTGCCCTTCAAGTGACTTGTTTTGCTGCTTTTAACAGAGAACTATGTCGTTGGGCCTGTATTTACTTTCCTTAAAATGGACATATCACAGACTAATAAACACACGAATCCTTAGGTTAGCCAAACATTCTCAATATGGAACATGTTCTCTAGGCTGATTTACTCACCAATAGATGGAACTTAACATTTAATAAATGGCCCAATAAAAGAGTGAATTCACCTCATATGGGGTCATGAATTATATACACGGACTAGAGGTGGAGACAAGAAATTGCTTCTTTGTAGCTTAAACAAGTCTGGTTGCTGTGGAAGTTACAACTTGGACTTTCTTTTCTCTGCATGTTTGAGTCCTCTTGCTTTCACCCCAATTCCAGTTTAAAAGGCCTCCATAATTAAGTTTAAATATCCCCCTCTCTTTTGAAGGAGGAGACTTCTATGCTAACAAGAGTTTAAAACATTTTCATCAAGGTCCATCAAGTGTTTCCACTGCCACTTTCTTCTTTTTCTTACTCAGCCAAGACATCACTTCCAAGACAACTGTTAGCTTCGTTATAATTCTCTGCTTAAAAAACAAACAAACAAACAAACAAAACCCAAATACCTAAAAACAAATTCCATGAATCAACTTTATCACAGCCTTTCGCTGAATTTGATTTCAATATACAGACAGTCCCCAGGGTATGATGGTTCAATTTAATGATTTTTTTGCTTTACAATGGTGCAAAAGCAGGAGAATGCCTATTTGGAATTTTGAATTTTGATCTTTTCCCAGGCTAGTGATACATGTTAAGATCCTGTCGCTGGATGCTGGGCAGTGACCACCAGCCAGAGGGCCCAGTCAGCCACGTGATCTTGAGGGTAAACCACCGGTACACCGACCGCCATCCTGTACCCATAGCACTGTTCTGCTTTTCACGCTCAGAGCAGCACTCAACAAATTACATGGTATCTTAAACACTTTCTTGTAAAACAGGCTTTATGAACGACGATGTTGCCCACCTTCAGACTCATGCAAATGTTCTGAGCACGTCAAGGCAGGCTAGGTAGGTCAAGCCTCATGTTCAGCAGGATCGGTGTATTCAATGCATTTTTGACTTCTGCGATTTTCAACATAGGATGGGTTTATTGGCACAGAATCCCTCTAAGTCGAGGAAGATCTGTATATTGGAAAGGAAGAACCTACAACGTCCCTCGAATAAGACAGCCTTAGAAAACATGCCACCATCAGCCCATCTCCGCCCCTGAGTGAAACGAGCCACAGAGACCAAGCCATTAGTGTTTGGAAACAATTCCAAGAGGCCTGGGGATGTAAACGAAGACAGTATTTTCAGAGCCCCCCGAGAGTCGGCCCGGGTCCACTACTGAGAGCCGGGGAAGCGTTTCTGATGAGGCGGTCGCAGCCAATGCAGAAGCACCTATCATCCTGCCTGCGGACTGACGTGGCCACGTCCCATTGCAGGCACCTGATGAGACAGTACCTGCAGAAACGGGGTCGCTTCACCCACAGAGGCTTGAGGACTTAGACGAGAACAGTTCTGCTTTGTAGATCCTCTGGGAGAGAGAGGAAACAAAGTCTTTTCCCCCCCTCTTAATTGTCCTCGCAAGTTCTACTTTCTATAGACCAGGTCACATCTCTAAGTCAGAACGGTCTTTGCCCTGGATTTGTACCAACTGAAAAGCCTGAGGGCAAAGAGTTAATCCAAAACAAAAAGCAATATTCTATACGAAAGCTCAACCAAGGCAACAAAGTCCATCTGCCAGAGAAGCAGGCCCCTGGCTGAACGAGGAGACTGAGACTCTGAAGTAATTTTTCACATGGCCAAGAACTTCACGGTCATTGCCAACAGACAATTACTGCCGTATATGAAGGGCAGTGACTCCTGTGTTTGTAAATATTGTGAAATGTCAGGAACTCATTTTAATGCAATATACATTACAACATTTGTTCAATATGCAAATCATTTTTCTGCCATAAAAGGTCCAGGCAGATTAAAAAAAAAAAAAAATGAAAAAAAAAAAACAAACAAACACAAAAAACCCGGCATCATCAAGAACTAGCTAGTCCCCAGAAACAGGATTATCAGAAGTAGCCGGTTCTTAGATGCTTAGATGAAAGGTCACGAACTAAGCAGAATATCTGTAGTCACCCACTCTAGCCCAGAATAATAGTGAGAACAATTTATGATACTTCTCCTTTTTATGATATTTTATAGTTTACTAGAGCATTTTTGTATTCATTATCTCATTTGGGAAAATGGGCCAAGTCCATGCGGGACTACATGGAACATCCCAGCGTCAAACAGACCACTTGGCCTTAGGAAGCTCACAGAAAAACAATGTTCTCCTCTGCCCTTAGAGGAAAACAACTAGCAAAACTGAAATAATTGCATCTTCTCTTGTGCTAAAGAACAGCTGAGAAACCATAACCGAGAAACTATTTTATAGACCATGGTGTTCTCCCAGATTGGAAACACCCTGTGCCTGCAGTCAGTGGTACATGACATTCAATAATCATGACCAAAATAGGATCTGCAAAACAAAGACAAACTACTTAAGAAACCAGACTCTTTTCCTTTTGTTCTCTCCTTTCTTTCTTTCTCCTTCAATTTTGTTGTTTTTTAAGCATTGAAACCCAGAAGAATGGTCCTGGCTTTGCCTTTTGTACCCAGAAATAGCAGAAAACAGACACAAACTCCTCCAAAAAGCACCATGCCTCTATTTTGTAACATCAGGAAGAGAGTGAACTTGACAATGAAGTTTAAAGACCTGGTGATAAGGACAGAGATCTGAGGTAGCAAACCAGAAGAGGCAGAAGAGAAACACTAAAGCATCCAGACGGTATTCCTCCAGACTAACTCCAGATTAACTGCCTTTCTGGCCAAGGGATGATCCCTAATGCAATGATTCTGAGCTGTGGTTTCACGCCACCTCTAGGGGACCCCACGAACTCAATGTGACAAGATTTCAGAACAAAATTTTAATTGAACCAATATACGGAGAACAATGAAATATAAGAATGGCTAGAAATCATCTCTGTGGGAACTAGACAACAATGTACCTTCTTAACTTGAAACCTGAATGATTTCTCACACTTTTCATTCCTCTAGAGAAAGAAAAGAAAAATCCTGGTATAACAGTAGGGATGATTCAATTTTTTTAAAAAGCACCCCCACTTACCTCCTAGCCTCTTCACAGAAATAATGAAGGAGGAACTCATCTAATAGCAAATTAGAAGGGCAGTTTTAAGGACTATTTTTCTTTCTGCTAACTCTGCAAGTCAAACTTTCTATTAACTGAGCATCTACTATGGGGGAAGAGGAAAAAAAAAAAAAAAACCCACTGACAAGTTAACTATTGCTCAAAAGCTGTCCTCAGACGCTGGTGAGGAAATAGTGGCTACCTGGTGCGAGGAAGTCCACAGAAGAAACAGTGATGGGGGAAGGGCAGAGCTAGCAACTTCCCTTTGGTGTTTCACTTTTTAGACTATAAATTCCTCGCCCGAATTCTTTACCCTCTAATTTTTTTCCCAGATCAGGTCCACCACTTCATTCTTTACTTGAACTTGATTTTATTCTCATCCTCCACTTTGAAAAAGTCAAATCTAGGGGCGCCTAGGTGGCTCAGTGCATTGAGCCTCTCTGCCTTTGGCTCAGGTCATGATCTCAGGGTCCTGGGATCGAGCCCTGCATCAGGCTCTTTGCTCGGCGGGGAGCCTGCTTCCCCCTCTCTCTGCCTGCTGCTCTGCCTACTTGTGATCTCTCTCTCTGTCAAATAAATAAATAAATAAATAAAATCTTAAAAAAAAAAAAAAAAAAGGTCAAATCTAACTACCCTAACTACCCTTCTGCCCCAACCCCACTCCAGCTCCAACTCTCCATCTCCAAAAAGGAGGAAGAAGTGGAGGTGGAGAAGGAAAGAGGTAGCCCACTCTAAGGAACAAGATGGGGAGACGGACTGAAAATGACTTATCCACAGCCCTTCCAAAAAGAGATCATATTGGAATCATACCTAAAAGCAAAAAAACTCATCAAGCTGCCTTTGTGCAGAGTAATAAACTTAATAAAATCAGGAACCCGCTGATAGTCTTGTAACCTGTTAGGAGTATAAGTAGCGAATAAATAAACGGGGAGAGTTCTTTATTTATTTACTTACAGCAACGGGGCTGAGAAGAGTTGCCTGAAATAAATCTAATGCGTGTTATCCAAAAGAATCAACTGAAAAACAATCCCAACATTGTGGATAAAAAAACAATGGTTCGGGGGTGCCTGGGTGGCTCAGTCCATTTTTAAGCGTGTGGTTTTGGCTCAGGTCATGATCCCAGGGACCTGGGATCCAGCCCTGCGTCAGGCTCCTTGCCCAATGGGAAGCCTACTTCTCCCTCTGCCTGCCATTCCCCGGCTTGTGCTTTCTGACAAATAAATAAAATCATAAAAAAAAAAAAAGACAACTGTTCAGAACTACTAAATATCATTGTGCAGTATTTAAATGTCCCACAGGTAAAACTGGTAGAAAAGATAGGATTATTATTTAATAATGACTTTTAAAAATGAATTAAAATTTGCTTTCTTCAACCACTGAAATACAAAGACCTCAATTTGATATTTAAAACTAAAAACACTCCCTGCTCGGCAGGAAACCTATTTCCCCCTCTCTCTCCGCCTGCCTCTCTGCCTACTTGTGATCTTTCTCTCTCTGTCAAATAAATAAAATCTTAAAAAAAAAAAAAAGTACTTAAAACGAAAAACACATTGTGACATCAATGAACCTAAGTTTGAGTGTTTTCCAATACTATAAACTTACCAAGTAATGTAAAACCTGGCCCTATTTGCCTGACAGAATTCCGGGGTCTCTCAGTGGAAGACACTGCAATGGCAAAAGTGAAGTCAGCAAGCTGCTGCTGTGTAACAAACGTTCTTTAACATTAACAGCTTCGGATTAACACTCTTCCAAAAATCCTCAGTGCCTTCCAGGGGCGGAGCCTCCCAAAGAACTCCAGGCTGACATTTAAGCAGACGCAGTGCCAAAACTGAACGACACCACACAAAATGCAGACTTCCTCTAAAACAACTTTTACACTCTCTACTTGGAAGAGAGTGTAAAGCTCTCTTCATTTGTTCTGTTTACACCACAATGGCTTCAGGACAAGAAACGGGGGGGGGGGGGGGGGGGGAGGTACTCATTACCCACTAACGGGCTGCAGCGCATCACTGCTCATGGAGAATGGCTTGGTGAGGGACACTTGAAAGTGGCCCACTGGAAGCCTAGAGGGCTGTGGCATGCCACGTTATTTGGGGCCTCTGAGAAGGAGGCCAACAAACAAATGCTCAGAAACTATCACAACACCACAAAGGACAAATACTTTTAGATCCAGGGAGATGTCTGTGGCTTGAGTTTTTGTGGTGCGATGATTTGCAAACCACACAGTCGCCCAAGTTATTGCAAACCGAAGCCTGAAGCGGGAACATCAGAGCGCGAGTCAGTGCAGAATTCCGCAGGTTTGCCATGTTGCGTTGCTCGGTTGTGGGAAGCTGTCACAGGGCAGGAGAGGGAGAGGAGAGATGAGGAGGAGCATGGGAGAGGAGGTCGCAGGGGACAGATATGCCGTACTGAAAGAAAGAAAGAGAGCAAGAGAGAGAGAGAGCCAGCCCGCCCAGGAGAGACTCTGACATTCAGTCATCCCTGGAGAATTACCACATGAGCCTTCGGTTCCTTGACTCTCCTCTCCTTTCTCTCCATCAAGGGAGCGGAATGTCTTTCTTTCAAAAGCACACTATTCTACTCTTTCTAGAAAGCAGCTTTTTCACAATACACCTTCACTTAAAAAAGAAAAACAAGAACTATGCCATACTCATGAAAATCTCTCCCTCAAAGTGGATGGTAACAAAAGGTAGCCAGTATGGGCCCCAGTCCAGCTTCTCTCTCAAGAGGCTATCTCCTTACCCTGTGACGACATGATGACAACCTGTGGAACTAAACACAGGTAGCAGTTGAGATGATACTAGGTTTAACACGTACCATATAGAGGTATTTCAGGGTTTCTGGGTGCCACCACCATCCATCTTTATTCAGAACTGGGGTGAGGGACGTATCCATGTTTTAATGGCATGCTCTGTGTTCTGTGAGAACACATTATTAGCCAATGTTAATAACAGCTACTTCTAGATGGCATAATTCTACATGGTTCTCATTTTGGTTTTCATCTTTATGGTTATCTGTTTTTACATTTTCATAAAAATATATTATTTTTATTAAAGATTGTTTTTAAATATGCTGGGAGACAGTATTTTTTTTAAGATTTTATTTATTTATTTGACAGACAGAAATCACAAGTAGGCAGAGAAGCAGGCAGAGAGAGAGGGGGAAGCATAGTCCCTGCTGAGCAGAGAGCCCAATGCGGGACTCGATCCCAGGACCCTGGGATCATGACATGAGCTGAAGGCAGAGGCTTTAACCCACTGAGCCATCCAGGCGCCCCAATGCTGGGAGACAGTATTAAATGAGATTTTCTCCATGCATTGAATAAATACAACTGAATGGATATTCCAAATGATCATCAAAATACAAGTCAAGGATCAAATTAGAACAGTGATTAATGCTGGGCCTTGGCCTAAATCTTTAAAAGCAGTAAGTTCTATACCCTTGCAGAGCATCGAAATCCACTGACCTCCATCTTTAAATGAAGTCTTTATGTAGTACAGGGAGTACATTATCAAATTTTAGGGATGGGGTCAAATATCCAGACAGAAATGGAGACAGCTGGTCTATCTTCACACACAGTTTAGAAGAGTTCTCCAGATTACAGAAGGGGCACTTAACCCTACAGGCCAGACTAATTCTATTTAATTAGTCTGAGAATTAAAAAAAAAAAAGAGAGAGAGAGATGGGACGTGTTGGTCAGGGATTAGCATTCACTCAGAACACTGAGATTTCCTTGGCACAAAGTTAGAAGGCATTTGCTCCTCGGGGATAGGACAGAATCAAACATAAAACTCCTTTAGGTATTTTTATATTCATTAAGAACTTTAGAATTCTTGACTGAGGTTTTATGATTCACTGTACCCATCAAACAAGAGGTACTGACTGGCATGGAAGAAATAATTTACAGAAAGTAACTTGGAAACCATCAAGTGATGTTAAATTCCCACTAGAGATACAGCTTTCACACACCTCTGTTTATGTATTGGCTAATGACCCAATTGTTTACACAATATGTAAACTAAAGGGAAAAAGGTTGGGTGATTTGTATTTGGTACCAAGACATGGTCTCGTGGTCCCTAGTTGTAGAAAGAAATTAAGCGGAAGGCTAACTGTGTACTAAGCAAGTCCTCGTGACAAACAGGATCCCAGTTCTCCATGAACACACCCTAAACTGCAAATAGGAAGGTCTCTGTGATTTGTTTTTAGGGAAAAAAGTTTAACTAACCACATTAATACAGAATTTTGTCAAGAGTATTCATAAAATACTTCACCTCTTTCTTAGAAATTCACTCTAACATCTACCAACTCAAATCAGCATGTGCTAATAATAATTTTATGATTTGAATGCCTGATCTCCAACAACTCTAAAGTGAATGTGGCCATGTCTAACAGGGAGCCAATGCCCTAGATGAAGACAAACAACATAACTCACATGTTTATGCACAGATACCCACAGACACAAAACAGTAGACAGACCCGCGAGATATGCAATTACACGGTAAGCGGTGGCTTTCTTCTGCTTCCTGTCAACAGATGCATTCCTAGGAGATGCTCATTCGCATATATTCCAAAATGAAAATAAAGATTTATCCATGCACCAAAAGGTCAACTCATGTTACAAGTTGAAAATCTGGTCTTTTTGCTATGGATTAGTCTGCTTGTCTTTTTCTCTTTAGAGCAGACACAGTAAGATAGTAAGCCCTTAGCAAGACCCCTAATGTACCATCAGAGAAAACCCAAAGGGGAAAAAAAAAAAATTAAAAGACTGAATTTCTATATATAGTCTTATCTTTAACCTAAATGATTTATAAATGTCCGCCACTTCAGAATGAATATGAATATTTTCAAGATTTTGCTACAAAGTTAAGTTGAAACGAAGTAAACTTTTTATTTAGTAAAGATAGAAACTTTCACCAACTTCATTGCCAAGTACCTAACAGGTCTCAACAGGTCTGTTGACCCTTTATTTTGAGAAAGGGAAGAAAAGGGTAACAAAATTATATCCTAAATATGAGAGATATTGATGAGTGGGCCAAGTTAGAAGGAAGCAAAATAAGCACAATAGAACCTTCTAGGATTCTCCCGTAACTCCCGTTGTGGTGTGGAGGTTAAGCTGAGGCTCCAGAGAACAAGAGTGTCCCTGGATTCCCCTTCCTGAAAGATGGACAAGCAACAGTTCACCAAAGGGAAGGATACAGAGCTTAGAGGAATATTCTAAAGCAAATCCACAAAATCAAACTGTTTTACAAATGTCGAATATTCAACTGCTTTCCATTCTATTTAGAGAAGAAATCCAGTTCCCCAAATCTGTAAGTAACCTCTTGAGTATTTTCACAAAGAACAAGTCTCCCTTTCTCAGTCCCTCAATCAGAATAAAGAATAGAAAACATTTAGTAGCATTCCAGATAATTTGTGCCAATTTAGATGATTCATGTATTGCTTTCCCAGACTAAATGGTCTATGGCCAGTGCTTTCAAGTCAACAAGGGTGCGGAGAGCAAGACCTAATTACAGGTCTGAGTCACTGTCTAGAAGTTCTCTCAGCCCTATGGACCATCCCCCACAAAGGCACCATTTCATTTTGAGGTATAAAATCAAGCCAAGCCTACCAATCCCTTTATATAAAAAAATAAATAAGAAGATACCATTACACACACACACACACACACACACACACACACACACACAAATACAACAAACACATCAGTTCACAATATCAATTTCTCAAAAAAAATTTTTCAATAGGCTTCGTCCATTAAAAAGCAACTATAACATTAAATTTTTTAAATGAGAAAATGCATATAAAATATACTATGGGATTAAAATGTAAATATCTTGTATTTCTTCTATTTGGCCTGATGTATAACACAGCATGTGCTATCTTGAATTCTAGTCATCTTTCAATGGGAGAGTAGCTTTTTTCACAAGGGCCTCATTGGGCATTTCCACTGATGGCTATAATCATCTCACACTGGCAACATCTTAACTTAAAATCCTGGGTCCACACTGAAGGAAAAAAAGCTAAAGATAGTTACATCTAAATAAAATTTAAAGGAGGACCCATTCTTTTAACAACAGAAAAATGCATGTACACAGCACAAAAACCCCCATTTGATTCCAACAAAAGATGTTATTGTTTTCCTTCCTGTAACATGTACACAGTATATATGAACTAAGGAGAAAATATCTTTTGAGCTTACTTTTTTTTTCCCTATACATCAAACATTTAAACAAAAATAACATCCTAGGAAAAAAGAAAAGTTCTCTTCTGACTGTCATAAATCTTTCTCTGACACTCTATCAGCAATTATGTCCCCAAGTGAAGGAATTAATGATCCCTGAATGGAAATGACTGTTGAGTTCTGTGTAGGCCACATTCCAAACAAGAACAAGGGGTAACATGAATCCTCCAAGAGCAACAGAAGGAGTTATTTGATCCCAGAAGTTAAATGACTTGAGGTCTATTTCCAACAAGAACGATACAAAATGATCTCCAAGATTCCAGCTCAGACACAAAAGGAAATAATGACACAGTGCCAGTGACTGAGGTCCTGTGTTTCAAAGCACCATGCTTCCCAACCTGTTCACAGGAGTGGATGCCTCTTCTGGAACTGCTGCCACCAATACAAGGAACAAACTGACGTTTCAGAATGCATGAGAGTAAATTCTGTAAGTGTGATGGCAGGAAAATGCAGATTTACCTAAGTCTGCCAAAAGCAAGCCTTCTGAGCATAGGTTATTCAAACAGAAGTCGAGCCTGCATGGGAGTACAGAAGCAGGTGAGGAAAGGGAACTCACTAGCAGACCAGACACCGATTCAGAGAATAAGATAAAAAGCTGTCCACATGTTGATTAAACTCAACAATTTATAGTCTAACACATTTAGCATAGGTCACTGGGATGTCTAGTGTCTCAGAACAAATTTAGGGCCTCTTTCGATGATCCTGAATTTATTCTCAACTCCTCTGTGATTTTAAAGAACAAATGTACATAGTATCGACATTTACCTGAAGTTAAAGAGCATACAGAAAAATCGTACCGCACAAATGCGATAAAAGCACAGGCAAATGCATCGGGAAAAATACAGAGTAAGAGCAGGATAAGGAACGGTTCCTCGGAGCCAGAGAAGGGCGCTGCCATTAGGGGCATTATCCTAGATTTTTAACTGTTCCATAGAAGTGGTAATCATTCAATTTCGCTAGTGTATTACACGGAGAGTACATATGGGTATGTGTGTTATTCCTTATACCACTGTTTTAAAATCTGAAAACACAAAGAACAGGTCCATACTGCCAAATCTACACCGGGATGGGGGCTGGTTTTCAGGTGGGAAGGCCAAGACGCTTTTCAGAGTTCACAGGCCAAGTGGGTTGTTTAAAACGCAGAACCTTCTGGAGGGAAAGAGAGAGTGAAAGCAATCTATTTTACTCTCCTGTCTCTGAATCCTAAATCACTCCATCAGTTAACTGTTCAGAGTGAAGAGGGTGCCAGTCAACACCAGCAGCACACCCTGCCAGTTTAATTTAACGGAATTATTTTGCCTTGCTTTGCAATTACTCCCACATTCCCCAGGGAGAAACTAATGGATTACTAAAAATAAAATGGAGATTAAGTGAATCACTTCGGATGTTTTGGCTCCCAGTGTAAATTGGCTTAAACTAAAAGGAAACGCATTGGCTCAAAAGCTGGGCCTTCGGGAGGCCTCTGGGCTGGCTTCTCTGTCCTCCGCCCTGGGTGGCTTCTTGCTCGGGCTGCAGCCACAGCAGATCCCCTGCCAGCATGGAACAGCACCCAGAGGAAGAGAAAGGGGGGCGGACTCTTCCTGCAGGCTCGTTTCAGGTATGAGACAGCCTCGGCCCGGAGCTCCTGGCCAACATGCCTTCCAATGTCACTGGCTGCGATAGGATCACGCGACCTTCCTGAAACCATCCTTCTGTCCAGGTAGCGCCCAACCCTGGGCATTTGTCCATGAGGACTCAAGCACAGACAAAGCAGGGATGGCTTGCCCCTGAACAGGGCCGACCCTGGAGCTCCCAAATGGGAGATGGATGGGCTACGAGATACGGATCCAACCTTGATGCCCGCTCTGCTAGTCCTGACCGGAAGCAGGCTGAGCACGACTGTGTTTATCTAAAGATGCAATTAATCAATGCCATGATGAATTTCTGTATAAAGCTACCAACTCAAGAAGTAGATGACCAAATGAACTGATCTCTTTGAGAAAAGCAGAGTGTTAAAAACTTTTGTTTCTGTACTTCCTCTGCTCCAATGAAAAACCTGAAGACATAATGTCAACACATTTTAAAGCATGGAGGTCATAGGAAGTAGAGGATAGTACTTACTATATTCTTGTGCCATGGCTGCAGAAATTTAGACAATAGCATCCATATTAATAGTGAATAACCTGAAAAGAAAAGAAAAATATACAGTAGTTTAAAAAAGCAGTTTAAAAAACCAGAAAAAAAAAAATAGCTAAGTGCACAAGAAATCTCATTAAAAGAAAAGAGTTGGAAAAAAAAAAAGTTTTATCTTTTTTCTGAAAGAGGCAAACCAACCTAGGCAGTTGCATTTAAATTAGAAGTTAGAGAAAACAGGGGTGCCTGGGTGGCTCAGTGGGCTGAGTGTCTGACTTGGGTTCAGGTCACATCTCAGTCAGGGTCCTGGGATCAGGATCCAGCGCCACATCGAGCTCTGTGCTCGGTGGGGAGTTTGAGTGTCCTTCTGCTCCTCTCCCCACCCTCTCTCTCTCTCAAATAAATAAATAAAATCTTTTAAAAATCTTAAAAATCTTAAAAAAAAAAAAAAAAAGAAGAAGAAGAAGAAAACATTTACAGTGTTAGAGTATCTCTAAATACCTTCAAATCATCTGTATCTACTATCAAACAAATTAAATATATTTTAATCAACTAACATTGTCCTGAACTGCTATTTGTAAAACTGAAACAAAAACACAATTATTAAATGGACCTCAAAAACCATGCAGTCCATCCCCTAGAAAACCTACCTACCCTCTTCAAATCACTACGAACTGAAGTCAGATAAGTCAGCTTCAATTTCTACATTTCTAAACTCAGGGATATGAGGGAATAGGTCTCAGAATACATACATATATTAGATCAAATTTCTGACAGCATGTTTATTAAAACTTTGAATATTCAGAATACCATGGAACACTAAAGAAACACACCCACAGAACTAGGAACCCCATTTGAAAGTGAAAGGTGAGAACTTTGTCCCTATTTGGACTTCAGGACAAATAACAATATAGCGAATCACACTGTTAATTAAAAAGGACTTAAAAACATAAAAATCACTCTCTGCTATGATATTTCCTGGGGATGGTGTGCCCTTCTGAGAAGGCAGGGAGTAGGTATTGTCCACATATCTACGCATACCACGTCTAATTTCACCTTCCTCGGTGTGTGGAAGGCTCACCAATGTTGTGGGCATTCGTTAGCTTGTAGGGAAGAAAAGACCTTTTTCTCTACCGTCTCACGTTCAGTTTCTAGGGGACTGCTAATTAAACTGACAAGGACAAATTAACAGAAGAAAAGGTATATGTTTCTTTATTGATGTTAATATTTTTACACCCATGGGGATGTCACAGAGAACAAGTAAAAAAACAAGAGAAGCAGTTTGACCCAGAGGCTTAAATACCATCTTAATAAGGGGCAACAAATTGTGCAGAAGTGACTACAGACAGGACAAGGAGATCGGAGTGCCTACGGATGATAAACTGTGGAAAGAGGACCAGGAACGAAGTGGCAGATAGAACCACTTAGTAAGATTCTGTGGACCCAAGTTTCTCCAGTGAGAAGAATGGTTCTTCTCTTCCTGGTATAGAGATGGGATGTGACCTGACAAATGGAAATTTATGCCCCAATTTTCAGGAAGGAAGGAAGGGAGGAAAGAGAACTCTCCCTGCATCTGCCATTTCTCAGTTTCCTTCACTCAAAATAATCCTCGTGCCAAGTGGCATATTTTGGGTGGCCTATTCTGATCACCTTCAGGTTCACAGAAATAAAAACACCACTAAAAGAATAATGCTGCAAGTCTCAGAATGGAAGAAGATATTTGCAGTACATACATCCATCAAAGGATTCACTCAGAATATATGAAGAACTCTGATAAAACAATAAAAAGACCACTTAAACAAGATACCCCAATGGTCAATAAGCATACAACAAGGTACTCACCCTCATTCCTTACCATTTACTACAAAATAAAGCTACAATGAAATAAAAGTACATACTGATTAAGATGGCTAAAACTGAAAATCTGACAATACTAGGTCTTAGGACGAACAACAATTCAGCTCTCACACACCGCTGGTGGGGGTGTGAACTAGAAAACAGTTGAGCAGAACGAGATAAAACAGAACATAAACTTACAATGTAGCCCAGCAATTCCACTCCCAGCAGGATACCTACCAGGAATGCACATTCGTAGCCCCAAAGACACACACAGAAATAGTCAAGCATTAACCTTAGTAGCCAAAACTCAGTGACAAACAAATTGTCAAGTATTCATACAATGAAATATTATACAACAAGGGTCAGTGAGCTTTTTCTGCAAAGGCCAAACAGTAAATATTTTTTGTTTTTCAGACCATATAGCTACTGAGCCCTATTGCAACTACACAGTTCTGCTTTTGGGGTACATTTACATAGATGAATACGTAATTGAATGGGTTTGGCTGTGTGCCAATAAGACTTAATTTACCCAAAAAAGCAGCCAGCCCAAACACTGTAATTTGTCTGCTATATGGTAATAAATATAAATGAATCATAATTAATACAAGATCACAGATGAATTTCACAGACATAATGTTGAGACAAAGAAGCCAGACACAGAGAGAATACACTGCATGATCCATTTTAGGAAGTTCAAAAATAGGTAAACCTATATAAGTCAGGATAATAGTTACCTTTGAGGTGGGAAGAGGGGTAAGAAGATACCAGAAAGGGGTGGAACAGGGAATTTTGGTGCGTTAGTAATACTGCACTCCTTGATTTGAGTGGTGGTTTCATGATCATGCTCAATTTGGGAAGATTCATCAAAGGGCTCCCTTACGATCTACTTATCTGCATATGTGTTACACTTAAATAAAAAAGTAAAATATTTTAGTTTTTGATTTTTGTTTTATAAATAAAAAATACAGGTCAGTAGTACAAGTGGATGCTTTCTCAAAGTCCAGGCTCCCTGGACATCAACTGCTCTGAGCAGCAGCAAATCTTGAACCCCCACAAGGCAGGATCCTGAAGCCCTCCCTTATCTAGCATGGTGTCTGCCCAGCAACCAAACCTTTGCTCGGAGTTCCAGCTGTGATGAGACAGAACCCAGAGGAGTGGCGGGAAGGGAATGCAATCCAGAGGGAGGAAGGAAAGTAACAGATGGTGGATGAGGAAACTGGTGGAAATAAGCCCCACATTTCCATATTATCTGCTGGATAATCTATACACAGAATAAAACTCACAGGAGCAGCTTAGAAACACAGTTTGGAAGGTCACTGAATGTGCCCTTTGGACAAAAATAATGACATTTTAAAAGCTAACTAGGGTTCTTAAAACACTGTTGAACAGATTTGTTTCCAGTACAATTTCTTCCAGCTTTTCAAGTTGAGGAAGCAAACCTGACAGACAAAATAGTCTTGACTTTCTACATTTGCATACTTCAGTTTCTATATCTTGACCTCATCTTAAACATCCGTACCATGTCTAAAATTTAATTAGATATGCAACATCCCAGGGATCAGAGGAAGACATTGAACTACCAGGGCTATGCCCAAATATACTGGGAGAGGCAGAGAATACAACAATGCCATGAACAAAAAGATCAAAGGCATAACCCAAGGATTCACATTCTCTATAGCTGCTTATACCATGAATGAAATAAAGAGCAAAGGAACTTAAAAAAAAAAAAAAAAGAAAAGAAAAAAGTTAAATCCACTCACTATACTGCATTTACTGCATAACTGAAATGTGTAAGAAACTGACCTGGATGCTGAAAACACAAAGATAAAGTTCCTGTCTTTAAGGAGCTCACAGTTATAAAGAAGCTGACAAGTCTAGGCATCGATAATTTAAGTTAAATGTCTTAACAGTATACAATATTCACAAGCGCTATGGAGCTAGAAATTAACGAGAGAGAATTATTATGGAGAAGGAGTGGGGAGAAGGGGTAGGTAAAGAAAGTCTTCCTATACATAACAGGCAAGAGCTAAAATGGATTTTGAATGACTAAAGATGAGCAAGGTAAGAAGAGGAGAAGAGCATCTTTGCAGGCAGAGAGAGAGAATGTGCAAGGGCAGGAATGAACCAGTCCTATCTGAGGAGTACCAAGAAATCGGCAGCAGCCAGAACATGGGGGGCAAGGACAAGCCAAGACTGAGATGGCAGAAGAACCTGTCAGTTATACTAAACTGGAATTTTTTTTTAAAGATTTTATTTTTTTATTTGTCAGAGAGAGAGGAGCAAGAGCGAGCAAAGGCAGATAGAGTGGCAGCAGAGGCAGAGGGAGAAGCAGGCTCCCTGCCAAGCAAGGAGCCTGATGTGGGACTCGATCCCAGGATGCTGGGATCATGACCTGAGCTGAAGGTAGATGCTTAACCAACTGAGCCACCCAGGTGTTCCCTAAGTTGGAATTCTATTCTACAGATATTACAAAGCCATTAGGCTAGGAAATGGGGGTTGGAAATGGAATACAAGGAATAGAGAGAAGACGGATCTCCGAATATAACTCCTTGTCTAGTTTTGACATACATAAACATGGTAATTCTTCACAAAATCAAAAAAAGTAAATAACTAAAATCAACCAGTATGTGGGGCAATTCAAAATGAAAACACAATCAGTGACAAATGGACTGCATTATAAATGCACAATATAACACCACTCAAGAGAACATGGGGGAGAAGAAACCTAGCCTCTTCAGAGACCACTGTCTTGGCTATAAACTCTGAGGCTACAAACAAAACAAAGGAAGAAAAAAAGAAAGGCTGGAATGAATTCTGTGGTGTTGAACTCAAATCAAAGATATCATGCTTTTGAATATATATATTCAATAGGTGATGACAGACACAGGCACACCTTGGAGAAACTGTGGGCTCAGTTCCAGTTGACCCCAAGAAAGTGAGTATTCCAATAAACTCACTGGTTTTACTGGTTTCCCAGCAAAAAAAAATCGTGTTTACAGTACAATAGTCCACTAAGTGGGCAATAGCATTATGTCTAAAAAACAATATACATAAGTTTAAAAGTACTTGATTGAAAAATGTTAACCATCATTTGAGTTTTCTGTGAGTTGTAACCTTTTTGCTGATGAAGGTCTTGTCTGGATGTTGATGGCAGCTGATTGAGCAGGGTGGGGGCGGCTGAAGCTTAGAATGGCTGTGGCAGTTTCGTAAAATAAGACAACAATGAGGTTTGCTGCATCGATGGACTCATCCTCTCATCAATAACTCCTCAGTAGCACGTGAAGCTGTTCGACAGCATCTCCCCTGTGGCAGAACGTCTTCCAAAACTGGAGTCAAATCTTCTCAGATCCTGCACGACTTTATCAACAAAATTGATGTAATACTCTAAATGGTTTGCTGCCATTTCAACAGTCTGCCCAGAATCTACATCGGAAGGAGATTTCTTCTCAAGAAACTACTTTCTTTGCTCGTCCACAAGCAGCAGCTCCTCATCAGTCAAAGTTTCATCAGGAGATCACAGCAAGTCAGTCCTGTCTTCAGACTCCACTTCCTAGTTCTCTCGCTATTTCCGTCATATTTGCAATTACGTCCTTGACTCAAGTCTCGAACCCCTCAAAGTCATACCTGACGGCTGGAAAGAACTTCTTCAAAACTCCTGCTAATTAATGTTGGTAATTTTACCTCTTCCCATGAATTATGAATGTTCTTAATGGCATCTAGAATCGTAAACCCTTTCTAGAAGGTTTTCAATTTACTCTAACCATTGCATCAGAGGACTCACTATCTGAGCTCTTCTGAATACATATCTTAAATAGTAAGACTTGAAAGTTCAAATGACTCCTTGATCCATGGGCTGCACAGTAGATGTTGTGTTAGCAGGCATGAAAACATTAACCTTGTCCATCTCCGTGGAGCTCTTGGGTGACCAGGAGCACTGTCAATGAGTAGTTGTATTTTGAAAGGAAACATTTTTCTGAGCAGTTTTCAATAGTGGGCTTAAAATACTCTATAAACCATGTTGTAAACAGATGTGCTGTCATCTAGGCTTTCTTAACCCATTCAGAGAGCACAGGCAGAATAGAATTAGAATTAGTATCATTCTAAAGGGCTCTAGGATTTTCAGAATGGCCAGTGAGCACTGGCTTCCACTGAAAGTCACCAGCTAAACAAGAGAGTCAACCTGCCCTTTGAGGCTTTGAAGCCAGCCGTTGACTTCTCTCTAGCTATGAAAGTCCCGCATGGCATCTCCTTCCAATGGAAGGTTGTTTCATTCACACTGAAAGCCTCTTGCTTAGTGCAGCCACCTTCATGAATGATCTTCGCTGGACTTTCTGCAGAACCTGCTGCAGCTTCTCCGTCAGCACCTGCTGCCTCACCTGGCACTCTGATGTTACGGAGACGACGTCTTTCCTTAAACCTCATGGCCCAGGCTCTGCGAGCTTCAGACTTCTCTCCCGCAGCTTCCCCACCTGTCTCAGTCTTCACAGCACTGAAGACAGTTAGGGCCTCACTCTGGATTATTTTGGCTTAAGGGAATGTGGCTTGTTTGATCTTCTCTGCAGACCACCAGAAGTTTCTCCATGTCAGCAATAAGGCTGTTTCATTTTCTTATCATTCATGTGTCCCCTGGAGCAGCACTTTTAATTTCCTTCAAGAACTTTTCCTTTGCAGTCACAACTTGGCTTTTTGGCACAAAAGGCCTAGCTTTTGGCATATCTTGGCTTTCAACATGCCTTCCTCTCTAAACATAATCATTTCCAGCTTTTTATTTAAAGTGAGAGACATGCCACTCTTCCTTTCACTCAAACACTTAGACACCATTGCAAGGAAATTAATTAATCTAACGTCAAAGTATTGTGTCTGCAGGAATAGGGAGGGCTGGTCAGTGGAGCAGTCAGAACACATACAGCGTTTGTCAGTTAAGTTAACCATCTTATATGGCATGATTTTTGAGGCCCAAAACAACTACACCAGTTATAATTATCACTGATCACAGATCACCATACAAATATAATAATAATAATAATAAAAAGCTTGGGGCGCCTGGGTGGCTCAGTGGGTTACGCCGCTGCCTTCGGCTCAGGTCATGATCCCAGGGTCCTGAGATCGAGCGTCGGGCTCTCTGCTCAGCCAGGAGTCTGCTTCCTCCTCTCTCTCTGCCTGCCTCTCTGCCTGCTTGCCATCTCTCTCTGTCAAATAAATAAATGAAATCTTTAAAAAAAAAAAAAGCTTGAAATATTGTGAAAATTTCCAATATGTGACAGAGAAACATGAAATGAGCCAATGCAGTTGGAAAAATGGCGCCAAAACCTTGCTCAAACAGGGCTGCCACAAACCTTCAATTTATTAAAAAACACAGGATCTGTGAACAGCAATAGAATAAAGCACAAGGAAACGAGGTATGCCCGCACTGTTATTCTTTCTTATTATACACTACTACGATTATCCATTTTGTAACCCAACCTGTCCCAGATCTGGCCAGTGGAAATCCCTTCAAGATGGCTTCTAGGTCATTTTCATATGACCCTATCATTCTCTGAGCATTTCTTACTTTTTGAAAATAGATGTTTCAGTCTCATTTTGTACCTTCTTTCCCTGAAATGAGCCAAGGAGTCCTGAGTCCTTTGATTAGAAAGTGGTATTTAGAAATCAAAATCCAAGTGCAAGATGTGTTCATTGCCAGTGGGGACTACTCTGAGACACACCCACAGTGACAGAGGTGGGGGATACACATGTGTATGTGCTTATACATACACACATGCACACACATTTACATTTACAACCACAGGGCTTTTCAAGACACAAGACAAGGTGATTATATATAAAGTTTACATGAAAACTCAATGGCTCAAGAAAAATCAAGATATTGCACAAGAAGAAGATGGTAGGGAGGCACCTGCCCTACCAACTATCAATTCCAACACAGCAGGAATTGTAGATTAATACAGAAAGGTAGAATTATTTAATAATGGTGCTTGCACATGTGTTTATTCACGTGGGGGGGAAATTAAATTGAATCTATATTCCACTCTTTATTGAAAAATCAATTCTAATTTAACTAAAGACTTGCATATAAAAGGCAGGATTAAAAACCTTTTTTTTTTTTTAAAGATTTATTTATTTATTTGATAGACAGAAATCACAAGGAGGCAGAGAGGCAGGCAGAGAGAGGAGGAAGCAGGCTCCCTGCCGAGCAGAGAGCCCGATGCGGGACTCGATCCCAGGACCCTGGGATCACGACCTGAGCTGAAGGCAGAGGCTTTAACCCACTGAGCCACCCAGGCGTCCCTAAAAACCTTTTTTTTAATAAAAGAATATCTTATGGCTTCAGAATAGGTTAGCAACATAAAAAAGAAAAAACCATAAAGAAAAATAAATTCATTCTACACTAAAATAAAAAAATTTTCTGTTCATTAAAAATCATCATAAAAAAGGCAAAACCACAAACAAGAAAACATATAACCAACAAAACAGTAAGTATCTGGAATATATCTTTTATGAATTTCTAAGAAAGATGATCCAAGAGAAAAATGGACGGAAGTTATAAAAGAAAATATAGAAGGTCCTTATGTACATAAAACAATGGTTTCTTTAGTAATTAGGGAAACAAATAAAAAGCACATTTACACACCCATCAACTCAACTGCTTTTAACAAGTGAGACAATGTCAAGTGTGCAGCACAGATGTGGAACAGGGCAAACATTCAGACTCTCAGGTGGGAGCTGCACTTTGGTACAGTCACTTTGGAAAACAGTCAAGCATGGGTATATCTCACTGGCCAACAATCCATTCCTGAGTTCATGGTCACCAGGAGAACTGTCACCCAGAGACAAACACAATTGTTCCTAACCTCAGAAAAGTGCAAACAATCCAAATTCCAATGGAACAGGAAAATAAAATGTGGTTTTGTTTGCAGCAGAATCAGTGAACTCTGATGCTAAATGCACGAATGTGGAAAAATTCAAGGGGACAATCTCCCTAAATACTTGTACAACAAGATTTTAAAATATAAAATTTTAACAAATTAGATTACAAGCTCACTATAGGCTGGGTCAAAACCACTTAATAGTCATTAGGAGCCTCCTACAGGGTTTGGGTTTTGGGGGAGGGGGTTGAGATTTTTTTTTTTATTTATTTAACAGAGAGAAAGATCACAAGTAGGCAGAGAGGCAGGCAGAGAGGCAGGGGAGAAGCAGGCTCACGCTGAGCAGAGAGCCCGATGGGGGGCTCGATCCCAGGACCCTGAGATCATGACCTGAGCTGAAGGCAGAGGCTTAACCCACTGAGCCACCCAAGCACCCCATCCTTCTACGGTTTTATGCTCAGTACTGTGGATGTTTCCAAGGCATAGACTATTAAGTCCTCCAACAGATAATAATATAATTCTCTATAGCTTTGAACACAATAATTGAGCCCATGGCAAACATTAAAATAAAAAGTTGTACATCTCATCGTTACCTAAAGAAGAGGATACTTATTTCCCAAAGTAATTAAAACATTTGAGAAGGCATCATCCACTCTGTGGTTTAAAAAAAAAAAAAAAAAAAAAAAAAAAAAAAAAAAAAACCTATACAATTAAAGAAAAGACCAAAAACACTGTTATTCTGTCAGTCAGCTACCAGCGTGGAGGAGATCACTTCTCTTAGACTCAGACCCATTATACTACTGATTCATTTAAAAATATGTATTATGACAGTGTAACTTTCTACAAAAAACTTTCTACAAAAAAAACTTTCTACAAAAGTTTTCTACAAAAGTTTCTACAAAAAACTTTTCTACAAAAAAAACTTTCTACAAAAAAACTTTTCAAGTCAACACTATGAGATTAGAAACGAAACATTTATATGAACACAACTGCTCAGAGCTGTAGCATTAAACCTCTAATAGTGATAAACACTGGTGTCACTCACCTTTTGCTAAGCTGACCTGGCCAGGAGGTTCCCTAAGTTAACTTTATTTACACTGTAAGGTTAACATGCTTTAACAATGTGGAAAAAATCAGAGGCTACATATTTAAATTTGTCATCAAAGACATAATGTATTTTTTTTTTTCAAATGTCATGAATAGTGTTCAGAACTCAGACTCTTATGGTCCATACTTCATATGGGTAGGAATATGCACAAAATCTTCAAAACGAATCCTTACGTAGCAGAGAGACAGAGAGTGACAGTTCTACCTGATTCACCTCTAATTCATTTTGTTTGCTTCCTAATGGCGTTATTTTAAAAAGAGCAATTCCACAGCCCATAGAGGAGATTTCTATTTTAAGCAGAGGTAACAATCTTTCCTTATGTAAGAGGCAATTATGCAGGGTAAGAGACAAAACGAACTGCCAGGGCGCACACAAGCAGTAGGCCAGGGAAAGCATTTGCTTTCATCCTCAAGGGTATGCCCTAAGTATACCAGTCTACAAGGCACTGAATTTATTAAGCCATAATTTTGCTACATGAATTTGTCATTCTTTCCTTTAGAGAACACTGAATAATCAGAAGGCAATGTTTGCTTTCCCCTCTACAGTAACAACTGTGCATTTGGCCTGAATTCTAAACAACCAGGTTCTTTTGAAATTCAGCCAATATACAGATCTTTTCACTAAAAATAAGCATGAAGGAAACAGGCTCAAATCATAAATGTCATATTTGTAGCTGCTCAAAATGGGAGAGAACAGCCTTCTCCGATAATTTGGATAAACATGCACAGACCTCACCATCACCATACATGCTCCACCACCACTAAACACAGAATTGCTAAGAACTTGAAGCATAAATATTCAGTTGGATATTTGATGACATCAGCACAGGTGGCCTCAACTCTACTGATAGAATGCTTAACCAATCATGCAGTGTTTTTCGGTACTGGTTAAGCTTACATCAGGTGTGAGTTTCATATATTAACTTGGCTAGATAGTGCTCAGTTAATCAAACACTAATTTAGGGGTTGCTGTGAAGGTATTTTGTAGATCGATTAACAGCTACAATCAGCTGACTTTATGAAAAGAGATTACCCTTGATAATGTGGGAAGGCCTCATCTAATTAGCTGAAGGTGTTAATCCCAAAGACTGAAGTTCCCTAAAGAAGAAGGAATTCCTCAAACTGTCAGCATTAACTTCTGCCCGAGTGTTCGGCCTACTGGTCTGCCCTACAGATTTTAGACCTGTAGGCCCACAAATCCATGAGCTACTTCTGTGTGTATACACAACGGATTACTAGCCATAAAAAAGAAGAAATCCTATCCTATGCGATCACATGGATAGACCTTGAAGGCATTATGCTAAGCGAAGGAAGTCAGAGAAAGACAAAGACAAATACTATATGATCTCGCTTATAGGGGAGATCTACACCAAAACAAAACAAAATTCACAGAAAAAGAAATCAGACTTATAGTTATCAGAGGTAGAGGGTGGGAGGAGGGGGAATTCGAAGAAAGTGCTCAAAAGGCACAATCTTGCAGCCTTCCAGTTTTAAGATACATCAAGTACTAGGGATGAAACGTACAACATAACTACAGGTAACACCTCTGTATGCTATACGGGGAAGTTGTTCAAAGAGTAAACCCTAAGAGTTCTCATCATGAGGAAAATATTTATTTTTCTTTTCATCTTTCTCTTCTTTTTACTGCTACCTACATGTGAAAATGGGCACTAGCTAACCTGTTATGGCAATCATTTTACAAGACATGTGAATAAATCACCATGCTGTGTGCCTTAAGCTTATACAGTGATGTATATCAATTATTTTCCAATCGAACTGGGGGGGAAATATATTTATGTATATGTATAAGACGCATACGTGTGTATTCCCACTGATTTTGTTTCTCTAGAGAGTCTTGACGGATACGCTGGGCAAAATGAGAATCCTGCCATGAGTTTTAAAGGTTGTGGTCATACAAAGAAAGAAATACCTTCACTTAACTCAATTTACCTAGGAAAACAAGGGTATCACTGGTGTACTAGAAGACCACTCGCTGCTGACTATAACAAAATGCTGTGGCAAGAACAGGGGAACAGGAGTTCTAACTTGGGGTCTGGGGAGGGAGCAGGAGAACAGAAAGGAAACTGTGCAAAACAGAGAAGGCCAAACCACAACAGAATTTATTCAGCCAACCTTTTAAATTCAGCTAAGTATTTCAGAACTTACCATGTCGCAGGTGTTGGAACATGTCTATCCCATCTAACTATTCACAGCACCATTAAGGGGCAGATGCTAGTATAGTCCACAATTCTCAGGAGGTCAGGGAAGCGAAAGATGTAATTCTACAAGGTGATATGGCCACTAAATGGTACTGGATCCCAGTTATGCACCTACACTTGAGGTCAAGCTACTGAGCTCTAAGTTTCCCTAACATTACTTCCCAGGCAGAACAATGGGGAAAAAATCTTCCAAGCCCAAGAATCTTAGGAGCAATGCCATACACATATCACAAGTCTGTCTGTCCACAGAAAGGGGACTGAGGGGAAATAGCATAAGCAGAAACAGAAAGGTAAAACTGTATAAAAAGAGAACAATTCTGGTTCAAAACTGCTAATAACTCACAAATTTATCTTTTGACCTACAAAATCTCCAATTTTGTAAGAAATATTAAAAAAACAAATAAATAAATGCACAGCAATTACAGGAAATCCCAGTACAGGTGGCACTAGCAGATCATTGTGACAAACTCTAACAAATAAAAAGCATACTGAAGCGGAATGAAAATGGAATTCAACAGAACTGAAAGATCCCTTAGAAACTAGAAGATGGACCTCCAAATAAAAGTTCCCAGCAGACTCTAGGAAAACCTAACACGTGTCAGCAGAAATACACCATGGATAGTGAGGCAGGTCATTAATGAATGTGACACCTGCGTCAGTCCCTTCTCTGTGAGACCATACTCCGTGGTATTAGCCCCTGGATTAAAACCACTGAGAAACACCCACAGAGTGATCCTTTGGGCCTTTGGAAAATAAATGTAACGAAGGGTAGATCACACAGCTAGAGTCTAAACCCCAGAGAAGCTAGACAATGTCTCACATAACTAATAACGAAGCTTACCTGCACTGAGAAGACAAGTAACCCACACATCTTCTGGAAAATTCACCCTACCAACATGGCTGGCCCACCCATCATGGCTCCTGTAAATCAGAGCCCACATGCACAACCAGGTCAGCAGAACCTCCATGACAAATGCTGAATTCAATCTTTTGGCTCTATCATATACTACAAATAAATCTATGATAAACAGCCAAAGGAGATTAGAATATGACACCCCAAAACATGCCAATTTGGTATACTGAGTTTACTTTAAAAAAAAAAAAAAAACACAAGTACAAGAAAGATGCACTGATCTCCCCTTTACTTCCTGAGAACAGGAGATAAAACTCCCCTATGAAAACTCCCATTCCTGTACCTGGAGGAAAAGGACATTCTGATCACCAGAGACAGGTAGTCAAGGCTGAGAAGAACATATACAAACAAATCTTTTTAAAATAAAATCTATTATCTTACTTTAGCCTCCCCATATATTTTAGCTTCTTTTCCACGATCATTACTCTTTGTTCAACCTAATATAGAAACACTTGGGCCTCAATGGTTTTTTCAGGTCTTCATTTTCCTGCTAAAACTCCCATGTACATGTTCAAAAAAATGCTTTTCTAATGTGTCGCATGTCAACTTAATTCTCAGACCCAGTCAGAGACCCTAAGAAGGTGAAGTTTTACCTCCCTTACACAATCGCTATCCACCCCAGAAAAATCAGCAACATGGAAAGAAACATTGAATTCAAGAATGTCAAAGAAAAAAAGTTAAAATGAAAAAACAAAGAACCTGTTTCTAAAAGGATAATAAATTTCCTCAAGAAATTTCAAGGAGAGACGCCTGGGTGGCTCAGTTGGTTAAGCAGCTACCTTTGGCTCAGGTCATGATCCCAGCATCCTGGGATCCAGTCCCACATCGGGCTCCTTGCTCCACAGGGAGACTGCTTCTCCCTCTGACTCTGCCTGCCACTCTGTCTGCCTGTGCTCCCTCTAGCTCTCTCTCTCAAATAAATAAATAAAATCTTAAAGAAAAAAAAAAAAAAGAAATTTCAAGGAAATATGGTATCCGCACATCAAATAAAGAGAAAATACTTGGTTTTGGGTAAAATAAAATCATTGGGAAATATAAGTAATGAAGGGTAGATCAGTAGATCAAGAAGGTCCTGCAGCTGGATCCACCCTCAAGTGGACGTCCCAAGCTCTGTCCGTTACCCTCTCTGTTTGGCTTTGTCCCTTTTGCCTATTAACAAGTCCAAATCTCCCTTTATTCATAAAAAGCTTTTCCCTTGACCCAGACCTCTTCTCTCCAAAATAAAGAAGCAATGAGGTAAGAAGGTGTCAGTGACGATTTGGAAGTTCCTCACTTAAATAACTGGGGGACGGTTCTCTCATTAAATGAACAGAAACAGAAGGGAAGAATGGGAGATGGGCAGGGGAGTGCTTGACAATAACCCAGAACACAAACTGCCTTTACACGAAGAGCCTATAAACTAGGAGCCTATATACTGAACTTGGTCCATAGACATATTTTTTTAAATATGTGTTTTAAAAAATTCAACCCATCCTTTAATATTCAGACTGTTTAATGAGCAAATCCTCATTTATAGCTGTTCTTAAAAATAATAATAAAAATTAAAAAATTTTAAAAACCTGGGAGATCTGGTAACCTTGGGCTCACATTCCCATATAACATCAAATGGCCAGAGCTAAATGGCCTGCATGGGGTCTACTGTCCCCAGCTCTGTCTTCCTGACCTTGAGCCTATGTCAACGGCCATTTATCACTCCACTTACTCTGTTGCTTTTCTTAGTATAGAAAAATATTTTTTCTTACCCTGAGGCCTGCTTTTACTCATTGACATTGCTGGCCAGGCACTTAAGCTTGCAAATCTGCCGCAGAAGCACAGAGTCAAGAAGGGAGTGGAAAATATGGGTCTCTGGCTATTCATGGGAGACAGGGCTTGAGGTGTGGTTTAAGATGGGTCTGAAATAGGTTAAATGGAAGAGGGCTGAACTCACAAAAGAGAATGGATGGAACTCTAGGAAATGCCCACAATTCAAGAGAGTAAAAGAAAGGTAACAGTAATTGAAAGTTAGGTTCAAGGAGTGAGATACTCAAGAATGATTTAAGTACATGGATGGTGTACAGATTACAGCAAAAATTCACGCAGTTGTGACACCAGCATTGCAGGGAGAGATCAGAGTCCCCCACAACGTAACTTATTTAGTGACAAAATCAACAAACAACATCAATCAAAATCTACAACAAAATCCACTTAAACTACCTGGAAAACTAGACTACTTAGCAATTGATTAAGGTATAAACAGAAGGATGTGTCTCTGAATTACCATCTATGTCAATACTATCACCGAGTTCTCAAAAGCCATTTTTCATTGGCCAGAATTGTCATAGGGTATCTAAATTATTAAGTCTTATCTGACATGTTAAAAACTTTCCTTAGCTCCTAAGAAACAGAATATAAGCCCCAACTCCCTAAATGCCAGGGAATCTCTTACTTATTTAGGGCTCTTAAACATACAAAATTCAATTTGTTTTTATCTGCCTTATGTGAATTTAATTATTAGACCAGCCAAAGAACCTAGAAGGGAAAAAGGAAAAAATTTCCTCCCCTGCAGTTTTGGCACCCAAAGTGGGGCTTTCCACTGGCTGGACATTACAAATATTCGGGGGCTGCTGGAGCTGACAGAATACCACAGAATGTAAGGATTCTTACCACACCAGTCCCCTGGGTTTCTGCCTGCAGGGTCATGTGGAAGTGAGAGGGGTAATAGTCTTTTTTTCCCACTAAATTCATATCAGCGGGAGAAAATATTAACTCTGTGTGAATCTGTTTCTTCAGTATAACAACTCCAGTAATGATTTGTTATGAGTGCTCTTATTTTCTTTTGATCATCACCCTTCCTCTTAGAGATGATCACTGGCTTCTTTTCTCTCTGTCTTTTGCATTGTTTGTTATAAGAAGAAAAACCACAGGGCAGAATGTAGGCATGGGGCCTATAAGCCTGTTGTTCAAGCCAGCCTCACAGACTGGTGAGTGGATAGTTCTCACCAGACCAGGGTCTGTCTAGATAAACTTTGCTATGGGTGCCCTATGTAAAAACTAGTTGAAGTTTTCCTTTCTTCTAAGCCCTGAGACATTGGCTTTGTGACCAGTGAGAATGTTCTCTCTGGTCTCCACCACCCAATACGTGAAAGTACTGATCTGCAACTGGTGATCAGTCAAATGGACCAGGATTCCAAGACACAAAGTCACAAGCAGCACCCTCTTTGTCTGGCCATGCCAGGTTGTAGGGGTTTGTCATGCGGGGGGCTGCTGCTAAGGAGGCCTTTGTACCCTCAACCTTCACTGTCCTGTTATGGTTGAGAAGTCCCATTCTGATGGTGCCTGCCCCATATCACGGATTCCCAGGTCTTGCTTCTTCCACTACCATTCTTACTGCCTGTGACAAAGAAGGTCTTCCCTTTCCCAGGCCAAGCCTGGGAAAGAACTCTCTGGATATGGTAAGGGCTGTATTTTACACCCTCTTTTGGGAGGCTTTCCATGGTTATGCCATAAAAAGTCTTGTTGCTTTATGTCACTGCTGAGATTACTGTAAGATCCGACCTATCGAGGACCAGATGATGGCCATATTGAACTGTCTATATGTGAAAGAAAAAAAAAAAAAATTTGAGCGCTCTCATTCTACAAAAGACAAAATTAATAAGAGAACACAATGGAATATAATGGCTAATGTTGAAATCTGCCTTAATAAGACGAAGGAACAGAAATTAGACTAAGTACAAAAATTGGCATCATAAATCCTCTTTCTTAAAATCCAGCCCCATCTCCCCAGCCAATTCCTTTACCTCCCAAACCCTTCCACCCTCCTCAGAAAAATCGCTTAAATACCCCGTTGCCTATTTTAGCTTTCCTTTCCCTACAAGATTTACAAACAGCACTCCAGCCTAATCTCTAGGTCCACAGTACACAGGTTACTCATGGGAATGCTGGAAGCCAGGAAGTGAATTTAGCAGAAGCACCCACACTACACTAAGGCTTGCTCTGCTTGGCTCTAAAAATCAGGCTCTGCCAGCTTCAGGACTTCCTATGTAATAGCCTTTGTGGATATATCCTAGATCCTCCCAAGCACAAAAAAATTCATGCCCCATTAATAGGAACATCTTTTAAATCATAAAGCCCATCTAACTCCTCTTTCAGGATATCCAACCAAATTTAAAGAGCAATTAAAAAGGTGAATGGCCACTCACATGGACCTTGTTCTGTTGCTAAGAAGTGTTCTTCCCACCCACAATTGTATGTAGTTACCAGACAAGCCAGGGCAACCTGGGGTGGGAGTGGGAGGGCAGGAAGGGAATTCAGAAAAAAACAGATAGCCCAAATTCTCTCCAGCCTCCTGCAAATGGCCAAGAAATGTCTCAGCGGGGGGCTGATATTCAGGGGCTAACAGAAACATTAGTAGAGGCTTTCCTCTCTAAGGTGAATTGGTTTAAGGTTAAATCATGCACCCAGAAAGAAGGAGAGCATCTGAAGGTCTCTGTTGAACACTTTATAGACTTCTCAAAGGCATAATTCACTATACCCTGAAGTTCCAGAACACAAAAATCTTTTAGTTTCCACCTTAGTAAGGCGCTTTCTCCCTAGTTTAAAAAGACAAATTCAAAATAACATGCTTAGCAAGGCTAGTCAACCTTGAATTACTACAATGGAAGCAGCTACCCAATGATTTGGAGATGGCATGCATGAGTGTAAAAGAAAAGGGGTTAACAGCAATAATTCTTGATTTACAACTTGGATCTTAAGAGAAACAAAAGCTTAACTCTAAAACTCAAAACCCACTCAGTTCCTTTCCCATTTGCCTTCAGACATTAGCAGATGGTGCAAAAAATGAAGACACTGGGAATACAATTGTCCTACATGTGAGAAAAAGTAAAAACTTAAATAGTAATTATTCTAAGCTTCTGATAAAAGATAAAGATATCCCAAACTCGGCCATAATGTATATTCTTTCTCCATCCCTTGAAATCTTGTAAATCTTACCATTGTCCTTAAAAATGTATACACCACAGCAGGTAACTAAAACACAGCCCACAGTCTCCTAAAATGAAGGGGAAAAACGGGTGTGGGGCATGCTTTTTACAATATAAATTTCTAGAAAGGCTCCCTTGCCCAATCTATTTCACAGCCTCCATAACGTTACTTCTTATGGACAAATATAAATTGTAAAAGCTTTCTCCAAGTGAGGCACCTGGGTGGCTCGGGCAATTGGATATTTGACTCTTGATTTTGGCTTGGGTTATGATCACAGGGTTGTGGGATCGAGTCCCACAATGGGCTCCACACTTACCAGGGAACCTACTAGAGATTCTCCCTCTGCTCTCTGCCTCTACCATCCGCACTCATGTGCGTGCACGGGGTCTCTCTCTCTCTCTCTCTCTAATATAAATAAATAAATCTTTAAAAACAAACTGAAAAAGTCTTCTCCACAAATATTACTAGAAGGCCTTAACCATTTAAGTGGGTAACCTTAACTTGCTCCTTTGCCAGAGACACGGTTATTTATAAACTAGTGAGTTTTGTGTTATACCTGATGCATAGCTAAAATTTTAGAACAGAAGCCTCAGTATTTCTCGGTTTGCGTCTGTGTGTTTACTTATGTCTATGAATGTATATAGATGTGGTATTTTTCTACCACCAGATGGTATTGACAAAGTTAATTTGTAAAGAGCTCTATTTTAGCTTTTCTCCTAAGGTAAGGAACACAGCAGGGATGTCCACTATCACCACTGCTATTCAAAATAGTACTAGAAGTCCTAGCCTCAGCAATCAGACAACAAAAAGAAATTAAACATATCTGAATTGGCAAAGAAGAAGACAAACTATCACTCTTTACAGATGATACGATACTTTATGTGGAACACCCAAAAGATTCCACTCCAAAACTACTAGAAGTCATACAGGAATTCAGTAACCATGTCAGGATATAAATTCAATGCACAGAAATCAGTTGCATTTCTATACACCAACAACAAGACAGAAGAAAGAGAAATGAAGGAGTCGATCTCATTTACAACTGTACCCAAAACCATAAGATACCTAGGAATAAACCTAACCAAAGAGGCAAAGAATCTGTACTCAGAAAACTATAAAGTACTCACGAAAGAAACTGAGGAAGACACAAAGAAATGGAAAAATGGTCTATGCTCATGAGTTGGAAAAACAAATACTGTGAAAATGTCTATGCTACCTAAAGCAATTTACACATTTAATGCAATCCCTATCAAAATACCATCAATTTTTTCAAAGACATGGAACAAATAATCCTAAAAATCAAATGGAACCAGAAAAGACCCCAAATAGCCAGAGATATATTGAAAAAGAAAGCCAAAGTTGGTGGCATCACAATTCCAGACTTCAAGCTCTATAACAAAGCTGTCAACATCAAGACAGCATGGTACTGGCACAAAAACAGACAGATAGATCAATGGAACAGAATAGAGAGCCCAGAAATAGACCCTCAACTCTATGGTCAACTAATCTTCAACAACGCAGCAAAAAATGTCCAATGGAAAAAAGAAAATCTCTTCAACAAATAGTGTTGGGAAAACTGCATAGCCACATGCAGAAAAAATGAAACTGGACCATTTCCTTACACCACACACAAAAATAGACTCAAAATGGATGAAAGACCTCAATGTGAGACAGGAAGCCATCAAAATCCTTGAGGAAAACACAGGCAGCAACCTCTTCGACCTCAACTGCAGCAACTTCTTCCTAGAAACATAGCCAAAGGCAAGGGAAGAAAGGGCAAAAATGAGCTATTGGGACTTCATCAAGATCAAAAGCTTTTGCACAGCAAAGGAAACAGTCAATAAAACCAAAGACAACTGACAGAATGGGAGAAGATATTTGCAAATGACAATATCAGATGAAGGCCTAGTATCCAAAATCTATAAAGAACTTATCAAACTCAACACCCAAAGAACAATCCAATCAAGAAATGGGCAGAGGATGTGAACAGACATTTCTGCAAAGAAGACATCCACATGACCAACAGACATGTGAAAAAGTGCTCCACATCACTTGGCATCAGAGAAATACAAATCAAAACCACAACGAGATACCACCTCACACCAGTCAGAATGGCTAAAATTAACAAGTCAAGAAACGACAGTTGCTAGCGAGGCTCTGGAGTAAGGGGAACCCTCCTACTCTGTTGGTGGGAATGCAAGCTGGTGCAGCCATTCTGGAAAGCTGGAAAGCAGCATGGAGGTTCCTCAAAAAGTTGAAAATAGAGCTACCCTATGACCCAGCAATCACACTACTGGGTATTTAACCTAAAGATACAAATGGAGTGATCCGAAGGGGCACGTGCACCCGAATGTTTATAGCAGTGATGTCCACAATAGCCAAACTATGGAAAGAACCTAGATGTCCATCAACAGATAAATGGATAAAAAAGTTGTGGTATATATATACAATGGAATACTATGCAGCCATCCAAAGAAATGAAATCTTGCCATTTGCAACCTATGGATGGAACTAGAGGGTATTATGCTGAGCGAAATAAGTCAATCAGAGAAAGACAATTATCATGTGATCTCTCTGTTATGAGGAACTTGAAAGGCAGGGCAGGAGGAGGGGTTTGGGGCATAGGGAAGGAAAACATGAAACAAGATGGGATTGGGAGGGAGACAAACCATAAGAGACTCTTAATCTCACAAAACAAACTGAGGGTTGCTGGGGGTAGGGGAGGTTGGGAGAGGGGGGTAGGGTTATGGACATTGGGGAGGGTATGTGCTATGGTGAGTGCTGTGAAGTGTGTAAACCTGACGATTCACAGACCTGTACCCCTGGGGCAAATAATACATTACATGTTAGTAAAAATAATCAAAAAGAGCTCTATTTAACTAGCCTAAAGACACATAACTTATCACATTAAGCATTTCTAAAACTCAGAAATATAATAGAAACTAACCCAAATGTTTTTTACATCACATGATCTAGGGTAATTTTTGGTAAATAAGAGCTAGTTTGTGAGTTTAGTTAATACAGACATGTCTTTAAAGTTATCAGCATTAAGTATAATACTTTTATTCTACCTAGCGTGACTAAAAGTCAAAAAGCTCACGTTACATCTGTTGAAAGTTGCCATCAAGAAAAAAAAACAGAAAACGATGGCTTACTGATATAATAGTTCATGAAATTTTCATAAGTAATCTAAATACAGTTGTTCAAAACAAGTGAATTAAATAGATATAAGTGGGTCAAGAGTTTTTAGGTGAACTTTTCCGCAATAATTATGTTTTATGGCATATCTACTTAAAAATAGTTTCCCAAATTTTTGGTAACTTCCACCAATAGCTTTGCTAAGTTAGCTTAAATGATGGAAATTCACTGAATATCTGATCACTTCCAAATAAGATAGAATACTGAATTATCATTACTGACCACAGGTTTAATTTTTTTTGGCTTATTACAGAGACACTAAAGATAAATGTGGGTGTTGTTAACATGTCTTCTGCCACACTGAAAGATTGTATTATGAGGCAGCTTATAATTCTAGAAATTATAAGTTGTACTCAAATTTGCCAGTAACACACAACTATATGCTTAATTTTCACTGGAAATTAACTTTTTAAGGGTCTGACATTCTAATATAGATAACTAAAGCTACTTGAAATAACTAGGGAATATCTCTATATACAAGCAAAGTAAGACGTGTGTTTTTAGCAAGCAAAGGTACAAGGGGTGGAGATATATTTTGTTGAGGGAAAAGAAGGTAATTTTGTCCTAAAGTAAAGCTGGTTATATTTCAGAAAGAAAAGAGGAAAAATTAAAGTCAAAATCTGAATGGAGATAAAAAAAATAAAAGTTGTAGAAAGTTTATGGAAAAGGAATCTTGGGAAATAAATTTTATGTGTGGTCAAGTGGGCTAAGGCTGGAATGGATTTAATTAAAAATGAATTTTAATATCAAAAGTACTGATGCAAGATCAGAATGTAGCTATCTCTTTGTTAAAAGGACAAAATTTTCTTTTTTTCTTTTCTTTTTTTTTTAAGTATTTTATTTATTTAATAGAGAGAGAGCATGCACACAAGAGAGCACAAGCAGGGGGAGAACAGAGGGAGAAGCAGGCTCCTTGCTGAGCAGGGAACCTGATCCAGGACTCAATATCAGGACCCTGGGATCATGACCTAAGCTGAAGGCAGACACCTAACTGACTGAGCCACGCAGGAGCCCCAAAAGGACAAGGTTTTCTTAAACTTTTGGTCTGCTGTTGGTGATAAAGATTCTTAGGTTAGATTGTGTAAGTAAGCATTATTGATGTAAGTGTTCTAGAAACTGTATGAAATTTCTTAAAATATCTCATACGTCCATATAATGTTACCACTTGTAGTTCTAGTTATTACCTTAAAATGTTGTATGTCACAGACATAACCAAATTTCCTTGTCAGTATCATTATGATGAACTCTCGTTAGACCTTTAGCCATAGCTTTTTAAGTCTTTGTCATTTCCAGAGAGCTAGTGTCTTACTCTGATGCTTTCGCAAATACATTTCACCTTCAGAGAGATTCATGGGAAGGACTGGCAAGTAGTCTAGTGTACAAGTTTCTGATCATTTTAAGATCATACTAGTAAACTGGTTAAGAATTTATAGAACTCTAATGAAGAAATCAGTGGTTTCATAAAACTGCTAATAAAAAGATCAAGGTCAACATCATGAATGAATTTCATGATAATGAATGAATGGGTGAGGATGATTCTAATTTTTATTACTTTTTGCTTGAAATATTCTTCATTCTCTTATGGTTTGTTTTTCCAGGTTTAAGGAAACTGTTTTTCTCTTAAGCTATCAATTTGTAAAAATGTATTTTTGCAAAGATAAAAACACTTATCTTTTGCTCCTTACTTGATCCCTCCAGAGTTCAAAAACTCTTAGAGAGTATTCTTATTTTCATGGCAATAGAGTTACTTCCATAAGTTCAGTAAGAATCGGTTCTCCTTATAACAGTTCACACTTGGAAACTGGTCATGTTACTAAGGCTTTGACTGGAATGTCATATTTCAAAGAGACACAAATAGACTCAGATATGACCAGACAATTTAAGAAAATAAGGTTGAATTTATGAAGGTTTAAATAAAGCCCACTGGAAAAATCCAACTGATACTTGCTTACAGAGTTCCTGGCAGCCTTACCAGGTAAGTAAAGAATGTCACACTTTCTGGCAGGCACAAAAACCTGAGGATATTTTGGGGGAACTCAAGAGAAAAAGGAATTAACCCAAATCTATAGGTATTATAATATAAATCTGAAGGTAAATCATTGGCCTGGCTTCCTAGCCTTGAGAGGCTTTTACAAGTCTAATCTGAGATTCCTTATAAAAAGATACAGCAAAGCAGATTAAGAGAAGAGTCAATTCCTGTTCTTGCTGCACTTATGTAAATAACCAGGCCAAGTTTAATGCAAAAAAAAAACTAGATTTACTGTAATAAATAGTATAATAGTATAATAAATAAATAATTACAGAGAGAAAAGTTGTCTGTCACTAATGCACTTTGTGGGTATCAAATTCTAGCACTGTTCACTGTTTTTAAGGTTCTGTTTGCTACCTATAAAATGGACTAGATCCTGAATTCTCCTCATTTCCTCCAATATTTGGCTACAGTAACTCTCCAAACTAACAATTTTAATTTTTCTCTCACACTTCTGACTTGGAATCACTGAAAACTAACACTGCTCTTTTCCTGAAGCCTGCAAGCGGAAGTGGGTCAGCTTGGTATAAGCTACAGAGAAACCACAACAACCTTTCACGTGCAGAACATCTCCATGCCTCTGGCTGTGCAGGACACTGAGCCAGACCACTGGAGACATTCAGCTGCAGACCAGGAAAGTCAGTCAGACTGCCCCTCCCTCCGTGTGCTCTACCTGAAGATGATTCAAGCCTGACATCTAGGGATCCCAACTGGCTCCTCCCAGAACTCTGACCCTGGGACTATAGTCTCCTTCAATTAACCACGGTGGGTTTTTTTTATTTGTTTCCACAAAACTGCTTCTTACTAAATACTTGTCTTCCTGACAGGAGTGTAAGTGCAGTGGCCTACGGTCAGGACCAACAGACAGGTCCAGTGAGATGGAGCAACCAACCAGCTCAGCCTCTGGACTGTGAGAGCTCTCGGGGAGGGTCAGCCGTGAGACTCAAGTGCAGCGGGATCCACCTGGGCTCCACTAACGTGCACTATTTTGAGCTGGAGGCAATCGAGGCCTATAGACCCGGAAAGAGGGGCTTTGTTTTGTTTTGTTTTGCTTTGCTTTTACGTCTCCCTTAACTGCCTAGAAGAATTTAGATAGAGCGGCCTGTACCGGGAAGACAACTGATATCAAAGATAACTTTTTTATATGAAAAGTCGTATCTACATGGCCTGGCAAACATTTCTGGACCAAGCATTCGCTCTTTTCATCTTCTTGGGATTTGTTTTCCCTCCCTCCCAGACCTGTGTCCCTTTCCCCTCACCTCATAAGAATGGACTGAGCTTCAACTGCCTGACGGCTGAGGAGCTCTTCACATCTTTGGGACTTCCACACACGGGAAATAAAATTTGTTTTTCTCCTGTTAATCTGTCTTAGGATATAATTAAATTGTTAGAAAGGCAGAATGGAAGCCAGGAAAGACAAGCTAGAATGGAAGAAGGGAAAAGCTTTCCTTCCCTACATCGGGAAAATGATTCTTCCACCTTTGACACTAGTAAGCCTGAATTAAAACTGCTTGCAGGGTCATAAACTGAGATAACACCTTTAAAAATAGGTAATATTGGGGCGCCTGGGTGGCTCAGTGGGTTAAAGCCTCTGCCTTCGGCTCAGGCCATGATCCCAGGGTCCTGGATCAAGCCCCACATCGGGCTCTCTGCTCAGCAGGGAGTCTGCTTCCCTCCCCACCCCCCACAGTCTGCCTCTCTGCCTACTTATAATCTCTGTCTGTCAAATAAACAAATAAAATCTTTAAAAAAAAAATAGGTAATGTTTAGCAGCATCACCCCTGTAACCAATGGCACTCCTGGAAATGGATCTCATGTCAATAATATAACAGAAGTAAAAGGTTATATGAGTGAATATATGCTCTACTATAATATTTTTTTTAAATAAAGCACAAAGAATCTAGAGATGAGTCAACTGTCCAACAGAAATACTATATAAAAAAATTACAGTGCATCAACATTATATTCTCTAATTTACTGTCCTGTAATATAACAATACGGAAGACCGCAAGAAGATAGCTGATATCACATGAAGGCAGACAATAAAACAATATGGTTACCAAAAAAACTCCTCCAAAACCCAGTATGCCTACCAAGATTACGATGAGGGAAAAAAATAAAATAAAAAAGGGTTGGCATGTGGTCAAGCCATGGATGGAAATATTCAAATGAGGAAATAATTAATAATACACTAGAGTGATAGATTTATGGAGATTTTTTTCATGTTTCAGTATCCTTTTAATAATACAGTAAATGCAATAGGAAGAAAATCTGGCACCATGGGATTATAGAATTGGCACAGAGATGGAAGCAGCAGCCAGCGTGTGAAGGAAAGAGCCGGAGAGAGCCAAACACAAGAGAGCCAGAGAGAGGAAACTGAACAAATGCATTCAAAAGAAGCTACCAGCTTTAGAAAATCAGAAGGCTACTAGGGACCTCGAGAAAGCAGTTTCAGCAAAACAGCAGGGACATAAATCTTCTGCAGAGCACCGATGTATAAATGACAGAGGCAGGAAAGTGCCTGTGACCCAGGCAATGCTGGGAAAGAAGCAGGTGCTGGTCTGGGGGAAAAAGGGGATAGTAATTTGGGGAAGGATCAGGGTTGAGCCAAGTGTTTTCAGGTTATAACCTAGAAAAGTGAATAATCAGTAAAGAGAAAAATTAAAATTTCAGGAGAGAAGGAACATCATGGAACGTATTCTGGAGGCCATGCAGGCAAGGACTCGAGTTACATGAAGCGGCATGTGGCTTTTCCTTCTCAGCCCCAGGAAAGCACTCTGTTTGTTTCCAGAGGTAAAACTCCAGTGAAAATTTTCCTGTCCTCTTAGAATAAGAGACACATTAGAACATGTCTCCAACAGGATCTGCACATAAAAGCCACACAATTCAAATAAATGATTCTCACATTGACAGTGACGATGAGTGCCTTGCACAGATCTAAAATTCACATCTGACTTCATTGTAACACCACTGAAATCATGACCAATCTTACAATTGGTGGCATCTTTGCACTATATTACAGTTTTAAAAGGCTGTGGGGTTTTTCCTTAATGACAGATAAAATAAGACAACATAATGAGACATAAAAAAATGATGTGTCTTACACATTGAAAGTACCTTCCATTCAATAAAACGTGGTATCCCTCTGTCTTCGCAAATCCCTCTCAGGGTACCATACAATTACCATAGAAGCGAGGAAAGGGAAATAAAATCTTGGCAGACGCAATTTTAAACTACTTTATTTTATAAAAATATAAAACTGTGAACATTTGGCCAGGCAGATTTCTGATCATATCTATAATTAAATGATCCCCATGGTCCTGATTCAATAAAGTTTATTCATGCTCATAAATATAGCACATAAATCACACATGCACACATTTATGTTTCACAGCTCTCCATGTAAGTGATAGCCACTTCATAGCAGAGGGAGAGTGGCATTTAAGAAAAAAAGGACTAAATCAGCCTACTTTCATGTAAACATATACTTTTAAACCAAATAGGCGTCTATGGGACAAAAATTAGAGGCACGTGCCATCTTTATTAAAAATATTAAACTTTCATAGAAATACTAATTAAGGAACTATCACTGAAGACAATTTAAAATACATATTCACATCTCTGCAAGTTTTCTATAAATCCAAGTTTCCTCCAAAATAAAGGGTTTACTAAAATAAATAAGTATATATAGTTGACCTCATATATATAGTTGACCTCCAAACAACATGGGTTTGAACTGTGCATGTCCACTTACACATGGATTTTTTTTTTTTTTTTCAGTAAACCCGGTACAGTACTGTAAATGTTTTCTCTTCCTGATGATTTAATAACATTTTTTTTTTTTTCGGTAGCTTACTCTGTGGTAAAAATACAGATTTTATACATATACAAACTATGTGTTGACTGTTTTTGTTCTCAGAAGGCTTCCAATCAACAGTTGGCTATCAGTAGTTACACTCTGGGGGAGTCAAAAATTATATGTGGATTTTTAGCTGTGAGAGGGGTTGGTACCCCTAACAGCTGTTCAAGGATCAAGTGAATGTGTGTGTGTGTGTGTGTATACATACATACATAAACAAATTTTAATGGCAATTTCACTGGTTTTTTAACCTCAACAAATAGGTTGTCTGGAAAAAAAAAATTGTAAAGAAAAATACTTAATGAAATATTGACATTAAACACCTCTGGAAATTACCATAATTACAACAATTAACCCCTCCAAACTGGCATGCACCACAAATTCCTTAATGTTTTATACAAATGAGGAAACCAATCTTGCCAGCCAATACATTTATTATACCCCTGCCTATACAACTGAAAACATACAAAATAATCAAGTCAATGAAATGAGCATCTTAAAATGTCTCTTCAGCACAATCAATTTATGTTACGCCAGTGATTGTCTCATAAAATATTTTAAAGTGATTCTGAACATAAACATGGGTTCAGCATCAATGCCAAAATACATACCATGATAGAAAACTCCTTCATGACCCTCTAGTTAGAGAACTATTACTAACTATGATTAACTGTATTAATTTACAAAGCACTTTCCTACACTATCAAATGTAATAAGTCCAGATCTTCCAATCTTTAAATAATATTACTTACACCATATGAGGATAAATTTAAACTAAGTTCATCGTGCTAACATATATTAAGCACATTTCTTCAATGGAGAAGACTACAAAATTTCAAGACCATCAGCTGGAACAGATGTTACATGATCATCACATCATCAAGCAAAAATTACAGCTAATTTTGTCTCATGTATGGGGAATACGCAGTAGAATTCCATACTTCCAGGATTTTATAAACTATCTTCTATAAAATGTAGACAACCAGCATTTTCTTCCTTTTTTTTTACTTGCTAATTTGTTTTTATTCTTTTTTTAAAAAAACATTTTCTGATTATTTAATATAAGCAATGCATTATGTTAGAAGAAATAAAGAAACAGTTCCTGCCCTCAAGAAAATTAGAATATACAGTAGAAAGAAATATAAATAACTTTAACATATGGCAGAATATGGTAAGTGCTAGGAGGATTTTATGAGAACACAACGATGATAAAATTATATTAACCAAGAAGTGTATTAGACCATAACTAGATCTGCATTATTGTAAGTGAAAAATATTCTCTCTGGACTAACAGGACCACCATTAAGAAGACCTTATTGGGACGCCTGGGTGGCTCAGTTGGTTAAGTGGCTGCCTTCGGCTCAGGTTACAATTCCAGGGTCCTGAGCTCAAGTCCCGCATCAGGCTCCTTTCTCAGTGGGGAGCCTGCTTCTCTCTCTCTGCCTGCCTCTCTGCCTACTTGTAATCTCTCTCTCTCTGACAAATAAATAGATAAATATTAAAAAAAAAAAAAAGACCTTATCAACACCTCATTTTAGTTTTCGGTAGCATTTTTTAAACATTGACAGGTTTTCATATTTAATAAACCCACTATAGTTTATTCCTAAACCAAAAGCCCAGAAATTTTCTTTCTGACCTTTTAAAATATTCCAACTTCAAAATAATCCTTATAATATTGTGATTTGTAAGAAATAAGAAATATATATTTGGTCATTCAGATAACCAAATATATATTTCTGATACATTTTTGGTCTTTTTCCAAGGTTTTTGGTTCATAGCTTCCCAAATCCTTGGAGTATCCTATGCAATGAGAGCTTGAAGAGATCTCTAACATTATGTTAATGAGGTGTCTTTTGTAATGCAATGAAAGATGGGGGTGGTAGCCAATGGAGACAACCAAGCAGAGGAATAGAACTTTTAGTCCACCATCCCCCACCACCTCCAGGGAGGGGAGATGGGCAAGAGAATGGCCAAGGACAGTCAATCATGCCTGTAATGAAACCTTAAAAATCCAGAAGGATGGGATTTAGGAAGCTTCTGGGTTGGTGAACACATGGAAGCTTTGCAGACAGTAGCATGAGTGGAGGTCGGGAAACTCCATGCCCTGTCCCCATTCCTCCCCCTAGGGATCTCTTCATCTGGCTGTTGATTAGTATCCTTTAATGTTCTTTGTAATAAATGGGTACTCTAGTTAGTAAACAGGTTTCCTAACAGGTTAGTAAACAGGTTTCCCAGTTCCGTGTGCCCCTATAGCAAGTTATTCAAACCTGATCTACCTAATCTGGGTATATGGTATCAGAATGAGGCTCAACTGTAAAACACCCAGCTGATGTCTGTAGAATTGCTTGGCAGTGTGGGGAACTACTCCAGTCCCAGTGGAATTAGGTCTAAAAACCCAAAGAAAGAGTAAAACCAAAATAGCCAAATAAGAGCATCAGTCCTGGGATGTCTGGGTGCCTAGTCAGTTGGGCATCAGCCTTTGGCTCAGGTCATGATCCCAGGGTCTTGAGTCCTGCATTGGGTTCCCTGCTCCGTGGGGAACCTGCTTCTCCTCTGCCTGCTCTGCCTGCCACTCTCCCTGCTTATGTTTTTTCTCTAATATATAAAATCTTAAAACAAAATTAAAAAAAAAAATGAGTCCTTGAAGGAAAGGAGGTTTTTAAGAACAATTATGGCTAACATGAAAGAATTCTAATTATCATTTCCATGTCAGAATGCAATATGCAGATTAAAAAAGGGAGGGGTAAATGAATTTTTTAAAGCAAAACTTTATAAAAATTGAAATATACATATATGCATACAAGCACACACCTTTCAGAATTTTCAAAGTGAACCCACTAATGCAACCACTATTCAATCAAGAAAGAGCACTACTAACACTTTAGAAGTCACTCTTGTAGGTCATCAGTAACATCCAAAACCATGATGACTTCCAACACCTCAGACTGGTTCTACCTACTTATGAACTGGTCACTTTATGGTTCAAGGAAAGTACAAGGTTGGCAAGCAATTTATATAAATAAGGTCACAGAATATGCTGTCTTTCTTCTCACAACCCTGGGAAGCTCATCTGTGTTGTAATAGGAAGCATTAGTACCCCACTGATGAACATACCACAGGTTATTTCCCCATTTACTACTGAGAACATTTTCATTCTTCCTTATTTGGCATACAAATAATGCTATGAATATTTTTAAACATATTCTTTGGAGCACACAGGCGTGAGTTTCTGTTGGTTCTGCTGGACCACAGACTGTACCCACTGACACGGCCCCTAGACGTGTGTGTGTGTGCATCCCAGCTGCTCTACACTTGGAATTATCAGACCTTTCCATTTGTCATCCTTGTGAGAATATAATATTATACCATTATGGTTTAATTTTCATTTCTCCCTGATTTTGAGACCCTTTCACACTTTCACACCTATTGCCAAACTAGTATCTTCTTTTGTAAACTATCTATTCAAGTGTTCTGTCTCTGGCTGGCAGAAGGTAAGACAGAATGGAGGGCTAACTTTGACTGGTTTATAGTTTTTTATATATTTTCTAGGAGTCTTCTGTTGGATATATATTCTGTTGGAGATAGATAGATAGATAGATAGATATAGCAAATATCTTCCCCCACCATGTTGCTTGCTTTTTCATTCTTATGAGAATGTTTTTTCATGAAGAGAATTTTTTAATTTTAATGTAGTTCAATTTATCAATTTCTTTTATGTTTAATTTCAATGAAACTAAAATGTGACAAGAGGAACATTTAGACTTTCAATTAATACATTGGCATGTTTCATAACATAAAGTTCATCACCTTAAACAAGCTTATACAAAGATTTTAATTTCTAACAAACTAAGTGTTAATTGTTCAGTAAAACAACAACAACAACAACAACAAACACTTTTCTTGGTCATTCCAGTGGGAAGTGATTAGGAATGCCTCCCTGCTGTCTGGTGGAGCACATCCCATGTTAACTGATCCCCACCTGAGTCAGGAACATTTATTTTCATTTTGAACTCTCATTCAAACAATTCTGAACAATGGTTCTTAAAGATAAGTGTTACTTGAATATCATAAAGGAATTTGGGAATCACAGTGAATGTGATAAAAAGAGCCCCCTCGATAAATAACACAGCTGAAAATCTCATAACTGAAATCAGGGTGCTGAGCATCAACAACCTTTTTCTTGTACTTCTGCCCAGATAATTTCTGTTAACATAAAGAAATTACTATCTTACTTCACATCTGAGAACCAAAAATAACTAAGGAAAATAAAGCTGGTAGTAGATTGATAATTTAAGACATGATATCTGCATAACAAATTACCATATTATGATCTAATTACACATCCCTTGAACAAGAACTTGCTTGACAGTATGAGGCATGCAAAGCAGCAAAGTACTTCAGAGACTTAGGTAAGAATCTGATCAAGAACACACAGGCAGACATTGTGCTTATAAAAAGTACATATACAGGAACTGTTTCCTTGTCTAATTTTAAAATTTATGTATTAAACCACCAAGCTACTCATCAAGTTTATTTATAACAAATGCATCAAAGTGACAGGATGAATATGAGAAAAGATTCAGAATCAGCGCCACAGCCCATGATTTAAAAATGTCACTTATGCAACAGTGACTTGAAGAATATACTTTTTCTTGTCACTCTTTAGTTTAGTTTACATTGTTGTTAGTAATAATTCATAGAGACTCTCTCATTTGAAGAAGTCAAAGAGCTTACAAGTATCCTAACTAAAACAAAACTAAACTGAACTCAACTAAAAGAAAGACTTCACCATGTCCTGGTTAATCAGGAACACCAATATTTAAACCAGGAAGGCCCCAGATGACATATTCTACTTGCCCCACAACAGGCAAGAAAAAGGAAAGAAGCAAAAGAGGTGGTAGAGAAATGACACCAAAAAAGAAAGAACTATTAGAATGAATTCAAGGTTACTCAGAATACTTTGCAGAATACTTACTTGGCAAGTGAGACTGTTCATTTAATCCTGAGTGCATATGGAGTCACATCCACAGATCTGTCCTATCAATTTCATAGCCCCCGTTTCAGAAGCTCTAAAACCAGATGTCACTGAGGTTAGGTATTTTACTTGGAAAAGAGCTCCTGTGGCATTCAGAGAGGCACTTTACTACTCTTTCTCAAACACAATTCTAACAGGTTTATTCATGATAATTTCACAAAAGCTGTAAACCAAAAAGAGAACGGGAGATGGGAGTTCTGCCAGAATCCAGCACACTGAAGGCAGAAAAGTAAAGCCTAAAAGACACAGAAGCAGCCTTAACACCACATAGTAGTCCCTGAAAGTGTCCCAGTAATTCCAAACCCATATAATAATTATAGGTCATAATAATAGCTTCTGTTATCAAAAAGAGATTATATTTAGAGTACTTAGAAAAATTTTTCTCAGAAATGGTTAATATAGAAAATTTAAAGCATCATTCACCACCATGAAAATGCAAGTTGAAACTATGATGAAGGACTGCTACACACCTAATAGAGTGGCTAAAATAAAAAAATACTTGTACACCCCATGGTAGCAAGTCTTCAAGAGTGGTTGTATCATTTTGCATTTCCACCAGCAATGTTTGAGAGTTCCATTTGCTTCCGATTCTTGCTACCAAATGGCAGTTTCTTACGAAACTAAATATACAGTTAGCCTACAACCCAGAAATTACACACCTGGGAATCTACCTAATAGAAATAAAAACTTACATTTACAGAAAAACCTGAACATAAATGTTCAATTGCCCAAAATGGAATATATAATGGGTGGTGGGTGAATATATAGTGGGTGAATGTACAAGCAAACTGGGTCTTCCCCACAATGGAGTACTGAGCAATAAACAGGTACAAACTACAGAAATAGGCAGTGCCTCAGATGAATCTCCAAGGCATGCTAAATGAAGCAAGCCAGTCTCAAAGGGATAAATAATCTATGACTCTATTTATATGATGATCTGATTCACTAGGTGAAATGCCGTCCTCAAAAAGACTGAACCAGAAGATGGCGGAGGAGTAGCAGACTGAGATGACATCAGGTCACAGGAGTTCAGCTAGATAGTTATCAAACCATTCCGAGCACCTACAAACCCAACAGGAGATCAAAGAGAAGAAGAGCAGCAATTATATCTGTCTGTCCAACAAGAAGATCTAACAATTTTAAATATCTGTGCCCCTAACATGGGAGCAGCTAACTATATAAACCAATTAATAACAAAATCAAAGAAACACATCGACAATAATACAATAATAGTAGGGGACTTTAACACTCCCCCTCACTGAAATGGACAGATCATTCAAACAAAAGTCCAACAAGGAAATAAAGGCCTTAAATGATTCAGTGGACCAGATGGACATCACAGATATATTCACAACATTCCATCCCAAAACAACAGAATACACATTCTTCTCTAGTACACATGGAACATTCTCTAGAATAGATCATATTCTGGGTCACAAATCAGGTCTCAATTGGTACCAAAAGACTGGGATCATTCTCTGCATATTTTCATACTACAATGCTCTGAAGCTAGAACTCAATCACAAGAGGAAAGTTGGAAAGAACTCTAATACATGGAGGCTAAAGAGCATCCTACTAAAGAAAGAATGTGTCAACAAGGAAATTAAAGAAGAACTGAAAAAATTCACGGAAAAACGATAATGAAAATGCAACTGTTCAAGATCTGTGGACACAGCAAAGGCAGTCCTGAGAAGGAAGTATATAGCAATACAAGCCTTTCTCAAGAAACAAGAAAGGTCTCAAATATATAACCTAACCCTACACCTAAAGGAGCTGGAGAGAGAACAGCAAAGAAAGCCTAAACCCAGCAAGAAAGAAGAAATAATAAAGATCAGAGCAGAAATAAATGAAACAGAAACAAACAAACAACAACAACAACCAAAAAAAGTAGAAAAAATCAACGAAACTAGGAGCTGGTTCATTGAAAGAATTAATAAGATTGATAAACCACTAGCCAGACTTATCAAAAAGAAAAGAGAAAGGAACCAAATAAATAGAATCATGAATGAAAGAGGAGAGATCACAACCAACACCAAAGAAATACAAACAATTGTAAGAACATATTATGAGCAACTATATGCCAGCAAATTTGACAATCTGGAAGAAATGGATGCATTCCTAGAGACATATAAACTACCAAATCTAAGCCAGGAAGAAATAGAAAACCTGAACAGACCGATAACCAGTAAGAAGATTGAAGCAGTCCTCAAAAATCTCCCAAAAAACAAGAGCCTTCTCAGGTGAATTCTATCAAACATTTAAAGAAGAATTAATACCTATTCTTCTGAAACTGTTCCAAAAAATAGAAATGGAAGGAAAACTTCCAAACTCATGAGGCCAGCATTACCTTGGTCCCAAAACCAGACAAAGACCCCATCAAAAAAGAGAATTACAGACCAATATCCTTGATGAAAACAGATGCAAAAATTCTCACCAAAATACTAGCCAATATGATCCAACAGTACATTAAAAGGAAAAGTCACTACGGCCAAGGGGGATTTATTCCAGGACTGCAAGGTGGGTTCAACAACTGCAAATCAATCAAAGCGATATAATACATGAATAAAAGAACAAGAACCGTATGATACTCTCAATAGATGCTGAAAAAGCATTTGACAAAGTACAGCATCCTTTATTGACCAAAACTCTTCAAAGTGTAGGGATAGAGGGTACATACCTCGATATCATCAAAGCCATCTATGAAAAAACCACAGCGAATATCATTCTCAATGGAAAAAAAAACTGAGAGCTTTTCCACTAAGGTCAGGAACACAGCAGGGATGTCCACTATCACCACTGCTACTCAACATAGTACCAGAAGTCCTAGCCTCAGCAATCAGACAACAAAAAGAAATTAAAGGCACCCAAATCAGCAAAGAAGAAGTCAAACGATCAATCTTTGCAGATGATATGATACTTTATGTGGAACACCCAAAAGACTCCACTCCAAAACTGCTAAAACTCATACAGGAATTCAGTAATATGTCAAGATATAAAATCATGCACAGAAATCAATTACATTTCTATACACCAACAACAAGACAGAAGAAAGAGAAATGAAGGAGTCGATCTTATTTACAACTGTACCCAAAACCGTAAGATACCAAGGAATAAACCTAACCAAAGAGGCAAAGAATCTGTACTCAGAAAACTATAAAGTACTCATGAAAGAAACTGAGGAAGACACAAAGAAATGGAAAAGTGGTCTATGCTCATGAGTTGGAAAAACAAATACTGTGAAAATGTCTATGCTACCTAACGCAATCTACACATTTAATGCAATCCCTATCAAAATACCATCAATTTTTTCAAAGACATGGAACAAATAATCCTAAAAATCAAATGGAACCAGAAAAGACCCCAAATAGCCAGAGATATATTGAAAAAGAAAGCCAAAGTTGGTGGCATCACAATTCCAGACTTCAAGCTCTATAACAAAGCTGTCAACATCAAGACAGCATGGTACTGGCACAAAAACAGACAGATAGATCAATGGAACAGAATAGAGAGCCCAGAAATAGACCCTCAACTCTATGGTCAACTAATCTTCAACAACGCAGCAAAAAATGTCCAATGGAAAAAAGAAAATCTCTTCAACAAATAGTGTTGGGAAAACTGCATAGCCACATGCAGAAAAAATGAAACTGGACCATTTCCTTACACCACACACAAAAATAGACTCAAAATGGATGAAAGACCTCAATGTGAGACAGGAAGCCATCAAAATCCTTGAGGAAAACACAGGCAGCAACCTCTTCGACCTCAACTGCAGCAACTTCTTCCTAGAAACATAGCCAAAGGCAAGGGAAGAAAGGGCAAAAATGAGCTATTGGGACTTCATCAAGATCAAAAGCTTTTGCACAGCAAAGGAAACAGTCAATAAAACCAAAGACAACTGACAGAATGGGAGAAGATATTTGCAAATGACAATATCAGATGAAGGCCTAGTATCCAAAATCTATAAAGAACTTATCAAACTCAACACCCAAAGAACAAACAATCCAATCAAGAAATGGGCAGAGGATGTGAACAGACATTTCTGCAAAGAAGACATCCACATGACCAACAGACATGTGAAAAAGTGCTCCACATCACTCGGCATCAGAGAAATACAAATCAAAACCACAATGAGATACCACCTCACACCAGTCAGAATGGCTAAAATTAACAAGTCAAGAAACGACAGTTGCTAGCGAGGCTCTGGAGTAAGGGGAACCTTCCTACTCTGTTGGTGGGAATGCAAGCTGGTGCAGCCATTCTGGAAAGCTGGAAAGCAGCATGGAGGTTCCTCAAAAAGTTGAAAATAGAGCTACCCTATGACCCAGCAATCACACTACTGGGTATTTAACCTAAAGATACAAATGGAGTGATCCGAAGGGGCATGTGCACCCAAATGTTATGGACATTGGGAAGGCTATGTGCTATGGTGAGTACTGTGAAGTGTGTAAGCCTGACAATTCAGGCTGAATTATTTGCCCCTGAACCCCTGGGGCAAATAAAACATTTTATGTTAATAAAACAAACATTTTTTAAATTACAATTGAAAACAAAAAAACTAACACTGTAGCTCCTTAACTACCACAGGAAGTTGTCTCTAATGAAAAAAGGTTAATCATGCTGTAGTTTTTGTTTGTTGTTTGTTTTTGAGTTTTCAGCAATTATACAAAGTCACAGGAGGGATAAAGTCAGCTATTTGCAGACCCCAAATGGTAATTTTTCATGGGAAAAAAAAAAAAGACTGAACCAATAGGAATGGAGCACAGATCAGTAGTTGCTAGGGGATGGTGGTGGAGGGGAAGTAACTATGAAGGGCTAGCATGAGAGGGTAGGGGAAGGTTAGGAAACTGGCATTCTGACTGTGACAGAAGTTATAGGACTCTATATGGGTGTTAACTTTTACAGAACTGTACACAGGTATGATAGTTTACAACTGTTTGCTACTTTTAAAAGGGTTCTCCTTTTACTTTCAGGTGGTATCACTATCATGGATATAAACAAAATGCAGCAGGTTTGAAAAAGGTATAATAGGATCACACATAACATTCTCATATTGATTGACACATGACTCATTCTGATCACCTTCAAATACTGAAAAACATATAACAGAAATAGTAACCATAAGATAGCAGGAGTAGCCATACTATTATTAAACAAAGTGGACTTTAAGACAAAAAAAAATATTAGGGGGGATAGTTTAAAACAATAAAAGGATTGATTAATCAGGGAAATACAATAATTATAAAAGTTTGTGTAATCTAACAACAGAGCCCCCCAAAAAATGAAATGAAAATGAGCAGAACTGAAAGGAGAAAGACAATTCAACAGTTAAGCGGAGACCTCAACACTCCACTCAAAATGACTGCACATAGACAAAAAAATAAGCAAGGATTGGGACATCTAAATAACTCTAATAACCATACTGACCTAACTGACATCTCTAATGCACTCCGTCTGACAACAGATTACACATTCTTTCCAAGGCTCAAGAAGAGACCATTTGTTATGCCATAAAATACATTTAAGTACTGAAATAATACAAAATATGGGACTCCAAAGAATTAAAGCAACAACCGAAAGAAGTTTAGGAAATCTCCAAGTACTCGGAAATTAAACAATAATTTCTAAACAACGATGGGTCAAAAAAAAAAAAAAAAAAACTGTAAGCAAAATTAAGACATGTTCTGAACTGAATGAAAACCAACCAACCCAACAAACAAACAAAAGCCCAACATGTTAAAATTTATAGGATGTAGCTAAAACAGTTCTTAGAATTTTATAGCTGTTAGGAAACAAGAAAGATCTCAATTTATTTCCACTTTAAGAAACTAGATATAGAGTAAACCAAATACAAACCAAGCAAATGGAAGAGAATTAAAGTTTAGAGCAAAATTCAATTAAACTGAAAACAGAAAAACAACAGAAAAAAAACAATGAAGTCAACTGTGGTTCTTTTAATTTACAAAGGTCAATGAAGTTGACAAAACTTTTAGACTGACCAAGAAATAAAGAAAAAGACACCAATTACCAAAATCAGGAATGGAAGAGGAGCCATCACTATTGACCCTACAGAATAATTATGAAAAAGTATGTATCACCCAATTAGATAATTTAGATGAAATGGACAAATTCCTAGAAAGACATAAATTAGCAAAACTGATTCATGAAGGAACAGGAAATCTGAATAGACTTATAATAAGAAATTAAACTGGCAAATTAAAAATCTTGTCACAAAGAAAATCCCAGGCCCAGATGGCTTCCCTGCTGAATTCTATCATGCATTTATAAAGAATAATGTCAATTCTTCATAAACTCTTCCAGGAAATAGAAGAACAGAGAACATTTCTCAACTCATTCTCTGAATTCAATACTATCCTGATACTAAAGCAATGCAAAGACATTACAAAAAAGGAAAACAAATCAATATCCTTCATAAATATCGTACGCAACAATAAAGAAAGACTAGATATTGTTACCAAATATTGTTACCAAATAGGATTCACCCCAGGGACATAAACTAGTTTTAACATTTGAAAATCAATAACGGAACATCTGAAAATTAATTTAATACAGTATATTAATACAGTATAAGACAAAAAAGGATGATCAACATATAGAAAAAATTCAACACCCATTCATGATTGAGGGGAAAAAAAAAGCCCTCAGCAGACTAGAAATAGAAAGGGAACATCTTCAATCTGACAAAGGGTATTTGCACAAATGGTAAAGGACTGAAAGCTTTCCCCCAATATCAGGAACAAGATAAGGAGGTCATGGTCCGTTTTTCATTCTTCTCAACATTCAACTGGAGGTTCTGGCTAACACAGTAAGCAAAAAAGCAGGCAAGCAAAAACATTAAAGGTATACAAATTAGAAAGGAAGACCTGAAACTGATAGCTTCCACAGCTTCAGTTTTCTAGATTGCTAATACTACCACCTCACACACACCGCCCAACGAGACAACTCATATTTAAAAATGAGAGCCAATGTGCCATTTGTGTGGTAAGTATTAAGCCATGTCTTGTCAACATTATCAGTGATCAGGAGTACCAAAGTTCTTCAGTGAAATTAACAAACGCAAACAACACACTGAATACATCAACTTAAAGAACAACAAAGGAATATATGTGCTGAACCAAACTTATTCATCTTAAACTGTCTGACATATTTTCCAAGTGTAGACAGATTTTATCTTAATCCATTTGAATAAAATTCTGTAGGCTTTATAACATCTGCTTCACTTCTGACATAACAGGCATAACTCTTGTTCCAATGTTTGTAACAAAGGAAGCAATAATTCCAGTTTCCAATATGAATTCAAGTCATATATTTTGATGAGGGTTCCTTTCACAGTGACGCTTAAAACAAAATGCTCCCCTTCGTTTGTCAATACGATGTCCTTGGAGAGAAATAATGGTGGTCTCCTCAGTCATACTGGTCAATCAATTTAATTACTTCAATAGTCTCTAGTCCCATGCACAAAAAAATGCCAACTGTATTGTTCCAAAACAGTATCTGACACGTACGCATGTGGCCGTTCACGGACTATTTTTGAAGGGAGGGCTGGAGGGGCAGCCCGTCTTCCGTGAGCTTCTCTAATGAGAACTGAGCTGGAAACTGGGGACTAGTACAGAAGGAAAACAGATCCCAGACCCTGTCTTCTGGAGCAACAAAAAGGGAGATAACTGCATGAAAATGCCATTCACTTCCCTCAAGGAGAAAAGGAAGAAATTTATCCCAAACTTTACAACTGAAGTCACTTACAAACCCATTTACAGCACAGATAACCACCTCGGTGAAGCTTAGTAGTAATAAAGGGAGAGGAAAAGCGCACTTGCACATTCCCCCACAATTCCTGACCACGAGAGCAAAGACAGAATTGGTGCCTCAAATGCTTCTTTCACACTTGAACTTTCACATCATTAAAGAGTGAATGCACAAGTCTGGTCCGGTCACCCAGTCTACAAGTCTCAACCTGAGAACGAAAATCATTTATACTCAGAGTTTATATAAACATGATCTGTATCCGAGAATAAAACTGCTCTCGGCCCACTGGATATTCACACTACTGAACGGTTTTATCTGCCAAGCTGTTTCAAAGTCAAAGATCTCGGTTTAAAAAAGGGGGGGGGGGGTAGAACCTTGATCACATACTGACAATGCAGCCTCAAATCCCACCTCTTGTTTCTTCCTCTTTTTTTCTTAATAAAGCATCAAGCTGATCTGTTAATATAGTTGGAAAAAACATGGTTATACTGAAACTTAAAATTTCTGAACTAATAAAACCACTACCACATTCCAATATGCTGGCATGTCTCACCTCCCCCTAACTCCAAGCAACCCACACTGGCTCCTTCCAGCCAAATCCTTCTTGTAGCTATGCCATTAGGCAGCTAGCACCAAAAATTAAGCTAATAGACCTTCTTTGCACTTTAGCCCTGGTACCTGCCAATATTTCCCCAAGTACGCAGACAGAGACCTTGTTGTCAAGGACGAGAGTCTATGCCGACCTGACTGTCGTGACCCTCACCATTAGATGGGTCTCCATATTGTCAGACCACCAGGCAGACAGCAGAGGAGAAGATGCTGATGGACTCAGATGAGCTAGAAACAGAAGCACATTCTTCTCGGGCCATCAGGTGGTCAGTTCAGAAATCTTTACTAAGCACTTTCTCTCTGTCAAACTCTGCTCAAAGTTATGGGCACACAGCAGGGAAAAAGACCAAACCAACCACAGGACCTCAAGGAACCTATGCTCTATTGGGAGAACTAAATAAAGCTCATCCATAATGCAAAAACTAAAAATTCCAGCTCTAAAAAAAAATGCAGTCAACCCTTTATGTCCCAGAGACAGACTGCAAGACTGCAACCTGACTTCCCTGCCTCTACTCCCACTACCTTCGAATACCTTCTACACACTGCAACCCTTTAGAGAGACACAGTACACCCTTGCCTAAAGCCATCCAGTGGCTTCTAATTACACTAGGCATAAAATTAAAAAATGCTTTATGCAGTCTAAAAGCCCCTACATGATAACCCAGCAAGTCTTTCCAACTTGAAGGCGAGCCCCATCTCCCCCGTTACTATGGTCCGACCACACTAACTCTAAACTTGTCAAACGCACTCAGCTTTCTTGTCGGGGTGAGGGTTCGTCTGAACATTTTCCTACTTCCCAAGTCCCAGTTTGGACACTCCCACTCATCTTTGTCAGTTCTGTCTCCCTCCATTTCCCTTTCTGCTTCCCCACCTTTAACCTATACACACCTGAACTAAATCAGAGGATCAAGTACATCCTCATATTTCCAAATAATTGGCTTTTGTGTACAATCTGCTAAAAATGCAGCCTGCATACCAAAAGGGTATTAATTACTTAAGCACTCAGAAAGCTACAGAGCAGTATGAAAATTAAGACATTATAAAGAGTATTTTTAATTTAAAGGAACAAACTTTCCAGTATCAGGAACAGAAATCTTCATTCCCATTAAAACACTAACTTCAAAAACGTTCTTTATGATACAGCTGCTTAATACCTCAGGCTGCCTCTTTGAAGGAAATTCTACTTTATATAGTTTCAGCTTTAATATTATGATGAAAAATGACTATTGCAAGTACTTCGCCTTTATCCAAATAGGTGTACAACAAAGAAAAAATGTGTATACATGTCCACAAATGTTTCAAACCATGTCAGTGTATGACATTTCTATCCTAGGAGTATGGCAGGGTAATCACGGGAGATTTCCAAACATCACCTGTGCAATGCACTGTAGACTCTCTCGGAAACTCATCAACTATTATAACGTGAACCACAAACACACACACCCACAGGGTATATTCGATATACTCTGACCTCTTTAAAAAAAAAAAAAAAAAAAAGCAAGCAAAAACCCATATTGCCTCTTTAAAAACATTCTTTTTTTTTTTTTTTAATTAACACATAATATATTATTTGCCCCAGGGACACAGGTCTGTGAATCATCAGGCTTATACATTTCACAACATTCACCATAGCACTTGTGCTCCCCAATGTCCATAACCCAGCCATCCTCTCCCTACCCCCCCAAACTCCAAGCAACCCTCAGTTTGTTTCCTGGGATTAAGAGTCTCTTATGGTTTGTCTCCCTCCCCAGTCCCATCTTGTTTCATTTTAATTCCTCGTATCAGAGAGATCATATGGTCATCGGAAAGACATTCCCTTTACTGTAAAAAATTATGTTACAAAGGAGGATCACAATATGTAACTTCGTGTTGCTAAATGTACCAAAGAGACTGAATGTCAAACACTAACTCTGTTTAAAAGTGTAAGAGCCTCCACGAAGCTTATATAAAAGGTGTTAGTAAGTTGATACCATGAAGACTATAAGAAAAGTGGTGTCCAGAAATGAAGACAGATTTTACTGGGTAAAAAGAAGTATCCAGGGCGCCTGGGTGGCTCAGTGGGTTAAGCCGCTGCCTTCGGCTCAGGTCATGATCTCAGAGTCCTGGGATCGAGTCCCGCATCGGGCTCTCTGCTCAGCAGGGAGCCTGCTTCCTCCTCTCTCTCTGCCTGCCTCTCCATCTACTTGTGATTTCTCTCTGTCAAATAAATAAATAAAATCTTAAAAAAAAAAAAAAAAAAAGAAGTATCCATTTTACCTTTTTAAATGACGAAGGAAAAAAAAACTGTCCTCGAGGGTTACTTCTTTAACGAAGTCTAAATAATTCAAGTATCTGGAACTCTAAACTTACCATTTCGTTTCAGTCTGGGACAAACTTTTCGGCAGTAATTCATACAGCCGTGCAAGCTCGATACATGCTCGCATCTCTGAGCATTCAAAGGCCAAGTATAAAATTCTTCACAACCTCAACCTTACCCCATTAACTTTTCTGCTGAACACACCTTACATAAACCTGAGACTTGGGTGTGCTAAATGAGACATGAGAAAATTACTCCATATTTTGATGACTGATTATTCACTTGCGTGTGATGAATGTTAACCTACATCATTTGATAAACTTTGAGCTCCAAACGAAAGAACCTATCATATAAATACCTTAAAATTCATCTGCTAGATTTCCTATGTTCTCCAGCCTGGCCTAGCCAATAAAACGTCCGATAAAATGTAACAGAAGGCAGATTCCATTCCATGATGCAAAATCTCTCATCTTGCCACGAATGCACTGGAAGGAAAGGAGGCACGGCATGAAGACAGGGGTCCCACGTTACAAGGATACTGGATTCATCGAGCCTAACTGCGTACTGCCTCTCAGAGTCAAAAACAGAGCTGTGGGAATTACAAGAAATACCCTATCAGATCCTCAAGCCCCAAATGGACCAGAGGTCAGCTTTCTAAAGGCAGTGCCTATTTTTAAACTAATGTAAGTTGGGTTCTAAATTTGACCTGCATTTAAATGATCATCTGCTGAGGAATGTCCAGCTGGACTCATATGCAGTTCAAGTTGCTCGAGGGAGGTCCAAACAAAGTGCATTTTATACACAACAGACAAAGCCTTCTCTTAGCAACTGGCACCATCCACAAAGGAAGAGCGGCAGCTGTGAAGAGAGAGCCATCCTGCAGCTGAGGGTCTCTGCAGTTTACTTCTTCACATAACTAATAAAAGCAGGCCATTCTTATGTTTAGAGAGTTTGGGGAAACCAATTTCCGATTGGTCAGCCCCACAGAATGAAGTATTAGAGCATATTTTCAATGGCATACAGAGTACATGAATATCATCCCAAAGAAGCAGCCAACAAAAACCTATTTTTAAGGTTCCTCACAGAACATTTCTTTTTAGAAAGTACAAGTTCACGGGGCCATCATGACCAAAATAGTCTCACGGACAATGAAGACAGTTTCCTGTTGCATTTATGTTCACAAACTAGAAGAGAAAAGATATCCTCTCATAATAACTGTTAAATCATTACAACATCGAATGATGATAATTTTGGAGGTTGTTATTCTCAATTCTGAGGAAGTCTCAAAGCACTTAGAACTTCCACTATGTGTTTTAAAAGCTCTATTTCAAGATATCACAGTAGTGTAAGACTGGCACGAGCACATTCTATCACTTAGGAAACTACGCCCTATCAACCTTAGTATCCGCATGAGGAAAAGTGCCCCAGGACAGAAATGAAAAAAGAAGACATAAAAATCTCTGAAACATCAGGAACAGACTGCAAGCTGTCCACCAATGTAATAATGTCTATAAATACAAAACTATATAAATTATCTATTTCTGTAAATGAAACTAACCGTAACTTAGTAAAATCCATAAAGAAACTATTACAAATCAAGAATAAAAGTAAAATGCCAGACATGGCCATTATGTCACACACAAAATCTGCCTCTTCCAGCAAGCCTACAATTCCGGCCCGGGGCCCCCACGCCCAAAGATAAACCAACTCCGGGATTCAGAGGACAGGGCTAATCTAAATATTTCATTTTCTAGATATCTGAAAAGCTAGTCTGATTTTAAGATTCAAAACCTGTAGACCATGAAAACTAAATGCTTAGTGTCTAAACCAAAGGGCTTGATTTGGTCAGGCCTGACTCATTCGCACAAAGAACATTTCTTGAGCCACCACATAGCTGACAAGGGCTTGTTACGACCCAATACCCACCCTCCTCTTGTTCCTAACAGAGCCCACACTGATCAGAGAAGCCAGACATCCACCTAAAGACCACCTTCAGAGCCCACTCTGCAGCCAGGTGAGTGTCCATGACTCACTTCTGGCCAATGAGAAACAGTCGTAGGTGTTTGGAGAAAATTAAGCAAAGAAAGGTTGCTTAGAGGGAGCGGACTCTGTTCAGAATTCCGCCCTTTTTTCTCTCTTCTTCCACCTCCTAGAGTGTGAATGTGATGCTCCCGGGAGCTATCTCCTAGCAAGCGATCACCTTAAGGATGACCGCCAGGAACTTGAAGACAATGTCTAAGCAGCATGTTTTTCAGTGTTTGTCGCATGCGGCAGGAGCGGTCAAAGAGCCGAGCCCTGTAGAGGCGATCTAGTCTCCTCTGGTGCTGCTTTTGCCTCATGATGCCAGCAACAGCCTGGTGTCTCATGTGTGTGAACATAAACAGGCTTATAAAGTCTCGGAAAGAACAGGGCTTAAGGAACAGTAGAGTACTTATCTGCCACAGGAGAACTTAATGTTCTTAAGGAAAAAGGAAAAAAACATAAGACTCACATGTCCCTCCCCTGTTCATACCTTCAGTCTTTCACTTAAGCACTTACACACTAAAGATGGTGTGTGTGTATGTCCCCACTATCCTAAAAGAAATTAAAAGCAAGGACCACCCTTAATCACTTCTGCAGCTCTAGAGCCCAGCACAGGGCAGGCACTCAGTAAGTGAAGCCAATGAATCCAGATCCGCTAAACTCAAGAGGCTTCCAATGACAGAGAATTCTAGGTTTCAGAAGGATGCCATGGTGTCTACAAGAGGGCCAGCTCATTCACGGAGACAAAAGATCGGTAGGGAAGCTGGCTGCCTGCTCAGCTCTGGTGCACCCCCAGCCAGATGCAGGGACCCCCCTCCCGAACGTCTCTGTGTCTGAGTGCGACAAAAGCAGACGCTGGAGAGCTCCAGTCTTCCTCTCCCCTGTGCCTCACGCACACTCGCTCACTCACGACCTTCACTGAGCAGCCACTATCCACTGCACCCTGCACAGGGTGCCAGGAATAACTAGAGCGACTAGGCAACTCTCCTGAAGGAAACTATGATCCAGAAAAGCAAGAGGAAAGTGCAGAAGCGATTATAAGACAGTGTGAAAAAGGGATCTGCCCCATGTGTGCTTCCTGAGGCGGGCAGGGAGCATCGGAGCGCCCTACAGACTACCTCACGGGCTCCACACCATCACTGTTGGAGGTCCCCGCTGTGACGCAGGCAGCAGGAGCACTGAAGCAGCCGCACCCAGTCAGGAGGTCATGGGACACAGAGGGCAGGGGGCAGCTAGGAGGAAAAGCTAAGTAGTCAAGTATAGCCTGGAGGATGAGAATTTTCCCAGGTTGAAAAGTAAAAGCCGAACTTTTCATGCAGAGACCACAGGACCTCAGAGGAGCATGACTGACTCTGGATCATGACGACAGACACCCGAAGCAGTTTTCACCACCCGATGGACAGAGCTGTTTCCCATTACATGTAAAGGAGGGGCTCAGTGAGAAAGACCTCGTGATTTTTCGCAGCGATTTCTAAAACATGTGCCTTTAGTTGAAGCATGAAAGAGTATTTTATTCTGAAGCATGTAATAATATCAATCCTACTCTATTTTTAAGCCCAGATTATTAATATTTATAATATTACGAGATTATTTATTCAAGAGAAATAAAAGAACATTTTACAAAAAGCACAGTCGTAGACTGGGGAAAAAAAAAAACTTTCCTAAAACTGAAATATTTCCTTAAAATATCCTTACATAGGGCGCCTGGGTGGCTCAGTGGGTTGAGCTGCTGCCTTCGGCTCAGGTCATGATCTCAGAGTCCTGGGATCGAGTCCCGCATCGGGCTCTCTGCTCAGCAGAGAGTCTGCTTCTCTCTCTCTCTGTCTGCCTGCCTCTCCATCTACTTGTGATTTCTCTCTGTCAAATAAATAAATAAAATCTTTAAAAAAAAAAAAAAAATATCCTTACATAATACGGCTGCCTTTAAACTCTGAAAAGATAGTTAAGCAGATTCATGACTTAAAAAATAAACTTCATACTTGGTGGCAGAGTCAACCCTTTCAAACCTAATGTCCACTGCCCTCCTGTTGCTCTTTAGTCACAGAAATCTGACTTTATTTAGGCTGGCAACGTGCCCACTTAAACACCACAGTTGAGCCTCCTTTGAAGACAGTGGTCGCCAAAGAGTTTCAAGAAGTCAGTGGGTGGAGATTCCAGAAAGTTCCTTTTGCCACTTTTCTTTTCCCCTCCTCCTGCAGACAGCTTGGCTCGAGCTCTGACAGTGTCCCATGATTTCGTGGATGATGGCCTTATGCTGCTTAGGATGCTAAAAGCCAGAGCAGCCTAAGTCCCTCCCTGATGATTTGGTGGAACAACAACTCCTAAGAGGTTTCCCTACAGACATTTCACATGAGAGATCAACCATGCTGAATCAGATCCATGTTCCTACTAGTCAAACACAACTTTCACTGCAGATGCTAGAAAATACTTAAAGCATACATGGTAAGTAAGATTTGGCAAAAAAGCAGTTTCAAAAAGTTTTGTAGGGGGCACCTGGGAGGCTCAGTGGGTTAAAGCCTCTGCCTTCAGCTCAGGTCATGATCCCAGTGTCCTGGGATGGAGCCCCACAGCCATCTCTCTGCTCAGCAGGGAGCCTGCCTCCCCCTCTCTCTTTGCCTGCCTCTCTGCCTACTTACGATCTCTGTCAAATAAATAAAATCTTTAAAAAAAAAAAGTTTTGTAGTATTAAAACATATTATTTTATGATTCACTGTTTGTCATCTAAATCACACACCCATGTCATTACTAAACAGCCTTTTAAATCAGAATACATATTTTCCAATATTTTCCTTTGGGCAAAGAAGACATTTCATTCTTGAAACATCTGATCCACTCAGGGAGCTGAACTGAGGAGTGAGTGGGGCCAGGAGTACAAACCCAGGGAAGCAGGCAAGGGGGACCCTGTGGAGGGGGAGTGGGAGAAGTAAGCACCAGGAGCACTGCACATCTCAAGCTGCTCGCGGAGAGCTTCTCGGTGCTGTACAAGCCAGGTGAATTGCTGGTGAGTGTCATTTGGAGATCTAGGATCTGAACTCACCCTGGTTGTCACTGTCACTTGAACCACATTGCAATTTCTATGCCACAGCATTTTTATTCTCCTCAATATCATCATTTTATTTTGAAAAAGCAGAGTTGCTTTACAACAACTTGTCTGATAGAGGGGAGAGTCATTATTTTCTTACATCTTTGTGGAAATGCTACTGGACACCTTCCTCCACCTCCTACTGTCAAAATAACTAAGGTATTATGTGCAAAAAATGATGTCTAACATAAAGAGAATAATTCCACAAAGCTGGTGGGGCGGGGGTAGGGGGACACTGCTATCTTTGGGGAGAACCAGAAACTTACAGGGTGTAGAAAAGAAAGGTCATGTCCACCTTCTTCATTTTAACTCGATGGACAGATTTTGTTTAAAGCTAGAAACAAAACCCAAATGGAGAAACAAAACAGAAAATAATTCTACTTCTATGTTGATTTCTGTCCACCTTTTTAAAAAGATTATTCCTTTCTACTTCAAAGAGGGTCACCAAACAGCAAGCCTTCTATCATTTCAGCACTGCCTGATAGCGGAGGGCTTCCTGCTGGGTGTTAAATTAGTACACAAACACCAGCTTTCTTTGAGAGCAAAATGGGACAATGAAATGTACTAATGTCCAGATTCAAACCCAGATTTAAATCCTGGTTCTAATGACTACGAACTATAGGTAAAACCTTGGGCAGACTAATTTACCTCTCTCCGGCCTCAGTTCCTACAACCACAACATGTAAACAGTGCTCACTCCCATTGTTGGAAAAATTAGTGTTAATGTATGTATTAGGATTTTGTAGCTATTAATATGATGTTAATTATTTGGCTGTCAAAGATGAAAGATAAAAACTTTTTTAAAACAGGCTAACTAGGGGCGTCTGCATGGCTCAGTGGGTTAAAGCCTCTGCTTTTGACTCGGGTCATGATCCCAGGGTCCTGGGATTGAGCCCCGCATCTGGCTCTCTGCTCAGCAGGAAGCCTGCTTCCTTCTCTCTCTGTTTCTGCCTGCCTCTCTGCCCACTTATGATCTGTCTGTCAAATAAACAAATAAAATCTTTTTTAAAAAATAAATAAATGAAAATAAAAAAAATTAAAGGCTAACTAAAAGCATCAAGTAAAATAAAAATAAAATGAGAGCTAGAATAAATTCTGAGTAACAGAGTCCTCTCAGCTCCTCCCCGAAACATTTTTGGGGCTGGGAACTCGGGAGCTGGAAGGTCACTCTACCACTCAGGCATTAACATGCACTGAGCACAATATCTACAATGTGTCAGTTACCGTGTCAGGCTTGAGGGAGCTGGTAGTTAAGACATGGGGCCCTGCTCTCAAGGAAGACACAGCACCCTCACATCAACAGACAAATACAATCCAGTGACAGGGAACAAAGACAGGGAGATACAGAGTGGCACAGGAGTTCAGGAGCTGGGCACACCACCCAATCTAGTGGGCGTCAGAAGAAGGCACCCCCCTGAGTATAATCTTCCAGAACCAGAAGGTGTTAAGGGAAGCACTGAAAGGGAACAGTGCAAGCACTGGGAGGTGAGAGACTGCCAGGTGTGCCAAAAGGACCAAGTTCAAAGCAGGTCTGGCAGAGAATGTGGATGCCCAGGTTCCCATCAGAGGTCTGGAAAGCCACAGAAATTACCCTGGACTTTCTCCCACAGGCCGTAAGGACCCTGGCAAATGTTTCAAGCAGGAGGAGGACATGGATAAATATGCTTTGCAGCACAGAAATTATGGTGGCAAAGGGGAAACTGAACTGGTTGCAGGGGCAGAATGGGACGGTCAACTAGTATCCAAGTGAGCAGGAATAAGGCTACAGTCAGAATTCACATTTTAAGCTTGATCTGTTATAAGATTTTCCTAAGGCATTACAATGAAGCTGGGTCTTCCTTGGTTTCTGTAGACATTTTATATCCATGTAATGTTCCAAGAATACCAATGGCTCCAGAAGAACAGAATAAAGTGGTCTGGTTTTAAGTGGTCACTAAGTCTGGTGCCATGCAAATGAAAGGTCAATCTGGAGACATCTTCAGAGAGAGGACTGTGCAACTTCGCCACCAGATACCGCTGAGTCCATTTCTCACTACCAGTTCCACTCTTAGTTCCCTCTATTTAGGATCCACTGTTAGGAACAGAAATAAAAACTTTTATCTCAAACATTTGTCAAATGTCTATGCAATGAGGATAAACTACTGGCAACCAAGTATTTGGAGTTAGAAAAATGATACAATTTTGATAGCCCTCAAATTTTGGCTTTTTAAGACTTTTTCCCACAATGATTTTAGTATGTGCTTGGTCTAGAATTATGAAGTCACTTATCAAAAAGAGGAAAACATCTCTGTAGGCATCAAGAAAAGATCTTATCTATGCTTAGCTATCAGCCAAAATTGTTCATAGGAAGGAAGGATACCACACAAGTTGTCTGGCTGACTCCGAGTTGGCTGCTGTCTGTAGATTCACAAAGAAAAATGTGATAAACACGAACATCCAGGCACAAATATCCATCTGGACAGGATGTTAACACCATTCCTCAATTCCTTAAGGGTCTTAATCTCTCTTAGAAGTATAAAATCAACCAATTGGTTTAAGAGCAATTTAATTCATTGCAGTAACAAGAAGGAAACTCATAGAGGAGTCATCTCTTTTGAACACTCATAAAGACTCATTTCCTACTATCACTTGGGAAGCTTAAAATACTAAGTGTATTAGGACCCTGAATTACCCATATGAAAAAAAGTGCCAAGTTCCTACTTCCACGAACCTCAACCCATCTGAGTCTTCCTTTAGATGTACTCCCCCGGCACCAGGTTACCGAAGCTCACTATGGCACAGTTCTACCAAGCGAGCTATACTTAGGAAGGGGGTGGTGACAGACAGCGGTTACTTACACCAAGCTGACATGGGGAAAACTGGCAGAAGAGACGTTCTGATAACAGAATGAATCATAAAACAGAGACTGTTCCCGTTCCCTCTTCGGTTTAAGTTGGATAATCACTAAACCCAGCATATGATTTTTGAAGCTCCTACATACCTAGTCAAAATATTCTTTATTTTCATAAAATTAATTTAATTTTTAGTATTTAATTTGGACTTCTCAATCCTTCTGAGAATCTTCCCCCATGCAACTCAGCAATCTTATAGCTAAAAGGTTAAAAGTAAAGCAAAGCTCCAGAGCCAGACCACATGAATTCATTCCTCAGTGCTTACCCACCCCATGCCCAATCCCTCTCCTGTCAAACAGGACCAGTCTCACGAGGCTCTGGTGAGGAAGACATGGGATAACAACAGAGGGTGCTCAGGACAGGGTCTGCTACAGAGGTCCATAAACGATCACAACCATTAATAGTCTTAAATAGGAAAAGCATGGGAACGCTAGGAGAGCCAATGAAAGAGTCCTCAAAGACTCAATCATCTTGTGTAAAATAGATGCCAAAATCATAACACCAATAACAACGACCACTGTGATGTATCTATAAAGGGATACCACAGGATTATGCAACTATCTTCCCTCTTCATATATTACTGTCACTTTCTATATTTTTAATGCCAAAGGAGTTATTCTTAATTACCTTAAACTCGGCCTTTCTAATTTTCTGCTCCTATAACCTGCTGTGCTCCCATTAACAGGGCCTCCTGAGGTTGATTTCAAGAGATTTACGATCACCGACAGTTGATTCCTCCCTCACTAATTTTTAATGGGTTTCTACTGATAAATAATTACCTAAATTAGCTAATTTCTAGACCATGTAGTTGTTTCCACTAGGAGGCCACGGCGCTATATTTGCTTTTTACCAGCTGTCTGGAAAATTATATTTAGTCCATATTTTTTTTAAGTCAGAAGAGAATGAATATGTTAATAATTTGCCACTCTTTTTAGGACTTCCCTAAGTCTTCTAATTCCTCTCAAAGCTTAAGCAAGGGGTTCAGAATATAGATATGTCAACTCACATCTCAGAGGGAACTCAATACTGGATGTTGAGGGTATAAAGTCAGACAATTCTTGCTATCACAAAAGATAAGAATTACAATGTAAACAGCATATTAAATGGTTCTGGCCTCCCAAGTGCATCCAGGTGCAGTAGTGAGACTAAAAACACACAGTACTAAGTGTAAATCTGCACACAGTACTAAAATGTTTGCCTTCAACATTTGCTCATTTTTTAGTAGGAAGAAAATCTCACTATAAACTCAACACACAATTTCCACAAACCACAAGGTTTCCACTCTGTTCTCATATTTACAAATGTAAATAAATCAATTCAGCCAAGATACTATGACTTAAAAAAAAGAAAGCCTGTGAGAAACAACTGTCCACAGAATACCTATTATTTTAAGGTTTATGTAATCCACCCAAAACAGTACCCCAAGTTTTGTATTTCAAAACAACATAAGGGAGTCTGGTCTCAGGCAAGACGAAGGAGGCACACTCCATCCAGCCTCCTCACTGCAAGCAGCTGTAACACCTGGGCAGAGTATCTGAAACAGCTGTTTGAGAGCTGGCTCTGGAAAGTAAATGACCACAGCAGGCTCAAGGGGGGGAGGAGAGTAAAACTCAAAGTATTACCCAACCAGTGACGAATTTCCCCATGTTTTCCTCTAAAATTTTCCAGCCTGGAATTGAGGTAGCCCCACTTCTGAACATGAGCAAGCACCAGAATACAGAGAGAGTGGGAAAATCCATAAATACTCCAAGTTCTAGCTTAGGAAGCAGGAAAAGTGATTCCTAGAATGGGGGGAAATTCCTCATTGTTCTTTTTCATTTCTCTGCGTCTAGGTTCCCAGCCCTAGGGAATCGATCACAAGGTGGTAGTAAGCAGAGGGAAACAGTCACCTAAACCTTAAGGGAAAGGAACCTTTCTTCCTCACTAATCAGAGGAGCTACACTCTCACCATGTGAGTCTGCTGCTCTCTGTCTTCCTGCCCCTGGCCCAGAATGGAGACAGTCACAGGAAGCGCACTGCCCCATTCTAAAGCCCCATCTTTGTGTCTGGAGGACTAAGAAAGGGAACCTCAGAGAAATAGGAAGAGCTGGAGAAACTGACCCACACAAATACCAAACCAACTGATTTGGGGCCAAGGTGGAAAGGCAATTCAACGGACAAAAGACTGTCTTTTCAATAGTACTGAAACAATCAGATATCCAACCTTGACCTACACCTCAGATCTTATAAACTATAAATTCAAAATAGATCATACAGATCTAAGCATAAAATGTAAAACTATAAACTTTTTAGAAGAAAGCAAAGGAAAATTGGTATGATGTGGAGTCAAACAAAGAGTACCTAGACATTACCCCCAAAGCATGAGCCATTAAAAAGACAATAAAGATAAACCACACTTCCAAATTTAAAAATTCTTGCTCTAAGAAAAACACTGCTAAGAGAATTAAAAAGTAAGGTACAGGTTAGAGAAAATATTTGCAAATCACATAGGCAACAAAGAATTTTTTTTTTTTTTTAATTTGACAGAGAGAGATCACAGGGAGTAAGAGAGGCAGGCAGAGAGAGAGGAGGAGGAGGAAGCAGGCTCCCTGCTGAGCAGAGAGCCCTATGCGGGACTCGATCCCAGGACCCTGAGATCATGACCTGAGCTGAAGGCAGAGGCTTAACCCACTGAGCCACCCAGGCGCCTGCAACAAAGAATTTTTATCCAAAACACATTTTTTTTAAAAATGAAAGCTAAACCAAGGAAAGAAACAACTCAAGTAAAAATAGACAAAAGACTTGAAAACAAATAAAACAGAGATTTAAGAAACAGTAGAAAAGATCAATGAAACTAAAATCTGGTTCTTTGAAAAGATAAATTAAAAACTGATAAACCTTTCACCAGACTCATAAAAAGAGAGCAAGAGAGAAAGGACTCATTCAAATAAAATCAGAAATGAAAAGAAGTTACAATAAATGCCACAGAAATACAAAGGATTATAAATAGAGGCTACTATAAAAAGTTACATACCAACAAATTAGACAACCTAAAAAAAAAATGAATAAATTTCTAAAAAAGCAAAAACAACCAACAAAACTTCCATGATTGAAACAAGAAATAAAAAATCCAAATAGACTGATTACTAGTAATGAAATTGAATCAGTAATCAAAAAACTCCCAACAAGCAAAAGTTCAGGAACAGATGGATTCACAGATGAATTCTACCGAAGTTTTAAAGAACAGTAATACCCATTCTTCTCAAACTATTCCCAAAAATAGAAGAGGAAAGAACACATCCACATTTATTCTAAAAGGCCAGCATTACCCTGACACCAAAACCAGACAAAGACACTACAAAAAAATAAAACTACAGACCAATATCTCTGATGAACGCAGATGCAAAAATCCTCAACCCATATTAGCAAAACCAAACTCAACAACACATTAAAAGGATCAGTCATCATGATCAAGTTAAGACAGATCTCAGGGACACCTGGGTGGCTCAGTTGGTTAAGCACTGCCTTTGGCTCAAGTCATGATCCCAGCATCCTGGGATCGAGTCCCACATCCGGCTCCTTGCTCGGCAGGGAGCTTGCTTCTCCCTCTGTCTCTGCCTACCACTCTGTCTGCTTGTGCTCACTCTCGCTCCTCTCTCTCTCTGACAAATAAATAAAATCTTAAAAAAAAAAAAAAAAGACTGATCTCAGCAGGGCACGGATGGTTCAATATCCATAAATCAAAATGACACACCACAATAACTAAATGAAGGATAGAAATCACATAATCATCTCAATAGATAGAATAAAAGCATTTAACAAAATTCAACATCACTCATGATAAAGGTCTCAACAAAGTAGATTTAGAGGGAACATACTTCAACATAATAAAGGCTATATATGACAAGCCTACACCTAATATCATACGCAATGATGAAAAGCTGAAACCTTTTCATCTAAGATCAGGAATAAGAAAGGGTGTCCACTTCTGTTACTTTTATTCAACACAATACTAAAAGTAAGAGCTCCAGCAATCAGATAAGAAAAAGAAATAAAAGCATTCAAACTGGTAAGGAAAAAGTAAAACTTTACTATTTGCAGATGACAAGACGTTTTAAACAGAAAACCGAAAAGACTCTACCAAAAAACTATTACACTAAATGAATCTAGTAAAATTGAAGGATACAAAATTAATATACAGAAATGTATCATTTTTATACAGTAATAAGAGACTAGCAGGAAGAGAAATTAAGAAAACAATCCCCTTTATAACTTCACCAAAAAATAAAATACAATAAAATACTTGGAATAAATGTAACCAAGGAAGTGAAAGAACTATAACTCTGAAAACTTTAAGACACTGATGAAAGAAACTGAAGGCAACACAAGTAAATGAAAAGATATACCATGCTCATGGATTGGAAAAATACTGTTAAAATTTCAAAACTACCCACAGTAATCTAAAAGATTCAATGCAATCCTTATCAAAATACCAATAGTAATTTTTCACAGAACTAGAATGAATAACCCTAAAATTTATATGGAACCATAAAAGACCCCAAATAGCCAAAGCAATCTTGAGGAATAACAAAGCTGGAGGTATTACAATTCTAAATTTCAAATTATACTACAGAGCTATAATCAAAACAGTGTAGTACTGGCACAAAAACAGACACATGGATCAATGACACAAAATGGACAGTCCAGAAATAAACCTACACATATATGGTCAATTAATCTACACAAAGGAGGCAAGAATATACCATGGGAAAAAGACCGTCTCTTCAATAAATGGTGTTGAGAACACTGCAGAACTACATGCAAAACAATGAAACTGGACTACTTTCTTACACCACACACAAAAATAAATTTAATGTTGAAAGAACTAAATGTGAAATCCTAAAAGAAAATATAGGCAGTAAACTCTTGAACATCAGCCTTAGCAATATTTCCTGAAACTATTTCCTCCATTAACAGAAACAAAAGCAAAAATGAACAATTGGGACTACATCAAAAGGCTTTTGCACAGCAAAGGAAACCATCAACAAAATGAAAAATCAACCTACTGTCCAGGAGATCTGTGCAAATGTTAATAGCTGACAAAAGTTAATATCCAAAATATATATATATATATATATATATATATATATATATATATATATTTTTTTTTTTTTTTTAAATCCTATAACTCGACACCAAAAAGCAGGCAATCCAGTTGAAAAATGGCAGAGGACCTGAACAGACACTTTCCCAAAGAAGACCTATAGATGGCCAAAAGACACATGAAAAGTTGCTCAACATCATTATTCTTTAGGAAAATGGTAATCAAAATCACAATGAGCGAGCACATCACAGCAGTCAGAATGGCTATTAACAAGAAGAGAAGAAGTAACAAAAGTTGGGGTGGATGTGGAGAAAAGGGAACTCTCATGCATGGCTGGTGGGATGTAAATTGGTGCAGCCACTATAGAGACTAGTACAGAAGTTCCTCAAAAAAATAAAAACAGAAAATAAAAAATAAAATAAAATAAAATAAAAACAGAAATACCATATGATCCAGTAATTCTGGGCATTTACCCAAAGAAAATAAAAACACTAATTCAAAAAGATAAATGCACCACTATGTTTATTGCAGCCTTATTTATAATAGCTAAGGTACAAAAAAGCCCAAAGCATCCACTGATAATGAATGGATAAAGATGTGGTATACATACACAATGGATTATTACTTGGCCACAAAAAAAAAAGAATGGAATCTTGCCATTTGAGACAAGATAGATGGCCCTATGGTATTACGCCAAATAAAAAAAGTCAGAGAAAGATACCATATGATCTCACTCATATGTGGAATCTAAAAAAAAAATATGGCAACAACAACAAAAACAGAAACAGACTCATGAATACAGAGGGAAAAAAACTGGTGGTGGAGGGGGTCACAACAGGTGAAGAGAATTAAGAGGTACAAACATCCAGTTACAAAATAAAGAAGTCATAGGGAGGAAAAGTATAGCAGAGGGTGTAGAGTCAATAATATTATAATAACTTTGTATAATGACAGATAGTAACTATACTTATCTAGCATTTTGTGAAGTGCCATGAAATGCACTTTCATTTGAAAGTGCACTGAACTGTTGAATCACTATGCTGTATACCTAAACTAACAATATCGTATGTCAACTATACTTCAATCATAAATTTTTTAGAAATTAAAAAAAAAAGACTTGAACAGACACTTCACCAAAAAGAATAAACTAATGGCTGCAGATAAGAACACAAAAAAATGTTCATTAGCCATTAGGGAAATGCAGATTAAAACCACAATGCGATACATTTCACATCTATTAGGATGGCTAAAACAAAAAGTACTGATAATATCAAATGCTGACAAGGATGTCAAGCACCTGAAACTCCTACACGGCTTTCTGGGAATGCACAATGTTAACTCTAGAAAATGATTTGTCATTTCCTTAGAAGGTTAAATGTACACCTACCACATAATCCAGCCATTCTGCTCCCAAGTATTTACCCCAGAGAAATGAAAGCACGTGTTCACGTAAAGACCTGTACACAAAGGTTCACAGTTAGCTTTATTTGTAACACCCACAAATTAGGACAAGACAGATATTCTTCAGTAGGTTAATGGACAAACACACTGTAATATTTCCACACAACAGATTCCTATTCAGGGATTCAAAGGAACATGCTATTGATACCCACAACTAAAATGATGCTGAATGAAAAGGCATTACATTGAATGAAAGAAATCCACTTCAAAGATTAAACACTACATCCTTCCATTTAAACAACACTTTTACAAAGACCGAGCTATAGAACTGGAGAACAGATCAGTGGTTGTCAGGATTCAGGGAGTAGGAGAGAATGCAGCACGAGGACACTCTCTGAGGGGATGAAACAGTTGTGGGATGGTTACAAAAATCCACATGTGTTAAAATTCACAGAACTGTACAGCAAAGAAAAAAAAATTAATCCATGTTAATCTTTTAACCAACATAAAAATACCTCAAATTTACAATAACATCTTACATAGCTAAATTGTGTAACTAATTGTGCTAAATATTGCCACAGAAATGGGTTTTAAAGACAATGGAACATGTAGTATCAAGCATTATTTAAACCAGGTTTATTTATAAAGCATTTTAAAATACACCACAAAACTGTTTCTTCCCAAAGTTAAGCACTCAATCACAAAAAAATAGGACTCTTCCACAGTAGGAAAACCAATATTCAACAGAGCCAACAATTCTAGCCATATAAGCATCTGGCTTTTGAGATGTTGATGTTATAAAGCAGGTGAGTCATCCGAGAACCAAACACATGGTCTCGAAGCTCTCCAAAGTGTGTCCACTACCACCCAGGGTCCCATCTCTAGCCCCACAGAGCTTCACTAACCCCCTCCGTTTCTTCAACAGGAAGCACTTAATGAACATTCAGTTTGTTTTAAAGCTCAAGGAGTAGGAATACAGAAGGAAAAGGTCAAGGAAACCAGTTTCACTGAGAATGCCTGCACGTCATCATTCCCACCATAGAAGGCGGGTGCCTCCACAGTGCGCCCACGCCTGCCCCTAACTTCCATACACCTCACGTCAGAAATGCTGCTCTACCCAGTGGAGTGAGCAAAGGGGAGGAACAGCTCTCAACCACCAACGTTAAACTGAAATGATCCAACCCAGGGCTAAAATACTATGACAAAATCATATTCTTAGACACATCTCTGCACTATTTCTGTTAAAATAGGTTAGTCTTCCATTTCCTCAAAGCATTTCTTATTGGAGTCGTTTTCGCCTATTTCAAAGAAAAACAATTAACTCTTCAAAGAGTAATGCAGAGGCGCCTGGTTGGCTCAGTGGGTTAAGCCTCTGCCTTCGGCTCAGGTCATGATCTCAGGGTCCTGGGATAGAGCCCCACATGGGGCTCTCTGCTTGGCAGGGAGCCTGCTTCCCCCCTCTCTTTGTCCCCCTCTCTGTCTACTTATGATCTCTCTCTCTCTCTGTCAAATAAATAAATAAAATCTTTAAAAAAAAAAAAGATTAATGCAGATGTCGTCCACCCCACTTTCAGCGATGCCTTTCCTTCACGAGTACCCACTGGCCAAGCAATAGTGCAAGGTAATCAGAACCGTGTTACTTTAAAAAGTACTCTTGAAATAGAACTTTTATTTCAATGATGAAGCTATAGATAGTTTCTTTGCCTTTCTATTTTTCTTACTTTTCAAAGGTTCCCTCTACTGAAACATTAAAATAGTTGAGTTTCCTTTTGTCTACTCTTAATGTAATTTGCAATAAACTACAGCTGAAGACCATTAATAATACTCTTGAGGAAAGCCTACTTTTTAATCTAATATCCCACCATCACCACCAAAGGGGGCGGGGATAACACACACTAAACTTTCAGATAACGCTGCTCTCACCAATCATTACAAAAATAATTTGAACACAAACATGAGGAGAGTCTGGATATTTTTTTTTTCTTTTTTTTTATTTTTTTTTTAAAGATTTTTATTTATTTATTTGACAGAGAGAAATCACAAGTAGGCAGAGAGAGAGAGAGGAGGAAGCAGGCTCCCTGCTGAGCAGAGAGCCCGATGCGGGACTCGATCCCAGGACCCTGAGATCATGACCTGAGCCGAAGGCAGCGGCTTAACCCACTGAGCCACCCAGGCGCCCGAGTCTGGATATTTTTAAATGGGAGAGACTCCTCCTTGATCTGTTTAACTTGCTTAAGAACAGTGCAGAGGAACATATGAACATTTAATAAGCCAACTCTGTTTATAATATTCCAAGCCTGAAGTACTTATTACATTATTTTTCAGAAAGTGAGAACTTCTTGGGGTTCCTTACGTAACTGAAAAACAATCCACTGACCATAAATGATGAACCTTGATGTACCCACAGGGAACGCTGCCTTCTGTTCAATGTCAGGAGTGGGAAGTGATGTCAAGTGACCCAGCAAGGCCATGCTCTTTCTGCTGCCTTGGATGCTATAATTTCTATTAGTCTATGCAGACAAAGATACTCTGCATTCAAAAAATAAGTCAATACACAGAACTTCACACATGCAATTTTTTTTTTAAAGAAAACTCATTCATTTTACATGATTTAGAGCCTGAAGTTGGGGGATTTTATTTTTTCCAGGCTGGAATAGATTAGCAATGCCTCCTGGGAAAAAATGCAAGTTAGAAAATCAGGACTGAGAACTCAACTGTAAACAGCAAGGAAGAAAGGAAAAACTGGATACGATTTTGCAATGCTACCAAGTCAGGGGAGCAATTTCGATGGCTCCTAGGTACCGACAACACGCCATCAGTGTGCTGTGCGTGGCAGAGAAGTCCTGACCTAAACAGTAACAGGGTTGGCTGAGATACTCCACAAATCCCCTAAAACTAAAAAATTTTTAGTCTATAATTTTAGCATAAGAATGAGACCCTTTTAGACTGTAAGCTCCTGAAAGGCTTTGTCTTCACCACACTAGCCTGGGGCCTGGTACCTGAGGGATACTCAGTAAATGCAGGTTAGAAAGAATCTAAACTGGAAACTCGACTAGTGACATGGCCATACCCCCGGGCAGGTGTCACCCACTGTTGCCCAGAAGGGCTCGCGGCACCCCTGGGAATGGCCGTCAGCAACAACACCTCCTCCACTTGGGAGGGGTTTTGTAACTCCAACAGCAGCCCACAGAGGAGAACAATTTTCTTAGACAAAATTCACTTTTTGGCTAATTTCATAGTTGATAATAGCTGGTACTGAGGGAAGTCTCAGCTCTGCCAATTTTTCACAGCTCATTTGTGTTAGCATCATCATTACCCTCAACCTATGGTTCTTCGTAGGAATCTTTTTAAGCCAGGTGTCAATTTTGTAGCTGCTGCTTTAATTAACACTGATTAGCATAACCTGTAAGTCTATTCAACAAACACGGGAAGCGGTAACAGGCCGACAGCAAATGAGAGGAAGGCTGCCTGCCCCCCTGCACCGTGGAGTCCCACACAAGCCAGCCCCCGGATAGCTGAGCCCCAGACAAGACACTTTCCATCAGCCACAGGACCCACGCAAGGGTCCCAGCTTCAAGCCGCATGTTGAATGTCGGAAAATTTTAGTGTATTTCTTAGAATGGTTTAATAACGGCGCTACGGTCCTGCTCTCCAACAGACGCACTCATTCTGGAAACCATAAACCGAGGCTCCTTCTGATAGCATTTCTGCTCTCAAGTTGTTTTTTCTTTAAGTAAACTCTATACCCCAACATGGAGCTCGAACTCACGACCCTGGGATCAAGAGTCACACGTTCCACTGACTGAGCCAGCTGTGTGCCCTTCAGGTTCCTGTTTCAAAGACAGACTCCTACCCCACCCAGGTTATTTAACCCTCTTCTATTTACAAGCAGTTCCTCAGTTCAGGACTTTTAAGCCAGATTCCCATTACTCCTTCCTTCCATACCTGACTTTGCTGGAGAAAAGACTGGAATGCAGTGCAGTGCCAGGAGCAGTAAGACCAGTAGATTCAGAATCACAGAATCTTGCTTCAAAAGCTGCCATTACTAACCATGTGACTTGGGGCAGGGGAAATGACCCTTTCTGAGACTCTATTTCTTTATTTTCAAAAGGAGGAACATTCTATTTTGCTCACCTGTTCTTGGTCATTATAAAGATTAATAACTATTATAAATGATTAATAATAAGTAAGAAGATTAAAAACAATTTTACTTCTAGATTTATAAATACCAACATGTTAATTATATATTATAGTCAACCTCATATAACAGATGAATAGTAAATTTACTTATATATGTATGTACTTAATATAACAATAAAGGTAAATCTTTTATATTTTTAATTACAAATAATTATTTTATTTTTTAAAATATTTTATTTATTTATTTGAGAAAGAGAGAGCATGAGAGGGGAGATGGTCAGAGGGAGAAGCAGACTCCCCATGGACTTGGGAGCCTGATGCGGACTCGATCCCGGAACTCTAGGATCATTACCTGAACCGAAGGCTCAGTTGGCTCAACCACTGAGCTATCCAGGCATTCCACAAATAATTATTTTAAAGACTAAAAGTAATCTTATTATTTTTATTCATGTTCTCTCTTACTAAGTCCTGCTATGACGTACCACCTCTCAAAAGCAACCAAGTTCAAAAGTCTTCTTTGTGAAGTTTCAAACCATCCACTGCTATAATAAAGTTACTATGTAATTACAGAAATAACCCAAGTGGAAAATTACAAAATTTAAACAAAGTATAAAATACAAACTCAAAAGTCACCCACAATCCTACCACCCAGGGGTAAACTCTTAATACTGTAAGTTTTTAAGAGGTTATGTAAAATGGTCTGTATCTTTTATAATTTCACATTATCCTGTGAAAACTTTTCCCTATGGTTAGTGTTTCTCAAAAATCTGATGCTTGGGGCGCCTGGGTGGTTCAATGGTTTAAAGCCTCTGCCTGCGGTTCAGGTCATGATCCCAGGGTGCTGGGATCGAGTCCCACATCCGGCTCTCTGTTCAGGAAGGAACCTGCTTCTTCCTCTCTCTGCCTGCCTCTCTGCCCACTTGTGATCTCTGTATGTCAAATAAATAAATAAAATATTAAGAAAAAAAAATCAGATGCTTGATTGTAACAGTCTTCTCTATACACACGGGTCACAACTGAACCATTCTGCACTATGTGACAGAAGGCTGCACTTAATTTTTATGTTACAAATATTACAATGATCAACATCCCTGAACATAAATTTTTATGAATTGAAAAAAAAAAGTGTTTTGCCACAAAATAAAGTCCTAGAGTGGTAAGGCAGGACATAATCACCGTGAAGGCTTTGGACACATAACTGTCAAAAAGCTTTTCACAAAGGCCACATGGTAAAATCCCAATGAATGAAGGTAATAGGACGATAATCAATTTAGAAACTGAAAAAGCTGCTGTAGGCAGAGAACCATAAACACACACACAGAGCTGGGCCATCTAATTTGAAATATACATTCTTTTACCAATTTCCTGATGAAGAGCGAACATCTCTGCCATGAATAATCGGTCTCCGACTGCAGGCTAGTCATTTTTACACAAACCATGACCAAAACGCATCATTCACATCTCCCACTCTCCCTATCTTATTAGAATGGAATATGAACTCAAAGGCTCTCAGGAAACAAGCTGAGAATCCTTGTGGAAGTTTAACTACTCCCCCAATCCTTTGCAGTTGCCACGATCATACCTCACTTAACAGCATCTTTTTGGAGGACTGCTTTCAGATGCTTTCAAAAATATTTAGCATATTTTTGTAAAAAACTAACATTTAATCATATTACATAAAATCTCAACTATGTAATTATACAATAACAAGCACTACTGACAAAAACCAGCTTTTGTTATCAAGGAAACCAACCCTTGATCAACATTCAAGTCAATCAGCCGACCTAGAAAGAAGTGGCTGCCGCACACAGTGTAGACTTATCACCACTGTCCATGAGCTTGGCAGAAGGAAGAGGCGAGGCAGAAGGAAGAGGCGAGGGAGATGGAAGACACCAAAGAGAGCTCTCGCATCTCAGCACTTTGCAAGGACTCAGCACTGTGTTAAAAGTCATTTGTTAAACGTTATGTGTATACGTAGGTGCCGTGTTAACTTCTACAGACACAGGTAGTGCCTGAACTCAGAGGGAGGGCCAGAACCCGTGTTAGTATTTAACAGATTTGCCGAATGGAAGCCAAGAGCAGCCAACCAAGTTCCCTCTCTCCTACCCCCCTCTTCCAACGAACCTCCCAACAGAGCCCAGGCTTGGTCCACATCTCTTGCCCCTTTCTTTCTAAATCCAGTCATCAGTTGAGCTCATCCAGCCTCAAAGCTTCAAATACCATGTCGAAAGTGAAGACTCTCAAATGTAAAACTCTGGATGCATGTCAAAGAGCGGAGTGTGGATTTCTCACCCCGTAGACCTGCTCCACTCTCCAGACCAGTAACCACCAGCCATGAGGCTGCTGTCCACGACTTTTCCCATTTGTAATTCCACATCCAATGTAACAGCAATTCCTAGCATATCTTCGTGTTTGTGGATTTATTCCTTCTCCTTAAAATGTAAGTGTCTACGGGGCAGGAACCCTGCCTTATTTCACGGATCTATCTCCACCCCCCAAAGTAGTAGACTCAGGTACACAGTAAGTCCTTAATAAACATTGTTGAGTGAAAAGAGGTCCTAAAAACTTGCAGACTCCTCTGGGAAATTTCCATGTATAATTAGAATATCAGGAGAAACATTTCCAGGTCCTTTGAAATACACAATATTCGCAGCACGGGCATGACAATGGACCTCTACTCCAACACCCTCATTTTACAGATGTGAACTTTAAGGTCCAAAAAACTTTACAAAATTTATGAGATTATGAGAGCACAAGCAGCTCCACCAAACCATCACCCCTGGCCTCCCTTCTCCCTGTGTTTATACACAACACATTTCTTGCCAGTATTTGGAGAACAGAAGTGGTTAAATCGAAGATGTTTATTGTTTCATTCTGGTGTACGTAAGAGGCTTCTTGCAGTGTCCCCAGCTGCACAGACACTTGAAAGCCCATGACTAACGTGGAGACTCTTGAAGAGCCAGAGAACAATACACAGCAACAGAAGCTAAAAGTCCAGTTACCCGGATTCAAAATCCCACAGTCACTGCAGGAAGCTGTTGTTGCTAACTTCTCTCTCTTCTTTTACTAACCCTTCTCTATGAAAATCTACTGTGAATTTCTAGGAGAGAGAGAGAAAGGGAGAGAGAGAGAAGCTGAGTGTCTGCAATTTGGTACTTATCATTTGGCTTCATAATTTTTTGTCCCAAGGTTCTTCATAAATTGCAGTAACATAAGCCCCACCCCACCCCCCCCCCACACTAGAAAGCTCCCTAAGGTAAACTTCCCACAGATCTGAAGTAATGTTAGCTCCTCACACACTCTATCTCTGTCCCAATCTGAAAACCCTAGTGTTTACAAAGCTTGAGGTATCACTTCGTTGGGTTCCCCTGACACCCCGTAAGGGGTCTGCCAGTCACCCCCAGCTGCTGTTACCAGCTCAGGACCAACCACTGAGGCAGTCAAGGTCAGGAAGCCCCATGCTGCCTCCCCAGCCCTCCAGATTCTACTCACCCAACCACATCAACCTCCTGGTTAGGACTGAGCATGACGTGTGAACTTTTCCAGCGCGCAGCGCAGCGATGAACAATTCTGCCTAACGTTGTGTTTTTATGAGAAACAACTAATAGGCACTTTAACATTAACAAATGGTTTTCCACAAACATCTCATCTCATCAACACCACCCCACAGGGTAAACATCACGTCCTCATTTGTCACGTGACAATGTGAGTGTCAAAGGGGTCAAAAGGGGGGAAAACATCACACTGAAGTGAAGTCGTACCTGCATCCGTCCTTCAACATGGAAGCCCTTGCTCTTCTGCCCACACTAAGTACACGGCCTCTTGTGAGAGCTGCACCCGAGTCCACGGTCGCCAGCTAGTGGAGGTGCTACTCCAGGCACAACACCCTTCAGCTCACTCGCTCACTCATCACGGCTCCCTGCTGTCTTGACATGGGCTGGGGGCGGGGGCGCAGGCAGCAAACTAGGATGCATTAACATAGAACTTCTGACTTAGGAGCTCTCAGTGAACGTGGCAGAGGCCAGTGGTTGGGGGAAGCGGGGCGGGGGGGGGGGGGGGTCCCGTGGAGGAATGACAGGATAAATATATATTAGGTCAAAAAATCGTGCAAAAAAGACATGGCAATGTTGCCCCTTACATCTGTGCTGTCTGCACTTCATAATATGCAAGGAGGCTTCACGTACATTTAGCCCCCCCAAAACAAGCCAGAAAAACAACTACATCTAAGTCAAAGCTGGAGAAGCTGGGGCTCAGTTTGGGAGGTTGGAGGAGGCATCTCGGAATTGAGACTGGGGAAAGGTCTCAGAGAGGCTGAGGTGAGAAAGATGGGCATTTCCGAGCACTCCAGAATCAAGGCAAACCACAACGGCCCGGAAATGTTAAAAGACCTGAGAGCCGGGACGCTCTGGGCTGGAGCACTCGGCAGTAACGAGAGCTATAGATGAAGTCAAGGGAGATGTTTAAACAAAAACAGGGGACTTAGAACACATCTAAGATTAATGACTCGCTCTGCTAGAGAACAATGAACATGATGAGCTTTCTTCCATGAAGTCATATGGTTCTCATAGGCACAAAGCTGAGATTTTTTTTTTTATGGGATTTTTACATTTCCTGTCCTCCATGGTCAAAAGTCACCTTTTATACTTCTTCATCCCCTGTGTTTTAACTGAAGATTATACCTTTTCCCTTACCTAACACTCATTTGTACTTATCACCTTGTGGGGACCTACTTCAACACGGTGCAAGCTTCCAATGTAGCAACCATGCCTTACATTCCTTTTGTATCCCCGATAAAGCCTAGAATAATACTTAGCATAATGGTCATCCTATAAACATCTGTGACCCATCAGGACATCATAGACTTACTTTAAAAAAACTGGAGGAGTGCCTGGGTAGCTCAGTCAGTTAAGCGTGACACTCTGATTTTACCTCAGGTCTCACTCTCGGGGTCATGGGATCAAGCCCCAAGTCAGGCTCCACACTCAGAGGGAGTCTGCTTGAGTCTCTCTCTCTCTCTCTCTCTCTCTCTCTCTCTCTCTCCCCCGACCCGTGCTCCGTCTCTCAAACAAATGAATAAATCATTAGAAAAAAAGGAACTGGAACTGACTGCAGGAGAAGCCCCAGTAACACACACATCTACCTATTTCACCATTTGTGGTCTTGCTCGTTTGTCCTTACAATGTGCCAGGCACTGTCCTAAACACTTTATTGATATTACCGTGTATCAGTCTCCTAACAACCCTATGGGGTACACACTGTTATCGCTATTATTACTACTTTACAAAGGAGGAAACTGAAGCACAGAGAGATTATGTAACCTGCCCAGCATCACAAAGCTGGGCAAGTGGTACAGGTAAGACTTGAATCCAGGCGGTCTGTTTCCAGTTAGTCAATGCACTAACCCTCCAGGAATGACACAGTCTCCAAGAATAACACATTATATTGAAAGCATATGGGCCAGATTTCGCTTCTTCAGTTTTTAAGCTGTGGCAGCAATCACATTTTTTTTTTTAATTTGACACAATGCAATCCACAATTACTTCTTTAAATCACCAAAAAAAAAAAAAAAAAAAAAACCACCCAAAGATTTTAATATGCTCCTAAATACTGCATTGAGATTTGGGGCTTTGCGTGCTCTTTATACTAGGAAGTGCATCTGCTCGTGGCATTAAACATGACAAGCTAGTTTATGATTACACAATAGAATGTCGGCATCACCATCTGATCAAACAAACAGTGAATGATTAATGCCTCTTCGTAGAGAAATTTCTTTTTAAACATATTAACATATAAATAGCTAGGCAAGTATTACTTGATTCAGATAACCTAATATCTACAAAGACGAGAGAGTTCTTTACCCATAAATAATAGTCAACACTCACTTAGACACAGCAGCACAAAACATTGCATTTGTAAATGCCCACACATAGTGTGGACTCCAAGAACCCCTGCTGACTGTAATTAGTATGGACATAAATCTGGACACAGGGATGGCAAAGAAATCAATGGCTGGTTTCACATGACAATTCAGAGTGTTGTTCCAAGCAGTCAGAAAATTTTTCTGTAGAAATATTCTAAAACCTTGTCTGTAAGTTATAAGACAAAGCCAGTTTTACTTATAGCCTTAAAATCATTAACTACCACATACATCCGTAACTGATTCGTAGATCAAAAGCACTCAGTAAAACTTCATTCGATCAAAATGGAGAGAACAAACATGAAAGAGAAAACTGTTCTCAAAATACACCGAAAGAACAAATAACTAAGTCCATTAAGTTTGGTTCCTCTGCACAATATAGAGTAGCTCGTAAAAACTAATTGGTCAGCATGCTTGAGACTATAAACATCCATTTTAATCAGAGAGAATAGCAAACATTAAGCAAAACCAATATTATTCAGGAAAATGTTTTTAATTTGGTTCATAATGCATACAAATTTCTACTTCAGTCATAATTTTTAGATTAAAAAATTAACATAACCGTGCTAAGAGGATACAATTAAAACATAGTGACTTTTTTTTTTTAAACTGTTGCTTTCGGCATGGCTGCATTAATGCCTGTTGTTTATCTATACAAATAAAGAGCAGCCTGAGAACTGTCCTAGTTTCTGAGAGTTATCAACTGAAGCTAATGTTTCCTTAGTGAGAAGGCCACTCGGAGAGTGCCGTGAGCCCGGCCGGCTGCCCTTGCTAATTACACAGATGCAGGCCCGATCTGTAGCATGGGCACCTCCAGCGTTGCCGTGGAATCGGAGTGTCCTTAAGCGATGGGCCTGAACTCTCTCCGTTAGGCTCAACTGCGCAGCTCAAAATGAAGGGCAGCTTTTCTCCCCGATAAACAGCAAGCTTCAAATGAGCTTAATCATACATTCTAATGGACGGCAGCCCGAGGACAAAGCAAAGCTCCCTTTAAGAATACGTTAGCTTCCTCCTGTCCTGCTCACCTTCACATCCCCCTACAGTACAGCATCTGGGACCTACAGATGTCTAATACAGGGAACCCCTTGTCCTCCCTCCAAATACTCCACACATATCTCTGAATTGACTCAATTGCCAGCATATTGTAGTCTTATCTCAACCCAGACACATGAAAGGACTTACGAGAAATCACCACTCTGAAGCTTTCCTAGAGAACTAGATTAAGTTCCCCCACATGCCACCCCCAAGAGTGTGCTGGGAAAATCTTCCTTTCCTTCTGCTTTAGAAGGAAACTGTTGGGAGGAATATAATGTTTGCAGGACGGCTAACACCTAGGAAACACCCAAAACATATACCCTCCATGACACATCAATTGCTGGGCTTCTCTTGAGCCCTAGAGGCGGGGACCAGTGATGGTTCTACAGTGTCAGAGGAGAGAGCCTAAAGGGTCGGAATAAGGGATAACCCTGAGACAACCACAGCCTGACATCAGAGCAGGCCTCCATACTACAGCTAGTAAAAACACTTAATCAGACCAGGTTAAAGAGCTCAATCGTGCTGATTGTTTCACTTCAGTATCTTTTTTAAAAATATTTATTTATTTATTTTGGAGAGAGAGACAGAGCACATGAGAGTGGGGGAAGAGGAAAGAGAGAGAGAGAGAGAGAGAGAGAATCTCAAGCAGACTCCCCACTCAGCACTCTCATGACCTTGGGATCATGACCTGAGCTGAAACCAGGAGTTGGACACTCAACCCACTGAGCCAGCCAGGCGCCCCTGTTTCACTTCAATTTCTTATCACAAGATGATTGTCTTAACAGGCAAGTCACACCAGGCAGCTTCAAAAGACACTTGTACATAAACACAATATCTCTCCTGATAAAATACACGCACACCAAGGTTGCAGTCTTATTCCTCACTTAACACGGCTGGTTTCATCATGGGGATGAACCCCGACAAAAGAACATTCGTTTGTCAGCAACAATGTTTTTGTGACCATGAAGATATGCCTCAAAAATGTCCTGAGCAAAATGGTTTATACGATACGACCTACAATAGAGCTTCATCATGATCATCCACGAAAAGTTCTAAAATGATAAATCGAATTTACCATTACATACCACGGCTAGAGCGCCAAATTCTCAGATTGCCAAAATCCTCACTTATAAAACGGAGGCAGTAAGAGAGCATGTCAAAAAAAAAGTGAACTCAAGATGGATCACAGACCTCAACATACATAAGCTAAAACCAGGAAGCGTTCAGAAGAAATGTCAGGATGGAGGGGGAGGGGAGAAGGGAAAGGCCTCCTGAGACACAGTAAGTAAGAACCAGTTTTTTTTTAATGGACACATTAGATCTAATCCTGTTTAAGACTTTTGATTATCTAAAGTTTGTTATAAAAAAATGGGGGGAAAATCATGGCAAAATATAAATCTAAAAAAAAAAAGGACTGGTATGTAGTCTCTATAAGGAACTCCTACATTCAATAATAAAATGTTCACCGGAGCTTGTTTAGTTATAACAGCCTGTTCTGGAGGGGACAGCTCGACAGGGGAAGTGGAGATGCTGGAAATTTTCCCTCTTGTGAAGAATAAACGGTTAGTAGCTAGATTCCCTAGAAGACTACTTGAGGGAGAAGACAGGAGATAAAAACTAGACAGATGCCAGGACAGTCTGAACTTCTAAAAAACACACTGTACACAGCACCAGTTAATGCACATTCAAAAAAATTCTGGATTTAAAGTGGCAGTTTTGTTGTCCTATTATGCTGGTTTCGAAGAGCTTCTACCCAAATTTAATGCTGGAAGCAATAATTCTTATTGAGATTTATTCAATTCTCCAAGTCAAGAAACATATATTTGCATGGAAAATACATTTAACTTAAAAAACTAGATTTATATCATATCACACTTTAGACACTTTCTGTTCTGCCTAAAAATAAACTTTAACTCCTTTACAGCAATAGGCCAAGAAAATAAGGATGCAAAGTAAGACAAAATGGCACACAGTTGCCAATAATTATTAAAGTTTTTCAACCATAATCCCCAAGCTGTGATTTTATATAATTATACATCTGGTTCTGTCTAGACATGTTAGACTGGAAAAGCATACCACCCTACCCCACAAGCACTGGCAGACCAGTATATAATAAAGTTATCCACTGTAGCATTACAGGCCATGAAATAGATAGTTATGTTTTTATGTTTCTAAAATGTAGATGTTAACTTCTTGTAACAATAAGAATTTTTGACACTTACTGAAAGGGTTTTGCTTTGTTTATGTTTCAGGTTTTTATTTACATTCCAGTTAACATACAGTGTCATGTTAGTTTCAGAAGCAGAGTTCAGTGACTCATCAGTCACATACAACACCCAGCACGCATCACAAGTGCCCTGCTCCCTGCCCATCACCCACCGAGCCCCTCTGCCACCCACCTACCCACAGCAGCCTGTAGTTTGTAGGAGTCTCCCTTATGGTTTTATTGCACATTTTTCTAATGCAAATCTAAACATGTTATGAATGTGTACCAGAACTTTCTCAATGGATTTAGCTTTCTCTCTGCGATGTGACCTCCAGCACACGAGGGCTGCCCTGTTACTATCCACACACTGTGTTTCTGAGCAGTTACAACACAGGATGACCTGAGATGCTGTTTTGCACAAATTAGCACAAGAAGAAGTATCTAGGCTCCAGGGTTTTGTCTCAGATGACTGTTAGAAGCTATTTAGACTAAACTGCCAGTTAAAAAAAAGGATACTAACATGTGAAAACTAAATAATTCACTTTTTGGCTGGTAAGTGGAAAAACCACACGATATCTAAGTACAGTTAACACCACAGTAAATGAAAGAGTTTTCATGAGAGTAGCAAAGATGGGAAATCAACAAATATTGCTATATAAAGGATTAGTGACAACTAAAAGTGTGTTATTTTAAGCTAAAACAGGGATACATCCTATCACCATAATATGGGAAGAGAAAACATAAATATACAGAAAAAAAAAAAAAAAACAGGGAAGAACAATTCGGCACAGTAGCTCACACACTAGAGCAGACAGATGTGGGTTCAAATCCCAGCTCAGCCACTCATGAGTGATGAGACCTTGACAAAAAATCATTTATAGCGTTGCATGTAACATGAAGACGTCCGTCAACATCTCACAGGATGATACAGAGATTATATGTGGTCAAGGAGGCAAAAGTCTAGCAAATTTCTGAGTACAAGTTTTTCAATAATGGTTAACTATTATTGTTATAATTAACTTAACATTTCCTCAATAAGGATTTGGAAGTATTAAAGGCTATAATGTGAAAGAACCAAATTTCATCACACAAAAAAAGGCCAAATAATGATTTCCAGGTTAGGGATTTTTTCTCATGGTCCCAACAACATTGTGGGAAACCAAAAGAATTTTAAACTTTAAGTTAGCAGTAGAGGCAGTAGGTGTAAGTTCTTATCCTTTCCTTCTGGTCCAAATAATTTAAGAAAAGGAATGAGGAAAAAAACAAAAACGATCATTCAGAATCAACCACTCTAGGCAATCATTCCCGTGACCAAACAATGGCACACATACAATCAGAGCTAATGGTAAAACCGTTTCCACACAAAGTCACAAACCTGCACACTCGGTCCCTCCTGCTTGGGAGCCAGCTTGATGCAGTTACACTACAATGATTTTCTGGGACAGCTTGTAACTAACTGAGCAAGTACTTGTGCACGATAAAAATAGGAACTCAGTAAAAAGGCACAACATTTTATTTCATTTAGTTCTTCATTCGTGCTCCACTCACAAAGGACCTATCAAATGCTTACTCTCCCAGGCTCTCCCAAATATTTACATGATACAAGGACAATCCCTAACAGGGAGAAGAGCATTCATGAAAAGTGGAAAGAGGCATGGCCCCGGATGTCCTGTCTCACACAGCACACGTTTCTGAGCCTCCAGAGCGAAAGGGCAGAAAAAGGTAGTGACTGGGGCTGACATTAAGCAGAAGAGACCAGAGCCAAAAGTAAAAGGCGCTTTGCCTAATCTTCATCAGAAACATTACGGTTTTACAACACATACCATTTGTTTGTTGATAGGGTAAATTTCTTAAAATTTATTTACAGTACTCATTTTATTAGCGTATTTATTCAGAATTATAAAAAGATAAACTCTGCAGTGGCTTTGCCCCCAACCAGATGCCAATTTCTAGGTCCCCATATCCCCTCCACCCGTCAAGGGTAGTTCCAAAATTACCTTCTCCAGAGCTGATTTTTTGATAGGTTTCAGCAGAAAGTTGTCTTTTGTATGGAATCCTACAGTACTTTGCCTGCAACGAACTACTTCCTATCAGCTTCCCTTTCTATGTTGTATTGAGGCTGCTTTCCTATACATCCATAAGAACTCAGGTTCCTTGGGAGCAGATTCGTGTATGATTTGCCTAGGACAGAGAGGCCTGCTGGGGCTGTAGCGTTCAAAACAAACGTTAACAAATGCATGCTTTTGTTGCATTAAGCTTGAAGCTCAACCATAAATTTCTCTAACTTTACCACCACCACTGGTGGTGTTATATTTACTGAAAAATGTGTCTTTAATCAGGATGATTGCTTGAAACCCTTGACAGATTATGAGAAAGAATGAAGCTAGAAGAAAAACTTTCTCCATAAAATACCCTAGCTGGCCTTCAACTGAGATTCAAACGCTACTACTCTGTTTTCATACATTACTGGTGTCCCCAGGACATCTAAAGAATTGACAGAGTTGTTCAATTAAAACCAAAGGCCCTACATACTATAATTTTCCATCACACGGTCATAAAATCAGAGTGAGAAAATTTCCACTCACCCTCAGTCATGATGTGGCATCCACTAGCCTTTTCCGACCACAACGTCCTCATGTATGAAACAGTATAACATTCCCTGTCTCCCACTATTGGTGGGCCTTAAATGAGGTGAGGATGACAAGGCCTGGCGTCCAGCCTGGTTACCCAGGACATGTTCAGTATCAGTGTTATGTCAAGATGGCAGGCCCAAGGGGCGCCTGGGTGGCTCAGTGGGTTAAAGCCTCTGCCTTCGGCTCAGGTCATGACCCCAGGGTCCTGGGATCGAGTCCCACATCGGATTCTCTGCTTAGTGGGGAGCCTGCTTCCCTTCCTCTCTCTCTGCCTGTCTCTCTGCCTACTCATGATCTCTGTCTGTCAAATAAATAAATAAAATCTTTTTTTTTTTTTTTTAAAGATTTTATTTGAGAAAGAGAGAGAGTGAGCATGAAAGGGGCAAGGGGCAGAGGGAGAAGCCGGCTCCCCGCTGAGCAGAGGGCCTGATGTGGGACTTGATCCCAGGACTCCACGATCATGACCTGAGCCGAAGGCAGTTGCTTAACCAACTGAGCCACCCAGGTGCCCTAAATAAATAAAATCTTTAAAAAAAAAAAAAAAAGGCAGGCTCAAGTTCTATCTACCCTGAAGTCTCTCTATTCTAAGACCCATAATTTGATAACTCCAGGATCTCTTAGTTCATTAATCAAAAAAAAGGTTAATACTAAAAGCTAGGAACTGGATGTAAGGATTATCATTCTCCTCCAATATTCCATGTAGCAATTAGACCCAGCCTTAAGCCTCAGATGCATTTCTACCTACATCAAATTTACTTGCAATTTTCTACTGTGGAGTGATATTCTTTTAAAAGTTACTCTGAATAAAATAGGATGAGTCATTCTTAATATACTGACCTAAAGAAAATCAGTGACTAAAGCCAAAAAGTTTTTCTTTTTGGGATTTCTTAAACTGAATTCTTTGGCCAACATTTTAATCAGTCATGATGTGAAATGAATAGGTAACTTGAAATATTTCATAATTTCAAACATTCTCTCAATACAGAATAGAAAGTCACACAAATTGGAGCATCAAGCAGGAAAATTTGGATGCGTGACAAGTTGTATCTATTAGGGACTGCCCCACTTAACTGATGCAGAAGAATCCATGCTGGGTCTGGCAATTAAAGAAACTGAGAGCACAACACACCCTCAATGCCAGAGGAAGGTAACAGGTTTTGTTACTGTTGAAATGAAGTTGATTAGCACAAGATTTAGTAACAGAAGATTTCCTCAGAAGGGAATTGACTCAAATCAAACTGCGATTACTCACTAGTCCTCAGGAAAATGCAATCTGAACAACAAGAGCTACCACTCCATACCCTCTGGAATGGCTAAAAGACAAAACTAAGTGTTGGTGAAGATGTGGAGCCAGTGGAACTCGCCGACACTGTGAGCAACAGTGAACAGGGCACCTCCATTAAAGTTCTGTGTCATCTACTAAAAATGAACACACACAGATCCAATCTCAGGAGCCCACTCCTAGGTACAGATGCCCAACAGAAGGGTACACACAGCCGTCCCAAAATCAAATACAGGCAGGCTCGTAACAGCATTCGCTGTAACGGCAAAAACTGACAGGGAAAACAACAACAAAACAAAACAATCAGAAACGAACAAACAAGCCAGATGTTCAGTAGTAAGTAAATTAATTGCAGTATAGTTAACATGTCAAAATAATACAGGGGGAGAGGGGAGCTGTTCTACCCACAAATATAATATTGGGCAAAAGAAGCCAGACTAAGGAGTATATTGTCATATTATTCCATTTTTATGAAGTTCAAAATAAGATACATCTGGCCCACAGTTACCTTTCCTTATATTAGGGTGGGGAAAGGTAATGAAATGGAAGAAAACACAAGTAAGCTTCTGGAATTTGATAATATTCTAATTCTCTAACATTCTAATTTTTAATTTAGGTAATGGTTATACATGTGTGTTGAGTTCACAAAAGTTTATCAATGGTAAAATGCTCAGAGTCTGTGCATTTTTCTATATGCATGTTACACTTAATTTTAATTTATAAGAAAAAAATCAAGGTATTCATGAGTGCATGTATCTATGTATTATATGTAAATATAAAAATATGCAATGTGTATAATTCCTAGCGTGCATTTTTCTATTATACCATAACTATTTTCCCTTCTGTCAAATATTCTAGAATGCAAACTTTTATGGATGCACTACTAGATACAGTAGTGAATATAGCCATAAAGTACTGCATATCATTTCCAAATGTCTGCCTTCATATTCAATGCTGCAGTGAATGTCACTGGACAGACATGTTTGTATATGTTCTCTGCTTCATGAAGACAAACTCATAGAAATAAACCCCCAGGGCCAAAGTATACATTTAAACATGCTAAAAGTGTACAAGAACTCTGGAAAATTTTTCATCCATATTATTTTAAGAAGTCTTAGAAATCATCAGCTTACACTTCACTACATGAAAAACTTGGCTACCCAGAATAATTTGTCTGACATTTTGCTTAATTAATGGCCTCCCCTTCTTACAAAGATTTTAGAGCATTTCATTATAAATGGTAGAGAGTCTTGGAGAAAACACCCTCTGGCTATAAGTGGATACCTGAGAAATAAATATTGACATCAGTACAGGACTGACCAAAAAATCCATAAAGCCCCCAAACAGAAATGGAACAATATAAAACCAAATAAAAAGTGGTATGAACATATTTTACATTACATGTGTACAAAAAAATTATATAAGGGTATTTAACAAAATGTTAAAATATATTGCTAGGTTTAGGACTTAGGGGTGGTTTTATTTTTTTATTTTTATTTTATTTTATTTTATTTTTTATTTTTTAATTTTTCCTTTATTTTTTAAGTTTTCTTTCATTGCTTATGTATTTACAGTGAACACATCATTGTTATGATTAAAAAATAAGCTTAAGACCTGAGAGAAATACAGTCTCCTGATAAAAATAAGACAACAGACATCATCTTCCCTTTCCACAAAAAAATTAAATCGGCAAAAGAAAATTTTCTCAGTTTTAAGATTTTTCTCTCATATACTTTTTACTTATTTATTTATTTGACAGAGAGAGAGCGAGAGAGTAGGAACACAAGCAGAGGAAGTGGAAGAGGGAGAAGCAGGCTTCCCATCAAGCAGAGAGCCCGATGTGGGGCTCGATCCCAGGACTCTGGGATCATGACCGGAGCCGAAGGCAGATACTTAATGACTGAGCCACCCAGGTGTCCTTCATCAATCTTCTGGCATCTGACACAGGGTTTTCCAACAAAGCACATACAGCAGAACAAGGGAGGAAAAGAGAGCAGCAGGAAACTGACACCCCCATAAAGACATGAAAAGGTCATGCCCAGGGGTGCCTGGGTGGCTCAGTGGGTTAAGCCTCTGCCTTCGGCTCAGGTCATGATCTCAGGGTCGTGGGATCGAGCCCCGCATGGGGCTCTCTGCTCAGCAGGGAGCCTGCTTCCCCCCTCTCTCTCTGCCTGGCTCTCTACTTGTGATCTCTCTTTCTCTCTGTCAAATAAATAAATAAAATATTAAAAAAAAAAAAAAAGTCATGCCCAGCTGAGTCAGCTCTCCACTTCACCTTCAAAGCTGAGCCAGCCAGAGCTTCTGACTTTACTTCACATATGTGGTCATTTTCTGCTAATGAAGTCATTCACAGTTCCTAATGTATTATGTATGTACGTATGTATATAATTGTGTATTAATGTATCGGTATTTCCTAGTTTGCTATTAAAATCACTATGGCTTCCAGGTACTCTGTATCTGAACAAAAAAAAAAAGAACCTAGAAACTTCCCTGTTCCCAGAAGTGTAGCCCCAGGTCTAATGTTCATTATATCCTAGAGACCAACAAAGGTTAATCCCACTCCCTAGGAACACAGTAGTAAGTCATGCACCAGGTAGAATTTTGGCCATTACCTTCATTACCCTTCCTTAAGAGAACTAAGGTCACTTCATTTACTCAGACAAAAAAAAAAAGCCAAGTGGAGTTTTCTCTTCCCGCCACTCAAATCATCCACACTGAGTTAGAAAACTGAAACCAGAATTAGAATCTAAATTTCCTGATTCCCTTCAAGGCAGTGGCTTGTTTATTCATGGTAATTTAAAACAGGGCTTTAGCAAAACAAAGAATATCAAAACAGCAGCAGCTTCCTTGGTCCCATCGGCTTCTACCTGTGAGAAAGTCATGACTCAGTCTTGACTCCACCACAAACACTCCTGCTTTGGAACAGGCTGACTCAAAGAGTTAACGCCACACTGATAGTACTAGCCTATTCTCCCATCCTAACATCAAACAAGACAAAAATAAGAGGGTACACAGCCACAATGTGTCATTTTTTTTACAATTGGACTTTAAATGCAGGCTGTTATGAAGAATCTCTTGGCTACACTTCAAAAGAAACAGAACATCCTAATGCAAAACCATTTTCAACTTCCCCAATTTCCACTTCTTTCAGCCAATTGTGGAAAGTTCTCTTTATCTCAGCTAGAAAATTCATGTTATACTTGTTTGAAATGTCCTGTCGTTCTTCAAAATACAGGATTCTAGTGGTTAGAGTCAGCACAAAGGCCATCTGAAGTGTGTCCAATGCCTCAGAACACAACCAGTCCCCCTGGGACAACGGGGGACAAGGAAGCAGATGGTCCGAGTCCTCTGGGATCAACAGATTACCAATCTATGCAGATTTAGCATGATGTCTTGATTAACCAGGTGATCAACGAGATGATGGAGAGCAAAACTGGTATCAAATCCTACACCCCAGGATACAGTCACGCCATACATTTGAAGGATCATTCAGTAGGAGTATCAGCAAGGTGCCAAGTCCGGACCAAGCCCTGGGGCCAGAGCAGCAAGCAAGACATATCCACTGCCCTCGATGAACTCAAGGGCTAATGAAGACGAAGACACATAAGTAGAAATTTTAACTGGATACATGCTACTGTCATCGTAACTACTATCATTTACGGAGAGCTTAGAACCTGCAGAGAATTTCACATATGTTCCTTTGAGATTCGCAATAATTATCAACAGACCTCAGGCAAGTTCCTTATCCTCTCTGTACCCTGGTCTCCTGGTCTGTAAAAAGGTAACACCTCCTCCCTGGGAGTGAGGTGAAAGTCAATACATGTAAAAACACACAGAATTATTAAAAACAAGCAAACAAACAAACAAAAAAAGCCACACACAGAACGCTGCCAGGCACATGGGAACTGATCGATAAAAGTCAGCTCTGATTCTTATAATCATCGGTGCAGCTTCTGTTATGATCAGTGGAAAAGCAACCAAGAAGAAAAGGACAGCGCACTAAGAGAAAGAAGAATCATAGTTGCCATCCATAATCAAAGGGCATTAGACAAGCCCCTTGAGCTTCCTCGCGTGTAAAAGGGATGAGGGAACCTGCACAGTCTTCCTGCTCCCAGGGCTGTCCTGGGGCCTCAAGAAAGCACCTGCAGCCACAGGACGCAAAGCTAGCGTCCTGCTCTGTCACTGACCAGGGGGCCTCCACACCTTGGAGAACAAGGACCTTTCAAAATAAGCCGCAAGTCAAATAACTATGGGCCTAAAATGAATGTTCTGGACATCACTCTAATGAAAAAAAAAAATCAAAAGCAGGTAAACTCTCCACCACCTGGTGACACCTAAGAGCATCCCTGGAACCCTGCACTGGCCGCATATTCAGAACTCAGAGGGAAGTACTGGACATCACTTTTTTTTCCATCGAAACGAAGGGCGATCCCGAAGCGCTGAGACCCCGGATTGCGTCACGGCACTGCAGGCTCGTGGGGTCAATACAAGACACCGGGGTGCGGAAGATCGGAGCTGCACTATTTCAGCTGTGAACTTCTGAATAAAGTGATTTTCAGGCTTTATTCTTCCTTTTAGTATGTCTTACAAAGTTTCCTTTCACTACAGTACCAGTTGTAAAAGTTAATTTAAGGGGAAGTTTCCAAATTTGGCTTCTACAACTTCAAACACATGGACACAAAAGCTTCTGGCACCCTTGTCGTCGTGTGCACAGTTTCCTAAGCTCTGAGACCCCAAACAGACGACCCTGGTCCTGCGGAATCTTCCAAACACGTCCGTCTCTATCTGCAGGACCTACTTGGCTCATTAACTGGCAAATGTGCTTCCAGGTATGGTTTGAATATTTTCATAATTTTAATAAAGAAAATACTCATGTAAGAATACATGAGGATTTCTTTTCTTGTCCCATTCTGTTTCCCAAATTATCTAAAATTAGCACCTACTACTTACCTAGTCAACAAAGCTTCAGAAGTCTTTAAAACAGATAAAAAGACACAGGAAACCATTTGACTTCAACTGGAAAATCTGGTAAGTTACGTGATACCTGTTTTACTTACTTTGTTTGGCACAACAACTACAATAACTGGGAGGGAAAATGTATGTTGCAATAGAAATTCAGATAAGAAATATCTGTCAGCAACAGATGTCAGACATTTTTACACTCATCAGTGTTTTACACTGAAGTAAGAGATAATTACACTAATATTAGTATCCAGTGCATATCTCCATATAGCACATATGCATTTAGTTGATTAGCCATCAGCACAACCAATCAGAGAGAGGCTGTCCAGTCTCTCCCATTCACAGCTGAGTATGGACAGATTTCGTTTTTAATACATATTTCCCAAGAAAGAAACAGTAATCAGTGTAGATAAACAGGACTGGCTTCAGCTTCAGGCTGATAACTTCTCTCTGCTCATCTCAAGAAAACAAGAGATAGGGGAAAACTGCTTATCTTCCTTAATACAATGATCAACAAATATTTTCTTCCAAAGTGGGGGAAGACTATGCCTTGATTCTAATTCTAGACTCTCATCAAAGCACCAGGCAACTGAGAATCCTCTGTTTATCAGGGAACATGAAGGAGGTCACACTTTTTAAAGACAGAGTTTCTCTAGCCTTCGCCTACCTCCCCCGCCCCCGCATTCGGCCCTCGCATTCAAACATCAGAAGTCAAAGTTCCTATTCATACTTTAAGCTTGGTACGTGGATTTTTTTCCTAACCTTGGGATAAATAAAAGCTGTCAATGAAGCAGTGACATCGTATGTTGCCCTCCACTAACTCTAAGTAGCTCACATGAACAAGTTTTCTCTCCCCAATCAGAATATGAACCCATTTTCTAAAAAGTTCCCATCACAAATATTTTGTACTTAAATTTGGCATCCGCTAGCTTTCGCTAAGACTTCTAACTCTGGGCACCAGTAGGCCCTGGGGTAGAGGTGCCTCCATGTTTAGGAACTGGCTCTTGCGGGCACAGAACAAGTGTGGGCAGCACCCCATTGAGTCTTGTGTGGCAAGGACCACTCCTCACCTCCTTCAAAATCTCCCGAAGCTACAGGGATCATTCACAATCGCTTCACATTATACAAAATCTGTAACTCAACAGCATGTGGGGGTGAAGTCTAGAGTCACGGACAAGGAGTGGGTGGCACACACCTCCTGGGCTCCACAATGCCTAATGTCAACACCCTTCTCTAGGAAACAGAGAAAAAGGAGTCAGCCTTGTTTCTCACAGTCTGGCACAGTACATGGACGAAGTTCTAGAAAAAAAAATCACATCTCCCAATTTCCCAGGATAAGCCAAAGAAATACCAACCTGGGAACACTGGATGGGAAACAGCCTTGGGCACTGAGAAGCTTGGGGTGTATTCTTTCCCTATTCTAAGAACTACAAATCAGGAGAACCTGGGAATTTTTTTAGACTTATGTCTTCCGAGGCTGCTCTGATTTCAAAACATTCTCCTATAACCCCAAGAAAAAGTACTAAATGGCACACTTCAGAATGAATTCTAATTTGATTGAGAATTTTATACTAGTCCCATTGAAGTAAATGAAGTCATTCTTTGTGTCTACAAAGGGCTGGGAAGGGCTACAGCTCCCCACTATTTGTAAAGGCTCTGGGCAAATAACAGGAGCCCATGGGTATTACTTTCAGAAACATGAATTCCCTGGCTCTGTCCATAATGAACCTGGATAAGTACACCCAGAAACTAGAGCCCCAATTCAGATATCTGAACACTCACACACACACACAACCAGAGCTCTGTAACACCACTGACATCTAACCTTCAAAAATGTCTTGTTCTGTTTTGCTTTAATGACTATAATAGGATTGCCTGGACAGGAACTGATAACCAAAGAAAAACATGTCCAAGACTGTCTGGATTTCATATGTTATTTATCTCCCACGGGTCCAAGAGATAGAAAGTGTAACTCTAGGCTCTTCTTCTCCCTCCCACCTAGCCAGGTGCCAAGAGATGGACTCCTGAGCTCAAGGGCTGGGGGAGGGGGTCCTGGTGCAAGTTATTGTCTGCAGCCAGAGGATGAAAGTGAGCCATTCTTGGGACAGTGTGGCACCACTGCAAGGAAATGGTCCCTCTTGACCCTCTTCCTTTCTAAGACAAGGGTTGCTGCAACTCTAACTACAGATATGTGTATGTACCATTTAACATTGCTCAGTTTGGTCTTAAAAACCTAAATTCTACATAGAAATTATTCTACTTAACCTGCTTAGCATAACAAGATTGTAACTGTCAAGAAAAATCACTGAGTCTTAACAGAGAGTGCCAAGGAAGGGCTTCTTCAAGTGTATCTGTGGGTCTCCCAACAAATATAATCATCTGAAGTATATTAAATATCAGCAACAACCTCTGCGTCAATTTAACATGTGGCTTCTGTTTGAAAATCAATTTCATCGTTACTCATTCAAAAGCCCATCAGAAGGATTACCAGGAACTACAACAAGTATAAAAAGGTAAAATTCTTTATCAATGATTAAATTTGACCAATTTTCAAAACTGATATACTAATTAGCCTAAAAGATAATGACCTTACAAGAAATATTAAAAACAGGGTTGCCTGGGTAGCTCAGCTGGTTAAGTTCCAACTCTTGATTCCAACTCAGGTCATGACCTCATGGGTCGTGAGATGCAGTCCCGTGCCCAGCTCCACACTCAGGAAGGAGTCTACTTAAAGATCCTCTCCCTCTGCCCCTCAACCACTCTTTCCCTGGCTCTCTCAAATAAATAAATCTTAAAAAAAAAAAAAAAAAAAAAAGGGTATTAAAAACAGCAGACAGTACCCAGAATACCACTAAGACCTTATGTATAATGCATTAATTACTTACTTCACACTAGGTATTGGGCTACAAAAATTATAAAACAGAATTATGAAAGTCTAAATATTTTCAGAGACAGAATGACCACTGTGAAATTTCTTTTAGTCTAAAAATCGAATCTCGGGATTTTATTTTAAACTCAAAAGCTATAAACATAAAATTTATCTCCCTGCATACTATTATAAACTGGCTCCCAGATGAATTGATGTCCCCAGGATATTCCAACACTCCCTCTTCAGGGTGCAACATGCAATATTATGCTATGTTATCTAGAGAAGAATGTTAGAAGTCACAGAAACACAGGCTCTACTAGGATGACTGAATCTTCAAATAATCACCTCTTCCTCATGTTTTGCTATCACTCTATCAGAAAACAAGTCACATTTAATATTTATACACATTTATTTCAACTTTCCATAAATGTTAACAAAATAACATTTTTTCATAATTAATTACTAGAATTATAAAAATAAATTCCAAGTTGCCAGGGAGAAAAAAATCTTACTACTGTTCCATGCTTTGGCAAACCTTGTAGTCCCATCTATACTGTGGGCTTTGAATCAAGTAGAATGAAATCTTGGCTAGAAAGGAGATATATCAATTTAGTAATGACCCCTTCTAAAGAGAATGAGACAGCATGCCAATAACACACGTTCTGTAGTTTTTAAATTAGCCCACAAGATTTTACATCTTTATGTCTTTAAATAATTTTATTTATTTATTTGACAAACAGGGATCACAAGTGGGGGGAGGGGAAGAAGAGCAGGCCCCCCGCTGAGCAGGGAGCCCTCTGTGGGCCTCATCCCAGGACCCTGAGCCAAGGCAGAGGCTTAACCCACTGAGCCACGAAAGCACCCCAGATTTTATATTTTTGGTTACTCCTGCTCTATTTGGCTATTTTATCTTAAAAGAATTTGCAAGGGTTGGGGTGCCTGGGTAGCTCAGTGGGTTAAAGCTTCTCCCTTAGACTCAGGTCATAATCTCAGGGTCCTGGGATCGAGCCCCACATCGGGCTCCCTGCTCAGCAGGGAGACTACTTCTCCCTCCCCTTCTGCCTGCCTCTCTGCCTATTTGTGACGCCTCTCTCTCTCTCTCTCTCTCTCTCTCTCTCTCTTCTCTCTGTCAAATAAATAAATAAATCTTTTAAAAGGGACGCCTGGGTGTCTCAGTCAGTTAAGCAGCTGCCTTCAGCTCAGTTCATGATCCTAGGGTCCTGGGATCGAGTCCCACATCAGGCTCCTTTCTCAGCAGGGAGCCTGCTTCTCTCTCTGCCTCTGCCTGCCACTCTGCCTGCTTGTGCCCGCTTGCTCACTCTCTCTGACAAATAAATAAATAAATCTTTAAAAAAAAAAAATCTTAAAAAAAAATAATTTAAAAAAAAAAAAAAAAAGGCTTCCCAGTCTATAGCCCATGGGAAAAAGTCCCTTTACAAGACCCTGGATCTGAAAGGGACCCATAAATAGCCTCCGTCTGTCAAACTTAGTAGCTGTATATATAAAATAAGTCACAGACATTCCACTAGTCACATAGATTTACACCAACACCATGTTTCCACGCATCTCACAGCCATGAACTCACCAAGCTGACAAGATTCTGAAAATTCATGTCATCCGAATTATAGTCCATGAAGCAACTAGGTTTCATGACCTTTCCTAAAGAGTAAACCTTCTATTTTTTTCCTACTGAATCTTAACTTTCCTTACCCCATCTTTTAAAAATTTTAGCAACAATTTATATAGAGATATGATATAAATAAAAGTTATAAAATTCCAAGTCAATATGAAGAAGAAATCCTATCAGCCTTCACCTGCCCAAAACCATCAAGGGTTTCTCAGTAACTAAATGAAAAGAGTCCAAATTCTTCAACCAGGCACTCCAAGTTCCACACAAATGAGTTTCACGCTGATTCTTCAAGTCATTTCCCCATCCCCCTCCGCCTGCCATCACTCCGGGCAAACTGTGAACTACCCTCTCCTGCCTCAACACCCTCATCACTTTACTTCTTTCGCTCATATATTCCGTCTGCATTCAGTGCCCACCGATAAAGTGCCTCTCCGTTAATTAGAAATTACATGCACCCCATTGTCCCAACTGAAGGGCCACCTCTTCCCCAAGCCTCTGTTAGTGCCCCTTCCACTGAATTTCCATAGGGTGGGCTCTCTCCCTGGAAAGGTATGCGCCTTGGCAAAAACATCATTGAAATCTCGACTCTGGCCCATACAGGTTGGGCTGCGAGCAGGGACTGGCCTCGCTAGACTCAATGTGAACAACACGGGTTACAGTAACAACTCTGCAAGGCTTAGCAGTTTCTGGACAACACTGCTGCCACAGCAGATGGAACAAGCCTCAGCCTTCTTCCTGGTTAACCAGGAGGAGTTCCAACTACTTCACGGCGGAATGACAAGTGTCAGGAAGCCACTGCACAGCTCGGACTCCCATGCCCAGGGCCCTGGCGTCCCTGGACCCTGTCCTCGGGGTTAGCGGCCCTCCTCTCCCAGGGCTCCCACCACACCCGGCGCTCCCCTCTGTCACAGTATCACACAGGAGACACCAGTCTCCTCCAACCAGGGGCACGTATTTTGAGGTGTGAAGCACTTCATAGGTATAAAGCAAAGCACATCCATAAAAATCGGGCCACTTTGAAATTCTGAGGCTAAGAAACAAAGGAAACACCTGTTGAGATGCTGCTTATTCTTTAGATCCAATTTAAATAGTAACACTTGTGACTTATTAGACAGTGGCCACCTCCAGGAAGGCCTCTGGGGCTTCCCAAACAAGGACACTTAACTTTGGAGCCACCACCACAGTCCATCAATTCATCTCTAACACGATGCACCACACCCTCCCCTGTACCCTTTTTTTTTTTTTTAATCATCTTATTTCCCTGATCTGAAGCTCAAGGAGAACTGGCCTTCCTTCCCAGCCCCTCCCCCTACCACAGAAAGGGGAATGAAATGAATTAAAAAGGAGTGCTAAGGCTTCTAGAACTACATCATCCAAATCACGAGGTAATTTAACATTGCATGATCGCTCTGCAAGTGACTCATCACCTCTTAAGACCCTGAAGTCAAGGTCTGAACAGATCTAGACAGCACTCTTACACCTACAGGAGGAATTCAACAAAATCTCTCAAAATCAAAAGAAAAGCTTTTCCCTGAGTAAGGTTTTCACTCATGGTGAAAGAATCAAAAACAACAGAAAACAGCGAACCGAAACAAAAATGTCAGGCAGGAAAACCCTGCCCTCTTGAACTTTATAATGTTCACTATACTTTAATATTCTTCTCTCCTCAAGTCCATTATTTTTCTTAGAAAAACAAATCAATGCTTTACATTCCATGTTCATGAGTAGTGATAAAAATAAACTAGCACATACAATGGTAGAACTTTTTAAATTACTGATTAATCAAATTAATGAAAGTTGACTTATAAAATGTATTTTGAACTCCCTATTTTCCACTGTGGGTATCACTTCATTAAAACATCTATTTTCTCTCTATTTCAGAACCAGCAAACTGGTAACAAACCCTGAAGGCGCCCCCCCACCACCACCCTTTTAGGGAGAGGTAATGGTAGTGAAGACACGGGGAAGGTCATGATTCCGGAATTAAATATTGACTTCCCATCTCCTTGTCTGTGGCGCATTCCCTGACAGTGTAAAAAGAAACAGAAGCTTGAATTTCATTCTGAGCTCACTGAAGTGTGCGGAGCCAACTGTGAAAACAAAAATTCGTCGTTGGGCATATTAGCGATCCTTCGTGTTGCCCGGTGTTCTGTGAAGCCTACCTGGGAGAGGAACCCCCCAACCTCTTCTTAGGATGGCAGAGGTGAGCTTTTGGAAATGCTTTCCCCAAGCTAACATCAAGTGTGTTCATCCAACGCAAGAACAGTGAGCAGGGAAGCCAGAGGGGGTGAAACCCTGCTCTCCTAGATTTTTGTAACAATTCCAAGAACTTTCCTTCCCTCACTGCCAGCAGCACCCATCAATTCCCATAGTAACCAGCCCACGGCTTTCCAACTGGTCCAAAAGGGAGGCAGGCATGCTGCAGACAGAAGCACGTGGGAGTGTGACCCAAGCCCCGGGCACCCGTCCAGCGTGCCTTAAACACTCCCATTCTATCTCCCTGCTGCCCTTAATTCCCAGGCTACCAGATGGTTCTCTCCTTTCTTCCTTCAACATGCTGCTGAGACAATGAAGGGGCTATTTGACTAGGACTTTGCACGAAACAATTTCCTGTTTTCTGATGCAATCTTGGTTCAGGTCTACTGGGTACCAAAGCAGTCACGTTCCCCACACCCCACTGTGCATAAATGTTTGCGGAATGAAGGAATCCTCTGGTACAGAAATAAAGATTTCAAAGCTGGTGTAGATCTGAGGTCAAGCATGTGGACAAAGAGGGTGTGCTCCCAAAAGGACTGAAGGGGAGTTAAAGCGGTCCTGAAGCGGGTGCAGACCACCCTGTCTTTGAGAACAAGATTCCTTATGCTGAAGGAGCGGGAGTGGGAACAGGAGAGCCACACCCAGGGAACTGAGAGTATTTCTGTCCCTAGCACACTCACACTGCAATCAGGAACCGTGGCTCATGATGGTGATCGGGTTTATATGGTATGAAAATCATACATAGTGATTTCCAACAAGGAAAGGGGAAATGATCAAAATTGAGGGAAGATATTAGGTGATAAACTAAGCAGTTTGGGAGGAAAGAAATAGCTGATTCTGACATGTTTCTCTAAAGGATGACTATGTTGAAGGGTTTTGTTTTTTGTTTTGTTTTTTTTTTAACTAAAAAGGAAGGTAGAGAATCACATTAAAAGTGCTCAGCATGGGCTATGACCCCGTTCTGCAGGATTTCATTTCTTCAACAGAACGTAACGGCTGAAAGAAGAAGAGACCATGAGGATGCTGGGGGGGCGGGGGGGGCTCCAGAAAGGGGCACCTGCCTCTGCCCTTGGAGTGCATGCCTCAGCGCGGGGACGCACGTGCTGTCATTAGGGCGGATGCTGGGTAGTGCACCTGCGCGCCCACAGCACGTGCCCATAGGCACACCAGCTCAATCTCAGCGGACGCTCCCACGCCACTCTCCAGTGAGGGTCCCACGGCAGTATGCCTGAGTTTTTTAAACATTCACCTACTGGATGCAAGGCACTGTGCCAGTAACAGAATATAAAGTAATAAAAACCCAAAAACATGACTCGGCATCACCAAAAGCAGAGGGGAAATGGAAGGTGAGCTATGGAAACAATAAACTGTCCTGGGAGAGAAGGTAAGATTATGAATGACTGCCCTTTATATTATCAGTGATAAATCTCTTTAAAATTAAATGTTTTAAAAAAAAAAAAAAAAACAGAAGATGAGAAACATTTGAGTCATGTAAAAAAAAAGTCCCAGAAGGTCAATACTTAAGCAAAAAAATCAAAATTAATATGGCAATGTATCACAATCCCACTAAGATTTACAGGATATTCTTTTGGAAATTCAGTACCAAAATGTCAAGTTCATACGGAAAAATGAATGAACAAAAATAATGAGAGTAATTATAAAAAAGGAGAGTAATAAAGGAGACCAAGGCCTAATACTTGCCTAAATGTGTTATAAACTCGTAATAATTTAGAAGCATGAAACTGGTAGATGAATAGACCATCAAATCAGAAGATAAAATAAAAATTCTAAAAATACTTCAGAGAGTTTGCTATAAGATAAAATGTGACATTTAAAATCCTAGCAAAAGCAAAAAAATTACTCTATAATGGTTTTGGCACAACTATACAGCCACATGGAAAAAGAATGGGATACTAACTCACCAAAAAAACACAAAAAACAAAAAAACAAAAACAAACCTCAAATTGGTCAAAAAATTTATTTTTTTAAAGATTTTATTTATTTACTTGACAGAGAGACAGCAAGAGAGGGAACACAAGCAGGCAGAGGGGGAGGGAGAGGGGGAGAATCAGGCTCCCAGCCAGCCACCCAGCCAGATGCATCTTGATGCCTGGGGCTTAATCCCAGGACCCTGGGGCTATGACCTGAGCCTAAGGCAGACACTTAACAACTGAGCCACCCAGGCGCCCCTGGTCAAAAAATTTAAACATTAAAAAAATAAAAGAAACAAAAATATTAAAAGAAAGTAGGAGATACTTTTCATACTTCTGGAGAGCCTAAGACCTTTCTTTCTTTTTTTTTTTTTTTTTTTAAAGATTTTATTTATTTATCAGAGAGGGGGGGTGGAGAGAGAGCACAGGCAGAGGCAGAGGGAGAAGCAGGCTCCCTGCCAAGCAAGGAGCCCGACGTGGGACTCGATCCCAGGACGCTGGGATCATGACCTGAGCCGAAGGCAGCTGCTTAACCAACTGAGCCACCCAGGCGTCCCAACCTAAGACCTTTCTAAGGAGGACATGAAACCCAAATCCCATAAAGGAAAATATAACTAAATCTGATTATCCAATCATAACAAATTTATACATCGCAAGTTATCATAAATGACAAAATATATACCCAGTGAAATAACTTCTCTTTTTAATTAAAGAGCTTATCTCAGATAAATGAACGAAGAATCATAAAAGTCAATTAATTCACAGAAAGAAAAACTGTTCTTGAACACGTTGACAGTACCTACAACCTCATTAAAATGAGAAATGCAAAGGAAAATGACAAAAAGATTCCCTTTTTCAGCTATCAAACTGGCAAGGTTTAAAAGGTTTAATCACAGGAAGAAGGCGAAAGGCATACGTTGCTTATGGGAGCGCAAACTTGAACAAGGCCTATGAAGGGCAGTTTGGCAATACTTATCACAGCTATGAAGATACATATTCTTTAACCCGGAAATCCCTCTATATAAACCTGTACACTCTGAAGTTCAAGGACAGCCGCAGAGGCACTGTTAATAATATTGAAAGATCAGAAACAACTTAAACTCCATCATTAAGAGACTCGATAACAAAGTACAGCCATAAACTGGAATGGAACAGAATAAAACCATAGTGCGGTCTGCCACAATTTGTGTAAAAATAAACTTTCGAAAACATATATACTAAATGCAAAATGACATTTCTAAATTGAATCCTGGGAAAGAAAAAGGACACTGGTAGAAAAACTCATGAAATCTGAATAAAATCTATACTGTTCAGGTTCACTGTATAACCTTTTGGATTTTACTCTATGGGCATATATTGGCTATTTAAAACATAAAGTTTAATTTAAAAAAAAACAATAATTCTATGATTAAGTTTATTATCTTCCATGATATTCATATCCTTCTACACACTGCTGAAGAGACACATCAAGGGGAGATGCATGACTTCAACACTTCTAATACTTCAGCTGTCGCCCCTAAATATCCACCTGCCTACCTCACCTACCAGACTTTGATCCTTAAAGGTAGGGGCCATGTCAACTCATCTCTGTACTTGAGGAATCTGGAGAATCTCTGTCACATGGTAAGGGTTCAAAAAATGAGAATCAAAATTCATATGTTCTGGTCCAATGATCCAATTTTTTATTAGTAAGAAGTTATGTATTTCAAATATCCAACAATCCTTCTTGGGATTTCCTTTGGTCCTTAGTTCACAACGACACCGAAGAGAAAAGAAAAGTAAGTAATTCTCACTGAGGATTCGGCTAGGGAAACAGAGAGGCAAATACAGCTCTGTGCTGAGAGCTGTAGGGAACAGAATAAAGAAGACACAGCCCTTAACAATAGAAGTTAGGCATAACTGAAGTCAACACTTGAGAAGGTGAAAGTGTGCTGCTGCCTTGCATTTTTTGAAATGTTTTATGCAAAGGCTATTAAAACACTTTTCAAGGAAAAATTACTTACTTCATAATTTAAGACAAATTATAAACTCCAATTCAGACAAAGTTATAGTTTTCTCTGATGTCTTTTCAGGAAAAACCTTGGAGATAGCATGCTTAAGAATGTCCACAGAAAAAATTCTAGCCTCATGCCCCATCAATACCTAATTTTCTAACTATTCAAAATGCAAAAGATAAATACCATAGCGAGTACTGAGGTCCCTGAATGGACAAAGAAATACTACTGAGTTTCTCCCCCAAAGCACCAGTCATGCTGCCTGCCCTATGCCTTCTCCACAAACTCAGCTCTGAGCCTAGGACCAGCACCATAAAGTAATACAACTTGGGCAACACTTCTGATCTCTGTGAACACCCATTTTCCATCTACAAAGCACAGAGATGGCAGTTAAGGCTCCTTCCGCATCTAAGAGTCAATGATCTCTCTTTTCCTTCACATCCCGGTGTAAACAAAGACCCTGGAGTCCTCTGATATAAACAGAAACCAACATAGGCATTTGTCCGCCTGTACTGGGGGAAGGAGCCACGCGTAACACTTCCTTCCTATTTCTGGTGTGGCCCAACACAACAAAAACAAAATAACACTGATTACAAACTGAAAGCATACATAAGTGTCTGCAAATGAATGGGGAAAGGATTTACTGAATTCAGAGTTGAAGTTAAACTGTGTATGCTGTACAGTGAAACATCCAAACAATTGTGCATTCCCTCATTTAGGATTACATAGGCTTCGAACTTGGCTTTCATAGACCTTTTATGTACTAGTTAGTCTACATATACCTTCTGTGAGTTACGGGTTTTTTTTTAAGATTTTATTTATTTATTTGAGAGAGAGTGAGAGCTATCAGAGGGAGAGGGAGAAGCAGATTCCCTGCTGAGTGGAAAGCCCCATCCAGGGCTGGATCCCAGGACCCTGAAATAATGACCTCTGAACTGAAGGTAGCCGATTAAGAGCTTGACTGACTGAATCACCTAAACACCCCTCTGTAAGTTATCTTTTTTTTTTTCCCTCACCATAGCACATACCCTCCCCAATGTCCATGACCCAGCTACCCCATCCCTCCCAACCCCCTCCCCTCCAGTTTGTTTCTTGAGATTAAGAGTCTCTTAAGGTTTATCTTCCTCTCTGGTCAGGTCTTGTTTCATTTTCTCCTCCCTTCCCCTAGGATCCTCTGTCTTATTTCTCAAATTCCTCATATCACTGGGATCATATGGTAATTCTCTTTCTCTGATTGACTTATTTTGCTTAGGATAATACCCTCTAGTTCCATCCATGTCATTGCAAATGGCAAGATTTCGTTCCTTTTGATGGCTGCATAGTATTCCAGTGTGTGTGTGTGTGTGTGTGTGTGTGTGTGTGTGTGTACCACATCTTCTTTATCCAATCATCTGTGGGTGGACATCTAGGTTCTTTCCATAGTTTGGCTATTGTGGACATTGCTGCTATAAACATTTGGGTGCACGTGCCCCTTCGGATCACTCCATTTGTATCTTTAGGGTAAATACCCAGTACAGCGATTACTGGGTCATAGGGTAGCTTTATTTTCAACTTTGAGGAAACTCCATGCTATTTTCCAGAGTGGCTGCACCAGCTTGCATTCCCAGCAACAAACAGTGTAGAAGGATTCCCCTTTCTCCGTATTCTCGCCAACATCTATCGTTTCCTGACTTGTTAATTTTAGCTATTCTGACTGGTGTGAGGTGGTATCTCTTTGTGGTTTTGATCTGTATTCCATGATGCTGAGTGATATTAAGCACTTTTTCACGTGTCTGTTGGCCGTGTGGATGTCTTCAGACATCAGACAGCAGAAATGTCTGGTCATGTCTTCTGCCCATTTCTTGATTGGACTGTTTGTTCTTTTGGTGTTGAGTTTGGTAAGTTCTTTAGAGATTTTGGATACTAGCCCTTTATCTGATATGTCATTTGCAAATATCTTCTTTGTGAATTATCTTTAAGAGCATATACTGCTACTTGGTATTTTTATTTTGTTCACCACTTTTCACAGCATGGAAACAAAAGAACACTGGGGAAAGTTACAGGCATATAGGAATATGCAAAGATAACATGAATCATCAGTGGAGAGTTTTTATTCTAATTTATTTAACATAAGCCTCAACCTGGACCTACTGGTTTAAGGTGATCAGGAGCTAACCTCTGAGAGTTAGTTAGAGAGTTTACCTCTGTCAGTTGAAATTTTCCCTTTCAATACATAGAAATAACATTGTGCCACTAATAAATAATGGTTTTCTTCTAAAGTTCCTTTAGTTCCTTTCCCCTAAATAACCAGCATTTTATGGTGTAAGGTCTTCTATAAATAACATAGATATAGAGAAGAGTTTTCCAAGAAACCACTTCCAAGTTTTCCAAGAAAATCTACTTCAGTGGATGAGGATACGAAATAACAGCCAGCTATAGGATGAGCCCCCAATGCCTTCCCGAGGAAAGGAACTCCAATGTGTTTCAAAGGAGGGAAAGGCGACGGACAAGCAGCAAGGAGAAAAAGAAACTCCAGGCGAAAAAAAAAAAAAAAAAGACGGGCATAAAAGTTCACCCTGTGGTTGCTGGAGAGGCAGAGCCACACAGTGACCTGATGCATGGCACAGGGTATGTCAGTCATAAAAGCAGCCTCTGTCTCCTCATCTGTTACAGAAGATGGGGCCACAGGGCTTCCCTAGCCCGGGCAGCTGGGAGCCCGCCAACCACGAGGCACACCGTGCAGGCACCTGGAACCCAGCAGGCCTGGCTGACAGATGCAAATCAAAGGGCAAGGCTCAGAATCCCCTCGAGGCCTCGGTTAAAGCATTTTGGAAATTAAAAGGAATATTGTGTAATAACCATTGTGCAGAAAGAAGTCGCAGTTTAAGACTGACAACTTCAAAACCCAGAGTCTCTGAATATCATCAACAGATAAAACAATGATTACACTCTTTCCTTAAGAGACTGAAGGAGTGAGACGCTGTGCCTGTCTTCCTTGACATGCCAGACAACCACACAAGGGCAAGGAAAAAGGCAAGTCCCACTCTTTACCACGAGGAGCGTTCTTTACGGGAAACCAAAGGGCATGGCGGTATGCCTCTCCCTGCCTCTGCGGAGGCCCTCATTTCATCATGTGTTCCCTCTGCCTGCGGTGGCCGTCATGTGGTGGGTGATGCTGAAGACACAACACATTCCTCAGCCATTACAACAGGGCTTAGCGGTCCGAGGAGGAGGCCTTCCAGACCTCGGAGACACTTAATACGATCCCCACACCTGGCTCTGCCCCAGGGCACAGATTCTATAACTAGGTGTTATTTTTACACAAGAACACGGTGGCCGTTATAATAATTTACTTGTTAATCATTTAATTGCAAAATTCTCTACATATAAATAAATGCATATCTGGTAGAAAAATACAGCCCAATAAATAAAACTAGTTCTTTAAAGAGAAAACTTCACGGCACCTGCTGCCTCAGTTGGTTAAGTGTCCAACTCCTGACCTCAGCTCAGGTCTTGATCTCAGAGTCGTGAGTTCAAGCCCCACATTAGGCTCCATGACCAGCACCAAAAATAATGATAATTATTAATAATAATAATAATGAATTTCAAAGGCAAATGTTAGAAGTTAATAAGGTCTACTTATTTGTAAATCACAAGTCAGCTCTTAGATTTAGCTCCTGTCCTGTCCCATTTCTCTAGATCAACTCCCTCTGCTAATGGGAGTCACTCTGGTAAAACAGTTTGGGAGTAACTGTTACAACATCCCCTGGCCTGACAGCCACCTAGAGAAACACGTGCCCACGTGCACAGTGCCAAGGATGAGAATACCCTTCGCAGCCGTACTCATAACCAGGGACTATGGAAAACCTAGGAATTCAGCAACAGGAGAATGGCAGAAAAACCATGCTTTATTCCCATGATGAGCCTACAGAATGACAGACAGTTGTTGAAAAGGACAAACCAGGTTTCTCATGAAGTAACACGGACCTCCAAAGCACATACGTACCTGAATGACAAAGAGTTATTGATACTCGATACAATACCAATTATATGAAGTTTTAAAACACAAAAATACCAAGCCTTCATATTAGAAGTGAAAGGCTTTATGTCTGGAGAGCTAGGAGGCAAACAGGAAGGGGCAGGCGTGGAGAAAATCTTACAAGCAGATTCATTTATTACTCTTATAAAAATTAATCTTAAAAACATCTCAGAAGGACTTTACAGGGTTATTAGGTGATTTTGGATTGAAGAAAAAAGGGTGGAAAAGGGGGTGCCTGGGTACCTCCGTTGGTTAAGTGCCTGACTCTTGATTTCGGCTCAGGTCATGCTCTCAGAGTGTTGAGACAGAGCCCCACGTTGGGCTAAGCATGGAGTCGGCTTGAGATTCTCTCCCTCTCCTCCCCTGTCACTCTCCCTCACTCTAAAATAAATAAATGTTTAAAAACAAAAAGATTACGTGAACATCTCAACTAAATCAGGCATGCTCCCTTTTAAGTACTAAGAGTCCTTTCCCACCAGTGGCCTACACTTTATGAGAAAGCCAACTTAACTTTTTAATAAAGGTCAACTTACGATACCAATGATCAGGGTCCCCTTCTTGAAGTGGGCTCCTCCGAAAATCAAGGCCTGGAGGGGCACCACTGAACTCCACGGCCAACGCTGTCAGCGTCCCACCAGCCTGGCTTTCACACAACCCTCTATCCACATGGCTCACCATAAATGAAACGCGCTCTCGAGTCCGAGAACCCCATCTCCAGTGTTCTAGCTCCCCACAACAGCTAGTTGCTGGAGTGGAAAAGAAAAGAAGAGAGGGAGGTGGGAAGAAATGAAGAAAGGAGGAAGGATGGAGGGAAGGGAGAAGGAAGGGAGGGAAGAAGCAATTTTGTGCTGAAATACCGATCATTGATTTAAAATATACTTTAAATATAACCAAATGCATCTTTCTCATTTTTAGTAACTATAATGCCACGATTTAACAGAAAATAAATTGTAGAAAAGTAAATCACAGGAAAACATCCTCCTTATAGCATTAAATACAAAAAGAGCTTCTAGAACAGCATGCACAGGATCCCAATTTTGCTTTGAAACAAGTACATGGTCACAAAGAAGAACAAAAAATGAAAGAAAACTATTAAGATGTTAGCAGGCCTGAAAACTACAGTAAATTACATGAAGAGAGAGGGGGAAGGGGAAATGTTACAGATTAAGAAAAACTTAAAAGAGACAAATGCAATGTGTTATCCTGCTTGGATCCTGAGTCTAACAAATTATTTGTAAAATCACAATGACGAGACAATGGAAGATATTGGACAGGAACTGGGGATTACAGGACTGGCTAGTAAGTCATATGAAAGAGTAATTGTTGGTTTTGTTAAAGGTAATGATATTGTAACGTTATAAAAGTCACTATCTGTTAAAAAAACATTTACTGAAATATTTACAGGTAAAATGATATAATATCTAGGTCATGTTTTAAAATAAACAAACAAAAAACCCCACAAAAGCAAGAATAAGATCAATGTAACAAAAACAGCAAAATGAAATTGTTAAAGCTAAATGATGGGTACCGGGGGGGATCATTGTGCTCTTCTCTCCACTTTTGTATATGCTTAAAATTTTTCACAAATAAAAGCAAAAATGCTAACAGGGATAGTTACCTCTGATTAGTGGGGACTGAGTGACCTGCTTTGAACAGGGTGATTTTTATTTTGATCTGTGTACCTTTTAGGAATATCCAGATTTTATACAATAAACATGATACTTTGGTTACCTGAAGAAATAAATGTTGCCCTTTCAGCGGATGGTTGGGTAGGTAGACAATGGACAGATGCATGGATGGATCTTTCATTGTCCAGTTCCAATGATTCCGTCTCCATAGATTTAATTATCCCTCTACAGACACCTCATTGCATTTTACTTTTATTTCCACAAAAGGTATTCGGTCATTTGTTACAGTAATTTTTAATTGTGTCTCATCTCCTCCTCTAGAAAAACAACTTGATTACAAGAGGCATTTGGGTTTTTCTTTTATTTCCATCCTGGTCAACATCAACCAGGTATTAAATAGTTATTTACTGAATTAACTTCTCCACTAATAAATCCAGAGGGGAGACAAATGGCTACAGAAGTTGAATATCTTGTTTCTTGTAACTACAAGGGCTTTAAGGCTAAGACATACCCAGAGGTGGAGTGCCTGGGTGGCTCAGTGGGTTAAAGCCTCTGCCTTCGTTCAGCTCAGGTCATGATCCCAGGGTCCTGAGATCGAGCCCCGCATTGGGCTCTCTGCTTAGTGGAGAGCCTGCTTCCTCCTCTCTCTCCCTCTGCCTGCCTCTCTGCCTACTTGTGATCTCTCTCCGTGTCAAATAAATAAATAAAATCTTTAAAAAAAAAAAAAAAAAAAAGACTTACCTAGAGGTCCCTATATAAAGATCAATACCCAGCAAATGTTATCTCATCAATTTCTCAAACCATTTGTTTTCCAGCTGACTGGGGGGAAAACATCAGCCAATAGCAGAAAAAGCCTAGCTACTGAATTAAATTACAGACTTAAAAAAAAAAAAAAAATCACTCTCGGGAGGTGGGGGAAGGGAATCAAAGTTCATTAGGTCTTCAGCAACCATTTCATTACTTGACCTACTGAAGACTCATCTAGAGTAGTAGCGCGTCAGCGCATTTTTATTAAGGATACCATCATGGCGAGAACACAGAGCCAGCCATGTGCTGGGACAAACAGTAGTTCAGGAAGCATCCCTAGCTCTGAAGAGGCTGGTGCCATGGAGAAAGGCCACGTGTCCACACCCCTCTCGTGTCTTCTTCATCATCCACTCACGGGGGGGCCTGGCATGTTTGCTGCGGGGAGGGGCAGTAGCTTTTTTCAAGCCTAGGGCATTCATTTCTATAATGTCTTGCTTAAAAATTGTTTACAAAAAGATACAATAAAGGCGTCCTCCCGGGTGCAGAAAAGCCCCCAAAACAGGGCATACTGCACTTCCCTAAATGGAGGATTTCACACACCATGGCCTTAAGTTCGCAAACAGGGTTTTGATGAAAGCCCCTCAAATACTTGTGATGATATTTACAACTTCCTTTTATATACAAAATAAGCTTAGATACTGACAAACATTAAAATAAAGGCTAAGCTGCAAGATAAATCCCCCACCACGAAGAGTTTCCCAAACCCTTTGGGAAAGGTATACTGGGAAGAACCGGCGGACGCAGGCTCCCCACAAGTTTCATGTCTACTTCCACAGTGCTAGCAGATCCCAGAAGTCACGTCTTCAGAATTCCTTCACCGACCCGACCTTTGAAGGCAGGTAGTGGCCGAGGTCTGCACCATTCCCACCCTGACTTCCACATCCATTCAGTGTTCACACTCTCGCTTCTCTCTTTTCTGATTTTTTTACTTTAGATACTTGCTCAAATCCACTCCTATTAGCAAATTTTAAATTTGTTAGACAGTCAACATGAAAACAAATAGTTTAAGAAATTGACTAGGTAACACAGTATCCACTCCAAAAAAAAAAAAAAATCATATCCATACAAACTCGGGGCCCAACATAAGGACCGGGTACTAAAAAATACGGCACTCTTCAAAGACAACTTAGTTCAACTCCTATTAGCATTTGTTCTATTTGTCACTAGAACGAATTTCAAATTTTATTTAATGTGGACAGCTGTGCTCTTATGTTCTGAAGAATGTAAGGGTAACACTTCAGTGATAAGTTGTTCCTACCCCAGAGAGAAGGAGCATGATATTATTAGTAAATGTGATGGGGTCGTACCACAGTTCTATAGGCTGGTAAAAATGTTTCCTAGGCCAAAGGATTTCACATGATTTTCTTTTTCTTTTTTTTAAGATTTTATTTATTTATTTATTGGACAGAGAGAGAGATCACAAGTAGGCAGAGGGGCAGGCAGTGGGGGGGCAGTGGGCGGGAAGCAAGTTCCCCACTGAGCAGAGAACCTGATGCGGGGCTCGATCCCAGGACCCTGAGATCATGACCTGAGCCGAAGGTAGAGGCTTAACCCACTGAGCCACGCAGGCACCCCAATCTCCTTTTTCAAGAACAAAGAAGGCGGCTCTGTATAATAAGTAAGCACAGTGAGATAACTCTGAAGGGCCCACAGGCATGCTCAACTCCATTCCCATTAGTCATGGCCAAAGAGAAAGGAAAACTCTGCAATCATTCCTCTGCTACTATAAAATTTTAATATTTTCCTATTATATTATAGTCAGCATTTGTTAATAAATTTCATCTAGTATTTATTCTAAAAAGTTGTCTCCCTTTTGTACTTTCGGTGCTACAGGGAAACTTCAAGGTAGGCTGACCCAAAGACTGTCACAAGTGTGCCCGACAGAAGCATCTGAGTTCTTCTCTTCTTAGAGTTCGTATATTCAAAGACCTTTATTAATTAATCTGTTGTCTGCTGCTGGACTACCTTTAACGAGGAAACTGCTGGCTTCGGTTATAAGGAAGACACAGTTCGTTAGGATGGTGGGCAGGGAAAGGAGAGCCGGTGTGTCAGGGGACAGGCTGGGCAGCCACGGAGGAGGTTCCGTTTTTCAACCAACTTCTGACTCTGACTCAGTCATTCTACCAACCGGAGGGCCAATGAAACACGTTAATGGTTATTAGGTTATAACACCAAGAGAAGTCTAGGAGAATGCACCAATATGCATTTTTTTCCTTTTTTTTTTTTTTGTTTACACTTACTAAATGTTTGGGATTTCCATGAAACAGTAAGCAGCACATCTTTCTGAAGCACATCATATCTGCAAACTAGTAGTCTATGCAAATGTGACCATTTTTATTTATTTATCTTTTTATTTTATTTTCAAGAAAAGAAAGAAGTGCGGAGCTTTTTAAGATTTTCTCAGCTACTCTCCCACTAAAAGCAGAAGCCTGGGATGCAGTAACTAAAACGAAATGAGAGAAAAATTTAAACCGCATCGCACTTACCTGTGAGCACATAACTGTCTATACGAGAATGGGAAAATTCAAAGCAAAAATACAATACTTGAGAAAACTATTCAAATGTTTCAATGTGTAAAAGCAAATAATTTAGTCAGAGATTAACATCAATTAATAGCGCTCTATGTTTCTCGCTGGGGATTTAGAGACACTAGAGTCATACAATTCTTTTTAAGGGAAGAAAAAGAAGTATACTTTCTCAACTCAACTTTGTACTCTAGAACATTGTTACTCAAAAAATAGATAAATAAAAATGTTAAGAATGATGGATTTAATAAGATCCACATAGGACTGTCTAGAAAATAAAAGGTTTTGTGAGTTTATCTGGTTTGGTTTTCTGGATTTTTGTTTTCCTCTGATGAAAGGAATTGATTCAGAGTTCCCTGAAGTAGAGAGTCTTTAGAAGGCAAGTGTACATTTAGAAGGCCAAGAAAGAGTCATGCCACTAACAGGTCTGGAAAACTGCTCAGTGACGCCTCCCTCGTCTGAGCAGACACGAGCCAGTAGGAATGCAAAAGAGAAGAACCTCCCAGCCGACCTGACAGAGAGCACCCTAGCACCATCACATAGTATTGCCATTAAAAGAAGTGTTTTAAGTGCCCCAGGGTTCGGATTGTGAAGCTGAACAAAACTCAAAAGACAAGGGATAGCTGCTACAAGACAAAAGCCAAACAAGCTTGGCCTCACAGTAACCCTAGAACTTAATTAAGGCTTCTGCTAACAACTGTCCTACTCAAGTTCAATCAGGAGCTGATGCTTACTTAAGAGTGTTTAAAATACCATAGGACACACAGGGGTGGCACAGAAGGTGCGTGTCTCTATTGTATACAGGCACTCTAGAGGGGAAAAAAGTGAATCTTGAAAAACAACTTCCAAGCTGAGGTGAAGACCTCAGAGGAGAGGGCACTCCTACCAGGCCCAATTTCTCTTCCTTCAGAAAGGACAGGAGCTCCGGTCATGGGACGTGCCTGCAGAATGCTCGTTGTGCCACTAAGCAATTCTTGATGCTTCCAAATATGCTACACTCTCAAACACGGTTTTTCCATTGTGTTGCTAATAGAAGACTTGGGCTTTTCAAGTGGCTACAAATTACAGAGACCTAAAAATCCTCCTGGATTTCACTTTATTAAAGAACAATACTGGGTTTGACCAAATAAATGCTACCAGGGAAGTGTCCTAATGCACTTTAAAAACATGGTCAGAGATAATAATTCCTCGATTCCTCTTACGGAAATTCAAGGAAGGTCAAAGACAGTCAGCCACTTTGAAAGCACTGGACCAATTACCCAGTGAGCTTTGGAAAAGAAGCCCTCAGCTCTGCACAAAGGTTTACTATGGGGGAGATACTCAGATAACCTTGACCGTCCTTTGGAGGTTGCAGTGCTCTGGAAGAGTGAACTCCTTAGGCAGTTTGCTTCTGTTTCTGACAAAGCAGCAGGTTAAGAAAAACCCCCAGATTTTTACTGCAGCAAAACCGAAGAAACCCACACATCCCCAAACCATTTGTTTTATCTGAATTTAAGAGTTTAACATATTCTGGGCACCGGTGGCTCAGTGGGTTAAGCCTCTGCCTTCAGCACACGTCAGGATCCCAGAGTCCTGGGATCGAGCACCACAGCACCACATCGGGCTCTCTGCTCAGCAGGGAGCCTGCTTCCCCTTCTCTCTCTGCCTCCCTCTCTGCCTACTGTGATCTCTCTCTGTCAAATAAATAAATAAAATCTTAAAAAAAAAAAAAAGAATTTAACATATTCTAACACTTGAAGCTTGTGGAGATGTCTCTCTCAATCTGAATGAAGTTGTTATTTTTCTCAATAGGAGTATACCCTTTCATAGCTGATGAAAATGTCTGAGAAGTGTCCACTGAAACATTAGAGCAGACCCAAGGTGGGCCTGGGGTTCCTACCTGGGGCTAGTAACCAAGGGGAACCACTCTGAGACCATGATAATACCCGTATCAGGAAGTACATCACCCAACCATCTCCGTTTTTCAGAAGTCTGCTATTCCCAGTGACACACTAACGCACCCCAGTTAACACAAGTTGAGGTATAAACACCCATCAGATTTTAAGAAAGATGTAGAAGAATTTTTGAAACATATTTACTATGGAATGAGAACATAAGTAGGTGACAAAAAACCTTATTATTATTAATTTAAGTAGCCAGGGGAAAAAACCTGAACTATTTTAACTATAAAGACAACAATGCTGAACTCAGAAATCACAGAGTAAAAGCTGCCAGTTTCCCTTCCTCTCCAATGCCCGTTTCTGCCTCCCTGCAGTAAAACAATGGAGAAAAAACCAGGGAGGAAAAAACACAGGGTCTAATTGTGGTAAATCCAAATATCCCTACAAAGAGCAGGTCTTCTAGGCACACGCATCTGAGCGGCGCTCCCTCCCCCCACAGGACTCTGACTCACCCACCAACTCACCTTCTTCCACTTCGAAGTTAGTAGTAAATCTTGCTTTTGAGTCCGACTTGAGGTATTCTCTCAGAACCTAGATTAAAGTAATTATGAACTTTAGTATACTAAGGCTGTTTTCGAATTCTGAATCACATACAATTATACCTCATAATATTAAGGGGGGGAAATCACTGTTATAAATCACAGTTATGATTGTAACCATGAAAGGATAAACTCTACCTCTAAAACCCTCTTTAATTGGTCATCTCTTCATGCGCAGTGCAACGCACACTTAAAAGAAAGCCAACCAATAGCCACTCCCACTTCAACAAATTCTTCAACCCAGTTATTCAAGCTCCAGGCAAATTGCTGATCTAGGGCCTCAGCCCTATCCTCTGTTCAGGAAGTCTGAGGAGAAACTCAGGAACCTGAGTGTGTATGAAGGCTTCCAACAAAGTGATTTTTGATGTGATCAGCCTGTCCCATGCCTACGGGAACCACTGCTCCAAACCAGTGGTTCTCAAAAGGGGGTGACTTTATACCCCAGGGGATATCTTGCAATGTCTGGAAATATTTTTAGTTGTCACAACAGGGGGAGGAGGTACGCTACCAGCCTTTAATGGGTAGAAGCCAGGGATGCTGCTAACCCATCCTACACAGCACAGGACAGCCCTCCACTGCAAAGAATGGTCCAGCCCCAAAAGTCAACAGTGGTGAGGTTGAGAGACCCTGTTCCAAAGCAAACAACTATTGTGATCACTTAGAAATTTTACAGTTCTCACAGTGGTCATTTCAGATAGGCTATAAGCTCCCACTACAGATACGAACATTTCCTGTGACTCTTAAAGCTTATTGTTACTTAAAGGAGTATATACGTTTGCCTCATATTAATCATATGCAGTATATGTACTCATTCTAAAAATACTAAAGTAATCAGAGTATACATCCTTAAGAGCCTTCCAAGAAACTAATTTTTTGAAGTTCACTGAGGTGAAACACTATGTCAAACTATGTTAACCCCTCAAAACTTTGTTCCCAACCATATAAAATGGGAGCTAAGACCAATGAATTGAAAAGAACCAGAACTTAGTTTCCCTCACAGATATTCCCCTTTCCTAATAAGGACAAGAGGATGACGTTCCTCTTCCCAGCCTGTCATCCTAGATAGTAGGAGTCCCATCACTTATGCAGCCAAATATACAGGCACTTCAAAATCCACTTTCGCTGCACTCAAAATGAGACTTCTGAGGGCCAGCCATGTCCCCACACAGAGCAGAACAGAGCTTGGTCAGACCCTGCCGCAGGTCATTTCTACCCTACTGCAGTCACACGGTATAGATATCAGGAAGAAACCATGGGGGAAAGAAACCTACGAAGTCAAGAACCCCAGATACTAACCCTTGCAGATTTCACATGATTGGTCTACCCACTGCACCCACAGAATAAGGACATAAGTACAGAAACCTATAACACCCAAAACATATGTTTTGTTTGGTCAAGCTTAATTAACAAGCTATAACTGCCTAATTACATAATGAAGACATACCCGACAGCTGATGTGCTCCAGGAATCTAGCCGGGTACGTGAACAAACATGCAATGTTTAAGCTCAAATGAAAGGCTAGGCTACACGAACACACTTAGAAGATTCCATCAGAATGAATCCTTTCTGACTGGCTATTTCCCTGATGTGGCATATGAGTTTATATTCTAATTATAGACTGATTTCTCCCTCTTCTGAAGGCTCAGTGTGCAAAGCAACTAGTTAAACTGAACTCAAGCAGAGCCCCCCAGGCAGTGAGCACCGGGGTGGGTGGCAGGCGCTGGTGGGCAGACTGGCATTCATGTCCCGGAGCACTGCTGGGGGCGCTGGCGGGGGAGGCCGGATCTGGGTCAGAGGCGGTGTTCCCATCTGGAGCCCCTACCCCTGCTCCAGGAACTTCTGCAACCAGCCAAATCATTAGGAAGCTTTACTGAGCCCTGTGCTCATCCAAGGGTAGGGCTAACATACGTTCTAGATTTAGGATGCCTGTGAAACCAGGTAGAGCCCATCACTCCTCCACGACAGAAAGAAGACCACTGGGGAAGGCAGCCTCAAACACAAACCAAAACACTGCGGACCTGGTCAAAGAGGACTTCTTAATACCCATTAGGGGCTAGGAGAACAAAGGAGAGTCTTTTTGTTTTGTGAAGCAAAATAATTTCCAGGCCTTCCTTGTCTTTTGACAAGAAAGGAACAAAGAAGAGAAGGCCTAAAAATTACTAGGGAGGCTCAAAAATATTAACACACAATATGACATCTACTTAACCCAACCTCCATTTTTCTAGATTTAAATCAGTCTTCAAATAAAAATTCATAATTAAATTTCAAAACATAAACACTTTATTTTTTTTCCTCTCGCCAGTAAAATATATTCTGTTCCAAAAAGGAAAGGTTGCTCAATTTCCTGTCAAAAGCAATCCAGAGGCCACCTACACTGTAAAAGCAGCAAGGAAGAAAAAAAAAAAAAAAAAATGCTGAAGAAAAGCCTGTGTGTGTGGGTGTGTACTAAGTGCAATGTAACTACCACTCTGGTTTTTTAAAAGCTTTTTTTTCCTTGATCATTCGGAGAAATATGAAAATTAGTGTAGCTGCTAAAGAGAAGTTTGTCCTCCAACCTACCTAAGGAAAACAAGCCCTCTATGATGGATTTCGGTTCCACAAGAGAGAGAGGAATGGGTGGACATTCAATGCCTGACCCATGAGTCTTTGTTCTCACAAGAAAGGGCAGATTCTACCAGACAACTTACATGTCATGTTTTCAGAGAGGGAAGGCTGCTCTGAAAATTAACCTTCTCCCCCTGGCTACCCCTTCTTGCCCCAAACCTCTGGGGGCTAACCACTCACATAACCTGCCTAGATTATGGTTTAGTATAGCATCGAATTCACCACTCTGCAATTCCCCTAACTCTATTTATTCTTTCTGAAACTCTAAATTCTAAGATAGCAATCAACCAGCCCAACACTTTTTATTAAAAGCCTACTGAAATATATTCAATGCAAAGGTAGATGCAGTGTAGTGGAAAAAAAGAGAGAGAAAGAGAAGGAAAGGTTGAATAGCTCACCAGCAAACTGAAGATAAAAGAACAGAACATACAAAGTCAAAGTTAAATACAGTATTATCACTGAATTGTAAGAGTAAAGGCCCTATTTCTAGAAATCATACTTTCCATGAGAAGAAGTTTGTCATAATAAATAATGAGCAGGGAAAAAAACATCGTAATGATGGTAAATACTTTTTTTAATTTTTACTTTATTTTATTTTATTTTACTTTACTATTTTAGTTTAGTTTAGTTTAGTTTAGTAGGCTCCGCACCCAACATGGAGCCCAATGTGGGTCCTGAACTCACAGCCCTAACATCAAAACTTGAGCTGAGATCAAGAGCCAGATGCTTAATAGACTGAACCACCCAAGTGCCCCATGAAATGAAGGCAAATACTCTAAAATCAGCATACCATAAGACAAATCGAGATGTGACAGAAAGCCTACTCTATGGGGCAGCAGCACAACAAGACAGCATGAGAAAGCAAACTTCTTGAAGCATACAAATGATCTGCCCGATAAGCTAACATTTAACTACTACGTCAACTAACAAGAGGGGCTTCTTGTATGGGCCAACCAAAAAAAAAAAAAAAAAAAAAAAAAAAGCAAGATTAGTTAGTACAAGTAACATTATTTCTCAGAACCACTTGAGAGTAAGTAGCCAACAGGAGAGCCTCCAGAGTTTAGACAGTAGTTCCTATAATTAAGGACATTCTACAAAACTGTCATTGTGGCCATGAAAATCATCAGAATTACACGGAACCATCATCTAATCCACAGACCGGATCTTACACTCTCCAATTACCCCAGGAATGTCCATATTAGTAGAAGGACCCAATCCATCCAGGATCTCACACTGCACTTAGTTTTCACATCTCATTAGTGTATTTCAATCCAGAATTCCTCGCTTTCCAAGACTTTCATGACCTTGAAAACTGTGAAGATTCCAGGCAAGTTCAGTAGCATGTTCCTTAACCTGGGTTTGTCTGATACTTTCTTATGATGCGCCTCCAGTTGTGAATTTTCAGCAGAAATGCCTACTAGGAGGTGCTACTTTCCCCTTCTTCCCTTACTGGTAACGTCAATTTCTATGCCTTGATATTAGGGGGGACTCTGTCAGATTTCCACTACAAAGTTACTCTTTCTACTTTGTAGTTTGTAAGTACTTTGTGATACGATACTTTCAGACTATATAAATATGCTACCAACCAACATTTGTGTCCAGTGATAATTCTTAGCCAAATTAATTATTTTATAATGGCTGCCAAAAAAAAAAAAAAGCGATTTCTAGTCTAATAACTCCTACCATCCTAGAAGGGGGAAAAATGGCATTTACAAACCAAGATCTGGGCATGCTTATTGCAACTGGGTTACTGCTGCTCCTAGCCAGGAGAGAGGAGCACACACAGACGGACAAACACGTCCTTCTTTATTTCTTTCAATATCTATGTATATTGCAGACCAGGAGTTCATAGAGATGCCCTGAACTCCTGCCCAGCTATGGGGTCTTTCTAGCTCTCCTCTTTCCCTTCTCTGTAACAGCAGTAAACGTGGCTCTCTTAACCCCACTTTTCTTTCTTGGACTCAGCCCTCATGTTACCTAATGCTACCCCAACCTCTGATCTAGTATCAGAAAAAGCCCACTCTCTCTAACTAGAGGACCAGAGTAAGGGAAAAACCCAAAGTGACAAAAATGTTATTAGAGACTGTACAGGATGCCATTTTTGCAGAGCCCAAATAGGCAGAGCTAAAAACACACTGTTTACAGATACACTCATTTTTAAAAGCAAAGGAATGCTGAACGTAAAATTCAGGACAGTAGTTACCTCCAGAGAAAGACAGAAGAATAGAATTATAGGGAAACACACAACTTCTAAATACTTGATTGTGTTCTAGTTCTTAGTGAGACTCTACAGTAAGCCCTAAAAACAAGTTCCCTGGCATACACAACTATGCCTCACTAAACCACCAGGAGATCATCAGCAGTCGCAAATTTACATTTAAGATCTGAGGTCTAGAAAGGTTACGTGTGTTGCCTGGGGTCACACAACTAACAAGCAGGAGCTCAGACACAAACCAGGTGGACCTCTGTCTACTGTGCCCTTAGCTATTCCTCAGGTGGAAGAAAGATGGGCAGGAGAGAGAAGCTGTGGTTCTAAGGCTAAGATTCCTGTGCCTCTGAACCATTTCCAGACTGGTTTTAGGGTACAGGCAAGTCTAAGCCCAAAACTGGTGGGGGGCGCGAAGGGGGGGTAAAAATCTTCCTAAGGGCAGGGAGGGGGGAAAGGCACAACTCTGGGTCATAATGAGTCTGAAAGAACAATAAAAACAATCCTTTAGAGAGCATTTCTAGCACATTCCATAGGCTACAAATTCTGGCTCAAGTAAGCCTCTCAGAAGACTCTGGCAAAATCTTATTACTTATAGTTTTGTTCTGTTTTGAAATCGAGAAATTGGGGAGAGAAGACCAGCAACCCATTCATGAAGTTCCAGGGCTCACCTGGGCAAAGACTAAATAGGGAGAAATTACTCATCACCTAGCACACTTTATGAAACATGAAATGAGTGACAAAATGGTGAGCCCTTTCAAAGAATTTGTATAATGGGGTACTGAGGCAAAGCAACAATACTTCTCTGAAGGAAAGACGGAACATCCTGGGAAGCTTAAACCCCACTCTGCTACCTGGCTGTGGTTTAAAATTACTAAAACCCCAAAAAGATGGATCTCCATAAGAAGGAAAGAAAAAAACATATTAATCTTCTCAAAAAATCAGATGTAACAGCATTCTAACTGCACTTCTGGTAGAATTATCTCCAGAGACTATTAGTGATTAATACCAACTCATACAGCCCAGAAAAGTCCCATGATCAGCACTAACGACTCTGTGATCTCAGTTCAAGCTTTCTCTTTCGTTACGTGGAATATGTTTTCCCACTGTTGACTTGCAAGCAGTGGAGTATACATTGAAATCAGCAGAATTTTTGGCCTAGTCTCCTTCCCAACTCCCTCAAAAACCTGCTAATAAATTCTACGTCCCCTTTCCTTTTCTTTCCAAAGAGCAAAAATCTAGACCTAGCCCAAAGACTAAAGAAAATACCACAGAACAAAAGAAAACAAAGGACGTGTGCAAGATGGTACAAAAATAATTCAAAACTCATGCAAACTTTGTGCTGGAGCCCAAAACTGTCTATAATACATAAAGTTTAAGAAATGCAAAATGGTCCTGTAAAGACAATAATCGAATGAGAAGCACACAAAAGGATAAACCCTATTAGATTAAAAAAAGAAAGCCATTTAACAGGACTCTCCAGGGCGGGGCTTCCCCCCCACCCCCACCTCAGCTTTTTAGTTACTTTCTTTATGAAAAGCAATCAGGTGCTGTTGAAATCAGCCTCTGGTATTAAAAAGACAGGAAGTTATTCTGAAGTGTTTCTATTTATTTATTTGACAGGGAGAGAGATCACAATTAGGCAGAGAGGCAGGCAGAGAGGGGGCGGGGAAGCAGGCTCCCTGCTGAGCAGATAGCCTGATGCAGGGCTAGATCCCAGGATCATAACCTGAGCCATCATGACCTGAGCCAGCCAAAGGCAGAGGCTTTAACTCGCTGAGCCACCCAGGCGCCCCTCTGAGGTGTTTCTAAATGAAAATGACAAAAAGAATAAATTAATCCATAGGTACCCTTTTCTTATACCTTACTTCATTCAGCTTACATCATTGCAAGGTGAGCAGTAATTAACCTTGAGAATTTAGGGACAACAGCCCAACTTTAAAAGAAATTTAGAATTTAGAGGCGCCTGGGTGGCTCAGCCAGTTGAGCATCTGACTTGATTTCAGGCTCAGGTCATGATCTCGGTGTCTTGAGTTGGAGCCCGATGGCAGGCTCTGCGCTCAGGGGGGAGTCTGTCTCTCTCCCTCTGCCTAGCCCCGCTCATGCACGCTCTCTCTTTCTCTAAAGTAAATAAATCTTTTTTAAAAATTTAAAGAAATTTAGATTCTAAAAAATATGAAAAAAATGTATTACTCCTTTAACGTTGGAAAGGGGAAAACCCTGAAACATATTAAAGCGTTTACTTATAAACTCCCAGATAATGAATTTGGGGCAAAAATCAATATGGCTATTTAATAAATAAATCCTCCCCAGTTCACCTAATTTAGTGATACTGAGATAACCCCCTTAACAAGGGACAGCAGGACTTGAATTTCTAAACATTAATGGATCTGACAGCTCATGAAGACACAAGAAAAATGTTCTTCCCCTGGAAAGTACATACAATGGTCCTTTGATCCCAACTCGTACAAACTACTACTTACTCTTCCTTTCCCTGAAATTCTAAACACAAAAGTGAGAAATAAGTCCTTTTACAAACTAATTACCTTCATCTTGAGGCTTCTCCAACTCAAAGTCACTTCTATCTACCCATTTGCTTGAGCCAAAAACCTAAGAGTGATTAGGTTATGGATATAACCTAATCCTAAAGGAATGGATATTCCTTTCTTCCACAGCCTGCATCCATTCTGCCAAGACCTATAAATTCCGCCTCCTGAAGAGCACCCTGAATCCTCTCCTCTCCACTGGCGACACACTGGTCCAAACCACTATTATCTCTCAACTAGACAACTGCCCCAGATTCCTCATTAATTTCTACCCATGATCATTTTCCACATAGTCAGAAATGACTTTTTTAAAGGTTAAACTACGTATCTTTATTCCCCTGCTGAAAACCTATCAGTGGCTTTCCATATCCTGAAATGTCAAGGAGTGTGAAAGGTATAAGATTTTACTCTAAATTCCAAGCTAATAAGTTAGGCTGTCAGAGGTGTATAGATACCGCAGAGGACACGAGACACGTGGCTCAGAGACAAAGGATTTCATTACTCACAGCAGAAGCCGTAGCCCAAGTACCGGCTTTTTTCGTGCCAGTTCCTTACGTCCCAATTCTTACGAGTTAACACCTGCACAGCAGTGGGTTGTGTTACAGAAGAGTAACCCTGAACTTAATGAACCCAATGGGCAGTATGCCTGCCTGAACTTTACTCCAGAAGGAGACGTTGTCCTTATTATATAGACAGTAGTGTGACTGACTTTGCTCTGGAGGGAGTCTTCTAAGGCTGCTGACTATACAAATCATCCTTAAAAAGACAGTCTAGAACAAAAGTTGTCAGTCGGAAACACAGGACACATGGAAAATTGTCTCCCAACATTAGAATAAAAGCCAAATTTCTTATCATAGTCTACGAAACCTATATAATTGGTCTCCTTCTCTTCAATTTCATGTTGAACTCCTGTCTCTTCAGCTTACTATGCTCTAGCTCCACCGCCATCTTTGGTGTCCTCAAATAAGTCAAGTTCTTTCCTGACTCAGGATCTCTGCATATGCTGTCCTTTTGTCTGAAATGCTCTTTCTCTGGCTCAGATGTCACTTCCTCAGAAAAACCTTCTGGAGCACCTGGGTGGCTCAGTGGGTTAAGCCGCTGCCTTCGGCTCAGGTCATGATCTCAGGGTCCTGGGATCGAGTCCCGCATCGGGCTCTCTGCTCGGCGGGGAGCCTGCTTCCCTCTCTCTCTCTCTCTCTCTGGCTGCCTCTCCATCTACTTGTGATTTCTCTCTGTCAAATTAATAAATAAAATCTTTAAAAAAAAAAAAAAAAGAAAAGAAAAACCTTCTGTAGTCAATCTACCTATGTGAGACCCTATTCCCTTTTTATCACATTGCCCACTTACTCATTCTGTCAGCAAACATTTACTGGGCACCTACTATGTACCAATCATTATTACTGTAGGCAAATCATTACCTTATCCCTTTGTTTATTTATTAACAGTCTATCTTGAGGGTAAAAATCTTGTCTTTACGTTCATCCACAAAAACCTAGAACTTAAAATTGTGCCCTCAAATAAACTGTTCGACACGAAGTACTAAAACGCTTCCACATCAATATGGGAAAAAGCATAGCACTGAGCAAAAAGCATGAAATTAGAAGGTAGAGGTGCCTAAATTCAAACCCTGGGATCATCATTTAGTTGACACCTGAGCAATTCTACTAAGTTCCCAGCAAAATGGAGAAAATTCCTCTCCTGCCTAACTCACAAGATTATTATGAGGATCAAAGGACAGAATCTATTAGAAACCCCTGCAAATGCTAAACATTTAAAACTGGTAGCAAATCAACAGTTAATAGTCATGAGACAGTCGTTCAATCAGTAAGAATATCCTAGGGCCCTACTATGAGGGTAAGTATTAATGAAAATTAAAATGTAGATCAAAATGTAAATTAAAAATGTATAACATAAAATGAGATTAGAATATAGTTAGTTCTTTAATAAACTGAAGGAGAATACTTTTTCCCCTATAAGTACCATTTGGACATGCTTTACAAACTTTCAGACAAAAAGTCAGTCACTTTTACCAGCTCCTGATCCCAGGATATTAAAAGAATGTCTACTGGTTACTTTTTTAAAACAAGCCTTTCAAATGCCAATTTAGAAAAAATTTAGACCATCTTTACACCCCTGAATGCCAATCCCCAACACAGAAATGTTGAGTTTTCTGGTAAAATTTATGAAGTTATTAATTCCGACCCCTTTTACTGACTTCATCTAAACCCAAATGCAGTCTCGTTACTTTGAGGCGGACTGTGTGTGTGTGTATGTGTGTGTGTGTGTGTGTCTGTGTGTTTGCACACACACATGTGCAATGAAAAAAAAGTAAGATCCAATTTACATTTTTTATAAGGGCAGCTTCAGAGTCAATGCACAGGGCTGCCAACAGGAGGAAACAGAGTAATCATACTGAGGTCCTACGCACAGGGCTGGCAGCCTGAGCACACACCAGGACAGTCGACTCAAACAAGCCACATACCTGGCAGGAGTTTACCAAGCAACCCATCATCTCCCATAACCCTACCATGCAATCACAGAGAAACTGACTAAAAGGGGTACTGCTGGGGCACCCGGGTGGCTCAGTGGGTTAAGCATCTGCCTTCAACTTGGGTGAGGATCCCAGAATCCTGGGATTGAGCCCCGCATGGGATTCTCTGCTCAGTGGGGAGCCTGCTTCTCCCTCTCTCTCTCTGCCTGCTGCTCCGCCTACTTGTGATCTCTCTGTCAAATAAATAAATTAAATCTTTGAAAAAAGAAAAAAAGGAGGAGGAATAATAATGTGAACTGTGCTCCTAAAATAATAAAGTCAGGAAGAAAATATAAAAATGAGGAAAAGTACATGGGAAAAGCTCCTGGGAGCTAAGAAAGAGATGCAGGTTGAGAGGGATGAAGGCAGACGATCGATACCCTACACATAAGAAGCACTCACAGAGGTACAGATCTCAGGACACATACGCACACACACACACACATACACATATACATAATTATATTTGGTAATTTTTATTATACATTGAAAGTGTCTCAAAACTGCTTCCTTACAAGTTATCTTAATGATGGCCACCTACTCCCAGTTTGGGGACAGGGAGCAGCAGCAGTCATATTCACACTATTCACAAAGTCCTCAATAACCACCAGTACTTGTATGAGAATAAGTACAAATAAAATCAAGGACATCTAGAAGCTTCTACCTTGACTTAATTTAAATAGACAATGTCTAAACCTATCTTTCAATTAAGTAATACCCCTTATGAACAGAGGCTCCTGGGAGGCTCAGTCTGTTAAGCATCTGCCTTCAGCTCGGGCTGTGATCCCGGCATCCTGGGAACAGGAAGCCTGCTTCTCCCTCTCCCTCTCCCTCTGCCTGCTGCTCCGCCTGCTTTGCTCTCTCTGTCAAATAAATAAATAAAATATTTTAAAATTATACATATGTTTATCAATGATAGTTACTACTTAGTAACTTAGTAAATCAGCTTACTGTTTATTAATATTAAATTTAAATGCACGTGATAAACCAAGAACTATGTTAAAATGTTATAAATATTTTTCAGAAAAAAACGGGAAAGATAGATGTCAAAAAAAATTTACATGAGTGATAGGATCACTGGCAAATCTTTTTCTAATTTGTTTTCCTCGTTTCTCCTTAATTATGATATATACCTTATATAAAGGTAAAACACATGTACACACAAAAACCTACACTTTAGTAGATTTTTTCCCCCTCTTTTCGCTGGAACCTATCAAAACTAAATTTCAACTAGAAAATGTGACGTAAGTTTAACATACCTCCAGAACCGAACAAATAGTGAACAACAACGTAAGCTACGCCACAGAATGAAATCATAAGGACCTTGGTAGCACTAAGTAAAAATAAATAGCTGTTCAATTTTTCTATCATACTTACCCCAAAAAAGAAAGTAAGTAAAAGAGACAGGTACTCAGAATTCCGTAAGTTGGATGAAATGCTTGGAGGAAAATTATCAAAACCAACCAAGTTCATGCAACTCAAGAAAAAAAGACTTGAAACTACAGTACAAAATCTTCACAGAAAAAAAGTCCGTTTTAGTGACCATCCAGGCATTTGAGATAAAGAGTTAATCTGAAGAAATGACGGTGACTCTGAAATGTCATTTAAACTAAATAACCAGAATGTGAATGCCCGCATTTAACCAAATTTACTTTTCAAAATATGTGCGCTTCTCATCTTGTTCACTGACCTCACATCACCTCCATAAAACCTCTTCAGAAGCAGTTTAACCATATCCTGCAAGTGGGAGGTGTATAAATTTCATTTCCCTAATGGAAACCATCGCTCACCTACTCACTGGGTAAACGGATAGAAATCCAGTATTAATTTTCGAAGTCATCAAATACTGTGCATTCTAAAAGAAGAAAACCGTGTGGTATTAGGAGGCAGAAAAGGGGAGCTTCAACTTCTTCCAAAATGTTTTATAATCTCAAACAAATATGGCAGAAGGTTAAGATTTGATGATGCTAGAAGGTATTATATAATTCTCTATCCTTTCTCGTCTACTCAAAATATTTTTAAAGTAAACAGAGTAATAAGGTTTAATATCTATAAGTCAACACAACACTCTTCCTCTTAGTATACTTATATTGATTAAAACACACACACACCCCATCTCAATATCCTACCAGCCCAACCTGTGACATTTTACCACCCAAAGAAGCCACTGTTGAAATGAACACCAAACAACCCCTAATATTTAGTTTGCTCCCTTGCAAAGCATGAATTCAGAAAAATTACCATACGATGGAATGAAAAAAATTCAAAATTATTTATGCAATGATGCCAAAGTAGTCATAAGTCCCGAGATGTTGCATCCATTTCAAAAATGAAAATAATAGGTTTACGTCTCAAAATAGCATACTTCCAGAACAGACAGTCCTAATCTCCCACAGGAAAACATGGGCTCAAGACACCTTACAAAGTGTGCCACCTACTCTTCACACCAGAAAAGTCATTTTTGGTATTAAAGAAAATACATTAATGACACGCTTGAGGCCTTTAAAAAAGCAAACAAATCTGAGGAAAGTTGAGTAGTTAACTTTCCTCTCACTGAAAGAACCAGAATCACATTCGTATGTTCCTGACCCCATGGGCAAAGGCACGGAGTGGAAATGGCTGTCATACACAGGAAACAGATGGGGGGCGGATAATGCAACTAGATCATCAACTGCCCCCCCTTCCCGTCACTAGAATGTAAGATGCATTCCGTTAATAACGAAACAAACTAGAAAAGCGGAAGTTCACCGCTGACGCAGGACTTGAACGCCTGAAGGAACATGCTACAAGCTCCACATGTTGGTTAGAGCTAAATGACAAATAAAGTTTCAGCTACGTGTTTCCTGACTCTCAAAAATGACTGTGACACTTGCCACAGCCTCCACGACAGCCAAGACCCAGCTTCTCTACACTTCACCAACCAAGTCCCCTGACCTGAGGTGCAATTATTTGCTCTCTTCGAAGAACAAGTATTTAAGTACACACACCTTCTTTTAAAGTTAATCCCAGTGTAGTTAACATACTGTGATACTAGCTTCAAGTGTAGCGTACAGGATTCACCAGCATACACCGGCTCATCAAGGTAAGAGCAGCCCTGATCCCCATCACCGGTCTCACCCGTCCCTCCACACACCTGCCTCCGGAAGCCAGCAGGTTGCTCTCTATAGCTAAGAGTCTGTTTCTTAGTTTGCCTCTTTTTTTCCCTTTGCTTGTATGTTTTGCTTATTAAATTCCACATGTGAGTAAGATCCTATGGTATTTGTCTCCTCTGATTTTTTTTTAATATTTTATTTATTTATTTGTCAGAGAGAGAGATGATGAGAGAGGGAACACAAGCAGGGGGAGTGGCAGAGGGAGAAGCAGGCCTCCTGCTGAGTAAGGAAGCCCAATGCGGGGCTCGATCCCAGAACCCCAGAATCATGACCTGAGCTGAAGGTAGACGACTGAGCCCACCCAGGCACCCCATCTCTCACTTAGCACTATACTCTCTAAATCCATCCACGTCATGGCAGATGGCAGGATTTCATTCTTTTATACGACTGAGGAATATTTCATTGTGTACATATACTTCTTTATCCATTCATCAGTCGATGACTTCTGCCTCCTATCTTGGCTACTGTAAATAACGCTGCAGTAAATGTAGGTGCATGTATCTTTTCAAATTTGTGTTTTCATATTCTCCAGGTAATACCCAGCAATGGAATCGATGGATCATATGCTAATTCTATTTTTAATTTATGAGGAAGCTCCATACTGTTTTCTAGAGTGGCTTGAAAACAGGTTGCCAGTTTGCATTCCCACAAACAGTGCATGAGGGTTCCTGTTCCCCATATCCTTGCCAACACTTGTTTGTGGTTTTGATTTCAGTCATTCTGACAAGTGTGAGGTGAGACCTCATTGTGGTTTTGATTTGAAATTCCCTGATGCTGAGTGCTGTTGAGCATCTTTTCATGTGTCTGTTGGCCATCTGGATGTCTTCTTTGGAGAAATGTCTATGTCTTCTACCCATTTTTAATTGGATTATTTGGGGGGTTTTTGGTGTTAAGTTGTGTAAATTTTTTTATATATTTTGGATACTAACCTTTTATCAGGTATGTCATTTACAAACATCTTCTCCCATTCGGTAGGCGTCTTTTAGTTTTATTGACTATTTCCTCTGCTGTATAATTCAAACATTCTTAAATAGCAACTGGGTAGAAGGCTCTGAGTTTCAAAAAGTTGCAGAGCTCCAAAGATCCCAATGGCATACTTTCCCCTCAACAAGCTTACAACCCAATTCATGGTAAAGGACATGTAAATACAGCAATAATAAGAGCCAAAGTGTTGGCCTGTACAACCTCAAGAAATGGCAAAAGGACATAAAGCTTCTAAGATCAACTCAGTGGGATCAAAGAAGCGTAACAAATAAGTTTCCAATGGGCAAAAAAGACAGAGGCAAAGCAACTGGGCGGGGGGGTGGACAGAGAATAAAGACAGAAAAGGCTGTAATGCACATAGTGTGGGAGTAAACAAAGACTATAAACCACGGAGACACATTTTAAATATTAAACATACGAAGAAACACTTAAGCTCTAAAGATTGCGTGGAAATTTTCCCTAAGAGCCACCGGAGACAGACTGGCTTTCCTACTGATTCAGTGTCTCATCTAGCTTTGGCCTCAGAGCCAGGGAGCCAGATGCCTCCCTCAACACCATCGCTGGCACCCACGGACTTGTGTGGGATCTATCACCACGAGATGACAATCTCGTCATCCTCACAGTGTCAGCTATGGGTCCTGGGCATGTCACTTGGAATTGCTGTCCTGTGAATGCTCACCTTCAAGTACAGAGAAGCACTTAGATGAACTCAGAATGACTTGCAATTCTATCAGGTCGCCGAAGTAGCAGTATTTTTTTTTTTTTAATCTATGTTGCTGCTAATGCCTTATGAAATTTTTGTTATGTTCATTGTACAAGACTGTACTGTAGCAGAGTGAGCGAGTGTGTTTGGTTTCCCCTCCCAGCTTTACTGAAATCTAATTGACATAAAATTGTATTAGCTTAAGGTGTACAATGTAATGATTTGATAGGTGTATATATTACAAAATGATCAGCACAATAATTTTAGTTAACACCCATCACCTCACACAGCTACAAAGAAATATTTATTATTGCAAAAGAAAATGCAACACATCTAATGATGAATCTGAAAATGTAATAGTACAAAAATAGATCAGAACTTTCGAATAGTGCCTACATTGGAAAACAATAATCTTCAACAAATTAGTCTAAAGAACGAAAATTACATTTCAGTTCTTTAATTCCATTTAAGCCATAAGCCTTTCAAGAAAAAAAAAAAAGTTAATCTATGTGAGAAATTTTCACATCTTCTAAAGCACAGAAAGCAAACTCTGCTAGCTCAGATGGTAGAAGTGCCTCATAGTGCCCCTAAGTGAGGTGTTCAAACAAGATGTAATAGTGGCTTCCAGATTTAAAAGCCTACCTGGACAAAAGAAAGGCTGAATACCGTACATGGCAAATATGCCAACCAAGCACCACTAACAACCAAATGCCAAGAAAGTAGTTCACTGGCTGGTACCAACTGGGAAGGCAAGGAGAAGGGACCGAGGGGTTGGTGGTGGAAAGCCGGAACCACTCCACAAAGTTTTCAAACAACCTGCAAAGGAGCTTCGACTGCACTGTAGGCAATGAGGAGCTAGGGAAGGTTTACGAGGACCCATCACAATCAGAAACAAACATGCCATGATGTACGTGTGCCACACCACACACATGCATACACATATTTTTTTTTTCCTTTCCCCCTCAAAATCATCAACAGTAATGTGGAAGAGAGCCCAAAAGAGGAAAGCACTGAATAAGGAAATCCTGGCAACAAGGTGTTGCAACTTCCTAGGTGAGAGATGACTGGGGCTGGAACCGGGGAGAAGGATTAGAGAAATGAAGGAATCTGAAAGAGATATGGACATAGAACTCACACCACCCGGAAAACAATTAGATGTGACAACTGGGAAAATGGAACTGAGGTCAAAATAAGAAATTGCACCACCACAAAAGGAACACCTACACTATTCTCAAAAAGTAGTATTTTTATCAAAGTTACATTAAGTGATCTTTGAAGTTATTAGTATTTATCTTCAACATGCTCTGAAATCATCCATTAGCCACACAGAGACCAGTTTAAGAAACACTCAGCTCTAGAAGGGCATTTCGAAATGTGTCGGTCTAGTTCCCCTTGAAAATCTATAAGTAGTTTAAATTTATCAAAAGATACAAGATAATCTATAAAAAAAAAATCCCAAAAATAGAACCAGCTCAAGATTCTCCACAATGTGTAACATTTGTTCAATGAATTTCATAATAGGATCTAAGCTTCATGCTCTTAATGAGTTTCAGCGCTAACTCATTACCTCACACTGTAAAATATAATAAACCTTTTAAAATGACAGGCAATATATGGTAAATTATTAATAAGACACTGACAACAATTTAGTATACATAAACAGGGGTGCCTGGGTAGCTCAGTGGGTTAAGCGTCTGCCTTTGTTTCAGGTCATGATCCCAGGGTCCTGGGATCGAGTCCTGCATCGGGCTCCCTGCTCAGCGGGGAGCCTGCTTCTCCCTCTGTCCCTCCCAACTTGTGCACCCACACTCGCTCGCTCACTCGCTCTCTCAAATAAATAAATAAACAAACATTTTAAATAAAGCATATATACAATGTAGTTAGGATTAAGGCCTATACAAGAACAAAAATGATTTAACATTTTAGAAAAAAATTACACCATTTTTATAATACCACCTTCTTTATTCAGCCTTGAGGGTATAATCAACAAATAAAATTGGGGCACCTGGGTGGCTCAGTCAGTTAAGCACCCGACCCTCGGTTTTGGTTCAAGATCTCATGGGTCAAGAAATGGAGCCCTGTGTCAGACTTCACACTCAGCAAGGAGTTTGCTCAAGATTGTCTCCCCCTCTCCTTTTGCACCTTTCCCCACCCACGCGCTCGCACTCTCTCCCTCTCTCTCTCAAATAAGTAAATAAATAACACTTTCAAAAACTGTAAGATATTTACAGTGTACAACAGATGATTTGATACATGTATACACTATGAAATGATTCCTTCCATCTAATTAACACAAACATCACTTCACATATTTACCTCTACAAAAAACCAAACTTTTCAATTGAACAATACACTGTTAATCAATTACAGCCACCTTGTTATATATTAACCGTCAGAACTTATTTGTCTCAAAACTGTAAGTTTATGTCCCATACCACCTTCCTAATACTCAAAATCCGAGTAACTGACCACTTAGATGAAATCTCTTTGTGGACCATGCTGGTCTCTAAAGATTAACAGACTGATCTTGAACTGATAAAAACACACAAACCGAGGTCAACAATTCAAAGTACAACCATAAATGAACAAACAAGAGACAATATTTGACCAGGCACATAAAAATTAGGTAAAAAGAAGCAGGATTAAAAAAAAAAAAAAAAAAAAAACATGTTTGTTGAGAGCCTCCTAGAAGTCTGACATGGCTCACCAGACACTCTCTCCCTCCACATACTTACTGTAAAATGAGTCTTTCGATAAGCGGGTATAAGCCACATGAAGGCAGAGAGAGCTTGATAACCAGCATTTCTGCAGGTTCTCAAACTGCACCTGGCACACAGTAAGTACTCAATAAATGTCTGTTAGATGCATGGACGAATGTATGCAGGGCTAGATGGCTAGTGGATGAAGGAACAGCTACTTTTAGCAATAATGGTGGTCTAGCTCATATATACCAAAAGAGACCCTGGCCACTTAGGAGAAAGGGAACAAGAAATGTGCTCCAAGTCACTGTGTTCCCTTCCCCAAATACAGGTTGTCACAGCAGAATGAATAAAGCATGGTCTCCACCATCAGAACTGGATGGGAAGCAAAGTTTCAGATTTACCTTTAGTGGACAAGTTACTACTCTATGACTGAAATGCACAGACTAAATCTCTAATCTTGGAGTTGTAAAAAGGCTTAACTGAAATAACAAATGTAGAGCACATAGCAAACACCAGGCACATAATTAGTACTTAATATATATAAATCTCTCCACACATTGGGCCCAGGGAAATGACCCCGGTGCTCATAAAGTCTGGGTCTTTGGGATAAAGTCCAAGGGAGGGGTCCCAGTGAAAGGAATTCTAGTGCAGTCCACAGCAGGACAGCTCTTGAGTCATTTTCAAATGTCAGTCAAAGGCCTGGCTCGTTATATCACGTTGGAGGGAATTAACAATCATAGCATGAGCCTACATAAAATTCGAAGAGGGTACTGGCCTCTGCCATTGCAAGGAAATACAAAACAAAACAACTAGCACATGTTCTGTGACAATTTCACACTTGCCAAAATTAGTATACTTTTCTTCACAATTACGTCAAATCTACTTTATCGACAATATCTGAAGCATACATTGATCCTTGAATAACATGGATTTAAACTGCGCGGATCCACTTATATGCAGATTTTCTTCAATAAATACAAGTACTGTACATGTATTTTCTCTTCCTTATGATTTTCTTATCAATATTCACTTTTCTCTAGTTTAGTTCATTGTAAAACAATATGTAATACACGTAACATACAATATGTGTTAATTAATTCTTTATGTTAATGGCAAGGACAACAGTAGGCTATTAGTAGTTAAGTTTTTGGGAAGTCGAATCTAATATTCAGATTTTCAACTGTGCAGGGGATCTGCACCCCTAACACCGACATTGTTCAAGAGCCAACTGTATTTTTTTGATTTGGTGAAATTACAGATCATCAAGGATTCATTTCAAGAAAAATTTCCCAAGGCCCTACCCAGCTCCATCTCTAAGAAACCAACATTAGTGCACATTTGGTTATAATTATGCCCTTGTGTATTCTCTCTTTCATACTTCCATTAACATCATATCATACGATACAGCCCAATTATAAAACATGACTAATATCCTCAAACTTTGTATCCATAATTGAAAATGTAAAGCATTTTTTAAAGTTCTAATAGTTTCCTCTTGAGTTAGTAGCAAAATAAATTACAAAATTTGTATATTATCTTTCTAATTATTGCTTATCCATCAGGTGAAGTCCTCTTAATGAGTCAATGAGAAAATTACTTTAACTTTGGAAGGTGCTTTGAGTATATTATTCAACTACAGCGTCAGGAATATGTAAGATGTCGGTTTTCTACAACATGAATCTGCATCATTTAAATCAAACCTGAATCCAAAATCATTAAATTTAAATATGCAGATGAATTGTTTGCTTTTGGACAAAGGTAATCTTAATCACTGCTGATTTTTTTTTAAGATTTGTTTATTTATTTGACAAACAGAGATCACAGGTAGGCAGAGAGGCAGGGAGTTGGGGGGGAAGCAGGCTCCCCGCTGAGCAGAGACCCCGATGTGGGGCTCCATCCCAGGACCCTGAGATCATGACCTGAGCCGAAGGCAGAGGCTTTAACCCACTGAGCCACCCAGGCACCCCAATCACTGCTGATTTTAAATGAACATTTTACAAAGGAGTAATAGCTGGGGAGGTGAGAATAACAGAACAAATTAGGATAGAGGGAGACATTCACACCAGAGAAAGCCTCTCAAGTAAGAAAGTTCTTTCTTATAAACAAAAATCAAGGTATCAGTCATCAAGTCCAGAAAGTATACCAATGGGAAAAGAGATTGATAGCACAATATTCTAAGAACTTAAACCAATTTACAAAATCTCTATCTACAAAGTAAGAAGGTTCCAGTGAATGAATCGACTTTTGGAAAGGAATATGATAGAATTCTGTGAACAGAGGAACTGAAGCTATTTAGAATAGCAGGGGAAGGCACACCCTGTTTTGATTAGAATCAGCCAGAAGCTATGAGAAAAAGGATCTGTGCCCAGTAGAACAAATCCCTGAAGAAATCTGGGACGGTATGTTGGCAGGAACAAAGCAAAAACTTGGGCAGCAAATTCTAGGCTTCACCCATAGGAGCACCAGCAGCTCCATCCACCCCTGCCAGCCTTGACGCCACTGACGTACCGGGAAGCTTTCCGGAGATCGTAATGCAGGCTTCCCTTGCTACTCAAAAGAAGAGTACTCCTAGGAAACGCTTTGTAAGCCGGAACAGCATAAAGCAAAAAAGGAATTACCATTTCATAAAAGCGAAAATCCTCTTTGGATCTCTATCGGTTAGCGAAAACAGGTACTAACACAGGTCTTTTGTGAGAGTGAAATGGCAGAAAGCGCACTTTGCCGTAGTGGAAGAAACCGATCCTGCAACAGTAATCTATCACCTGGGAACCGGATTCTCTTATCGCGGTATAAAATACCTGTCTCCTTGGAAATACAATTCTCATTGTTAACAAGTGGTTTTCCAGCAGACATCAACATTCAGGAATTTCTGTTTAAGCGCATCAGATTTCCCAGGGTCTGATCAGTCCCATAACCAGACCACCGGTGCTGATAAACTTCCAAGCTCCTTTGAAAGCAATTTCTACACACAAGAGCACAGTCAGTTATAAATCAGCTTTTGCAAACTATGTGCTCTACATCATTTTAGAACAGAACATGCTTCTGAGTTGCCCGTAGTATACATTCAATTTTACTGGTAACATATCTTAGTACAGACTTACTTCACTTCCAATGCTAATGTCATCTTTCTGCAAATGTCTTTCACTTCATCACAATTAACAAAAAAATGACAATTTTCAATTTTCTCTTAGCTTCGTTTTTTAGTACTAATGAAGCACGTCTGGTATGTTCACCATTGGTGTCTTTTGCCATAAACATCTTTGCAGCTGCAAACATTTTCACCACATCTTCACCTTGTAACTAAGTGACCTTAAGGCAATTTCCATAAAAGATAAAATAACTGGTTGACAGTTTGGTTTCATTTAAGATGAAACAGCTTGGGGTGCCTGGGTGGCTCAGTCGGTTAAGCGGCTGCCTTCAGTTCAGGTCATGATCTCAGGGTCTTGGGATCAAGCCCCACATCAGGCTCTCTGGTCAGTGGGAGTGTGTTTCTCCCTCTCCCAGCTGCCCCCCTCCCCACTTGTACTCCCTCTCTCTCTCTCAAATAAATAAATAAAATCTTTAAACAAACAGACAAATAAATAAATAAATAAATAAGATAAAACAACTTGTTGACAATTTGGTTTCACTTCTCCATTGAAGAATTAATCCCCTCTGACACAGTTACTGTATTGAAAGCTAGTTATCAGTTTGGTTTCATTTCTCCATTGACAAAGTTCCCATTTTTTATTATCTAAATATTACCCAGCCTTCCTAATGGTCTATACACCAGAAGCCATCGTGGTCTTAAAATAGTGGATGATGACTACATACAACAACATGACAGAAAATACAGTGACAGAGCTTACAAGAGTGGTCAAGTGAGAGCACCATGCTAGACTGAATACCGCACTATACTAGAAAATGACAACACACCATTTACAACAATAACAAAGCCCAGCTGATTACAATATTACATCAGCATTCCTTCCCTGTTTCCCGTACAACTCTGGGCTGTCTTACTGAGGGGCATATGACAATGTGCCAAGAATGAACAACCGTGTAGAAGGCTCTCAAAGTTGCAATACGAAACTCAGGTACAAATACGCATCTTAGTGTTTGGAAAACTGGTACCTCTTTTTTTTTTTTTTTTTTTTTAAAGATTTTATTTATTTTGACAGACAGAAATCACAGGTAGGCAGAGAGGCAGAGAGAGAGAGAAGGAAGCAGGCTCCCCGCTGAGCAGAGAGCCTGATGCAGGGCTCGATCCCAGAACCCTAGGATCATGACCTGAGCCGAAGGCAGAGGCTTTAACCCACTGAGCCACCCAGGTGCCCCGGAAAACTGATACCTCTTAATGGGGAAGAAATTAATAATGAATTTTATCAAGTTTTCGTGTTTCATTATGACCTTATTAACATCCCTCTTCTTTCATTATTTTATCTTTTATGACAAAACTACCTTATAACCAATGAGTGACACAGCAAAATTGTTTGTGGCAAAACTACCTAGAACCCTGATTAAGATGTGGTTCTTCTTTAAAAAAAGAGAAAATGTGATTCTTCTTGAAAATATGATTTAAAAATTTGACAACCTTCTTTGATCATTTTTTAATTTAAAAAGTTTTTTTTATTTGAGTATAGTTGACACATAATGCTACATTAGTTTCAGGTCAATTTGATAACTCTGAAGAAGTTTTAAAAGGTCACCCAAGATACAAAGTGGTCTTGTGTTAACTAGGAATGCCTCGCCATATAATGACGCCCTCTCTGTTGGCATCCTTAATAGAGGATCCAAGAAAACTGTACCCCTGACCATCTAAAGGTATTAATCGGCCAATCAAAAAGCTCAGCTATTTATCTCACAGAGGTTAAGTGCGAAAGCCACAGTAAGGTGTCAATACAGTAAAGCAAATGTGAATTAAATTCATTTCCTCAGGGGGCACCTGGGTGGCACAGTCATTTCAACTTAGTTTCAACTCAGGTTGTGAGACTGAGCCCAGTGCTGGGCTCTGTGCTCAGTGAAGGGTCTGGCTGTGATTCTCTCTTCCTCTCCTTCAACCCCCCCCATCCCCCATGCACACATGCTCTCTCTAATAAATAAACAAATAAATAATAAGATCCATTCATTCACACGTTATTGAATACTCTGGATATACCATTTATAGAGCGCCTTTCAGGCACTGAAAAGTCCAACAGAATACATAATCCCAATACTTTACACTCCAAAGGAGCAAGCTAAGCAACTAAATAAAACATTTCAGTAATACTATAATAGAGGTATGTGTTATAAAGTAACTAACTCTAGGAAGCCTGAAAAACTCTACAGATGGTAACTTTTAAGCGAGTCCTAAAAAAGAAATTTAAAAATTTTTATTTAGCAAGAGAGAGGAGTGTTTAAGAAAGAAAAAAGAAAGAAAGAAAGAAAGAAGCCTTAGTAAGGGCACCAAAGGACAAGAAGTCACCTTACGCAAGAAACTTCCCCATCACTGGGACAAATAAGGCTGGGTGACAGAGTAAGGGGAGAGGAGTGAGAGGAAGCAAGATGACCTTCTGCCCAGGTCGACGCCTTCAGACTTCCTCCTATGTGTTACAAGAATTCCTACAGTGTTTGCCTGCAAGAGCTTGTCCTCAGGAGATACCAGTCACTGCGGGTCACAGCTTTCCCTCACGTCCTTCTGAAAAGGACAGATGGGAGGGGTCGCCATGCAGGGACATGGCTAGACACTCTTCCTCTCCATCTAAATTTACACAGGCTGACAACAACCCTCAGGGTCCTCTTGGTACCCACCAGACACTGAATGGCTTCAGATAATCTTAAAAGTGTGGAGTCTTAGAACGGAAAGGGAACTAGCAGAACAGTCTCACTTCCCATCAACTACCAGAATCTCTTTTATACACCCTGATAAATGGCTCCGTATTGGACAACTCAAACATCCTCCCTGTATCCTCTCTTCCTCAGAAGCACTTACTACAGTTTTCCTAACTGGGCCTCATTTGAAATTCTTTCTAATATCTTCTCCAACATGGGCCCCTCCTTAAATGTACTCTTGTTGGTCAGAGCTGAGTCCAAAGAAGCCCAGGGCCCTCCAACCACAGCAGAGCCCTGAACCACATCAGGTTCTTTGTGTGGACAGAGTATCTCTTGGTTGCACAGACCTTTATAAAAGCCAAAACCTGGATCACATTAAATCTGTGGTCAAATAGAACACCTTGTCCTTCTTCATTTGAACTGTTCTCATAAGCACTGTTTACCTCTCTTTTAAATCACTTAGGATCACTGTGAGTTAACATTTATTTGTATGATTACCTAAATAATGCCTTTGTATCCCCAGGCCAGGTGTCAATATCCTGAACGCAGGCACAAAACTATCTTATGGTATTTTGCCTTTTATTTCCTTTGCATTACACTGTATTATGAGGTCTGTGCATAGTACCTCTTCCAAAGGAAGGGTTCAAGGGATGTCAGATGAAGAATCAGATGTGTACACAAAAAAATTACATGACGCAAAATATGGTAAGTGTTATAGGAGATCTCTGTGCTCCTTTCTGTGGAAACTCAGGGGAAAGTCTCCTGACTTCCTCCATGAAGGAAAGGCATCACGGAGGAATAAAAGCATCCAAGCCAAGTACTGAGTGGTGTTTCAACCAGAAACTCAAAGCAAAGAAAATATCTGGGCAACAAAACAACCAATGAAAACCATTATTTTTGAAGAACCATTATTTACATGGGAAATTACTCATAATATTAAGTTAATAAACAGGATACAAAACAGTATGCACCACAGGCGCACGTGCGCACACACACGCACACAAAAACCCTGAAAGGAAATAGTTTGAATATTAACAAGAGTTACTGCTGAGTTGTAGGATTACTGGCACTCTTTATTTTCTTCTTCATACTCTTTTGTAGTTTCCCAAATTTTCTATAATAAAGATCTTCATAATCAGTGGGGAAATATTTGGATTTTTAAACTCACTTAGGATGAAAATATAATAACATTTTAAGTCTTTAGGCTTTACCAGAAAAGGTTTCTGGACCATTTTGTTTTTTCTTTTTTTTTTCCCCATGGTCATACTTATGTGAATATTGTAAAGCAGAAGGAATGCTGGGGAACAGATTTCAGTCCTAAAGAAATATTATAATGCTCCCACCCACCCAAACAACTACATTTATTCTCTACTTTTTTGCATCTTGAGAACTGGTGTGAAGGGACTTGAATTTACAGGTTAATACAGGGAAATCAGAAGCCGGCAGCAGGGACAGCACTGCTCCCGGGAACATGGATTCCCTTCCATGCTCTCAGCGGGGTTATTCAAACTATGAAACACACACGGACACCACCACACAGCAGCCAGAATATCAAATGGGGGCACATTAGATCTCTGGGAACAGATCAACATTATTATCAACAAAGATCCACTTGAGGCACCTGGGAGGCGCAGTCAGATGAGCACCGGACTCTAGGTTTCAGCTCAGGAGGTCATGATCTCAGGGTGGGGAGATCAAGCCTCGGGGCAGGGTTCCCACTCAGCAGGGGGTCTGCTTGAAGTTCCCTCTCCCTCTGCCCCTCCTGCTGCTCAAAAGCCCATGGACTCTCTGTCTCTGTCAAATAAGTAAAATCTTTAAATAAAGGTCCACTCTTTGAATTAACAGATAACCTTAGTCTAAGTTAATAAGTTAAGACATATCCCACAAAATACTGTCATTACCAAATAAAAGAAGGAAACTATACCAAGTCTTCAGAAACAGGAGCATCTAACTTGTCCCCAGCAAACCCCTGGAAATGTGAGAGTCTAAAGTACCCTTCTATATCTAAGACTACATAAAATATAAAAACTGGTGGGAAAACTACCACTTGCAACAGATGGCGGACTCCCTACAAACAGCACTAACCTAAAAACAATCTAAATGGAAGGGAAAGGTTCTTGAGCAATGGTCAGCAATCATGTCTCTTGCTTACTCTGACAAAGAATGACAAAAGGGAAACATACAAATATGAAGAAATGCAGTTTGCAGAGAGTTAAAGCCACAGCCCCCTGAGCCATCTCAGAGAGACTCCCTGCATGACTCACCTCCTCCTCTCCCCTTAGAGACTCTCAGCTTCGGCCTGCTTACCCCCTTCTTTCCAGGAGCCACCACCTCCCTCACTCTAGGGCTCTGCTCCCCCCAGGGCTTCTTACAGAGGAGTCTGCCCTATTTCATCCTTTACCCAAGCTTCCCTGTCTCTGAAACCAACAAACCTTCCTGAACATTTTGGAGATTCAACAGAAGTCACTACTGATAGACAGGTATGGTGGTAGAAAAAAAATCATGGCACACCATGATTAGAGATTCAGTAAAGCTCTTCAATGGGAAATTAAGATCCTCCCTGAAATGTAGGTAATGCTGGGACACATTGGTGTGAAACCAGTGGGTCTGGACAGCTTTAGGGTCCTAAAGCACCTCAGTTGATTCTGTCATTGAGCCAAGGCTGGGAACTGCTGTCACAGACCTACGGTTTTCTGTCCCTTAGGCACCAAGTGTATTCAAGATTCCCCCACATTCTGCAGGGAGGATCTCGGTTCCCCGGATATTGAGATGCTGAGCTACAAGTTAGGAAAAATGAGCAGATGTGACTTTGCCAGCCTCCGGAGTCCAGAACCTGGCACAGAAAGGCTCAGCTACAGTCACGTTAAAAATTCAGTGAACTAAAAGAAAAAAAAAAAGAATTCAGTGAACTAATGGCATTCCCCAGGCTATGAAAAGAGAAGCTGAAGGCTATATAGAAGCTATCCACACGGAAATCCTCAGCACACCCAATAGATAGTGACAGTCATGTGGTTTTGCAGAAAATTCCTTATGAATGACCTCCCAAATATGCAAGACACATTAGAATTAACTTCCTTGCTTCTGGCTTGGATCAATTAAAATCTAAGTGGTGGCTTTTGCTACGACAAAGACCCACACAGACATTTATTGGTGAATAACTTCTGCATTACTGTTTCCAAATTCATGGTACATTATTTTAAATCGAAAACGAACGAACAAAATGTTTTGCAGTATCTTCTGACTATGGGAAAAGCTTAAAATCACACTGTCATTTTCTGTAAGCTAGAGGTGTTTCTCACAAACTCAAATATTTGAATGCGCTGTATAAAGTATCTACTGTGCCCTGATATCTCACTAACACACTATGCTCTGCGGAGTAGGATTTAGATAGAAAGGTGACCAATGTTGGCTTCCATCCAAAAAGATGCTTCCAGAATATCCTACTGATGCTCTAGAAATTAACCTCCACTCCTCTTTAGCCTTTCAGCCACAACAAACTGAATCATATCACAAGTATCTGCTTTAGGGCTTTTTTGTTGTTGTTGTTGTTGTTTTTAAAGATTTTTATTTATTTGACAGAGATCACAAGTAGGCAGAGAGGCAGGCAGAGAGAGAGGAAGGGAAGCAGGCTCCCTGCTGAGTGGAAAGCCCAACATGGGGCTCGATCCCAGGACCCTGAGACCATGACCCGAGCCAAAGGCAGAGGCTTTAACCCCCTGAGCCACCCAGGTGCCCCTCTGCTTTAGGGTTTTATTTAAACATTAAGCACAGGACACCTGGGTGGCTCAGTTGATTAAGCATCTGCCTTTGGCTCAGGTCATAGTCCAAGGGTCTTGGGATTAAGCCCAGCATCAGGCTCCTTGCTCAGCAGGGAGTCTGCTTCTCCCTCAGCTTCTGGCCCACCTCCCCACTTGTTCTCTCTCGTGCTCACACAAGCTCAAATATATACACACATACATACATATATTTTAAGAAAATGTTAAGCACAACAAAACCAACCATTTTAAGGCCTAAGAAACAAGAAAGGCACAAAAATCCAGTAACTTACACACTGGAGGGTTATTATGCTGGTCAAGTCACTTTCACTCTGTGAAAGAGACAAGACGTTTTTCCATGTGCTAGAACAGAAAATCCTGACACATGCCTACCAGAGGACAATCTGAGAGAGAAAATGGTTATACAGAGGGACAGGCTCAAACACATGTATGCATACCTTGTCATAAACAAACTTTTCACTCACATTTGTATGTGCCTTCCATAATTCAGAAGATGCTAACAGCTAGAGAAACCACACACATACATGTATACTGGCCATAGTATACACTCCCATCTTTGATTATTGAATTAAAAACAAACCTTAAGATATGACCTTTACTATTTTTTAAGTAGTACTATATTAAAAATATTTATTGTCTACCTTTTAGTATCTATCCATCCCACGTGTGTTCACAGGAAAGTAGGAGTACACCTAACTAACATAAGCCAAACGGAAGGCACACAGTGGCGAGCATAAAGCATGGCACTAGGACTCAAAAGACCTGAGTGTGAAACCTGGTTATACCAAACACACTGAACCTAGCCTAGCTAAGCCTCAGCTAGGCCACCCATAAATTAAAGACAGGACAACCTGACCTGTCGAAACAGTGTCGTTGAAGGTATATATCCATAAGATAACACACTTGCAAATGATCTTAAACTAAAAATGTGAAGCATCATTCAGCAGCTGTTCTAGTTAGAAACCACTAGGAGAGCCCAAGACAAGTCCAACAGCGGTCCTCTGTTCACTCCTCTTCTAGGTCTTGCCGTTTCCTCCTCCCCTCCGTCTCTCCCTTTCTTCCTTCACGTAACACACATTTGCCAGGTTTCCGCCACAGACCAGATACAGTTCCGGACTTGCTCTTTCCAATACCGTAAGTGGTAGAAACATGTAGCTATTAGGCATTTAGAATGGCACTAGTCCAAATTGAGATATGCTATAAAGGTAAAATACACACTGGATTTTGAAGACTTGGTATGAACAAAAGAAAGTAAAATATCTCAGTAATTTTTTATATAGATTACATGTTGAGAAGATAATATTTTGGATATTAGGTTAAACATATGTATTATTCAAGTTAATTTCTTTGTACTTTTTTTTTAACATGGCAGGCAAGTAGGAGTTAAAAAAAATTTTAAAGATTTTCTTTCTTTATTTTTGAGAGAGAAAGATCACAAGTAGACAGAGAAGCAGACAGAGGCAGAGGGAGAAGCAGGCTCCCCACTGAGCAGAGAACCTGATGCGGGGCTCGATCCCAGGACCCTGAGATCATGACCTGAGCTGAAGGTGAGGCTTTAACCCACTGCCACCCAGGCACCCCAGAAGTTCAAAATATTTTAAATACATGGAGGCTCACATTATATTTCTATTTGGCACTGCTATTCTAGACCCTGGGGATATTTCAGGGAACAAAACCATGAAGCTTCTATTCAACACCTATGGCCCCAAGATCTTCAGTAATCAATAGAAAAGAAAATTTAAAACCAGCAACTGTGTGTAGAGAGGAGTCTGGGATGGAGGCCACAAACACAAGAGACAGACCTTCCCTCTGGCCCTTCTTCTGCTCATAGAAGGGCCCACAGTCGCCACATCGATCAGGCAGTACCACGGTGAGCTATGACCTTGACCATCTTAGAGAAGACTGTCCGTTCCCTCTTCTCCTAAGAACATGCCCACTATCCCCCCAAACTTGGCGAGGAACAAAGCTCTTCATTGAGGGCTGTCACTAGTTCTCTGGCATCATCTGTGCTACTTTGGCTCGTGCCTCAAGAAGCACTTTGAAAAGGTTTCCAGTGGTAGGTAGGAAGAGGTTCTTAACAAAGACAACCTTGTCTGGATTCTAACACTCCCCTTCATTATGAGAGTTCCTCATCACCTTCCTCTCCATGGGTCCGAGGAGCCAGACGTGTCCTACATATCCTCAGCTCCTGCATCACACCCACCATGCTTCTAGAAAAAGGGCAAGAGGCTGCCTTCAACAGCACAGGTTGTAACCGGAATCTCAAGGTCCCTGCTGGTCCGAGGCAGTCAGGCTGACCACATGCCAGCTAAATGTGACGTTACTTGTTGTAAGATTTTAAAGAATTTCTGGAGGGTGAGCCGTTTAATTTAGTCCAAATGGGCCTGTTTTTTAACAGTACTTTTCCTACCAAGAAAGCATTGCGTTTGAATCTCATACTCCATGTGTTAGGAACTTACCTTAAATTCAAACCACAACATGGCCAATACTTTTCCTGGCCCATACAACTTTCTGGCAGAAGATAAAGAAAATTCAGGCTTTCAAGAGATTCTATATGTTATCAAATGCCCTAGTGGGTGTAGCAGAAAGCTGAGAGGCTCAGGTGTCAAAGCGGGTAGAGTTCCTTCATAACTGACCCAACCTGTGTCCTCTGCTCATGCTGTTCTCTCCACCGGCGGGCCTTGTTCCCCCTGCCAGCTTAAAGGTTACACGTCTATGAGGGCCCAGCCCAGAGCCTGGCCCTCCCAGCAACCTCAAACCAAATAATCTCTCTCCTTCTTTCTCAGAGGAACTCAGTCAACCAAAACATACTATCATCTATTTATCTCTTCTCTGGGTATTCAGACACCTGTAACTCAGAAGGAAAGCAATTTAAAAAGTCAATATGATGTCTGAAAATTTATTAGTCTCCCTTTCAATCAGTTGGGACTTATCTGAGCTTTATTCAGCAACAAAGATGAACCTGACGCCAGGGATACAAGCCAGGGATACAAAGAGGATACACAATGCCAACACTCACATAATTCATAGTCTAGCTGAGAAACAAAGTGAACAACGACCCCACCACCTAAGGAACATTGTGTTACAGTGCTGGCAAAGCACCATGGGAGCGCACAGGAGGGCTCTTCTTCCTGGGTGACTGAGGAAAACCTCTCACGGAAAGGTGATACATAAGCCAAAAATTGAGAACTGAGTAGAAATTGAAGAAGGTAACAGGGAAAAGGCCTTTCAAAGTAAAGCAACCTTAAAAGAAATGAGAGAATGTGTTTTAAACCCCTAGATAAAACCACAGGGGGAAAAAAATCTTCCAATATATTAAATTATTCATGTGGGCATCTGAAGCTCTACAGACAGACCCCAATTCACCTTTTCTACATTTTCTATAGTACAGCACAGCAAGTAAGGGTGGGCTCTCCAGAACCAGGCTGGGGTCAAATTCTACTAACTATATAGCCTTATCCAAGTTTCTTAACTTATCTGTACCTCAACTTCTTCCTCTGTAACACAGGGATGACAATCTGTCTACCTCATAGGGTTGTTACGTTACAAGAAAATGAACTAAAACCAACAATAATTATCACAAATTAGGCATTCAATAAATGCTTGTATTGGCATCATTATGACTGTTACTGATTACTTCTCCATGCTAGACTGAGCACCAACTCTGAAGTTCTTGCCCCCAGCACCTGCCCATGCCTCGGTATGAAGACCTCTGCCTACATCCACAACCCACCCAGCAAGACACTGCTTAAATCCCACCACGGCAGGAAGCTTCCCTGAGCCCGCTCGCCTCGTGCATTAGGAAAACGCGTGTCTCTCTCCCTCCTCTGAACTCCCGGAGCAGGCTGCAGGTCTCTCTCGGGGCACTCTTCACTCCAGTGCCGTTATGCCCACAGCTGATTTCCCTACAGGCCTACAGCTCTTGGCGAGCACAGGCTACCCCTGCCCAATCTCCGCTTCCCCAGAGAACCGACAGGCCTTTTCACCTATGGGCACTCAGGGTTTGCTGTTGAACAAATTAAAATACTCTCCCCTTTAATTAAGTCGAGAATGGACTAGACCTTTTAAAACTGCTGTAGCATCTACCAAGCTATTCTTCCTAATAAAAACCCTTCCCCAGAGAGAAAGTCAGTTCAATTTTACACACAGCTCCTTTGTAAAGGAATCCTAAGAGAAGTCAGTAAGATGTTCTTCAAGTGAATGATAACTAACAAAAGGGAGTAGAAACAGGAAGAACTGCTGGGGAAAACAACCTCTCTCCTTTCTCCATTCTCTGAACAGGTTCTAATGTAAATTTGTTTAGGCTATTGTTGCTTTTCTATCCCATGTTTACAAAAGGTGGGACAAAGTTTCAACAGTAATGCCATTTTCATTGCGTATCCGGATTCTGAAGCCTATTCTGTCTGGTTCTACCATCCATGAAAAGGAGGGTTAGCCTGGAACCACCCAGACCGCTTGGCTTACACAATTACCAAAGTACACAGGACCCTTGTGCCCCTGTCCTTAGTGAAAGTACACTGGAAAACCGAAATCACCACTCTTCTCCAAAACCTACCTAACTCAAAAGGTAATTATCGCTAAGTACAACTTGATTAAAATCCTAAACTTTAATTACAGAAAAGAGTTAACGAGGATCGGCTTTCTCTTACAATAAAAATATATTTTTTAAAGATTTTATTTATTTATTTGACAGAGAGAGATCACAAGTAGGCAGAGAGGCAGGCAGAGAGAGAGAGAGGAGGAAGCAGGCTCCCTGCCGAGCAGAGAGCCCGATGCGGGACTCGATCCCAGGACCCAGGGATCATGACCTGAGCCAAAGACAGTGGCTTAACCCACTGAGCCACCCAGGCACCCCTACAATAAAAATATTTTGACATTCGAGCAATTCAAAGATAGTATTCATTTACTATGCCATATTGGTGATTTTTCTAAAAGAAAAGTCTTTATTAAAAAAATATGGTCTAACAAAGAAAAAAAATAAAAGAAAGAAAAAGGAGAAAATAGAGTAAAACAGAGGTCAAGTGGTACTTCCCTGTCTTTTAAAAATATATATGCAACTGTTGGACATAGTATCCCACTGGATTCAAAATGAAGAAATTAGGCAAACAGAAGTGAGGTTATCAACCCAGAAAACACATTCAGTGACAAGGGTACCTAGAATGTACAGCCTGACCAGCACACAAAGTATATCAGAAACCCAAAAAATCATCATATTGCTGTTCCCCACAAGGTAACAAAGTAGGACTGTTCAACTCAATAATCATCCTACCTTATGATTAAGATTATTTTAAATACTTCTAGGACCAAAAAGATCATGAGCAAAGGCAATGCGGTACAGCAGCTTCTAAAACCAATATCCCATGAATTTTCAAGCACTTAAGTTATTTATACCTACGTCTACAAATGTAAAAGTTCATAGCTACATGACTACAATTTTTATTTTAAAAAACACCACTTCTAGTGCATTGATCACCATTATCCCAATTGACAAAACCACTACAAATCCACCATTTCCTCTACAATCTGGGCGCTTCTAAACACACTGAACAAGAGCAGAGGGGGGAGGGGAAGATCCCAAGCTCATTCAGCGAGTGACACGGCAGTAAATGCTTTAGACTTTGTCCAAGTATCAATTGTGTTATGGTAAGAGCTAGTTATTAATATCTTTTTTCCAGTTCTCCCCATTAAAAGTGGGAAAAGTTCCATTTTTCTCACATCTGGAACATGTTTTAAGAGGCTTATGTGAGCAGCATATAAATGCTGTTAAGCCACTAGTAGTTAGATTTTTGGTCTTCACGTGCCATGGACCTAATGTTCAAATATGACCATAACCATGGAAGTATTGTGGTGATTAAGAGATCAGACATGGCTGTATCTAAAAGTACTGTGAAACACCCATATTATCCATACTCTACTTGAGATCATTGCCTTGCTTCCTAAGGCTAACAGCTACGCCTCTCTATCAAGGCCTCCTGTCCCTGACATTGCTCTAAATTTCAGATTTGTTCTTCCTTCCCCTATAAAAAATTTAATGGACCTAGATCCTATTCCCTTACAGTCCCATTCTCCAGGTAAACCATATTCAGTTTGAATGCAGAGGCAGATGATATTTCAAAATGTAACTTCTTCAGTGATCATACACACAATTTCTAATGAAATAGCAGGGCCCAAGATCATCATCCAGAAACGCCAGACACTAGCCCCACCATGCACAACACTGAGTCTCTAAACAACTTTTAAGACAAAAAGCATGACCAGAGAAAAAAGAGCATTATATTATACAAGGAACAACTTACCATGAAGATACAACAACTACAAATGTATATGCATCTCAAAATAGAAGCAAAAATAGAGTCAAAGGAAGGAAAGAGCAATGACATGATTACAGTAAGAGATGTTCACACTCCGTCTCAGTAACTGATAAAATGGACCAAAAAAAACTCAGGAAAGACACAGAAGGTCTGAATAACATGACCAGCCACCTTGACCTGACAGACATTCGCAGACAATCTAAAACTGAAGAAGACACATCCCCTTCGAATGCACCTGGCACGTTATCAGGACAGATCATATGGTGCGCTGTAAATAAGTCTCCATAAATGCTAAAGGAATGTCATCACACAAAGTATATTTTCTGACAACACAGAATTAAATTAGAAATCAGTAACAATAAGGTATCTGGGAAATCCCAAATGTACAAAAACCAAACAGCATGCCTCTGAATAGCTCATGGATCAAAGACAAAATCACAAAGTTAATCAGGAAATATTCTGAACCAAATAGCAACAAAAATAAAACATATTAAAATTTGTGGGATGCAGCTAAAACAGTACTTAAAGGGAAACTTTAAACTTTAAAATGCTTAATATAAGAAAATAAAAAGGATCTGCCACCATGTCCTTAAGGTTCTCCCTTCAGAAATCATAAAGAACAGAGCAAATTAAACCCAAAATAGAAGAAAGAGAATAATAAAGAGTGGAAGTCAATAAAGTAGAAAACATACTGACACTGGAGAAAATTAATAAAACCCAAGAGGCAGATCTTTAAAAGGACTGTGAAAACTGACAGACTTTTAGTTAGATCAAAAATAGAGACAAAAGACAAATCACCGGTACCAGAAATGCCAAAAATACGTACCATTGTAAAAAGATAATAAGAGAATAGAACGTGTGATAATAAGATAATAAGAGAATAGAATGTGTGACCTTATGCCAACAAACTGAGCACAACTTACATAAAATGGACAAATTTCTTGAAAAATAGAATCTATTAAAATTGGCACATAATGAAACAGAAAAATCTAAGAAGCCCTTTATCTTTTAGAGATAATAAATCTGTTACCAAAAAACAAAAACAAAGAACAACTCCAGATTATTTCACTGGTAGATTCTATCAAACATTCAAGGAAATTTAATACTTTCAGAAAACAGAGGAGGAAGAAAGAGCTCCTAACTCATTTTATAAGGTTAGCTTAATGCTAATACTAAAACCTGACAAGAACATCACAAAAAATGAAAATGACAGAGCTGTATCCCTCACGCATGAAGACATGAATATCTTCAACACAATGTTAGCAAACCAAATCCAATAATATATTAAAAGGTACATTATGAGCAAGTACAATTTATTCCAAAAATTGGTTCACATCTGAAAATCAGTCAGCATACAGACTAAAGGAGAAAAATCTCAGGATCGGGTATTTAACAAAATTCCACGGCCATTCGTGCGAATGCTCCCAACATCCTGGGAAGAGTTAGAGAACTTCTTCAAAGAGACGAAGAACACGTGTGGGAAAATACCAAAGGCAACATCACACTCAAAGGTAGAAAACTGACTTGTTTTCCCCTGAGATGAAGAACAGGTAAGAACATCTCTCCTTACCACATTTTAAACAATACTAACCAGAAGTCCTACTTACTTTACTAAAAAAATAAGTTTAAAAAAAAAACAAATATTTCAAATAAAATCTATTATGTCAACCTTGAGGCCTCTGTCAAAGAAGTATTTTTAACTGGATTCAGTTTCTCTAAGCAAATTTCAGCCATGCAGGAAGGCAAGAAAAACAAAAGGAATAAAGATCTGAGACAAAAAAGTAAAACTTCTTATCTGCAAATCAAATGATCATTTAGGTACAAAATTCCAGGGAATGTACAAAACAACTACTAGAACTAATAGATGAGTTTAGTAAGACTGCAAGATACAAAGTTGATACAAAAATAAAGAGTCAAGTATTTTCTTACATATTAGCAGCAAACGATTAGGGGAAAAAAGGCTTTTTTTTTTTTTTTTAAAGATTTTATTTATTTATTTGACAGAGAGAAATCACAAGTAGATGGAGAGGCAGGCAGAGAGAGAGAGAGAGAGAGGGAAGCAGGCTCCCCGCTGAGCAGAGAGCCCGATGCGGGACTCGATCTCAGGACCCCGAGATCATGACCTGAGCTGAAGGCAGAGGCTTAACCCACTGAGCCACCCAGGCGCCCCAAAAAAAGGCTTTTTTAATCCCATTCTTGGGCGTATGAATATTGGAATGTGTGTGGGTGTGTGCGCAAGTGTGTATATAGCCCACCAAAATGAGAGAAACAACAGAGATGACAACACAAAACCCAGGAAACAGAAGAGTAATCAAAGAAAGAAAAAACAACCAAGCCTCACCAAGATGGTGGTAAAGAGGAGTCCCACAATGGCAGCCCTGTAGAGGCTGGATAGCAAGTCATTTACCAACATGACATGGAACTCTGGGATTGACAACACCGAGAAAATCTGGAACTGACAGACACCCTAATATGTTTTACCATGTGAGTCTTTATGGTTCTATCAGAATGTTTAGTGCAAAATTATTGATCAATAGAAAGTTAAGCCAATTAAAAACAAAGTAACCACTATGCCTAAGTTAAAGAGCGAGTGACCACTGAGTATTCTGTGGCCATAGTCCTCAAAATTCAAATGATAATACTGTAAATATTAAATGACACTTTGACCAAAAAGTAAATAAAATTATCATTGGAAGTGGGGTGCCCAGTTGGTTCAGTCGGTACAGCACGCGACTCTTGGCCTCAGGGTCGTGAGTTCAAGCCCACACTGGCTGTGAGCCTTAGACTTAAATTAAAAAAAAAATTTTTTTTAATTATCATTGGGAGGATGGGAAAAGAAAGGTCCAGGAAGTTAAACCCTCATCTTCTGTAGAAAACAGTCAAAAGGCAATGTTTAGAGTTGAAAAGCCGAGCCCTAAGAGTAAAAATTGGTTATTTAAAAATATATGGCAGTAAATGCCAGAAGAAACAGCTAAAAATGAAACCTGAAAATGCTTGCTTCTGAAGAACAACACGTGGAACACAGGATCCTTTCTTTTTAAGTCTGAATTACCATTTCAGTTACTATTTAAACCAGAGATGATATTACTTTGCTAAAAAAATAAAATAAGTTTTAAAAAAAAAAACAGTAAATATTTCAAATAAAAATCTATTATGTCAACCTTGAGGCCTCTGTCAAGAAGTATTTTTAACTGGATTTGATTTCTCTAAGCAAATTTCAGACAAAATCAATTTGAATAAAACACATGAAATGTATAAAAACAGTTACAAAAAAGTTAAAACACCTTTTTTAAAAAAAGTAGTTCCATAAAAACATTTAGCAAAAATTTAGGCTATGGAAACTCAAATATATCCAATTTCCTGATAAATACTGTAAATGGTAATTAAGTAAAACATTTTTTCAAAAATATTTACATCAGCCTCAGAACATATATAATACGCCCCAAAAGGCCTTCCTACCCACTATAATAGGCATTTTATTTCTGTTCTTCACTGCCCACAATAACATGGAGTATTTTTTTTTAAGATTTTATTTATTTATTTGGCAGACAGATCACAAGGAGGCAGAGAGGCAGGCAGAGAAAGAGGAAGGGAAGCAGGCTCCCCCTGAGCAGAGAGCCCGATGTGGGGCTCTATCCCAGGACCCTGAGATCAGGACCTGAGCCGAAGGCAGAGGCTTAACCCAATGAGCCACCCAGGGGCCCCAACACAGAGTATTTTCCAAAACTGCCTAAGAGCTCCAAAGACCAGTCCCTCACATTCACACAGAGATGCCCTCTCTGGGCACTTTACGCGTCCTTTCAAATAGAATGACTGTAACTTCCTTCCACCCCATCCAATCTCTAGAAGACGAATTATTTCTTAGGGGATGTTTTGCAAAATTGCTTGCAAGTCACAATACCGGGAAGAGAGGGAAGAAAGAAAGGCAAAAATACGACAAAATCCTGAGAAACATACACATTTTTAATACACTTATAACATTCTAACTCATCCCTTTAGATGTTAGGTGGGAGGCTTTCTGAAACGCTGGAATACTATTCATAGTTTCATCTAATCAGAAACATTCCAATTAAATGAATGATATTAATATAATTATCTAAGAAAACATTCAAGGGAGCTCTACAGACGGTTTCTACAGTAGACTCCAACCTGTGGGGCAATTTCTGACTGAGCATGGATGAGGCCTGTGGACTCGTTCCTGTGTTTGTCAGGTGTAATCTGTGATTATGCAACTGAACATTACAGCCACCTCAGGCCATTCCGTGTTTAGAGAGACGTGTTTACGGCCATATCCTGCCAAACAACCAGAATACCACTTAACCTCAGTTTAACCACTGCCTGAATGAACTTGTTAGGATTACACTGAGATACAGACGCAGAACAAATAATAGGCCAAGAAATGCATGTCCACACAGTGAAGGGGGGGGGGGGGGTCCTTACATAATACCCCTTAGTCACCAAGGCAAAATGCACTTGGGAATTTACATTCTAAAGGCTGAAAATTTAAATAGAGAACAGGGATAAAAATAACAAATGCCAAATTCCAAAAAGAAATGAATTCCTCTGAAGGGTGGGTGTGTCATCTCAGAAAGCAGCCCCAAATACAATGTGGTTTCTGCATCTACCCAAGCTAATCAGTAAATCTACAAATAAGAGGAAAAAAACGAACAAGAGAACACTTCCACAGCATGCTGTCTGGAGTAGATTGCACTAGATTATTGACTGGAATTGACTGCCTATCAATAGCAACTGAAAGTCACTGCCTCCCGACTGCTTCCTGTGTTGGAAGCCCACTCTGGCGCCACCCTACCTCGGAGTGAACAGATCCACACGGGAAGGTGAACCAGCACGCTCATTCTCCTCCGCCAGCCAATTATCAAATAGATATTGGCCAAAAATATTTCTTTTTAAACATGCTTTTAAGTTAAAAATCAGGAATGAGACAATACGATGGAGTCTGAAGTATGCTTTGCCATATGTTTTCTTTCTTCTTAATAGAGTTCCATCTGTCCATCAAAAAATCTATTTCAACTATCCAGCCACCATATTTTAAGGCTTAAAAAGGAGACATGTTTTAAGGAGACAGAAGAAAGGGTTAAGAAGCCGGCACCCAACATCGCATGTACCCCAGACTGTGTCACTCAGACCTCGACTTTATTTTACCATTCAAGTAAAAGATGACGGAAGAGTACACAAGGAATATGTGAAACCACCTTTGCTAAAACTCCATCTATAATGATCACTACTGAGAAATAACCACCACCCATTGCCACTCAAAATACTCAAAACGTTAACTATAACAAAATTGTAAGAATATATTATTTCAACGTGCTTAAAACGTTTGAGGCTGGAGCACCCAGGTGGCTCAGTCAGTTAAGCAGTGACTCGTGATTTCCACTCAGGTAATGATTTCCACTCAAGGACATGAAATGGAGCCCCCTGTTGGGGCTTAAGATTCTTAAGCTTAAGATTTTCTCTCTCTCTCTCTCTCTCTCTCTCACTGTCTCCCTCTGCCTGCCTCTCACCCTTAACCCTCTCGTTCTCTCCCTCTCGAAAAAAATAATTAATTAATTAATTAATTAAAAATAAAAACCTTTGAGGCTGCATTCCGGTACTTTCATTAACAGAGATAGAGCATTTTAATCTTTCATTTGTCATGAATGAACAAACCCTTCTGGCAGTATTCTCCTTATTACTCAAGGCAAGGGGAAGCATTACTAGAATTCCATTTCGCAATCCATCTACATTACCACTGACGAATGTTCTCCCAAGTATTTCTTACTCACACTACTATCATTTAGGGCTGGCGGCTGATGAAGTATAGAGTGATCAATTTAGTACATTATTATGTTACCATTGAGGAAACATTCATTTATGAAGGTTATTCTGTTAATTAATAAATAGAATTCAACATCAATTCCCCATTTAGTGGTCTCTTTCACTCCAACATACCACTTATTATATTCAATAAGTATTTGTTTTTATTATTTTACAATATTGCTTTTATTATAAATACTTTCTACAAAATGGATACTTGAAAGCATGGACTTCTGCAAAGGTTAAACTATTACTGGTACTAAAAAGTAAAATACCCAAATACAAGTAATTTACAAAGTAAACTGTGACATCATTAAGTAAAAGTACCATCTCTGATTCAGTGAATTCCTGGTAGACTGTTTGGCATCATAGGTGGAAGCAGCACCTTTGAATCCTAGACCCATTACCAGCCTTGGATAAGTGATCTGACTTCTCTGATCTTCCATTTTTGAATGTTTACCCTGGAAAACACTACCAATTTCACTGGGTTAGTGAAGGGGAAAAATGCGACCATGCTCCTAACACAGGGCTGGGCGTCAGGAAGCACTGGCCATCTCGCTGCACTGCAGTTGTTAGTCAAGGGAAACACCTTAACACTAAAGGAGTCAAGAAATATACATGCTGGTCTTCAAAAGTCTATCTAAATACCAAAATGATAATACCACAAAAATAAGACAAACTAAATTTACAAAGATCATATGAAAAAATTCTCCGAGATCTAGTATATTTTAGTACAATTTTTGACAAAGTCTAAGTTCTATCCTGACGAGTAGAACAGGTCTAAGATTTCGTTCATGAGACATTTATTACTTCATCTCCCAGTACCTGTAAAACAGAATATATGCTTTAACAAGAATTAACTAATGGTTTCCTAAGAGCCAAGAATGTTCACCAGCATTTTTTATAAAAGTAAAAGACTGGAAACAGGCTAAATGTCCACCGCTATGGAAATACATGAAAAAATTATGTAGCTATAAGAAGAATGAGAGGGGTTTATATATACTAATATGGAATGAAAGAAGACATGCTGTCAAATTTTAAAAATATATATATAATTTATAATATAAGACTTTATGTTAATACAACCAAAGGGGAAAAAAGTATGTCACATACATACATATTTATGCACTTAAATTCATATACAAAGGATCAAAATTATGCAACCAATGGTGACCTCTCGGTTTTACTCTCCATAAATCTGTTATTTCACTATTTCAGTGAGACCACACTTATATATCACTTGTGTAATTTATGAACCTCAAGGAAAGTTAGCCAATAAATACATGAAGCTAAAATCAAATAAAAACAAGTTTTAGAAAGCACATTTTAGTTTACAAAAGAATTTCGCAGGCCTTTAGTTTAAAATCGTTTAAAATCCTTTAACAGGGGCATCTGTTAAGCATCTAATTCTCGATTTCAGCTCAGGTCGTGATCTCAGGGGTCATGACTTCAACCCCAGGTTGGGCTCATGGAGCCTATTTAAAAAAAAAAAAAAAAAAAAAAGTCCGTTAACATAGTATCTAACTGAATCCCCGTAATAAGTTTCTAGAACTTCAGGTAGTATCCTTATTTTAAAAGTGAGATCAGACTCAAGTATTTGTTAATCCATGGGTAATAAATGCAGAGCCCAACAGACACATATTAACCCGACCCTCAGTTCAGTGTTCCAGCCTTCACACTACAGTACCTCCAGAATTAAAAATGCAGGTACAGGACTCTATAAATCTCTGCAGTGCCTCCATTCATGTGAGAGTCCAGAGCCTGGAGGAAAAGGCGTGCCAGCAGGAGCCAAGGATCAGCGTTCCAGTCTCAACAACATCACCACTAAGACTTCGTGGCAAATCACACTCTGGAGCAATGATTCTCCAGGGGCTGCACATCAGGCTCAACGGTGATGTTTTTAAATAATCCTAATATTCAGGCACCTGTGTGGCTCAGTTGGTTAAGCGACTGCCCTCAGCTCAGGTTATGATCCTAGAGGCCCAGGATCGAGTCCCACATCGGGCTCCCTGCTCAGCAGGGAGTCTGCTGCTCCCACTAACCTCTCTCCTCTCGTGATCTCTCTCATTCTCTCTCTCTCTCTCTCAAATAAATGAATAAAAACTTAAAAAAAAAAAAAAAAGAAAATCCTAGTACTCAAGGCTGACCTCCAGAGATTAGGGCTGAATCCGGGTCATTAGTATGTTTATTAACAGCTTCCCAGGTTATTCTAAGATACAGCTTGGTCAAGACCATAGATATCCTTATCTGATAAAATAAAAATAGAAGATATTAAAAATCGTTTGTGCTATATGACTTGCAGAGCTGAAACGAGAGATGCATGTTATATGGGAAAGTTTTCTAAAAACAAGAAAACACCTCACAAATGTAAAGGTACTATTATTCATTCAAACATGTACTAAATCTTCCATGTGCCGGGTGTGTACATGGGACAGAGAGAAAGCACGGCTCTCCAGATGCGGGGGAGCTACCACGTCCTCAGTAACAGCTGAGCTGTGGGACAAGGCACGGCAGAGGCACAAAGCTGGTGGTGACCGGCCCAGCCTTAAGGCCCAGCCTCGGGTGATGGTGGGGAGAGGGCTTGAAAGGCCTGCAGAGGGGCACCTGGGTGGCTCAGTCTGTCAAGCGTCCACCCCTTGATTTCAGATCATGATCTAAGGGTCATGAGATCAAGTCCCATGTGGGGCTCTGCTCAGTGCAGAGTCTGCTTGAGATTCTCTCTCTCTCAAATAATAAATACGTATTTAAAAAGAAAGAAGAAGAAGGAAAAAAAAGAAAGGCCTGAACAGAGAAGACCCTTGAGGTAGATCCTGGCGTTTTAAACAGAGTGCACGTCACACATAGGCAAGTAGTTCAAGACCGCCAGAGGTCCTCCAAGAGCCGGCTCAGGCTCCTGGGGGTCCTTGGGACCCTCTCAGGGGGTCTGTGAGGTTATAACTACTTTGATATTAATGCTAGGACACATCACCACCAAAACCGAGAACCACCCAAGTGTTCTCCAACTGGTAAACAGACAAACGCAGTACATTCATACATCAGAGTAAGACTCAGCAATAAAAAAATATTAGTGATAAAACAAGATGAATGAGTCGCAAATGCACTCTGTTAAATGAAGGAAGCCAGATTTCAAAAGGCCATGGCTGTGTAATTCCATTTAGATGACAGTAGGGAAAAAACACAATGAAAGGACACAGAAAAGGTCAGAGGGTGCTAAGGCTAAGGACAAGGGGACATTTTGGGGTGATGGGGACATTCTATATCTTCACTGTGTTCACAAAACCATTTGCACTTGTCAAAACCCAGAGATGAATCATACACCAAAATGGGTGGATTGCACTGGATGGAAGTTACACCTCAATAAATCTAACTTGTAAAAATAATAGTATGCTATTTGCCTTTTGCTTCTCTTTCTCTCCTAAATGTACACTGTTTGACAAAAGCTCATAACTAATGATGTCATCACTCTCCAACTAAGGGAATGCAAGCTTATATATTCTTACGTTCTAAATTTTTCTCCATTTCAACACAGTAAATAGTGATAGATATAATCAACATAAACACAAAGGTCTCTTGAGGCTTCAACAATTTTAACAGCAGGGCTCCTGAGACCCAGCAGTTTGACAACCACTGCCCTAGGCGATAGGGAGGCCCAGAAGAATTCTAAGCATAGGGTAACAGCACCTAATCCCACACGGAACAGCCTGCAGCAGATGAGCCAAGAGGTACTATCAAGGCGCCTGGGTGGCTCAGTCACTTAAGTGTCAGACTCTTATTTTCCGCTGAGGTCAGGATCTCAGGGCTGTGAGATCGAGCGCCGTGCCAGGCTCCCTGCTCAGTGTGGAGCCTGCTTGAAAGACTCTCCCTCTCGCTCTGCCCCTCCGTCCCCCACAAATAAATAAAGATAAATCTTAAAAAAAAAAAAAAAAGTTACTACACAGGTCTGACTAAGGCTGAGTACAGGAACAACTGGAAAGGAATGATCTCCACACACCATCTGCAGCTTATTACAAACACCCGAGCCAGGTTCTCTCCACAGAGTTCTCTTTGTCGGTGTGTTAACGTTTTGCAAACGAATTTCTGACAACTGGTAACATAGTCAGGAGATGAAGCCTGCTACAAGAGCCATCCTACAATGCATTACTGGTACGACTGTGGGATTACTCACTCTTCAAACGATGCCAATAATTTAAAACTGAGTTTTACATATTTTAAACTTGAAAAATAACCACCATGAAGGGGTACAAGAGGTAATATCGGGCGGAGGGGGGATGGTGTTACAGCTCAATACCTCAAAACCAATTAGGAAAACAAGGTAATTGACTAAAAACCAATATTTCACTTTTCTGAGAATACGCTTTCATTTGTATCCACAAAGACTGTGACAATTCTAACTCAGCACAACACTTTCTATGTAAATATGGTTTTTACTAGATGGAGAGAGAGTGGGTTGTTTCTTTTTGGTCTACAAAGTACCCTCTCCTCCTGAAGAAAACGCCTTTCTAAATACTGGCCCTATACATTCCAAATTATTTCAAGCTCAGAGCTTTTTCTATAATATTCTTATGCCTACAATTGTTTAGTACTGTGGGATGCCAGGGAGGTAGAGAAATTAATCTGATAACAATCTGTCTTTGAACTTTAAGTACTAGAAACCAGAAAGATGATAGCTCAATCGATCAACCATGGGAAGGAAATAGTAGTTATTAGAAAGATGATTTCCTCCACCCAAAAAAAAGAAACTTACACCACTTTATAAGCCATTTTAAATGAGTGTGCGTATGTGTGCGTGTGTTAACGGCCATCACATATTGCTTCTCTAATAATTTTAAGTAGCTGACCCCACTGATAACTCTTAGGTAATCCCAAACAGGTGGAAACCGGTCTAGAGCAATCAATTTGCTGCCTTTTAGAAAATTCACCTATCCTTCTATTCATAGGAAAGGGGGTAGGAGCCACGCCGGACTTTTGCCAAAGCAGCTGTGTATTATGAAAAGATAAAGTCAAATGAGATCCTTACCTGAAAGTGTAGCCCTTCTGATCTACTTCTTATACAGAAATCTTGGGTATTAGGTTTACTGCCATTCACATTCAAAACTGAACCTAAAGATTGAAAGAGGGAAAATAATTAATTTTAAATGCATGCACGATGAAGATAAAAACATCAATTTGATCAAAGATGAAATTTCCGTACACTTGTTGAAGCCAAATGGTTTCTGCAGGAAACCTGTTTTCTGTGACTCAAATCCAAAATGGAAAACGTGGGTGGTTCTTCCTGTCTCACCATTAAGAGTCAGCCAATTGGCTGATGAAGTTTTCACACAACTTAAGCTCAAACTCCAGCCTTCCATCTGCTCTAATACCGCCATACCTTCGGGAAATGAAAGAAAAATAAAGGCTTTCTTCAGCCTCAAAGTAAGTCTTTAACAGGTACCTTATTCCATCCAGACTCTGAGTACAAAACTTCAAATCTTCAAAACTTCAAATCCAGGAGATGTGAAAAATAATGAGAGCTGAATCACAAAATAATTGAGGGGCTTTACAGCTGTCTCTGACTCTGCAGCTGTGATTTCGAAGAAAATGACACAAGACTAGCGCTTGGATACTAGACTACGGTCGCCGTGTGACCATGGGCAGGGGCTTCCACCCCAGTCAGTTTTCGCGGAGCCGTGCTTCTCCCCACCCACAAGTCCCTCACCATGTGTCAAGACATGCCTGCCAACAGATACTGTATTTGGGCTCCTACACATCCAAGCCTGCCAGATTGGGAGAGGAATCCGGTAATTCTGCCGGCCATTTCCACATACCCACCTAGAGCTAGTCAACTAGCCGGTGTAACACAGACAACTGAGAACACACACACCACAGCACCCCTTCGAGGAGAAAGACTCTGCATACATGAGACTAGCGTGGGGAGACACTCATGCAGACCCTTCTGCCAAAGGCCTTCTCCATGTACACCTATGGTCTGTGGAAAATCGGCAAATATAAGACCATAAAAATTTAGATGGCTACTTCCACCACTAATACAAGGACTCCAAGAGGCAAACTGCTCAAGACGAGCAATAGTCTAGTTCCTAAAGATGCCAGGCCCAATCTGAACATTCCTCGTGCCCAACGAGTCTGTCTCAAAAATGCCAAGAGGCTCATGGAGCTCAGGCTACTTAGTGAAGAAAGGGCCTTTTGAGAGCCATCAGTGGATGCCCAGCAGGTCCTTCCAGAGAGACTCCCCTGCAGTCAAACAGGAGAACCCAATGGCCAGACTAAAGCAAGGGGCATTGGCTCCCAAAGTATTCATCTCGAAAGAGCTGCTTTGTGGGGAGACTGTGAGACTCGAAATACACACACGGTCTGTACTTTGACATTTTAGGGAGTATGGGTATGAGGCACTAAGCAGATTATGAGCAAATACGTATCATAAGTTTTCCGAGCTGGAAGAGGCTACTCTACCCCATTACCACTGTAAAACCATCATCCTATAGACAAGATGAAGTCAAAATCTTCTGACTGCCAGGCTGGTGCTCTTCCTATCACACCTTTGTCTTTAATCAGCTGGGGAAAAGATCTTTTGGAGTATATTAAAATCAAGCTACAACTCTGTGGCAGGATAAAAATCTCATTTAACCATGTGTTGCAAAAAAAAGATTAACATAAACGATTAAGAAGCAAAACCTTTAGAGTAACGTCCTACTGGGGAAGGGGGTAAGGCAGGGTTGGCTATCTTTCTCCATACAAATATGATCTAATCTTTAGGGAAAATGTACTTACAAAATTATATACAAAAACCAGCTCTTTTTTAAAAGAAACTCACCACTTCCAAACTTATACCTCCAGCAAAAAAAAAAAGAAAAAAGCCACAAAGCATAATGCCTTACTTCACTTAAACAGAATGTTGAATTGACAAAAATAGCAATCCTTTCTTCCCAAGTTGAGGTTGAAAATATTTTCTAAATAAGGTATTTTCACTGTGCAATAATTAATTTCCTCCATTATAATTAACTTCAGAGCAAATCAAGTAGATTTATTCCCCCATTGTAGTTTTCTTTAAAGCTCCAATATAACACAATAACTTCAGGTGATCTTTCATTCTGCTCATTTTCTCCAATTCCAGATGACAATTCTGCAGACTAGCACAAAAATACACATGTTTGGGGGGCCTGGGTCACTCAGACAGCTAACTTAAGATCCCAGAGTCCTGGGATCAAGTTCTGCATCAGGCTCCCTGTTCAGCGGGAAGCCTGCTTGTCCCTCTGCCTGCCGTCCCCATACTTGTGTGCGCGCGCTCTCTCTCTTGCTCTGACAAATAAAATATATTTTAAAATATGCATGGCTCTACACATAAAAAGAAGAACGCGACTTGCATAAAATGGAGTATCTGCATGCATTTTTGAAACTTTTAAGATAAAACATAAATCTTGGAACAAATTCCTAAGTGCCCCTAGGTAATCAGAGAGAGGCCTGTCTCTTATTAAGGATACTTCAGTTCTAATTTGGGACCAAAGTTAGTACCAATTCTGCCATGAATTAACTGTGCGGTGTTGGGCGAATCATTAAACCTTTGAGCTTAAGCTGACATGAAAAGCCAGCATCATCTATTTCTAAGATATTTTCTAGGTCTCTTAACATCTTCCTGAGACATTAAGGATCATCTTTATGTCCCTTGAATCCTAAAAATCAAATACATCTTTAAATAATAAAAATGAGTGTTTATAAGTTACATTATGCCCCCAGAACTTATTGGGAGGTTACCAGCAGATTAGATAAATGAAATTTCAGAACATTATGGACTTTATCTGAATTAAATGGATCTCAGTGTCTCGTGTTGTCGTTTCTCTGAGCAAGTGCAGAAATGTGCTTTCACATCTGGATAACTCTGCTGAAGGGTTTTCTCCAACTCTCCCCGGGCCTTAATTCCTTCCTCTTCCGACCCGCTGCCTTAGCACCTTGATTCTCTGAAACCTGACTCTATTTGCCATAATGCTGAAAATGAAAAGCTTTTCTATCAATTGGGTTTAAAACAGCTACCATCCAAATCTGTATCTGTACATTTTTATCACTGAGTAATCTAGATTTTAATGTCTAAAACATTTGTTCCACTGATAACTGAACATTTAGTGACTTTTTTCCATCTGAAGCCGAGTTCCTTCCTTATTGCCAAAGAAGCAAGGAAGTTGCTTGATAACACAACGCACAACCTTGGGATAATTGATACTTGATAACACAACGCACAATCTTGGGATAATTCCCTTCCTTTAGGTCCCAACTGGTGATTTTGCCATCCTCCGTGAGTTCGTGAATAAAATAAACATTAGGACTGAGAATCTGGCATTTTACCAGTAGAAATCATAAAGAACAGTTGCTTTTTGCCAAGTTCATTCATTCACACACTGACTATCTCCTACAAGGCAGGCACTATTTATTCTTCATGCTGGGAATACACAAACTGACAAAAGCTTCGCAGAGCTTGCAGTCTGACGGAGGAGACACGCGGCACAGAGACTATCTGGACATCATACAGACATAACACGCATCCTGTACTCATATGCAGTAAACGTCACATACAAATGACATGGGAGATACATATTGTATATGTACATATACATATACATCGTATGTGAGAGGAAGGAACAATGTGCTACTGAAGACAGGAGGCCAGGACGGTGCAGTACGGAGATGCCGGCATGAATGGAGGGAAGGTAAACTGTGGGTCAGGGAACAAGACTCAAACCAAAGACTTGAAGGAGCAGAGACATGTGTCAGACTCTAGTTTCCTAGTACTTGTTACCTTGTACTGACTGGGCATGCAACAGCAATACCAAAACAACAGTGTGCGAGCAAATGTATGCCCAGCCCAGAAGAGAGCTGTGCGTAAACCTCCTTCATTGTTGCAGCTCGGTCTACCAAGTGAAACCCACATCTTCAATTAGGCACAATCACTACGTGGTTTTTTTCCTTTCCCAAGTGTTCGATTGAACAAAATTCTTATCTCTGTGACCCATTTTCCTTAAAAGCCCAGAATAAATTTCCAAGTATTACTTAACGCAGGAAGGAACAACAGTATTACCCAACCACGAACCCACTGAGATGTCCCGACCAGGACTTAAGTCTCGTTATGAGACCCTCATGCCACTGGGGAGAAATCTGTGCTCTCCCAGAGGGGCTGGTGGGGAAAGACCGGGCAGGCTGTGAAATCAGGGCCCCTCGGCCCCCAACAAGCTGTCTAACCTTGAGCAAACCTCTTGACCCCCTGGCCTTCGATTTCCTCAACTACAGAATCAGGGCGCTGGACCATGTGATTTCCAAGCCCGTCCAGGGCTAGGTCCATTTCAGAGAAAAAGTTAGGTCAATAACCATAACTGAAAAATTGTAGCAATGCTAAGCAGCCATCACAGATCCATACACTTTAATTTGTTCTTCTGAGAACAGTAATGAATTCATCCCGACTCATGCATAAACCCTCAACTCTCTCAAAGCGAAAGATTCACAAGAATGGGTCTGAACTGGTTCACCAAGGACAAAAGAATTCGCCAAAAAGAGACAGTATTTTTGTCTCGGTTACATTACCAACACACTCTTACTGGGCTAGTAGGGAAATCCTAAACAAACAAGAGCATCCACCTGCTGGGGTTCCAAATATTCTTTATGCATCCCCCCCCAAATGTAAAACATGTGTTTTTAAACAGTAGGCTTCCTTCAAAATTCCTTGCAATCCATTAGTCTTCTTACCGAGGTATTATTTTTAAAAAGGTGCTGTGATGAACATTTTATTCAGAGAGGCCCAAAATCTACCCTCCCTCTCACCACCGTTAACAGCTCCTTCTGTGTAAAGCCCACTTTCTCAAAGCAGAATTAATAAAGAAAGCCAATAAACCAACTGCAGATGGAAGAATTCTGTTTCCTGCCTTCTCTGCCCTCTAGTACAGGCAAGGCTTGGGAATCGGTTCTGCCAACCTGGCACCACATGCGACTCCTTCGGAACAGAGTCCCAGCACGTGGGAAAAGCAGCAAGGTGGAAGGATGTGTGGCGTGCACTTTGCTGGCAACGTGGAGTGCTTCGAGCTCTGGCTTCCTGATTTGGAGCATCCTGACCCAGGGAGGGGCAGCAGCCCCTCGGAGGGCCAGTCCCCAGTACCGGCACCCACTTCCAGAAATTCGGCCTCAGGGCTCTTTCTTCAGCCCTCCTGGCGATTTGCTCAGCTGCCTATCACCCCTAAGAAACCCCTTTCTGTTTACACGAACTAGAATAGACCTTAGCATCTGTAACCAAAAACCCTGACCAATTCACGTAGCACATATTCCTTTCATTATTTCCACATACGAGAGGGGAGATTGAAAGACACAAGGAACACACAGAACATTCCACTATAAGTCAAGAGTTGTTTCCAGCCAGGGCTCAAATCCACAATCAACACTCCCAACCTTCCCTTATATGTACCTTCTCATAAATTTCATCACCTCTCCCATGCAAGGAGAAGAAAATGATTTTTGCCTAACTAATTTTCTATCAATAAAGAGTCTGATGACAGTAACTTGGCGAGATATTTGAGAACAGGATACAGTAAACATTGCTTTCCGTACTAGCCCAAGTTTATGGAGAAGCCTGCCGTGTCAGGCAGCACTTTGAGAACATTCCCAAACTGCAGACAAGGTGATCTAATGCTGTGTTGTAATGCCAAAACGATCAGCCCTCTGTGCCAAGGCATAACTTAATTCACAACGCAGCAATGAACTTTTCACTTATTTTCACCCATCCCTCAGGGCAAGATAATCATGTTAAAACCACAGACACATCAGGTAACTAAAATATTACCCTATGACCCAACACCAAAAGCAGACTGGAAATGCCGAGAAGTGATTATGTATGTCAAAAATTCTCTTCTCAGTAGACAGACATTAAGTCGCATAAAATCAGTAGACAAAGATGAGAAAAGTAATCAGTTGTTAGTAATACTGTTCTTTGAAATTGCAGGAGAATCTTACAAAGGACATTTGATATCTGTGAATAATCAAATTACTCTGTACTATCAAATTGCACACAAATATTTCTCAGGTAATACTCAAAGGCAAAACTTTTACATAAAAGATCACTTGCACACTTCTGAAACCAAGAATGACACCGATATTCACTCAGAAGACGACTCGATGGGCTGCCAAATGGAAGTGGGTACTTGATTCAAAGGAGAGCACAAGTATGCGTCAAGGGAGACTGCAGACAAGTCTACTAACGTTGGTGCCAAGCTCACCATGGCTCACGGGTACTCAGAGCGCTCCAGCTTCCCGACTGCGGCCCCAAACTGCTTTCGTCAAATCCTCTGTAGCACACTTAACTTTAACACTGGTGATGGGGAGAACGGGAATACACAAAAGTCAAAAATAGCTATATTTTTCCCTAAGGATGAGGCAAATCAGCTTGCTCAAGAAAACTCAGAGCTTGGCTCCTTCCAAACAAGATTTTAGAAACAATAATTTCATAGAGCCTCCGGGCAAGGAAGTTACTAAGATGAGTATGGAGCTTTACTATGAGAACACGTGCACCATATGTGTCCTTGAGATGCATCTGGCTCGCGCTCTCTCTCTTTTTTTAAGAAATGAAGTATTTCTGGGCTAGAAATGACACGTGGCCTACTTTGAAGGCTTTTTTTTCTGGTTTCTCATATTTAGACTCTAACCTCAATCTATTTATTGCAGGTTTAAGGAGGGATACGATGCACATTCATTAATAGTATCAAAGTCAAAAATACATACGTAATATATTGCAGATGAGTGATTCCCAAAGCTAGTGTGCGAAACGATACCTCGACTGTAGGTCCTCAGGGAAGGGGGGAAGGGAGGGACAAAACACCTTGTTCGTGAGGACTTAATAAAGCCAGCGAAACGGATCCAATTCAAAAGGCTCCTCTTTATTCTGAGACTATGTCCTTTCTATTCTTTTGGCATAAAATGCTGAAAAATATAATTTCTTCAATGTAAATTCAATTAGGTGACATATACTGTATTATTAATTTCAGAGGTAGAGTTTAGTGACTCACGGGTCTTACGTAACACCCAGCGTCCGTTCCATCACGTACCTACTCTGATGCCCATCCCCCCGCCGCCGCCCCTCCAGCAACCCTCAGTTTGTTCCCTATGGTTAAGGGTCTCTTATGGTTTGTCTTCCTCTCTGATTTCGTCTTATTGTATTTTTCCCTCCCTTTCCCTTTGAGCCTCTGTTTGTTTCTTAAATTCCACATATGAGTGAAGTCATATGATAATTGTCTCTCTGATTCACTTATTTCGAAATGCTGAAAATTTTTAAAAATTAGATCTGTAACCTGTACCTTCTCTATCTCCAACATCCTAACTCCCCTCCTTCCAGTGGATCAGGCAAAAAAAATAAATAAAACCTAAAGTCATCCCTGCCTCCTCTTTTCCCCTCCACATGTCCAGACCGTGAGCATATCCCTTCAGCCTTACTCTCAAAACACATCCATAACAAACCACTTCTCAGCACCACAGTGAAGATATAGGACATTTCCACTGCCCCAAAAAGTGATATCAAAATGGCCAGTAACATATGAAAAGGTCCTCAACTGCCTTGGTCTATGGGGAAATGCAAATTAAAACCACACGGAAGCTCTCTACCACCCACCAGGATAGCTACAGTTCAGCAGCAGGCAATGCCCCGTGTTGCCAAGAATGTGGAGCTCCCAGAGTGCGGTGCTGATGGAGAATCATCGGAAAGCGGTTTCTCAGTGTCGACTACAATGAATATACACAAACCCCATGACCCAGCAAGTCCACTTCTAATTACGTCCCCCAGAGACGTCTTCACCAAACACACACACAGAAAAGGTGGCGCTATGCACTCGCCAAGGGCAGGAAACCACTGCGGTGTCATCACACAATGGAATGCTCTACAGCAACAACAATGAACCAGCTACAACCGGAAGGACACGGACGGATCCCACAAACACCACGCTGAATGAAAGAAGCCAGTAACAGAAGAATTTATCATATTAATTAATAAAGCAGTCATATAAAGCTAACAGGCAAATAATAAGTTATGGAATTAGTAGTCAAGAGGTAATAATTTGGGAAGGGGTGACTGAGCCTCCTGAGGGGCCAATAACATTCTTTTAAAAAAAATTTCTTTATTGAGAAATTATTTTCTTTTCTTTATTTTCTTTATTTGAAAGAAAGAGTGAGAGAGAACAGGAGCGGAGGGAGAGGCAGAGGGAGCAGGAGAAGCAGACTTCCCACTGAGCAGGAAGCCCTCCCCTACCCAACATGGGACTCGATCCCAGGACCCTGAGATCATGACCTGAGCCCAAGGCAGAGTCTTAATCCACTGAGCCATCCAGGCGCCCCATGGGCTAGTAATATTCTGTTCTTAATCTGAATGCTGATTACACAAATGTATTCACTTTGTAAAAACTTACCCCACCACACCTACCCAGGGGGTACTTTCTGTACCCTTCTATATGTTTTTTATACTATTACATAAAGTTTTGTTTTAATTACCTTTTCAGTAAGGCCTTTTCTGGCCAGGCTTTATGAACATGTCCACCACTACCCAGGATTTTACAACCTTTCCGCTCCCCCCCACCCCGCCCTTCTTTTTCCTCTTTAGCACTTATCAGTATCTGAATGCTGTCTATTTTACATACTGGATATATTTTACAAACCAACGTGTTTTTTACACACCAGAAGTTCCATGAACATTCATATTTTTCCCATTTTGCTAAGTAAGTCTAAGTCTCCAGTGTCTAGAACCATGCTAGCTAGCGTCCATAGTAGGCACTTAATAAATACTGATTTAAACTTGTTTATTAAGTACACAGGCTTGCTCAATTCAATTATGCTTGTGGATCTGAGCTGTGAATTCTTCACCACCACCATGGTATTCTGAACAATAAGCCAGTTGTGTTCTGTTCTGGCTTCGTTCTTCTCCCCGGGGTTCTTGGGCCTCTTGTCTGCCTGATCATCTGCTGGATACTCCCACTTTTCCTATTCAACTATGAAGCTCTGTCAAGTTTGGGATACAACACTAACTCTCTAAACTCTAGAACATCTTTTTTATGTTTATAAAGGAAGCCTCAGGCTTCATTAACTTGTTTCTTAGCAAAACCCACCCTGTGGACTCATACTGAATTCAGGGCCAAATAAAAGTAACAAAGAAACTTAACTCTATTGAATTTTTTTTTCCTCCACATAAACGTATAAAGCGAGAAGTATTCACATCTTATAGTGGGGTCTTTGGTTTCTGGTCCTAAATGAAGGCATCTTGGGGGCTCTCCCCACCCATACCTAGGGCAAGTTTCTCCATTCCAAACCTTGAATTCTTTTTTTTCTTTAAAGTTTGTGTTATGTTTAAATATCTCTACACCCAATGTGGGCTTGAACCCGCAACCCTGACATCGAGAGTCACATGCTCCTCTGACTGAGCCAGCCAGGGGCCCCAACCCTTGAATACCTTCAAGGCAGCGTTTCTCAAACTTCTGTTGCTATGGCTCCCTGAGAAGACTTTTTAGAAATTTTCCTTAATCACAATCCCCCCCAAAATTTTAGTAACACACACACACTGTACCTCCACTCAGGTACTAACGTACATTGTACTTCAAATATTAAAGAAGAAAATTGCTGTCCTGCCCCAATTTTACTTCCTCCAACATGCGTCTTTTAAAACCTTGCTTCTGTCAACTACACTACCTTACCTTTCTGAGTTTGCTTCACATGGACATCTGTCAAGAATAAAATTCTTTCAGTAAAAGGTAAAAGTTGTAAGGCTGAGATCAAGAGTCCCAGGGTCGACTGACCGGCTTGGACATGCGACTTTTGATCTCAGGATTATGAGTTCAAGCCCCATGTTGGGTGTGGAGCCGACTTTTAAATAAACAAACAAACAAATAATAAGTAAATAAAATAAAAGTTGTAACCCAGAGGAGTACAGAGTCTAAAGGTTTCCCTCCCCGCTGAGGCAAATCCATTAAAACTACTATTTTTAAAGTACACTTCTCAACAAGCAACAAAAGCCACCAAATACACAGTTCGTATTTTCCATCTCGTTCTTAAGGACAGCATTTTGTCAAACTAGACATTTTGTTGAAATCAAAAGATAGCAGTCCCTTAACTAGTAGCCTATCTTACCTTCTTAAAATCTATTTTTAAGAAGAACACACGATTAGCACAAAATGACCTATTTTAGTCTCTCCGAAATCCCTCTAGAATCTGTTCCTTTTCTTGGTCTCCTGGCCTGCGTACTCCCTACCTCCACTCTCGTAAGAGGTGTTCCTTGCCCTAGGTTCAGATTAGGATTTTTTATTTTCCACATTATTACCGGACTTTTTAAATGCAAATCTGATCTGTCTGCTCCCCGGATATTTTAAATCTTTCCGGAGTTCTTCCCTGCCAATAAGATGAAAGTCCCAACTCCTCAGCATGATATGCAAAGATTTTCACTGTGAGGCCAATCAGTGGCCAGTCACATCTTCCCATTTCTAGAAAGCTTCATAATCACTTTACCCAGGAGAGCAGAAATGCTCTTATACCCACACCAGCTGGTACCCGCCCTCCCCACCTCATCCACTCGCCCCTGGTCTATTCCTATTTTAGAAGCAAGGTCACCTCTTCAAAGGCTTCCTCTTCTCCCCTTCTCCTTCCCAGGGCCACAAAGCACCTCATAACCAGCTTGGCAGGCACTCTGCATACATTTGGTAATTACTTGCTTCTCTGTATGGGTCTGTCCCACCCCCCTCCGTTGAGCCATTTAAAGGACGCATGCAAGGAAATGCACTAAGAATACTTGCTACAAGCTGATATCCTAAATTGGGAGCCTGACATTCATCTTTGTATTGTAGCACCTGGAGTACCAGGAACCTATGGGAACTGGAAGCCCAGTAAGTATTTTTGGCAAGCGAGAATTCTACCACTGAACCGCCAATGCCCAATAAATATTTCTGGAATGACAGAAACCGCTGGCTCCAGGTAACCACTACCTCTTTCTCTTAGTGTTACCGAATCACCTGTTTAAACCCAGACTCAATTTCTGCCAGAAATTCACATGCAACTTAATCCAGTTTCCTTTCTTTAGAAAACAGAAACACTGATTTCAGGAGCTTCTCTCACCTTCTCGTTTCTTGAAGTTTCCAACTGGGTTCCTCGAAAATAACTGCAGAGTTTTCAGTATCCTAGGAAACAACTCATTTCAGCCTGGAGATTTTTACCTACTTTAACTGAGTGAGAACACTCTCACTTTGCAGCATCTTTTGTATTCTACCCTTCTCGGTCTGAAAACCACTTTCTTCGCTGGAGAAGACAGCAGGAGAAGTGAAGGACTCTGCATTCCCTCCTTGAAGATTAAACAGTGAGTCTAGCTTCCTTCTTCCTCCTCATCTCGTTGTATAGACTGATCACTAATTTGCGTATACCTTATCTTTATTAAAGCTGAACCCAAATATATTTGATAGCACAGCAAACCCCCCCTTAGACGTATATCCAACAGAAATCCATGCCCATCTGCATCTCAAAGGACATAACAGCCAAAGATCAAAAATGGAAACCCAGATGCTCATCAAGAGTAGGACATATGAACAGTTGTATTTTCACACAATGGAAAACTACAGAGCAATGAAAAAAGAACTACACCTACAAGGAACACATGGATACATTTTACAAGTTAAATGAAAGAAACTAGGCACAAATGAAAACACCCTCTATGATCCCCGTTCTACAAATTTCAAAAATACGTAAAAACCAATCTATGGTGTTAGAAGTGAAGAGTCGTTACCTTTGGGGTAGAAGGAGGCTAGTGATGGCAAAGCTGCATGAGAAGGCTTCTGCGGGCGAGGCATGTTCTCTTTCCTGACCCTGCATGCTGACTACACATGGGTATTCATTTTCTGATGACTGAGCTCTATCTTTACGATGCACCTGCTGTGTGCATACATATAAAAAGTTTTCTTCAATCATTGTGGTCATTTCAAACCTTTTCCTACAAGTCACGGGTCATTCGAGATATAATCTTTGTAAATATCTGCTGCTCTTCAGTCTGTTCCTTTGTTTGCAGGCTTACGATGCACCCCTTTCTCTTTTCTGCACCACTTCATATGTGGCTTCCCAAGAAAGCAGAAACAAAACCCAGAGAATAGGAGAAAATTTTTTTCAAATCATATTTGGTAAAAACTTTGGATCTAGGATATATAAAAAATTCTTTTTTTTTTTTAAAGAATTTATTTATTTGACAGAGAGAGATCACAAGTAGGCAGAGAGGCAGGCAGAGAGAGAGAGGAGGAAGCAGGCTCCCCGCTGAGCAGAGAGCCCGATGCGGGACTCAATCCCAGGACTCTGGGATCATAACCTGAGCCGAAGGCAGTGGCTTAACCCACTGAACCACCCAGGCGCCCCAAGGATATATAAACAATTCTTAAGACTCAACACTAAAAAGACATAACTTAATTTTTAAATGGGCAGAGGAGGGGCGTCTGGGTCGCTCAATCAGTTAAGCATCTGCCTTCAGCTCAGGTCATGATCCCCGGGCAGGGTCTCTGCTCAGTGGGGGGCCTGCTTCTCCCTCGCCCCTCCCCCTGCTTGTGAGCTCTCTCTCTCCCTCAAATAAAATAAATAAAATCTTTAAAATAAATAAATAAACGAACAAACAAATAAATAATGGGAAGAAGATCTGAACAGACATTTTTCCAAGTAAGATATACAATGACCAATAAACACATGAATCATCGGGGCACCTGAGTAGCTCAGCTGGCTAAGCGTCTGTCTTCAGCTCTGGTCATGATCCAGTATCCAAATACTGGGCTTCCTGCTCAGCGGGGAGTGTAACTGTCCCTCTCCCCTTGCCCCTACCCCCCTGCTTTCCCCTGCTCCTGTTCTTGCTCTCATGGGCTCTCTCTCTCCCTCTCAAAAATAAATAAATAGAATTGTTTTTAAAAAGCACGTGAAGGATGATCAACATCATTAGTCACTAAGGAAATGCAAATCACATGCACACTGAGATCCCACTGCACACCCATCAGGACTGCTAAAATAAAATCACCGAACAGTAGAGCAACAAGCCCTGGCAAGGATGCGGACAAACAGGAACGTTCACACACTGCCGCTGGTGGGAATGTCGGACGGTACCGCTAATTTGGAAAACAGTCTGGCAGGTTAAACACAGAGTTACTACCGAAGTCAGCAACTCCACTGATAGGTGTACACCCAAGAGAAATGAAAACTCGTACACACAGAAACTTACACATGAACAGCAGCATTCTTTTTAACACAAAAAAAGTGGTAACAATCCAAATGTCCATTAAATGATGGAGAAACAAAATGGCATATAACCACACAATGGAACATTACTCGGTAATAAAAATAAAGTTTGGATGCATATGCTTCAATATGCACGATCCCTGAAGACATCGTGCCAAGCACAAGAAGCCAGGCACAAAGGACCACATGTTACAGGATTCCATTTATATGAAACACCCAGAACAGGCAACTCCATAGACAGCAAGGAGGTCAGGGCTTGCTTAGGTCTGAAGGGATGGAGTGGGGGATTCCCTCCAGAGCAAAGGGCATGGGGTTTCTTTCTGAGGTGATGAACGTGTTATGTTCTCAAATGAACTGTGGTGAGGGTTGCACAAAGCTGTGAATATCTTAAAAACTAGCGAATTGTGCATTTTCAATAGGCTAATTAGGGTATGTGAATTATGTATCAATAAAGCTGTTATTTTTTTTTTTTTTTAAATCTGGCTTCTTTTGCAATGGCCCCAAACAGCTGCACTGCCTTCTCAGAAGCCGGCCCCATGTTTGCTTATCAGTGTGATTTGGAATCTACAATCACAACTTTTGTTTCTTGGAGCCTCCCACTCATCTGGATGAAACCATACTCCTTTTTATAGTTCTGCTGGCCTTGGAGGTACCCTATCTTTTCCCTGAGCTTTGTGAAATCTCCTTCTAAAAATCTAGGCCGTGAGACTCTTCCATCATGAAGAAATGGAAGCCACCTTCACCCAAAGTTCTCAGCATGAATCAGTGAGTCACAATTTCTATCTTCTGCCTTCTAAAAACAGATCAAGGACTTATCAGACGTCTCCACTTATCGGGTTGAGATTTCCACAAATATATGGAGAGTTGAGATGCACCATTTATAAACTACCTTCTCCTTATGCCAGCTTTGAACTTTATACATATTTATTCAGGGATGCATGTAAGATTAGGCTCTGGGAATACAAAATTGAAAGGCACAGTCTTGGCCTTCAAGGTCTAACAGGAGAAGCAAACACAGAGAAATAACTTTAACATATTCTGACAAAGCTCCCCTAGCTTCTCTCTCTCCTGCCACTTAACAAGTGACTTGGTAATTTTCTATTTCCCGTCTGTCACCCTGGCTTACTTTCATGAGAACGGATGCGCTCTGTGAGTCCCAAAGACTGACAGTGCCTGAACCCAGGAGAGCTCCAACAAACTCTTGATTGAATATATGAATGAAAAAGCTATGACTATGCAAGGAGAACCAAAGATGTCCTACACAAGCAGCTGTCCTGCCGTCTTGACCTCTTCTCGGTTACAAATCTCCGCCACACTCGGCCTTAGCTGAGGCCGGCAGGGAGCAAATAAAGCTGGGAAGATACCCAAGCTGGTTCCTCCCTCTCTGCCCCCTGACCTCTCCTTCCCCCGAGCTCTTCGCTTTCCTACTCTTGCCTTCCTCCATCTGACGCCTGGGGGGAAATGCTCAGGGTAACCTTTCAAAGACAACTGTGACGAGACTGGATGTTCCTGTGTAACGTAGATGAAATTTATGTCTCTGAGACCACTATTAAAACCCAAATGAAATGTATCTTTCCACCCAGGTCTTTAAAAACCCAAGGGAAAGAGACCAGGGCGGCTGAAAAGCTGGGAGGGCTTGCAAGAAGGGAGGATGGGCAGTGACACGACTGGGCTGGGCGTGTGTTACGTGCCAGACCCTGTCCCTGCGGCCACACCACGCCATCATCATGAGAGTTCCCAAGGGTGCCCGGGTGGCCCAGTGGGTTGAGTGTCTGGCTCTTGATCTTGATCTCACAGTCATGAGTTCGACCTTGAGTTGGGCTCCATGCTGAGAATGGAGACTACTTAAAAAATTAACAATAATAATAATTAGAGCTCTGATCTATCGGTACGAAGCCCAAACCATGGAGAGAGCGTGACATACATTGTCTCATTTCTTCTTGACAACAACCTTGTGAATTAAAGCATCACTGTCCCCTTTCTTAAAAAGAGGGAGGAAGCTGAAGAACCACCTGAGGTCACGGTGGTAGGATGGAAACTAGCACTTGGGTCCTAAAGCCTGTATGTACCACTTCCACTTACCAAGAACCACTGTGTAACATGGGCACACAAATTAGCCCCTGCACCCATGTTCTAAATCTAAAGTGTAAGAATGAGGGAATTCCTTCCTCAAAAGTTGGCTTTGAAAATTAAATGAGACAATATACCCAAAAACGTACAAGTACATAACAGACCCTCAAAAATTACAACTGTTTCTTTCTGCTTCTCCTGCTGTGAACATCCCAGCTTTAAAGCATGAGCACACAGTGGACACACTGTGATTTGCAAATCAGCTCTCACACCCTGTCCTTGAGGGCAGGCTCCGGCCAACTCAGAGCCACCAGGTTAAAATAAAATTAACCTTTGAGAAAAGCATCTAGAATGTCAACTACCACCTTACAAAGTTTTAAAACACGAGTCGCTTGCAACTCAGAAACTATTCACGGGGAAATCAAAGGTCAAAGCTGCTCTTAGTTTTGTTCCCCAACATTTTCCTTCTGAGGAATCGCAGACACCCCACCCCCAAGGCCGTGGCGCCTGACGCCATATGCCCGTGGTGGAAAATGCTGGACGCCATATGCCCATGGTGGAAAATGCTGCCATCTTCCCGGGGCCTCTTCCTTCTCTCCATCAGATTCCACCTTCGTGCCCCTTTTGCTTGTTTTCAGAAGCCATTTTTGAAAGGTAGGAAACATGGACACTTTACTTGTGGTTAGTTATCACTGGGTGGTAGAATGATGGAGGGCTATCTTCTTCTTCACACTTCCTGCTATTTTCCAACTTTTCAAAAAAATAAAACCTTATGCAGTGCTTTCCTAACACACACAAAAAAAGGAAACGACAAGGAAGAGAAAAGGAAAGAAAAGCCAATGCATTATAAATGTTCTCCTTCGTCTCCTGCTGGACATCTCTCTTCTTCCCAACTCAGCTCCCCAGAGAGCTAGAAGCGTCTTGAGAACGGGTCTGCTACATCACCCGCACACCACTCAGCACAGCCCCTCGTCCACAGCAGTGGGCCCGACACAAAACAGCTCGGTGAGTGTCTGCTGAGTGAATGAGGAGTATTCAGGTAATACTTAGAAACGGACTTTTTTAATGGATGGTGGGTGGACCAAGGCATGAATGTGGCATGTCTTTAATGAACTGGGATTATCATAGTTAAATATCATTTTTAAAAAGGTAGCCTTCAGGGGCACCTGGTTCAGTGGGTTAAGCCTCTGCCTCGGGGTCCAGGTCATGGTCTCAGGGTCCTGGGATCGAGCCCTGCATCGGGCTCTCTGCTCAGCAGGAAGCCTGCTTCCTTCCCCTCTCTCTGCCTGCCTCTCTGCCTACTTGCGATCTCTCTCCTTGTATTAAATAAATAAATAAAATCTTTTAAAAAATAAAAAAAAGTAGCTTTCAAAAAACCAGAGCAGTTAAACATAACAAGTCTAACAACCCGAAGAAAAGGTAAACGACTCAAGGCGACTCCCTGTTGCAGAGGTAAACCAAGAACCCAATGGTGAACAGACCTGAGGTCTTCATGCGTCTTGCTCTAAATGAGTGCCCCAGAAATTGCATTCATTAAAGAACCCCAAGGCTCTATGCCCCATTTAGAGGGCACATCATGGCCCTGCTCAGCTACCAAAGTTTAAGAATACTCTTCCGAATTAATCTTTGTTCTTAAGATTAAAAAATAAGCCTAAATATAAAAGCAAACAGAGGATTAAGCTAAAACCACCCCAGCCGTGTTATCACTCCACCAAAATCCTTATCTAATAAACCAAAGCAGAAAATTTTAAGGACTGATTTAACATGAAAACGAACTCTCAAATATTTGGTTTGGAGAAATGACCTGAACATAAAATTTAAAGAAGGATGTATTAGAGTCAGTAAACATACAAAGCCCGTAAGTCAGTAGAGAAGTTAAGGTAGTAAAAATGTTTTCCTGTTTCACCATGACCTCAGTTAACTAAATTAACTTTTACTAGTGACTTCAGCTGTTTGATCAGTTGAATGTATGTTTCCTAGAAGCACACCTGATTGCCAGGACCAACCTTACACCTGTTTTTGTATTTTCAATGAACTTCAGTTCTATTAACCTCTCTTTAAAAATCTGTATATGGCTAATATACCTCCAGACTCCTAAACCACACTTATTTCAAAACAAAGCAGATGCTGACTTGATGACACTGTGATCATTTTAGGGCAACAGGAGGAAGTCAGTGAGAGGATGACAACCTCCGAGCAGAATCCATGCTGCAAGATGAGAAAGGCGGCATTTCACCCAGAAAACACAGCTCTCACGTTTCCTGTCTTGCCTGCAGTTGGGAAGGAAAGTGAAAGTGCTCTTATCAGAAAATAATTCTGTGGCTATTACAAACTCGGTGAAGATTTATATTTATTTTGCCACAACCATAAATATTTCTATTCCGTCGAGCTACTTGCGCTAGAAACATTTGCAACCCTGGGCCTTGAACTTCTGTAGCAGGTGTGAGCCTCCTATGAGGTCGCTTCCCACATCTCAGTAAGTTCAGCTGAGCAGAGAGAATATGCAACCGCAACCACCAGCCTGACTCAACCAGAAGGGAGAAAATTAAATACACTAACCATGAATTTTTCCTAGGAGTCAGAGATGCTTGCTTCTGTGCCTCTCCTAACGTTCACTCACCTACCACCTCATTTTTCTGAAACCAGCCATGGGAGGAGGTGAGAGAAATGAAAAGAAATGGCATAATGCCTGTGCAAACCAGGCCTGAGTCCCTGAAAGAAAATGCAAACAGGCACGGGTCTGCAAGCTGGGCCAAGCCACTTAGCCTTTCTCAGCTTTCTCATCTGTTGATAACACCTACAGCACAGGAATTCCACAGAGATAAAATCAGATGATCTAAGCAAAGAACCTATTCATTGGTAGAGCTCAGCGAAAGATATTCAGGACTATTATTAACTGAGCACTATGGAGGTCACCTTGACAGGCCGAAGTCCTACAGGAGATACAGGAAAAGAAACTGCCAAATGGTCACATGCTAGTTCTGAGAAATCCAGATCATCACTGCAGATACAAAAGACAGGCCCTGACTGTCCGCCGTGGCACAACACAGACAAATGAGAAACTACATACCATGTTTAAAAATTTACCAGCAAGACCAGCCTTTCACTGGAGAAGTGGGTGGAGAGCGTCTATCATCAGCATGGACAGTGTTTAAAAGGGTGATGGGCATAGCTACCCTATTATATGCAGACAGGCTTTCCGTCATTTTCAACAATAAAATATATTCTCGGCACACAGCCAAAACATGGGCGCAACTACTCTAGTCCCAACAGGTGACAATTTCCCAACTCAGTAGCTGCTGCACTGGAAGTTAGTGTAGGAAGGCTGGGAACAGGAACTCAGCAGCTTGGCTCCCACTCATGGAGTCCTAATGTCTATCTTGTAGGCTTCTTACCAAGATTAGCAATGGTGTGACATGAAGAGCCTAGCACACTGAGTACAATAAGTGCTAGTCTTTATAAACTGTGTAACGAGGAAGCAACAAAATCCAAAGGCTAAGCCTGCCATGAAACAGTCGAAAACAGAGGGGCTCCCTTTCAACTACGAAATGAAGTTGTATGAAAACAATGGGGTAAAGAACACAGTAATGAGCCTTTTGGCTCATTGGGGGAAAAATGGAAAAAAATCAATGGAATTGATGGAATGGCTCAGTGGAAAAAAATCAGTGACCAGCAGATCAATCAGTTTGCCACACAAAAAAGAATGCCAGTGTGCCCATTCCTCTGGGGCAAATAAACATAGAAAGTAAGAGATGGTCCCTGTCCTCCAAGGGTCTCCGTCTACCTGAGGAGAAATCACATGGCGGCACCTGTCTGTCTGCAATTCCCCCCTCCCCTTGTCCTATGAAGGCAAAACCCATAACTTGACACTGCTGTAGTGCAAGCTCTCAATAAAAATTTGTTAAACAAATCACACACTCATAGGATCTCGAAGACTAAAAGAGCTACCTGCCTCAGAAGCTTCCAAGCCTGGCTTACAGACTGCTCAACCTGAACACCCAAGGAGACACCCAAGCGTGGCCCCCTGCTGATTCTACCGCTCCACGGAGACTAAGAACCACTACCCTTGTGAGCCCCACCAAGAACTGTCTGAATGGCCTTTACAAGGGCCCCATCCAGAATGATCCAGCCCGGGCTTGCGACAGGGAATGCAGCCACTCACTCCTATAAGAGAGTCTACTAGCAAAGTCCTTTCTTTCAAATGTTTGTATTGACTCTATTCCCATTCTTCTCTGTGGGGCCTGGGAAGACAAAGGTTCTCTCCTCTCTCAGTATGATGGACCATCAACCCTTGTGACAGGGATGACATCCCTTCTGAGTCTTCTCCAGGCTAAATGTCCTTGATGAATTGCACATTCATTACTTAATGCTAAGTTCCTGAAGCATTCAACACAGTACACCAGCGTATCAGAGAAGGGAGAACTCAAGGTTACACTTAACAGAAAAATGGCAGTGAAGGAAGTAGGCACAGAAGGATGAGAAAGACACATAACTATAACTCGGGGGCTGGTACTGCATCAGAGGGGATAAAAAGAAAACTAAATAATGATAAGGGGCGTGATCTGCAGGGAAAGGGATAAGAGAGAGAAAGCTACGGGTGAGGAATAGAGTTTTAAACTGAACAGAACACGGAACATGAACAATAGCTCAAAGAAAGTTCGGAATCCTTGGGAAGAGGAGAAAGCAGAGGCCCATGTGAAGGCAGAGACACCATCGTGGAGAGGCCAAAGAAATCAGACAAGCAAGGAGGGAGAGACCTAAGAGAGAGGTCACAAAAGCAAGCAGAAGTGTGTGAGTTTGACAAGTTACTGAACCACCTTAGTCCCCTGAGGGGGCGCACACACCCTGGCGGTTCTGCATCAGACAGAATCATCAGACAGGATGGCCTAGACAGGGGGACAGCAGGAGAGGTGCTCACAAAGGAGCCTGCTAAGGCCACCCAGGTACAAAGGTCAAGGGTCTGTCCTACGATGGTGGCAATCAAAAGAGGAAAAGTTGAAAAGAATCTATTCAAAAGAAGGGGGGGGGGGGGGGGAGGCAGTGCTTGGTCTCAGACCAGCCCAAAAGAGAAAAAAGGGAAGACTCCGAGAAGACATCTGAGAGCTATCTGAGCATGGGGCGGTGGGGGGGGGGGGGGGCTTGTTTACAGAAGCTTCACAGTCCCTGCTCCACATGGCAGCTCCTGCCTTTGCTCTTCTCTGGTTTTGAGTCCAAAATCTGTAACATTACCACCAATGTTAAAGAGCTTGGAAAAAAGTTAAAGTTTCCGGTAGAGCCAGCTGAACAAGTCAGCCGCAAAAGACCACATATGGTGCAAGCCCATTCACAGGAAACATCCACAGGGGGCAAGTCTATAAACTGGATGGGGCTGGAGTTCCTTTTGGGAAGGACAAAGGCGTTCTAAAATTGTTTATGGAGATGGTAACACAATTCTGTGAATGCACACTTCAAATGGGAGAACCATATAATGAGTTAATTATAACTCAATAAAAGTGTTACATAAAGGAAAAAGAAAAAGAAGAGGGCATAACCAGGCACTGCGACTTCAGAAACTTACAGCCTATCTGCCCAATAAAAATGATTACTAGACTTGACTTCAAATAAAAAGCAATCAGGCAACCCGGAAAATTCTAAAGATATTTTAGAGAATCAAAGTAAGCTTCTAGGGGAAGAAAATGGTTAAGCCTGGAAAAGACAGAGATTTAAATATATAGATCCCTTTCAAATTTTTTCTTACAACTGACCTAAATTTCCTAATAGGTACTTTGAAAGTAAAGACAAAGGCTGGGGTTTTCTCCGACAATGACATCAGGTGATGGGACAACAGATAACGATTGCTCAGTTTCTTGCCAGCTGAAATCAGATAATGTATGGTTTAGTCCATTCAACGCAAAGCAAAAGGTTACATAATTTAACTACGACTGCACAGATGGGTGAACTTATTTGATAAATGTGAAGACCTGAAAGAAAAAGAGAGATCCTCTTGTCTGGAAGGTATATGAGAATATCCACGTCCTTCCCACCTGTGAGTATCCTCTGAAACACCTGGCTCCTGATGCCTCCCCACATATTAAAGCCGTTACCACTCTTGTGGCGCTCAACACCTAGCACACTTACTTAGGCACGTTCCCCACAATCGTCAGTCATTCATCAACAGTTATGCTCACTACAGGTGCCAGGCCCTCAAAGGCTCCCTGACCTCCTCTTCCTAAATCGCATAACCTGCAGTGGGCCCCCTACTGACGCACCACAGAAGCAGCAAACCAGGAGGGCAGTGGAGAGGTTGGCAGTGCCTCTGTGCAAATGGGCTGGGGTGGGGGGCACATCGGAAGAGCCGAGAACAGAGAGAATACACCCCTAGATGCTCCTAGAGCCACAGCAGACTACTGGCGAGGTATCAATCATCAGCAAAGGCTGCATCTCAAGGACACAACTTTCTACTACAGTCTCTAAGGCAGGACATTTAATAAGGTCCAAATGTCACTGACTGAACTATAAGACTGCTGCTCTCAACTTTATCGCTTGGATCTTAAATTTTAACTCAGTGGGGTCAAATATATATTGAACATACCTCATCAAATATATATTGAACATACCTCATTGAACATAGCAAAACTGGCAGCTATCCAAAAACCTCAGAATACATAAATAGGCATTCTGGGTTAAGAACCATAGAGAGTGGTCTCCCCAATAAATCTGACCTATGAGACCCTATTAACTGATGCAAGGCATGGGAAGCCTCAAAGAATAAAGACGTTGAGAAAGCAAAGAGCTGGGGTTTTCTACTGTAATATCCTTCCTCCTAAATAAAATCCCTTCGGCTCGCAGGGATGTTTATTAAGGCCAAATCTGGCACCACACGGTTCTCCAGCTCCCTACACAGAAGGAAGCCCTCTGACACCCTGAAGGAAACCAAAATACCGAGTTCTCCCAGAAGCTGCCCAGGAATCACAGAATGAATAAGAAAGAACTCAATCCCATCTACTGGGAAAGAAAACCAGCCTTTGAAAGGCCAGTGCCAACTTTCCACAACACATTCCGGCCGATGGCCTGTGACTTAAGCCCTGCGCAGGAGACCACACAGGGCCTAAGGTGGTAAGCAGTCGACTTTGCAGAAATAATGCCACCACCACAGACATGACTTCAGAAGTTTTCACTTTTTTTTCTTTTTTCATTTGATCTCAAGAATTCTGAGAAGGACAAATGCTTTCCCCATTTCACAGATGAGAAAACCGTAGCCCACGGAGGCCTGCACAGCAGCCAGCCGCCAAGCTGACTTCTCCTCTTGCATGTCACCTGCTACCTCATACCCAGCACATACAAACCAGCTCTTAATCCTCACCAAAACCTCTTCCCCTGCCTCCCATCTCAGCAAATGCACCATTATCCCACCTGCTCAGGCCAAACCGCTGCTGCCCTCCTTGAAGGCTCTCCTAGCTCTCTACACCATCACACCCTCGGGGAGTGCCATCAGCCCCACGTGGCGTACGTCCAGAACGCAGCCACTTCTCGTCACCTCCACTGATCATCCTATCTGCTCCCGATCATTGCTAGGACCCCCTGAAGTCTCCTTGCTTCCACCCCGCTCGTACATACTTTATTCTGTTCTCTGCACAACTGAGTGCTTTGCTTTCAAATTATAACAGATCGGACCCTTCGTGGAAAATCCTCTGGTGGCTTCCCACCTCACTCAGAGCTGTTCACTGCCGTAGATCCAGGATGAGAGCAGGTACCTGCCATCTAGAAGGTGCTCAGTGAATACTGCTGATTTGTAAACAAAAGAAAAATGGCCAAATTCACAGAGCCAGGATTACACAGATCTTCCGGCGCTCTCGGTAACCATGAGACCACATTTACCATAGCCAACAATCCATGCGGGAAGAAATTCTTCAATCTTACTTTGAATAACTGAACCCTATCACACATAATACTAGGGTGAATTTCTCATGACAAATTAATGTGAAAATACCATTTTCATTTGAAAAATCCATGAAAGCTCACACGAGGTTATCTGAATCTTCCCTATTGGGCAGCGTGGGCAACCGCCAGCTTGCTTCTCACAGCCCTGTCCTCAGCTCTGTGACTCTTCTGTATTCAGTGACATGATGGCATCAAATCTCAGGACTACCACCACATTCATGACAGAAGCACCCAGGAAAAGGGGTGGTAAGCATTTCTAAGTCCCCCACACTAGCACTACACCAATCTCAAACAGAATCAAGTTTCTACAGTATTGCAAGGTACAGCAGAAAGGTGAGATTGTCTCCTACCAAAATTACAACACTCAGGGTTGAGTTAAAATGCTGACTGTTTGCAGAGCAAAGTGAAACTAATGCTAAAACTATCCACCATTACAGAATTTCCTCACTAAAATGTTTTAGAGTTAAAAACAAATTCTCTGAATTTACTTCTTTAATTCTTTCAAAAACATTTCTACTATCTGCTAAAAGCCTTCAGTCTCACTAAATCACAATAATAAATTCACAGGATTTTAACAGTTGGTCTTAAAGGAAACTTAACTCAACCTCAACTTTCCTCCTCTTACAAAGGAAAAGATACTTCGTCTATAATAAAGTAAACAATAAAACTTGTTAAGTGAGTGAATGAGTGAAGACCCGAAAAGGGTATATGACTCTTCTAAGATGTGACAACTAATGGAAAAATCCATTAACCAAAACTAGGCTTCTAGATTCTTTTGGAACCACCATGGAAGTAAAGGAAACCACCAAGACTTGAAAACCTTATCTGGGTCCTCAGGAAAGAATTAGCCAAGATTCATTAAAGCCTGTTTCCTTTAGTTCTGTTACTTAGAAAAGCACTTGATAAAATAAATTTTGCCAAGACCTATCTCCTTGGAAACCAAAAAGGCAGAACTGTCTAGGGTTTCTTTTTTTCTCCTATACAAAGAATATTTAACACAGAACTATTTTCATAATAAACAACTACAACTGTTTTTGCATCAGCAGTAAAACAGGTGGCCTTTGACTAAAAGAAAATCAGATGAGAGGAACAGAACACTGAAAAGGACCATATCAATCACTAGAAGAGTATCAACCACATGAGACCAGGAACTAAGCATTCCCTTATCACTAATAGCAGCCATTGGCCACTGGCATTATAGTGGGAGTCAATAAATATTTAGGAAATAAATGAGTAAGCTACTCCTTAAAGATTCACCCACATAGACATAAATGCATTTAGTCACCACCAAACAACTCTTTACTTCAGGTGTACTAAATGCAAGCACACTACATTTTTCCTCCACAACAATTCTAACAATTTCCCTTCAAGTAATACACTCAACCAAAATTATCCCCATAATTTTATTAAGAAGGTAAGAAAGCATGTCTTATGTAGCCTAAAGTATGTACTAAAACAGCCACTTCATTGGCCCTTCTGGTTCCAATCTCTCTCATTCAGTCCATCCCACACAACTCAGGCAGGTTAGTTTTCTCTTCTTTGCACGTCCCAGAAAAGGAAACAGTGCTGCGGCTAACAATTCTATCTTTGTATGAGGCCTACAGCTCTTCAAGGAGCAGATGGGGAGAAGCAGAGTCTACCGGAATGGAGTAGGAAAGGCAATACAGTGTCAAGGAAAACAATACCACAAGTGACAGTTCGTGTAAAAACTGACACCGTTGAAAATCCTGAGATTACACTAGCGTCTTTCAGGAAAGACCTCCATTAACACTGCGACCCAACTGATACAGAGGGTTTGGGGTACTGATATCCAGTGGGGTCCACATCCAACCTTCAAGGTCCATCACCCTTTGGAAGCTTTCCCAAGCCATTGGCATAAGTATTTGCGAAAGTACTTTGCAAATCAGTAAGTGCTAGACACACAGCTCTTACTCTACTAGCTGTCAACGGATAGCCTTGCAAACATTCTGCCATCTACATCACTACCTCATTAAGTGATCCCTCAAAAAGATGAAAAACTCTGTGAACTGTTTTCTCAATTGTCGACTTCTCTATTCTCTATTATTTAACACCGAGAATAGCATCAATTAAAAGTGCCACTCACACTTCCCAATTTCAACATATTAGAAAGCTAGTGTAATCCAAATAGTTGTAGTACTGGCATAAAGACAAACAAACAGACCATCAGAATAGCCCAGAAATAAACCCTTGTGTATGTGGGCACCTGATCTTCAACAAGGGAGCCAAGACCACTCAATGGGGAAAGGCCAATCTCTTCAATGAACAGTGTTGAGAGAACTGGACATTCATATGCAAAAGAATGACGCTAAACCCTTATCTTATACTATATACAAAAATTAACTCAAAATGGATTAAAGACCTAAACACTAAGAACTAAAACTACAAAATTTCTAGAAGAAAAACATAGAGGAAAGCTTTAGTGACACTGGTATTGGCAGTAACTTCTTGGGTATGACATCAAAAGCACAGGCAACAAAAGCAAAAATAGACAAATTTTATAACTTTTTGTACATCAAAGGATACAACCCACACAGTGAACAGGAGAAAATATTTGTACATCATTCATCTGATAAGGGGTTAATATCCAAAATATATAAAGAACTCCTACAACTCAACAACAAGAAATCCAATAACTCGATTAAAAAATGGGCAAAGGTGCAGGGAGGGGAGCAGGGAGAGGGTGGCTGGGTGATGGACATTGGGGAGGGTGTGTGCTATGGTGAGTGCTGTGAGGTGTCTAAGCCTAACGATTCACAGACCTGTACCCCTGGGGCTAATAATACATCATATGTTAATAAAAAATTAAAAAAAAAATTTTTTTAAATGGGCAAAGGATGTGAACAGACATTTCTCCAAAGCTGATAGACAAATGGCCAACAAACATATGAAAGATGCTAAACACTTAACTGTTAGAGAAATGCAAATCAAAACCACAGTGAAATCTCACTTCACGTGCATTAGTACAGCTACTATGAAAAACACAGAAAATAACAAGTGTTGACGTGGATGTGGAGAAACTGGAACCCTTGGGTGCAGTTGGTGGGAATGTGAAACCACTGTGGTTTTAGAACTACTATGAAAAACTGTATAGAGATTACTCAAAAAATTAAAAATAGAGCTACCATATGACCCAGCAATCCCACTTCTGTGTGTATATTCGAATGAATTAAAAGCAGGGTCTTAAAGATATGCTGGTACACCTGTGTTCATACCAGTATTACAACAGAAGAGGTAGAAGCACCCTGAACGTCCATGAGTGGACAAGTAGACAAAATATGGTCTACACATATCATGGAATATTAACGAGCCTCAACATGCCAACATGGATGAAACTTGAGGCCACTATGCTGAGTGAAATATGCCAGCCACAAAAAGACAAAATTAACTCAAAATGGACAGATTCACAGAAACAGAAAGCCGAATGGCAGGAGCCACAGATAAGGGGAAAGTAGGATTTCAGAAGTGCCAGATGAGAAGGCTCAGGAGGTCTGTTTCACGATAACATGAATGTACTTAGCACTGCTGCACTATATACTTAAAAATGGTTAAGATGGTAAATTTTACGTTATGTGTTTTGTCACACAATAAAAACAAGTGCCCACATACAGTTACCAAGTTGGATTTACATGTCCCACCTCCACCACAGGGGTCTAAGTAGCCTGACCCTTTGAGCTGTCAGCAGGTATTTCCAGAGTTTTTTTCCAAGCTGTCTTTTTTTGTCAATGGGACAGCCTAGAAGATCAGAGGCTCCCCTTCTCCCCAGTTCAAAACGAAGCTTCTACAATCCCCAGCCAGCAACTGTTAGTTTAAGCCTACTACTTGTTTACCTTATTGTCAAGCAAAGGTTCAAAAATGATTAAAAAAAAAAAAAAAAAAAAAAAAGATGTGTTCTCAAGCTGGTGGAAGAGAGCGTAACAGAATCAACAGCTCAGTTTCTTCACGCCACCATCCACCTGATATGCTGCCCCAAAGCTCACGGGATCCCCTAACCCTCTCCACCCAAGCACTCAGTGCTCGCCATACGCACACCTTCCCCAAACCGCTGAAAGCCACTACTGTAAAACATTACCTGGGAAATGGCCTTCAGAACATCCCAAACAACAAACCAAACCAAACAATCAACAAACCAAAACCAATTATTCTGCTGACATTCTTGAACTCTGAATAGGCCTTTCCTATGAACACTGTAGTTCTCCATAACCTATCATTTACCTACTGAAACATTTTGTTATGCAATTATCGGACCTCACTTCCTATTACTCAGGATCATCGCTAAGATCCTCATTAAAAAAAATAAAGTAACATGGAGCTGCTTAGAAGAGCCACAGGCACCTCGCAAACTGATAAAGAGACCAGGGTTAGGAACCACAGTCAGACCCCCACCCCCACCCACACACACACACACAGCACACTCTCTTTACAGAGGAGATACCAGCAGCTCAGGAACACTCATACAAAGGATACTGGCAGAACCTTCTGAGGTTTCCCCCAAGCAGCCAGCACTAGGCTTAAGAAGACAGGGGAGGTCCAGCAACCACACAACGACCCACAGCGCACAGTAAGAACACGTGTTTGTACAGCCTTCTGAAGAAAAGTTTTTCCAACAAGTCATAAACTTACATTTCTTGCAAAACTCTGGGAAAATACTGCTTTCCCCTCTTTTCCTAGGGACACAAAGGTGGAGCAAGCAATAATAGTCAAACTGGGTGAAAATTTTAGGACACGCAACAATAATGATAATCTCATGGGCACCGTCTCTTCTTGAAACCATGACATACCACAATTTGGTTGTCAGCTGCTTCCCCAAAAGCATCAAGTACCAAAAAGAAACTTGTAAAGAACCACAGTCCATCAATTCTGGGGACCAAGACTGTTAAAGGGAACATAAAGAGCTTGCAATTTATCCAACTTGCCTAGGCAAACACTTTAGAATATGAAAAAATAAATAAAATAAATAACATAAGAGCCGAAGGAAAAGAGACAGGTCACATGCGATTCTGGATTACAGAAACGTAATCATTCACAGTGAAGCTCGCTGTTTTTTACTTCTTCTGAGGAGCTGAGAATTCATTCTAAAAGGAAGCAAGACCCTGAACCACAAAAACCAATTAATGATTATACCTATAGCTTCAGTAAAAGACTTCATGAAAAAAGTAGAAGAGAAAATAAGCAGAATTAACTACTGTATCTGCAAAAGGCATTTAACCCAGATCTGTTCTGGGGGAGGAGGGAGGAGAGAGGAAAAAGAATCCAGTGGTGGCCAAGGCTAGACGTCCTGTCCTATCCACTCAAGTCGCCTCCGAGTGACCCCTGTGCTTGTGCAAACCAGAAACCCTCCCTCTCCAAACCGGACACTCCAACAAGCCTCCATGCTCCTGCCTCTGCTGAGCTGAAAAGAGGGAAATGTAACATTATGTAATTGTCTGTTTCCCACAATTTAAAGCGAGGCATACTATAATCCTAATTAGAGAGAGAAGTTGGTGCAACATGACAAGTAACAAATTAGAAATATAAAGACTGAAAATTCTCATCCCAGACCTCCAGAGGCCGAGAGCTGGGGTTTCACCTGACTGGGCGGGAAGTCTACCAAGGCAATGCTATTTCCTAGGGTCCAACTAAAAAAGCTCCTGTTGTTCCTCCATGTCATTTCAGGGTCCTCCTTCTTGATCTTCAAGAAAACACTCATGTTCTCTTTATTCTCCCCAGGACAGAATAAAAGGAGAAAATGGATGTGCACTGGCCCCCACCCTCAAAAGGTATACCCCAGTGGATTTTCTCACCCTCATGATCACAAACCCAACCACATTCAAGTTACTCCGTCCCTCACTCAAACCGTCCGTGTTTGAGAGATCCAAAACAAAGGGAATCTCTCCCATGCTTCTGACTCGTTCCCCAGTTCATCAAAAGCCCGCCAACAGAATGAAAGAATAATTATCTAACTATCATTAACTTAGTTCTAACCTTTGCAAAATAAAATGCCATATAGGACGTGTGCACTTTACCTTCCCCACCCCCCCAATTAGCTAGATGTAGGAAAGGGAAAAGAAAACAAACAAACAAAAAAACAAACAAAAAACTAAAATCCAAGGAAGTCAATTTACTTATGCCAAAAAGTAAAAGTGCAGCGGACAGGTTAGATGGTCAACCGCCAGTGATCGTGGAACACCCATATTTTAAGCAGCACCAGATCTGGAACAAGACACAGATTTCTGGATAAGCACCAAGAGAGTAAGATAACGCTCAACCCTCCCAGGAGAAGGGAGAGAGCCCCTCATCTGAAGGGCAGTCACCTAGCCTGCAGGGATATTTCTTCTCTCCTGGCTCAGATTACCCTAGTGGAAGGGAGGGTGGTGGTGCTTTATAAATCAGTCAGATCTTCAACAGGAAACTCCTTCAACATGTTCCTTTTTTCTGTGCAATTATCCCTCCATCTGACCCATCCCCCCCACCTCCTGGTAACACTTACACGTAGCTGAAAGAGAAGGTCTATAAGTTGCCACTGTTCCAGAAATAAGGAAGGACAGACACTTCTTTCACAAATGAAAAATTATATAAAGGGAGGAAAATGGTAAGCTAGAAGAAATGAAGTTTGGCTTCTCTAAAGAGCATACAAGTATATTATGCTCTAAGTTAATAAAGTATATTCCCCCCCCCACAAAAAGAGGGGAGAGCCTACAAGCTCTACCATGTAGATATTTTAACTAACTCATAATTTCTTTTTCCATAACTTTGTAATTTGAGTTAACTCTAAAACTTACTTGCCAAACACTACATCAATACTGTTTTCAAAGCTCTTCGACCTTAATGTTGATTTTGTTTGTTTCCTTAAGTTTTGCTCATTTAGATACTTAATTAAACACTGAACAGTTTTGGGGGGAGGGGAGCAGTAAACAAATTTTAATCTACAGACTCAAAACAAAACAAAACAAAACAAAAACCAGGGAACAAAGGAGTCCAGTTAAATCTGGAAATCTGCCTTCCAATCACTGCCTGATCACTAACTAGTTCTTCTATAAACTGCAACAAATCACTTCAACTTTCTGGGCCTCAGTTTCATCATCTACAAATGGAGAAAAATGGGTCAAATGATTTAAATTCATAATTCCTTCTAGTTTCAACAATCTACGAATCTTCTCATCAGAAAGAAAATGCAACTGCAAATAAGACTTTGATTTACAAAGTACTTTCATACATATTTTCTCATTAATTCTTGCAGCAAAGCTACGAAGCAAGCATTATGTCCACCTTTGCCAAAAAAGACAGTTTTCCAGAAAGGAAGTTCAAAGAGGTTTGATTATTTTTTATGGCCAGAAAATCTGAGACCCAGAACTGAGGGCAAATACTGGGCTCCACTATTTCATAAAATAATAAAAATAACCGATTGCCTGCTATGCAAAACCTTTATGGAGGCATCAAGGTACCATACACCAAACCCAGAAAAAAGTTACTACAAATGGCCCCACTGGACTATAAGTTCCATGAAACACACAATTTTACTCACCACTGGAACCATGGAAACTGACAGCACACTTCCTGGACAGAGAAACTCAATAAATAATGCCTGCCTGACACCATAAACTACAAAAGTTAGGAATATAGTTGTATCATAAGGGGGGGGGGCACTTCTTTCTGAATTTCAGATATTAACTTCTGTCATTTGCATCATAAGGAAAAAAGCATTCTATATCAGAGATCTAGTTCTCCATTAGAGGAGTAAGACCAATTTCATCAGTGCACCAAAAATCTCAAATATGAGCTGTCACCTAGAAATCTTCTAGATATCCATACTTTACATGTGCCCTGATAGGGACCAGTATTTGCATGATAACACAACCATGTGGACTGACGGGAAGCACATAATTCTCATGAATCACTATGTACTTTCCCCTAAATTGGAAAGATTCAGGAAATCTATATTTTTATACTTTTCTGCCTCTCTTCATGCTTCTGTTTCATAGCTCAAAGAGATAGAAAACAGCCATTTATTGAAAAATTCAAACTGTAAACCAATAGAACATACACATATCTCAACTCAGTCAACCAAGACCCCCCAAAGTTTACAAAACCACTAAATTCAAGCAATGTTCAATCTACGACTTCAACAAAGCTACATGAAGATTTTTTTTTTTAAGTTGTTTAAAAAAAAAAAATGGGGGCAGAGGTTGGGGCTTCCCTAAAATTACTCATGTACTTCAGAGCAAAAGCTAAGTAAATAAATACAAAAGCCAGAAAATAAAGTTAATGGATAGAGTTAAATGAATCTCAGTAAAAAAAAAAAATCGAAGTAAGGTGCTTTGGATTTATTACCAAGAGTTCAAGTCAGCCTCACCACAGGATCCCAACGACTGCCTGACACTTCAGATCTAAAAAGTTCTCTGTATCAGAATTGCAATTACAAACCAGAGCAGTAGAACCAAGAACTACAGAGAAGCTAACAGCAACACCTACTGACTATCTTGAGCCACTTGCCCAACTTGTTCTCACAGTCAAACTACAGAAATCTAATGATACAGTCAACTTCAAGAGTCCTTTACTTAAGCATAATGAGATAAGAAAATAAGTTGTCACCCACATAAAGCCATTCATCCCCAAAATCTCTTGTTTTGCCCCTAACCATTTACGAGCAAATCATCACCCAAGTCATTTTAAATGCACTGTTAATTGCTGATGCCTCAGTACAAATAATTTATTCCATGGGAAAAATGTTTTACTATTAATATTCTTGTTAATAACTGGTATGTCATCTAATAGGTGGACACATCAGGGACCATAAACTGCTTTACGTAAACCTTTCATTTGAGACTACTGCTGTTACCACTGTTCTACATTATTCCCATCAGGTTTTGCTTTTTTTTTTCCCCACCCCGGTAAAGATGATTTAATTGCAGCCTTCACAAAATGAAAAAGAGAAAAGTGAAAGTCATTAAGTCAGGATTATATAGAAAATTAATGTTACTAGACTGGCTGCAGAGAATGATTCTACAGGACTTCAATCTTGTACTTTTCCAAAAGATTAAGTCAGAGAATCTTTGCCTTGGACAAATATTCCATATGAGAAAAGAAGAGAAAGTTGACACTTAACTCCCACAGAGTACCAGTATAAAAACAATGGGTTTAAGAGTCTGAGTCAGAGTTTCAACATGAAAGGCTTACTTTATAGAGGAAACACCAACCCCAGTTCATCCAGAGAGACCTGGAACCTGATGAAAGTCGACACCTCTACTCTGAAATTTGCATCGTATCACTGGCTCCCAGTTTAGAAATATAATCGTCCAGCAGGTAGTAAGAATTTCAGGGAATGCTACCTCTAAAATACCCGTCAGGAAAAATTAAATCTATTAAGGTAAACGCAGTCTCTAGGAGCCATCAGTCCCCAAACGCTTCCTTTCAAAAACGAACGCCAACAACTCAATTAAACATCCTCCCTGAAGTGAGCCATTTCCCTGGTCTCTAGATTCAACAAACGGCGGAACCAGGTGAAATTTCAACCTGCCCCAAATGAATACTTGTCCACCTAGAAATGCCCTGAAGCGACAGGAAGGCTCGCAAATTTCCTTTAGGGTCAGAAGTTGGAAACAGATGAGGCTAAAGAGGAAAAGTTCTTTTTGAAGCGCCCTCACGCCTCCCCAGCCTTCTCGAGGTTCACTCGCTCCGAGGAAAGCAGGTTAGAGCATCCCCGACTTTCACTGCCCCCCCCGCCCCCCTCCCCCGCCCAGACTCTCGGGAGAGAAATTAACCACCCGCGGGCAGCGAGCTCCCTACTCCCTTTCCCATGATTACACCCCTCGGCCTGTCCTTTCCAGCAAAGCCTGCACAGCGCTCACCCAGGTGACTGAAGGGGAAGGGAGCCAGATGACGACGGGAGCAGCCGGGTGGGCGCAGCCACCCCGACCCGGGCGCGGGTCTCCCGGCCTCTCGCAGAGGCGCTCCGCCGGTAGTTATGCAGATTCGGATTCCGTGGTGCGTGCGCGCGCGCCGTGCGCGGTGCAGCCCGGACTCGCCCCCGCCGGGCTGCGCTATCAGCACGCCACCGAATCGGAAATAAAACTTTGACCGGTCTCCGGGTGTCCTGCTCCCGGCCCTGGCCCCGAGTCCCAGCCCGAAATGCGCTGTGGGCGGGGGCTGTCGACAGTCCTGCACCCCAGCTCCCCTGCCCGGCCCCAGGGCGCGGGAGCCACTTACCGCTCGGCCCGGCCTCCCGGTGCCACCGCGCGTCCGGGGTGGGTCCGCCGCGCGCTCTCCCTGGGGAGAAAGAGAAACCGGTGGACGGTCGGCGCGCGCTCACTCGCCACCTCCTCTGCGGAGAACGGCGGGCGGCGAGGCCGGGCTGGGGCGGGCGCCGAGCGGAGGGGGGCCCGGGGGAGGTGGGGGCGGAATCTGCCCAACTCCCGAGCCCGGCTCCGAGGGGGACCCGGAAAGCAGGCTGGGGAGCAGCCGGCGGGGGCCGCGCTCCTGGAGTGGGGGAACGGAGGTGCCCCCTGTCCCCGGGCATCAACTATTGTCTGGGCGTCCTGGTCCCCGCTCGCGCCGCCTCCGAGGCTCAGCGCCCCCCATCCCGCCTGTCTGTCCCCAGGAGAAAAAACTGGGGGTGGGAGCCTGCGGGTAAAGCGGGTTTGGGGTGGCTGGGGATTCGGGGTCCGGAGGTCAGAGGTGGGAGCAGGGGAAGGGGAGGTGAGTACCGAGTGGGGGAGGGGCCAGGTAACTGCGGGCGGGGGTGGGAAGGCCCGAGAGGACCGGTGGGGGGGAAGGAAATGGGAAGGGAGCCCCCGGAGGCGGGAAAGGATGGAGTGGCTGGGGGGCGGCCTCTGAAGCCCAGACCTGGCCCTCCCCGGGGACCCTCCTCCCGGGAAGTCGGCGCCGCACTGACTTTTTCGCTCACTCGCTCACGCACGCACTGAACTCGCTCACAAAGTTGCCGGCGGTGGCGGCGCCGCACTCGCCCTTCCCTCCCCTCCACTCCCCTCTCCTCCCCGCCTCCCCGCCCCATTCCTTCCCCCTCCTTCTCTCCCTCCCTCGGCAAGTCTCGGGTGAGATCACCGCGGGGCTGCTCGGCACAGCGCGCAAATCTCGCGAGAGAAGCAGCCTCTCCGCCGGGCCTGCGGGGGAAGTAGGAGTTGGAGGAAGGTGGGGGACCGCGGAACTCCTAGTTGCTATGACGACGGCAAAGCCCTGGATTCCTGTCTCCTGCAGAGAGCCGAGGCAGCGAACGTGGGTGCAGTTTTCAACCTGCCTCCTCCCTTGCCCGACCCCCTCATGGTGGGGAAAGCGATGGCTGGAAGCGGGAGGAGGATTTTTAAACCTATTTGAGAGGACATCTGTAGACCCGCGTCATGGTATCCGGCCAGATTTGGCAGATTCTCCAGAGGTTCTGGGGGAGATTTCTGCCATAGAAGCCAGCACGAATCTGTACCCCCGGATTTCTACCATATAGTCACTCCTTCAACCCTCCCGTCTAATCTCATCCCCCAACCACCTCTGCACAGGCTCCCTCTCTCCTCCCTTCCCTCGCCCCCGCCTCCCCACCATCACCACCACCACCACCACCAGATTGGGCTCCTTAAGGATCTGCCTTATTCATCTTTGTGTTCTCAGCGCCTCCACAGGCTTGGTACATAGTAGATATTTACTTAATGTCTGCGCAGCCGTCTGCAAGTGTCCTCGGGAGTTTCCTTTCACCCTGCCTGTAGAGTATGTACCTACTTGGGCTTAGCATGGACGTTTCTGCTCCACGCCATGACTGCGCATTTTTGTTCACACAGAATGTGTCTTTTTCAATAGAGTCCTTCCTTTCTACAACTTCATCCCCTGAAGACCCTGGGGTGGGAGAAGTTTTGTTTTTAGTTTGTTGTTGTTTTTAAATCACCACCTTTCAAACGCCTTCAAACCTACTTTAAAATCCTGCATAGGACGGAGACAAAATCTTTTCACGTTCTCTTAATTGTAGGAACTTTACTTTGGGGGGTGTAAGTAGTCACTGCTGACATAAAATGGATACTGTGATTAGAAGTGAAGCTTGAACTTTAGATTTCAAAAGGGATATGTGAAAAATAGCTTCCATGGTATGTGAATTATATCTCAATAAAAAGCTAATAAATCACATTCCGACTTACATTAATATGAGAAAACTGTGATTTAATTCAAGCCCTCAAAACTAGAAAACCCATGAAAATACATTAAGACTAGGCAGTTAAGACTCTCTCAGGTCAAGTGCAAGCTTAAATCCTAGACTGATGAAAGTTTTTACATTAGAAACCTAAGTGAAGACAATGACTGAAAAGCACGGGACATCTTCAGAAAACTAGGTTTGAGTTTTTCTATGTCACTAATAATTGAGTCTCCTTGAGAAGTCATTTAACCTCTGATTCTTCATCTGTAAAATGAGGGGTAGCCCAGATGTGAGGTCAGCTTTAAAATTCTGTAGCTCTAGGCCTATAAAAATTTCTAATAAATAACATATTTTCTTTTTCCATAAAAAAATAAATAAAAGAGTGTTTCATTTTATAGGTCAGTTTCACAAAGCTTAGCTAAGTGTTGACAAGTTGATTTTAAAGTTTCTCTTGTCTCAACTGTAAAAACAACAAAAATACTGACCATGCTACAGTAATTTCACAGGGAATCCATTGTTCGTGATTTGTTTTTACACTAACTCAAAACAGATTCCTTGTTATTTAATAAATATGCTAATTCAAACCAACGACCTAAACTGAATATATCCACACCCCCACCAAAATAACTATACGGAAAAGGAGGGCAAGAAGACAAAAAAGGAAGGAGAGAAGGAAGGGCGGGAGGGGAGCAGGCCTTAAGTTCACACACGGGTGTTTTTAATATATTTTTTACAAAGAGGAAGGCCTTAGTGGCTCAGTCAGTTAAGCGCCTGCCTTTAGCTTAGGTTATGATCTCGGGGTCCTGGCATTGAGCCCTGTGTTGGACTCTCTGCTAAGCTGGGAGTCTGTTTCTCCCTCTCCCTCTGTACTCTCTCTCTCAAATAAATAAATAAAATCTTAAATACCATTTCTTTTACAAAGAAACTCAATAGAGCATCACTATTCATGCCACTGAGGTATATTAAGGAACCGGCGTTCACAGCGCAGTGCCCTATTGTAAATCAGTTGCCCATTTGCTCTGGCTCAACTTGGGTAACATAGGGTAACGTAGTTTTACCGGTAAAGGATAGCTACCAATCTGTATCCACCAGCACTGTACAATTTCAGGGCCACCTGTTTTATGACTCCCAGATAGCTATTTGATAACATTTGAAATAACTGCCCCAAGTGCTAGCCAAATCTATTAACTTTATTCAGTGCTTATGAGGCTCAAGAGTGGGTATTGGCCTCAGATTATGAAGGTAACCTCCCTAACCTTCAAATAGAGTAGAATAGAAGAAATTACCGCAGGGACCTAAAACTGTTCTTTCAAGGCCCTGGGCTACTATTTACCAGTCACTGGTGACAGAATTTTCACCTGTTTCTGAAGGAGATAAAAGGTGAAATCCACCAATTACATGCTTTTGGCTCAGGCACTCCCTCTGTATTCTCCTTGGCCTTCTGGGGGTTTCAAGATAGCAGAGAAGAGGCAGCAGAAGAGTAAAAAGAGGAACACAGAGTCTGCCAAACACCATTCCTGCCTACTCTCCCTCGGCTCTTCTACCCACCTCTGCCCAACCCCCTCCCACATGGAGGGATGAAGGACATGTGACCTTCCCTAGTGTTAAGAAGAACACCTAGTCCTTTCCTGTTCCCCCTTCCCTATTCACTCCTTAGTCTGTTAGAACACAGTTGACTTCATTTCCTTCTAGTTGTTTCTATACAACAAAACATCCTAACATATCTGATATGGAATGATTTTGACACAGTAGCCTACCAAGCAAGCAAAGTTGGTATTTTTTAATACTATCAATATCAATTCAAACTTCCATGTTTTTCAGTTTAGTCTGGTTTACCCAGCCTATCAATTCAGAACTTCCTATTAGTAACTATACATCTATAGGGAAGTAATAAAACATACGCAGAAAATTACTCTAAACTATTAAAACAAGATCAAAGTGCTCCTAAATCATCCAAAATTAAATTATATTTAATGTTGTTCCAATTTTAGGGTTTTATGGTTTTAGCCCTATGCGGTGTAACTTGATTTTTCTGAATACTAGATTTCTCAGAACAATTCGGTCTCCCATCTATGTGATAATATTTACCACATGTTTAAACACCAGGAACTTTATAATCAATTGACATTGCTTAGCAGAGCTACTACGCTTCCTTGTGCACTCCCCTTCTCTTCTAAAGGGTTACTTCACATCTTCTCCCCTTCACCAAACCTCTGGCTTATTACTCACAGCTAACGGCGTTGCTTCTTCTTTGTTGATAAAACAGAAGCAGTCAAAAGAGAAGCTAGCACATACTCCCTCCTTACCACTCGAGATACCAACCCACCTGCGCCTATCTGCACATGTTCTTCTGTGCTGCACTTGGGATGAACTCTCGGAGCTCTACGCTAAGACTAACCTCTCCCACCGTGCACTAGTCCCACCCCTCTGACCCAGGGATCGATTCAATAATTGTCCCTTCTCTCCTGCATCAGGAAATTTCCGTCTCTATTGAGTCATTTCTAAGAGCGTATATACACGCGGTAATATCTGCCATGGTGAAAAACAAGGCATTCCCTAGAGTCCAGATCTCCCTCTGCTTCACTTTACCCCTTGAATCTTCAGAAGGTTTGGCCATGCTTGCTGTCTTCAGTTCTTCTCCTCCATTCTCTTGAATTGCCCCCACCAGTCCAGGGAAACAGATCTTCTCAGGGTCCTTAGTGACTGCCTTGCTGCTAAACACATTGGTCAGTTCCCCTCCTCACCTCATTCAAGGTTGGGAACTCTCATCCTTGAAATATTTTCTTCATGTGGTTTCTGGGTGAAGAGTGTCTTGGTTCTTATTCTAGTTTTGTGGCCTTCTCAGTCTCCCATCTCTCAACTCAGAAGTCCCCAGGTCTCTATGGATATCTTCTTTTATGGTCTCTTATCATTCTGTGGTCATCTCACCAATCTGATGACTTTAAATGACATGTATATTCTGACTACACTCAAATTTACATCTCCAGTCCAGACGCCTCCCTGAAATCCAGACTCCTACATCTGTGAAAATTAATAAAGGGAAACCTCCCTAATGTGGAATCCAGAGGCTAGAAGAAGGAGTCCTACCATGCAACCTCAATTACAGGAATAATTCTCAATTATGGACTCCAACGGAAGTGTCAATTACACGCCTAGCAGAAGAATCGTCAGCAGGAAAGAATAATCAGTTATAGGCCCCAACAGGGAAAAGATGTGCATTACATCTCCTACAAGAAATTGGCTACGGCTGCAACTTGGCCAATGAGAAGCCATCATCACCTTGAACTCCTGCTTTTCTGCAATGGGTTTTCCTTCAAAGAAAGTCCCCCTAACTTCCTCCTCCTTCTCCATAAAATGCCATCCTTGGTTTGTTGGACTGACCTCTGATTTCGCCACAGCATGCTTGCCCTGAATGCACTCCTCCTAAAGTTTATTTCTGAATAAACCCATTTTGCTGGTAAAACAACTGACAGTTTTATTTTTGAGGGTAACATATTTCCTATTCAACATCTCCAGCTGGTTGTATATTAGGTGTCTCAGACTTTACATGTGTAAAGATGAAAAGCTCTAGAAAACCCCCAAAGAACAGTTCCCTCCTGCAATCTTCCCCACCTCAGTTAAGGGCACCTTTCCAGAGATTCAAAGGTTTTTCCTTCAGAGCAGAAGTCGTGCGGCATCCTTGACGTCTCTGTTTCTCTCAGATCATATAGCCAGACCATTAGTGAATTCCGTTGGCCCTTCCTTCAAAATACATGTACAATCCAATCATTTTCCACCCACTGCAAATCCACCCTGGCTCAAGCCTTTTCTCGCTTGGATTATCGCGATATTCCCCCGTTGGTCTCCCTTTCTGATCTCTCTGTTCCTGCCCTTCCCCCTCAATAATTTGTTCTATGTACTGGATCCAGAGTGTGGAGCATAAGTAAGTTAGATCACATCACAGCTCAAAAGCCTTCAGGGCTTCTCATGTCACTCAGAGGAAAAGCCAAATTTCCCATTTTGGACTGGAGACATGTATTCTCTGACTTGCATCTAAAGCTCCAACTTCATCTCCTCCCTCTCCACCCCACCCCACCCCCCCTCAACTGCGGTGGCTTCTCTCTGTTCCCTGAAGACACCAGACACTCTCCTGCCTCTAGGCCCTGCATTTGCTGTTCCTTCTGTCTGGAAAGCTCTTCCCCCAAATGTCTGTGTGACTCACTCCCTGTTCAAAGGTCATTGTGTCATTTGCCTGCTTGCTCTGGGTGCTTTTGCTTCTTAAATCCTGTGTTGCGTGCTCTCTCTCTCTCTCTCTCTCTATCTCTCTCTCTCTCTCCCTCTCCTCTTGGTCATAAGATAAGATCTCTGAAAGCAAGAGCTTTATTTCTGCGTTGTCACTTCTGTATTCCTGTATTCCCAGCACCTAGAACCCGGCCTATATACAGCAGGCACTCAACACGTGTTTGTTGAATAAACAAGCAATGCTATTTTAAAGACAAAGTAAAAGGGCTAGCAGAGAACAGTAGGCAGACTAATTCCCTGCTAAGATGTCCATGTCCTAGTACCGGAACCTGTGAATATGGAAAAGGGGACATTCAGCACAAGGGATTTTGCAGATGTGATTAAAATCTGGAGACAACAGGATATGAGCCTTACATTATCTGAGCGGACCCAATGTAATCACAAGTTTCTCATAAGAGGGAAGGAGGATCGGAGTTAGAGTCACGGGAGATAATAAGACCATGGAAACAGGGTCCAACAGAGATTTGAGGCCACCACACCAGTGGCTAAGATGACAGAGGAAAGGGCCCCGAGCCAAGGAATGTCAGCAGCCTCTTGAAGTTGGACAAGGCAAGGGAAAGAGACTCTCCCCTAGAGCCTTACAGAGGATTTACAGCCCTACTGACATCTTGAATTCCAGAACTGCAAGAGAACACATTTGCGTGGTTTTGAGCCACTAAATTTGTTACAACAGTTAAGAGGAAACTACTACTCAGAGTTTACTCAGTGTGTAAACTCATTGAAGGCAGGACACATGTCTTGTTCATCTTAAATCCCTACTGTCTGGCACAATTCCTAACACAGGCAAGACATTCAGTAAATGTTTGTAGAAGGAAAGAATGAAGTTTAACAGCAGAGAAGAATCAAAACTCCCTCCTGATGGAGTGGCATAATCATTTACCTGGCATCACTTGCCTCAGAAGGGAAAAGAACATCTTGCTATTAGGAAACCTCCTTGAACTTTTTGAGCCATAAAGATATAGGAGCAGGGAGTAGGGAGACAAGCCACCACTTAGGCACCAATATCAGCTACAAAGAATGAAGACAAATCACGAGGGGCCGTGTGGGAGGTGTTAAGGAGCTTGGCCTCTCTTCTGTAGGCATTGGGGAGACACTGAAGGATTTTCAGCAAGGCGGAGACACACATATTCCAATTTGCATTTAGGAGGTATAGCATAGTTAAAGCATGAAATTTAGAAATTCATGGGTCAGAGAAGAGGGCAGAACTAGAGTCATAATGTAGGAGGCAGTAGCTTATAGTTGCTGATATATTGCATTTAGATAACATTTTAATTAAAAGCACCCTCACAAGCTTTCTTTCCTTCTCACAGATATGTTTTTATGAAACAATATTCCATTAAGCTGTTCATGCCATTCCTGGTTTTCTGACAATTTTTTTGCTAACATGAGTTCAATAGAAAACCCAAAAGGACTGAAAATTCTGGCTCACCAACCCTTTTGACCTTTTCGACAAGGGATCAGCACATACTACTCCTGCTACAGTATTTTTAAAGAAGTCTATCTTCTCTGAACCATTTCAAAAATTTTTTATTCACCCCTCCAATGGTATTTCCCTTCAGGAAGCTCTTTGCACTGTTTAAAATAATGTGAGCATTTTCCTGGGAGCTGGAATCTTCCTTCCAACTAACCCCTGTCTTGTTATTCCTTTCATCAGATTTCATGGTTAAGAATGTGTCAGGAAGGAAGATGGGGGGGGGGAGGTCTCTCTCCACTCTCTTGTCTTTTTAAATCCCTAGAAATGAAAAGAGACTTGCTCATGACTTGGAAGTGGTGGGCTGAGGCCTCCCAGAACCATCTGCCTCCTGTCGTTGCCAGCCAGAGCCAAGGCGACATTGACAAGAACCCAGGAGCCGAGGGAGCGCCGGAGTTGCACCTGCCCGGTGGGAACCAGAGAGCACAGTGAGATTCTGCAAGGGTCACACTTTGCATATTCTTGGGTGCAGAAGACGTATCCAGTTAGGGTGTCTGCTTGTAGTCATGCCAAAGAGCATGACTGGTATGTTAAAGTGATCATAGCTTTCATGTGAGGGCACAGAGGAAAGAATGACTATGCTGATAGTTCAAATGTGATTATAGGATCTTAAAACAGCTTCTCTCTCACCCTGAACTCTACATATCACTTTTCAGAGATGAAGTTTTTAAATGAAGTTTTTAAAGTTTTCCATGTCATTTGTTCTTTACATTTGAGGGGTAGTGATGAATACCCTTACTCAGGTATAAGAAATAGCCAAGGCAACTACATGGAATCTTCTCTTATGCTACAGATATTCTCCTAGTGGTGTGGAAGAAAACCTACTAGACCTTGGATTCTCACTTAGATTTCCAGAGTCTAACTCATCCAGATAAACTACAACTTTAGTAAGTTGTTTAATTTTTTATTTCATTTTTCTGGACTTCTATTTCTTTACATGCACAAGGAGAGGGCTAAGAGCCCCTCCCTTTGGACTAAACATTTGTATGTTGCCATCTTAGCTTTTTTCAAGCATCTATATGCTGCTGATCAAAAATCTGAGGTCTGGACTTTTGTCCCTGAACAAGGAAAACGTTCCTGAACCTTCCTCCATTCTCACTGGTCTAGCCCTTCCAACTATGGTCTCCACCTGTCCCTAGGCTATCCTGCCTCCTACCCACACCCCCACTCCACAGACCCATCTCGGATATCAAGGGCCACCGCAACTCCCGCAGAAAGTTTGGAGAGGCGTGTAGACTCCCAAACAACCTTGCAGACACGTCCTGCTGCGCTCTTGTGGCTGGTGCCGCAAGAGTGGATTCTAGCTTGTGGCATGCCCAGCCCGTGCCAGCTGCTCTGGTTGGCAGTGGGCCTCTCAGGACTGCTTCTCCCAGCTGCTCCCGCCTCTCAGAATAGCCAGCTCCTGGGCTACGGGGCACTTACGCTTTCCTCATTCCACACTTCTGCCGAGAGCAGCCCAAAGCGCAGGGCCTGCCAAGGAACCGGGGACAACTTGAAGATGCAGGATTGGCCTTGAGAATCCGTTCAAATTCCTGCAGCTGGGACTGTGCCACAAAAATGAAAGCATCACACCGACTGGTCTTCACCTGAAGGCAGTTCCTTCCGCCTGGTGGAGTGAGAGGGCCCTGGCCTCACGCCGGACCTCCACCTCCACACTTCATGGCCCTAGTGGCTTTAGAAAAATTCCTTACCTCTCTAAGCCTTGGTTTTCTTGCTTTAAAAAGTGGTAATACTAATCATGACTTTTTTTTAAAGATTTATTTATTTATTAGAGAGAGCACATGCGCAGGGGAGGGGCAAGGGAAGAGGGAAAGAGAGAGGGAGAGAGAAGCAGACTCCCCACTTAGCCGGGAGCCTGACTTGGGGCTTGATGCCATGGCCCTGAGATTATGACCAGAGCTGAAACCAAGAGTCAGTCGCTGAGTTGACTGAACCACCCATGTGTCTCATGATTGTTTTTTTTAAACACATTACTGTTTAGAAGCTTACATAACATAATGTGAATTTTTTAAAAACATTTTATTTTTATTTATTTGACAGACAGAGATCACAAGCAGGCAGAGAGAGAGGAGGAAGCAGGCTCCCCGCTGAGCAGAGAGCCCAATGCAGGGCTCGATCCCAGGACCCTGGGATCATGACCTAAGCCAGAGGCAGAGGCTTTAACCCACTGAGCCACCCAGGTGCCCCTAACATGAATTTTTTTTAATATTTTATTTTTAAATAATTTCTATGCCCAACATGGGACTCGAACTTACAGCCCTGAGATCAAGAGTTCATATTTTTTTAACCAGCCAGGTGCCCTCAGATAAAACACATTTTGTTAGACTCGTGAGTTGGCTACCTAAAAGCCTAGCATTAACCCCCCTTTCCCACCTTGCCCTCCATGTCTTTCCAGATTTCTTGAAGCATTCAGAACAAGCTCACATAAAATAGGTACTCTTCTGAAAACTCTGAGTTCCAAAAGATATGCAGAAATACAGTGAAATACCGATGCAGAAATGTAGACATACAGTACACACCAGCCTCTCTACATCACTCACCTGCTCCTCTCCTAGCATCTGCTATGACATTCCCTCTGCACAATGCTTTCCCTGACTTTGTTTTGGTCCATGTAAGGCAAATACCTCCCAGATCTCCCAGATCCATTCCAAACTCAAACATGTCCCAAGTTTGCAAAAGATCTGGAGAGAGAAGGACCTGCCTGAGCCAGCTCTGGATCAGGTGCCTACCTTAGACCAATCAGCTGTGACCAGGAGTCTGGGGCCATGTTGCATAAAATGGCACGAAGGAGCCATGATGAGACCACGAGGGTGACCGTTCCCAGGAAGAGGGACAGCAGACCACTGTAAACATGCAGGGTAGAGAAGTTACATGAGAGGTATATGACCAGGTTTCATCCCTTAAGGAAATTATCATGTAGGGATAAAATAGAAATATTAAGTCTTTGATTAGGTTTAAATTGATGTTGACGCTAAAGGGGATGATGTAGAAAAAAAATCCCAAATGATCAAGAGTGGTGGAAGAAACCTTGTCCTTTCTGAGGTCCAATCTGCTTCTCGGGACTGTCTGCCCTTCAAGCTCTAGGCCTCATCCTTCTTCTGTCTTGGAAGACAAGACAGAAAAACACTTAACCAAAATAAAGGATGGCTAGGGGACAGGTTCTTGTCAAACAGGGGAACTATTTAAAGAGGGATTTTTCTGGAATTAATGGAATTAATCCATGAAGGTGGATTTACTATACCGTGCACAGTGAAAGAGGCTACGAAATAGGATAAGACAGGATGAAGTAGCATAATTAGTGTTTATGGAAAAGAGATCAAGAAGCTGGTGATGGCTCCAGGAAGCCAGTGGATCTTGGCACATGTAGTGAAGATGAAAGAAGGTGGGAGGCGGTGTTCCCGGAGGGATGAGCAGCGAGCAGAAGAACCTAGGTCAGAGTGAACGTGGCACGGTTGGGGACAGTCACATGCAAGGGTCACATGCTTTGGGGCCACCAAACTGTGGGATGCCCAGGGAAGCCCCTAGTGTGCCTGTTAAATGCAGATTCCTGGGCCCCTCGTGCATAACTTTGGGTGTAGCTGTTCTGAAGAGCGTCCCAATAGCTCAGGAGAACTACACCGAGTCAGTTCCCTGTGGCCACTTCCTGGGGCTACTTTGGTCCCCAATCTCTAAAGGGGCCACTTGGTCACCAGATGATCTGGCCTTTAGCTCCCAGCCTGTGCCCTGTGACATTCAGCCCAAAATGCAACAGAAACGGTCTAGATGTTGAATGCTTCTTAGACAATGTTGCAGTTCTTAGGTCTCACTGGTTCTTTCATCTGTCTTTTATTTTCTAGCCAAACTAATTTTTATATAAACTTAATAATCAGCATTTGCATAATAGTAAAGGATGATCTTTACTTAATTAAAAAAACTTAATTAAAAAAAGAGGTATGTTTGAAGAGTTTCTATTTCAAACTTCTCAGGAGTTGATATCGTTAATTAATCATACAATATTTCTTTCTTTCTAAGCTACTTTTTATCTCCTCTCTTGTAATTCAACCCACAGAATTTCCATTAAAGTATCATTTACAACAAGAAAACAGAGTTAGGGATAAGTCACATAATTTTCAAGGTGTTGAGACTAAAACAAGTTTCTTAATACCCTCTCCAAGGGTTTTCTTATGAAGCCATTACCTTGTCATTATTTTATTCTTGAGTTGTTCCCTTCAATTATTTTCAGAAAAATTTAAAGTGCTAGTAAGATGTTTTCCAGTCCCTTGACCCAGAAATTTCAAGTGTACACAGAATGAATGTGACTTTTCACTGCCCCTCCCTCTTCTCTGCTTGAATTTCTCTTCTTCTTCAGTCCATCCCCAGTCCAATTTTTGCAGCTGTATTTCTCTGGACATATCATGAGGACAAGACAGGAAAAGCATTTGCCTTGTGTCGTTATGTTCATTTTGTTGGGTGGTTCTCACTCCATCAACCCTATGAACAGACTTGGAGTCTCCTATCTAATTCCATTTTTTGGAATTAGCCCCACTTTTTAAAGTATTTTTTAAAAAGATTTTATTTATTCATTTGACAGAGAGAAACACAAGCAAGGGGGGAGGGAAAGAGGAAGAGGGAGAAGCAGACTCTGCCAAGCAGAGCCTGAGTCAGGGATTATTAGACACCAAGATCCTGACCTGAGCCTAAGACACCCGCTTAACAGACTGAGCCACCCAGGTGCCCCCATCTAGCCCCATCTATTGGAAATGTGATTACTATTCAGCAGTGAACTCTTCTAATGATCAGAAGAGACAACTATGATGACTCTGTCCTCTTGGGCTCCAAGTACTGGATACAATCCCACCTGAAATCTCTGTGTCCTGAGATCTGTGTCTGGATCTCTGGTCTGTGCTGCCTAGGAGCACACAAGATGAAAGACAACATTTATTGGGCCATCACTGGGGTAGTGAATCAGACCAATTCAGATGAACAACAGCTGTAAGTACACGAGTTGACCTCTGGAGTGCTAAATAATATACTCCAAGCCCCCATCTCAGGATTGTGTTCTGCTTTTTTATTTATTAATAAATTACCCTCAAATCTAGAGGTTTGAAACAACCACTGTTTTATTATATTTCACAATTCCCAGGTCAGAGAATTCTGGCAGAACCCAGCCAGGTGATTCTTCTGTTCCAACCCACAAGTCTGCACCTTGGTAGCCACCAGGCTTCTTCAGCAAAGCAGTCTCGGGGTAATCAGACTTAGTAGGCAGAGCTTCCAGAAAGGGTGTTCTGAGGAACAGGAAGTAGAAGTTGCCAATTTCTTTCTTTTCTTTTTTTTCTTTAAATTTATTTAGTTGAGAGGGAGAGAGAGCACAAGCAGGAGGAGCAGAGGAAAGGGAAAGAGAATCTTAAGCAGGCTCCGTGCTCAGCATGGAGCAGGACATGGGGCTCAATTCCATGTCCCCGGGATCAGGACCTGAGCCCAAACCAAGAGTCAGCCACTCAGCCAACACCCAGTCACCATGGAAGCTGTCAATTTCTTAAGACCTGGGCCTGGAAATGGTATGGTACCTCCGCCACATTCAATTAGTCAAGCAATTACATCTCCAGTCTATGTAATAACAGAGGGCAATAATGAAGAATATGGGGCCTGGTCATCTTTAACACATCGTGTTTTTTTCACCAAAGGTTTGTAGAACGTGCAGTAAAGCCCAGGCTGTGTGCAGCTCTGGGAACACACAGCAATGATAACACACTCCCTGCCAAGAACAAGCCCACAGCCTCGAGGAGAAGCTCATGTGTTATATCGTTCCTGTTCGTAAACGTTCAGTAATTCTCTGGGACAATCAATTGGTAAAACCAGGAGTAAATTTCAGGAGATAACTTAAAATGAAAAAGAGACAAATCCACTGTCTAATAATATCTAGTTTCTCATAATTCAAATATCTATTTATCTAACAACACCTGGCATACAAATAAATTGTGACATGGAACCAAAGCTTAAAGTGTTAGAGGGGAAAACAAATGGCAGAGATCACTTCCTTTGAGAAACAGACCTTGTGCATGCTAAGAAACTATAGGCAGAGCTCAGCGATCATGGGATAAATTCAAAAGACTTAAGTTCTCATCTGTAAGGCAAGGAGGCCAGGTATGACACTTGGCAAAACTGTCAATCACAAATCAGAGAAGGCTTACCCTGATAACAGAGCATTTGGATCACAAAGGAAAGGCAGAGCAATCAGGCCTCATCTTCTTGGAAAACAGGGAAAGAATGTTTCTAGTTTAGCAGCCTTCCAGCCAGGACACCGCATCCCCCTGAAGCAGGGCTGTTAGGCATGAAGTCACTTAGCTTAATAGACTGATACGTCACAATCGTTTAAGGCTTGAGATTTCTAGCAAGAGCTTGGGAGAATATGGTCACCCTGTAATAGGGTACTGTGTTCATGGAGCAAAACTATGGTAAAGATTTGGAGAAAGTGGTGTAGATGCTGCTTTTTAGAGATGTTTCCTGAGGGACATGCCATCAAAATCACTGACCACTCCCTGCCTGCCCTGCTCGTTTGGGCCTCGGGGCTTAGTCCATGTTGCTCTCTCACAGTGAACACCTGGGTCATCCTTGAAAGGAAAACACGAGAATGTGGTTGGGACCAGAGAAGTGGCCCAAGCAGTACAATATATGCTTTCTGTTGTTCAGATGACAAGTAGTGTTGTGTAGTGAAAAGACACTCATGTGGTGGGAAGAGGTCTCAGATAGGGTGCGAACTTGAGCCAAACAGAGACAGAGATGGCAAAGAAGATGGTTCTAGGCTGGCAAAACAGCACACGTGACACATGGATGTGGTTCCAGCCAGTAGTTTTGGACACCCACTCTATGACAGGCATTGGCTGCTGCTGGGCCCTGTATGGGATCAGGACACATTCGAGAGATCTCGAGGAGACCAGCCCAGTACCAGTATCTAAGACTGTTCAGGGATAAGGTTGGCAAAACAGGCGTGTCCAAGTTAGGAAGAGCCTGGAGTCCTCTGCTAACATATTTGAAGCCAGTGTTCCCCATTTTAGAAACAGAAATTCTTTTGTTTGCTTCAAAGAACTCTTAATAGATTCTTTTCCAAAAGTGTAATCCATATTTCAACGGGGGGGCGGGGAGAGCATGTGCAGTCTACATTTAGAATGGTCATGACTGTTAAACCAATTTATATATGGGATCAAGTGCCTAGTGGTTCTTGATACCAGTCCCCGTACTCTCTGACTTCTCCGTTTTTTTGTTTGTTTTTTTTTTTACTTCTCCTTCTTACATATTTCTTGGTTTACACATGACCTGAACTTTGCATTACTCAATGATTTTTAAATATAATTGGATTTTCTTGGATGAGCAATTATGAAATAAGGGGCAGGGGCGCCTGGGTGGCTCAGTGGGTTAAAGCCTCTGCCTTCAGCTCAGGTCATGATCTCAGGGTCCTGGGATCGAGCCCTGCATCGGGCTCTCTGCTCCGCGGGGAGCCTGCTTCCTCCTCTGTCTCTCTACTTGCCTCTCTGCCTACTTGTGATGTCTGTAAAATAAATAAATAAAATCTAAAATTAAAAAAAAAAAAAAGAAAGAAGGGGCAAACTATTTTACAGGTTGTATTTTCCTAAATCACAATATTGAAATACTCTGTTTGCTCCAGGAAGGTGAGGTCAGGAGAAAGAAGAGTAATAATATATACAAAGTCATCTCTTGAAAAATGCACGATATTGGTCACCCCTGGTGCTTGCCCCACTTCCTCAGTGTCCCCACTCTACCTATCACATGAGACCCACCTTAAGTCCAACTCCTTCCAAGATGTTACCTCTTACCTTTCCATCCTCTACTGATTATTTCCCTCCCTGATCTCCTCTTGCATTTATGTCATTATTTAACTTTCTCAATTTTTAGAAACTAAAATAATAAGCATTGTGAGAAAAGTAGGTTCTATACATTTTTATATTGTTCAAGGTCTAGCTAATAATAATAATAATAATAATAATAGCCAGCATTTATTGGACACCTAACTGTGCCAAATTACACAACTTGCACTATTTGATTTAATTCTTGCAATCACCCTTGGAGGTTGGTGCTATCATTATCCTCACTTTATAGATGAGGAAACTGAGACTTACTCAAGGTGATAAGGCCAGAAAATGATGAACTTGGGATTGGAAGGTATTCTGACTCCAGAGGCCATGTACTTAACTACCTCTTAAAGTAATACAAAAATCACTTACTGAACATTTACTGTATTCCAGGCACTGAGTTATGGATTGCTTCATTTACTTTTCACGTATCTAGGAGGTAGGTACTATTCTTGTCCCCATTTTAAGGATCAGGAAATTGAGAGGTAATAGAATTTTTTTGTTTTTGATTTTATGAGAGCATTTAAGACCTACTATCTTGCACTTTCAATTGTATAATACAGTGTTATCATTATAGCCACCAGGTCTTAATGAGAGAAGTCACGAGTTCAAACAGTTTTGTCAAGATCACATATATCCGATAGGGGCTGGAATCCAGACTGGGACCAGCCATGACTTCATCTAGAGACCACTGAAAAACACGGAATGGTTCACTTAATGTAGGAGTGCCTTCCATATGCCAACATCTGGGCTGCTACAACTCTCTTACTTCAGCCAATTCTTGCATCACATGTTTTCCAATGTCTTGACTCTCCTCGGCTAATCCTAGATAACACCTGTCTTAAAGCCTGGTCTTCTGAACTAGAGCAAGTATCTCAGATGGGATCTGATCAGACCACGTCACAAGTCTCAACCCACAAACAAAGTTACAGGATTCTGAAGACCCAATCACCACCATGCTCCTTCCCATGGTCCTTAGCCCCGAGCTCAGCATGCCATCTCAGTTCCAGTCTCCTGCCCCACCGACGCTCAGCGCCAGTTTCTGAATGTGATAGTGGTGAGGATTTCCATCTCCGTAGTGCGTTAGGAATGATTCTCACTGTTAATAACAGAACATCTATCAGTGGCTTAAACAAAAGTGTTTCTAATTCTTACATCATAGCTATCTGGACACAGTGGCCAGATTTTGGTCTTGGCTGACTTTAGCTCAAATCTTTCTCTTAGCTGAGAACTCCCAGCATTAGTATAGTGACTGAACAATGACAGGGCTGGCGTTGCTAGGATTCTCTTGGCCTTTTCGTCCCAGTGACAGGTTTCAGGTAAGTCAAGAAGGGTTGAAGGTGCTGGATGTGCCAGTTCTGTTCCCCTTTTTGGTGGGAGGAGAGGGTTTATTTATTTATTTATTTATTTTAGAAGGCGAGAGGGAGAGAGAGCGTGTGTGAGCTGGGGGAGAAGCAGCTTCCTCTCAAGAGGAATCTTAAGCAGACTCCGTGCTCAGCGCGGAACCTGATGCAGGGCTGGCTCTCTCCACCCTGAGATCACGGCCCGGGCTGAAATCACGAGTCAGATGCTTAACTGACTGAACCACCCAGGTGCCCCAGTTCTGTTCCCTTTAAAAGAAAAACAAAAGCTCTCCTGAAAGCATCCTCAGCAAACTCCCCATCTGGCTCACTGGTTACCACTGAGGATCACATGGCACTTCTGATGGTAAAGGAGTCTAGGAAGCTGGGCAACAGGACTGCTCTGACTGGCTCAGACCTTTCATAATCCACTGCTTGACTTTGGCACTTTGCTGTCCAGAACAAGAAAAAGAAAGAACAAGATCCTGGATATCAGAGAGGCATGTAGCAGGGTCTGCCATGGTGGAGCATGAAAGTCATCTGCAGCCTATATTCACTGTCTAACTTGTTTGGGGATGAAATTAGTCTTTGGGCAGCAATGTATACATCCAGTTATAGCCTCCCTACCCACACTATTGGAACCCACTCCAGTTTCCTCCTAGAACTGAAGTCCAGCTATGAATAGAAGCCATGGATGCAGCTAATTCCTGCCAATCTTTTTCTCTAAACCCTGCAAGCAGTTACAACTTCCAGCAATCTGAACAAATGCCCTTGATCTTGGGCTCAGACTTGACCCTTAAGAACAAGTACTGTTTGTTGCTCGCAAAGTTCTGTATCATGCCCCATTCTACATTTCTAGATCAGACTTGTTGATCTTGGACTTGGACCTGGGTTGGATTTTGGTCTTGGCTGACTTTAGCTCAAATCTTTCTCTTAGCTGAGAACTCCCAGCATGCCTTGAAGCCCAACCCACACCATTTATGACACATAACAGATTACTAAATAAATTCACGTTGAATTTCTTTGAATATTTAAATTCCCAAGATGTCAACTGCTGTCACTAACAGCAATAGCCATCTGTCAGAAATGCTATTAAGGAAGTGACCTCATTCAATGAAGACTGGTAGCAAGTTAGCTTCCATTTATTAGGCAATATGGTCAAAGATAAATGAAGTTCCGTTTTTGAAAAGGAAACTTTTGAGTTTTGTGCATTGAATAACGGGCCACAGCAATAATCAGACAGTGATAAAACAGGAGAAGTCTGAATATGGGTTGATCTTGTACTGTCTGGCCAAACAACACCAACCATCAACGACTAAGTTTTCAGATAAAATAAAAGGAGAAAGTCAGAAGAGTTATAGAAGAACAGAGTAGCAAATATATCCTGTATGAATCCTGATTTCTACATTCCAGGAAAGTCTTTCATTGAAAGAGCAAAAATACTTTTCATTTTACCCAGGTAATGATTTATCCTTCCATACTTCTCTAGAGCTCAAATCTAAGAATAATGCTCAACCAGAATAACCACATTTTCCTAGAGTCCCAGTAAGTATGCATCTCTGTAATTCTGCAAAGCTTTTGAATTTCTATTTTTCCCTTAATTGGTTTATCATACATATGTCTTATTAAAAGCCATCTCAAAATTTTTTTCAAGAGATAGTTTTGTTGTTGTTTTTGTTTTTGGCAGGGGAGAATGCAGCCCCAAGGGATTGAAGTTAATCGGGTCATGCTATACAAATTTTTTGTGATCTAACTTTTTACAAAACACAGCATAACAGAATAACTGGGAATAGATTGATAGAATATGACTTTCCTACGACATCAATTAGGCATTTAACATGGTTTGACAGGATTTGAATGGTAATTACATCCAGGTCCATTTCTCTGGCAAGAGTTTGGACTACAGACATTGTGACTGCGTTGGTAATTGGGGGAAATTCCATAAGCTGTTGTCACTGGGCATGCGTATGTCAAGGATGATATTTGATGATGAAAGTTTAGAAATTCAACTTATTTTCTTACTGTCCTGAGGTCTCCTGACCTCTTAAGGGAGAGCCACGATGTTCCTTCAGGGAAATTCAACTAAATGAATGTTTAATTAAAAACTCAGAGTACCGTCTCCTCACCAGCCATGCCAACTCGGATTGATTTGTAGTGACTGTGGGCACTGTGTTTAAAACAATTCTGAGGGGCGCCTGGGTGGCTCAGTGGATTAAAGCCTCTGCCTTCGGCTCTGGTCATGATCCCGGGGTTCTGCGATTGAGCAAATATATTGAAAATATATTTACAGTGGTCTGACTTATAGAAAAGTTTTGATAGAGCAGTTGAAGATTTTCTGATTTTAATTAACATACATCTCCATGGAATCACTTGGCAGAGTTAACTGCCCTTTATGCCCTGCAGAAATTGATGCACTTGGGGCACCTGTGTGGCTCAGTGGGTTAAAGCCTCTGCCTTCAGCTCAGGTCATGATTCCAGGGTCCTGGAATCTCTGCGCCCCAGGGAGCCGCTTCCTCCTCTCTCTCTCTCTCTCTCTCTCTCTGCCTGCCTCTCTGCCTACTTGTGATCTCTGTCTGTCAAATAAATAAATAAAATCTTAAAAAAGATTAATGCACTGGATGACTTGTTTAATACCGATCATTTGAACTTTAGGAATGTATTAGCTGCAGACAGCTGTTTGGAGTGTAGTGTAAGATAAACTTGCTCTCTCAGTGCTAATTAGACACCAGGAGAAGCTGCATATTGAGCCTTCTCTTGGTTCACGGATTGTGTAATCAGAACAGAACAGGAAAGACATCTGTCCACCTATTTGCAGAGCCTGAAGAATGGCATCTTGTTCATCTAACAGTTATTAATGGTAGTTAATAACTTAGTATGTGCCAGCCTGATTGGGTTTTACATGTAACCCCACATTAAAAAATATTATCACACTGAATCCTCATGTCAACCATTTTCCAGATGAGAAAACAGAAGCTCCAAGAGGTTAAATAATTTTCCCAAGGTCACAGAAACAGTGAGGGGCACAGCTGGGACTTAAGTCCAGGCTGTCAGCCCCCATGCCTTATACTCCACACGCCCATAGGAGTGCAACTGCTTGCCACATTGATTTACACAGGTTCGGCTGAAGGACAAGGGCAAGGACACAACCTGATTTCATAACATTTGAGTCAGACTTTGGATGTGCAAAAGACACTTTCTCTCCACTGTGATTCTAGAAATGCTAGAATCTGTGTGCAGCACTGGTCCACAGGCTTTCTGGCCTTACCTGGCAAGGCCACCCCCAGGACATCTATGGGATATGTTACCAAAATGCTCCATGTGCATCACACCATTGTCAGTCATAGCTTGTTTTAGATATGCCAAAGGAATTGGTTATTTATAGGAATCTATTGGCAAATGTTCATCTTGAAAAATGAAAAATCTTCTGGTAATGAAAATAATCGTTCTATGTTCTGTTTTACAACTCTGACTTAAAAAAAATAAAAAAATAAAAAAGCTGGATTCCCCACCCTGAATGGCAGGTAGGAGGTGTTTGGTTTGAGTAGGAAGAATTTACCCAAAGGAGCCATCAAGAGCCAAAGCCAGAAGCCCATTTGCTTTTTTAATCCCCCTCCTTCTTAAATCTAAGGGGCAAGAGGGGATTTAGACCAGGAGTAGACACGGTTGCACTAGACATGGATTTCCCTGCCTCGGTGTTTAGTTGCTGCCCCCATGTCAGGCGACAGGTGCCTTGCCCAGTGAGACTCCCCACCACGGACTCGGCCACAGGCTGGTGAGCATACAGTACCAGCCACCAGCGTCTGCGAGGCCAGCATCTTCAGTTTTTGGTCAAGATCAAGGAAATGAAAGAAAAACGTTAATCAGTAGTTCTCACACTGAAGGCCAAAGAGATCCTTTATACTCTTCCGCGTATTCATCCAAGGCTGAAGTATCAAAGATACTTCCGCACGTATCTCATGCAGCCCTCTCATGGGAATCTTAATGGGATTCTTCTCACGAATGTGAGTTTGCTGGAATTTGCCTCTGTGTACTTAACTGATTTACAGAGCCATTTTAAATGGTGCAAACTCCGGGGCCATGAATAGGGAAAGGGGAGGGAAGACAAAAAAACCCACTAAAACCTGTGCCCCCAGAATAACTGCTCCGCTGCCCCAGCCTCTCTATGTATCTTCATTCACTGTTATGTAAATGATGTTTTAAAAACCAGGAAAATTCCCCCTAACCCCTGAGCTATATATAGACCAATGCTTCTCAAACTTTCCATTAAAGAACAGCAGAAGTCCTGAGCCACACACTGCATCCTCTTGATGTCTGAGGGTCGAGGAAGGAGGCTGCTCGAGTGCACTGTGTCCTCAAGATCTTCTGTTTTCCATTAAAAAAAAAAAAATCACATCGATTTTACACCCCTACTTTGGGTCTAGGCGCGTGAGTGACCCCAGCCTGCCAGCATGGGTGCAGGTCATGGGTCTGCCTACTGAGCCATCCGATCAGCTCTGGCTTATCTAGTTTGGGCTTTGAAGTCACCTGTGTAACAGAACGTCGAGGACCTCTTACTTCTTACTTAGAGCAGTGTAAGTCACCAGACTGCGCTCAGTTAGATTTTAGATCGTTTCTCAAATACAAAAGGATACACTGAAGCCAGGTTAAATGTTACTGATTGCTGGGAGGGCAAAGGAGATACCAAAGGGAAGAGGTAACTTTAGCCGAGGAGGAGGACTGGTAGATACATAAAGGTCTTAAATGAAGGTTCAAAGCGGGGGAATACTGTATACAATGACCATATTCTGAATCACAAATATAGAACCACTTTTTTTTTTTTTTTTAACAAGGGGGGTTATGGAGAGAGCAAGTACAAAAATATTTGACCTCTTTTCTGTGATCGTATTTGTGGTGAGAGTATGGATATTGTTATCCTGAGTCTGTTGCGTATAATGCGGAATGAAGCCACGGCACCGATAAATATGTGCCGTTTTTTCATTTTTTCTGCATTTTTTTCCACCTTCTGGGAGCATAGTGGACACTCCCCCACCCCCTTTCTGCTGTATGGATCCCGTGCTGTGTTTGCACATTGGCCTGGAGGCCACGCCCCCAGGGCTGCTCCCAGCCAATGAATGAGCACAACGGAGGCCATTGGTCCCTGCTCCTTCCCGCTGGTCCTACCTCTGCAACTGACATTTTTGGCTCCGGGGCTCCCTAGCCACGTGGCTAAAACTCTCTTACTAATGTGCTGCAGTCTGAGGCTCTTCCTACCCATCCTCCCTCCTTCCCCAGTCCCTCTCATAGGTGTTAGACTTGCACACTCTAGCCTGCAGACCACCCCTGCCTCTCTTGCTGCTCTTCTTTCCTCTTTCCCGTTTTCCCCTCCCTAATCGCTTTCCTGTCTAATCCCAGGTTGTTTGCCTCCTGAAAGACCTGAGCTAACCTAAACACAAATGGGTAGTTATGAGATAATCAGTTACCTCTTATCCATGGTTTCTGTTTTCCGTGACTTTGATGACCTGCAGTCAAGTTCAGTCTGGAAGCTAAAGGTCCTCCTTCTGACATAGTGTCAGAAGGTCAGTGGCAGCCGACCGGAGCCGCAGTGCCTGCCATTCACCCCACTTCATCTCAACGTGTAGGCATTTAATTATCTCACATCATTACACAAAGAAAGGTAAATACAGTATAATGTTTTGAGAGTTGACCCTCACATAACTTTTATTACAGTGTATTATTATACTTGTTCTATTTTATTATTACTGCTAGTCTCTCTTACCGTGCCTAATTTACAAATTAAAATTTATTAAAATGTATCATTGGTATGTATGCATAGGAAAAAACACGGTTTATACATAGGGTTTGGTACTGAGTTTTCAGGTATCTATTGGGGGTTTTGGAACTCCGACAGATAAGGGGATACTACTGTATCCTAACTGCTAGGAATCTCCATGTGGACGAAAAGAGATATGATACAGAGTATATTAAAAAAGAACAAAAACAAAAACAAAAACAAACAAACAAACAAAAAAACCCCTCAAATCCTGCATGTGAAATGAAAGTATCCATATTAGTGTGTGAGGTATTCTATCTTTGATTACCAGCCATTCTCCAGGATGGTCCCTAATGATTCTGTCCTATAGATGTTCATGCCCTTGTGTTGTCCCCTCTCCTCCCTTATGTAACCAGTGCTATAGCTTGGGAATGATGGAGTGTGATTTTTCCAAGGCTATAGCATAAAAGACAGTGGTTTCTGCCTTTTTCTCTTGGATCACTCTTTCTGGGAAGGCTAGCTGGCATGGCTCACGGTCATTCAAAGAGGTCTTCAGAGAGGCCCTGGTGAGGAGAAACTGGAGCCCCCTGCCAAAATCCAGCACCAACTTGCCAGGTACAGAGTGAGCTACCTGGGAAGTAGATCTTCCACCCCTGTCAAGCCTTCAGATGATTGCCGTCCTGGCCAGCATCTTGACTACATCCTTATGGGAGACCCTAAGTCACAACCACCAGGTAAGCTCACCTCAGATGCCCAATCCACAGAAACTGAGATAACACATGTTTCTTGTTTTAAGCAACTATGTGTTGGAGTAGTTTGTTCCACAGTATGGAATAACTAACACACACCCATACACACGCATGCACACACATTTTATAACTTCTAGATCTAGATCTAGCTGTCAATTTGCAGGAAATACAGAAGACAGAAGACTATGTTGAACTACATCATGTAGCCAATCAGCAAGTTCATGGATGCAAACTCAGATTTGTGTATTAATCAGCAAAGTCCAAACTGTGAGAAAATTTACAGGTCTGGGAGAATTACAGCCTGCATTCTTTAAGAGATACATTGTAAGGAAAAGGAAGGACTGTAAAGGAAACCTTCACATTGTAAGAGTCCTAAAAGACACATTAAATCTTAAAAATGGTCACGACTAAACTAGAGTGTATAGAGATGTATACTTTGGTGATAAAAAGTAAAGAAACACAAGTAAGTGATTACTGTAAAACAATAGTTCTTAAACTTTAAACACACGTCAGAATCACCCAAAGGATTTCTCAACATACTGATCACTAGGCCCCACCCCCAGATTTCTGATTTAGCACATCTGTGATAGGGACCAAGGATTTGCGTTACTATCAGGTTCTCAGGTGGGGATGAATCCTCTGGTCCAGAGGACCACTGCCATAAAAGTCAGGAGCTTAGGATGCGAAGAATGAGAAAGAAGGGGGATGCCTATAATTAGGACAGGTGGCTGGCCAAGTTTTATTTTGTTGCTCTTGGTTGGAAGAATGTTAGCCTTATCATAATTCATTAAGCTATGCGTTTGTTGAATGTGGGTTTTTAAATCTGTTTTATTTTACAATAATGAGCTTACAAGTGAAAATTCTGCACAATAAAATAGTAGACTTTTGACTTTCACAGTCCCGTTGAGTGTTTTCCATATACTCCCAAGGCAGAAAGTGGGTGTGGCATATCTGTTACATACTCTGCTAGTTCTAGACTCATTATTTTAGTCTCTCAAGTACCCTATGCAGACATTTGATAAGTTAATTGTATCTAGATACTTCCCATTCATCCTTACTGAAAATATGTCTGAAGCACCAATGAAAATAGAGCTCTGTGCTCTGTATAAAATGTTAGAGTTAGATCAAAACAAAACATGGATTCAATCTCAAGATGATTTGGGTCTGGAGAAGATTTTTTAAAAATTATTTTTATTTATTTGTTAGGGAGAGAGATTATGAACAGGGGGAGCAGCAGGCAGAGGAAAAGCAGGTTCCTCACAGAGCAGGGAGCCTGATGTGGGACTCAATCCCAGGACCCTGGGATCGTGACCTAAGCCAAAGGCAAACGATTAACCGGTTGAGCCACCCAGGTGCCCCAAGAAGCAGATTTTTTTAAAGCAACAAATAAAGCTACATAAACTCAGAAACATTAACTGTACTTTTAGTTGCTCTCTCCAATACATTTGATTTTCTTAAAAAATTTAGAAGGATATACATTTAGAAGTCATATTTATAACTCAAGTCCAAAAATCTTAAAATATTTATGACAAAATTAAGTCCTAGCAAAATTTGCATGGTGATACCTTTATAGTACTGGCTTTTTCTTTCATCATGCTTCCTACTTGCCACCATCAAATATTTATTCAGTATATTGATTGTTATTAAATTAAAATAGATTACCTGGGCATATTGTCCTTTGGCCAGAGGAAGAGCATAGTATTAAGTGATCAGCTTCCTACCTCTTGCTACTTCAGTGTCCATGAGACGACCACGGTGTTCAGACTTTTCTCTTTCCTGCCCTTGAATCTGGTATTAAATGGACAGTGCAGCCATTGTGACATTGTGTAAGCTCCTCTAGACTCTCATACTTCTGAGGAATGACCAGAATTAGTAATTCGGTGTTGAGAAATAGTAGCAGCTGTACAGTTACCTGTAAGATAAGTAGATCTTAAGAAACTCCTTTATGGTTTTTATCTGGTTTTTGTTGGGGCGGGGGGAGGCTGACTCACACTGTTGAAAATCAGATGAGAGCCCTTGTACCTCGAAAGGTGCCCAGAGGCACCACAAAACATCATGAGACTTCCAGGCCACTTGTATACATGCGTGGATCTCCCATTGGGTCCAAGGACCAGACAGAGAGTACGTGGCCTCATTATACTGTGTGATGCTGAGTGTTGGGAACAGAAATATATAAACAAATGGTTCCTCCTTCAAAGTGCTTCCATCCCAGTGAAGAACAAAATAGACAAAAATATTTTTATTGCAATAAGATAATGTTTTAAGTGAGCTATGTACGGATAAAAAACCTTTTGGTAAACAACACAATTATTTTTGTATGATTTTACCTTTTTGGAAACAGAATGTCTTAGAGCTCTTTATAAACCATATTATCCAGATGGAAAAACAGGGAGAAAAGAGAGATCCTGAGCTTGCCAAATATGACTCAGCAAGTCAGTGACATACCTGGAAATAGAAAGGAGAAATGAAACAAGTTTTCAGCAATCTACCTCGAAACAAGCAATCTATTAGCTCGGAACAGCAGTCGGGGGAGAGGCAGCTCTGACACCACAGGAGAAGAAGCCCGTGAGTCAGCTCAATGTGGAGACCAGGTTTGAAGAAAGTCCTCTTAAGTGGAAGAGTGTACAACTCTGACTCCCAGCCTTAGTCACTTCCTCCCTGGTGGCTGCAGAGACCAATCAAGCTTTATGCAGATGTCCATCCTGCCCCTGTGTTTTCTTTGATCTATGACACAGATCCTGTCACTTCTGACTTAGAACAGCTCTGGCTTCCTACAGGTAGACCAGCTGGCTGGAGGGTGAACTCTGTCCTACAGACTTTCAGGGGAAATTTGTCTTGCTGGCTTGAAAAGCCCCAAGAGCCTTCTGGAGAGAAACTCTCTGTTTCAAATAATGTGTTTCTGTCCCCAGCACCCAGTCTGGGGCCTGGCTTATGTGTGGGTGCTTAATAAAGATGTGTTGTGAAATTGAGTCAATTCTTCATGACATATAAGGTCAGAAAATTATGTCATCATAATTATTCGAATGTGTTAGAGTTGTGTGCTTTGCATTCTCTACTAAATTGTGGTTTCCTAAAAGGCAAAAATGACATTTGCTCTTTTCTGTATCCTTGAATGTATGACCTGAAGCAGAGTAGATGCATAATAAATTAATGAATGAGTGAATGTTGAACTGTGGAGAGTCTCTAAGATGTTAGCTCTTTGACATAGAAATAAAGGGGTGGGGGGTAGCTGGATAGAGAAAGGATCCAAATGAAATTGTTAGGGACATTTTTATTAGACTACTGCTTATTTTTAAAAATCTAAGCAATAACTGGAAGTTTAAAGAATAAACTAATCACTTCACCCAAATTGCCTGAATCCAAAAGTAGCTGTGATTAAAATTTGGTTGATGTGAATACATAAGTTAACAGATAATATTTTTAAATATTAAACTGGTCTATTCTAATTTCCTTCTGAATTGTCTTCCCAACAGTCTTCCATGAGCAGGGCTGAGTTGTTGAGTTACAAGGCATATTGTTCTCAGCAAAAACCAGGTAGTGCCTTCAAGAGGGAGTGTTATTCACAGCTAACTTCCTTGGCCTTTTGATATCAAACAAGAAAATATTCATGAAAAACAGACATTAAGAAAGAAAAGGATTTGGGGGGGTGCCTGGGTGGCTCAGTAGTTTAAGTGTCCAGACTCTTTGATTTTGGCTCAGGTCATGATCTCAAGGCTATGAGACCAAGCCCTGCATCAGGCTCTGCACTCAGCAGGGAGTCTGCTTGAGATTCTCTCCCTCTACCCTTCCTCTCACATGCTTTCTCTCTCTCAAAAATAAATAAGTATATTTAAAAAAAAAAGAAAAAGAAAGGAAGGAAGGAAGGAAGGGAAGGATTTTTAAGCTATGTTCTCTCCCCCTTTAACATCAGTACTAGATCATAGAGCTCTTTTCTTGGCATACAGGGGACTACTCTCCTGCATGTAATGGTCATGCCCTGAGTTTGACTATCCTAGAAAGAACACATCAGGAGATAGATGTGCTGCATATGACATGGAAACCCCAAAACTTGCCCAATTCTGGCTCCTGGAATTATAGTAGGAATCCTATAGTCAGACAGGATCCAGAAGGTCAGACACAGGTTCTGGTTCTCAGCCTGCCTCAGAACCAGACTTGTGTGCATAGAGGGGGCCTTAGAACATCCAGATAACTGAGGGGAGGCCAAGAACTTGAAGGCATCCCCACCCCATCATACAAGGAGGTTGTCAGTCTCTAGAGTAGCCCTGCATACTGCCTCCAACGGGGCAAACAGCAATAGTGCAGCAGCATTGGTGAGTCCCAGGTAGATGGTTAAACCTGACCCAGTGTTCCTCATCCCCATGGCTTTGTGTGGTCTATAACCAGCCCAGAAGTCCCTGCATGTCTGAGGATAGGAAATGTAAAGAGGGTGATAGCCTCCATAGATGGGCAGAAGACCAGACCATGAGTGCTTGTGCTGTGTGCCTCAGAAGCCACTGGTCAGGAAAGAGTTTACAATAGCCAGTTCAAAGCAAAGATCAGTGTGACTGGGGGGAGGGGGGTTGAGTATGGATTTGAGAACTTTGTCTCCCTTCCTCGCTGATGCCACTGTAAGTTCATATAATCCATTTTACCCACTAAGACAGACTCAACTGAAAGGGGGACCCTCCTACTGTTGGTGGGAATGCACACTGGTGCAGCCACTCTGAAAAACAGCATGGAGGTTCCTCAAAAAGTTGAAAATACAGCTACCCTATGACCCTACAATCTCACTACTGGGTATTTACCCTAAAGATACAAATGTAGTGATCCAATGGGGCACGTGCACCTGAATGTTTATAGCAGCAATGTCCACCATAGCCAAACTATGGAAAGAACCTAGATGTCCATCAACAGATGAATGGATAAAGATGGATAAAAACAATAGATGTGTTCCCACAATGGAACACTATGCAGCCATCAAAAGAAATGAAATCTTGGGGAGCCTGGGTGGCTCAGTTGGCTAAGGCCTCTGCCTTTGGCTCAGGTCATGATCCCAGGGTCCTGGGATCAAGCCAGGCATCAGGCTCTCTGCTCAGTAGGGAGCCTGCTTCCTCCTCTCTCTCTCTCTCTGCCTGCCTCTCTGCCTACTTGTGATCTCTGTCTGTCAATAAGTAAATAATCTTGAAAAAAAAAAAAAAAAGAAAGGAAATCTTGCCATTTGCAACGATGTGGATGGAACTAGAGGTATTACGCTGAGTGAAATAAGTCAATCAGAGAAAGACAATTATCATATGATCTCTATGCTATGAGGAAAAGAATAAATGAAAAGAATAATGAAATAGAATAAAAGAATAGAAAATGAAAAAGAATAGAAATGAATAGAATAGAAAAAGAATAAGAACAAGAAATAGAAATAGAATAAGAAAATAAGGGACGCCTGGGTGACTCAGTTGGTTAAGCAGCTGCCTTCGGCTCAGGTCATGATCCCAGCGTCCTGGGATCGAGTCCCACATCGGACTCCTTGCTCAGCAGGGAGCCTGCTTCTCCCTCTGCCTCTGCCTGCCATTCTGTCTGCCTGTGCTTGCTCTCTCCCCCCCACCAATAAATAAATAAAATCTTTTAAAAAAAAAGAATAAGAAAATAAGAAAAAGAATAGAAATGAAAAAGAATAAAAGAATAAATGAAATAGGAAAAGAATCAATGAAACAAGATGGGATCAGGAGGGAGACACACCATAAGAGACTCTTCATCTCACAGAACAAACTGAGGGTTGCCTGGGGAAAGGGAGAGCATGGTTGGGTGATGGACACTGGGGAGGGTATGTGCTACGGTGAGTGCTGTGAAGTCTGTAAGCCTGATGATTCACAACCTGTACCCCTGGGGCAAAAATAATATATTATATGTTAAAAAAAAAAAAAAAAAAGACAGACAGACTCGACCTTGGAGAGGACCAGGACGAGAGGAAACCTGAGAGAGAATTGATCTTAATGAACTCCTTGATCCTCTCAACCAAGTTTACCAGATTGGAGTGAAAATTAAATCTTTCCTCATATGCCACCCACCACAATAATCATTACCACATAGCTGAAGGAGTTTATAACCAGTATCAGAGCAATTTTTTTTAAAGGTGGTGTCTTTTCTTTGTAAATATGAGTATAATAAATTTGTGGCTCAGTTATGTAGATACACAGAAAAAATAGAGATGAATTTAAAGGATCCCCATCACCATGTGACCATATTGTAAGTATCCATTAGGATTCAGTTGCACATAACAGAAACATGTTCGTAGTTCAAGCAGAAGGGAAATGGGTGCACGTACAATTAGGGAGGAGTCTGAGGAGCAGGCTTCAGGCTTGGGCTTCTGGGACAATTTTCAGGACACTTCAGAACTGGTGTATCATTCAGTGTCTACTTCTGCTACAATCATTAGGCTGGAGAACCAGGAAGGGAATGTCTCAGATTCAGGCTCCAAAGTCATGCTACCTATAGTGGGCTGGAAGATGGTCCTCAAAAGCTACCCAGGCCCCAATCCCTGAAACCTGTGAACATCACTTTCTGTGGGGACATGGCCTCCGCAAATGTGATTGAGGATCTTGAAATAGGATTATCCTGGATGATCAGAGTGAGCCCTCAGGGCATTCACATGGATCTTTATAAGAGCAAGGCAGAGGAAGAAGCACACTGACAGAATAGAAAGCATGGATGACATTATAGGTGAATGTGCCACAGGCTGGGTCTCTCTGCCGGAGCAAAACACACTTGAGTTCCATGCAGCAACCTGAGAAGGGGCCCAGACAGGCTTGAAAACAATTCTGTCATTCCCACTATCTCCTCCTTTCTGAGATGAGTATTCCCAGATCATTTGTACACCTTTGGCAATCTTGATTGGATTTCTCTTTATCAGCATCCATCTTCAAATGCGATTCCCAGCACAGAACATGGAGACAAGACAATGAGTTCTACAGGTTGTGGCATGCCGGCCCTTCCTTTGTTTTGGACACTCTAGTCTATGAATATGGCTCGTGTTCATGTTAACATTTTTGGCAGGTATATTTCACCATTTACTGGTGAGGAATTTGTCTTTAATTAAAACCTCTAAGTTTTTTGTGGTGCCTGGGTGGCTCAGTCAGTTGGGTGTCCAACTCTTTGTTTTGGCTCAGGTCATGATCTCAGGTCATGTGTCCCATATTGGGCTCCAAGCTCAATGGGGAATCTACTTGAGATTTTCTCTTTCTGCCCGTCCCTCTGCCTTTGTCCCTCCCCCCACTTGTGTACATGCATGCTAAGTAAATAAATCTTTAAAAAAACCTCCAAGATTTGTTTCATATTCACTGCTAATAAGCTATCTCTCTCCCATCTTGTATTTATGTAGCTTCTTTTTTACAGTTGTGTTTTGCTTGTTTGTTTTTTAGAACTTTGGCTATTCGTTGTTTACATTAATTATTTTAAATTTAGTCTATCATTTTGAACGGTTGATCTTTTGGGGTAATAATTTTATTATCCGATTCATTAGCTCTCCCTGAATGTCATGAGTGTCACCCATGTCCTCATCGGGTTAACTGCAGTTTCTGGAGTCCCTCAGGCAGAGGTTTAAGTCCTTGATTCCTACTTCCTAGTTATGTAATGTTGAACAAGCTAGTTGTCCACTTCAAGCCTCTGGTAAGAACGGGACCTCCCTTTAGGATTGACTATAAAGTGTTTAGCATTGTGCCTCACATAGATTAAGCACCTAATCAACAGTAATTATTGTTAGCATTATTAATTAAAATGTCACAGAAGGAGCTGATAGAAGAGAGCTCCTTGGCAGGCCATTGGAACGTCCCTAGGACTTGAATTGACCATTTAACTAACAACTTTTGGGGCTGGTCTTAGCGTTGCAACCACGTGATAGCTCCATGGTAGCAACTTCATTTTGTGTGTTCTAATGAGAGATGTTGTCAAATACATTGCTCAAATCCAGATGAATTCTATTACAACATTCCACTGATAGAAAAGAACATGAGGTTGGTCTGGCCTTGCTTTCTCTAGGGGAACCCTTGCTTGCTGGGCTCCCATGCTGGCTGCTTCCTTTTATAGGAGCTAATGAATGATTCAGTCAGCAAATGTCAACTTTACTGGTCTAGAAAGGTAGGAGTCAACAGAGTGCCTCAGGACATGTCCCCTTTCCAGGGGGAGAGCAGGAAGGCAAAATGGAGGTGTTCCTAGCCTTCTATCCCTTTGACACCCAGAGTATGTCCCTTTTGGCCAATTTTCTATATCTGAGTTCCATAGATTCTGACCACATTTTTAAAAAGGGCCTCAGGAAGGATCTGAGAGCCAGCATTTGGAAACAACCGGTTTCAGATATTTTGAGATCTCACTTTTTTATCCTTTGCTCGCCTTGGGTTTAAGAACAACATTCCAATTCTTTATGGTCTGTCAAAGATCTCCAAGAATAGGACAGCAAGTGTATCTACAACAAGTTATTTCTGACCTCTGGGATGTAACTTACTCTGGCTGAGAGTCTCCAACCCAGCTGAGATGCACGAGCTCTTGACCTCAGGTTCCCCTGGCACTCGCCACCTCCCCAAGCACCTTTTTCAGGATGAGGTGCTTCCTCTCTGCGAGGGAGGCAGAAGGCCTGCAAGACCTTTGTTTTCTGTCATCTGTTATCTTGCCCTGAGCAAAGGGAGGGGGTCTTCCTTGTTCTCCTTCCTCCCATTACTGAAAAAGTTCTTAGCATGTTACACAGGCCCCAACTGTTCTAGTTTTTGAGAATCCTTGTGGCTTGTACAAGCAGGGGAAGGACTTGCTCAGACTCTCATTTCCTCTCTTGCTCCTTTCTTTTGTTACCAAGCCAGGGATGGGTGCTGGTCTTTCTGATCCTGCGTGGGTTATAAAGGCTTACTTCTCTCCCGTGTGTGTGTGTGCTTTTGTTTTTGTTTTGGGGTTTTTGTTGTTGTTGTTGTTCTTATACGAAGTTTCTCAAAGTGCTATACGTCTAATCCTTTGGCTATCTTCCTAGGTTTCCTCACCAGCCTCCTTCATTCTTTTAGAAATAACTTATCAGAGTTCCGGGCCAGGCTCTGGGCTCAGCACGGGGGATATTACACGTGGTTCCCACTCTTCAGAAGCTGGGGGATAAAGGCAAAGACAGTGTCATTGTCACCCTTCCATTTTGTTAATATTTTACTTATTGAATCACTTCCTGTTTAGAATCTGAGATCGTAGGATAACTCTGGGGCAAGTAATGACCTCTGTCAGTTGTGAAAGAACATGACTTTACACCGACTAAAGCCTGAGCAATGGCTTACACCAAAGACCAAGAAAGAAAGGGAGCTAGGGGCGCCTGGCTGGCTCAGTGGGTTAAGCCACTGCCTTCGGTTCAGGTCATGATCTCAGGGTCCTGGAATCGAGTCCCACATCAGGCTCTCTGCTCAGCAGGGGGCCTGCTTCCCTTCCTCTCTCTCTCTGCCTGCCTCTCTGCCTACTTGTGATCTGTCTGTCAAATAAATAAATAAAATCTTAAAAAAAAAAAAAAAAAAGAAAGGGAGCTAGGTTGTATTAAGTCCATGCTAAGCACTAGGTTGGGTGTTTTAACATATACTCTTATTCTTTGCAAAAACCCAGGAAGGAGATCTCGTAATTTTCATTTGACAGGTGAGGAAATTCAACTTTAGTGAACTCCAAGGTAACAGAGCTAGAAATCAGATGTTGGGACTCATATCCCAGTCTGTGTCTCCACTGCATTTTTTAAAAAGATTTTTTGTTTATTTATTTGACAGAGAGAGAGAGTGTGTGCATAAGCAAGGGGAGCAGCAGGTAGAGGGAGGAGGAACAGGCTGTCCACTGACCAGAGAGTGCAATGTGGGACTTGAGCCCAGAACCCCAGCATTATGACCTGAGCTGAAGGCAGATGCTTATCTGACCCAGCCACCCTGGGACCCCCTACACTGAATTTTGTTGCAAACCTCAGCCTCCTTAGAAATGGGACCTTGAACCTTCCAAGTCTCTCCTGTACTCAGTCGGTATTACTCATCCCCTGACACACTCAGCCTGGGGCACATCTTTCTTCTTCCTGCAGTCTTCATTAACCACCACAGAATGTTCTGTACTTTCACGCAATCCCTCTTTCCAACTTCTCGTTATATTGTAGTTGACTTTTGCCTTATAGCCGTGGTAGGCTCATTTCCTGTTTGCGTCCTGGGCTTTCCTAACGCGGTTGCTTAATGCCTCCCACCTCAGTGACCAGCACAAGGTGTCAAGTGCGGACCGCGATTTCCTTCCCACTCAGTCTTTGTCCTTTCCCTCCTCGTCTCCTTCAGGGGACCTTTGTTCTAGGTCCCTTTTCTCCCATTTATTTATGGGTCTACAAACCTTCAGTGCTCACCAGCAGGTTTAACCTCTGGGTCTCGACCCCAAGTACATAGCAAAATGGCTTCAACAGTTGTCTTTGTTGGCTCTGCGTGTAGGAGAACAGTAAGGCCATAGTGTCTGCCCATAGGAGGGGTTTTAACCCACCAGCTATGAGGGGCAACAGAGGCCAGAGGCCTCATTTCCTTCCTCCCATAGACACACGGTCATTCTGGAACACAGCCTGAAGTCACTCAGTTCCCGTGGCTCTAGTTCATGATGCCCTCTGAAGCCACGCCGCCCCCTCCATGCCGGACTCCGAGCCCCACTCTCTGCTCTATGAGCAGCTCTCCCAGTTATTAACAGCTCAAACTTTTGCTTTATTTGTGGGCATATGGCATCTTCCTTTGGAATCTGTAAGCGTTTTCTCCTTTTTTTTATCATTCACATTTTCCAGACCTTGTCCAAGGAGGGAGGCCATGGTTTTTACCACCGTTCCTGCAGCCAAATTCTTTAGATGGTCGGACAACAGGTTCGGAGCCGTCTTACAGAACATGTGGAGTTTGCCAGTTCTTCCTCTCTTGACTCTGCAAAGCGCCCATATCCTCGGTGCGGTCTGTGAATCATTCATCTCTGACATGTTTTCTTGACATCACTGTGTGGCAACACTGCCATTGTCCCCCAGCCAGGATGCAGCAAAGCGTCAGTGCGGGGCAAAGGGTTAGCGCTCACCCCATCACTGACCTTCTTCATTAGTCGCTGCGCCTGCCAGAGAAGGCGCTTTCCCACCCACTGACTCATCCCCACACCAACGACCCACCGAGCAGGCATGTTAGCAGATGTTGCCCATCAGTTTGTAAACAGAGACAGTAAAGATTCAGGATAAGAAACTTGCTCCCGGACACATGAGTTGGTGACCAGAACCACACAAACGGTTTCTAGGATCCAGACCCTGCCTGTCCTGACATAGTCTGTCCCAAGTTGACCCTGGGAATCTTACCCCTTGTCCTTCTTAGGACCCACACAACACCCTAAACCTGTGAGATCTGATGCTATCTCCAGGTAGACAGGGTCGGAATTAAGTTAAATTGTGGGACTCCGCTGGTGTCAGAAAATTGCTTGAGGTGGAAAAATCACTCACCCGTCTGGCGCTCAGTGTGAGTAGTAGAGGAGAAAACAGAATTTGTTCCTTATGCTAGCATTTACTGAATATCTACTGTGGGTCAGACAGTTTGAACCCATCACTTACCCTCATCACAGCCTTAAGTGGTGGGAACTATCATTTCCTCATTTGACAAGTGAGAGAGCTGAGGCGAAGAGATGTTACAGAGGTGGCCCCAACCGGAAATCTGAGACATGACAGAGCGGGGGTTGGACCCCAGCCCTCTAGCTCTAGAGGGCTGTGCTCTCGGCCATCTGTCCTCTGGGCTCCAGGCTTCATTGTATAGATAAGGAAGCAGAACCGCCAGGAAGTTAAAGAGCCCCGGCCAAAGTTAAAGGAAGTTAAAGAGCCCCGGCAAAACAGGGAGTCAGGAGTCATCGCTACTCTATCTACCCTTGGTTCCAGAAGGTTCCAAGAGGAGGCTGGAACCAAGGGTAGATAGAGTAGCGATGGTCCATGAGGCATCCAGTGGAAGTTGGTTCAATTCTATCCTAATGATGAGATGGCATTTCTCATGGAAATGTTAGGGCTCAGCTGTGGCTCTGTCCCCTCTTCTCCCTTTCTAAAGGATGTGACCTCCCCCATCCACAAAGAACCTCATCTATCACTTGGAAGTGTCAGGAATCCCAGAGAGCTACCCTTAACCTTGGAATCATCCTCTGTTTAAAACAGGAAGGAATAAGGAGAACTTTGTATCGGCTTTTCCTGAGCAAAAATGAGTGTGTTAATCCGTTCACTTTCAAGTTCCTTTTGTTTGCCAATGGAAATGATCAGAACATGTTCTTTAAACTGAAAGTAATTTCTTCTAGGGGAAAGAGGATAAAATAAAGAGTGCCTCTGACCTTTGGTATTAAAATACCTTGTTTGATGTTTTCTCAGAGCGTGGCAAAGCACAGGCAGATTTTACAATTTCTCTTCAGACCTGCCTTCCCTCTCCTGAACAGCTGCTTCTAACTGCACGTGGTAAGTGCTGAAACTGTGGCCCAGGGGACTATTCTCTCCACCAAAAAGGTGGATTAGTGAAAAAGAGTGACCAGAATTCATTAATCACCAGAATTAATTACCAGAAAGTAGGAGTCAATATATCACCCAGGGGAAATGTTACTAAAAATAAGCCACAGTGTACCAGTCTTGGTGAGATTTTTCCAGGAAACTTTCCAGGATCCAGCAACTGAATAAATTGTTATATATAAAAAATAAAGTACTCTTAAGCCAGGTGCTGTTCTCACTGGTAGGGGCACAACAGTGATCAAAATAGACGAAGTCCTTGCTCTCCTGGAGCTCATCTTCTAGAGAGGAAGAGATAACGATTAACAAATGAACCAGTAAGTACAGATTCTCTGTCATGTGGTGATAAGGCCTATGAAGAAAAATAAAGCAGGGCAAGGGGGAGAGATACAGAGAGATGGGGGGGCACGTGGTTGGTGTGGTATGCTAAGAAATACACTTAGTCTTTGTCGCTGATTCCTGGAATAAATCTTCTAAAATACTTGGAATTTCTTGAGTGACAGGAGTGTCTTTTGTTATTCACAGGGACCAACTTTGCACACACAGGAGTTGATGCTAAAAGAAGTGACTTAAAATGGGCCCCCTAGATCACCTCAGGATGGGGGCTGCTCACCAGAAAAATCAAGTGATGAGAAGGCTGGAATTTTCAGTTCCACCAACTGATCTCTGGGAAAGGGAAGTGAGGGGCTGCAGATTAAGCTGGGTAAAAACTCCTGAACAACAAGATTTGACGAGTGTAGGGCTTTATGAGTGCATTCACGTGCTGGAGGTTTCACAGGGACAGAAGGTTCCACGTACCCCAGTTCCACAAGGATGGAAGCTCCTGCGCTTGGAACCCTCCCAGACCTCATCATAAGTTCCCCTACATCTGGTTGTTCATCTGTATCTTTTGTTACATCCTTTATAATAAATGCAAATGTAAGCAAATATTTCTCCTGGTTCCGTGAACTACTCTAGCAAATTAAACCTGCGGAGGAAGTTGTGGGAACCTGAGACTCAGGTTGAAATGGAGGCAGTCTTGTGGGACTGAGCCCTTACCCTGTGGGGTCTGACACTATCCCTGGGTAGATAGTGTCAGAATTTAATTAAATTTGTAGGACACTTAGTCAGCGCCTGCTAAGAATTAGCAAACTGCTTGATAGTGTTAGAAAAAAAACACATCAGGGTTGGATAAGGTGGCTAATGAAAGCTTCTCTGATAAAGCCACATGTAAGCAGAGATCTGAAGAAACTGAGATAGTGAACCTTCTGGTTTTCCTAGCAGAAGAAATGACACATGCAAAGGTCCTGAGGCAGGACAGTGGTCAAGGCGGCCAGTGTGGCTAACGCAGGGGAAGAGAGTAGGAGATTAATAGAAGAAAACACATTTTGTAGGGAATAATAGACCCTGGCATGGACTTGGAAGGTTACTCTGAGAGAGTTGCAAAGCTGTTCCAAGTTTTGAATGGAGGAGTCATAAGGACTCACTTGCCTTTTAGAAGGACTCTTTTGGCTGCTCTGTGCAGAATGCTCTCTCCAGAGTCTCGCATTTCCTACCATAAGCAGTGAGAAAGCTGATGGCCCAGTGGGGAAGACAGGTCATGGGTGACTGGAAAGACAAGTGCAGGATGATTTGGAAATCTGTAACAGGAGGGTCTGATCTAGTCTGAGGATCCAACAGGAGGCTTCCTGGGGGGAGTGCTTTTCAGCCGAGACTTAAGGGATGCGTAGGAGTAAGGGAGACAAAGAAGGGAGGGAAAGACCTTTCCAGGGAAGGGGACTACACAAATAAAAAACTCTGTGCATGAAGCAGCTGGACCCGCTGAAATGCTGCATGAAGACCAGGAAGGCTGAAGCACCGGAAAGCCGGGGACCAGGGTGGTGGGTTAACACTGGAGGAGGGAAGGCCATCCTGCAGGGCTGGGTCTGGAGAATGGTGAGGACTGGTCATCCTCTTAAAGCTACTGGGAGCCAGTGAAGGAGTTTCCTTAAAGGAGTAATGTGATCAGATCTGCACTGTCACCAAATGACTCTGAGCAGATCATGAAGGATACTCAGCAGGGCAGGAGTGGATAAGGGGAAGCAGTTAAGACATCATGTGGTGGTCTGGGCAAGAGATGCTAATGGCTCAGCCCTGGCAGGGGCAGAGGAGAAGAGTAGATGGGTTTGAAGCCTATCTAGGAGGTAGAAAAGAGAAGACTTGGTCACTGTTTGGAAGTGGGCAGAAGGGGACCACCCAGTAGGTCTCCATGACTTGCCCTTGGGCACCTGGATAGATGGAAGTGCCATTCCTGAGAGAGAGAGCCAAGGGGAGCAGCCATGAGATCTGGAATTCTAGGGCCTTGGCTGGTTTTGCCTCTTGAGCAGAGCGGGGCGCTCTGTAGGTAGAGTGCACTACAGCCAACTGATGCCTGCACGCCAGGTGTTCAGCTGTTGGTAGCTTGAAATTTACAACGGGGGACAATTTATACGAGGGCAAACATTACAAGTCACAGCCAGTTTGCACATGCTACTGACTACAAGGAAAATTTGGCCCTGGTTTCAGGCTGTCCAGAGACTGACTCATTGGTCCCTCAGTCATTTGGAAATAGAGGTCACTTATCATTCTCTCATTTTGTTACAAAATATTGACCTTGCTACTTGGATTTAAGGCCTGGGTGCCTTCCTACAAATAGTCTAGGCTCTCCAGGTTTTTGCCAGAGTTGAGAATGGAAGCAGCTGTGGGATATTAGAAAGAACCCAGATTTAAGTGGACCAGGGTGCCTCTGTCACTTACTAGCTGGGTGACTCTGGTATGTTTCTAAACCTCTCCGGGCCATCATCTTCTCAGTAGATAATAACATCCGGGTCCCCAAAATAAATGCGGTATTTAAAGGGACACGGTACATATAGGGTCAAACCCATGAGTAGCTTCTCAATAAATTGTGGTTTAAAAACAAAGTAAAGTGAACTGTCAGCCAACGATATTTGAGGAAAATTGTTGGAGGGCAACTTTGTATCCATTTCTTGGGGTTCTGGAGTTAGGTCCACCTCTTGGTGGCTGTGGGCAAACCTCCTAAATTCTAGGCTCTAATTTCTTTTCCTTTCAAGTAGGGGATGCCATAGTGCCTAACTCATTGGGTGCCGGTGAGGGCGACGTGAGATGAGCCTAGTGTGGAGTAACTACTCTGTACCAGTAAGATTCCATGATTCTCTTCTCTCCTTATATCTGGTTCATCACAGATACCCAGATATCAGTAATTTAGGGAAATCACTCCTCCCTGACAACTGTGAGATACATGCCTGTGTTTGAAGTACTAGAGCTTTGGGTTGTATAAGCCCTGGTGCAAGGAGAAGCTGAAGCTGAAGGAGTGTTGGGTGGCCGTCATAGACATGCTCCCTCTGGCCCTGCCACAAGGACCGCAGGACCAGGTCAGCTTCTTTCCCATGATGCCTTCAGGTACTCCTAGGATACCAATCAGGGCTGCTTTTCAGTTTTATGACTTTCTGGACTTCCTGCCTAAACACTTTGCCTCTTCCTGATCTTTCATATAATACTAAGATTCTGTAATGAGCAGGATATTTGAGAAGGAGGCAGATACTGGAAAGCACAACAAGCAGGACACTGGGAGATCCATCCATCCTTCCAACCATCCATCCATCCATCCATCCATCCAACAAATATTTGCTGAGCATCCAGTATGTGGCACGTGTTTCCGGGTGCTGGGGATATAAAGCTGAAGTCCTTTGTGGTTCTAAATGTCACTGAAAATATAACATCTATAATTCTCTTGAATTTGACCTGGTTTATGTATATTGGCGTCCAACCAGACTAGAGGTCGGCAGCAATTCCAGCCATCATCACATCAGATATCACAACATCCAAAGGGAGAAAGAAAACCATGTCTTCCTGTATCTCTTTCTTAGAATAGAGGAAACTCTTTTCACAAATTTCCCAGCAGACATACCTTTATATCTTCGTTCCCAGAATCAGGTTATGTGCCCATGTCAGACTTCATCGCTGGCAAAGGGAATGAGAACCCTCAATGGTGCAGACCAGTCAGGATCTACACTTGGTTCTATGAATGCGGTCACCATCCCCAGCTCTCATGGGAAAAGGTTGGATAGGATGAGCTCAGGGAAGAGAACTGAGTTCTATTAGTAAAGGGGCGAAGGTCCTGGGTCTTTGGTAGGTAGCAGTGCCCACTCCCCAGGACTGGGGAGATGTTGGATCAGAGGTGTTTGCACAGTGCATGGTGGCAGTTTGAGGGAGGGACAAATTTCTTTTCTGGGCGAGGAAGGGGAGGGAACAGTAGGGAGGTTTCAAAAAGGAAATGGTTTGGGACCTGGATCAGAAAGACTGAGGCTGAGTGCCCTGCCAGACCCAGATGGGGAGGGTCTTGTAAACCCTTCTCAGGGGATTTGGCTTAATCCTACAGAAAGCGTGGAATCACTCTGCATATTTTTAATATTTTAAAATCCTATATTGTGTTGAACAACAGGAAAGGGGAAGAAAAACTACCACCTGCTGAAGGTCTGCTATGTTTTCAAGTCTGTACAGATTCTCTATATGGAGTCCCTCCTCTAATCCCCACAGCACACTGTGAGAAGCCTTGGAGAGGCCCACATCCGCCAATGAATGAGTGGCTCGGGAATTAGGGGTCACAGCCTCACTGGCTGTCATCTGCTTCAGGACACGACTGCAGACGTGGCATCTCCCAGGCCCCTGACGGCAGGGGTAGAACGAGGAAGAGTGAGACGTGGCGGTTGCAGTGTCACAGAAGGGAGGTAACGAGCCTCTAGCAGGGATGGAGAAGACACAGATGTGGGCAGGAGCAGAATTCATGGGAATTCATGACCAAGTGCTTGTGAGTGTAACAAGATAGAGTTTTCCAAGATACAGTCAGTTCAACTACAATCTGTGCTTTGAACATTCAAAGGCGTCCCCATCCTATTGATATATTAGGAAAAATTTAAAGCACGATACACATTTCAGGATCAGTTTTGCACGTACGTGTTTCTTGAGAAATACCAGGTGAATGCAGAAAGCTGCATCCAATTTAGGAATACCCAAAACACATGTGCACGTATGTGTCCATACACACACACGCACACACACACTGCTCAAACATCTGCCGGCTGTCTCGGTTCACCACGTGCGTGACGAGCCACGCTTACCCACATCTCGTGCTTCCATTTTGTGCCCAATTCTTCCTCTCGCCACTTTGCAATAACCCCCAAAGCACAGCCCTTCCAGCGCCACCCCCGCCCGCAAATTGTCCATCTCTCGAAGTGCCACACTTACTGTATTCTTTATGGACTTCCTGACCACTGAACATAGGTAAGACCATCCTACCATTTTAGGCTCCTTTTTTTTTTTTTTTTTCATGCCACTGATGGAGTTTTTGAGTGTTGTGCCCATTTTCCCCACAGTTTTCACTGGTCAATTCTGTATACCACACTGATTCTTAGGAACGCGGATTTGGTAAGAGTAGAACTGATCATACCTTCAAGTCTTCCTGTTCAGATTCCTGGACCCACGGTTGTGCCCTCTATTGGACGGTGACGTGCTGCCGCATGGGTGGGGGCCGGGGATACACGGTGGGTGTGGCTTCAGATACACTGCGACTGAAGATCCAGGAGAAGCTAGAAAAATAGGAATTTGAAGTTCAGGAAACAAAAAACCAGACAAGTAGGGGATATGAAAGTAGTCTTGAAGACAGTTAGCAAATGTCAAGAATTGAGACCACGTGGGTGAGAGAGGCTTCCGGGACAGTTTGGGAGGAAACCCGAGGGCCAGCAGCATCCAAGGACAAGGAGGGTAGGTAGAGAGGGGTCAGAGAAGGAACCTGAGCAGCAGACAGGATCAGCGAGGTGGGGGAGAGTGATGCCAGGAAAGCAAGAGAGGTCAGGGTTCACAATGTCAAAGGTGGACCCACAAGGTCAAACTAGTTACAAATCTGGGCGGAGTGAGTGGCCAGCTATGTTCTTCAGATTTGGGTATATCCAAGTCTGTCTTAGCTGCATTGAGGGCAGGCTTTCGAGTCTCTCCTCCCAAGGTTTTTTTGGGCATGAAGTGGAACAAAAGAATGGTATTTTGTAGGGAAATCCAAACTGAAGGCAAATGTTAAAGATACCTTCGGAGCAAGGAGGGACTAGAAGAGAGAAGGGACTTCAGAAGGAGGTGCAGGGAGACAGTGAGATGGGAGATGGTTACATCTGGAGAGAAGGATGATGCCCTCCTCCCCTGAGACAGGAATGAAGAAGACAAGGTGAATTTAGGTATGGCAGCCTCTCTACGCCTTGGGAAGTGAAGAGGGCATGAAAATAGGATTGCAGAAGCTTAACCAAGAGAGGGCTTACGTTTCTGACATGGCAGGAAGCAACAAGAGGTGGCCTGTCCAAGGTTGACGCAAGGGTCCCGCAGGGTCACGGATGCCCAGACTCCTTCTACAGTCCTACTCTGCCGGTCTCCAGTGTGTGGCCGCTGACAGTCTAGGGGGCGTGTCTTCATTTCAGGTGGAAACACAGAGAAGGGTAACGACATTACGTGTCAGCCCTATCCTTCTCTTTTTTAATCAGAAAAACAATAGCTTTCCTGAGAGCCTATTCCATTTACATCTCCCTGGAGAACTAGGTCTGGCTGCAAGGGAGTCTGGGTAGTTAGCATTTTTAACTCTCAGGAATGGGGAAGAAGGGAGTGGGTGCTGGGTGGGTGTTGGTGAACAACTAGGTGTGCCTGCTGCTTCGAGAATAGTAAGAATGAATTCTCCGACACAGCTGGGCTTCAAAAACACAAACTGACCAGAGCACCAGCTTGCCCTGGGGTTTTGTCAAAGCCAGGCGGGTAAATCGGGGGAGTGATCTCACCTCAGGGGGCCTAAAATATTCTCGTCTATAAGAGAAGATGGTTAAGCCATATTATAGCTAAGATTTTTAACAATTCTGTAATGTGTAATTCGAAGGGTCTATGCCGTATTCATCTCTTAAATAACAGGAAACTATGGCTGACTTTCCTGGAAGTGTGAGAAACCCATTGATGAGTCTTTCATTAAGCTAGCCCCCTCTTAGTACAGAATGACGTGGGGCAGTACCTAAGGAAAAGGCTGTCTACAGTATGTTTTTCTCATTTCTTTGTGTTTTTTCAGAGAGGGAGAGGAGGGGCGAGGACAGAGGGAGAGGGAAAGAGAGAATCTCAAGCAAGCTCCATGCCCCCAGCGTGGCTTGATCTCACAACCCTGAGATCATGACCTGAGCCGTAGTCAAGAGTCAGACGCCTAGCCAACTGAGTCCTCCAGGCACCCCTGTCTATAGATATGTTTGATAAGGCTTATTAGTACACCAAATTCAAGTTTTTTTGCCGAGTTTAAATGCACTTATGATGAGTTCTCTAATTCAGACACCTGCAAGTGCAATTATGAGTGGGAAGCCCATGAGATTTAAAAAATTTAACAGCGATCACCTTCCCGAAAGGCTGTGCTAATTTATATTCCCACAGAAATATACCAGAGTGTCCGTTTCCCCAGCAGAAAATATGTGTAAGCATGAAGAAATAAATAGTATCACAAGTTCTTTTATTCTTAGTCAGACACTCTCATAGGCCCTTTCCCATTGATACTTCTCCTAATTCTCCTGGCCACCCTATGAGGTAGGTAGTAGTATTAGACCCATCCTAGAGATGATGAAACTGAGGCTCAGAAAGATTCCATGGCTGGCCCAAGCCCATACACTTAATCATTGGCGAAACTGAGACTAGAACCTATCTTTATGTGACACTAAGTCTGTCCTCTTAAACTGTGCGTGCACTGTCTCACAATTTATTCCTACGGGGTCTTTAGTCCGCACAAAGTAACACGGGAAGCCTTCCTTATCTCACCTCAAGATTCTACCCATAAGCTCTAATGCAGAAAGGCTAGAATTCGGTAGAGCGCAGTATTGTCCAGAATAAGTTTGAGATATCACAAAACCACAGAGTGGCATTAGTCACTCATAAGACCTTTAAGATGCACGAAGAGGCCTCCTTTTTATGGTTTTCTGCAGAGTAAATAACATAGGAATAAAAGAAACTGATTCGTAACTTTGCTTCCCTTTCCTCAGGGGGAACTGGTTAGATTTGCATTTGTCTTCTGTTGCCTTTAAAGAAAAGCTCAGGTTTTTCCTGTTCTCTGTCATAGACCAAGGTGAGGCTCCCATGGGTCCCAGTCTATACCCATTTATTTGATCCTCCCTGGACAGGTGCCCACTCACACAATCAGGTACCGAACTTCATTTTGCTGTTAGCACGCAATCACCCCGGGAGGGAAAAGAAACCACTGAAGGAGATGACCTATGCTCAGAGTATAGATTTTGTTGTAACAAGGTCAACAAATGAGAGTAGCCATTGACTAGCTCTTAGGATCCTGCTAAGACAGAAATGGCCAGCACAAGTCAATCTTCAGAGTTTCACCTGGGCCTTTTTTTAAGGGAGTGAGGAAAAGAGTAGTGCCAGGGTTGAAATGGTCTTTACAAATTTTGGGAGTACCTCGATGAGAGGGAATAATATGGCCTTTGAAAGATGTCCTCTCAAACATCATGAAGACGTACATGGAGCATGGTTGGAAAGATCCTGAGATCAGCCTGGGAAAAAAAACAAACGATTTCTAGAATCTTCTATCTTGAAGTCTGGAGGATTGACAGCAACTGATACAGTCATGTGGTTTTACTTTATTACTTTATTTTTATATAATAATAATTTATTATTATTTTACTTTATTATTTTATTATTTATTTATTTTATTAATAGAGTAAAATGTAATCAATGGGTTACATTGATTCTTTTACAGCTTTGTAGAGTGGGAACTTGTTTATATTCAAATTCAGTCATTTAGCATGTAGTTTAATGAGTTATGCTACATATGTGTACTCATATGTATACCAGCTCAATGTCTGTAGGACTTGTCCTCCTCTCTTTCATTTTATATGTTAAAAATGTAAATTGGAAATGAAAATATAAAAGAGAAATAATATAAATAAATTTTTATATTCTTTCTCTTTTTCTTTTATCAGTCTTGCTAGGTATTTACCACTTTCATTGGCCATTATAAAGAACCAACTTTTGGCTTCATATTCTCTATCATTCATTTGTTTTCAATTATCATTATTATTATTATCATTATTATTTCTTCATTTTTACTTACTTTGGGCTTTATTTGCTCATTCTCTGACTTCTTATGTTGTAAATTTAGATTTTTTTGGTGACAGCTTTATTGAGATGTAATTCACGTGCTACACAATTCACCCAAAGTATACAACTGAGTGGTTTTAAGAATATTCACAGAGTTGTGCAACCAACATTAAATAAATTTTAGAATATTTCATCACCCACCGAAAGAAATCCTATGCTCTTTATGAGTCACCCCACCCCTTGCTAACCCCTCTTCCCAGCTCTAAACAACCACTAATCTAATTTCTGTCTCTACAGATTTGCCTATTCTGGACATTTCCTATAAATGGAGTCACACAATGAAAGTACTTTTTTTTCACGTAGCATAAATGTCCTCAAGTGTCCTCTATATTGTAGCATGTGTCAACACTTCATTCCTTTTTATTCCCAAATAATATTCCATTGTATGAATTTGCCACTTTTTATGTATTCTTTCTTCAAGAGATGAATAGATAATTTAAGTTTTTCTTCATTTCTTTTCTTTCTTTCTTTTTCTTTCTTTTTTAGATTCTATTTATTTATTTGAGACAGAGACAGAGAGCACTAGCCAGGGCGGGGGGACAAGTGGTGTAGAGGCAGAAGCGGACTCCCTGCTGAGCAGGGAGCCTGATGCAGGGCTCGATCCCAAGACCCTGGGATCATGACCTCAATTGAAGGCAGATATTTAACGGACTGAGCCACCCAGGTGCCCCAGTTTTTCATTTCTAATATGTGAATCTAAATCTGTAAACTTCCCTCTGAGCATTCCCTTCGCTGAATCACATGAATTTTGATATCTTATATTTTCATTATAATCCCATTCAAAATATTTTCAAATTTCCTTTATGATATAAATCATGGATTTTTATAAATGTATTGATTAATTTTCAAATGTTTGGGACTTTTTTCTATATTCTGCAGATTTAAGATTCTCTACTGATTTATCTTGGAGTTCACTGTTTCTTCAGCTGACTCCAAAATGTTGTCTATAGGCATTCCAAAATCTGTTGTGATTCTATACACCAATAACAAACCAACAGAGAAATAATAACAAGTAATCCTAAAACTTGTATGGAACACAACAACTCCCAGATAGCCAAAACAATCTTGAGAAAGAAGAACAAAGCTGGAGGCATCATGTTCCTTGATTTCAAACTATATTACAAAGCTATAGTAATTAAAAAAGGGTGGGGTGCCTGGGTGGCCCAGTGGGGTAAGCCTCTGCCTTCGGCTCAGGTCATGATCTCAGGGTCCTGGAATCGAGCCCCACATCAGGCACTCTGCTTGGCAGGGAGCCTGCTTTCCCCTCTCTCTCTCTCTGCCTAGTTGTGATCTCTCTCTCTTTAAAAAAAAAAAAAATGAAATAAAATAAAACAGGGTGGTACTGGCATAAAAACAGACACATAGATCACTAAAAAATAACAGAGAACTCAGAAATAAACCTACACATGTGTGTTAATTTACAAAACAGGAGCCAAGAATACACAACAGAAAAGAGACAGTCTCCTCAATAAATGGTGTTGGGAAAACTAGACAGCCACATGCAAAAGACTGAAACTGAACCACTATCTAATGCCATACACAAAAACGATCTCGAAATGTTTTAAAAACTTGAATGTTAAGACCTGAAACCTGAAACTTGAATCCCGGCAAACTTGCAAATCTCACAAGATGTACTTTCTGCTTTTTTTAAGACCAGACTTCTCTCCACTTTGCTGACTTTTGGGGGACTCTCATGTATGCAGTTCATTTATCTTAAACATCATTTTAAACAGTTTTATTATTATTTATAATTATTGTTCATGAGAGGGTTAGTCCAATCAAGCTGCTCTGCAAATACCAGAAGTCAAAATTTGTTTCCAAATGATTTTTTAAAAAACACACCACCTGCAAAGATCTCACAGGGAAGTGTCCTAGGTATGACATATTTTAAGAATATGGTTTTGGACAGAATCAAGATTTATTAAGAATATTACAAAAATTAAGAAAATAGAGATTTTTTTAAAAAACAGGGTGTTTTTTTTTTGTTGTTGTTTTAAAGATTTTATTTATTTATTTATTTGACAGAGAGAAATCACAAGTAGATGGAGAGGTAGGCAGAGAGAGAGAGAGAGAGAGGGAAGCAGGCTCCCTGCTGAGCAGAAAGCCTGATGTGGGACTCGATCCCAGGACTCTGAGATTATGACCTGAGCTGAAGGCAGCGGCCCAACCCACTGAGCCACCCAGGCGTCCCAAGAAAATAGAGATTTTTATGGGAAAATCACATTCATCTTTCTGAGGTGCATATATTAATTTATAAAAGGGAAAGATAAATGAAAAAGGGGTAAGTCATCTAACTTGATATCAAATTTTAAAAATCAGTATTTTTTACAAAAGACTTGAACATCGAAGAGACTAATGCATTGCATTACTAATGTAATTCGAGGTCTTGAATTTTAAAACACTGCCAAATTGGAGTCAGTTGCTGTGTTAGATGACTTCTGGTTGATCCAACCTCACTCAAGTGATCTGTAGCTGTAAATGACCACCAACGAGCATTCCTGGGGCCGTGGCTAACACAGCTGCCCCAGAACTAATGAGTCAGTGGGGCACCCAATGACCTCATGAGGTCAAGGTCCTAGCTGCTGGAAGCAGCAGCCCATCAGGGATCAGCCTGTCTGATGAGCAGAGGTCATGATAGATTTTTGTCCCCACAGAAAAACTAAGGTTCACTCTCTGGCAAGAAAATTTTATAGTAAGTAAACATCTCATGAAGATAAAAAATTTTTAAATCCCATAATTGAAGGTAGCCTCACAGCCAGGTAACTGGTTAGTAGAGGAGCAAGATGAGCCAGTTAAAATGTCACTGTTATCATTGCCTGCTTTTGGGTCATGCATATTCTCTGAGATTCCTCTTTTAAAAATGCAGCTCTTCCTACAAAGGTTAAGACCTTAGCACTTAGAAACACACCATTTTAAAGAATCTTTCCTTCCCTAGAACTGTGTTAGAGCAATGTGGGACTCCTGGGGCTTCAAAGTATTATAATTATTTTTTTCCCTGAAATAACCGAGCTAAGGATCCTAATTTAGATTTTTCTTAAAGCGATTTTACGCGATCCAGTGAACCTTCAGGATTTAGAGGGAACCAACAAGAGAAAAACCTGGTTCTCAAAGATAACCTGAGAGCCTGGCTAAAAGACAGATGGATGGGAATCAACTCTGACAACATTCCCAGAGGAGAGCAAGGACGAGTTAGAAAGAGGCAAAGCAAAAATCCAGTGTCATTTTGAAGACCCGCCAATGTTTAAAGTTCAAAGCATCACGCCGTATTGTTCTAACTGGACAGTGTAATGCTGCCGTCTTTTTGAAATGACTTCTTAAGTTTGAATTGTGGTGAGGTACATACAACACGAAACTATTTACTTTCAGTGGCATTAAGGATGTCCACATTATTGGACAACCATTGGCATATTTTTGTGAAGATTTTATTTATTTGACAGACAAAGATCACAAGTAGGCAGAGAGGCAGGCAGAGAGAGAGGGGGAAGCAGGCTCCACGCTGAGCAGAGAGCCCGATGTGGGGCTCGATCCCAGGATCCTGGGATCATGACCTGAGCCGAAGGCAGAGGCTTAATCCACTGAGCCACCCAGGCGCCCCACTGACATATTTTAAACATGATAACTTTCATGATGGCCCTGTGATGGCACATCCTAATGCTTACTCTCTCTAAGGCTAATGGTTTTTCCTTGAGAAAAGACAACTCAGGGAAAGGACATTGCAGATGGATGGCTGAAGTTACAGGGAGGAAGAACTTGGCTCCACATGAGAGAGAATTTTCTATGTTTAGATCTGACCAGCCGAGGAACAGGAGGCCCGGGAGCTCCCTTTGAAGGTGAAGAGTGTCCACACAAGGGGCCCGTAGGCCATCTGTTGGGTGTGTTCTGGAAGAGATTCCCGTAATGGGTGGGAGAGGGGCCTCTGGGCTTCCCTCCAAGTATGAGATCCTATGGTTGAACTGACAGAAATTGCTGTACACTCGGGTTTCAGAAGACCTTGTCAGACTTGAAGGACCTCAGATGTGGGCTTTAAAAGAGTCGCACTTAAAACTACTTACTAGCAAGTTTTATCCTTCCTTGGCACATTGTCTGCTCTTTTTGTCTAAACGATAGAGGAATAATTAAAAGCAGGTTTCAGGCCCTATCCAAGCACTTATTAACCAAGGGATGTGGGACAGGTGACCTGCACGAAAAGCCAGCTTTCACTTACATGGGACTGGCTGGGTTCAGATCTGCCCATTCCAAACCATTTTCCACATTGTTGTCAGGATAATCTTTCTAAGATGGGAATCTGAGCATATTACCTTCTCCTACTTTAAAAAAAGTCTTCAGCTTTACTCCTTCATTTTCAAAATATAGGTTTAAATTTCCAAGCCTTCGGGTGCCCTGCTCAGCAGGCAGCCTGCTTCCCCCCTTCCCCGTGCTCCTCCCCCCTGCTCACGCCCTCACTCTCTGTCAGATAAATAAATAAAATTTTGATTTTTTTAAATTTTAAAAAATTTTTTATTTATTTACTTGGTAGAGAGAGAGAGCACAAGTAGGAGGAGAGGTAGGCCGAGCGAGAGGAAGAAGAGGGCCCCCCTCGGGGCAGGGAGCCTGATGGCAGGGCTGGATCTGAAGACACTGGGATCATGATCTGAGCCAAAGGCAGATGATTAACCAACTGAACCACCCAGGTGCCCCAAATAAATTCTTTAAAAACATTAAATAAAATTCTAATCTTTAGCTGGAATAAAGGATTTCAATACTCTCTTCCTTATTTGCCTGGCTAATTCCTACATACCCTTTAAGACTCAGCTCAGGTATGGTCTTTCATAGGAAAAATATTCCTGTTTTCCCTTAAGGCTTAGCCTAGGCTCTTTATAACATACATGTTATCTGTGGCCGTGACCATGAACATGACCACATGAAAAGAAAGTTTTCTTTCTTTTTCTACTCTCTGAAAAAAATTTTAAATATAGGAATTATCTGTCCTTTGAAAGTCTAAAATTTTCATGTAACACATTTGGCACTTTTAGAGTGGTAGGTATGCTTACGCTTTAAATTATTGATTCAGTTTCTCTAATGGGTTAGTTGATACAGATTTTCTACTTTTTCTTAGGTTAATTTTGGTAATTGCTTCTTAATTTCAGCAGTTCATTTTTTTAGAAAAAATACATATATCATCTAAGTTTTTAAGCTTAATAAAAACATTTATTGTATTATTCTTCATGTATCTACTATGATTGTTAATAGATCTACTATGATTGTTACTATATCTACTCTGCTTGTTATTATGGGTTTTGAGGGTTTTTCGGTTAATTTTGCTTATTTGAATTTTTTTGGTTTTCTTTCAGACTTTCTAGGTATTGTATTCTTTAATTTTCCACAGTACAAGTCCTTGGTTTATTGAATCTCTCTATTGTTTGTTTTCAATTTCTATCAACATTTGCTCACATCTTAATTATTTTCCTCACTTTATTTTGGGGGAATTACTCAGTTATTTAGCTTTTTAGCTATTTGAGCATAACAATTTATTTTAAATCTTTCTTGTTTTATTAATTTACTTAAGGCTATGAATTTCCCTTTATATACTGCCTTTGTTGTTTTCCACAGGTTTTAATATGTAACGCTTTTGCTTTTCATTTTAAATATTTTAGTTTCTTCTGATTTTCTCTTTAGCTCATGAATTATTCAAGTAAATTTCTCCCAACTTTTTACTTTGTAAAATTGTATTTTATTTTGAAAAATTTCAAAACTATAGAAAAACAGAAACAGTTATGAAATGAGTAGAATAATAAAATGAACACACACATCTATTCCACTCACTTAGATTTATAAGTTTTTAACATTTGCCATTTATCCCCATTAAAATTTTTTTTAAGTAATTGCTACACCCATTGTGGTACTCAAACTCATGACCCTAAGATCAATAGTCATACACTGACTGAGCCAGCCAGGTGCCACTCTATTTTGTGTATGTGTGTGTGAACCATTTGAATTTAAGTTCCGATATCATGACATTTTGCTCTTAATTATTAATTATTACTATTGGTAGACTTTTCTTTCCTTACATAGTATTGTTCTTATAGCTTATAAACACTTTCCCTTAAATTCTATTTTGTCTCTATTACTGTAGGTATATGGTCTTTCTTTCGGTTAGTATTTGCATGGTAATCTTTTTTCACTTTGTTATTTCAAAAAATTTTGGTAGGTTGAGGTTGTTTATTTAGGCATGTTTCTTACAAGTGATGTTTACTTGGATTTTACACTAATAATAAACTGAGAAGGAAATTAGGAAAACAATCTTGTTTACAATAGCACCAGAAGGAATCAACCACTGAGGAGTAAACTTAACTAAGGGGGTGAAAGACTTGTACACAGAAAATGAGAAAACATTGCTGGAAGAAATATAAGAAGGCACAAACATATGGGAGAGACATCTCATGCGTATGAATTGGGAGACAATACTGTTAGAATGTCCGTACTATCCAAACCAATCTCAGACTCAGTGCAACCCCTATCAAAATTCCAAGGGCACTTTTTACAGAAATAGAAGAGAGTTCTAAAATTCATATGGAACCACAAAGGACTCTGCATAGCCCCATCAGCCTTGAGAAAGAAGAACAGAACTAAAAGCATCACATTCCCTGATTTCAGCACAGTTTACAAAGCTACACTGGTCAGAACAGTACGATACCACCATAAAGGCAGACATAAAAACCAATAGGACAGAATAGAAAGCAAGAAATAAATCCACACATGCATGGTCGGCTGACCTTTGACAAGGATGCCCAGAATACATGCTAAGAAAATGATAGTTTCTTCAACAAACTGTTGGGAAAACTAGACATCCATATACAAAAGAAAGAAATTAGACCCTGGTCTTACACCGTACACAAAAAATCAGATAAAAATGCACCATGTATATTCAGATGTTACCATTCAATGCCTCCAAATAATTGGTTTCTAACTCCAAGCAAGAGAAAACATAGAGGTTCTGCTGTGTGGTAGATTTTGTTCCTTGTGAAGTCACTATGTGTTCTTTTGTTTTTTATTACTTTCTCAAAAAAAAAAGCTCTTGTTTTGAGGACAGACATCATTTTTTACATATCTTTACAACTGTATCTGTTTATGATTTCTTTTTTCCCCTTGATAAACAATCTATGAGTTTTAACAAACATATGTGTCCATATAATCTCAATTTCTACCAAGATAATGAATATTTCTACCACTCTAGGTAGAACTCTAGGAGGAATATTTCTACCACCCTAGATAGAACTCTAGGAGGTTCACTTGTTTTTTCAGCATAGGTAAGTCCTACCTGTTCTAAAACGCCATATAGAAGGACTCACACAGTATGTGCTCCCTGATCTCTGGTTTCTTTGTTTAGCATAATGTGAAATTTATCCGTGTTGTTGCGTATATCAGCAGTTTTTTTAATTTTTTATTTTTTGTTGAATAGTATTCCACTGTATCCATGTATACAATTTTCTCTTCTCCAGTTGATGAATATATGATTTGTTCCCAAATTTAAGCTATTGTGAATAAAATTACTATATACATTCTTGTACAAGTCTTTTTTGTAGACCTATGTTTTCATTGTCATGGTTAATGACCTATAAATTGCTGGCCCATAGGTAAGTATATGTTTAATTTTCTGAGAATTATTTACAATGGTTATGTCTTCCTCATGAATTGAAAATTATTATTATTATTATTATTATTATTACATGTATCTTTTTATTTCTGGTAGTACTCCTTGTCTTGAAATCTATTTGTCTGATAGTAATTTAGCCACTCCAATTTTCTTATGCTTATCATCTGCAAGATATATCTTTATCCATCTTGTTACTTTCAGTCCAAGTCTTTACATTTATAGTGTGTCTCTTATAGACAGAATATGTGGGGGGTCTTCATTTTTTTTTATTCAGTCTGACCATCCCTGTCTTTTAGTTGGAATGTTTAGTCTCTTCACTCTGAATGTAATTATAAATATGATTAGATTTAGGTGTGTCAATTGCTATTTGTTATTTTTTACTTATCCATCTATTTTTTTTAAGATTTTATTTATTTATTTTATATATAGGGAGAGCACATGTGGGAATGGACAGAGGGGGAGGGACAAGTAGACTGCACTGAGCACAAAGCCCTACGTGGGGCTCGATCTGAGGACCCTGAGATCATAACCTGAGCTGAAACCAAGAGTCAGATGCTTAAGCAACTGAGCCACCCAGGCACCCCTTGTCCATCTCTTCCTCATGTTTTTTTTTGTTCCTCATGACTTCCTTCTTGCCTTTGGCTTAATTGTGTGTGTGTGTGTGTGTGTGTGTGTGTGTGTGTGTGTGTGTGCTGCTTCAGTTTAATTCCTTTACTGGCTTTGTAGCTGTACTACGTCTTATTTTTTGTGGTTGCTCTACTACAAATATACATCTTAGACTCACCACAACTATTTAGAGTTATATCGTACTACTTCATATATAAAGTAGAATTCTTCTGCGACAGTATAGTTCCACTTACCTCCTCCTCCTTTGTGTGATCATTGTCATTTACATTTCATCGACTTACATGATAAACCCCACATTATAGTGTTTTCATTCCTACTTTAAAGAGTCATATGACTTTTTAAAAAGAGAAAAAAAATAAATACATAAAGGTGTGCTGCCTGGATCTCCCTTCAAGAAACCCGCTGGGAGCAGAGGAACTGATGGACAGCTTCCCAGGGCTGCCCATGAAGGTCTGCCGCAGCTTTCATGCTGAGACTGCGGGCCCCAGACTGCTTTCAGCCCGTGACTGAGCACAGCAGAGGTACTAGAGCTAGGCCATTCTTGCCTGACCTGGGACTCCTCTCATGGGCAGTCTCTGCTCTGGAGATTCTAATTGGCCTGGTCAAGGTTTTTTCAGAGCTGCACATTAGTGAAAACTTCTCGGGCCTTGGTGGTGCAGTCAGTTAAGGCAAGGACTTCTGGTTTTGGCTCAGGTCATGATCTCATGGTTGCCTGTATGAGTTCTACGTCTGGCTCTATGCTCAGTGCTGAGTCTGCTTGGGATTCTCTCTCCCTCTACCCCTCCCCCGCTCACACTTGCTCATGCTTTTCCTCTCTCTCTCTTAAATAAAATAAATAAAATCTTAAAAGAAAGTCTTCTCCCACACTGCCCCCAACTTTCGCCCTCTCCTCTTGCCCAGGTGTCAGACCTACATTGTTCTCTGAAGCGCTCCCAACTCCTCCCTTGGCTTTGCCTCCCCTTCGCAAGCATTTCCCCAAGAAATCTTAGGTATGTCTAATTCCATCTTGGCATCTGTCACTGAGCTGACATTGGCCTTTCATATGTACCATGTATTGATTATTTCTGGTGTTCATTCCTTCCTACAGATTTGAGTTTCCAGCTTATGTTATTCTCTTCCAATCTAAAGAAATACTTTTAGATATTCCTTTATCTATGGTTAATGATCTTCTTATTAAAAAAAAATCTAAATGTCATTGGGGAGGGTATGTGCTATGGTGAGTGCTGTGAAGTGTGTAAACCTAGCAATTCACAGACCTGTACCTTGGGGATAAAAATACATTATATGTTAAAAAAATTAAAAAAAAAAATCTAAATGTCTTTTGAATTCACCTCAGTGTTTGAATATTTTGCTAGATAAAAAATTGGGGGTTGACAGTTTTTTGCTTTCAGTCCTTGAAAAGTTCCTCCATTGTCTTCTGATTATGTTTTTTTTTTTTTTAATTAGAAGACTGACATCATTAGTACCATTGTTTCCTTGCATATAATGTGCCTTCTTTTCTATACTTGCCTTCACAATTCTTTTTTAATCTTTGGTTTTCATTAGTTTGACTTAATGGACCTATATGTGTTTCTTTTGCTGTTATCCTGCTTAGGATTTGCTGAGCATCTTGGATTTTTAAATTTACATTTATCATGTAAATGAAAAACTTTGGCCATGATTTCTTCAGATAGGCTCCCCCCCCCCCCCATTCTCTTTCTCCTTTCTGTCTGGGATCCAATTACATTTATGATAAACCATTGAATATTATTCTACATGCTATCAAGATTGTGGTATTTTTTAACAATCTCTTTTTCTCAGATTGGATAATTACTGTTTATGAGTTTTCAAATTTCCTGAGCTGTTCTTCTGCAAACTCATTTGTTGGTAAGTCCTGCCAATAAATTTTCTTAAGATCAGATATTGTACTTTGCATTTCTTTAAGTTCCATTCAGTTCATTTTTATGGTTTCCATTTTGCTGCAACTCCCCATTGTTGATTCTTTATGATATTATCTTTCAAGGCCTTGAACATATTTATAATAGCTGCTTTAAAGTCTTATTTACTAATTGCAACATCTGGTTCATTGATGATATTTGTCACTTGACTTTTCTCTTGACTATGGGTGACATTTTCCTATTTCTTCAAATGTATCATAAGTTTTCTTATATCCTAAATACTATGGATGATATGTGTGAGGAATCTGATAATGAAGTCTTCCCTTAGATGCGGTTGAATTGTTCTAACAAGTAGTACATTTTTAACTCTTTTTAACCTTCATATTTAAATATAACTTTTCCAACAAGTCAAATACTTGTCAGTATTTATATCCTTCCAAATTCAATCAGAACCTTAACTTACTTCATTCTTTGCATATATCTTCTCCATCTTCTTATTGTTGCTTAGATTTTTAGTTTTAACCTTTTTTTAAAGCCATAAAAATTGTTCATTATTTTTACAGTCAGAAATTGCCAACTGATTTTTATAATTTTTTTAAGGTTTACCATTGTTTCTGTTTTTCCAAGCCTCTTCATGGTTTCATTTTTCTTTTTCCTTTCCTTTCCTTTTCTTTCTTTCTTTTCTTATTTAAATTCAATTAGCAAAGATATACTAATCGTTAGTTTTTGATAAAATGTTAATGTTTCTTTTTTCTGAAATAACTCTTTTTATTTGAGAGAGTTCACATTAAAAAAAAAACTCATTGGTGGCTTTGCTCCAATGTCCCTGGGAACTTCTCTAGATTTTTGCTTCTCCAGATGTGGTCCAGAACCAATAGAATAGGCATCATTGGGGTGCCGCATGTTAGGAATGCAGACTAACCCAACCCCAGACCTACTGAATGAAAATGTACTTTTAGCAAGATCCTTGGGTGATTTGTTATACATAATAAATTTGGAAAGCACAGTTCTGTATTACTTATTACATTGCTATATTTTCTTTTTTTTTTTTCCCTTCAGGATGTGAGCTATGTAGAAACACTGTCTTTTTAACCTACACAGTAATTGCTACAGAGTAGATGCTCAATGAATGCTTGCAGAATAAATAAAGTAGGGATAATGACTTGCCTACTAAAACCTTGTTTGCTTTTGGTGAGGGCTGTACCTGAGGCTGCCTGGCTATGTTTTATTTTTAGAGTTGCATTTACTATCACCCTCCAGCAAATTATGAGAACCCCTCTACTTTGGGGCACACCAACGTTATCTGTCATCTCATAACCACAGAGCAAAAGCCTTTTCATCTCTTGATGGAGATGTTAACCTGGTGACTTGAGAAACAGAAAAAAAACAAAAAAACAAAACAAAAAAAAAAAAAACAAACAAACGTCAGAGAGCTATTTATTTAGTGGCTTATGTTAGGTCATGCAGTCCAGAAAAAAATCCTTACAAATAGGATTTTTAATGGAATGAAATTAATTTAGGCCACAGATATTGCTCCCTGCTAAAGGGAGGGGAGTAGGCAGGAAGATCTGAAATTCCTCAGGAACAGAGTGAGGAAGGAGAGGAGGAAGATGGCATAGGGGAGAACAAGAGAAGAAATGTAGATATATATGGGAAGAAAGCAAATTTTCCATCAACATCAGGCCCAAGGACAGAGAAAAGGACAATTTTAGAATTCTGTCCAGCGCTTAATGCTTGATAAATGCCTACTGAATTAAGTGCAAATGCTTTAGTCTGACATTCAGGATTCTCCACATAATGTTCAAATCTTGCCCTTCAGCCACACTTTCCATTATCACTCTGTTTATGCCCCAACTCCAGCCAAATTGCATCACTTAACATTTGTCCTTCTTGACCTGGTTGATTGCTCACAACGCTCTCTTGACTTGGACTGTCACCTGGTCTGATCGCCTGTAAAAATTCTACGAATTCTTCAAGACCCTTCCAAAATGTCCCTCTCCCAAAAGCTTCCATTTATTTCCTCCCCAGTCTCCCTCTTTTTAGAGAATCCTCTTCTGTACCTGTTATCAAATCTAGTTATTGGTGTACTTGTCTTCTCTTACTCGCCTGCAAATGTCATTGGCCATTTTGTCTCCTTCAATCTCTAGAGCACAGTCCAAAGGACATCCATGCAGGAGGCATCTACTGGACATAGAAAGTGAGATGATTTTAGTTTATTTGCAGTGAACTGATCTAGATTTTACTTGGAGATAGAGTGGTCGACATCTTAAAAATTGCCCCTCATTCTATTTTAAAACTTTGTAACTTTTGTTTGTTTCTGCCAGGCAAATCTATCTTCTTTTTCTGACCGACTCACAGCTTCGTCCCATAGAGAGTTCCTCTTCCCTGTCCCACTGCTAGCACATCTTCAAACATGCATTTAATTTGGAGTACTAACATAGCAGGCTATGCTCATCCATATTTTTGATCACTTGTGGTTTTTGAAGCCACTTTGGATTTTAGCCATTCTAATCGGTATGTAGTGGTATTTCATGGTTGTTCCAACATAAAGTTCTCTAACGACATGTAATGTGGAGGATCTTTTCATTTACATATTTCATATGTATATGTTTCATATTCATATTCCTACTAAACAAATACTAAATATTTGTTATCCAAACATCTTTGGTGAAGTGTTTTTTGGATCTTTTGTCCATTTTTAACTGAGTTGTTTGTTTTCTTACTGAGTTTGAAGAGTTCTTTGTGTATTTTAGATATAAGTTCCACAAACACATGTTTGGCAAAGATTTTTCCAAGTCTGTGGACTGTCTTTTCATTCTCCTAATGGGGTCTTTCATAGAGCAGAAGTTTTAAACTGTATGAAATCTGTGATCAATTTTTTCTTTTCCCATGGGTCATGTTTTTTCAATGTTCTGTCAAAAAAGTCATCACCAAACTCAAGCACACTTGAATTTTCTCCTATGGTATCTTCCAGAAGTACTGTTTTTTACATTTAGGTCCATGATCCATTTTGAGTTACTTTTGTGAAAGGTCTGGATCCACATTGAATTTTTGCATGCGATGTGTATCATTTATTGAAAAGAATATCCTATCTCTACTGAATTGCCTTAATTCCTTTGTTAAAGATCAGTTGACTGAATTTGTGTGGGTATATTTCTAGGCCATTTTGTCCTATTGATCTATCGATTTGTTCTTTTGGCAATAGCAAACTGTCTTGATTAGCGTCTCTCCATAGTAAGTCTCGAAGTTGTGTTGTTTCACTCCTCTGAGCTTGCTCTTCTTCTTTAGTATTGTGTTGGTTATTCTTTTTTTTTTTTTTTTTGTCTTTTCATGTAAACTTTAAATTCGGTTTATTGACATCCACAAAATAATTTACTGGAATTATGACTGGGATTATGTTGAATCTACAGATAAAGTTGAGAAGTACATCTTAATAATGTCAGGTCCTCCTATCCATGAACATAGAATACCTCTCCCTTCAGATCTTCTTTGATTTCTTTCATCAAGGTTTTCCAGTTTTCCTCATATAGATATTTTACATATTTTGTTCAATTTGTACATAAATATTTAAAATTTATTGCCACTAGTAGAAATGGTGGTATTTTTCTAATTTCAAATCCCAATTTTTCATTTTTTTTAAAAGATTTTTTATTTATTTATCAGAGAGAGAGAGGGGGAGAGAGCGAGCATAGGCAGACAGAATGGCAGGCAGAGGTAGAGGGAGGAGCAGGCTCCCTGCTGAGCAAGGAGCCCGATGTGGGACTCGATCCCAGGACGCTGGGATCATGACCTGAGCTGAAGGCAGCTGCTTAACCAACTGAGCCACCCAGTTGTTCCTCATTTTTTTATATAAGAAAGCTACTGACTTTTGTATATTAACCTTGTACTCTGCAATCTTGCCATAATTGTTTATTAGTTCCAATCCTTTGTGGTTTTCTGCATAGATAATTACATCTTCTGTGAACAAAGATAATTTTATTTCTTCCTTCTTAAATCTATATACCTTACATTTCCTTTTCTTGTCTTATTACATTAACTACTACTTCCAGGATAAAGTCAGGATAGTCTATGTAAATACCTTATTTCTTGAACAAAAATAGAGAACTGGCAAGCAGCACATCCTGGAAGTCTTTGGTTGGAGGTGAGATGGAGCATCTGCTTTTAGTTCATTGCAGTCTCCACCACTTCCTGGTAACACTTTATTTCTTTGTGAAAAAATGGCAAGAGAGAATTCAATTTCTATTAAATTGAAAACATGACCAAAGGTACCAAGATATTCATAAAAATCAGAGAAAATTCCTATGGGCATGTAATTTGGAAGAAACCCACAGCCTCCATAAAGAGTTCCCTGTTTACATAGTCAGGAATTTTTAAGATTGTGAATGTCAATGACCTACTAAATAGGCAAACCCCCGTTATACCACCTCACTTACATCTACCTCAGCCTACCCCTTAGATCTTAAAACTCAGTGCTCATGTTCATTCTTTTCTTGGTCTCCAAAGCCTGCTCTCACCCTTGAGTTTGACTCATTTCTCTCTTCTTTTTTTGTATCATTGCTGTTCTATGTTACTCTTCCTGCCTGTGCCCTTATTCTTTCAAGGAACACGTTGGTGTATTAGTAATCCAGCAGGGTGGACACATGTTGTTAGTGCTTTAAATCCATAGTGATTGCCCTAGAATTTTTTGTGTGCTGGTTTAGATGTATTATGGGTTAACAGGCTATACTGAGGTGACTTTGGAAATTTATCACCATATTCACACTGTTTCTATGGGAACCTGTGTTGGAATTGCAAACAAACAACTTGAGATGGAAAACAATTTGACCCTAAGAAGGCCATCTGCACCCCAGTAAGGGCAGGAAGACCATTTTGACAAATAGAAATTAACTGCTTCAGTGCTTTGTGCCAGGTGGGCCAAAAGTGGTGTGCATTTGTAGAACCACGGTATGTCATTGTATGTGTATGTATGTATGTATGTAGGCACACACAAGCAAGCATATATATGGTGGTGGGGTGGGGAAGGAGGGAAGGAAGCATCCTCACAGTTTGACCAGTATTCCAATACTCAGATTCAAATATTTGACTTTTCAGAACTCTGGCCCTCGTAGGCTTCAGGCGTTACACCCCTTTCTCCTTTAGGGTTGGACATCACTGGACTGTAGATAGGCAAACAATTTCAAGCATCTCCTTTTGAATTTCAGAAGAAAGCTACCTAGTCAATAAGGTAACAAAGCCAGTCATGGGCAGACTTCTGAAAGCTCTAAGGCAGTAATTCTCAACCTGGGTGCACATTAGAACCACTAAGGAACTTTTAAAACCTATGGATATCTGGTCGTCAGACAATTAAATCAGATTCTCCAGGGTGAGGCCCAGGTAATCAGTGTGTATAGATACACCACCCCTTTCCACACTCCCCCAGGTGATCTTAATGTGCAAATTGGGTTGAGAAACACTGCTCTAAGGGTGTGACTGACACTCGAGCTTAATCTTATCCCAGCGAGGATCCTACACCCACTCCAGCAAAGGAGGCTCTTTATAGACACTTTTCTTCTGTGACAGGATAGGCACCTGATACAGGAGAAGGGAACTGGATCGCCTTTTTAATAAACAATGGTCTCCTCTCAAGGGAAGAGGAGGAGGTAAATTGAAATCCACTGAGATAATTGAAGCAAACAGCTCTAGGCACGGATGACAAAAAGTTCTTGTGCATGTCCATTACATAAAGACAACTGCTGCTTTTAGAAGAAACATGCTTCCTACAAAAACTTTCCCTCTTTGGAATTACCCATATATTTCTAAATTAAGTTATAGTTGCTGAGACATTTCTTATTGTTGAGAGAACACCTCCTTCCCCTGTCTTGTTCCTCTCAATGTATGTGGTATTTTTTTCATTCCTTTTGCTACAAGTTGGAAAAGCAGGAGGAGAGGAAGTCCTTTATGTGTTTATTTTAAAGGCAACAGGTAAAATCTTATCAAAACAGGAATCCAATTAGAAATACTTTCTCTCTGGCTCATTCAGCAGTTGAGTAAGGGGTGGGCATGGGAAGGATTCAAATATCAGTTCCTGAGGGAACAGAATTGGTCAGTATCTGGCATAACTGTGATGAGCAGAGCCACCAGAAGAAGGTAATTTGTGGACTAAGTAACCAAGAGCCTACATCCAAGGTCTTAGGTCATCAAAACTGGAGGCTATATCAGTTACTGTCTCAAGGAGAAACACTGATCTGCTCTAGAATCTAGCCTGGTTCTCTTCTGGTCTCAGGAAATGTGCTCCACCCCTCAAAGGTTGGGCTCTTTGCTTGGATGTGCTGATTCAATCTACCTGGATCCACGGGTGGGGATCACAAAATAATGACTCTATGGAAAGAAAATGGGTGAGGAAGGCAAAAATCTGAGGCAGTGGGGAGAAATGGAGAACAGAGAAAGAGTGAGAACAGGAGGCAGGAGAGGGCTGTGCATGCAAATGTCTACACTCATCGGATCCCATGTGTAATTCACTTACGCTTATTGCACAGTGACTCATCTCTGAGCTAGGAGAAATCTGCATTGACTACACAAGTCTGGCTCTCGAGTTTAGAATGGAATAGTGACCTGTCATCACATGCTGGTCTTTGATGAGTACAGGGCAGAGAGTGTGGCTGTATCAAATGGTCCACTGGTATCATCACTTCAGGAAAAACTACTCAAGGTGCACGCACTGGTGATGCAGTCATCATAGCAGAAGATAGATGGCTTTCCATGTTGTCATTACCACAGCTTCTGTCAGACTTGTTTACCCAGCGTCTGGCTACACTGACAGGTCGGTTTAGTTGAAGTGGAGGAACTTGTTTGACACACAGAGACAGTCTGGGGTGGGGGGCATATTGTATTTACACGAGCAGGAAGATAACAAAACTATTCCAACTACGCTTCTCACAAACTTTCCTCAAATAGTTGAATTTCAGTATGTAACTAATTCTCCTTTAGCATGCTCTCCTCTGTGGATGAGAGAAGAGAGCAACAGGAAGACCAGGGACTGTGGTCTCTAACACGTGGTCTGGTTTTCTTATATATGGGAAGTCTGACCTTTCCTTTTTTGAAAAAATGGACTTTAGGATTCTGAAACTTAAAAAATAACAAAAATAATATCCATTTCTATCCATCCATAGGGCACCTACGACACCTGTATTAGATATTTGTATAGACTGCCCCTCTCCCCAACCTTTCTTTTTCCTTCCTTGTCCCTCGGCTTCTTGTTGGGTTTGGCCAAGGCAGTGAGTAGTAATGGGGATGGAAGGGTGAGAGAAGAGAAAAATGAGGACGTTTGTTTCCCCCGCCCCCTTGTTCTCAGCCCCTCAGCCGGCCCTGTGTTTGTGCACCTGTAGAATGCCACACTCATTGCCATGGTAGCCCTCATGAAAGCCCTCGTCGTAGCGTCCCATGAAAGAAGCCACATGCCGAAGAAATTGTGGTGCTGGAGGTAGGTCTAAGGACATCAAGTAACTGCTCAGTGCCTCGCAAGTAGAAAATAGAGTCAAGAATAAAACCAAGTCGCTCTGTCTCCGATCTCAGCTGTTCCCTCAAAATGGCCACATCTCATTATTGCCACATTAGATATGTCACCCAATTTCATGGCCAAACAAGTTTCCCCTGACCTGAATAACAATATAGACTAAATAGAACTGACAGACATAAACAGGACATTCTATCCAGCAGATGTTGGATATACATCTTTCTCAAGTGCACTTGGATAGACTGTATTTTGGGTCACCAGGCAAGTCTTAACAAATTTAAGAGGACTGGAATCATATCTTTTTTAAATCACAATGGTATGAAACCAGAAATCAATAACAGGAGGAAAACTGAAAAACTCACAAAAGTGGGGGAATTAAGCAACACATTCCTGAACAACCAGTGGGTCAATAAATATAAAGGGAAATCAGAAAGTATCTTGAGGGGCGCTTGGGTGGCTCAGTGGGTTAAGGCCTCTGCCTTCATCTCAGGTCATGATATCAGGGTCCTGGGATTGAGCCCCACATCAGGGTCTCTCCTCAGTAGGGAGCCTGCTTCCTCCTCTCTCTGTCTGCCTCTCTGACTACTTGTGATTTCTGTCTGTCAAATAAATAAATAAATAAAATCTTAAAAAAAAAAAAGTATCTTGAGACAAATGAAAATAAAAATATAACATATAAAAACTTATGCCATGAAGCAAAAGCAGTTCTAAGAGGTTATAGCAATAAATGCATATGTTAAAAAAAAAAGGACGATCTCAAATAAACAACCTAACTTTATATCTCAAGTCATTAGAAAAAAGAACAAACTAAGCTCAAAGTTAGCAGTAAGAAGGAAAACAAAAAACAGAGAAGAAATTTTTTAAAAATCAGTAAAACTGAGAGTTGGGTTTTTTAAAGATAAAGTTGACAGCTAGATTAACCAAGGAGAGAAGAAAGGGGACTCAAATAGCAAAGTTATAAATGAAAAAAAAAAAGACATTATAATGAATACCACAAAATAGGAAGGACCACAGAGGCTACTAAGAAAAATTATACACCAAGAAATCAGATAACCTAGAATAAATAAATTCCTAGGAATAGACAACTTACCAAGACTGTAAGAAGAGATAGAAAACCTGAACAGACCAATAATGACCATGGACAGTAGAAGAATCAAAACCCTCCCACAAAGTAGCCCAAGACCAAATGGTTTCATTGATGAATTCTACCAAATATTTAAAGAAGTAATGCCAATTCTTCTCGACCTCTTCCAAAAGACATTGGAGAGGAGGGAACACTCCCAAACTCATTTTACAAGGCCAGCATTACCCTGATGTCAAAGCCAGACAAGGACACTATGTGAAAAGAAAACCAAAGGTCAATATCCTTGATGAATATACATGCGAAAATTCTCAACAAAATTCTAGCAAATTGAATTCAACATATGAACAGGATCATACATCATGAACAAGTGGGATTTCTGTCTGGGATGCAGGCTTAATATCCAGAAATCAATAAACACTATAGACTACATTAACACAATGAAGAATAAAAATCATACCATCTTTAAAAAAATTACACAATCCCTCCAAGGCAGAAAAGCATTTAACAAAATTCAACACCCTTCACGATAAAAGCTTTCAACAAATAAAGTATACAAGTAGCATCTCTCAACATCTGAAGGCCATATATGAAAAAAGCTGTGAAAAACTAAGAGCTCTTTCTTAAAATAAGAAAAAAGTAGGTCATAAAATAAAATTAGGAACAAGATAAGGATGACCATTCTTACTACTACTGTTCAACATAGCACTAGAAATCCCAGCCCCAGCAGTGAGATGAGAGAGACAGATCATCCAAATTGGAAAGGAAGGAGTAAAATTATCTTTTTTTGCAGATGACATGATCTTATATATAGAAAACCTTAAAGAAACCACCAAAACACTGTTAGAACTAAAACATAAATTTCATAATCTTGCAGGACACAAAATCAACCTACAAAAATCAGGTGCATTTCTATGCATTAACATTAAGTATCTGAAGGACAAGTAAAGAAAACAATCCTATTCACAATAACTTCAAAAACAATAAAAAAATACTTAAAAATAAATGTAACCAAAGAAGTGAACAATCTATACACTGAAAACTATGAGACACAGCTAAAAGAAACTGAAAAAGACACAAATTAATGGAAAACTATCTTGTGTGTGTAGGCTGGAAGAATGAATATTGCAAAAATGTCCATACTTCCCAAAGTCATCTATAGAGTCAATGCAATTCCTATCAAAATTTTAATGGCATTTTTTTCATGGAAATAGGAAAAAATGATTGTAAAATTGGTATGAAACCGTAAGATACCTTGAATAGCCAAAGTAATCTTGAGAAAACAGAAAACCAATGTCAAAGCCAGACATTCCCTGATTTTTAACTGTCACTTCAGAGCTGTAGTAATCAAAACTGGATGGCAAAACATGCTGATAAATGGAATAGAATCAAGAACCCAGAAACAAACTCATGTATATACAGCCAGCTTATATTTGACAAGGGAGGCAGGAAGACTCGAAGGAAGAAAAGATAATCTTCTCAAGAAGTGGTTCTGGGGAAACTGAGTATCCACACACAAAAGCTTAAAACTGGATCCTTGTCTTACACTACTTGCAGAATGGACTTAAAATCGGGGCACCTCGGTGGCTCAGTGGGTTAAGCCTCTGCCTTCAGCTCAGGTCATGATCTCAGGGTCCTGGGATTGAGCCCCACATCGGGCTCTCTGCTCAGTGGGGAGCCTGCTTCCCCCTCTCTCTCTGCCTGACTCTCTGCCTACTTGTGATCTCTGTCTGTCAAATAAATACATAAAATCTTTTTAAAAATGAACTTTAAATCGATGAAAGACTTAAATATAAGACATGAAACCATAAAACTCCTAGAAGAAAACATCAGGGAAAACTCCTTGACACTTGGTTTGAGAACCAGTTTTCTTTTGTGGGGGAGGGTTGGAGACTGAAGACACAAGCAACGGAAGCAAAAATACATAAGTAGGGCTATCTAACTGAAAACTTTCTACACAGCAAAGGAAACAGCAAAATGATGACACAACTTATGAAATGGCAGAAAATATTTAGAAACCATATTTCAGGTAAGGGGGTAAGAGGTGGATATCCCAAGTATGTGATATCATACAACTCAACAGCAAAAAACCCAAATAATCTGATTTAAAAATTGGCAGAGGAATGGAATAAATATTTTTTTCAAAATAAAAAAAAAAAAAGACAGGTGGCCAACAGATTCATGAAAAGATGTTTCGTATCACAAATCATCAAGAAAATGCAAATTAGAACCACAATGAGATACCACTTCACACCTGTTTGAGTGGCTATTATCAAAAAGATGAGGAGTAAGAAGTGTTGGCGAGGATGTGGAAAAAAGAGGACCCTCATGCCCTGTCGGTGGGAATATATTTAGTGCAGCCACTGTGGAAAACGGTATGGAGGGTCCTCAGAAGATGAAGAACGGAGCTGGCCTATGATCCAAGAATGCCAGTCCTGGGTATGTGCCTGAAGGAGACACCTGCACTCCCGTGTTCACAAGAGCCAAGACATGGAAACCACTTCTGAATCTATTGATGAATGGATAAAGAAAATGTTATATATATATAAATAACATATAGTATATATATACATGTTCTATACATAAAATAGGTATTATAGATATAACTATATAACAAGTATATGTAATTATATATAGCTGTATATAAACTTCAGCCTTCAAAAAGAAAGAAATCCTGCCATGTGTGACAACTTGGGTGGACCTTGAGGACACTGTGCTCACTGAAGTCAAAGACACAGAGATACTATATAAATGTATTGATATGTGAAATCTAACGCAAGACCAACTTCTAAAAACAGGGTCTGGGAGGAGGGAAAATGTAGGAGGTGCTGATCAAAGGGTCCAGACTTCCGGTTTTAAGACCAACAAGTCCTGGGGCCGCGACGTGCGCGTGGTGACCCCAGTTAACATCGCTGGGTTGTACACTCGCAAGTATTCACGATCGACTCCCAGTAGATCTAAAATGTTCTTGGGATACACACAAAAGATGATGACGCGAGGTGACAGATGTGCTAACTGACCTACGGTGGTGATCATTTCGCAAAGTACAGGTGTATTGAATCATCACGTTTTACACCGTAAAGTTACACAATGTTATATGTCAATTATGTCTCAATAAAGTTGGAGACAAATACGTTTTCCCTGCAATAAGCCTTAACGAAGGTGGTTTAAAATGTCCCAGGGAAAGAGCTGTCGTGGTGGTAAAAAGGGCTGAGTTGGGGGGTGCGGCAGGGGGAGGGGTAGTTCGAGAGCTGTCCCCTCCCTACCTGAGAAACGCTGCTCTATCATTTCACTTCTCCTTGACCTCAATCACTCCTCTGTCACAGTTGTCCCCGAAGTGCAGAGGGTCAGTGGAGGGGCTTAGCAGGCCTGGGTTGGGGACGCCCTCTCCAGTCCCCTCACCATGACCCAGAACAACTAATCGCATGTGCACGTTGGATCCTCAATCCTTCCCACGCGGACTCCCAGTTCTGTCCACCTCTGCCCGGACAGCCACCTGCTTCCGGGGAAGCCTCCCACCCCCCCCAGGATGAACCTTCAACAGCCTCAGCCAGTCTGTTGGTCTAGCATGCTCTGCGGAAAGATGGCCATGGACAAGGCCTGGGGCCGTAATGAGGTCACCCCGTGACTGAGAAGATGGGAGGGGATGTTGTAAGAGGCCCTTCTGGAAAGGGATTCTTTGCTCTTAAGAAATGACATACACGGCGCCTGGGTGGCTCAGTGTGTTAAGCCGCTGCCTTCGGCTCAGGTCATGATCTCAGGGTCCTGGGATCGAGTCCCGCAGCGGGATCTCTGCTCAGCAGGGAGCCTGCTTCCTCCTCTCTCTCTCTGCCTGCCTCTCTGCCTACTTGTAATCTCTCTCTGTCAAATAAATAAATAAAAATCTTAAAAAAAAAAAAAAAAGAAATGACATACACACATGTGTGCACGCGTGCATACACACACACAAAGATGTGACACAAGTGAGGACTTCGGTCTTTCTTCTGCCTTGACTGTTGTTGTCTGCATGGATGCCTGAAACTGCCAACGCCACGAGGAGAGCCATCCTGAGCGGGCATCAGCCTGCGGACCAATGGGGAAAAAAGATGGGCAGACAGAGGATCCTTGCTGCAGACAGGGGGGCCCCTTTCCTGGAAAACCCTGGCACCGCCCTCTGTCACCTTCTTGTTTTATGAGATGCTAAATATCCCTCCGGGTTCCAGCTCCTTTCCGCTGGGCTTCCTGTTACTTGCAGCCAAAAGTACAATGGAGATTTTACAATACAGATTGTGGCCCCATTATTAACTTCCAGTATCCAAGGACACTGTCTAAAGGACAGGATTCTGTTCTGATCCTGTCCAAATCCCCTCAGTCCATTGTCTTTGTGCGAACCTCGGCAGAGGGCCTTTAAATGGTCGCCCCAGACATGGGTCAAGTGCCACAGAGAAGAACTCCTGAAATGTAAGACTCTGTTCTGAACCTGCTGCCCTCACCTTCCCCTGCCCTCAATTCTCCCAGCTTTGGACTTCGTTTTTCACCTTCCAGTACGCTACTTCCCTCCGTCCACAGCCTTCACTTTGAGGACTGTGTCCTCCATGGGAGCTTACATGTCCCATGGGTTAAGGCATACAGTCCCCCGCAATCACGCTGCCTCCTCAGGACCCATGGCAGCGCCTCTGCACTTTCCACCCTCATCTCCCATCTCACTAGGGGCATCTCGGGATGTTTGCTTCTCTCCTTTTTGGTTTCGTCTCTCCTCTGGGTTCCGCCGCTGCCCTGTCTGCTGACTCTAATCCAAGGTCTGATGGCATCGCTGTGAGTCCTCGGTCTCTCTGTCAGTCTGCATGGGCTCAGCGTTCCCTTGTAAGGTTCCCATGGGTCTTCGGCTATACTTTTAGGGAGGGCGGCTTCTCTTCGGTATACACTTCTTGCAAAAGCCAGCAAAAGGTAGCTCCCGCCTGGCACGAAGCCGCCCTGCACCGCTGCCCCCACCCTGCCTGTGACAAGCAGGAACTGAACTCTGGAGCTGTCTGTTTGGGGTGGGAAGGAACACACTCTCAGACTGGACCCAATTCTGTTGTCTGTTCCCAACCGTCTCATTCTCAGGTTTAGCACCAGGGCTTTTTCGGATCAGATTTTCTAGACCCACAATACGAAAGCCGCATGGAGAGCTGAGAGGCATGCAAAAATGGGCAAAATCTCCCCTGCCCTTGTTTTAGTCAGAGATGCCTGCCTACCTCGAAGGCCCATTCCAGCTCTTAAATTCCATGCTTCCAAATAAGACAGTAAAGTATTCAACTTTATGGATTGCTAACAGATTCTTGGACCGAAGCTCGAGCCACCCCCAACATGCCTGATTGGATAACAATGCCAAGTACAATGGTCTAACATGTGCAACACATCGTCTTTCCTTTTTAAAGACTCATTTTGCGAAACTCCTTAAATGAATCAGGCTTGAACTTCCTGTGCCATAAAACCAAACAGAATTACACGGATGCTAAAAATGTAAATATACCCCAGATACCGCTGGGTGATGTATTCATGGGGACATTTAAGCCCGAAGACCTGCGTGTACACAGTGGGGTAATAAAGGAACCCAAGGATCCAGCATCTGAGATATAAACATTTATGGAAACGTTTTAAATTCCCTGCTTTCTTAGGATTTTAAAACTAGTCTTGACCTGAGAATCCTAGAATGTCCGACCTGGGACGACCTCTAAGAGATCACTGGTAAGTGGTAAAAAGGATGCCTGGAGGGGTAAAGCGATATACTCACAGGCGCTCAAAGTACAAACAGAGCTGGGCCTGGGTTTGGTTTAACACACCTGCAGTAAGCTTCTGTGCTATGCCTACCATTGATCTGGGTGTTGAGGTCCAAAGGCAGAGAAGAAACGAGCACTGCTTCCAATTGATCTGCAAGTGTTTGGATGTCTACACCCGCCCTGGATCTACCTTCTCCATTGTTCGATGAGACTCCTTGAGCCATCAGACACTCTCCCTTTAGCAGCATGTGCTTAAGCGAACTAGGAAAAAAATCAAGGACTACCTCTTTGTTGCCTCATCTTGAGCTCTGCTCCCCAAGCAGAGCCCACCCTGAATCACAGGGGGTCCATGAGCTCTGCCTCTGGCAGCTTTACCTTTGCACCTCCCTTTTCCACTGTATGAGCCCCTTTTGTATTACTCATTCACGACGTATCCATGGATAATGGACAGTTACAGCCTGGTGACATTTCAGTTGACCATAGTCTTCCTGCTTGAGGGCAGGTGATGGTATCTCCTTGGGAGAATGCTTGTTCAGAACACTTCCTTTCCTCCCCTTCCCCACCCCGCAAAGAGTATAGTCAGCTCACCAAAGAGGAAAACTGCTTAGCGTGACGCTCTCCAGCGGCGTGAAGATTTTGGTCCCGATGTTGGGGCCAAGCGTGTCTCTTTCGTAGCACTGTTGCCAGGCAGACTTGTCACTGACACAAATTTCCTCCCTGATAAGTGGAGTTCTTCCCCCTCCCGACTTCATCATGCTTGCAGACGAGCTCGGCTGCAGAGGAAGCCATGCCAGACACTCTGATTCACGCTCCTAAAATATCAGCCGGCCTGGGTATGCGAGTGATGTGATAAATCTGGAAAACATAAATCAGATTGTTGGATCCTGTATCTGTCCACGCACATAGGCTGCGGCAGGCAGGGAGGTAGGGGGGGCTGCACCCAGGAGGAGGTGAAAGGTCGTGGCTTTCAGACCTGGGCAAGTGGACACGGAGGGCAGCAGCCGACACGCAGAAGCAGCCCTCGCACTGTTGACACACACCCCAGACCCCGGATGCGAGGCCAAAGTGTTTAGACTCAGAGATTGTCGGGAGAGGCTGCAGAAGGAGACCGGGGGAGAGGCTCCGATGTTGCAAAGCTTCCAGTGTCGAGAACTTGTAAAGTCCCTGACTTTGGCCATCAGAGGGGAGGTTGGCTTCAGCTCCACGAGGGCCCCAGTCAAGACGGAAAATCCAATATACAGAACCGAGCAGATTGCAAGCTTCCTTAAAGAACACTCCAGAAAAAGCGAACAAGGCCTTTTCTTTGGTGAACAAAGACAAGGGCTTTCCCTGAGCCACAGGAGAGAAGGGCCTCGTCCACATAGCTTCGTTCAGGCCATTTGATCTCTTCATTCAGGCCTGGGGCAGCGGGCTCCTCACAAAGGATGCTACTCCTTGGGGTCGGGCATGCCAGGATCCTTAGTACAAAGTGAGTTTTAAATTTATATGGAAGTAAAGAGGGTTCATCCCTCAGATTCCTAATGCTCAGGCATCGCTGGGGTTTGGTTCTGCTGCATGAGTGTGGCTCTGCCCTAAGATCCAATCAGATCCTCTGGGGCTTTGTGCCCGAGGACACAGGAATGACTAGGAGAAGGACCAGACAGAGGTGGATGGAGTGGGAAGTGCCACCTGGGAGCAACAGGGGTGGGAAGAAAAGGAACGGAAGCAGCAATCAGTGGCCCACTAGAACTGCCTGACAGGCACGTCCTGGGGAGCCAAGAAACCCAGAGCAGACCAACAGGTGTCAGGCCAAGGACTCCACTGATGTCACGGTGTCAGATGCGGAGCCCAGCCCTCCTGTCTCCAGGTGCTCAGGCTAGTGAGCTCATCGACAAGCAACAAGGTGAGATATTGAGAAATTACAGCTTCTCTATAATAGCTTCTCTTTTTTGCTACTCTGACCTGTCAACAAAAACAATGACAAGATAATTTCCCCTCTCCCTTCCAGGAAAAATAGCCAGCACTTTGTGTTCCCAGACCTGGGTGTCCTGACCCCAGGCAGGGAGTTTCCAGCTCTTTGTGCAGTCAAGCCTGCCCGGGGAATTGAAAGAGGCTTCCAAGAAGGTAAGGGGGTAGAGGTTTTTGTGATTTGTGGATAAGAGAGGGGCCCGATCCCCTGAGAGTGGATGGATCTGGATTTGTGGGATTTTCCACATGACCCGTCCCCTGCAGTTTGTGTTGGAGCCATGAAATGATGAGAGCCAGCTGTGGGCACTCACTGCTCTGGTCCCTGGAGCAGCAGGAAGGGTCCTGGGGGGGGGGGGGGGCTGGAGCCTCAGAGAGGAGCCACGAGGGCCATCTAGGCAGTTGCCTGGACTAGACGTGCCCCACAGGAGGGAGGGACCAGCAGATGACAGAGGCTTCAGAGGCCAGAAACAGCCGCAGTGACAGGAGGGACACACGCCAATTGACAATAAGGTAGCAACTGAGTTGACCTTGAAGATCTTCCAGGTCCAATATTACAATATCCCCGCATCACATATCGATCTCCCCCATCCCACAACCCAACTGACGCAGCGCCCACAGATGTCCAGTTCACAAGCATGCTCTGGTCTCCACTCTTCCTGGGCCAAGGTGACAGTTGCCCAGCGGTGCACCATTTGCCTGCCGTCATCCCGAGAGAAGTCCGTGCCTATGGGGCTTGGGGGAAGCCATGGGCCTCAGCTTGGCCAAGTCCAAGATGCCAACAGAACATTACAGAAGCTTTTGGATTGAGTGGAAAAGTTTTCCATTCTTCTTCTTGTCAGACTACAAAAGCAACACCTGCACACGATCAGGCACCAACATGCAGGAAGCCATTCCCTTGTTTTCCGCAAGGAGCTCTGGCGGGCTCCGTCTTTCTCTAGAACCACACTGCTGAGCCAGCCAAGGTCTCCACTCTGGCCCTGACCCATGGCTGGCTTTCACGTGATTTCTGAGTTTAGCCAGCCTCCTGGGTCCTCTCCCCAGTAAAGGCAACGCTGCCACATGCAAGCCTGAGCTTGCCTTCTCCCCAGCCTTTATTTAGCCAGGCACGTTCAAAGTCCCAGGATGTCCTGTGACTGCGCAGAGGCCTCTGGGGATGGTACTTGTGGCTTGACTGGTTTCCTCATGATCCAGTCCTGTCCCTCCATCTCTCTTCCACTTTCCAGTGTGCCCCCATGTTCACGCCTTCATCTCTACGAGCAAACCCCCAAGTGTTTAAACACTTCTTTCTCTGGGAAGCCCCGCTAACCACCCAGGCAGAATTCAGTGCCTCTATCTCTGCACTTGGCCACGGTTTCATTTCCCAGTGGACCATAGTTCATTGTTTACTTGTCCTTCTCACTTACCAGACAGCAAATCTTTAGGGAGGAGAAAGCCATAGCTTATCAAACCCTGTGCCTTCTGTAATTTGGGTGTAATAAGTATTTTTCCTTACATCACTTACACATTCATTTTAAAAGTAATACTCTATAGGGGCACCTGGTGGGCTGAGACAGTCAGGTGTCTGACTCTTGATCTCGGCTCAGGTCTCAATCTCAGGGTTGTGAGTTCAAGCCCTGCATTGAGTTCCACAACTGGGAGTGGAGCCTACTTAAGTTAAAAAAAGAAAAAAAAAAAAAAAAAGAAAGAAAGAAAAAAAGAAAAAAGAAAAAAAAGAGAGAGAGAGAGGGAAACAAGACATAAGTGACTCTTTTTTTTTTTTTTAAAGAATTTATTTATTTATTTGACAGAGAGAGATCACAAGTAGGCAGAGAGGCAGTCAGAGAGAGAGAGGAGGAAGCAGGCTCCCCGCTGAGCAGAGAGCCCGATGTGGGGCTCGATCCCAGGACCCTGGGATCATGACCTGAGCCAAAGGCAGACACTTAAGGACTGAGCCATCCACACGCCCCACCCAGGCGCCCCGACATAAGTGACTCTTAATGACCAAGAACAAACTGAGGGTTGGTAGAGGGTGGTGGGTGGGGGATGGGCTCGCTGGGTGAGGACCCTTGGGATGTGCCCCAGGTGTTGTATGAGGATGATGAATCACTGGATTCTACTCCAGAAACTGATATTGCCTGTACGTTAATTTTAATTAAGAAAATTTAAATTAAAAAAAACAGTAATACTATAGAGATGGGAAGTCTGAACTGTAGCAATATCTGGTTTCAAAAGAGATCACAAGCTATCCAAGTAAAGAATTCTCATAAAGCTGCTTCCGGAAAGCAAATTTCTTTTAAGAAATTATGGTAAAATATACAAAAATTTGCCACTTCAAATAACCATTTGAGTATACGATTCAGTGGTGTGAAGGATATTCACATGACCGTCCGCCTCCAGAACATTCTCATCTTTCCCAGCTGAAACTCTGTAGCCATTCAACACTAACTCCCTGTTCCCCATCTCCACCAGTCTGGCAACCACCGTAATACTTTCAACCTCTATGAACTTGATACTCTAAGTAGCTCGCACAAGTCGATTGTACAGTGTTTGTGTTTTTGTGACTGCCTCATTTCACTTAGCATAATGTCCTCAAGATTCATCATCTGCACATGCCAGAATTTCCCACCTTTGAAGACTGAATAATATCTCATTGTATGTAAATGCCGCATTTTGTTTATCCATTCATCCACCGATAGATACTTGGGCTGCCTCTGTCTCCTCGCTATTGTGAATAAAGCTGCTATAAACATGGGGGTGTAAATACCTTTTTGAGATTCCGCTTTCACTTCTGGATGTCAATCCAGAAGCGGAATTGCTGGATTCTATGGTAAGTCTACGTTTAATGCCTGGAGGCACCTCTATCCTGTCTTCCACAGCGGCTGCCCTGGTTTGCATTCCCTGCGACAACCAAGAATTCTAATTTCTCTGTATCCTTGACAACACTTACTATTTTCTGTTTTTCTTTTTCTCTATTTTTTTTTTTTTATGGTAACCATCCTAATGGGCATGAAGTAGGGTCTCATTGTGGTTTTTGATTTACAGTTTTCTATCGATCACGGAAATTGAGCAAAAATACATTCCTTTAATATGTTTTTTCAGCTTGGGGGACCTGGGTGACTCAGTTGGGTGGGTGTCCAACTCTTGATTTCAGCTCAGGTCATGTCGGGGCCATGGGGTCAAGCTCACCATCAGGCTCTATGCTCAGCAGGGAGTTTGCTTCAGATTCTCTCTCCCTCTCCTTTTGCCCCTCCCCCTACTCTCTAAATAAGTGAGTAAAATCTTGGGAAAAAATATGTCTTTTCAGCTCGTTAAAGAAGTACAGCATGTACTATAGAACATTTTAAAAATACAGAAGCGAAATTTACAGAAAAGTACAGAATTATGCAGGAGGAAAACAATTACATGTAATCCAGTTACCTAGAGATAGACATGGTCAACATTTTGGGACTATCCCTCCAATTTTCTTTGTCTATGGAAGTGAATTTTTATGGCAAAAACTCATCTTATTTAGCAGCTCCCCACCCAGCAGATGTACCCCAAGAAGAAACCTTTCTTTGTTCAGTGAATTATTCGCTAAGTTCTTGGAGGGGTATGCTGGAGGAGAAAAGTATATCATTCGTTTTGAGTTGATTAGCAGGTTTTTGTTTTTCTCAGATGGCATATAACCAAGTGCAGGGGGCAGAGTGGGCTCTGGTCAGGTGGTGATTATGCCGGTCATGGTGGAAGGGAAGCACGTGGATGGTGAAGACGGACCACTGACATGGGGTGAGAATTTTGGAGGAAAGAACAAGTGTCCGTAGAGGAATCTGATTTCATCTTAACCTCCATACAAGATCTACAATGAAATCTGTAATGGTTACCAGAGGGTGGTGGAGTGTATTTGCAAACGCGGTCACCATGAAGGTGCCAGAAGGGGAACATGGTTGCAGGAGATCGAGAACAAATGTTGATAGAGAGGCATAGCTTATACATGTATAGACACGGGCATTTGGAAAGTTGGGCTGATATTATGTGCACTGTTCTTGAGCTTTTTGTCATGTAATTTGATAATCTTATAGAACATTCTTTCTGGGCAAGACTGTGAACTAGTTATCAACAATTTACTTTTTCTTCTTGGCCTTCTTTGCTGGGTGATGTGGCCACATGACTGAGTTTGAGCCAAAAGAGAGTGGGAATAGTTCGTACCATTTCTAGACCCAGGTTTTTAAGAGGCAGAGGTACCCCCTTCATCTTCCTTCCCCTTCTGCCAGCTTGATGAGGATGCTGACAAAGTCCTAAGAGATGGGAAGGCAAAAGGTGGAAGGAAGCTGGTTTCCTGAAAAACTAGTGGAACCAAGGGGAAGAGAGCCAACTGCTGACTTGGAACACTCACTTCAGGCTGTCATGGGAGCGCAAGATACAATTCTAACAGCATCGTCTATCCTACCTCACCTACCATCAGTGGGTGCAACTTCCTTACCCAATACGCTACTGTTAGACAGATGCAATGGATAAACTGCACTGTAAGGTGTAGAACTGTGTTTCAGTTCAACGGCCCAGTTGTTGGGTGTAGCAGGTAAAATGCTTTTGGCGGCAAGTAACAGAAAACTGAATTAAAACTCTTAAACAAAGAGGGACTTATTGGCCAACTGGCCAGAGGTACAGTGAACAGCACTGATTGCTACAATGACAGGAGAATTCTCTTTCTTCCTACCACCCCTCTCTTTCACATCCAATGTGGGTTGCCTCCTAGGGCTAAGTCCCTGATGATTATAGGAGGCCTGGCGGCAGTAAGGTCCACGTGCTGCCTTACTCCCATGAAACAGGAGAGACTGTTTCCCACGATCAACTCGACTGATCAGGGCTAGACGCTGGAGCTGAAGGTAGGCTCGGGCCCAGCCACCCCACAGAGCTGCCACCAACAGTGCTTATCTCTATGCAGGGACAGAGAGCCTGGATTGCTCCCATACAGAGAAGAAAGTCACCTGATTCTAGCTTTCTCAGAAACAAACCAAAGCTCCTTTGCAGATGCTAAATCAAAGTCCGGTAATTTCCCCCTTATATGTATTGAAATATGTCCTTGAAAAAATTCCTTTCTGCAAAAAAGACGAGAAGATTGAAACCGTGAAGGAGTTCGATGATTTACAGACAAGGACACAGAGTCAACAACTAGGGGGAAATTAAATGACTTGGAAACAAAGTCCAGATATCCCAGGAAGAATATTTTATATGAGGCACTTTTATGGTGAGACGACAGAAAGTGGAAGAAAAGAAGACAGGGAGGTATCCCGAGCCGCGTGCAGGATTTAGCAGTTCAAACTCGTTTCTCAGGCTGTTCCCTCTCTCTTATTGGAAAACTTTGCTCACTTATCATGCAAATGCAGCATGACTGTCAAGGACACTGTATCTGTGCTAAGTTCAGGCTACATATGCTGATCTCAGCTCTTCCTCCAGACAGTGTAAATTCATTTTCCCGGACATCATCCCATGTTCTAGAAATAAAAGAGAGGTAGTGAGGTGAATGCTTTTTGCCCTATACAGAATTACTTTTCCTCTAAGATAGGAATTAGAGATGTTTTACTTATTGCTTCAGAGAGGAACTAGGCCAATTATTTTAATGCACACAAAAAATAATTCCTTTCAGCCCAGGCACTCTTTGATTGATTTAAAAGCCCTGCCTGCAAAATCTGCACAAACAAAAGAAATCTGAAGAGATCTGCTATATAATAAGATTAAGTTCAAATGACAAGGAGGGTGTTTATTTTAAAATTAATTGGTAATGCCAACCACAAAGTGCTCTAATTCACCTTTCCCACTGCTCTATAGGGACAACAAAAACAAGAGAGCCTGTTTTTCTGCCCCGACTCCATCCCTGGGCAAACCTTTCCAATCTTTCCAATGCAATCCTTTAAATCCAGCTCCATTTCCACTCCTTCCCTGGACTCTTCCGGGACTAGTCCCACCCTTGTCTTCAGACTGCCTGGCATTCACTGCAATGGTACCAAAGAAATAAGGGTTAATATCCCAGACTGTGATGTCAGATTTGCAATCAGCCTGGATCCTCAGGCCGCTACTGGGACCTGGGGCTCCGCCACTCGGAATAATGACTGCGAGGATAAAATGAAGTCCTGCTTCACGAGAACCAGTCAATAAATGTCAGCTTTTATTAATACATTAATATTTTCTAGAGAGTCTCCTCCCCCGGCCTGGAGTAGCACAACATTGGGCAGATAGTGTCCGCTCTGTCTATCCCTGTTGCATTGGACAGAAGGGGATTGAAAATGTTTCCCGAAGTGGGGGATGGTTGTGGACCCAGATGGACAGAAAGGTCAATGGCTGTGGGGAAAGGGTCGTACCATTGCCAAATGCACCTGCACGAGTACTCTGTAAGGGTAACTTGAAGCGTCTACAAACTCCCACCAACTCCAGTGACTGAAAGAAATCCTGGGGAGCCCTGCTCTCAGAGAGAGACGTTCAGCAGAGGCTGTGAATGTCAGCCTACCATTCCAAAGACCACCGCTGGTCAGAACTCTCTGTTTGATGACTGGCCAAACCGAAACAGGTGTCTTGCTGGAATTTCAGCCTGGGCCAAACTCACAAAAATTTTGTTAGATTGTAATGGGTTTGCAGAGGAAAGGCAATGCTTAACATTTTTAAGGGAAGAGAACAGAAGATTTTCCATCACCTAAGAGTTCATAAATGCACCGCTTATGAAGGATCTTTACGTCTTTGTCAAGGGAAACAAATCTGTCTGGCCCCGAAGTGAACAACACAAGCTCACCAGCCACTGGTACTCAGCATGACCGAAGTTTGTTTCTTTCTCAAACACAAATGCTGATTGCTTATTCATGGTCAGTGCTAAGAGCCCGGACCAGAAAATGATGTGAACCAGCCTCCAAGCTCTGACTCTCTTTTCCACTAGGCAAGATTTTGGGAAAGTTACTAACTCTCTCCAGAGATCCGTTTCCTCATCTGGGAAATGGGCATAATAATTCTCCCTACCTTCAATGGTTGCTATGAACAAGCCGATCCATATAAAGAACTCGGCCCAGTGTCTGCCCAGTAACAAGTGTCCAATAAATGCAAGTAATTACAGTAATAATTATTCCACAATTCAGATTTCTTACTATTTTTATTTAGTGTGGTCTTCAAATGCTATTAACCATATGTTAGCATGAAACTCGGAGACAGCACTTGGCTGTTTTAAGGAACTTGCATCTTTTTAACCCATAAATCTTCTGACTGCTGCTCTGTGGGTATCAGGAATGCTAAGCAGGGTTGTCACTGACATCGTGTAGGAGACAGCAGAATTAGACCCAAAGGTGAGGGAAATTGACATAATTTACAATTGCTTATTCGAGGTATCAGCTCCTCTTCCAAATTGAGTTGTTTTCCTACCCTCAGCAAAACACACTTCAATTTCCTCTCTGACTTGGGAAAACTTCTATAAATCAAATAACTACCAAATCATCGATGCCCTTGAACTAAATCCAGGAAACTGTGACTTATGATGTTATGCACCCAGTACAGCAAGAATGAGCTGAAAGTAATTCTCCTTAGAGACCTTTACGGAATAGGTGCTTTTTGTATGTGCTCTCAGGTGATGTCATCACCTCGCTGTCCCAGGGGAGCGCCAGGAGCTGTGACACGGTCCCCAGCAGCGACGGATCATGCCTCTCACCTGGACCCTTGGTAAACAAGGACCCCTTTGTGAGGCCACTCTCCAGGCATTTCTGCTTGTAAATGGAAGCACAGATACTTGACCTCCACGAGGACTGGAATCCCTATGTCAGCCTCGTAAGAAGAAGGCTCTCACCGCGGAGACTAAAAGCCACAGCCCCCGACAGGCACTAGTGAGCCCCTTCGAATGCAGGGAGTAAGGAAGACGTAGTACACCCCTCTGGGAGCTGACAGTCCAGTGGGAAGGAAAGCAGCTAAATTATCGGGCAAACACGAATTACTTACAACTGTATTGAGTACTATGAAGTAGAGAGCAGTTTCGGATTTTATACTGGGACCTACTGGGAGGGTGAGGCATGAAATTGAACATGCATTTTTTAATATCAAAATAAGCACAGATCCATGATGTGGAACGCGAACTTTGCTTCTGTTTCAAAGATAAAGCTGGGGACAGCTGAGAAGTATCACATTTGCCTAAGGTAGGACGGGCTGTGTCTCTCCAGGCTTTGGAGTGAGGCTTCAAGCAGCTTGGTGTGGCTGAGCAGGAAGTTGAGTAGCCCTGGCGGGGGCACAAGGGCTTGGTCTCAGGGGGTGAAGCCCCCCGAAGAAATGAGGAGGATACCTACCAGGCCGGCTGGGGGCAGCCCATGGTCAGGAGATGCCTGGCCCGGACTGGCAGCCACCAAGAGGCTAATACTTTCTCAAAACTCTTCATGAGGCTTTCAGACTGTCTTCTTAGCCCAGGCTGGCCTTCTTGTTCTAAGATGTCACCTACTTTTCCCTCAGGGTATGTGTGTGTATGTGAGAGAGAGAGAGAGAGAGAGATATGTCAGCCATCATCTGAACACTCCTGTACTCTACTACCCCGACTCTGGCCTCTTCAAACTTCTTGACTAGACCCGCAGGTGGCCTTTCAGAGGTGTGGAGAAGGGGCGCTCAGGTTGCCATGGGATGAGCAGTGACTGGTGGGGAGAGATAGGGATGGAGGTCAAGAGCACAGCCTCCTCTTTCATAAAACAAGTGGGACAGAAACACCTGGAGAAGTCTCACCCCTAACTACGGAGGGTGGAGGTGGGAACAGCTGCAGGACAATCTCCAGGACCCAGAAAGCTCACAGCACAGTAGAACGTGAATGTTTCCAGGGACTCGCCCTAGAGTTACCGAATCCCTGATTTCTTGAACATCATCAGATCTATAAGGATCCTAGGGAAAGTGCATTAAAGGATAACTGAAAAAGTAAAATGACCCCTTAAAAACTTTCATAATCTTATTACAATAGGAACAAAGTTATTTGTAATCAACATTTCACCTAGATCCCTCGACATGCATCACCAGCAGCTGCCTTGATCTCAGAATAGTTTGTCACATAAAATGTTTATCTGTGTGACAATCATTACAATGACAGAGAATGCCCTTGTTGATACATGGATACTGGTCCTTAGCACTATGCTCCCCGAGATTTGCATCCCTGTACACCAGGAGCACTGCAAAATTTGATTCCTGAAGATAGAGAATACATATTTTTAAATGCTGAGAATTTAATTTATGGTATATTTTAAACCAGTTGGAAAAAGGTGTTGGGTTGATATGCTGCCTGCTTTGGGGTCAGAGGAAAGGTAGACTCCACTATCCTATCTCTATCTATCTTACCCAATAATTAATTCCTTGTGATTAAAGAGCCAAACATAAAATTAACAATCTTAAAATATATGTATATGTAGGAATCTTTAAAAAGAACTGGAGATAGGGAAAGTCACTTAAAACAAGACTCTAAATCCTTAAACCTGAAACATGATAATTGACAAATTCGACTGCATGAAAATGACAAATCTTGCAACTAAAAGAGACACCATGAACAAAATTATAAACAACGGTGCCACCACTATGGAAAATAGTACAGAGTTCCCTGAAAAAGTTAAAAATAGAACTACTGTATGATCTAGTGATTCCACTACCGGGAATTTACCCAAAGAATAGAAAAACACTAATTTGAAAAGATATGTGCACCCCTATGTTCACTGCAACATTATTGACAATAACCAAGACATGGAAACAACCTCAATGTCCATCGACAGATGAATGAATAAAAAAGCTATGGTGTACACACTCATACACACTGGAATACTATTTAGCCACAAAAAGTAGAAAAATCTGCCATTCATGACACCATGGCTGGATCCTGAGGGCAGTAGATATACTAAGCGAAGTTCAGTCAGACAAAGAAAGACAAACACTGGATGATCTCACTTGTATGTGGAATCTAAAAAGCCAACCTCACAGAAACAGACAATAGGATGGCGGTTGCTAGGAACAGGGAAGGATATAGGGAGATGTTGGTCGAAGGACATAAACTCCCAGTTACCAGCAGAGTAAGTTCTGAGGATCTAATATACAGCAAGGCGACTATAGTTAATAATACTGTGTTGTATCCTTGACAGTTGCTGAGAGTAGATCTCAAAAGTTCTCACCACATACACACACACACACAAAGAAATTATGTGAAGTGAAAGATGTGTTAGCTTCCCTAACTCTGGTGATTATTATGCAACATATGTATATGCATACGTTGTATATGCATCACATTATACAACTTCAAGTTACATGTCAACTACAACTCAATAAAGCTAGGGGGGAAACCCCAAAAAACAAAATTAAAAAGAGAATCCCCCTACTATCTGTGACACTCAGACATCTCTTTCCAACACAATGTGCTCTGGACCAAGGTTAATACAGAAAATTTTATTTGTACATCCCCTAGATTCAATATAACATTTTAAACAAAGTGGCATGTGTGTGGGGGTGGGGAGGAGTTCTCTAGTTACTTTCCACATATAATTGGAAGAATGTCAGAATCACATGCAGATGTGAAAAGCACTCAGTGTCAGCAAAGGGATTGAGTCTGGCGTTGATGATCCTCTGACCAGGTGAATGCACACATGCAAATATCTATGAAAAGTCATTCACTGTTTGATCATCAGGAAGCAACCTTTGGTGCAACTGACATGCTGATTTGTTACACATAGTTCCTGCAACTGACATGCTAATTTGTTATGCATGGTTCATGCAACTGACATGCTAATTTGTTGCACATATTGACATTGTTCTGTGTTTTAGGAAATTGGTTGGTAGTGAGGAATTGACAGGAGAAAAGCTGCTGTAACATTTTGCTCAGTGTCTGGTTTTCAGGAAAGTTCCTGATGGTAAATGAGAAATGCCTGCATTCACAACCAGTAGTACAGACAAAGGGTTAATATCAAATAGCTCATTCAAATGTGAAGGGAAAAACAACCACTAGAGGACAGGTAGAGAGTGGAAAGGGACAATTCACAACAGAGAAAATATGAAATTAGACAATAAACACAAGCAATGCTCAAGAAGGAAACACATTAAACACAATAAAATAATGAACTACCACTTTTAAAACTCACCATATCAACAAAAACAAAAAAGAAAAAGTTTGATAATATTAAAAGTTGTTGATTATGTAGGAAATGAGACTCTGTTACATTGCTGATGGGTATGTGTGTTGATGAGAGGGAGAGACAGAGATAGTGACAGAGATAGCGAGAGAGAGCACTTGAGCAGGGAGGAGAGGGAAAAGCAGGTTCCCTACTGAGCAGGGACCCCACTGCAGGACTCAGTCCAGATCCCAGGATCATGACCTGAGCTGAAAGCAGACGCTTAATCAACTGAACCACCCAGGTGTCCCAGTGAAGGCATTTTTCAAGGCAAATTGGCAAACCTATTAAAGTGGTCACATACACAGGCTCTACTCTAACAATTTATTTCTAGAAAACCGTTACTCAGAAATACATGTGCGCATAAATATATATGTCTGTATGAGGGTAATTATCATGGCATTATATATAATAGCAAACGATTTTGAAAATACCCAAAAGTACTCCAACAATGTCAAGATATTATGGCATGAAATGCTGTGCATTTGTTAGAAGAGCAGGATAGACTTCTATACCGACGTAGAAAGGTCTCTGAGACAAAGGACGTGATCAGAGAAAGTTGCAGAGCAACATGTATACCGTTCCATGTTTCTGTACATGCCTTTTTCTACAGAAATATAAATAAATAAATGGAGAGAAAGACACACACACACCAATACGTAAGAAAAGGGACTGAACTTTTGAGAGCGGTTACCTCTGGGAAAGAAGTCATCCTAGGAGGAGATGGTAGAGATGTGTTCTCATTCACTAAACATTTCAGTTTCTTTCCTGGCACGTTCCTCTCTGTGGAGGATGTATTCCAATGCCATTGAACTTAGGAATGGCTATATTACTTGTTTTAGTCAAAGAAGTGATGTTGGTCACTTTAGTGCTGAGTTCTGGGAGTCAGGGCACCATTTGCCTTGTCATTTTCTTTCTGTCATGAGAGGGACAATGCTCCAGATGGCTAATTTTTCCATCAGCTTTGGTTCTAGAGGAAGGAAAAAAACACAGCTGTAGTGGACTCATAGAAAACATGCAGTATGAATAAGACATGCACACTATGAATAAGACATACACCGTAGGCCACTGAGATTTGGGGTGTGTGTTACTGTACAATAACATGACCTATTCTGACTGATACAAAAAGAGGAAGACTTCTACAGCTTTTTCTCTGGGTCTGTACTGTGTGAGCATTAAATGTATATATATATATATATATATATATATATATATATATACACACACACACATATTCATATATTACTTGTATAATAAACTAATTTTTTAAAAATTAACATCTTAGCCAAATGACTTACAAATGACTATATGTCAAGGACCTATGAGATTACCAACCAATAAAAATTGCAAAGTTCAATCCTGGGATTCCAAGGCCAGTGTTGAAGTTCCTGCCTGAGACTGGCAGGCCGGTACACCACAGCCACAAGCTGTACTGCTATGAAAGCACTGAAGCTGTGTTATCAAGCCAGGGACCAAGAAGTTATGGTGGTTAACTGGACATGGATGAATTCTTCTTGTGCACACTAGTAGGGGAGATCAGAGCGGTAAACAGCTACCGCTCAACCACAGGGTCAAAGACATCCCAATAAACAGTGAGGCCACAGTGATTGCTTTAAAAAAAAAAAAAAATTTACTTGAGAGAAAGAATGAGAGAGCACATGAGTTGGGGCAGGGGCATAGGGAGAGGGAGAGAATCACAGGCAGACTCTGTGCTGAGCCTGGAGACCCACACAACGTTCAATCCCCCAGGACCCCAAGACCATGACCTGAGCCAAAATCAAGAGTCAGCCCCTTATCCCAGTGAGGCACCCAGATGCCCCACAGTGACTGCTTTCATAGCTTCTGAAAGACACTGTTCTTCAATAGTAAGGAGAGAGTTACAATTATTGCTGACTCACTGGTGTCTGAATATGTCTGTTTCTCTGAATGTGTCCTGAACACAAAGAATTTGAGAACCACTGACCCAGAAAATAGAGTAAGTCATTGCGTGTAGACGCTTATTTCCTTGTGGCCGCTGTCCCTTGCTCAAATTCCAGACTCTCCACACTTACTCAGAGACCAGCGCCTCCTCTCTTTCAGGTACCTGAATTGCAATCCTCAGTGCGGACACCATCTTTGCTCTCAGACTCGCAGCCTAGCTGAGGCAGAGCCATGAAAAACCTACAGCCAGAGGCAGGGCTAACAAGAACTGCAACAGTAACCCTTTCTGGAGGGAGTGGTAGTTTCCAAGTGTGGTGCCAGGAAGACCAAGCCAAGTATAATTACCCCACTCTTTCAGATGAGGAAATGGAAGTTGAGAGAAATTAAGGAACCCCCTTCAGTTCTGACAGGCAGTAGGTAAGGGTCAGTCCCAAGCTGTTTTTATTGTCTACAGCAAGTCACCTCCTCTTAAAGGGGGGGAATAAATAATAGTTCTGGGAAGGGGGTGGTTAAGCTTCAGATCCGAGCTTAAACCTCCAGAGTGCCATGCAGAGATCCAGACTTTTGCTTCTGCCCTCCCCAGAGGGCGAGGCAGAGCTCTGGTTAGTGGCCAGCCCAGCCATCTGACTTAGGTTAGCTCTGGTTAGCATTCTTCCCCTTGCTGCCTGCACCCCCCTCCTCCTTCCAGGGCTGGAGTAAACATCTTGCTTGCTTGGGGCACAAAGGGTGAGGGAAATCTTCATAATAGCTCTACTGTTGGGCAAAGGATTCTGGAAGAGGTAGATCTAGCTTGTGGTGACACCAGGGACCCCAAGGTCCAACCCCTCAAGTCCCTTCTGTGACTGAGGTTAGGGAATTGGTCACAGCTATTTGCCCTCAGCTCGGTACCCTGTGTAACATTCTTCCTGGTTAAGCACTCAGCACAGAGAAATGCCCTAAGAAATCTAACTCAGGTCTGCTCTCAGTTACTTAAGGAAGTTCAACCTGAATGAGGATATAGCAAGGCTCCCAGCCCCAAAACTGCTTTCTTGTGGGGCTCATTTGCCCACTCAGCAGGAGAGTGGAGAACAGTGAATAGACAAGATTTCACCAGAAGAGCCTAAAAGAGCCCAAAAGACCCTGAATAAGAGGCCTTGGGGATGGTCTCCTTCCCTGGGCTCTGCTTTGGGGCTGAGGGTGTCAGGCTCAGTTGGCCTTGCATCCAAGATTGGACAAGGCCTCCCGAGCACCCAGAATAGAACCAGGAGCTTCTTAGCTGAATGAGAGAAATTCTAAACAACCTACAGGATGGCAAGTCCGATTCTGGTGAGTGGTTCAGCTCTATACCGTGGATGGAATTAAGGGGAAAATAGACTCGGCCCTGGGATCAAGCGCCAGGCCAAAAGGAGAATAGGAGCTAAGGGTTGAACAAATAAAAGCTCAAACAAATGAGGTGTACATGGAAGGACATGCTCATGAGAAAACTCTAGATACTGGATGCTTTCCCAGTGTTTGGAGAGCCTGCTTTCTAGAAGGTTCATATTGCGGTAAATTAATGTGGCTTTCAGTATTATAGCTGTCTTAGTCAGTTCAGACTGCTATAAATAAATACCACAGACTGACATCTATTTCTCACAGTTCTGGAGGTTGGAGTCCAAGATCAAGGTGTGGGCTAGTTCAGCTCCTTGTGAAAGCCTTCTTCCTGGCTTAAAGATGGCTGCTTTCTCCTTAGATCTTCAGATGGTGGAGGTAGAGAGCTCTGGGCTCTCCATCTCTTCTTATAAGAATGCCCGTCCCACTGCAGGAGTCTCACCCTCATGACCTTATGTAAACCTAATCACCTTCTGAGAGACCCCCTCTTCCAAATACCATCACAGAGCAGATTAGCAATTCTGGTGGGACATAAACATTCAGGCCATAACAGTAGCGTAATAAGATTACATGTGGGGGGGTTCTGCTTTTGTACACTTTGATCACTGAGGTAGGCAGAATTCCAAGATAGTCCCCATGATTCTTGCCCCCACGAGGGATGGGTGGGCCTTACCTAATCAGCTGATCTCCTTAAAAAATGGTCTAGGGGTCCAAGATGAAAGAAGGTGGAGAGACTGGAAGCATGAGAGAGATTTTCTGGGGCCTTGAAGGAAATAACAGCTATGTTGCGAGAGAGCCTGTGGAGGTGAGGAGGTGGGAGCCATCTAGGAGGTGAGGGCAGTGCCCAGGGAGAGCTAACAAGAAAATGGGAACCTCAGTCCTACAACCAAAGGCAACTAAATTCTGCACAAAGCTAAGTGAGGTCAGAAGAGGACCCCATGCTTCCGAGGTGGCTCCTCCCAGCCGACACGTTGATTTCAGCCTCCTGAGACCCAGAGCAGAGAACACAGCCACACCATGACAGGAGGTCTGATCCACAGATCTGAGTTTTCATAAATCTGCATGGTCTCAAGTGCATAAAATGTATGGTAATTTGCTACACAGCATAGAAAATTAATACAGTCTCCTTTCTGAAACAGATGGGGCCACACCTCTGGGTCCCTTTGTCTTCTTAAAAACAGCTTCTGTTTGGTTCTTGATTACATTTCCCCCTTATATGAATAAAACACCTTCTTTCCATTTTCTTTTTTGCTACCGGTTCCTTCGGGAATTTACATAGTAATTAAGATCTGCGCACACACGCTGTTATTTTTAACACTATTTAACACAGAAAGCTCTATTACCTTCTTCCCAACCTCTACAAAGCATTTCCAGGGCACGCATCACTGTGAGGCTGCTGTATGCCTCCCTCTCAACCTGTAGTGGGGGCTCCCAAAGCTTAACATTATGTTTATTACATAACAGCAAGACAGAAGCCCAAACAACCTGCTGCTGGGCTTTTAAATAGAGCAGCAGAAGAGAAATCTCTTCTGGGCTTGTTGAAGAGCCACTTCAAATGTCTCCTAATTTCAGCAATTTTCTGGTCTATAGAATAAAAAGTCTAAAAATGGCTCTGAACGTATTTAAGTGCACTCACAGGAAACCCTCCCCTCCCCCCACCAGTAGGCTGACACACGAGGGTGGGACACCAGGGGGGAAGCCAGGGCCCTTGGGTGCGTTGGGCTTTGCAGGCAGCCTCTCAAGGACTGTTGCCCGGGGTATGAGATGCTGTCAGGGGAGAATATGGGAAAGGCACGGAAGTGGAGCCCTTCCAGGTTGGCACCAGAGTAGCGTGACTCAGTGGCAGAGTCCTCTCTCCCTTGGTTCCCTGTTCTCATGGGCAGGACCCTTAGCTGCACTGAGAACCAGACCAAAGCAGTCTGGTTTGAGAGGAGGCAATGTCTCAGCTTGGGCAGTCCACTGAGTAAAGTTTGTGCGGCTTCCTTTGACCAGCCCAGGTCAGTTTCATTTTCATTCATTTCATTCTCAGGCACAACCTCCCTCTTCAGTGTCCCCCACCTTCCCACGTCACCCCGAATCTTTGGGCTTAGCCCGCGGGAAAAGAGTGCCTCTTTCCTCTCTTCCAGCCACCCGCCCTGGGCTGACTGGTTGGGTTCCTCTTAAATCCACACTGTGGCCAGGGAGCTAGAACCCATGTCTGACCAGGACAGGGGTATGTGTCCGCTTCTAGAACAGAAGGATGAGGTCACAGGCGTTGAGAGTGGGGGAAGGATGTGTCCCCAGCAGCAAATCCTGGTGTTGTTACCAGAAGAGGGTGGAATAGATAACCGATGTCCTCTAGCCACCAGCCCTATTGTGAAGCAGGAGAGGGCTGGGAACACTTCAGGCCTGGAAAGGCAATCAGGACCAAAGGATCTCTGCTCCACCCCCCATGCTTCCATTGAGTCCCCCAGAATCCGATGTGTTCATCCATACATGAACCTCAGCCAGCTCACTAGCCCACAAGAAGAATCAAGATATACAAGAATCAAGATATACATCTATAGCACATTTTTTTCTCTGCCTGGACCCTCCAATTTCCTCTCACCCTCAAGGTGGTAGGAATTTCTGTGCCTCTGTGCCTCATGCAAAAGAAAAATACCGACCTGTTTTGCCCAATGTTATTAATATTGGGATCTATTTTAAAACCACTCTAATATAGAACAGTATGCTTTAACATGTTTCTTAGTGGGGTGCCTGGGTGGCTCAGTGGGTTAGGCCTCTGCCTTCGGCTCAGGTCATGATCCTAGGGTCCTGGGATTGAGCCCCGCATTGGGCTCTCTGCTTAGCAGGGAGTCTGCTTCCCCCTCTCTCTCTCTGCCTGCCTCTCTGCCTACTTGTGACCTCTGTCTGTCAAATGAATAAAAATATCAAAAAAATTAAAATAAAATAAAAAAATGTTTTTTAGTGGGATTATCTATTTCATTAATGATACTTAAATCATTAATTTTATATTTAACCTAAGGAATGTGATTGAACGATTCATTGTTGTCTCAAACTTGTATTTATTGAATATGAAGTGTTGGGAGCCAAGGGAAACAAAGACATTCGACACTTCTCCAAAAGTTTACAGTCTAGTAGATAAAATAAGTGCATAGCATAAAAATAGCAAAATATGGTTCTGTGTCAGAATCAGTTTCTTTAAAAAGACAGCTGACTCTGAGTTCACCTAACTCCCAGCTTGAGGGGTTTCACTGAAATTAGGGAAGGTTCGGCTCAGGTAGGTAATATAAAAAGGGCCACTCGGCCGCTCTGAATTCCAGGAGAGATTCTGGAGGTTGGGAGAGAGCTGTGCTGTTGAAAGGAAGCATTTCGCTTCAAAATGAAGAATCTTTGGAGCGCTCTGAAAGCCTGTGAAACCCAATGAAGAAAATGACTCAATCCTTCTTGATCTTCTGGCTTTTAACATGAGCAAGTGAGAGACCAGCGCGTCAGACTCTCAATGGCGCATGAACATTTGGAGAACCTGCTCATCAACAGATTGTGCGGGAGAATCTATTAAAGAAAATCCGGGGCGCCTGGGTGGCTCAGTGGGTTAAGCCTCTGCCTTTGACTCAGGTCGTGATCCCAGGGTCCTGGGATCGAGCCCTGCATCGGGAGCTCTCTGCTCAGCAGGGAGCCTGCCTCTCTGTCTACTTGTGATTCCTGTCACATAAATAAATAAATCTTAAAAAAAGAAAAGAAAACCCATCATGCAGAGTCAGAATGGAGAGTGAAGGGACAGGGGTATGTCCTGGGCCTTGACAGGGTCTACCGAAGTCATATCGTGGGTTCTGAGTTTGAACATCTCTAGGAAGGGCTTGGTCAAGAGCCGTCTGTATAAGCCATGCTTGGGTGGGGAAGGCAACCGTGCGAGAGGGTCTACTACTGCAGTGAGGTTGGGAGTAGCTTGGCAGACAAAATTGTGGGTCTGCACTCTTGGAAGTTGGATGGAAACATGTGACGGCTCAGCTTCCATTTTCCTGACACTTAGCTACTCTTGCAGCTTCGAGGGCTCAAGTAGCCTTGGCTCTGAAACACAAGCCCGGGATGAGATAAGGAATCCCTGCCCGGATTGCCGAAGCTGGGTACCGTTCTCAGCCCCGTCCCACGTGAGCCCCCATATGTAGAGCCCACCCCAGTCGCTCAGTCTTTCTCCAACTGGACCCCTTTGGGGCTGGGGTCCTTACCCTGCACCTGGCCTGTGTCCCAAGCTTCACCAGGTGCCGGCGGGCATCTCTGACCCTTCTGGGATCCCCACCGCCCTATGCTCCTAGCCCCATGGTGCCCCTGGCTGCAGCTCACGGAGGCCTGGGGACCGCCCCACAAAGGTGGCCTTCAAGACAGAGCTCCTTGTGGAGGTTGTGCGGAGCTCTGAGGAAGGAGCGAAGTAAGAGACCGAGGGAGTCGGTGTTCCTGGAGGCGGTCAGCACCAAAACTGTGTGGGAGAGTTGGCTGACACCAAAAGACCATCTGGGGAGTTCTGACTTTTTTCCCAACTTCGTTTCCTCTCCATTCTCCTGGCATAGGCAGTTTGAGATGGCTGGAGTGGGTGAAAGTGGTGAAATCAGGAAAAAAAAAAAATCAAGTCAAGACTTGACAGCCTCAAACACCAGAATAACGAAATCTGGCTGTTGATCCAGCTGTAGATCTCTGCTAGTTTAGGAGAACGCTTGAAAGCCATGGGCAATGTACAGATCCCATGGCGAGCAAGAGTCGCTGTCCAAAGCCGTCCCTCTTCCTGGATGTGAACCTTCAGAAACCTCCATGGAGCTCTTTGCCATCTCCTGCCCTTCCGAGGGGACTACAGGGTGAAAAACGGCCATGAGCGAAGCCTGCCAGTGCGCCAGCAGTGCCAACCCCTTCCCAGAGCATCGAAACCCTCTCCGAAGATGTGAAGAGACAGCCCAGCATCTGTGCAGTTTCCAGACCTCCCAGGGATGACCTCTGAGACAGAGGCCACAGCCCATGTGTCAGACCAGACTGCTAACGTGGTTGTGTCAGAAAGGGTTCTCCTACTCTCCAGGGAGTGGAGAAATGATCAAAATATCCAGTTTTTTAAACTCCAGGAATATGAGGAGGTATTGATCTCTAATTCCTGGTCTTTAGGGAAAAAAAATCACTACACTTTTTTTTTTTTAAGCTAACTCTCCAAAGGAAGGGGTGGAGAGAGAGTGCTAAAGCCCTAGACATTTCTTCGTTCTTTTCGTTCTGAGTGTGGACTGGACAGTCAGCGGCCGAGTTTCGGTGGAGGCAGCGAGGCAGGAGAAAATGGATCTTGAGGGCAGGCGACAGGGAGGCATCCCAGGTGGGCATTTCTTCGCTGCGTGACCTTGGACAGTTTCTATACCCTTCGGAGCCTTAATCTCCTTATCTAGAAGACTGACATACTCCTAGAATCTCCTTGGAGTGAAAAATTAAACAAAGGAATGCACACAACTCTCAGCTCGTTGCTTGGTGCACAGGGGCATCGGAGGAAGAACCAGTGTTTGGGGAGAGGGTGGAAGGCGGAACAGGGTGAAACAGGATCTTAGGAAGGGGTCAGGGTTGAGCCACACCCATGTCACAGAAAGCTCCTTGAGGTTCTGCCTTGGTTGGGCTCCTCCTGGTATCTCCAACACCAAGCATGGGCCTTCTGTAGAGCAGGCACCCAGGAAGTATCTGCTAGCTGGGCCCTGGGGTCCTGGTCGGGGAGAGGTTTGCGGGATGGGAAGGTGGGCAGGCAGGAGAGGATGGAGAAGCAGGAATGGGGCAGCCGTGGGGATGAAGGACAATACGGTGACAAAGCCTGAATGGTGGAAAGCGCCCGGTCTTTAGAGCCCACATAAAATTAATGGACTTGTGATGGAATCATTTCCAAAGTGCTTTGGAAGCCAGATGGGAAGCTTATGTCATTGTTTTCACTGCAAGCTAAACTGAAAATAATGAGCCCCGTTCCTGCCTGTGGGGAAGGTTCTGGTTCCACCATTGTCTACCCTTCTCTGTCTGGCTTCGCTGAGGTGGAGCCTTCCCGTGGCTCTCTGCAGGCAGCCTTGTGACTTGCTACCTGCTCTGTGAGGCTGTCCGGGGAGCTGGTGCTTTGAGGTACAGTGGGGCAGAGAGGACCCAACCAAACATTCCACCTCTCCTAGCGGATGAGCGCAAAACCCCAAAAGTGAACCAAATTCTGAGGCTCGACACCTGGAGGGGGTTTGAAGCCTCCCTGAGGAGCGATAGCTAGACATGAGGCTTCTCCAAGCCGTTGGGAGAACCAGACCGCTGCACAGATACGTTAGTGGCTGGTGTGGGAAGCTAACAGCAGACCCAGGGATACGGCAGGGTCCTGCCCGCTACTTTGCAGCTCACCCTCTGTCAGGCCCATTAACCTGTCCGGACCTTCGTTATTCCCCGGCAAGCATCCTTGACCCCACCTGTGGTTAAGATGACCTTTTGCCTCTCTTCCCAAGCCCGAGGGCCCAGATGTTTCCCTGGCAAGGACTTTTCCCTCTCTGGCATGACATTTCTTTATACTTTAGTTGATTGTTTATATACTTCTTGGCACAGCAGACTGTAAGCTCTTCGAGGGCAGGAATGGGTCGGAAACACAGTTCATGATCATCCATTTTTAATCATTCACTTAACAAGTATTGGTCAAGCCCCCTAGGGACTGGGCTAAATGTCTAAAAATAGAGCCGTAGGCAACTCAGGTAAAAAGCCCTGCTCTCAAAGTCTTCCTGCCGGTGCAGAAGACAGATGATAATGACCAAACATAACCTAAGCAAGGACAATAAAAGCAGGGCTCCTGCATCACACAACTCCAGGGGGTGCTCTTCCTAACACGCTACGCTGCTGTTGGTGCTCGCTAGATGATGGGAGAGCGGCTGTGCTGGTGACGGGCTCCCCCCAGGATCCGGGCCAGTGCCTGCTACGCGGTACTGCAAGCAACCTGGCAACATTTATGAAAGAGTAATGGTCTCTCTCCATGCAGTCATGCCTTTTAGTACCTGACTGTATCCATTCTTCTCTCCTTTCTGCATGGGCTTCCTGCGTGCACCTGCTTGAGCTTAGGCAGGGCCTGGCGACTAATGCTGTTCTGTGACCAGAAGTGCCAGGATTCACTCCTGGGCGGGTGCCTGACCCTCTCCAGCTTTTTCCCCGCTGCTGCTGCAGTGACCGAGGCAGCTACAAGATGCGGATTGTCTATCATCGGAGCCCCTGAGTGATTCTGTGGAGCAGAGCAGGTCGTCGCAGGAATCGTCTGCCGGCTAAGCCTTTGTGATGTTCGGTTCAGCCACAGTGATTCTGGGGTTTGCTGCCTGGGCAGAGCCTGATCTCTTCTGACTAATGCTCCCAACTCCCTGCAAGCTCTTTCAAGGTCAGGCCATTTATTGGGCATAGCACGGGGTGATCACAAAACGCTAAAAAAACAAAACAAAAAACCCCAACCTGATAGACAAGAGTAACGCACATTGATGAACAAGCAGTATCAGGGTTTTTGCCTTCGGCCGGAGTCCCTCAGCTCTGCTGCAGCGGACCCCGGCGGGCCCCAGGCCTGGCCACCATGGCTGGGTTGTTCATTGCCAATGGGCGGGTTTCCTTCTACCCCGAGGTCCTCTCAGTGGCGGGGGAGGCAACGCTGCCGTTGACCACATGGGGAAAACGCACCAGTTTCTTTCCATGGGATGCAGACAATCTGGAGGAAGGGCAAGATTTCGGAAAACTCTAGCCCCTCCCCCGAGTCGGAGCAATTGGGGTCTTTGCTCACCCACGCCCCCCAGTGTGGCTTGCACAGAACAGAGAGACCCTCGCAGCTGTGCTCTGAGTATAGACAGAGATACAGACCCAAACGCTCCCTTCCTCCCAGGGGGAGGACGACACTGCTTCAGATCCACTTCCCTAGGCCAGAGATGATCAAACCCGGCCTGTCTCCGCATCACCTGGAGGGCCCGTGCGGAACAGTTGGTCACCCCCTCCCCCACAGAGTCTGAGACACAGTGCATCCGGGGTGGGGTCTGAGAATTTGCATTTCTAATAAGTTCCCTGCACTGCTGCTGCTGCTGCTGCTGCTGCTGGCCCATCCCTTAGGCTGATGCTCTGTCTCTCAAAGTCAAGGTTAAGTATAATGCCTTCAGAATAACACTATAATCTGCTACCACCCATGAATGGTACAGGAGGCACGCCTTCTTTCAGATCACCCAGATCAGGAAGAGGGAAAGGGAAGTTTCAGGGAGGGGAGGGCCTGGGACAGAATCCAGAGTGAGGGCTACTGCCCAGAGGAGAGGGCAGATGTGTGCCACAGAGGAAGGTCCCAGGATGAGAGCCAGAAGGAACCTGGGGCCGATCTGGTGCAGAGCTGGTCACGGGGGATAAAAAGAGCCCTAGACTTCGAGTCCGAAAACTTGCAATCCTCTCCCATAAGACCTTGCAGCTGCTGGCCCCCACCCAGGTGAGCCCCTCCGGAGGCAGCTGAAGCTGGTCTCTAACATCTCCCGCTGGGAGAGCCCGCCTGGTTTCTGGGTGGGTGAGTGGTGCCCAGACCCCTGTGCCCGGCGCACCATCCACACCAGGCCTGCGACCCAGCGCAGGAAACCTTCCGACGGTGCAAAGCGCTCTGCCATCTTCTTGCGGATTTCTCCTCTGAGCTCCCGGCAAGGTTGTACTGTGCCAAGGGTTAGCGTGGGTGGCCGTGACTCACTCAGCCTCGTGGGGAAGCAGAAGCTGCCAGCGCTGCCACGGAAACAGGCTAAATCAATCCCAGTCCCCGCAGGGGGCAGAGAACGAGCTGCCTGCAGCCACTGAGTCGGGGCCACTGTGGCGCTGCTGGGGGTGCGGCCACGGAACCGGCGAGCACGGCCTGTGCTGGGCTGGCCACGGCCCTGCCCTGGGAGCTGGGCTGGTGACAGCAGCCCCAGACGCTGGTGCAGGGACTGCAGCATGTGACTGGGGGCAAAGACTGTGGGAAGTTTGTACTTATGGGGGAAAAGGGAAGAAGAGAGGAGACCCTCACTCTTGACTCTCTTCCTGCACTTTCTGGAAAGGTCTAACTCCGCTGAGGCTGCTCCCTCACTGGATGATGTGGAGCTGCCCTCCCTCCCAGCTGGCCACCCCCATCCCCACTGAGGGGAAGGGGAAACGGAGGCCAGAGGTTGCAGTGACCAAGGCAAAGTCCCATGCCTTTCAGAGGCAGAGTCAGGCTGGGCTCCCGATATCCTGAACACTGGGTCCTCTGGACCAGTGGACACTGCCTCCCTCGGAAACAATTTGCTGGGCCTTGGGCCATTTGCTTTGCCATGAGTATCTGCTTTTCAAGGCAGTGGGACGTGCCATTAATACCACACTCTGCTCTCCCCCAGAGCAGCGGTGAGGCTCCAGCTCCCGTCCCCTCCACCCCACAGCTCCTAAGCCAGGCGAGTGAGTTTACACCAGCTGTACCAGCCAGCCGGTGGAAACCCTAAGAGCTTCCCATCTGCCCAACATCCTACTGTTACAGAGGTAGGGACAGAGCCACAACAGGGTGTCCTGGCTTTTCAGACCAGCTTCCCCCATCCCATACACAGGGCAGGGGCCAGGAGCGGGTTGTCTAAACTCATCAGTTCCACCTGGTGATTCTCGTGCCATTGCCCCAGGTACCCCTTTCTACTCCCAGGTGAGGCTCACAAGTGGGTGTGGTGGCGTCCGCACAAGTCTTTATGCCTGGTGGCCCCTCAGCCCCACCACGGCCACGTCCCCCTTCCCCAAGTCCCTCGTGGCAGAGAGGGCTGGGAGCACCCTTCCCCTTCCATTTCCAGGTGGAGTAAAGGCCAGCATGGGGCCCCTCGCACGTCAAGTCTGTGGGTTCCCCTTTACCTGCCCTCCCGGTGTCTTTGATTCATCATGTCCCTTCTCCTAATTGCTCAACTTCTGCCTTTCTGGGAGCCCCTCCTCAGTCTGTAAACATGTTTCTGTCTCTTTCACAAGAAAAAGCGATGAAACGAACTGGTCACTCTCCGTCCCTAACCGACGAGCTGCTTCTTCAAGTGGCCTGCGCTTGTCCTGGCCCCCTCCTGCCTCTGGAGAGCTCCCGGTGTCTCCTGGTGAAGCCCGGTTCTTCCTCCTCTGCGCTGGCTGCCCCGCGCCCCTGCTGGAGTCGCCCAAGGTCATATCAACACCCTGGCTGGTCTCTGCTGTCCCAAACCTGTCTGGACCTCCGGCACCAGAGGGGACTAGGGCCCTCCCACCCCCGCAGCCAGGCATCTTCTCCCAATCAAGCCATTACACTTGGGCTCAGCCTTCCTGACCCTTCAGTCCAGCTTTTGCCCTCCCTACCCACCCCTGTCCCTAATCTGGGCTCTCCACCGGTCTACAGGACCAGCCTAAAAAAAAAAAAAAAAAAAGTGTCTGTTGTCTCCTTCATCTCTTCTGGCTTTTTCCCGACCAAAAACTACTACGGAGTAGAAGGAGAGGGTCTCATTCTCCGTCTTAGAGCTGAAGGGTAGGCTTTGAAAGAGGGGGGAGAAAAGGTTTCCTTCGATCATACTCTAAGAACCACCTGGAAGGCAGGGCGGGCTCATCTCTTCCCAGCGTGGCCGGGTCAGATGTCCCCTGTGAGGGCACCACACCTCCCGCCTGAGCACCTGCACCGCGACCAGTGGCCTGCCGCAAGGCTGCCCTCCTCCCTGGGCAACTCTGCACAGCCGGAAGGCGGCTCTCCCTGCCCAGACAGAAAGGGCCTGTGGCTTCCATCAATGTGCTTTGCAGACTCAGAAGCTCTCCACTCAAGGTGTCTTGAAAAATGGCAAGGCATTTCTGTGACACCAGAGCCCAGGCAGGCAGCTGGCTGTCCCCTGGCATCCCTAACCCCCTCCTAGGAGAAGGCTTGGCCAGGCTCCTGGGAACGGCCCAGAGAAACCAACGTACTTAACCGCCCCCCCCAGAGATTCTTCCCAAAGCCCTTCCACATCCACCCAAAAGCAGACTGTCACATCTCAGAGGGGACAGCCCTGCTCCCTCCTGCAGGACTGATGTCAGATGAACACCTTGGAGGCTTGACGAGTTCCCCGAGCAGAAGGCTCTCTGGGTGACAAGGAATCTACAGGAAGGACTCTGGGAAATGGAAATGTCTTCCTGATTCGGATCTCAAATCTGCCTCCTTGGAACTTCCGCCCACCTGATTCCGCTCGCTGGTCCTTGGAGGGAAATTTCTCATCATGCATCTAATTGGTCTTATGGTAGCTGGAGGAGGCGAGGACGCAAGTGTTTGCCTCTTTTCTAGAATGAGGATGCCTCGGGAGGTCAAGGGGGTTGCCAAAAAGCTGCAGGGGGAGGTGGGGAGAGAATGCAAGTGTCTCCACTTTTCAGGCCAGTCCTTCTTCCATGAGCTCATTCTTGCCCAGGGCTTCTGAGTGCCTACGGCAGGCACCTGGGAGCGCACCTGGGATACTGGAGGCCTGGGACACCTTGCCCCTTTCCAGAGAGTTCTCAGTTCCAGCTTAGAAAACACACACACACACACACACACACACACACACACACACACACACGTGATTCACAGCCTAAACACAGCCAGCAGCCTGGGTGGCTCAACATCACCCAGGAAGGTCAGCCTAGAAAACCAGGTTTCTTATTTTCAGCTGCCCCCCCCCCCACCGCCCCCCTCCCCACCACCAGCACAGGCCAACAGGCAAGAAAGGGACCATGTGGAGAAGCTTCTCTTCACCAAAGAGAAGGGCCTGAACTTGAAGAAGAAAGGCCTGGAGAAGAGTTTGGAAATGACAGCCGTCAGCGCTGGGCTTGGAAAGACGGCGGAGAGCTCGTGGGTGTGTGGGTGGGAGGGTGCTCACCGGTGCCAAGGCTGAGTCGTGTGGCAGCAGGGAAGTAGGGGAGCAGGGCCCTGAGTGGTGCCAGAGCTGCAAACCAGACCCACAAGGCCTGCTCTCCTCAAAGGCAGGTCCTAGCAACTTCCAAGCCCTTGGATAATGGGGCCGGGCTCCACCCCCGAAGATGTGCCCTCTTCCTTCTTAAAGACACAGCGCTCCAATTCCCCCCCACGTCTGGCTGCTAGCCAGCCAGCAGCATTCGGGCTCAGTACTGCAGGCTTCGTTTTCTTTCCCTTGGGTGGCAACGCTGACTCTACCAAACACTTTAGGCACAGGGAGACCCAGGCCCTATGCTCTGCAGCTTGTGGAGTCAAGAACTGACGTCTTCCCTCATGGGCCAAATGCCCCCCCACCCCCCCGGCAATTCATCCATTGAGGCCCTACCCCTCGGTGTGGTCGGCATTAGAAGGTGGGGTCTCCGGGGCTTCATCAGGTTTATGATAAGGTTTGGAGGGTGGAGACCCCATCGTGGGATTAGGGTCTGAAGAGGCTGAGCAGAGCTTTCTCTTGACGTCATGTGAGGACACAGCTAGGCAGCCCGGCGCCTGCAAGCCAGGAGCTGGATCTTCCATCAGGAGCCAAATCTGCCATCAACCTGATCTTGGACTTCCCGGCCTCCAGACCTGAGAGAGATAAACACCTATACTTTCTAAGCCACCAAGTCTACGGTATTCTGTTAGAGCAGCCTGAGCTTAGACAGCCTCTCAGACACTCAGAAGGAGAATCTGCAGAGATCTGGTAACCCAAACAGCGCTGCAGAGGGGGTCAGATTTGCCAAGCTCCATTTCTTATGCTGGAAGGGGCCGGGAAAGAGAACCATCATCTCTGTGAAAGCTGCCTTTGGCCCTGGTCTCTAGCTGTCATCGAATTGAAGGGCTAGTGTTGAAATCCAGGGCTCCCGGTTTGGATGAAAGACAGTTCTAAAATAGGTGAATATTCCAATAGTGGGCTGTGGAATTCCAGACAGGTGTGAAACGAAAGTTAGATCCAGGCACCCCTCCTGTCTTTCCCACTAATAGCTGTGCAGCCTTGGGAAATCACCGCACTTCTCTGAAGTTGGGTTATTTCATCTCCCACCTGAGGATGAAACCTGGTCTGCTCCACCTTCTTCAAGGCTGGGCTGTGATCTGACATATAGGAAGGCACTTTGAAAATATGTTAATAGAAGCATACATTTTTTTTTTTCTTTTTGTGTGTGTGAGAGAAAGAAAGTGTCTGGACAAGTGTCCAGTGTCCTTAGTTAGCACTGGAGAAATCAAGGAAGGCTTCAAGGAGGAACCAAGGAGGCGCCAAGTGACCTGGACAGACGCCATTCATAATGACAGTTTCATCTGGGCCAGGGCCAAGGCCAAGGCCAAGGCAGAGAGTTCCTACGTGTGATGCAAGGAGGCGGCGGAGTCAGAGGGGTGGCTCCACAGAGGCACAAAGGACCACAGACGGATCCCTAACCTGTCAAGTCAGTGTCCCTGAGCTCAGAGCCCAGACCAGCTCAGGGTCGAATCCACTTAGAGATAGCTCCAGAGTGACTAAGCCTTCCAGGGGAGCCATGGACCCCCTGCCTGTAGTTTTTGCTCAGTGCCACATGCCATGGGATGTGGGGCAGGCAGGATGGGCCTCCTGACCGAAAGGACCAGGTGACGTGCAGACAGTGGGGCGGAGTTCACGACCTGGAGATCCTGAGTGATGGGCGGGAAGGTTGTGGGCTCAAGTTCCAGCAAGGGTGTGGTGACAGGACAGGCCCGGGCTGGGAAGGCCGAGTCTGGAAATGCGGCCGAGTCCCACGTGGGCAAATGTGGTGGGGGTGGGGTGGGGGGAAAGCCAGCGAAGGCCAGGGCTGAGGCCCACCAAGGAATGTGGACTCTTTCCTGTAGGCAGGGGGGAGCCATTGGCTGGTGGTGTTGAGAGTATCTGGATAAGGTTACCAACAACTGTGTGGGAAACTCATGGTAAAAATGACAATTCGGCAAGAGGTAACAGAGAGAATTACTAGAGCAGAAGTTGTAGAGAATCAAGGACAGCAGGGCGATCGCCTCCACAATCAAACGGTACCAAGTAGTGACACCTCCGAAAGGACCTCTGCTGTTCTGGGAGCTTCTACGGTTTCTGCCCTCTTCCTAACAATACTCAGGTCTCCTTTTGAGCATTAACTCCTCCCAGATACAGTCTGACAGGGCACATCCCAAACTCAGGAGCCCACCAAGCCCTCCCTGGAACCCGAATCTCCAACAGAAGGAAACAAACAAGGCGAAGGGTAGGATTCTGTCCGCCTGGGCACTCCGTCTGTCTGCCTGTGCACTCCGTCCGCCATGAGGCTGTTCTTGTCCATCCTGCTTCTTAGGCCTTGGGGGGCACCCAGATTCCCACCTCTTTCCAGGCCTGACTCTTCAGACTTCCTCAATTCTGTAAAGATCGGGTACCCTTCCAATAAATTCTCTTTGGCTGGGAAAACTAAGCTACTTACAACCAAGACATCCTAATTGAGAGACCAGCCTTAGGCAGACAGCTCTGGCCTCTGTGTTTTGGCTCTTTTCCTTCCATATCCTGATTTCTTCCCCCACTGGGACCTGGCCTCAGCAGCCCAAGACCAGAGAAGGAAAACCCAGGGTTGGTGTTCTAATTGTGCCCATTGCTCAACCATCACTGGGGCAGAAAGTCATGTACAGGCCAGCAGCCCTCACTCCTCGATTTAACAGAGTGGAGGAGGGAGTTGATGGGCAGAAAAAAGAAAGCTTCTCAAAGCCAGGTGTCCTGTCAAGGTGCAGACCACATGGCTGAGTCTAGAGCCGGGCCTGGATTTCTGCATGTCTGACCTGTCCCCCGTGGAGGTGGGTGCTGCTGGGGCCTGGCTACTTGCATTCTTTTCAAGCAAACTCTACACGGTGTACGTGTACACAGGGTCAAGTCACTCTATTTCTCTGCTCAAAACCTTCCAGTGGCTCTCATGTACTCAAGCGCAAGTCCTTACAATGGCTTCCAATGCCTGGTGTGACTTGGCCACCCATTTCTTTCCAACCATGTCTCTTTCCATTATCTGCCTCACACACACTACGCAGGTGACACCTCAGAGCCCCTACATTTGTGCGCCTGGTGAATCTCCGCATCTCCTCTTGTCTTTGCTTGAGTCACCCTCTTCACACAAGACCTCGTACACAAATGTTCGTAGCAGCTCCATTCAAATCGCCAAAAGGTGAAACCAGCCCCGGTGTCCATGAAGAGACGAATGCATCAACAAACCATGGTGCATCATATAGTGGAATGTTCTTTGGCCCTAAAGAGGAATGAGGTATTGATTGACACGTGCGACAGTATGGATGAAACTTGAAAACATTCTGTGACATGAGAGACACAAAAGGCCACATGGTGTGTGACTCTATCTATAGGAAATGTCCAGAATGGGCAAAGTATCGAAACAGAAAAGGAATTGGTTGCCTAGGGCTGCGCGGAGGGAAGAATGGGGAATGACAGCTAATGGGCACAGTTTCTTTTTGGAATGACGAAATGTTCTAAGATCAATTGAGGGAGTGAGGTGCACATGTCGATCTACAACTAGTTTTCACTACATGCACTTTAAAAGGGTGTAGGCAGTGTGGATTGTAGCTCTTACCCAAAACAGTCACCCCCTCCATGGGCCTGGCCCGACCACCAGACGACGAGCCCCCTCCCTCCACTAGCCTCTCCAGTCCCTTGTGTTCTGCTCTACTTTCTCCCAAGGATTAATACCTTCTAACAAACTATGCCTTCTAACTATTAATACCTTCTAACAAAAAAATTTTTTCCTTTCTTTTTTTAACTTATCTTTTGTTTCTTGTCTCTCTCCCCCACTGCAACATAAGCTTCAGGAGGGGAGAAAATATTTCCTTTGTCTTTCATTCCCTGACGGATAGTCCAGAAGAGAGCCAGGACATCCGTGGGTACTCAGTAAGTATCTGCTCAGTGAACAAAGGAACAAGACTTCTGGGGGAGAAGCCCAGGGCCGAAGACGCAGCAGGTGCCCCATTCCGGGCCGCTGCTGGATCAGAGCACAGCGGTCGAGAGGAAGTCGGAGGGCAGGCTCTGTCTCACAGATGTCGCACCCACCACCTCTCCTCGCTCTGCTGGTTTCCACAGCTGCAGGTGGGAGCAGCTTCCAGCAGGAGGCCACTGAGTGGCAGTGGCCACGGACTCCCACAAGGCGGGGCCGTGGGACAGCTGGGAGCAGCCCCCACCTGGAGACCTGCCTGCACCAGGAATGTGCAGCTCGGCACTTTAAAAAAAAAAAAGAAGAAGAAGAAGAAAGAAAGAAAGAAAAAACTGTAGTAAAATATAACATCAAATTTGCCATTTTAAGCATTTTAAAGTGTCGTGGCATTTGAAGTTCAGTGGCATTAAGTACATTCACTGTTACGTAACCGTCACCGCCATCCGCCTCCAGAACATTTTCATCATCCCAAACTAAGGCTGTACATGTTAAACACGAACGCCCCATTCCCTTCTCCCCCAGTCCCAGGCAACCAGCATCCTACTTTCTGTCTCTAAAAATTTGGCTACACCAGGCACCTGCTCTCCACGGAATCATCTAAGTGAAATCAGCCTTTTGTGTCTGGCTTATTTCACTGGGCATGAGGTCTCCAAGGTTCATCCACACATGACAGCACACATCCGAATTCCCTTCCTTCTTAAGGCTGGATAGTATTCCATCGCATGTGTAGACCACGCTTTGTTTATCCACTCACATGTCGATGCACACCTCGCTCGTTTCCCCTGGTGACTATGGTCAGGGATGCAGCTGTGGACAAGGGGATATGGGTGTCTGCGCAAGAGCCAGCTTTCAGCTCTTCTGGGTACACACCCACAAGTGGGATTGCTCGGTCACAGGGCGGTTCTATATTTAACTTCTGGAGGAACGGCCATGCTGTGTCCACATGGCTCTGCTCTTTGCAGTCAATGAACTCAAGGGCTCCTCTCCAGCCTTCTGGCCCACGTCCGTACCCCAAAGTCGGCTCGGGGCGGGCGCTGTGCCCAGGGCTCTGTGATCATCCAGGAGGTTGGTATTCTCACCCCTGTCTTACAAGTGTGAGGAGACTGCGGCCCAGGAGGTCCATGCACCTGGTCCGGTTGCAAAGTGAGTCAGGCAGCTGCGCTGGACTTGAGTGTACTTCTCCGACTCCAAGTCCGTCTTCCACACCAGCAGCACCTGGTGGCCTCCCGAGGCTCTAATCTGGCCCCGAGATGCTTGTATTTGATTGTCAGGTCTTTCCAAAGTAATAGTATATTAGCCTCTGTGTGGAGTGATATGATTCCCAACTCCTCAGTGCTCCTGCCCTTGGAAGTGTGCCCTCTTCGCCATTGATCTTGGACTTGGCTATGGGCTTTGCTTTGGCCAATCCAGGGTGAAGAAGTCAGAGGCGCTCATCATCTCAGATACAAGGTTTAGTCACTGTTCCTTTTCCTTTGCTCTAAGAATGGCAGGTCCCAGATGAAAGCGGCCTCTTCAGCCTGGATCCCAGAGTAAAGAAGTCATGTGGACAGAGGCTCAGCTAACCTGAGCAGGGAGCCCAGGAGCCCCAGACCCGCAGTCCACGTGGACCACGAACAATGCAGGAATCAGTGTTGCTGTGGGTCACTGAGAGTTTGGGGTTCTTCCTTAGCCAGCATAAACTAGCAAAAGCTGCTTGATAACAGCGTCTGCTATTTAACACTTTGGAAGGTTCTCATGCAATTTGACTTATATGGCTGCAACTTAAGATTGGCCACCTCTGGGCTCACAGTGTCACTTGGCAGCCGATGGGCAGACCTGCAGAGTACCTGCGGCTTTTCCAGGGAGCCTGTGTCTCCCCATGAGCCACCGTCCTCAGCACCCTTCCCTGTCCCAGCCAGGGTCTCTGGACAAGCCCCCAGGTTCTGCTAAGACCTGATGGTGCCACTCCCTGGGACTGTGCCCTTTGTGAATCTCCAAAGAGACAGGAAGCCATGTGACTCCAGAAATGCAAGTTCTAATATTAGTGACAGTCCGGCTGTGTGGCAGGGGGACATTGTCACGCCCCCTCCTTGGGCCTGTGTTTTCTTCCATGAATGGGAGGGGATTCAAGCAGGAGATCTCGGGGCACCTCTGAGGCAGCATTGTGGCCCAAGAACACCAGACTTTGCTGCCACAGAGACTATACTGGCCACTCTGGGGTAGGGGGAGCTGCGGGGGGACAGCTGATGGTGATGTCAGCAGTCTCCCCACCCCACCTCACAACTCAGAGTGGGGGAGCATCAGGGTCAAGCCCCAACAGGAACTCTGGGATGGGAACTTGGCCTTGCACTGAAAGAGCATGCCCTGGACACCTGGAGTGGGTCTCCCAGCCCCTTGCCCAGGCCTAGAGCATGCCGCTCAATTTCTACCTGACAGCAGGCCGGATGTGGAGCATTTCAGAGACCTCCCTTACATTTCCAGGTGGGCAAACCTTTCTGCAAGTCACAATTGTTGCTTGATGAAAGCCCCAGGAGGCACGGTGCTTGGGCGTCAACCTCACAGGATGGAGGAGACGGAGAGGACATTTTCAGAGACTGCTGGCTGGTGGATTCACTGTCCCCTAGTCTGCCCCCAAAAGCTCAGCTCCAGGTTCCCAGAGGCATACAGGCCTAAGCCCCAGGAAGTACACCCAAGCCAGGGAAGAAGAATGGCGGCTTTAGGAACCCATGAAGGGTTTATGAAGCTTCGTGGCCTTCTGAACCCTCTGCCTCCAACCCATTAAATGTTTCCGAGGAGAGGGAAGGTTTCTGTGTCCACATGTCCTGCAGTCCAGTTTGTTGAATCTTCAGCAAAGGAATGTGCCTCTGTACCCCGAACCGAGAGAGAGAACGCCGTCACCACCCAAGAAGTCACCCCCTTCTTCACTCTTTTTTGGCCCCCAGCCCAAGAGCAACCAAGCAACCAGTGGAGTGAGCCCTACCTGCTTTTGAACTTCACCTAAATGGAATCGCACAGCATTACTCCTTTGTGTCCGGCTTTGGTGGGGCCACATTACTGTGTGAGATTCGTCCTCACTGCTCTTTGGCTCTGCAGAAACAGGAGCAAGGGGTGAAAGGAAGGGGAGGGGGTGAGCAGAAGGGGGAGGCTGGGCTGGAATCCAGCCGGGGACCCTGTGATTCCAAAGGAGCACTGGGCCTCCATTTGGACATGGGCTTGACCTATGGAAGGGTCAGACCTTGAGTGAGGAGGTCTCGCCAGCATGTGATGGGAGTGGGAAGTGGGACACTTGGACCCACTTTTCCAGTTCTGCTTCCTACAACTTTCCTTTGAATTGGTTAGGCCCTGGATAAGGGAGGTGTTTCCAGAAGTGGTGTGAGGCTTCCCTGGGGGACTCTTCCGGAATGTTCACCTTGGGCAGCTGGGGGCTGGAAGAGGGGTGGGAAGGGTTACAGGGCATCCGAGGATGAAGAGCCAGATTCGATGCACCGTTGGCTATAAAGAAGAGTTTATCTGGAAAGAAGGCCCGCGAGGGGCTACCCTAGCAGACTGTCCGCCCCAGGGAGACCTGGGTTCTCATCATGCAACTGTTGTAAGTCACTCCACCATCTGGTCCCAAGCAGCCTAGATGAAGCTAAGGCCTTCTACACTTATATTTTTGTTCATTTTTAAAAAAAATTATGGTAAAATATACAAAACATAAAATTTACCATTCTGACCCACTTTACGCATACAGTTGGGCAGCATGAAGCGCAGTCACCCTGTCGTGCAACCGTCACCACCACCCAACTCGAGAGCATTCTCTTCTTTCCCAGCTGAAACTCTGCACCCACGAAGCAACTTCCGGTTTTCCGAAAGCTTCAAGACAAGGAGTGAATATCTAATGGTGGAGTTTCTGAAAGTTATTTTTTGGGGGAGAGGGTCCAGCATCTAAGACGGGTGCAAATCCCGGCCTTTTTGGAAAGGAAATAGTCCAAGTTTATCCAGGCTCCTCCCCTGCCCGCCTCCCTGAAGACTGGGGCTGTGCTTTCCCTGTCCTTGTTCCTCTACTGGCCTTTGGACTCTGTGCGCATTTGGTCCTGGACCACCCAGGGATAGTTCCTTACCCCATCTGGTTTCTTTAAGCTCAGCCGGGCTGCTGAGCAGGACTCTGCCCTCCAGGGCACGGGCCGGGGTGCATCTTGGAAGAATAACTGCTATCTGATGTCACGGATGCTGGGGGACCCCTGCCATGGCTCTTTCTCACACTCATTTACCAGAGATCTGGTCCTCTCAGCAAACTGAGCTTTTCCTGTCCTCGATGGAAAACGCAGAATCCCTGGCAGGGGTTCTAAAAAAAAAAAAAAAGCCGGGCTGAGCCTGGAAGGAATTCGACTCTGGGACATCAGGATCCGCTTCGGAAAAAGAAACGTGTCAGAAGTCCATAAACTATGTTCTTAGATCCAGCACCTGGAGGGAGAGCCTGACAGGTCCCTAAAGATGATTCAGGGCTGTGCTGGACCGGCTAGCCCCACCAGAGACACCTGCAAAGGCTCAGCTGCGCTCTCCAAAGGCACAACCGTGTTAATTCCTGACCGCCACCTGCGGGAGGTGTCTCAGAGGCGCCCGTGCAGGGTCCGCAGAGCGAGGCCCGGCCTCCTTGGAGCAGGTGCATCCCCAGGAAGGGGGACTGTGTCAGAGCCGAGCCCACACCTACCACAGGGAGTGGTGGCACAGGGGCAGCTCCCCAGCCCCGTGTGCCTGCCTGAAGAGTGAGCTGAGCTTACCTTGGGGGCCTGAAGCAGGCAAGGGGACGAGACCCTATGTTCCCACCCCGCATTCTGTGCCCAATCCTAGTGAAGATCATTCCAGGCTTGTTTAAAGTTGCATATCTTTTTTTTTTTTTTTTTAATGACGAGATTCTTTCTTTTCTATTACATGAGACTTTAACTTGTACATTTCAGAAACTTTAAACTTGTTTGCTTTATCCAAGAAAGTGCTGCTTGGTGAGGAACAAAGGCATCCACTTTCCCGGGTTGCAAGATGAGCTCTTCTGGGACCCGAGAACAGGGGGTGGGACAGGGCGCGGTGCATCAGGGTTGGCATCCTAGCCCAGCCCCTGCTGGCCTCCTTGGCCCTGCAAGTGTTGTGTTTGCCCTCCCCTTACCTGCCGCTCCTAGCTCCCTGAACAGATCTGGGGTCTCCTTCCCTCTTCGGTCCCTGGAGCCAGGTGACACTCCACAACGCATTCTACCCGGGTTAACGTGCCCGGTGACGACCCGCCCCGGCGGTCATGCAGCATTCCAGACTCACCCAGCTCCAAGGACCAGCTCCGCCCAGTGCAGGCCTTCTGTTCCCACGGTCCCCATGTATCTTTTCCTTAGGCCAGCCCCTTCCACATGCAATGGCTTCCTGGAGCCTCCTCCAGGAAGTCCTTCAGGGACCGTCAGCTGAAGAGATTTTATGATCCTTGCTGTTCCCTCTGAAATTCCTTGGTGCCGCCCTCACCGCACTTTGCAGCAACGTCTGCTTGGCTGGCGTCATTGTCACCCACGCCTCCCCAGGAGACCGTGTGTTCCTCCACGCAGGACTTCCTTCATTCATCTTTAGAATCCCAAAACCTAGCACACAGTAGGCACTCAACAAGAGGACTTAGAGTGTTCTGACTCTGAACTTCTCATCACCAGCCAACAATTCTGGCCACCAATTTCCAACCTGTGTGTGCGCACACACACGCGCGCGCGCGTGCAAGTGTTCCCCTCACACACCCAAGCAAGTCTCCCACACCAGCTGTTGTCCTACAATTCGACTCAATTCTGACACTGTCTACCCAGAGACAGCGTAGGAAGCCCCAGGTGAAGGATTCAGTCCTACAAGACTGTCCACGCCTCCCACGGACGCCTGGGCAAGGGCAGCCCGTATTTCCGACCAATCAGCTATACACTGGGAGTTCCCATGACCCTCTCCTTGGGTTTGGTTATTTTGCTAGAGTGGCCACAGAAACAGTTTACTTACTAGATTGCAGGTTCATAAACAGACCTAACTCAGGAACAGCCAAAGAGAAGAGAGGCACAGGGCTTCCAGGCTCTCTGGGACGTGCCACTCTCCCCAAACCTTCACGTGATCAGCAACCCCCATCCTTTTGGGGGTTTTGTGGAGGCTTCACCACAGAGGCATGATTGATTAAATCACTACCTATTGGCGATTCAGTTAACTTCTGCTCCCTTCTGCCTCCCCTCCCCAGGTCAAGGGGCCGGGACTGAAAGTTCTAACCTTCCAAACCCACAGTTAGTTCTTCCGGCGCCCAGCCCCCAAGCCGGGGTGCAGGCCAAAAGTCGCCTCACAAGAGGAATCTTTATCACTCTCCTTACAGGAAATTCCAAGGCTTAGAGGCTCTGCCAGAAACGAAGATGAAAACCAAATAAATATTTCTTATTATAAATCACAATATCACAGAATTAAATAAATGGCCTTTTAGGTCGTTGTCCAAATCCTCTCCTGCTCCCACTCCACTTGGCAGGAAGGGCCACCCCGGGGACCTGTTCACTGACTTTGCGGCTGGCTGTGCCCCACAGCGCCCAGTGGCTCCGGGGAGAAGAACTTATTTGCTGGTAACCAGGTGCTGCTGGCCGGCACGAGGGCCGAGCAGTCTCCCTGCGTGCAGCTGCCTGCCCCCTCCGGGACGCAGGTGTGGATGGGCTCCCCCGGGCACCTGCCCAAATGACAGGCCGGTGACTACAGAGGCAGCCTTGGGAGCTGCAGCTCTAAGTCACCCCGACCTATCCTAAACCCTGGGTCCCTACCCAGCCCGGGGGAGCAAGAGCCTGCCCTTCCTTCCTGTCCCCTTCCCCACCTTCCCATCTTGGGAAGAGCTGAGAGAAGTATACAGGTTCTGTTTCTCTAAGTGTGAGGGGGTGGGGCGTGACAGGAGTTCCCTCATGACTGTCCGCAGCATCAAGCTATGGTCAGGTGGCAGAAGGCCACACCACGGCACTTGCCCAGGGAAACCCCCCTGCTTCCTCTAGGGGTCTGGTGGGGGAGCGGGGGAGAGTTGCTGGAAGCCCCCTTTCTTTCCAGACTCCAAGTAGAGGGATTAGGCTTTCCGAGGGGTTGGGGCTAATAGCTGGAGCCAGATTCACTTTTCCTTAAGCCTTGGGGCTGCAGACGGGCTCTGCATGGCTCATACCTTCTGCCTTCTTGTCCCCCTTCCCAGTTAAGTCGTGCGACCTTCCTACCATTGGTGAGACGAAGCAAGTCGCCTGTCTTCTGCTTAGCATGGAGCAGGTGCCTAGGAAATGGCTATTTCGTTCCTTTTGGTGCATCTGCCCTTCAGGAAGAACTCTGATGGGTGTGCGAGTAACAGAAGATCCAACCAACAGGCTTAACACACAGGACTCGTAGGCTCACAGAACAAGGTCTGGAAATGCACAGTTCTAGGGTGATTTCAGTAAGTCAAGAAGGTGATGAAGTTCCCAGGTTCATTTATTCTTTCCTCTCAACCACCCTTGACATACGGCTTGTCACCCTCATGCTGTGACCTAACAGTCACAAGAGGAAAGCCACAGCTCCTGCTACGGTGCCTGTTTTCAAGGCAGGGAGAGTGAAGGAAAAAGTAGAACCAGCCATGTTTTTCTTTGCATCAGAAAAGGGAAAGAAAGAAAGAAAGAAGCAAAGCAAAAGGTTTTGCAAAACCTGCTCACCTAGTGTCCCTTATGTGCCTGTACCAGGTTCCTGTTGCTGCTGTAACACTGACCCCAAGCTTAGTGGCTGAAAAGGACCCATGTATTGTCTTCCAGTTCTGGAAGTCAGAAGTCTGAAATGGGTCTCAGCAGGCTAAAATCAAGGTGCCAGCAGGACAGGTTCCTTCTGGAGGCTTGAGGAGAGGATCCATTTCCTTGCCTTTTCCAGCTTCCCCATTCCTTGGCTCTCGGCCCCCTACCAGGTCCAAATCCAGCAGCCCCTGGCGAAGGCTTTCTCATGGTGCATCACACTGACGCTGACTCTCTCTTCCACATGTATGTACCCTTCTGATTTCACTGGGCTCACGTGGATGACCCCAGCTCCACTCTCTATAGGTCCGCTGATTAGCAGCCTTACTTCCATCTACAAACTGAACTCCCCTTTGCCATGTGCTCTAACATAGTCTCGGGTTCCAAACATTAGGATGTGGACACGTTTGGGAGATCTTTATTCTGCCTCCCGCTAGATCTCACTGATCACCAGCCATTGCAAGGGAGATGAGGAAGTCAGTGAGCCTGGAGAAGGGAGCAGGAGAGTCATGGCTGGCTTAGACTAATCATGTTTCATCGCCGGCATCTGCTCACTTTGTTAAACCAAATCAGGGTTGTATTAGCAGGGAAAGGAGGCAAAGGAGTGGGTATTGGCTTGGCTAACTGCCTGCCACCGCAAGGTGCAGCTGATTTTGTGCAGATTTCCCCGGTTGCACATCATGTTTGAGCTCTGTAATGAGATGGGATGGAAATCAGTAATGCGCAGGTTCCTAGCAGGTGTCTAGCCCTGCACATTCGAGAGGGCTCTAGACTGCCAGCCAGGGTTTTCATTCCCTCTCCTTCTCCTGCCCCTGACCAAAGTGGTTTTCTCGGAGAAGGAAAATGGTTTTCTCGGGCAAGGAAAACCACTTGTAATGGGCAAAGGCGAGTGAATTACAGAGATGGGGAGAGGTAGGGAAAAAACTTATTGGGAAAGTGTGTCCATGCACATCATAAACATCTGACAGAATGAGGAGTGAAAGGAACAGGAGTAGAATTAGGAAGGTTGGAGGTAGTCGGAGAGTTTCCCAACAGTTTTAAAGAGAAAACACAGGAGCTGGGAACCATAGCTTCTACTGGGTTAGGAAAATACAAGTAATACACCAGTATTTTGGGAATTACGTTGGGTTGCACAGTTGACTGTGACTCCACTCTGGAACTCAACCAAATGGTAGATTTAACATAAATTGTTACACGTGACTGCCCCATCCCTTTCCAGGATGGTGCTGACTTGCTAGTCAGTAAAAGAGTGAACGCCAGCAAACAGTCATCACCGGCTTCAGAGACTCGTCTGTAGAATCGGTATTTGGCCGGGATGCCGGAGTCCAGATCCGATGCTGACAACAGACAATCCTGTGGTCATTACATACTGTCCAAGTCGAGCTCCTTTCTGTACCCTCAGCTGTTAGGTCATCACTCTCTCACATTCTAAGCAATGGGCTCAGAATGCAGCTGTAACTTGGAAGGTTGCTGCTCCTAAACCCATTCCATTTCTCTTCACTTCAGTCCTGAAATGCAATCGCTCCATCATACCCGACTTGTGTTGTTCATGTGAGGATTGAATATCCCCTATGTAAGGCACATAGTAGGCACTCAAAGAGTTTTTACTCCTAAAAAAAAAAAAGAAATACAAAATAAAACGATGGTCTATGATCAAAAGGGAAATAAAAGGTTGCCTTTTGGATGGTGATCAAAAAAAAAATGACCAAGAGCAAACGTCTTGAAATTTTCATTCCTGGTCTCAGGAGTATTCTTCCCCCAACCCCCAATCCTGTTAAACACTTTCCACACTCAGACTGGCTGGTCACCCCAGCATCTGTGTTGGGGACTGTCATTGAAAGGACGTGACCAGCCGTTGACCTGTGAGCCAAACTGGGACGCTTCAGAGTCTCCTCACCCCCACCCCTGTCCTTAGAAGTGAGTTCCACGTGCCTTCCTGCTCCCAGCAACTGCTCTAAGGACATGGCCTTGAGATGGCGATGCGTGGAGGACACTTGCACAGTCGGCATGACTGAGCCCAGTGCAGGTCTCTATGTAAACTCAGATTTGGTGAGTGCAGGGGTCCACTCACCTGCTGCAGCCCAGGACAAGCCTCATATGTACGTTCCCTTTGCCTATTAAAACGGCCACGTACTCCCCAGGAATGGCCTGCATCTTCCTTCTGTCTCTCCCTGCCCTTGGAGTACAGGGTCAAGATCACATCACATCCAGGAGGCTCCTGAGGGGGACAGCAAACCAACATTCTGATACCCGACAGGGTTTGCAGAACACCTCACCTATTAGCTGGAGAGGGAAATAGTTGTTTGCTCGCCCGCCCCCTTTCAAAACACTGTAGGGTTTCCCTGCTCTCTAGGACCAGGGTCCTTGTCTCAGATGATTTGAAGAACTGGGTTTATGTTCTCAAATGTATGTGATTCTTCATTTTGATCCGAGATCCCCCAGCCCCAAACTGTCCCATACGAGAGCTACGAGCCACTTGGAGCCAGTTAAATTTGAATAAATTGTAATTAGGCAAAATGAAAAATTGAGTTTCTCAGTCACCTTGGTCATATTTCAGGTGCTGATTGGCGACACGTGACAGGGGGCTATCACCGTAAACAGACCAGATTATAGCACCATCGCAGGAAGTTCTAGTGGACTGTGCTGCTCCAGATCGATTCCCCTAGCTTGGAATAAAAATAAACCCGAAGAACAAAAACCCAGCCTGGCAGTTGAAGTATCAGTCCTGGTAAAAGGCTTGTCTGCAGGCTGGCAAGCGCCATTTCCCATGAGCCTGCTGCGTGGGAGCAGAGTCGGCCTGGTGACCTACAGATGGAACAGATGGTCGCCAAGCCCACCTCCCTGGGCTTCCCAGGGCTCCACTGGGATTGCCTTGCAGGCCCTTTTGTGCACCGGTGGCTTCATGACTGATGGCTTAACCTGTCACCCTCTCCAAAGATGGATACGAGGCGTCATGGCGCAGATCCAGGCAGCGGAGGGGAGTCCAAGTGTCTGGTCAAAAGGGCCCATCAGCACCTTCTGCTGGGGCCATCAGGGGTGACTGGCTTTCCTCATGCTCCTCCCAGGAACAGATAAGTGGACAGGCATGTCCCTGCCACCATTTCTGCCTGTCGAAATCTCCTGACCCCCTTCTCCACTTTCTCAAATGTCACCTTCTTCCAGGACCTCCTTGACTCCGGGTGACTCCCCTCTTAGCGCTTTCTTTACAGACCTCGGAGCGTGTTTACGTACCGTGCCTTCCCCCCTCGGTGTGGCCGGGATGGCAAAGTCCCTGGAGGGCAAGGCCCGCGCTCCTCACCACGCTCAGCACAGGGTGCCGCGTCTTGACACGACAGACGTTAATTAGCAGGACTCGAGCCCTTGTAAGCCCTGGAGGGTCCACGGTGAAGAGTTGTGTCCCATGGCCCTGCCTTCTACGTTTGCCACAGACAGACCCGAATGGTGGCCTCTGTGCTTAGTGGGCTACAGGGTAACCACAAGCTCAGACTGTCCAGGCACAAACCTCATAGCTGCCCCTTTCTCCCTGGGTGACATTAGGAAAGTTCTTTCACCTCTCAGGGCCTCGTTTCCTGTAATATGGGGACACCAAGAGTGTGTGTCCCCTGGAGTTGCCGAGATAAATAATATAATAAATAAATAAAATTATTTTTAAAATTTTTAAATAATAAATTAACGAATTAATTTTATTTATTTATTTATTTTTAAAGATTTTATTTATTTATTTATTTGACAGAGAGAAATCACAAGTAGATGGAGAGGCAGGAGAGAGAGAGAGAGGGAAGCAGAGAGCAGAGAGCCCGATGCGGGACCCGATCCCAGGACCCTGAGATCATGACCTGAGCCGAAGGCAGCGGCTTAAACCACTGAGCCACCCAGGCGCCCTTTAACGAATTAATTTTAAAAAATAAAATAATATACCTCAAATGGACATAAAAATGCCCGGCAAAGAGTAAACACCCGATACATCATAGTTACGTCTTATTACGATCCTTCTCTGCAGCAGCCTCGCTGTCCTGGGGAGGAGCCCATATTCCTGTCTTTGACCTTCAATTTCCTCATCCATCTATTCAACTGAGCGTCCCCAGGCCCCCACTCATCTTGGCCAGCCCGGCCCCCATCACGGGCACTTACCTGCCTCCCGTGGGTTTAGGCCCCAGGATGACCAGCCTCCTCTGGACACGGCCCGGCTCAACACTATGTTACTGGTGTCTCGGCACAGGCTGAGGTCACTCGATCAATGTTGATGGGTTGGAGTTGCTGGTCTCGGGAAAACTAGCTCCCTGGGAACGTGGTGGGCTGATCTCTGAGCACAGGCATCAGGGGGGCGGCCGCATCCACCTTAAACTGGGGGTGTGTCTTCAGGAAGAATAGGAAGGGTGTTAGGAAAATGATAGGCGTAAGCCTCTCCTAGGAATGTGTCATTGGGAATAACGAACAAAAAGTATAAGCCGATTCTAAGAGTTTTCACTAAAATGGCATTTTGGGAAAAGAATCTGAGGCCCACCGAACCAAACCATCAACAATCAGAAAACGATGGGTTACAAAGTCAGCGGGTGTGCCAGTAATAGGTGTTCTCTTGATGGTGCTCCAGAAGGTCGAAGAGAAATCACAACATATTACTGATGTCTGGGACATTCAGGTCCTACATTCTGAGGTCTTTTTGGGCAAATGACCTGTCATGCTTAATCAGAAATGCTTCTCTCCTTACAGCCTGCCACACTAGAACAATATGACCACCAGCCTTGCAGAGGCTGCACAGGGGAGAGTCCCGAGCCTTAGTTTTAGTAACTGCTGAGAAGTCCCACCTCCGGACAGGCCATGCACTGTGAGGAACAGACACACACGCAGTCCCCTCTCTTGGTCCTTGCCAAATACCACCAAATCATCACACAAATATTTACAATTTAAAACTGATATGCTCCCTCATGTCAGTTGGACTGGACAGTTTTATGATATCATAAAACTGATATGCTCCACCATCTCAGGTGGAGAGGGGTATGGGATAATCTCTGAAATCGTGGGTCAGCAGCAGTGATAGACGGCAAGCTTGGAGACACCTTTTCTGAGGAGGTGGGTGTTGTGCACAGAAGAGGGCTCCAGACAGGGATTTTCTACGTCGCCAGATGTGTGTTTGCTGGTGTGTTTACGTGCGAGCCTCCCCCTGCCAAGAAGACCCTCCCGGGGCCCCAGTTCTACCTGCTCTGCTGACTGGCTCTGGGAGGGCAGGTAAGCTGGTGATGTGAGGGCGCTGTATTCAATGCCCCCAAAGGCCACTCCTCCTCTGACATCCGAGGGACCGACATCTGTCCCCCACCATCGTAGCCCACTCCTCGTCCAGCTTGGATGTCATGCTAGCCTCTGTCCCCAGGATACCTCCTACTGCCCATGCTGCATCCAAGTGGCTTGCTACTTCTGGGCACAGGAAGGTGGCGGCGGGCACGACGTGGTGCTCATAGAGTCCAGAGGCTCTGGAATCCCCAGCCCCACAGCGGCTGCCTTCCGGTCTCAGCAGACTCTCCTGCCACTGCCACGCGAAGATGAGAAAGTCAGCCCCGCAAGCAACACAACAAGACGGGAGCTGGGGCGGGGGCCCAGGGGACCACCAGGGATGCCAAAACTCTAAGATGGGGAAGCCTATTCCAAGCACCCCCGGGAAGCACTTATTTTAGTCGCAACTTCCGTCCCATGTAATTTGGAAAGGAAGAGACATTCGCACCTAGATCTTAGCACATGGTTGTCGAAGGAAGGTCTTCATGGACGAAAGGACGCAAGCCGTGCTGGGTCCTTCCTGGAGAACGGAGCAGGGCAGGGGAGCAGCCGGAGGGGTGGCCGCTGCTGGATCCCTGCACTGTCCACACGAAGGAGAGGGTCCCCCGGCCGTCCTGAGGCGGCAACTGCATTGCCACAGGAGAGAGGGAACCGAGATGCACTGCCAGCCAGAGGGGGGAGGCAGCCCATGGCCCCCGCTGCGCCCAGCTGTGCTGCTAATTGGGGTTGGGGCGTCCTGCCCGGAGAGGGAGGGAGCTAGTCCTACACTCCTCTGGAGAGGCTGCTGCCTGCTGCTTCCCGGCGGCCCCCGCCGCCCCCTCTTCTTGTCTAAACTTCACTGGAGAAGTAGTCTGTCTCCCCCACGTGCAAGGCATCCATCCTTCTCTGTTTTGGGGTTTTCCCCTCAGTGTGAGGATAAAGATGGTTCTACAGAGAGTTTGAGGACTAGAGAATGGACAAACCCCCTACGGTGCCACCAACTTAATACCCACCTTGTCCTCCACGTGTGTGGTCTCAGCCACCAGGTCTGCCCATGAGCCCTCACTGCCTCCCCCCCCCAGGCCCTCCGCTGTGGCACCCAAACCCCAGCCCCGGTCCGGTCCGAGGCTCCCCCTCAGGCTGCTGGCACAAACTGTGCACCCGCAGTGGAAACCCAAGCCCTGCCCCGGGCACGGGGGTGGGGGGATGGGGAAGTAGCGGGGAGGGGGGGGATGCGAGGTGGGGGGCAGCCTACAATTCTCCCCCGGCCCGCTCTGCTTCTCACGTCTCAGGTTTCCTCTCTCCCTTCACCAGGGACCTCGGAGTCTGGCAATTTCCCGCGTTAGTCCAGCTCCCCATCTCCAGCAGGTGCTTGTGATGGCAGCCGGGGGGCGGGGGGGGGGGGGGGGGAGGCCTGATGGCAGGTGGTGGTGCTGACAGGCTCTTGCTTCCACGGCTGCTGGGGCCTGGCAGACTCTCCCCGAGAACCTCCTGACTCAGCACTTGGGTGCGCCCTGGGCCTAGCTGGGGCTGAACGAGGGGCTGGAAGAATTCCCGTTGGAGTTGGCTGCCTGCTGCCTGCGGCGTGCACCACACACAGAGACTTTCCTTAGTGGGAAAAAAAAAAAAAAAAAAAAAGAAAAGAAAAAAGAAAGAAAGAAAGAGGAACAAGAAAAAAGAAAAGAAAAAAAAAGAAAAGAGGCAGCAGTAACACTAACCACCACCCTGCCAAGAAGACCCTCCCGAGTGTAACGCTTTACAAGTCACAAGGAATCAGCTGGCGCCTTCTAATGAAATGAGCAGAGTCAGGAGTAAAGTCGCCATGCGACTTGGGGCAAACGATTCAACTTCTCCAAGCAGCAGTTTTCGTCTCTGTAAGACAGGGACAAAATGCTATCCGCTTGGTATTTTGCAATGAAAGGAACCAGGGCTCCCAGGAGAAAGGGTGGATTCTAGGGCTGGGGCAGGAAATACACCCGGAGCCGGGAGTACCTGGTGGGGCCAGAAGGACGGAAGGAAGTGCTGAAAGGGACAAAGTGGGGAACCACCCAGCTCACGGCAACGGTGACGGGTCCGGTGTGGTGGTGGTGGGGGGTGCTGTGAACGGGACATAGGAGAGAACCTAAAGGGCTCCCAGTGACCAAAGCTGGAACCATCTGAGCAACAAAATAGATAAAGTCATATCAGATTATATCCCAAAGGACAAAATCAGTTTCCATGAGTCCATATTGATATGAAGAAATTAGATGGATGGACGGATGGATGGATGGATGGGTAAGAAGAGACCAATTTTCCATACAGGAGAATTCCATATATTTTCTAGAGCTGCTCTGCCCTCAAGGAGGTGTGAGCTTTGTGTAGTGACTTCCTTCCAAAGAGGACCCTATGGAAATGGGGCGGAAAGTGTAACTACGGTGGAGAAGCCTGACCAGCCCTCTCCGGAGCCAGGTGACCAAGATTAACGCCTCCAGCGATAACCCCTCATGTGACGAGAATGGCACGTTACATCTGTCCTCCTCCCAAAACACATCCAGACTGTCTCATCACAAGACAAACACCCGATGACAATGGAGAGACGGCCTGCAGACTTCCTAGACAGCAGTCCTCAACACTGTCAAGGTCATCAGAAACAAGGAAGCCATCATGAGAAGCTGCCGTGGCCAAGAGGAACTTATGTGTGATGTGATATTCTAGACGGGATCCTTACACAGAAAAAGGAAATTATGTAAAGACCGAGGGGGCACCTGGGTGGCACAGTCAGTTAAGCATCCGACTCTTGACTTCAGCTTGGGTCATGATCTCAGGGTTGGGAGACCGAGTCCTGCGTCTGGCTCTGCGCTTCAGTGGGGTGTCTGCTTGAGATTCTGTCCCTCTCCCTCTGCCCCTCCTGCTCGTGCTCTTTCTCTCTTTAAAATAAATAAATAAATCTTTAAAACAACAACAATAACTGAGGGACGCCCGGATGGCTCAGTCGGTTGAGCGTACGTCTTCAGCTCAGGTGATGAATGCCGGGGTCCTGGGATCGAGCCTCCCCTGGGGCTCCTTGCTCAGCAGGAGCCTGCTTCTCCCTCCCCCGCTGCTGCTCCCCCTGCTTGTGTTCTCTCTCTCTCTCTGACAAATAAATAAAACCTTAAAAAGAAAAAAACTGAAAAAATCTGAATAAAGTACCAACTTTAGCTACTAATATGTAACAATATTGAACTTTTCATTGGGACCAACATAGCATACTAAGGTGAGACATTCCTAATAGTGGACACGGGGTATGGCATAGACGAGAACTCTGTGGATTTTCTTCATCATTTTTCTGTAAATCTAGAACTGTTCTAAAATTAAAATTTTAAAGTATTATCTCCCTCAGAGGATTGTGAACATGACCTTTGGTGTGCATGGAACAGTGTTCGCTCGGTTCTTATACGCTGCCAGGGAGGACGGAAAGCAGAGGAAGAAACACGCCTGACAGCGGGCGTATGAGTCTGCGAATTACCACACGGATTCGCGGTGTCTGCTGACTTCCAAAAAGGGCCACACAATCTTATCTCAGCACACGAGTGGGGGGGCTTGTCTTGTGTTGTTGCAAAAACCTGTAGCTAATGGGTGGGTAGGCAGGGAGCAGTGCCCACAGATGCCCGAATCACAGCCAGGAGCCACGCAGCTCCCTGCTGATGTGCAGGGAGTCAGGGCGAAGGAATATCAACGCTTCCAGAGAGGGCAGAGCCCCCTACACAGCTTCCAGAGCTGGGGGCCCTGCTTCCCCCTGCAGGGTGCACACTGCCTCTTGATTAAAAATGGAGCCTGAGTAAGGCTCTGGGTCTGTGTTCTCATTTGATTCCTTGCCGACGATGAGATCCCTTATGCCAGCCGCCGTCCTGTGCCAGCCACCTGCGTGCGGAGAGGGTGTCCACACCCACCAGGGAGCATGGGTCACCCTAGGACTTAAACCCCTGCCCTTCTGACTCAGTCCTGGCCCCAAAGGGGCGCTGTCATCCAGGCAGAGGCCAGAAAGATCAGTGAAGATTCCAGGGGGCGGATCGATGCTGGAGAGATCTAGGTCACGGAGGAACAAGCCCAGAGGCAAGAAACCCGGTAGTCTGTGTGCAACCTTGCACACTTGGGGTTGCAAGCCAGAGAAGCCTAACTCAGCTACTCAGCTAGGTTAGGATCTGACATTGAGTAAAAGACACAAACAAGCTCACAGTCAGGCCTGGGGATGCCCAACCACGGCCACACCACGGATCACCCGCTGGAACCAGGACTCCAGGGCTGTCAAGAGGCATGTGCCATGGGCTTCTCGGATCTGGCACCACCCCTCCACCTCCCACTCCACTCCGTGCTCATCCTCCCAGCCCTGCTTTCTCCAGCCACAGGCGGCCCCCAGGCCAACCATCACTATACTTCACTGCGGAGAGGGGACAGGCACCTGTCAGCTTTCTCCTCTAGCCAGGCTTCAGCTCCAAAACTCACAGGGAGGTACCCTGACGGGTCCGCCCAGCCCTGCACCCGGACCTCCAGACGGCAGGAACCCAGGACGCAGGGCCCTCAGAAGTGTCTGCTCGAGTTTACACAGCATGTTGGAATCGCTACCATCAAGAGACAGAAACCACAGCTGTTATTTGAACAGCAATTTCTATAAAGACCTTCTACTAACGTGTAAAGTTGTTCACTGAGCAACCGGTAAGGTAAGAGAACTCATTTGGCTCGTGGAGTTAGCTACCGCCTGAGAACCTACTAACCCTAGGGCTGGGCACAGGGGGAAGAGGCTGGACTTAGGAAAACACAGAAAATTTAAAGAAGGACCCCCCTGGGCGCCGAGACCTGGGCTTTTGAAGAGAGAGTGCCAGCTGGTTGGCATCTCCGAGGGGGATGAAAGGAGGCGGGTTGGAAAAGCACTAACTGGATTCAGCTGTTCCCACCGGCACGGATGCATGGTTACTGACTGACCAACAGGATGTGAGCGGTACATCCACACACCGGAGTACTATTCGACAAGAACAAGGGAGAGAGGATGATGAATCGATCTCAGCAACATTTTGCAGAGTGCGAGGAGCCAGACATAAGTGGGCAGATCAGGAGTTTCTGTTTTTGTGAGACATCCAGAAAAGGCACCGAGGTAGAGATAGAAGGGACATTGGTGGTTGCCTGGGTGGGCGTGGGGATGTGAGGGAATGCTCTCTGGGTTTCTCTCTGGGCTGATGCAAATGAAGGAAGACTGCAGTGAGGGTTGCACCACTGCCCATATGCGAACTCTGAAGAGGGTGAATTTTATGGTTTGTAAATTCCATTTTAAGAAAAGCAAGCATGATGCTGGTGGTGGCGAAACCTCCTGTGCTACTCATTCTGCCATAATAAATGTACCAGATCAGCGCGTTGTGCACCTTAAATTTACACAATACGTCTGTCGTATCGCCATAAAGCTCAGAGAGGGGGCAGTCAACTACTGTGGCTGGAAAGCCATAAGCATGAGCCAGTTCTCCTACCCACCCTCCTCCCGCCTCTCAGCCATCCTCCAGATTCCCCTCTGCAGGGCGGAGCAATGAAGCTTTGCAGCAGCAAAGCGTGTCAGTGGAGTCCCAGCCCCAGCATTCCAGAGCAGGGTGCAGAGGGTTAGTTGGAAGCAGAAAGACAATTAAGTATTCTAGGGAGGTGAGTGTTCCCCAAAGGAAGGAGGCTTCTGGTTCTAGAAAAAGGGCTGGAGGAGATGCCAGGCCATCAAAGCAATGTGTCCGCAGCCCAGGGCCCGGAGGCTGGAGAGAGAGGACGGGCACCCAGCTGTGAGAATTGGGGAGCAGGGACACCAGAGGCAGAGGTGACACTGGGAATGAAAGGGCAGGACAGGATCTCCTTCCATTTCCCCTGCCTAGAGCCCAAGAGAGGTGCTGGCTGGAATGTTTCTAGCTCTAACGACTGGACTCCCCCACAGGGAGCGTCTCGTGCGTCTCGTTCTAGAAGATACCACGTTCTGATTTTCAAGGAGCAATGGCAGCTCCACTCAAGGTGTGAGCTGGTGAGGGCCTCAGGGTCTGAAATAGCCCCTAAATTAAAGGCCCATTCCTTTAAGGCCACTCCCCTTCCTCTTGCAAAAAGACAAATACACTGAAGATGGTAGCAAATTCGTTTTCATTCTTAAATACTTATTATATGCCTACTGTATGCATTTCTACATCATTCCTTGCCCCTGGCAGGAGAAAGCCGCAGCCCATGAGCCCTGTGAGGGTAACTGGGAAATCTGGATCAGGAACATGCTGGAACTCAGCTTTCTGGATGCACAGGAAGATAAGCTGGCGAGACAGGAAGTGGACCAGGGGCTGCCAGAGGGTAGGGCTGGGAACAGGGAGTGTCTGCAAAGGGGCATGAGGTTCTTTCTAGGGTAAGGAGAATGTTCTGAAATTACATTGTGGGGATGTGGCACAGCTCTGTAAATACACTCACAATCCTTGACTGGTGTGCTTAACATGGGCGGAGCTGATGGTATGTAAATTACACCACAGTAAAGCAGTTTAAACAAATGAAAGTATTTCAAAGGAAGTTTTTATGGACTCTTGAGCCTATCTGGGACTCTGCTGGGGGGTGGGGCAGGGCGGCACAGTGTCTGCCGTAGTTAAAGGTCTGCTAGGCTGGGCTCTGGCCCCTATCACACCCTCCCTGGGTGAGCAAGGGAGCTCAGCAAATCCGCCGTCATAGTTTACAGTCCTGCACAGGCTCTACCTCTGCTCTGGGCGGCCTGGAGGGCACGTGGACTTAGGGTCAGCCCTAGTGGGCCCTGGCATTCAGTTCCGTCCTTGGCTTTATCTTTCTGTGCAGCCTGAGACCAAGAGTCAGGTATGGGCTGAGGGACCACAGACAGCTTCGGCCTCCCACCCAGCCTTCACCCCTGTTCTGCAAAGATGTTACTGGGTTTCAGCTCAGCTATTCATAGAGTGGGGGCATTGATTCCTGTTCTGCACTTGTCACTCCTGCATGTCAAAAATAAGACTGCATTTGAGCATTTCCGGTCTTTAACGAGCCCTCAGTGCTATCACCTCAGAGCCCTCCTGGTTGAATTCCCAGGATGTTCCGTTGCAGGTGTTCCAAGTTCAGAGCCTGGGCCTGCACCAGGGAGGCTGACCCCCTACCCACAAGCCTGGGATTAACTAGAGCATTGCTTTCCACCTTTACTGTGCACATGCATGACTCAGGGCATTTCCCTACACGTGGGTTCTGAATCAGAAGGTGCGGCTTGCGCCCTAGACCCTGTGGCTCTCGGCAGCTCCGGTGATACCCACGCTGCTGGCCCATGCAGCACACACAGAGCAGCCTGCACCTGGAGTCTCACCGCCCGAGCTGCAGAGCCTGAGCTGCCTCCCCTGGAGCATGCATCTGCAAGGGAAGGGGACAGGGGACGCCTTTTCCTAGCAGAAGCTCACTGGAGCCACTGGGCCCTCTGGGCGCACACGGAGAGACATTAGGGACATTAGGCGCAGCTCTGTGTCCTAAGCTGGCTGCAGGCTAGGACAGTCACAAAGACAGCAGCTGCTCCTCCCACCACCTCCCCCGAGAGGGAAAGCAATGCGCCGCTGATGAAGCACGAAGGGACATGCTCCAGTTACCAGCAGCTCGCCACGGGCTCCCTTCGTGTGGCAGAGGACAGGCGCCGTGCATCTCCTGCTCGGCACCTCAGAGGCCAGAATCCTGCAGGTGATCGATGGGCCCTGGAGCACCGCCAAGAACAAACGAGAAAAAATTTGCTGCCAAAGCCAGAAACAGCCAGCCCTGAACGCACGTGGCTATCCTCTGAGGCAGAGAACACTTGTTAGCCTGACGAGGTGCAAAGCAGCGCCCACAAGCCCCGAGAGGATGAAGACCCGGTCCCAGTTTCTGGACCCTGGGGCAGTGTGCAACGTGAGTGACAGCAGGATGAGGAGGGTCCAGCACAGAGAAAAACGGCTTGGGAAAGGGGGACGTCACTGCGAGGAGGGGGAAGAACCCCCTTGAGGGTCATGGCATCAGAACTGAGTCTCAAAGCTGAGTAGGGTTGTGGTGGGTGGGGTGAGCCCAGAAGACGAGGCAGCCTTGGGTCGGGGAGGCCACAGGGGGAAGCCTAGGCGGGGGTGTCTGGAGCCTGAGCTTTGATCTATGACCGCATCGGACGAGGCACAGAGACAGGTGTTTGATCGTGTCCAGTCAGCATTTCCTGGGCGGGTGGCCACTCTGTACACATTGCACAAGCTGCAGGCAGCCACAAAAAAAGCAGCTGCTAAAAAAAAAAAAAAAAGCAATTGCTTTTCAAACACGAGCACGTTTGTGCGTTCTAAAACATACGGAAGCCGCTGGCGGAGAGGGCCACGAGGAAAGTACAGAGCAGTGGAGGGGCTCAGAGAAGGGACATACAATTCCGCGTCCTGTCTTCGACAGCCGGGGGTGGGGGGGCACAGGAAGCAGACAGCAGGCCGACTAGACAGTTAAGCAGAGCCTGACTTTCTGCTCAAGGCTCTGGAGCTTGTTGACAGAACGGAAAAATTTGGCCGTTTCTCACTGGCCTTCGGGTCCACTTTCAGCAACATCTTCCTCCCCTGCCTGACACAGAAGGATCCATCCAGGGCCCCATGGCCGCCATCAGGCCATGCCCTTGACCAGCTGCTTTGGCTGTAAGGCTTACCTGACAAGTGTTAAGAAAAAAGATCCTTGAAAACAAGGCCAAGGAGGTATCTGTCTGCCTGTCCTTCCAATGTCCCGCTGAAGTATCGCAGAACAGGCTCATCCAAGGATTGTTCACCTTCTAGGAGACCTACATTTGTTTGACTCTGCTGTCTACTATCCGTGAAGGGCTCAGACTCTGAGAAGTTAACTGTTAGCATGTAGAGCCATGTGGCTGCAAATGATTCCTGTCGGGTAAAAAGGATAACCTCCAAGTGAGGGTTCATTGTCCTGCAGGACAGGAAGCAGTTCTGTGTCTAACCTGTGTATCCAATAACCTTCCTCGAACAGGCTTACATAACCCCCAAGGCTGCCGTTGCTCTCGGAACCGGCCTGACCGTCGTATTGTCTCCCTCGTTAATGACTGAGTTAAAAAAAGTTTTTGACCTGTGTTTATTCCATATTTGTAAGAAAGTCATGCTCTTAACTTTCGAACATTATTGCCCAGTTAGAAACTGAGGGTTCTATACGTTACGACAGACAAGGACATGAACTGATACTGCTCAGGCTCTTAGAATTTCCTAAAAGACTAAGGTGCTCGGTACCAAGGTCCAATGTCAACAAAAGGAACCAGAGACCCCATGGGGAGATGCGTCAGAAGAAAGAGCTCATCAGGGCAGAAGGCTGAGTTCGGTCTGTGCCCCGGTGAGGGTGGGGCTCCTTTCTTAGGAAGTGCAGCTTGGGCGACGAGCCCCCTCAGTGAACACTGCTGTAACTGCCATGCCTGGGACATGGGCCAGGTTGAGTGTCGCATTGGGTTTTATGGGAACAGTTTTCATCAAAACACCATGTGGCAGCAACAGAAGCCATGACGACTAAGACTTTAGTCCTGCTAGAGGCTGACCAGACATGCCACCCTAACTCTCTCTGACATTTGGAAGGAGGGTAGCCCTTTGGCCCACTGAGCTCTTCATCCAAAGGATAATTCAAGGCCTCAAGAGAAGGGTGTTAGACTTCCTGCAAGGAGACAGGGGAATGATGCATATATATTCGTACACCAAATTGGTAAATCGAGTCTCACCAATTATATACACATGAGGATACACAAGAAATTTTCTTTGAAACAAAATTCCATAGCTCAGAAAGGAAAATTTGGAAAAGTCTGCTCTGTGGAGAGGAAAGGCAAGCCTCAGAGAGCACGAGAGCCCTCCCGTGGTCCCTTGGATCAGTCTACAGAGCAAGCCATGGAGGCCAGGATGGGACTATGTTTCAGTTTGCCACACGATGAACTAGTTCACACTGCTGGCATAAAGTAACAATTACTCATTATTCTGGATCGGGGTTGGCTGGACGCCTCTGGCAATCTAGGTGGAGCTCAGCTGGTACGCCTCCACTCCTCGCTGCAGCTCTGGGGCCTACTCTGTCCCACCGTGTGTTGGCCAGGGGTCCAGGTTGACGGGGCAGCACTTCCCCGTGCAAGAGGACAGAGAGAGGCATATGAGTCTCAGAGGGGCATGTCACTACTGCAGTCCACAGCCTTGACCAAAGTCCACGTCAAGGGGCATGCCTTGCCCACTGTTAAGACCATGACAAGGGTCTGGATACAGCAGGCTGAGAAAGGACTGGGGCTGATCGGTCTGCCCAGAAAAGAGGCTGATGGCTTTTGGAAGCCCACCTCCTATGGGACTGCCACTTTTTAGCACACTAAACATCTTATTAGCAGATAAACATCGACCACCTTCATTTTGATGACTGCATAGTATTCCGTAGAGCAAATGTATTATTCTTTATTTAGTCAGGCTTGTACTTGTCGATGGAATACAGATTGTTACCAGGGGTTTTTCCCATTATAAAAAATGCTGCTATACAACCAATGGGTCATTGAACACGACATCAGAAATTAAGGATGTACTATATGTTGGCTAACTGAAAATAATAATAATGATGATGATGATGATGATAATAATAATAATAAAAGACTGGGAAAAAATGCTACAATGAATACCCTCTCCCTGTGTGCATGGTGTTCTACTGGAGGTCGCTCAATGGTCCAACCTGGTCACCAACCCCTCTGCTATCCAATCCTGAGTTGTAGTAGATATGCGGCTGCCCAGAATAGAGACTACATTTCCCAGCATCCCTGCATTTAGGAAAGAGCATGTGGCTAAGTTCTAGTCATCGGGATACAGCAGCAGTGATGTGTGCAACTCTGGGATTGTGGCCTTAAAGGAAAGAGATGTGCCCCCCCCACCACCACTTTCCCGGTTGGTCCCGGCTGGAATGTGGCTATGGTAAGGAGCTGTCTCCCACCATGTAGGCAAGCACCCTAGAGGAGCAAAAAAACATAGAACCTAGGCCCCCCAATACCATGCAAGTATCCCCCCAACAGACACACATACCACCCAGCCCTAGATTAATTAGTCTGTGCTGTTGTGTTCCAGAAAGAAAGAAATCTCCATTGTGTTTAAGCCACTGTTATTCTGAGTATTACAGAAATCAATCCAGGGGCGCCTGGGTGGCTCAGTGGGTTAAGCCGCTGCCTTCAGCTCAGGTCATGATCTCAGGGTCCTGGGATCGAGTCCCGCATCGGGCTCTCTGCTCAGCAGGGAGCCTGCTTCCTCCTCTCTCCTCTGCCTGCCTCTCTGCCTGCCTCTCTGCCTACTTGTAATCTCTCTCTGTCAAATAAATAAAATCTTAAAAAAACAAAAAAAAAAAAAAAAAGAAATCAATCCAATATCCTCATTAAAATTAATATATTCACGAGATAAATTCAGAGCAGTGGAATTGCTACATCAAAAATTATATGCATTTTAAAAATTAATCCTTAATGCCAAATCACCTTTCACAGCTATTATACTAATTCATACTCCCACCAACAATATGTGAAGTGCTTGCTTTACCACACCCTTGCCAACACTGTCCATTATCAACCTTAAAATGTTTGCCATGAGCTGAAAAATATCTCATAACTTGAAAGTTTGCATTAATTTAATGATGATGGAAAATCACAGACTTTGACTATGTTTGTTATCCTTTTTATACATTCTCTTCCATCTTGACCACAATTCTATGGCATGTTATTATTGTCCCCGTGGAGTTTAGCTCTAAAATGTGGGGTCACTTGTCCAGCAGGACACAGCAGGACACAGGACACAGGACGGTGCTAGCTTTGAATCTAGGTTGGATTCGCTCCAGACCAGGTATCTAAGCTCTTTTTCCAACTTCACACCTTTGACCTTGCCAGGATTTCCACCTCCCCGCTGACCACCTGTATATTTACTGGACAAGAGCCTGGGCCCCATACAGGCACACTGGCCCCTGAAGCCAGGTCCAGCTGGGCCCAAGGGAGAGCCCATAAATCAGTATTTTCAGCTCCGACCTCCAGCAGCTGGGACTCGTGAACTCCCACGTAAGACAGAGGTAGCCGTGGAGTCTTTTCCTGCCTTTCCCCACGAGCGGGAAGGTCACCACGCCTGACCATCTCTAAGCAGCTTGCAAAAGTTTTCACCTTTGGCTTTGTTTACTATGACCCCCACCCGTGGAGACTGTCTTTCCAGGCAAAGGCTGAGAAGCATCACCAACAACCTACATTCTAGGCAAAGAGAACAGCTTCCGGACCAAAGCGAGAGGTGGCCTTTGAACTCAATTTCTTATCTTTATTTCAAGAATAATTATAGCTTTTTACACTGGGTGTGTGAGAGAGAGAGAGAGCGAGAGAGAGAGCAAGAGAGAGAGAGAGGAGAGAGAAGTAAATGTTAATGTCAAGTAGTTTACAGATAGTAGAAACTGCGGGAACTACCCCGTTTCATGAATGGTGGGATGGCCCCGGAGTGTTCAGGAAAGTGGAGGCCGACACCGTACGAGGGTGGGGGAGGCAGGGGTGCAGCAGGTTTCTCCCCAGTCTAGGAACAGGGTGATGAACCCCCCAGGTCAAGAGGACTAGAGAGAAGAATCCAGATATCTCTGGGTGGCGGCCCCGAAGATGGGACAGAAGGGCTGGCACCATAGCAACCAGGGAGCCAGGAAACCTCCCAGAAACAGGGAAGCCATCTGCCTTTCAGAAGACTTCTGACTCTGCCTCGTGCATCAGGGGGAAGACCCCTCCCAGGTCCATCTGACCACAGAGGTGGTGGGAGCAACCACTCCCTGCAGCCCCAGGGGAGGGCTGGGCAGAAAAGCAGGGAGGGCAGGAAGCCTGGGGTTGTAGGATGGCAGGAGAGCAGCAGCCTGCCAGGCCTTCGGCAGCACAACCCCCGAGGCCATAGGCAGCAAACAGATCCCTTAGTCATTTTCTCCAGACTCTGCTGGGCTGGCCCCAACTGTCCTGTTTGCCCTCCGTGACCTGGGAGATGTTCCCCACAGATCGTGCCCTGGGGCAAGAGAAGCAGGGGGCAGAGTTCCTGGGACCTCTGCACCCAAACACAGGCTGCAGGGCCCGTGGCCGCATGACCACAGGTGGCCCAAGAGTCTGGCTGGCTTGTCCAGAAGATCCGCCTATGCAGTACAATAAAGGAAAAGTCCAGGGAATCCCAGTCTGACAACAAACTAAGCTGGGAAGTTTTCGCCTGATGTGAACCCCGGCGGATTTCCAGGTGGACCCAGGGAAGGAGTCTGGCCTCTAGCCAGCAGCCTGCGACGGGGAATGCCTTGAGCACAGGAGATGCGGGAGGACTCTTTTTTGGATCGCCGGCCTTTCGCACAATACACAAGTGGGTACCTAGTAAGATTTTACTGATTGAGCTAACGAACGGCCGGAGAGGAAGGAAGACCAGGATGAGTCTGAACGATTCCAGTGTGAAACGGCCCCCGTCAGCAGAAGACCGCCCCTCCCGTCAGCACCCCAGCTTTATACTCCCCTCCGCTCCTTTCCCAAGAACCAGAAATGCTTTGAGGAAACTTGGGCCACACTCGCTGAGATGTCCCAAATTCTTCCCACCGAGACTTGGGGACAAGAGAACCCGTGTGTCGAGGATCCGGTCTCCCCAGGCCCGGGCTTCCTACGTGAAAGCGTGGGAGCTTACTCATTTTGGAAGGACGGTGAGTTACTCTAGAACTTGCCACCCGATCTGTAAATGGGGGTAAAAACGACAACCATCTCCTGAATCAGATGAAACACGTCCTACTGAGTGCCGAGCCTGGTTCCGGGCGCCCTGTGGTCTCTGCATCAGGTGAGCCTCATTATAAGCTCTCAGTCCTGGTGACGCAGCTACCAGGTCCATGGACTTCCATTCCTTCTACTTTCGGTGTTACACGAGAGTGGAGATTCCCCCCAGGCGTGTTCTTGCCTGCTAAGCTCAGATTCTCTTATCTTTGAGAAGAAAAGAGGCCTCTCTTTGAAGGACGGAGCCCAGCAGGGCACGTGGCTGGTGACTGCTGCCTCCAGAATGTGGCCGGTCCAGAGCAGCAGGACTGCGGGCTCCCAGTTCTAACAAGACGAACCCTGGAGGGGCTGAGCAGGCAGCGAGCTCAGGCTTCAGGTCCCTGCCCGGTGTCTGCCCCCAGGGACGCTCTGGATTCCCTCCCTGGTCCCCTACACACACACACACACACACACACGCACACAAAGACACACTCCTGCGCTGGGGCTCTCGGGGAAGGCTGCCTTGGGGAAGGAGCTCCCCCTATGCCCACAAGATTCCTTAACCCAGTCACCTTCAGAGTCACAGTCTAGATGCCCTTCCAAGTTGTCACTAAGCAACTGTCCCCAGCACAGACCCCTCGTCGGGCCCCTGCAGGCCTCACTATGTGAAATAGGAGACTCAGGGTCAAATCCTTCAGAGAGAGGGGAGTTCAGGCCTTGATGGAACAAGAAACAGGGCAGAACCCGGGTTACTACCTTTAATGAGCTTAATTTCCCTCCGGGGAGGTGCATCAGGCACAGCCACAGAGCATTTTGCCGCAGAAGGAGCTAGGTTATTGGGTCCGAGGACGCCCAGAGGCTAAGAAGCAGTGCCCGAAGTCTCAGAGGGAGTCTGGAGCCACGGCAGGACCAGACCCTAGGTCTCCTTTAGGACTGCACTACACTTACCTTTCTAACTTTTGTCACACTTTGTGCAGGCAGGCAGGAACTCGCAGGTGGGTGCTACGGGCATCTAGCAGGTAGAGATCAAGGATGTTGCCAAACGCAGCCCGACACGTTGTTAGAAGCCCTCACAGCGGAGACTTGTCATGCCCAACGTGTCCGTTTGGTTGGCTGTCCCTGGGTGTAGGTGATAATCTACGCTGACCACCCAAACCTCCAGGAGCACTGCAACGTCGCAGAAACATCCTGATGATTCCACTGTTGGGTGAAAAAACAGTATCTTTTTTCTGACACCAAATCTGTGGAATTTTTTCCACATCAACGACCAATTCTCTGACATCAAGTGGGTGTGCAACAATTCAGTTTGGTTCTGACACGATCAAGCTGGAGTTAACATGGACCCCACAGCTTCAGGGCTCAGTCACAGAAAGAAATCCCTTGACAAAGGGAAGCAGTGAAACTGTGACTCATTCTATGTTTTAGAAATCTGATATTTGGAAACCTGCAGACCTGAAGAGTCAGGGTCTTCTTACGAAAACCTGATACACAAGCACTATCCAGACAAAGAGCTGATTCACTAGGGGTGCTGGACCTTTACTTGAAGCCCCAAATAGTGAATGTTTCACATCTAAATTTTGTAGACTTTGGTAGATACATTTTTGTAAAAAAAAAAACTGTGTGAAACAATGGGATTTCTGGTTTCTTTCCCCACCCCATAGTGATCGCATATGTCTTTTATAATATGCCCATGCCATGGTACACCGCTTGCAAGGAAGAATTTATTAATGAGTCTATTTAGGGATTTTCGAATAGAAGACCTTATAAGAATGCAGACTAGCTGCTCTTTTAGCACATGGAAGCAGGTGAACTCTAGTTCTCATCCGCATCAGGCCACTGGGTCAGGGTGCTGGGATTACTGGTGGGGGCGGAACAGAGATGGTGGGGGCAGAACAGAGATAGTGGGAGTTTCCTGTGGAGCACCCATCACTGAAGAAATCTCTCTACCTCCTCATTCAACCCAGGTTTCCAGGGATCAAATAAGACTCAAGATCTGATGGGGGTTGGGGAGGGAAGAAATCGTTTTCGAATTTCCAGCATTTCTCCCCATCTCTACAAATCTTCAACCCAACTCAGCTCCCAGCAAAGCCGTCACGGGTCCGAGTTGATCAGATGGCAAAAGAAGGTGCCATCTCTCCCGGTGCCTGCCTGCCTCAAGAGGGGGCTCGTGGCGGTCAACGGCACAGTCTCTGAAGTTGATGTTCAGCTGGGATCCCAGTTCTGTCACTTACTAGCTGTGGACTTAGGGTACTTCACCCCTTAAGCATCAGTGTCTGCCTCTATCAAAAGGGGTCATACGAGCAGCATTACTCACAATGGCTACAAGGAGAAAGCAGGCCCGGTGTCCACCAGCCGATGCTTGGATAAACAGAACCCATACGATGGTGTCTGAGCCTTCAGACGGAAGAAATCCTGACACCCGCTACCACGTGGACGAACGTGAAGATCTCACGCTGAGTGCAAGGACAAACACGGTACAATTCCATTCCCATGAGGTACTCAGAGTAATCAGAGTCACAGAGACAAAGCTGAACCGAGGCTTGCGGGGCGGGGGCGGGGGGGGGGGGCTGGGGAGTTGTCCAATGGGTACGTTTTGCAAGATGGAGAGTTCTAGAGATGGGCAGTGGTGATGGTGCACGGTCGTGAGAACATACTTCATGCCACGGAACTATACATTTAAAGACAGGTAAGACAGTAAATTTTATGTTACGTCTCTGTCACCATTTTTTAAAATAAAAAAAATAAAATATGGGGTGCCTGGGAGGCTCATGGGTTAGGTGTCTGACTCTTGGTTTAGCCTCAGGTCACGATCTTAGGGTCATGAGATGGAGCCCCCCGCGTTGGGCTCCGCACTGGGAATGGAGCCTGCTTAACAACTTCCCCTTCCTTGAGAGACTATGGACTCTGAAAAACAATCTGAGGGGTTTGAAGCAGCGGGGGGTGGGAGGTTGGGGTACCAGGTGGTGGGTATTAGAGAGGGCACCGATTGCATGGAGCACTGGCTGTGGTGAAAAAATAATGAATACTGTTATGCTGAAAATAAATTAATTAATTTTAAAAAATGTAAAAAAAAAAAAAGAATGGAAATATATTGAATTTCCTGTCAATAAATAGTTATTCAAATGGAAAAAAAAAAGAATTTCCCCTTCCTTCTTCCCCTGCAACCAATCCCCTCAAAATCCGTTCAATCACAAAATAAAAATAAAACAATGAAACAAATAAGGGAGGGTTGTGAGGCTTGAGTGAGTTGTGTAGTGTAAATCCGTGGTTCTCCATCAGGGCGCCCCCTCGCCCCCCCCCGCCCCCCCCCCCCCCCCCCGGCCCCGCAATGACTTGTCAGGCCCAGAACGACCGCCCGCGGGTCCAGGAGCTCTGGTAAGAAAGCACCTGGCTCAGTTGGTTAAGCCGCTACCTTCTGCTCAGGTCATGACCCTGGGGTCCTGGGATCGAGTCCCACATGGGGCTCCTTGCCCCGCAGGGAGCCTGCTTCCTCCTCTCTCCCTCCGCCTGCCTCTCTCCCTGCTTGTGTGTACTCTCTCTCTTTGACAAATAAATAAAAAATCTTAGAAAAAAAAAATCTTGAAAAAAAAATAAAAAAGCAAGCACCTGGCACATGTGAAAGGAACTCCTCACGCAGCAGTAACGGGTCCCCACTCCTCGTGGCTGGGGACCTCTGACAAAAAGGGCTTGAGCGCGAGACCCGAGTGTGCACGGGCACCAGGCCGTTTGCGGCCATCCCTGAAACCAGAAGGTCTTTCTCTGCAACTCTCTGCCCTGAGCGGCCTCAACGTGGGCCAGGGGCGGCTCTGTCCCCTCGCGGCTCCCGGAGCGGACAAGAAGGTCCAGGGGACCCTGGAAGGGAAGGCGCAGCTCTGATTTTTTGGCTTTGCTCCCCCAAAGCCCTGCACGTCTTGGGCTGTTTCCCGTCTCCCGGGCTCAGGGACACGCCCCCGGGTCCCCCTGCAGCTGCGGGCAGGGCCCCCCCTCTGAGCCGGAGTTACAGTCCTGGGGACGCTCCCGCTCGCCCGCCGCGGCGCAGCCTCTCGGGAGGGGCAGGGAACCAGCCCCGGGGGTCGGCCCGGGCGGCCGCGGGGTTACGGTTTCCGACCGCAGGGCCCGTCTGTGGCCGAGGGAAGAACTCGAACGGGGCCGGTGTGCGCGGGTTCGGGAGACCAGCAGCACCTGGGAACCCTGGGCGTGCCACCCCCCGACCCAGATGGTTCCTGGAGCCTGCCCGTCCGCTTCCCGCTCCTCACACCTCTTCTGGAGCGAGGGAGCGCCCGGGGAGCAGCCCCGGCCCGCCCCGCCCCCGCCGCTCCCTCTGGACTGAGCTCCTGCTGCCACCTAGTGGCCGCCTCTGTGAGGGCCCTCGGGCGGGCACAGGCTCCGCGGCCCCCCGCCGCGGACCTTTCTAGCCTCCGAGCTCTCGCCGCCTTCCTGAGCCAAAGGCAAGGCCGCTTCCTGACACGCAGCGCCCTCGCGAGGGCCTCGCCTCTGATGGAGCGTCCTGCTCCTGCCACGGGACTCCCTCAGGTCACCGGCCTCCTGTGCGGCCCAGTTCCGTGGGATGGAACGCATGTGGGGCGTGGGGTGGCGGTGACACTGTGGACTGAGCGGCAATGGCACGAGTGCTCGCTCTGTACTTCAGGGTCCCTCAGGAAGATTTCTCCTTTGGAGTCAGAGATTTGAGCATCTCTTGACGTAGGGAAAATTCAAACTCCAAATCTGATAAAAACAAACAAACACAAAACTCCACCGTATCAAGAATTATCTTATCTTTTTAGTCACGAGCTCCCCCCACCCCTACCCTCTCCCCCGACCCCATTCGTGCTGTGTACCTCTCGTTCCTGACATCCTAGCAGCTGTCCTGACTCTTCTGTGGTTTCCAGCCAGGAGCTCCTTGAGGTCAAGGACACTTTGTATTCAGAGCCTGTATCTAACACAAAAAAAGGTAGTAGATGTCCTTAAGTGAAAGAACCCTATGCTATCTGGTCAGCATGTCCCGGCAATTCTTCCAGAAGCCATTCTCTTTCGCTAGCCTTCCTTTTTGTTCCCAGGGCCAGGGCAGTAGGTGCCGTGTGCCCCCACATTTCCCCTCATGATAAGACCGTCCTTCCCCTTGACGGCTCACAGCTATGTCTCTCCCCAGGAATGACCCTCCCTCCAAAGGCAACTACTTACCCAAGGTTAAACCTCCTCTGGGTGCACCCCGCATCCAGTAACTGGTCAAGGCTGCCAGGGATAGCTCCAGCTTCTGTACCCCAAGTTGAGGTATCTCTGAAGGACCACAGAACCTCTAGAACTTATCCTGGGATGGGCTGAGGCCTTTGTTGTGACCTCACTGTGGTTCACCCTCTCCCTCTGCCCCGTAGGGTTCCTTACCCCCTCACGGGTTGAGGGCTGCCGGTGCACGGGGGAACCACAGCCACAGGCTGAGGACAGTTACTCACTGATGTGAGGCAAAGTGTCAGAGTCAGAGGGGCCTGCCTGGGAGCACATAAAGAACCTCTCATCTCCTTCAGCCAGAGGAGAGCAGCAGCGGAGGCTTGGCCAGGACATAATGCTAAGGGAACAGAGCTCCAGAGAAGACCAAATTCGCAGCTTAGGCAGGGCCCCAGGAGAGAAGGAACTGAGACTTGAAGTGGGGGTCACGGCAGCTCTAAGCTCCCTGCAGAGTTGGCTGATGCTTCTGTTGTCATTGCATCACGGTTCAACTCTGTGCTCTGGAGAACCTTGGAATCCACGCACGGGCCTCAGATCAGATGTGGTCCACTCCCTGCTGCCTGAAGACCAGCCAAAGTCTGCTCACCCCCTTCAGTCGGCTCCCACCTCCTTTCCCGGCTTCCTGGCCAGGAACAGGTCAAGCCACACCACCATGGGGCAGTTAAGTGCTGGGAGTGCTGGGAGGAAAGAGGCTTTGTTTGAAGTAGCTGTGAGACACCATCAGCGCACACTGGCAGAAGCACAGTGTGGGACTGGATATGGGGTATGGGACTGGATCTGGAGGATGCTGCATTGATAGAAACAGAATACGAAGTTGGATAAGAGACTTTACCAATAGGAGGACACTCTCCTATGATAGAAGACTGATACCTGGCAAAGCCCCTAAAAATTAGGCAAATATGCTGGTAGGTTGTATCCTAAGAGCTTAGAAGAAGGAACAATCCATACTAAGTACAAGAGAAATGCCAGAACTGCCACGGTACGTCGCTCAAGAATGAGGTCCAAGGTGCAGAGAAGTGGGTGTGTTCAAAAGAGCCTATTACCTGAGATGAGAAAATCCACCAACTATGTTCCACGGGAGGCAGGGCCAGGAGGACAACTGGTTTAGCAGAATGGTAAGAAATGTGTTGGTGAGAAGGGCGCAAATACTGGGTCTAAAGAAGCTGAGTGGGCGCTGTCTCCTGAGACGAGGAGATACCGCTCTAGAACTAGCTCCCCTGATAACAACGGGATGATAGACACTCAGATTAATAGAGGCTGAGAAGCATATGGCATCAGGAGCAGAGTGGATGTAATTAATGTGGCAAGGAGCAGTCAGCATGGCAGCGGAGATAGCCTAACCCAGAGAGAACAGAGAAATGGTTGCTAGAACATGGCCTTCTGAAGGGCAAGTTAGACAGATGGGCAGCCAGCAAGGGTCTCACGCCATCTACACACAATCAAAAGAAATCAGGAGGGGAAGTCCCTTAATTAAAAAGTTAATTAAAAAAAAAGAATCATGATCAGTTGCCCAGGTTCTGGACCTAAAACTCAGTGACCCGAAGGGAAAGCTGGGCCTCAGAAGGTCGTATCCTGCGGTGCCGCACAGCGGTACACGGGACAGGAAGGGGAGAGCCAGAGACGCAGGAGTGGCTGCACATAGAAACAGGATCTGAGTTGACATTGCTATTGGGCATGCAAAGCGTCATCATGCCCCGAGTTAGAATGCTGGCGGAGATACACACAGATCTGACTCAGAGTGGGTCCACTGGGTCCACAGACAAGAACGCAGCGGTTATCCTAGTCCTAGCACGTACAATCAGAATGCACATATGTGGAAGTGAGGCAGAGCATCTAGTTAACCACCCTGGGGAAGGTCAAGGAGAAGCCTATGAAACCACCCTCCTGCCCCCAGCAGCCAAGACAGTAACTCATACATCATTATTTATGACCCATATCCTGTGGGTCTGAGGGGAGCTATCCAGGAGATTATGAGTTCTAGTTGTTTTCTTTAATATAAAAGAGTCATAAAGATATAAAAGAGATATCAAGGAAAAGACATAAAGATGATAGCCTGTTTATTCCCAACTGATTCACCCGTCAGATCACTCACATCTTAGTCGGAATAAAATAACGCTGCTTCAGGCACATGGCGGTGGCTGATCATAGTGCTGAAGTCCTCAAACTGGAAAGGCAAGACCCATACTTAGAACATGTGTCAATTCTAGTCAAGAGAAGTGTCCTATCTAGGAGTCCAGTGTAGACAACCTGCCATTGAGTGGATTGTTGTTCTCCTTGAGGGATGGGGCTCGTATCAAGGGCCCACCTGTGGGAGGTCTAGTAAATTTACGTCCTGTGAATTATCAGATAGAGACTTTCCCAAATTTAAATAGTAAACTTCTTGCCTGTAGTTAAGACTAATCCTCCCCAGTCAAAACAGGAAGGGCAAGGTATTGCAGCGATTAAAGTGTCCAGACAGAAGTGGAAACTGAATGCGCAAGGAAGCTGGAGACTACCCGAGTTGTATTCGCGCATCTGAAGAATGTGATGATATGAGAAATGTGGTGTGCTTGCGTGTCTGGAAAAAGCAAGTCAAAACCCAAAGTCTGATAGTGTTTACAACCACAGAATAAAAAAACTAAAACTGAGAGACATAAATATTCTATCACTAGAAAAGTAGAAAAATTATAAAGCATGTTTTCCAAGCCAGGGAAAAAAAAATGATGTTCCGCTTCCTTGTGCTCTAACCCTATGTCCACAAATTAACTTCTGATGGTCCATGTGGCCTATCAGTTATCTTCTGATGAGACTGGAAGTGCCCTAACCTTTAGAACTGTAAGTTAATAAATTGGCATGTTGATCAACATTATTTATCTTCTACTTTATCAGTTCTAAAGTTAAATCAGTTTCTGAGAAAACCCAAGTTGCTAAAAACTTAGGTTCTGGTAAAACCAAGTCTAGGTACTAACTCCTACCGAGCTATAAAGCCAGCCACATTTGGATAGCCCATCAACCCCGCTCTAGAATCTCTCTCCACATTAATTCTAGGTCTTCTGCCATCTTACTCCTTTACCCAAAACACACTTAGTGTAAATTTAGCTACAAAGTGATGCTAATGAAAATTTCATTATGGAAACAAATGCATCCTGAATTTGACTTCATTCTCCCTGTTATCCAGAGAGTGGGGGCTGATGATCTTGTATTTTTTTTAGGCCCACTGCCCAATTTCCAAGAGGCTTGCCGTGCTGACCATGGCAAATGAGTCAGTGCGTGGCCCGGCAGCTATGCCGTACCGTCTAGTTACTGGAGACACAGAGCTCTCCTAGTTTCGGTCTTGCCATTTCTTTGTCCCTCTCACCCATGGCCCAGATCACCTCTGCATTTTCTTCCTGACCCGCCTTTCCAGAGGGTGACCTAATATATGTTGAGAAACAGAGATGTTAACTAGGGACATGTTGGAACTTGTGGAATTGGATACTTTTCTGGTTTCCAGAAAGGAAAAGTTATTATTCAAGGGAAGCTATTTTTGCCTCCTGTCTTCTGGCCCCATATGTCCAAAGAAAAAGTAAATCTAAGGTCACACAAAATGAGTCATAAGCCTCTAGATGGAGTAGTTTTCAGTAATTAAACTATTTTTTTCTCCAAACACTCATCCTACCCAGCTTAGAAAAAGGACAGATGAAGTTCCCTGAATTTCTGCCTGAAACACATTTCAGAGCTTAGGCTATCAATGGAGATTTTGTTCTATTGAAAATGAATTGAAAAGTTAAACTCAGGGCTGGAAAAGGACTTTGGCTATATTGTCTCTGCTGTTATTGCTGCGACATGACCCCACTGTGTTCTGATACAGGAGGGTTAATGAAGACCTCAGGCCAAGAAAATAATTGCCAGATACAGGAGGGTAATGAAGACCTCAGGCCAAGAAATACCCACTGTGTTGTGACTGAAAACACTGATTTCTAAATAAAAAATAATGTGACCTATAATTTAATCAGTGCCTACAGGTATGCAAGATGTTAATGAAACCCCGCGTATTTTTCATTGGTCTGCCTGTTTTATCTGAAGTGTCTGGTCTACCCCCAGGATACACTTTGTCCTGGATCGGACACAAACTTCAAAAGAGCGGCCAGGCCCACACTTTTTCTGAGGCCACTGATCCTGTTTTCTCTCAGCTCCTGCAATCTCAGCGGACTTCGTTTGTACTAATGCACTCAGGAGACCCTTGCACCCCACTCCACACCTCCAACACTCTCTATCCTAGGTGACCACATCAGGTTAGCTAGCAACTTCAGACACGGCTGAACTTGAAAGAATGCCCCATGTAAAGGCAAGGTGAAGTCTAACCAAAGCTTAAGTAACATAATGTTCTGATAGAGAGAAGGGAGTGTGCCGGGGGATTGTAATAAGGATGAACACTTGACAGAGGAGATTTCTGCCCAATAACGGCAAGTAAGCACGTTGCAACCAAGCCTTCAACAAAAAACAATGAAAAAAAAAAAAAACCCTATACAAAATATAAAAATATATTTGAAGGCACGAGGGTGCTATACCATAACTATAACTTTAGAGGCTAAGACCCCCGAGAGAAGGGAAACCCAGAGGACCACGATGGGTATTTGGTGCCACATCTGCCAATTTGAAAGCAGTGACTGAGGGGATGAGAAGCTGAACAGAGCGTCCGGACTGTGATGTCAATAACTCAGGGAATACTACAGATGAATCCCTAGACTTTTAAGTTGGTTATCTGACGGGCTATGGGCATAGGAGAAAAGGTGAACTTGACAGAATAGACTCAGGAGACTGAAGTCCATCTTCCGAAAGCTCATTCTCCAATTTCCTACCTTGTCGCCAAAAGTAAATCTTCTTGAGGAGGGTAACATCCAGAGCCTCAATTACCTATACATTATCATACGCAAGTTAAGTTCATGTCAGAAATGTGTAAAAAATAAGTAAAATAAAAACGATGAGAAGAAAACATGTTCAAGATCCAGATATTAAAATTATTAGACAAGAACTTTAGAATAATGGTCGTTAGTATGTTTATTAAGTTAAACGAGAGAGAATATCAAGAGTTAATTGAAAACTATATTAAAAGTGGGAATTCCAGAACTGAAAAATAGGATGACTAAAACTGAGAACCCAGTAGATCAATAGGTCAATTTTTTTTAAAAGATTTTATTTATTTATTTGACAGAGAGAGATCACAAGTAGGCAGAGAGAGAGGAGGAAGCAGGCTCCCCGCTGAGCAGAGAGCCCGATGCAGGACTCGATCCCAGGACCCCAAGATCATGACCTGAGCCGAAGGCAGCGGCTCAACCCACTGAGCCACCCAGGCGCCCGATCAATAGGTCAATTTAACAGAAGACTAGATAGAGCTGAAGGAAGAACTAAATAAATGATGATATGTATAGGAAAACAGTCAGTCTGATATATGGAGAGACTTAAGAAGGAAATTCAAAAAAAGTGTAGATGAAAACAGTAAAAAGGTCTAATATATTTTTTAATTGCAGTGTGAGGAGAGAAAGGCAATATGCCAAAAAGAATGTTTGAAGAGATAATGGGCAAGATTCAAGGGACAGTAACAAAGCTTTGGTGAGATAAATACAAAGAAAACCATTCAGAAGCTAAATATGGAAAACTATTAAAAATCACAGACAAAAATGAAATCTTAAAAATAACCAAAGAAATAAAAAGGTATTGCCCCTTAAAATAGCTATCAACACTAAAGGAAACCAAGGAAGTCAGACAGCAGTGGGATAATACTTTTGAAGTACAGAAAGAAAATAACTGCCAATTCACTATTCTGTATATCCCCCACAAAAAACTTAAGAAAAACATTTTCACACAAGAAAAATAGAAAGTCAAGGAATTTGTTACTAGCAGACCAAAAAACTGTAAAGGCAGTTCTTCAGGCAGAAGGAATATTATTCCAAAAGAAATCACAAAAATTTGGAAGCAATAGGACAAGAACAAATAGAACAAAGAAAGAACAAAGAGAACAAAGGAAGGAGTAATTATGTGAATAAACCTAAATTAATAAAAGTTCTACCAAATAATGATGCCCTCAAAGTTTAAAATACAGAATTAAAAATGCATGACCAAACAGTATAAAAAGATGTAAAGGTAGAAATAGGTAGTCCAAGAGGTGGTAAGGTACTATGCAGGTAAGCTTTAATTTCAATAACCACTAAAAGAATAATTAAAAAGATATCTAGGTAGGGGGCATGGGTGGCTCAGTCAGTTAAACATCTGCCTTCAGTTCAGGTCATGATCCCAGGGTTCTGGGATAGAGCCCCACTTCAGGCTCCCTGCTCAGTGGGGAATCTGCTTCTCCCTCTCCCTCTGCCTGCTGCTCTGCCTACTTGTGTTCTCTGTCAAATAAATAAATAAAATCTTTAAAAAAAAAGATATCTAGATAACAAGCAGGAGGAGGAGTATAATAATGCAAATGATATACAGAAAAGAGGAGACAAAAGAAAACAAAATAGTAAGAGGGTAAATTTAAGCCAAAAAATGAGCAATTAAATATAAATGGACTACATACTACATTTAAAATACAAAGATTGTTGGGATGCCTGGCTGGCTCAGTTAGAGTGTGCAGCTCTTAATCTCAGGTTTGTGAGTTCAAGCCCCATGTTGGGTGTAAAGATCACTTAAAAATAAAATCTAAAAAAAAAAAAAAAATTGTAAATTGATTTAAAAAAATCCCAATTACATGGTGGTTTATAAGAATATATTCTAAAACTAAGAGCTAGAAAGGTTGAAAGTGAAAAGAATAATACAGTTTTGATACACAAACATTAGGTATACTAACATCAAATAAAGTAAATTTTAGGGAAACAGGTATTACTAGACATGAAAAGGGCATTTCATAATGATTAAAGGCATCAGTTGGTCAAAGCAAATCTTCCAAATTCATATACACCTAACAATGTAGCCTCAAAATATATACATCAAAACTTGAAAGAACTAACAGTAGAAATAATTCTACATTGGGGCGCCTGGGTGGCTCAGTGGGTTAAAGCCTCTGCCTTCGGCTCAGGTCATTATCCCAGGGTCCTGGGATCAAGCCCCACGTCGGGCTCTCTGCTCCATGGGGAGCCTGCTTCCTCCTCTCTCTCTGCCTGCCTCTCTGCCTACTTGTGATCTCTGTCTGTCAAATAAATAAGTAAAATCTTTAAAAAGAAAGAAAGAAAGAAAGAAAGAATTCTACAAATACAGATCTGCCCCCTGCCCAAATCAGTAAGAATATACAGGATCTCAATAACATAACAAAACTGACTTAATTAATGTATTCAGCATCAGAAGGCTGCCATAACTGCATAATACATGTTCCTCCCCCAAATGCCCACTGGAACATTTACCAAAACTGACAATACACAGAGCTACAAAGCAAGGCTAAACACATTTCAAAGCATCATTAGGAGAGCTTCCTTGATCACGGTTATTAAGCAAAACCTAGGAAATCTCAAATATTTGAAAATTAACCAAATGACTCTAATTAACTCATGGATCAAAGAAGAAAAATAATGGAAATGAGAAATTCTAATGAAAATTGATAATAATGATTGGTAATGAAAGATGACATGTCAAATCTTGTCTGATGAAGCTAGAATCAATGCTTAAAGACAAATGTACAGCCTTGGGGTGCCTCGGTGTCTCAGGGAGATAAGCGTCCAACTCTTGACTTCACCCCAGTTCATGACGTCAGGATTGTGAGATCAAGCCCTGTGTTGGGCTCCATGCTGGACGTGGAACCGGATTAAGGTTCTCTCTCTCCCTCTTCCCTTGCCCCTCCCTCCCTTCTTGGGTGTGTGAGCTCTCTTAAAAAAAATAAATAAAATAATAATAAAAATTACACCCTTAAAATACATACGGTAAAGAGCAAAGGTTGAAAACCAAAAAGCTGAGTGTCTATATCGACAAGTAAGAAAAAAACCCCAGCGAACTAACCAGAAGGAAAAAGAAAGGAATATAATGTGGAAATAAAGTTAAAGCAGAAAAGACAATACAAGAATGAGCAAAGTCAAAAGTTCATTCTTTGAAAAAATAATCTCTTGTTGAGCTAATCTAGAAAGGAAAGACAAAAATAATCAGTTTTAGGAATGGGAAAGGGGACAAATCTACAGATGTTACAGACACAAAAAAGGTGAAAGAATATTATAAACTACTTTATGCCAATGAATTCGAAAATGGAAAATGGAATAGATATAGTCCTCTAACAGTGAATCTCACCACTGGGAGAGCCCAAGACTCCCTCAGGGAATCCATGAGATCAAAATTACTTTCATAACAATACTAAGATATCATCTGCTTTTTTCACTGTACTGACATTTATAATAATTGTGCAGAAGACACGGTGAGTCAAACTACAGGCACTTTAGCAGGAATCAAGTCAACGGCACCAAATGACTACTGGCCATTGTATTCTTTACCACTGTGCACTCATGGGGGGAGCGGGGATCAACTTCACCTAAGAGCATCCTTGATGAAGCAACAAAAATTGTTAAATTTATTACATCTTGTTCCTTCAAAAGTCATCTTTTTGGGACTTCTGGGTGGCTCAGTCAAAGCATCTGCCTTAGGCTCAGGTTGTGATCCCACTGGGCTCCCTTCTCAGTGAGGAGCCTGCTTCTCCCTCTGCCTGCCGCTCCCCCTTTGTGCTTTCTCTGACAAATAAATAAAATAAAATGGGAAGTATGTGGCAAAATGGGAAGTATGTACAAAGCACTTCTTCAGCATACCAAAACATAGTTTTCTCAAAGAACAGCCCTTTTGTGATTGAGTTAGGAGCTGAGCTAATGATTTTTTTTTTCATGGAATATCATTTTTACTTGAAAGAAAGACTACGAGACAAACTATAATTATTCAGACTTCAGTATTTGACAGATTTTTCTCAGAAATGAAGCGAGTATTTGGCTTTAAAGACAACAACTGACAATATTTGTTACCAATGATAAAATCTGACTCTTGATAAAAAGTTTAGAATTCTTGTATCACCCACTAAGAGCTTTCTACTCCCCAATAAAGGTGTATCTGACTAGCCTGATGTTGATATGAAAAAAAGTGATTTTTTTAATGCATAATGAAATGTGTCAATGTTTGGAGAATCTGCATAACTCAGGGAACCATTACTTTCTACATAAATAATGTAACAAAATCACACCCAAGTGAAAGATCCATCCCAAGTAAGGTATGGCAACGGGTTTTTAAATAATCCAGTACAAATTCCACATTGCAACTAACCTTTAAGAAAGTACCACTTGTCTAATTTTAGTGAAATATCAAAACAAGAATATCAACAATTTTCAGAAAAGGCTATTAAAATAACTCCTCTCTTTTCCAAATATATATATATGAGGCCAGGTTTTCCCCATATGCTTTGACCAAAATAATATAATGGAACATACTGTATGTAGAAGCAGATAATTCAGATGTCTCCTACATTTTTTAAAATTGGAAGCATAACTTAAAATAAAAATGTTTAACATGTAATGAGTTTAATTCATTTAGAAATAATATCTTTAAAATGTGTTTTAATTTCTCATGCAATTAAATATCCATATAAACCACATAAACCAAAACTCTTTGGGATGGGGGAGTCCTCGGTAATTTTTTTCCGAGTATTCAGAAACCCAGAAGTTTGAGAACTGTAGTCCTAGAAAAAACCCCCTTACCAAAACTAACAATAAAGAAATAGAAAATATGAATCCATAATTAGAAGCCTTTGCCTAAAGACCATTCCAGGTCCATACGGTTTCAATGGTAAATCTCCCTACCCAAAAATCTACCGAAGGAAATAATTTACATGGAGAAAAGCACAAATGTCATGAGAGGTTAGTGAGGCTGCCCCCGAGGAAGGAGAACATCTGGACCCATGTCTACCAGTTTCTGATTTTCTGCTCTAGATCTGCTACAGATGCATCTTAGAAGAAACACCTTAATTCTCAGGTGGTCTGAATCTCTGTTTCTTGAAAACGATACTCCGTTTCTGGAGAGTATATACACGAATCTAATGTGGACACTTTAGTCAACACTTTTGTAGGCACTGTGTCGCAACCATCCAGTCTGGGGAATGGACTCCAGCTTCAAGGCTAACTCTGATTTGCCTGAGCCAATCATGGTAATTCTGTTTCTGTTGTCCATGTCAGATCTTTTATTAAAAGGACGCACAGACAAATATGCTGAGGCTTCTGGGAAATTTTCCGATGTAAGAGAGAGAACTAGAAGTTTTTTCTTTCTGGATGATGATGTGTATAGAATGGCGTCTAGAACTACAGACAACTGAAGTCTGAAAGGAAGCCAGCATACACAGGGGGTAGTAGAGTTGAGAAAATCATAGATATACAGAGCTGAAGTAACACAAACAAATCAATCCTAAAAACCCAATCTACCCTTAATTTTGTAGTGAGCCAACTGCCTACATTCAGCAACTTTGAAATGAGTTTTCTCTTTCTTACAACTATAAGCATCCCAAATAAACTAGCAGTTTGAAACTATTTAGATGAATACTGTTTCATATTGCAATTGTACAAAAGGAGTCACTCCCCAATTAATAAGCTAGATACACCTGCATTCTGTCTGAAGGCAGACCTTCCATTTGCACTACACTGGATTGGTAGAAAATCAAGAAGTCGTGGGTGTTGTGGGAGAGCAAACCCATTACCATTGTGAATACTGGGGTGCCTAGGTGGCTCAGTGGGTTAAAGCCTCTGTCTTCAGCTCAGGTCATGATCCCAGGGTCCTGGGCTCGAGCCCCCATTAGGCTCCCTGCAGCCAGCCTGCTTCCCCATCTCTCTCTCTTCCTGCCTCTCTGCCTACTTGCGATTTCTGTCAAATAAATAAATAAAATCTTTAAAAAAAAAAAAGAGTATTATGAATACAGAGGCTCTACTTAGTTATCTGCTTAAATTCAACATTGTCCTGGGATGTTGATTTTATCTGATAAAGACAGGTCAAGAACATATGCTTTAGAATTGGAGACCTGGAGTATTCCTATTCCTGTAAGGGCCAATTATTATGTATTCACACAAGCTTCCGGGGAGAAAAAGGGAGCCCTGGAGCAAAGGATGACTCTTCCCTTTAGCACAGTTTACCGCGCGTTGAAACTGAGTAGTTTCTGGAATGGCTACCAGACCAGAAGGAGTCATCTCCAGCCACTTGCTGTTACTGTGTATTTAAGAAGTTACAAAGCAATCTAGGGATCCTCATACACCAAATTACATTTTCCCAAGTATAAAGTTTAGTTATGCTTAATTTCCTTTAATAAGCACCTAAGATGGGGGGAATAAAACCAGTATTTCGCACACCACGTGCAGGTGAATACCCAAGAAACCACCATTTGGTCACGACCTTACTTTACCGGGTCCTCTTCACCTTTCCGCACGGGAACACACATCTAACCTGGTGAGACCCAGTGGCTACCAGGTCAGCAGAACTTCTGGAACCTTTAGGAGGAAAAATCCCAAGTAAACTAACCACGCTTTAAGAACGATAGAGAGATTTTATGGGACTCAAATTTCATGTCAACCCCCCTTTGAATCTCTGGCTCTAAATTCACGTACCGAGAATTTCTTTGAGGACGTGTTTCCTTTACCGGTAGGTAGTTCCTGTCACTGGAAAAAATAAGACTAAATGCCACTACATCTCCAGTTGTGCCCTGTGATCCTGGGCGGGGGGTCGTGGGAGACAGCACACTGTCTGGGGCTGTGACACAGATGGCGCATCCCGTGCAGCCTGGCAGTTCTGGTCGTTACCGATAGTTAGAATGACTCACTAAAGGCTTCCTGAGTGGTTTGAGTACATCTATTCCTGCTGAGTCCGCTTGTACTTCCTCTAGGTATTACACGCATAAACAGTGAGCTCGTGCTTGTCTCAGGTTAGCGTCTCCCTGATTTTGATGACTATAATCCAAATGTTCACCTCTTTTTCTATGCTGTAACTTAGTGTACCATAGTGAACTTTTATTATCCCGTATGTCCCATCTAATACTCTATCATTAATATGACACATCAGATAAATTCAAGAGCTAAACTACAACCTTTCTACCAAGTATGAAAAGTTATCCTTTTAATATGAAATATGTGTATTTGTTTTAAGCTGAATCACATCTTTATAGGCTTCTGATTAAAAAGATTATTTCAGGACCAAGTACATGTTTCAAAATATACTATGCAGAGCTTAATATGGTATACCTGAATTTTTCTTAATTTGACAAAAATGGACAGAAGGCAAAATGAAAAAAAATTTATTTCCGCAGTGTTTTATCCACTGTCAATACTGTATTTTTGATGCAATATATTTGCAAAGAAAAAAAAAACAATCTCAGCTTTTATTTTCCATTTTAAACAACTACAATATTTACAAGCCATTTAGAATAACAAACACTCAGACGCACACACACTCACAGACCCACGCAAGTACATGTATTCTTATCTCTGGTTTATACTGAATGCTGGTAAAGGCAATGAACGCTTTCAGAGCCCATGATCAGAAAAGGGAAACCCATTTTCCTTCCTCACACAGATCTTCCCGAACCACTGTGAATCTTCTTCCTTCCATTTCCTCATGCAGAGCTCATTGTATAGGCTTAATCAGTTTTTACAATTTATTTTTACTTAAACTATAAGCTTTAAAAAGCATAAGCAGACATGATTTCCCCCACATTTCTGTTATTTTGGTTGTAGAATCAAGCTTCACATATTAAGAAATCTTGTTTAACCACAGTCACACTAAACCCAGGAGTCATCTGGAGCAGCCATCTCATTTTCTACCTGCTACTCTGTTTGGAATCCAGGGCACCACGTCACCTGTGAGAGCAACACCTGAGCATCCAACCCTCCCACCATCTTACACGACTGTTGTTCCTTCTAGCGTGGCCCCACTGAGTCATAAATTGTCAGGTGCAGAGCTGAGGCATAAGAAAAAGTTCTGACCCTATATAATAGGTATAAGTCTTAGGACAGAGTTGTCATGAAACCTCGCGATGACCATTGGCTCTCGTTCCCCCAAAGAATGTTGCTTTGCTTCCATAAAATGGCAGATATTAAAGTCTAGCTCGCAAACAGAACTTATCTACTCTACTTCAGAAAGAACATGTGGCCAATAGGCAGTAAGGAGAAATTCTTATCATACAAACTTCTTGACAGATGACTCTGCTGAGGTGATTCAAAGCAGCAAATATACTTGTTTCAAGCAAAATTAATGCTCCACTCACATACCTACCAGATCTATTTGTATAATAATTAATTCCTTTCCAGTCACAGTTCTTACCTAAACATTTCACAAGTTAAAAATGAGAAGTCCTAGGTGTCTACCAACCAGATTTTTTCAATAGAGAAATGAAGAAGTGAGAGGCTGGTTTTTAAATAGTTAAAAACCCCTACAGATGACCAATGTGATATTAAAACTTATGCTGCACAAATACATGGTCCTATCTGATTTTCCTCTTTCTCTAGATCAGTAACACTCAATTTCCACATGAGACTGAAACCAAAAGTTCATAGGCCATTTACAGGTTCCAAGTACCATTTTAGCCTTAACTGACATTCTTTTTCCACTCATTTTAGAATTACAAGAAAAGCCTCTGGACTAAAAATTGATTGTGTATACCTTATCTGAACAATTCATCATATCAAAGGAAAATGGACTGGGTCTGTGTCCAGGTAAAGTAAGTTTGCGTGATGATATTACACTACAGAAAAGAATAAGAATGAAGCCTGAGGGCTTAAACAAAAGGGTGGGGGATTGTCTATATTAATGGAAGAATAAGGAAGATAAACAAAAAGTAATTAATCTGGCCAGCAGTTTGTAGTTTAATAGCTAGTAAACAATTCAAAGACTTCTCAAGCAAAATTACTAAGGTGTCTTTTTCTCAAGTCATTTATTTAGGAGGAAAGATTTTTGAAAGTTAACTAAAAGAAGAAGATAATTTTAGACCCTGGGCAAATCCTAAGTTGAAAGACCTTGTTCTGGATGAGGGACTCAATGCAGCAATCTGCCAAATGAAGAGTTTCTAAGCATAGGCAGAAGGACGCTGCTCGGAAGCAAAGTGGAATTTATTAAGGCTAAGCTACCCTTGCTTAGATCAGAGGCTTTTTTTTTTTTTTTTTTAAATATATTGTTAGAAGATAGAAAAATAAAGCAACTCAGGAAGAAAGACACATCTTCCTAATGAGCTTAGTCTCTACATAAAAACTTGCTATTTTCATTGCCTGACATTTGGTACACAGAGTGATTTTCCACACCTTACTTAGGATAGAAACATTGACTATCTCTGTTTCAAGGATTAGTAGAAGTATCTCAGATATACTTGAAATATTTTTAAAACTACTTCAAATCTAATGGAAGCTCATCTTCCTATAATAGAAACTCAAAGAATGCAGAACACTGATGAAGTCTGTTCATTAATTTCCTGAAAGATAATTAATTTCCTCTTACCTTAAAAATATACAGCCTCACCACCTACTCTCCCAAGCCCCTTAGATATCAACAGCTTATATGAATCTAGACTCTTGGAAAATTAAGAATACTTTAGAAAAAAGTGAACATTTAAAGTTTTATGAAGTATTTAAAATGGTGCAAAAAAGAGGGCTCACACCAAAGTTATATGCTGGAAGATTAACTAAAAGCTTAATTTTGAGTTATAAAGTGATTTTTGCCACTGAATGAGAAGAAATAAGGGGGAAAAGCTAACAATTTATAATCCACTCCAGGACTCTCTCTCAAAAGAAGGAAAAAACCAAAATCAAACAAGAAAAAGATGAGAGAGATACCAATGAAACTCTGTTTAAGAGAAATGCGTAAAAAGCTAGTATTTTAATTCCATATTTTTATTTTCCAATTATGGAACTCTGAAAGTTTTGGCAATTGTGAACTAAAAACACTAGTGTATGTATACTCGAGTCTTCCACACTAAATGAAGAAAGTTAATCGCGGAATCTTGACAAACAGCTCACTGTTCTCCAAGGTGGGGTGGGAGGGAGAATACGATCAATTACTTAATGGAAGCATGTATATATGTATGTAATCACTCAGGTCCAATTATTGTTAAGAACCTTTCCTTCAATGATCACTGCTTCCTCTGACATAATTATTAGAAAAGTATTTTGACTTTCAAAAGACTATCAGTTTTAGACTTAAAAAAATAAGAACAGGGCTCCTGTTAGGGGTTCCTAACTGATAAATTCACTGAAGGGCTATCTCTGATAATAAAATTCGACTTGCTTTGAGATGGAAGTCCATAGGTGCTACCCCAAATCAAGATGCAATATATATGTTTTGTATAAAATCTAGTCTTGCATTTTTAGAGTATGCAATGTGTTTAAAAATTGGGGGTACGAGGTTAGGAATACAAATAATTCTAACTCTTCTGACTGAATCACCTGAAGCTTAGATTTTCTTTCCCCCATGTAGGAAAATGAATTATCTTCTACTTAAGACTGAAAGGGCTCCACTTATCTTCCCATTTAGGTAATGGCCACGAAAAGATCATATTCATTTCAGAAAGAGAACAAGCAGCGGGAATCATAACTCCTTTGAGAATATCTTAAATAAACATAGACAGTTAGACAGATCATATATAGTCAGTTTCAGAAGAAAAAATATAACAGCCTGAACCTTAATGACGTGCTGCAGATTTGCCAAAATAAGGCAAATACGGAATACAGAATATCATGACAGTTATCAGGAAAATACATTTTAATTGGTCAATTTAGCAAAGGTACCCTTTGTGCAAAGGTTCAGGAAATCACTCAACAAATGTTTTTAAACAGTAAATTTGGCGAAGTGTGAAGTACGGAAACATCAGCACGAGGCACACTGGGTTCTGAATTACCACAAAATTTTTAATTAGAAAAGGGCCTTACAGATGAAAATGCAGTCGGGTGGTGTATTCTTATAGCTACTGATTTCCTCAGTTTTCCTCCCTTCTACTGAAGTGTTGGGCTGCATCTCAGGAGCAACAGCGGGGAGCGAGCGAGGAGGGAGACAGCTCCCCTCTCCTGTCACCTCCTCAAAAGACACTTGAAGCCTGTGCCGTCCGATGCGGGAGCCGCCAGGCACATGTGGCCAGTGTGTACTGGAAATCTGGCTAGTGCCACGTGCTGAACAAGGAACACTTCGGGTGCACTAGATCCGCTAAACTGTATGATTAAAATCAATTCCACCTGCTTCTTTTCACCTCCTACTCACAGCGGGGTAGAAAGATGGCTGCTCCTAAATGCTCAGACGAGACACAGAGTCGTCTTTGGAGTTTCACCCGAAAGGGGAAAGTTTTTTGGAGGCTCTAAAAAATGCCAAAAGTTGGAAATTAAATCTAAACTGCAGTTTCTACCCAGCCCGATTGTAAATCTGAATTATAGATTTCCCTGAATACACAGATTTAAAAAAAAAAAAAAAACAACAATAAAATTTATGAGACAACATCTTAAGTCAATTTCACAGTTATAAATATCTCAAATTACACCTATATACTATAAATTACAGGAAATAAAATTCAAGTAATAGAAAAAGAAGACAGGAGCAAAATAAAAGGCAAGGTTATTTAGAGAGGGATATAACAATCAGAACTGCACCATTTGGAGAATTTCGCTTGAAAAAATTTTACTTGATTAATTGAACTGCATATGAGTCCCTTCAAGAGCTAATACCTCTTAAAAGAAAAGCGATCAATTCTTTCTTTAAATTCCTGGATGTTCATCTTCGTCTTTGAAAAACAAAAATATTTTCTTCCCAGAACCCGGCAGAGCTTGCCCCAGTGCAGAGAAGCTGAGGGCCTGGGGCACACGCAGTGCTGGGGCTCATCTGACATGTGGACACAGGAGCTGGCAGTAGTGTTCACAGGACCGATGCGCTGTTATCGCTGGGGAATGCCAAAGGCGAAGCTAAGTGTGTCTTCCGATCTAGTGCGCATTTTAAAGGAAACACCCAGTGGACTGGCATGAAGTACAGACTCTAACAGAAAAGGAGCAGCACAGTTCCTGCTATGTATGTTTTAGGGAAAGGGAAGGGCTTAATCCCAAAGGCAATTTAAATAATGGTATTTTATTTTTATATATAAATAAACGTTCTGAGAAATCTCAGACTTTAGTGCATTGTTGTAAAAAATTAGTGCAGTTTTCTCATTAAAGTTTTTAGCGCTCAAGGAGTTAGATAAATCTATGTCTGTTCATAGTCTCTTTCGCTGTACATTAAACGTTCAGACGGCTAAATGTCAAACTGAAGGTTTCTACACTGGTCTGTTCTTAAAAATCAAGGTAAATGGATTTCATGTTCTGTGACAAAACATGGCAATTATTTTTGGCAAAGAAATTAGAAAAATATGAGATCATAGTTTAGAAATGAAGAGTTTGTTGATGTAAAGCATAGGCAATACATAGGAAAAAACTTTCTTTAAGGATGTATTTTTAACAGAACTTTATCCTTCATGCAGAATGTTTTCTCGGCAGCTAACTTAAAAAAATATTTCAGCTTTATTTGGGGATGGAGACAGTGACAGGAGTCGGGGCGAAGGACGAAGGCGAGGCGCAGAACCAAGCCCGCTCTCCGTCCCCGTCTCTCCCGTCCCGGAGCCACGGGATACCTGCAGCCATCTTCCATGCTCTCCTCTCTTCTTCCAACGGCTTGGAACGGAGAGGGCAAAGAACCGTAGTTATCCGACACTGGCTCACACTTCAGCCCCAAGTTCTAGTACCCCAGTTTCTATCACAGTCACGTATTTATCATCAATCTGGACCAGCAGTACTGTCTTGTCGATGTGGGATCTAGTACCTGGATCTCTGCTGCAAGGCACCCATCGGTGAATCACCTATTGATTCAGAATACAGTCAGTGAGGGGCAGAGACCTGGAAAATAGTCACAAAATTCACTCACACTTACGGGTAGTAATTCTGTTTAGTGAAAAGGTACATTTAAAATAACATAAGCATAAATTAGCTAAACACATGCCAACAAGTCAGGCTATAAAAAAGTGAGAGGCTGGGTCAGCTTCATGAGAGAACTTACATGGCCTTCCATGCCCTCCTGAGGACTCCAGTCTTTCCAGCTGTTTCTCCCAGCTTTTAACCGAATACCCTCATCAGGCCACTGCAGCTCCTTCCTTTTGGACAGGTTGATCCCATCCAGAATTTGACTGGGATCTACAATCTATATTGCAAATAAATATGGGTCATTTCCAGTTCAATTTTTTCTCGATGATGACAAATTCTATAAATCTCAAACAAAATTTCTTTCATAGACTCCCCGTGTCTCCACTGCCTATAACTGAACAAACAAACAGTCTGAAGGGCCTCCTCCTGAATTCCCTGTAGCCTACTGGCTGACCGTACCACAATGGCCACATGATGGCAGCTGAGTAGAGACAAAAGTCACCACTGAAACGCTACTTGATTTTGGTTCTTATGCGGGCAGAAACTTTTTCTCAACATTCAAACGTGTCCTAGTCTTCAGACTAATTATTACGAAGGTGTGTTCTCACCAGAATGCTTCATTCAACAAATGAGAAAAAAAAAAAAAACCAAAAAACAAATGAGTGACACGAACAGCACAAGAACCACGGGCTTACTCACTTGGACTCTGTAAATCACTTCCCCCCTTTTGGTGTGTGAATTATTGGCAGGACTTAAGGTGTTGCCTGGCTGGGCGTCAGTGGCACTGCTCTGACCTCCCTCTGTCCCAAGAAAGCCCACGAGAGTGTGATGTTTGCAGGCCGGGATGCTCTGGCTGGAGCTGCTGGACGAAGGCAGGCCATGCTGCACACAAGCCATGCCGCTCTGACCGGAAGGTTCCATCTGGTTCACCATGGAGAGGCGGGACTGGATGGAGGACGGTAAATTTCGAAGCGATATCTGACTCGTGGAAGAGCGCCGACAAGGCACAAATCCCGTGGTGGACATCCGGAGGGACGAGTGCCGGCTGCTGTAGCAGTAAGAGGACTGGCTGGCCACTGAGGCGCGAGCAGGGGACTGTCTGACCAGGCTTGACTGCACGGAGTGGGAGCTGTGGCTAGTGCCTAGGGAAGGACAAACAACAAGCTCATTCTAAGTGCGATGATTCAAACACAGGGTTGTTTATTTTTCCTTATAGTTTCCAAGAGTTTCCCCCCAATTACTTGGTCAATTCACTGAATTTAAATTATACCGAAAATTTCTTTTAAAAAAGTTTATATTTCTACCCAAAACTTTTTAAAAAAGATTTATTTGAGAGAAAACAAGAGAGTGCACAAGCGAGCGCAAGCACAAGTTAAGAGAGGGACAGAGGTGGAGGGAGAGAAAGAATCTCCACCAGACTCCTAGCGGGATGTGGAGCCCAACGCAGGGCTTGATCTGACCTTGAGATCATGACCTGAGCCAAAACCAAGAGTTGGAAGCTTAACAAACTGTGCCACCCAGGCGCCCCATACCTAAAACTTTTAATGTTGTCAAAAAGAAATAAATATCTGAGAACTGTTATCTTGTGTGCTTTTGAATTAATAATTTTAATTTGCTAATGCTTTTTAAAATTAAAATTCTGGGACAAAAACAAGACACACATGATTTCTGCAAATATCAGGATTTAACACTGAGGTGAATCCTAAAATATCTTCCACAGATATACTTCAGAAAAATAAGAATACCTCTTTAATATTTCAGAAATGAAACATCTCATGGAAATGCGACCATAGAAATATTTATTAAGGAGGTAGTATGTGGTAGGATCTATAACTACTACTTCTCAAAGTAGAGAATTAATGTCCTTTCAATCCATCCCAATGACAAACGACACAGTCTGTAGAGAGATTGTGATTCCACACTGTAACTTTCATATCCATTAGGGGGTTACTACTAAATAAGAATTATCAGTGATATGGAATGGCAGGTCCTTCTGTGTCCTTTTCCAAATGGCTTGATATGATTCCTCTGGTCTGTCTTTTCCCTGACTTATAACAGTAATATGAAGATTGGGAAATAATTAACTATATTGAAAAAATTGCTCCATGTACTTTCTATCTGAAAATAGAGCTGATCAAAATAAAAGCATTTAAGAAAGCACAATCAAAGTTCTAGCTTTTCACTCAGAAGTTACAAAAGAACATAAAAAATGTTGGTAATACACCTATTTAGAGTCTTAATTCCAATGCTGTCGGATTTTTTTTTTTTAAACAATGAATGTCTTAAGACTTCTCATTCATGTGAAGCAGTAGGGGAAAGACAGCACTGGATCAACCAACTAGCCGTATGAAAGCAGAGTAAATCTGATTCCTACTGCATACCAGGTGGATTACAGATCTTGTGGTAAAGGTAAATTAGTAAAAACAAAACAAACCAAAAAACAAAACAAAGAAACCTGTCATGCCTTGGGACAGGAATAATTTTCCTAAGTTAGGATACAAAAAGTACTAATCATAAAGGGAAAGATCAGTAAACTGCTCTACACTAAAATTAAAAAGACTTTTGTCAAGAGAAGAAGAACCACCCTTCTTAGGAAGAGAATGGAAAGCCCAGGGATAGAATGGGAAGAGATATTTGTGGTACAGAAAACTGACAAAGAACTCAAACACAGAATATACAAATAAGAAAAGGATAATCATGGAACTAGAGGATAGAGGATATTATGCTAAGCAAAATAAGTCAGCCAGAGAAAGACAAATATCCTATTATTTCACTCATGTGGAATTCAAACAACAACAGATGAACAGGGGAAGGGAAGTCAAAATAAGGTTAGTCCAGAGCGGGAGGCAAACCATAACAGGCTCTGAGCGTTGATGGAGAGAGGTGGGGGGGCAGTGGGCTCAGTGGGCGCTGGGCATTACGGAGGGCACTTATGGGGATGAGCACTGGGTGTTTTATGTGGGTCATGAACCACGGGACCCTGCTCCTGACCAGCGCTGCACTGTATGTTAACTTGAAATTAAATTTGGAAAAGAGAAAGATGACCAAAGAGAGTAATAGGCAAGAGACTTAATAGGTACCTCAAAAAGGGAAACCGGTGATAAACTCATGTAAATTAAAACAATGAATTAAAGATCACCCCTTCCTCCAAGCAAGTAGGGAGCAGAGATGAGAAATGATAATACTCGAAAGCTGGTGAAAATTTACAGGATGGGCATTCTGATGTATGACTGGGAGAGTACCAATTGGTAAAAAAACAAAACAAAAACAAACAAAAACTTGCTGGAAAGATTTTTGGTATTATGTGTCATAAATATTAAATATTCTCATAAACATTGACTTAATGATTGTATTTTAAAAGTCTCTAGCCCAGGAAAATAGCGATTACAAAAAGTTTATTATAACATTCAGAAGAAACCAAACCATTGTCCAGTGAAAAAGAAGTTAAATAGATGATACTAAATATTATTAACCTTTAAAAAATATGATATTCCAAATACATATATTTAATTACTATAAATAGGATAATGTCCAACCAGAAATCAAGCAAAATACTCTATTTACATATTTCCAAGTAGGTAATACAGAATTCCTTTTTCTTTTTGAGAGAGAGAGAGAAAGAGAAAGTGAGCACACGCCCGTAAGGGAGGGGTTGGGGAGGGACAGAGGGAGAAGGAGAGAGAGAACCCCAAGCAGGCTTCATGCCCAGTGCAGAGCCCATGGGTCTCAGGGCTTGATCCCACCACCCTGAGATCATGACCTGAGCTGAAATCAAGAGGCTGATGCCTAACTGACTGAGCCACCCAGGCACTCTGGTAACACATCATTCTCTTTATACACGCACACTAAGAGGCTAATTTAGATACATAATTTTGTTTTCACATTACCTAGTGCTGGAGGATAAGATGTGACCGGTGGATGGAGTCCGGCTCCTGACCCTTGCCCTGGATTTCCAGTGCTTCCCTGGGACACACTGCTGTGGGGGTCACTGGCGCTCACTACATTGTTGCTAGTGCAGGACAGTCCCCCTCCAGTGTCAGAATCTTCAATATTGCCCCCGCTGTTACAGCCGGCTCCACAGCCTTTCCTTAACCTAGGAACAAACACCAGAGGAAGCAGAATTATCCCATGATCACTTCAGGCGAGGTGTTTTATTCTACTTCGAGCTATTCTGAATGTTTAATGCTACTAATGTGCAATCAATATTAGAAACAACAAAAAAAGGCATTTACATTTTCAAAGAATGGCCTAAGAACTATCCTCTCCTTCTTCTCGCCACTTCAATTCTCCCCAATCTACCTTCACTTTAATATAGTGTATCATCTTTCCCAATCTTTTCATCTTTCCTTAGCCGTAATGAACCGCACATAACAAAACTGTACCATTAAGGTGGAAATAGGACTCTTGCCAGCGTCTGCTCAGTGCCTCTGACGTGTATACCCCCTGAAAACCCCTCATTTCTGCTGTAGCAAACTTGGGAGAAAGCTGCTGCAATCATTTTTCCTGATTTTTGTGTTTTTTGTTTGTTTGTTTGTTTGTTTTTTAAATATAATTTTTTATTTTTTGTTTGTTTGTTTTTTTAATGTAGGGTGACCAACTATCCTGGGTTGCCCACAACTGTCTCAGTTTTGCATTGAAAGTCCTGCTTCCCAGGACACTTCTTAGTCCTGCGGAAACCAGGACAGCTAGGAACCTTAATCTCTATTACCATTTCTCTTGAGGGAAGAGAGAAATCAATCTCTTTAAGGCAATTCCAGCAAAACAGATAATTTTTTAAAAGAAATTTTGAACACCACTCTGCTTTATGTTCTTCCTTCTGTTTGGATAGAGACTGATATTAAAATGTGAGACTTTTTTTTTTTTTTAGTATGCCTAGAGGAAAATGCCTTCTTGAGAGTTTGCCACCCTAATCCCACATTCTGTTTTTCCTAAGTTCCGTTATTTAAGGATCTAAACAAAAGCCAGTAAGAAATTGAAAAAATACTCTGTGATATTTCTTCACCATCCACCAAACTATGATGTTCCTATACTGAACACCATAATTTACAAGACAAAAGGCAGAGAAAAAATTCGTGTGCATACTTGAAGACACTACAGATTGGAGATCAGAGCGATGACTGATTGTTAAAATGGCAACAGTGTTACATACCGAGGAGTTTGAGCAAGTACAGCATGCTCACCCTTCTGCACCCTGGACTAAAACAGAAGGTGAGCAACTTCAAGTGTCTTAGGTTCTTCTCTAACTTGCTGTTTGTTGACCCACACATCCTACTAGTGTCATTAATGTTGCAATACAGAGTCAAAAAAGTTAAAGAAAAGAGAACTATTCAAGATTCTACCAAATGCTGGATCAGTGCAATCAGAGTTGGACATGAGACTTATCTAGTGAGAGTCTGAAGATAAAAATTGCTCAGATCGACTTTCTGAAGTTCCTGATAGAATAGGTTTATATTGCGCTATGGCATCTGTATTTTTCTGTAAGCTTTCTAGGTGATACTTAAGTGAATTGCCTCGATGAAGGACAGAGCAAACCACCAATGAAATATGCAACCCCACAGCTCACCTGTGCCAGGTTGACACTATGAAGTTTCTGATATTTCCCAAACTGATAGGTCCCCCAAGGATTTCTTTAAGCTGTTCATGGCTGTCAGAGTAAGAAGTCGTCAGGGGTGAGACAAAGATTGGGTAGCCAATAGGTTGGTCACAAGATGAGTTTATCATGTTTCTCAGAGCTTGTTTGGCATTCTGGATGCTACCTCTCTCTGGGTTACGGTTACGTAGAAAAACAAGCTCTTGCTGTTGTCCTGCCCAAAGACCTCGGACGCATTCTTTATTAACCTGAAAACCAGAACACACGGGAATTAGGTTAAGGGGCCAAGAATGAAATTCACATAAACAGAAGAGTATAAATCAGAGGGATACAAAAGACACATGAAAGCCAACTGTAAAAAGCAGGAAACAAATACAAGTTGGTCACGATTGAATAGAAGTTCATCAATTTTCCATTGTCACATGCAGAACTCTTTTCCCTGGTCTGGTAAAAATACCAAGTTTTCCAAATTAACAATGCACTGGGTTTTGTAACTGAGATAACAGATATATTTGACAGAAATCAGAAATAACAAATATTCAGAGTTAAAAGGATGTTTGTGACCTTGCAGGCTGATTAGATGAAGTAGATAAAAAGTGAATCATTATAACCTATTAAAATAAAATTTCAGAAATTATGTCTCCTGAAGCCATGAGATGTTTAAAAAAGCAACAAACAAAGGGAGGTAGATGGGCAATGGGGAAATTGGGGGATGGGCATTAAGGAAGCCACGTGATGAAATGAGCACTGGGTGTTCTATGCAACTGATGAATCACTAAATTCTACTTCTGAAACTAATTTTTAAAAAAAGACAAGCAAAAACCAAAAAAAGTACAAGCTATGGTATTGTTTTGAAACCTGGAAATCAGATTAGCAATATGGTGTTGATGTTTTAAGAAGAAACAGTGCCCGGAGTGTATATATAACAGATAAAAGACTGCCAAAATGGAAATAAGCAAAAATTGTAAGACTTTATGGCACATGAAAAAATTTCAGAGGACAGAATAGATTGCAAAATAAATCAAATTAAGCGCTCACAATCAATGCTAATGTAGTATGGTCATTTTTCTTCTATAAAAAGTTTCAATCCCTTTCTAAACTTGAGTTAAGGTTATGTAACTTTTTTTTTCAGACACAAAAACTAACCTTAATGACCCTGAAGCTCAGGTAGCGTCTATTGAGCATGATGATCTTGTATTCATTGGTGCCGTCATCCATGACATGCCGCAGAGCAAGAAGGGAGGGAGAGTTGGCGAGGACTGCACTCCGCCATGCAGGGTCCCCTTCATGGGCTATTACGAGGTTCTTTTCATGAGACACAATGGCTTCGTAGAGCACAGTAGGGTCGTCATACTCATCTGGAGAAGTGAAATGATCCTAAACAGAGAAATAAAAAATATATACTTTACAGGAAAAGAAGGACTTCCAGATAAATGATAAAAGCTTCTGCAGTTACTAAATGAAAATTCTGAAAAACTGGTTTAATATGAATATTTCATATCCACACATATTATCATTGTCAGAGACAGAGTGTCTTAAATTTAAGCAGGTTAGGAATTAGCTCTTTACTTTTGTAAATACTTCAACCCAACCCTATCTTCTAAGTTTTAAATAAACAAGTATTTTTCCAATTTTTAGATATTTTCTTTGTTTTTCTCGTTCAAGTGAGGTTTTACATGTCTACATTCATACATATTTTTTTCTCATAAAGGACTGTCTCACTGGTATCAGTTAAGGAAGGCTAAACAATATAAAAGTCCCCTAAGTTGTGTTCCTTTTTAATGAGGCATTTTTCACACACAGCCACATCTCTAGAATGATCCCAATAAATATGCATTTTATCTCTTCTAGTTAAAATAAGGAGATTAAGGGCCCCAGTCCTAAAGAAGCTAGTCAAGTCTTCCCTGAGAAATCTCCTGGTCTAGGTAACCACCACTCCTGCATTCCACAGCTGTTATTTAATACCTCTCCTGTGTGGGATTCTGTGGCAGACAGCACGGATGAAAAAGGACTATGTGGAATGTATCCCCCTTCAGAAACCTGCAAGTTAACAGGGGATGCAGGACATATACCCACATAACCTTAAGACAAACTCAAAGTTCTGAAATGAAGAGTATATAATTGTAGCTATTCATAGTTGGGAGGTTGATAAATTTTTACACCCAAGTAAAGTCACTCATTTCCACTCAAGCCAAGTGACCAGTCTGTGTATGGTATCTGAGGGGAGATGGGTAAGTACAAGAAGGCAAGCTCCCCAACGATGCACCTCCACATCTGGGGGCTGGCCTCTACGAGAATAGAAAAAGTATTCACTTGTGTATGTGAATAATGCTTCAGAATGTAAAAAATTCAGGCAACACCCCCAACCCACCCCAGCAACTCTTAACAACCTTGCCAAGCAGATTAAGTACGTAATAACCGGCTTTGCAAATATCAAATCTGAAGCTCAAAGAGTCTTCGCTGCTTCCTAGGTTTAGAAAGTTAGTAAATGATTAAGCCAGGACTTAAACCCATCTTCAAAGAGAATTTACCATTCTAATTTTAAAAAGTGTGTGATTACAAACGTTAAATGAAAAATCTGTAAGCCCAGCTGATGTGATTAGGGAAAGTTACACAGTGCAGGTGGTTTTGAACTGAATCTACAAGAATGAAGACAATTTCCGTGGACGGAGATGGGCACTGTGCCGGAAAGGGAGAGAGCTCCAGGCAAGACATCCTACAGGAGAAGCACAGGTCAGTGAAGAGCACAAAGATGATTATAGCCTAAAGTCTCTCTGGGGAACTGAGTTTCTGTGACGTTGCCAGGCAGCGCTGTGCTAGACACTGGAGAAAGGCCAGTGAGTGAGACAGATACAAGCACTGTTCTCAAGGAACTTAGGGTCTAGTTAGAAAATACTGAAAACAAAACAAAACAAAACTACAAAACTAGCTTTTAGGCAGGTTGTGGAGCATCTCCCTTATACCTTACCCAGATTTCTGCTGTTGGGCTGGTGCACTTCCCTCTGTTACTCCCTCCTCTTAGAACTGCCTTCAACTGATGGGGCTGCCTCGGCAGGAAATGCCAGGGGAGGGTTATTCCCCCACCTGGTTGTGAAGGGGGCGAAGGTCCTTCATATAACTGCTGGTGACACGGACACTCCAGAACCCCCTCTAAATCCAGGAGAAGCCAGAATTCAGCTGAAACAGCTTCGCTTAGCTCCTTCCCTCTTCCTGCTCCCCACCCTTCCTTACAAATTCACCTGAGGACACTTGCAGTCTCTGGCCCAGGGATCCTGGGCTCTGACTCTGCTTCTAAAGAGTGTGGCCTAAGCTAGCGCTTATGACACCTCTGGACATCAGACACCAGCCCTCCTGACCTTCCTTTGAAATACCGAGCTCGCCTTCAGTAGAGAGCTAGATATCGTATGACGGGCTCTCCTTTAGCAAACAGTTCCTTTTAGGGAAGGAATTCTATCTTTGTATAGTAGTCTTCGTACAATTTTTTTTTGGGGGGGGGAAGTGCAGACATAGGCAATAGTTACAGTCTTAATAAAATGGACAAAGTTGGAAATTATTAGACATGCCAAAATGGAGTATGATAAATCTTGCTCAATTATTTCTTTTCACTGGGCTTAAGATGGTTGGATGAGTTGTTTTAGAGGTGAAGTATTTGAAACAAGTAGAATGCTCATGAATAGGGAAATTATATTCTGGAAAACTATAGATTAGATTTCTACATTAAAAATGTAGAAAGCATCCAAGTTATATTAAATATGGGGGAGGAGCACGTAACAGATCACTTTATGTAGCACAAAGGAAAATATTTGTATATATAGATGGAAATGTCTATGAACTCAGGAAAATCAAAAAAGATATGCATCAAATTATTGGCAGTGACTGCTTCCTGGAAGGGCCATACAATGGTACAGGGTGATAGGAATACTTATTCTTAGGGCACGCTCACTTTTTAACGTTTTTCATTATTTTTCAAATACAAAGAGAAAATGTTCCCAGTTTGGGGAAAAGTTTTCAAAGTCATTTTAAAAATATATCTGAAAAGTTAAAAGCCAAAGCACAGTATATATTTTTGAAAAACGAAACGCATTCATTTTACATTCACGAGCAACCAACCCTCGTGCTAAGCAATGAAGATATAAATATCAGTAAAAAATGATTCCTGTCCTCAACCATACATTGTAATATTTTTTCATGTATCACTTATAAGCCAAAATGGACTTTGATTTAGTTCCAACAACCATGTAATCATCAAAGAGACTAATGAAAAAGGTAGAACAAATAAGGATGTAAAGTGTTTTGTTTTACAAAATGATTAAATAGAGGATAAGAACAGGAGAACATGTGAAAAAGGCAATTTGCTTAATTTCTCTGAGTTGAGTCTTCACCTGCCAAACTGGGATGAAAATCATTTTCTCTGGTATTATGTATATGCTAGCACTAATATGCTGTACAACACTACAATTATTAAATATCACACAGATTATGACCATTTTTATTTATAAAGTAAAAACATAATACAGTCAATTGGAGAATTAAAAAAATTTTTAAAATGGTAAAGGAAAAAACAAAAATTAAAAGCACCTACAAAGTGTGCTAAACACACATTATCAAGGACTGTCTGAGAGGCAAGAGTTAAGAGAAATTTTGTATTTCTAGCTTTCTGGGAACAAATCCTTTTCTTTACATACAAAAAATTACACCATTTTACGTGTGCAGTTAGATGCATTTTGACAAATACGCACACCCACGTAATCCCCGCCACAATCTAGATCTAAAACTTTTCCATCACCCCAAAACATTCCTTCCTGTCTTTTGGCATTCAATCTCCACATCCTACGGAATCACTAATCTGCTTTCTGTGGCTGTAGACTAGTTTGGCTTGTTTTAGATCTTATATAAATAAAATCATACAGTATGTACTCTTTTTATGTCTGGTTTCTCCCGCCGTGCATAATGTTTGAGATTCATTCATGTGGTATCTAACAGTAGCTCATTTCTTTTTATGGCTAAGTAATATTCTATCACGTAGATATACCACAGTTAGTATGTTCATCTATTGATGGACACAGGAGTTGTTTCCAGAATGGGTCTATTACAACTAAAACTGCTAGGCACATTCTCTTAAGTAATTATCCAGGAGGGGAACAGCTGGGTTATAAGGAATGTGTATGAATCATCTTTCTTTTAATATATATGCCTATGGTTCACTTTTGTGGGTTGGGTTTTCAAGAGTATATAACTCATGAAATGTATGAGTAAATATGAGTATGAACTTTGGAGATTCCCAGTACTGATTTACAGATCTCTCTTTTCTTGGCCTAAGAGTCCCTCATGGGCAACCCAACATGTGTCTCAAAATGATGCTCACTAAGTGGTTGTTTCTGGCTACTGCAGAGGTCGATCTCACCCTCCTCAAAGGTGTATCAAAATTATGGGACTTTTCCTGGCTGCATTTGTGTTCTCTATCTTCCCCCCGCCACCAACCCTCTGTGGCTCCCCGGTTCCTGATTCCAACTCCTTACCCCCATGGTCTGTCACGGTTGTTGTCAGTCATGGCTACTGAAAGTAAGCTGTAGTGTGTAGCCCATGTGTGTTGGGCCAAATGTAAGGTAGAGAGACCCTGTCACAGACAATAATGCCACAGCCAAAAGAACATGTAAGAAAATGGACCTGACAGCAATAGGGAAGAGCACCTGTAAGGAGAGACCGGCAAAGACCTAAGGTATCCAAAAATTCCCTGTGCCTCAGTTTCTTCTCTGACTGATGGAGAGAAAATACTTGTTATAATGTTTAGAACTGACTGAAGATGTCGCTCTAGAGGTGTTAGATAACCATGCTGTATAAAAGAGTATTTCTTACATACAGATATATTATTAATCAGTGCCTTTTGAGAAATTCTGAAGTTTTAAAAACATTTTAATCTAAAGTCATTATCTTTTTCATTTAAACACATTGACTTGGCTCAAAACTGTAAAGCTCGTCTGAAGACAGACAACTCTTAATTGTTCCCAAATGTGTATTTTCTCAATGATCCTCAAAAGAGTATTCCATTTTCCACAGAGACTTTCAGATAATATATCCCTTCTCAGTAATCTCCTAAATAATACGGGAAATTGACTTTATTCTAACAGTTCAGATCATAGTAAAATCACTTGAGGAGTAATTCACCCTTTATTTGGGGGGGGAAAGATTCAAACAGATCTGAGTAGAGTCAATGCATTTTATTTTATTTTATTTTAAGATTTTATTTATTTATTTGACAGAGAGAGATCATAAGTAGGCAGAGAGGCCGGCAGAGAGAGAAAGAGGAGGAAGCAGGCTCCCTGCCGAGCAGAGAGCCTGATATGGGACTCGATCTCAGGACCCTGAGATCATGACCTGAGCCGAAGGCAGAGGCTTAACCCACTGAGCCACCCAGGTGCCCAGCTGATGCATTTTAATGAGGCTTATCATGTGGTCTCTGTCATCAGATCTGATGACTACTATTACGTGGAATGACTAGAGTAGCTCATACTGGTACTTAATTTCCTAATACAGTTTTGAAATAATCCAGGGCTTGGATATGTATTTTGGGTCTGCATTTTATTACCCTACTAGGATTATTTAAGTAAGGCTAAATCTGTCCTAATCATCTATTATTCTATATAACATGATACATGAAACAGCAGCACTTATAACCCTCCTGAAATGTTACCACAATGCATTGGGAGTTAGCTAACATTTGCCTACAGAAGAGGCTTGAATCACAATTATGTGAAATGTGAGGTCAAATTAAGGGCCTGAGAGCTTTATTCCTAGTTTGTCACTGCCGACAGTTTTCCTCAATTTCATGTCCAGATCAGTTACTCTCCAATATTAATATTCAAATTTACCCTTAGAAACACAGGTTGAGGCTTCTAAGATCTAGTATCTTGTCATAAATCATGTTTTCCCGTGTTTCAAATTACAGCATTTCTCAAAAGGTTCTTAAGAAACATAATTTGGAAGTCAAATGAAGAAGTGCCATTAAACACCAGTAATGCATTATAATTCTCCTCTTCTTACCTGATGAAGTTTAATGGACATGCGGATTCCCGGGACGACTACTTTCCTTAGCAATTCCATGTCAGCAAAGATCCATTCATCTCGAATTGAAGAAATACGGAAATCTCCCTTAAATAGGGCATGCAATCCATAGAGGAATGACTCTAAATTACTGTTAGGATTGGAGATAAAGGTTTACGTATTGTGACAAAGAACTTCCATTACACTGATTCTTACATGTGGTTGAGCATCAGAATCATCTGGGAGTGTTTTGCAAATACAGAGTCCAATGACTATACTAATATCAGAACCCCTGAATCAGACTCACAAGGGACAGGGGCCCTTTGACCTGGGATCCTTGTTTACGAACCACTATACGAGTAAGTCCATGAAAATAAACAATAGACAAAGAGTGTATAAGCCACAAAAGCTTACAGAGGGTCAAATGGAAAACATGTAGTAATCACAAAAGAAATTTAAAATATGTAATATTGCTTAGTTCTAATTCATTCAGAAGCTTATGACAAGAAATTCAGCTTATATTTATACTCCCAAAAAATCTAATGTACTAAGTTAACTATATTAAGAGCATAAATGCTCTGGATCAAAAAAAATTACAAGGAAATATGGAAAAACAAGAAGAAGTAACTCATTAGAAACACAGATGTAAAATGGGAGAAGACCAATCAAACTTTACGGGCGATTATTTTTAAAATGTCTTAAATCCATGAAACTCTCATTATCAGTAGTCACCCACGCATGTGTGAATTTTAAAAGCCAGCCATTAACCACCAGGGAGAACTCAATTATGTCAGCAAAAGATATATAAAAAAACAGTATCAGAAGAGAGTTCTGCAATAAATTAGCATAGAATGCTTCCATGAAAGGCTAATTCAGATTTATGTTATACAGCTTCTCCTACTCTCTTCCTGAAAACAGAAATGCCTTCCTTACCTGGACATATGGTGGGATGCGGTCCCCAGAGCTCTCCGTCCCAGCACACAAAGTCCGTAACAAAGAGTCACTAGGGATGAATCTTTGTCTACATCCAGTGGCTTGAAAAAACAAAGAACACTCATTATCAGAAAGACATAAAGGTATTTAACAAATCGGAATAGCTAATAAATTAGAGGATGAAGAACTCAACTAATATATAAGTTCTAGGTCTTTAAATAGTTCTAATGAGACAAAACTTAACAAATCAGTGTAAAATGAAGTATGAGTGTATATGAGGTGTTCCTGTGAAACCTTTAAATAAAATCTAATGCTTTATAATATTGGGACACACTTTTTAAAAAATCCTGACTTTTATAAATTATTAGGATCTTAGCAAAACATCTCAAAGTACTTACTGGCATACATCATTCCTGATAATGTCCTGTCCTGAAAATACAATATTCTTTCTATTAATTAGTTGTTTGGGGACATAACCTGGCAAACAGGTTATTAGCGACAGCTGTGTTAGCCTACTAGTGACGATTACCAGAGTGAAGAAAATCAAATTCGTATCTGTGAAATACTGCTTCCCCTCAACCTCTCAATTTTTTTTTAAACAACTGAAGGTTTTCAAATCCAGATGGTCAGAAAGAAAGAGGTCTGGAAAAACTGACCTCTTAATAACAAATGGGGATATTCTTTCCATCTCCAAAAAAAAGGACTCAAACAGTTACAAATGAAGTACATGAGCTCTACCTTTGCTCTTCGGGAAGAGCAGTACTCTATCCAGTTGAGGTAAATCACACAAAAACTCTCTCTGGATATGCCAGCCAGTCGATGGTCATAGTCTTCATCGATGTTTGGGTTAAATGTTGGGTCCACATCAACATAATTTCGATCTGCACACAGACGTAGTCCTTCCTGCATTGTCTCATTGGCGAGCCACTCCTCCAGTTTGGAAGAAGTTGTAACATAATAAATGATACCCTAATGGGGAAAGATTAAAACAGCAGCAACAACAACAACAACAAACCCAGGTTAAGTTACAGTTTGAATTAACTCCAATTCTTCATTAAATAAAGTCCAATGGTTTATACTGATTGTATAACTAAAAAACATTTTATTCTAGCTCAATACTCTAAGAATACATTTTAGAAATGCTGTAAAAAATACACCTCAGGCCTTTCTGGATGAACAGTTAATTTAATACTTTAAAAAAGTCACAACCATAAATTCATCAAGACAAATTCAAAACAATTTTTTTTAAATTGATTTTAGAACTTTTGAATTGACATTTTTAGAGAGGTAGAAAAACTTTACTGTGATGCATTTCTCATAGAAAGTTACTAAATCATCTTGTGAAGCTAGGTCAAGTTATAGAAATATAATAGTAAAGCAATAGAAATATACCTATTTAGAACCAGAGACAGAAAATGCCATATACACAGAGACACATAGCACATAAATAGTGCAAACTCAATCTATTTAGCTTCCTGAGTTTGGGTTTAACCAACTACTAATTATAAGACTAACATTCACCCCAGTCAGCACAAGCAAAGTGGTACACAGAGGTAGTAACACAAATACGGAAAATCCAGATATGGGTCACTAAAATTCAGCATACATTTTCCTCTTCAAAATACTGCTTTGCCTGCAAGCTCCAAATCATAGTTTTGCTATAATCCTGTAAAATCTTTAGTAAAAACAGAACACCTGTATAGTAATGAACTAACCTTGCCCAAAGAAAGGTTTGGTCTTTGCCCTTGGGTCCTGGGAGGGAACTTCTACTCCTCTGGAATGTCTTTGTTCACCTATGAGCTTACAGCCATAATCTCTGGAGGAGCTGGGAACTAAGGCTGGTCACAGGGTAGTCAACCACATGTAAGTGACTACGCTCCAATAAAACTACACACCCAGGCTCAGGTGAACTTTTTTGGTTGACAACAACTGGGAGAAATGGGCATTATCTGCATAACTGCACTGACAGAAGACAAGTGGAAACTCATGCCTTGGTGTCTCTGGCCCCTGCCCTACACACCTATTTCCTTGGCTGATTTTAATCTGTATCCTTCCACTGTAATAAACCCTAACCATGAGTATAATGGTTTTGCTGAGTTTTTTGAGTACTTCTGGCAAATTACCAAACCAGAGACTAGTCTGTGGGGATGCCAAAATTGCAGCTGGTGTTGCAAGCGAGGGTGGTTTTGGGGACCTCCCAAATCTTGCAATACTTTTATTCAGGTTATTGAAAGCAGCGCAAGAAATGGTTAGCGGCAAGGGCTCAGCAGCTGGACAAGCCCAGATTTAAAATCCTTAACTCCACCTGCTAATTAGAGGACTTTGGGCAGGTAACTTCTGATTCTTGTTTATTTCTAAAACACAGAAGGAACTGTATGCATATTCCTTAGCCCAGTGCCTTAAACATATGAGGCACATATGGTAGTTATTATTCATGAACAAATGGAATGAGTTTCACTAAAGAAGGAAACAGCAATACCATAGTAGGTATACTTTACTGACTTAATGGATACTAGAGATTTTTTTTTTTTTTTTTAAACAATAGACTCCAGCTGGGCATGAAGCCCAAAGTAGGGCCAGAACTCACAACCCTGAGATCAAGACCTGAGCGGAGATCAAGAGTTGGACACTTAACAGACTAAGCCACCCTGGTGTCCCAATAATACTAGAGAATTTAAATCACTGCTTAGAAGCAAAGCACAAGTATTTTTTTAAAAAGTTTTTTTCCAAGAAGATCAAAAGCTCTAACTGGGCATACAGCCTTACCTTGACATAGTAAGTGGTGAGTACTTTCCGAAGGTCAAAGACTTGGAGCATAGAGGCAGCACTGTTGTCAGTGATACTATAACCCTCCAGAATATACTTAGTGACGATCACCTCCCAAGCTAGCCAGCGCTGGCTAAACGCAGCATTAAATGAAAGCACATGAGGAATATGTCCAGGTTCACAACAGCAAAATCCTTCATCTTCTTCAACGCCTTCAGTAATGGCCTCCACTTCCCGTTGTTGACAGTAAGTACCTTAGAGAGAGAGAGTGACAGAGAGAGAGATCACTGCATACAATGGAGAAAAAAATCACATGCAGTAGAACATGAATGCTCCAAAGACACCAGAAATTTAGGGAAAAAACAACAACAACACACCTTTTATAGTAACTGAAAGTATGGGAGCGATCTGCCTTGGAACGTTCACTAACCAACAGCAGGAAGCTCGACACCAGGCATATTATATATTCACGTCCCACAGAATCACGACATGCATTAGCACATTCCAGCTTCTGAAAACCTGCGCAGTTACCTCCTTTATTTTCACTCACTGATCCCAAACTTTTCAAACCTGGGCTTTCAAATGCAGTCCTATCACGTGAAGGCCAATGAGTAAAGGGACATCACATGACGGTTTGAGTTAATTCAGTATGGGAAGAATGGATTTAGAAATGAATCACTGCAGGGCACACAACAGAGACAGACATGCAGAACCGAAAGAATGGGAGCTCCATTTACCAGCACCATGTCCATGTGGCAAGAAGAAATATTACATACACGTATTTGGTTTTTTTTTTTTTAAAGATTTTATGTATTTATTTGACAGAGAGAGACACAGTGAGAGAGGGAACACAAGCAGAGGGAGTGGGAAAGGAAGAAGCAGGCTCCCTGCTGAGGTCAAACCCAGGGGTCAAACCCAGGACCCTGGGATCATGACCTGAGCCACCCAGGTGCCCCCATATATATGGATATATGAACTGTAATGGTTCATGATAATTTTATCTTAAATTCATAATTACTTTTTCTGTGGCCAATTCCAACAGTAAGTGGATAAAATTACATGATTGGCATTTGAAGCTTACCTGCTGATAAAGTTTCAATTAGCCATGAACTCTGATTATTCAACACTAGGAAACAATCCTTTGAAATTACATTCTTTTATATAAGATATTAGACATACCCTGCATTACTGTTACTGAAGTAAAAATACAAAATCAGAATAAATACAGAATTACACCCACAGCAATCTAGTGCCAGTAAAATATCATCTGTCACATTAATGTTCATTTTTATTTTGTTCTGTGGCCTTGCTTCCACATAAACAGCAAATTCCTTAAATTCTGTAAGGACTACAAGGGGATTACACTTAATTTTATAAAAGCACATTATTTCGGTTATATAATAACTTATGTGGACTTCATAATTTTTTTTTTCCTTTAAAGAGAATATATGCACCATCCATGTTTGAAAAACACTGCTTTTTTTATTTTAAAGATTTTATTTATTTATTTGAGAGGGGGAGAATACTCGTGGGGGATAGGGCAGACAGAGGGAGAAGCAGACTCCCCACTCAGCAGGGAGCCCGATGTAGGACTTGATCCCAAGACCCTGGGATCGTGACCTGAGCTGAAGGCAGAGGCTTAACTGACCGAGCCACCCATGCGCCCCTGAAAAACACTGCTCTGAGAGAAACAGATGCCATGAAAACTAGCCGCAATTGGTGGTGGTGCTATAAAAGATAGAGGCAGAAGAGGTATGAGCTGTGCTGTTTAACTCTCTACAACTCTCTCGTTTCATTTCTTGCTCGATTACATTGCCGAGCACGTCCGGAACAATGTCACCCAGTGATGGAAAGAAAAACCCTGGCTTAAACCTCACGTCAACAGGAATGCCCGCTGCAGTTGATCATTACACATGAGTGGGACTACAGATCTATATACACAAACTTTTTTCTCCCAGAATAAGGATATGTGCAATTTTATAAAGTATTTTTCAAACCAATAATGGAAATGAAATTCAATCAAATGTCTGCTGATATCTTCTGAGAGGATCATATTTTGCTTTTTCCCTGAATTCTATCAGTTTGCTAATATTAATTTAAAAAAAATGAAATGAAAATGGCTCAACTATTGAGAGGTAGGTATTTAAAAAAAAAAAAAGGGGCTGCTGCTAACGTACGCTTATTCGGGTTCTGAGGATTTTTGCATCCAGGCTCTCATGGGAGTTAAACTACACTTATTTTTTTGCCAGTTTAGTCATATTTTGCAATCAGTGTTACAGTGGCTTTGTAAAAAGCCTGGAGAAATGTTCCTTCTTTATCCATGTGCTGCAATAGGCTAGAGAGGGCAAACAAATTATTCGGTTTCTAGAAGAAACATCCCGAGGCTGGGATTTTAAAACTGTGGCCCGAAGCTGGGTGTGTTCCTGAGATTTTCTGTGTTATTACTTCATTTTATTCATTTTGTCATCTTGCTGGAAGGTCAGTCAAAGGTTTTTAAGTAAAGGAGATGACATAATGAGAGCTGTTTTTGTGCAGATGACTTTAAGAGTACACAGAAAAGATATGTGGCAAGAGGGAACTTGGAGATTGACCTTTTCGCAGAAGACAGACTGAGATCCCTGTTCAGAGCAGCAGGATAGAGTGAACAGAGTAACTAACTAAAGTGCGACGTTTTTACTCTACCATACAAATCCCAAGAATATTTTCTACCCCAACATGTCCTAGCAATAAATTGTGCTTAGGAAATAAAGTCAATGATAAGCATAGGAGTTAATATTGGCAACTGAAAAAAGAACTCTGAGACTTGGAAAGGGATGCTAGAATATCTGTAAGAATTATTTACCAACTGTTTCCCAGATTAGCTAAGTCTTTCAGTCACTTCATAGTGACTATTATCAGTAAAACTAAAGCTAGCAGTTATGAAAACTAGATATATTAAAAGTAATTTGAGTAAAAACTGAGATGAATTCAATCAGCATAATACATTTTTGACCCATAAAGTTTGACCTGGATAACTGTAAATGGTTGAAGTAACATTTACAAACAGAAAGTTAGCACTGTAGAAGATACACTAAATTTTTGATAGACAAAAAATGATTGATAATTAAATCTATGACATAAAATTTACACAGAAAAGAATATGAGGGTATCGGTAATATAAAAATGGAAACTAACTGAAAATAAAGGGATTTAAAACCAAGACATACAGGAAACTGATGAAGAAATTTGTTTAGCTAAATGTCATATAGCACTTAGTAACCACTACAAGATGCAATAAAATGAATGAATTAAATTGGCTTAGTGGAGAATACCCCAGAAAATATATTAAAATGCATCAGGAGATCCAAATATCTATCTGGCAACATACTGACACTCTCGAGTAATATTTTGAGAGGCAAGAGGTAGACGGGACAGGGAATAACTCTGAAGGAAAGTAAATAACCAACAATTTTAAGATCTGACCAAGAATATAATCATATCTCACAAGAATTCTGGAATGCAGAGAAAGGAGAAACAGCTATATACTTATATCATTTAATCATTCTACAAAATAAACTAATTATGTATTATATGCTAACTGATAAAGCAGCAACTAGATACAGTGTTAATGAATGAAGCAGAAAGGATTCCCGCCCTTGAGCAATTTATAATCTACAGCAAAGGTTTGCAAAACATAGCCTTAGGCCAAATCCAAGCTAAGAATGGTTCTTATATATTTTATTTTATTAATTTATTTATTTTCAGCATAACAGTATTCATTATTTTTGCACCACACCCAGTGCCCCATGCAATCCGTGCCCTCTCCAATACCCACCACCTGGTACCCTGACCTCCCACCCCCCCGCCACTTCAAAACCCTCAGATTGTTTTTCTTTTTAAAGTATTGTTAACAACAACAAAAACAACAAAAATCAAAGAAAAATATGCAACAGAAAACGTGCATGCCTCCAAAAGCCTACACTATTTACCATCTGGCTCTTTAAGAAAAAGTTTGCCAACCCCTGGGCTCAAGAAGAAATAAACTTTAAACAAACACAAATAAATATGAAATTATGAAATTATACTTATGCTAAGTGCTAAAGAGGTAAAAATGGCAATCTGAGAGATAATCATGTGGGACAGGTGGTTAGAGAAGGCTTCTCTGAGAAAGTGGTATTTAGACTAAAGCTTAAAGATAATTAAGGAATTAGCCAGATGGAAGACTGGTGGGACGAAGGGAGATGGCTGGTACTTTCTAGGCAAAGGGAAAGGCAGTCGGAAGTCCTCAGTAAAGAATTTTGCACAGTTAAGACCCTGAAGGAAGGCGAGTGAGGATGAAGGTATGAAATGGAGCTGCAGAGACTGGCAAAGACGGATCACAGTGTTGGGAGAGCGTGTTCAGGAGTCTGAATTCTATTTAAGTGCAATGGAAAGCTTCATGGACAGTTTTAAGCATGAAAGCGACATGATAAAATTTGCCTCAAAAAAAAAAAAAAAAATCACTATGCCTGAGTGAAGACTTATAGATACCCACTGCTATCCAAATCCACCACAAATTCAGACAGTAAGATGTACTGGGTTCCCAAATCAGTTTGAGTTTTGTTTGGCAAACAGAGTTTGAATGGCAAAAAATTTGTCCAAAACAGTCTCAGTACCAGAGACTGTAAGCTGGGAGAGTGAGAATTTGGATTTCTGACCAATACGGTAAAATGAGCACATCCTAAGAAGGACCCTTTTCCAATTCACACAGACAGAAATGCTAGATACAACAGCTTCCCCAGACAAATATGTTTAAAAAAAAAAAAAAAGTTAAAAAACAAAGGTAAAATCTCCAGGTACTGACAATTTAAAAAGAAGTTAAAGTCATGGCAGTAGTAGGTACAGTGGTGAGGTGAGGGGGTGCCGACTTTTGGATGAGTCCGGTTGGATTACAACTGAATATTAGGTAAGACTCTATAGAGAGATGGAATTAAGGTCCTGGGCTCTCGTGGAGAAGCAGAAACAAACCATAAAGCGAGGACAGGACATTTTGAGAGAGAGACTGGATGACAAACATCACAAATGAATAACAAACACCAACATTTACTGCCTTAATCTGAGTGTCACACAAGTACAATCTTATTTCCAGTCAATTTTATTTTATTTTATTTATTTATTTAAAGATTTACTTGACAAAGAGAGAGAGGGTGCACAAGCAGGGGGAGCGGGAGAGGGAGAAGCAGCCTCCCTATTGAGCAAGGAGCCTGATGTGGGGCTTGATCCCAGGACCCTAGAATCATGACCCGAGACAAAGGCAGATGCTTAACCAACTGAGACACCCAGGTGCCCCTCCAGTCAATTTTAGAAATGCACTTGCTCCATTAACAAAGACATCACTTAACAAAGGTCCAAACCTTCTGATTCAACACCAGTGAGAAAATAAAGCTATACGGTATAAGTCTAATTTGATCCTCTAGCTGGCCTATTTTATGAGCCATCTTGGGCTTATCTGGTTTGAACTGGCTTCTGTGGCTTCTTCACTTTGCAGTATTATCAGGACAGGCCTCTGGCCTTCCCAGAAGTTGGCCCTGGCTTCCTCTTGCCTGACTTCGAGGCATCCTGTTAGGACCTAACCAACTGCCTATACTCACAGCTGTCGAACACTGTGAATGCACTAAATGCAACTGACTTGTTCACTTGAAAACTGTGATTTTAATGTTATGGGAACTTCACTTCAATACCAAAATGTGTCCAAAACAAAGGCATGGTGTATACCTAAAAGTACTTGGTTAGCTACATACGAACACAGCACTCTACGCTCCAGCCGTCCAACAAAGACATGCAACTTCTCACAAAGAGAATGGCAAGAGAGAAAGCACGAAACAACAAAAATTAAACACTGCCAGGGAAACAATGATTTACACAAGAATGATACTACCTTCACTTATTTTAGCATAACACAAAAACCATTTTTCTCTGAATGTGAAATTTGGGGAAAAACCTAATTGTTCTTTTAACAACACTTCTCATTCCACAATTCCAAAGGATCTAACTTTATGTTAATTTTTAATTTGAGATGTAAACAAATAAAATTCAGATGTGACAGGAATACACTGCAGAAATTAAAGGTGAGTATCTTACCTCTGAATTCAAGTCCCCGCAGCTGGAAAGTGACCAACCCATTGCCTATCTCTATAAGGTGTACTAATGCATTGAGGTAGTCAGAGGCAAGAATGAAACAGTCGCCTGTACTGTAATTTCCCCATCGTCCTAGGAGCAAATCACCACAGAGACTGTGTTGTAGGGATCTGGTTAAATGCTCATAAAAGATGGAATTCAGATTGTTGTCATCTGATCCTATAAGAAGGAATTAAATTATGTTACTTTTTACTCTAAGTCTTCACTATATCAACAAACAGGATCGTTAAAAATATTAAAACTAATTTCCAGTTAGGATTATATCTGTATTTTTTTGACAAGGAAAATATTAACACTCTTAGAATTCTTATATAAAAATGAAACACAGGGTAATGAGAAAGCTTTCAGAATTTAGAGTTAGAAGTCACATAACTTCTCTGGTCTCTGGCTCCCATTCATAATATGTGCCAACTAGATTAGATGAAATCGAAGGGTTTTCACCGCTTCAATAACCATGATCTTCTATCACTATTCAATGAACTCCAACTTATAATGAAAACCGCACAAGAAAAATGAAAAAGATAAAAGGAATTCAGGACTGGAACAAAAAATACATTAATAAAGAAAGGGGGTAAAGGAATACCAAATTTGAACAAACAAGACAGTCCAAAATGAACAGAAGTTGGTTTAAAAAAAAAAAAGTAAAATAATAATAACAGTAACAAAAAATCCTGAATATTGATGGCTAAAACTAGCTTAATAAAAATAAAAACATAATAAAAATTAAAAAAATAAAAATAAATTTATTAAAACTTGATAAAAATTTAAAAATAAAAATTAAAAAATAATATATCTATAGAAACAGCAGCAAAGAACCTATAAAATTTATTAGAGTCATCCTTTAAGAAAAAAATTAAAATAAACTAACCATTTTTAGAAGTAACCCATCCAAAGCAATAATCTGTAAACAGGTGCTCACAGTATAATACTGGAGGAAAGCAAAATACACAAAGCTTATTCTTTTAAACTCAGTCTAAACAATAAAATAATGAGAAGGGTACTCTAGATACTAATTAAGTAAGATGGTCATATCTAATGCCCTGTCTGCTCATTACAGAACTGTGCATATTAATTCAGGATACAGTCTCTTTGATAAGCAGGATGGCATCATTAGCATCATGAGAATTCTAAGCCCCTTATATAAGGACACACTAGAGCTGAGATGGTTGTTTTATCTACCAGAATGTGATAATGACAGGCGTTATTATCAAGTAACTAGTCCTACTAGTGCAATTTATAACTATAAAACTATCTGATTATTGTTAGTTTCTCAAGTAGAGCAGTTGAAGGGATCAGCATTTGAAGGAATTTGACAGTCAAATGGATATAAATACTTCAGTCTATCGAGAGTAAGATTTCTTTTAATAAATTAATACACTGGAATTCTGGTTAATTTCTTATGGCTGGATTAGTGAGAGTCACCCCCTGTGTGTCCGATTACTAACAGATGGGCAGACAAAAGGATGTTTCCGAAACAATGAAATGAAGAAACCAGACTTTAGACAATGGTACCACCACCAAAATGCCATCCACTGAAGCTCGATCTCAAGGACTATTTGGCTGCCCCATATGACATCTCTACATTTCATAAACTAAATGAAATTAAATGGACATTTACCTAAACATCTGGGGAAGCAGGAGAAGCAAATATATTAATACACCTGTTGGTCAGACTGCATATTCTTTAATACACTTGACCGGTTTTACTTTAACTGCTCTACTTTTTAACCTATGTAAGAAAAATCTTTGAATGGCATTTTTTTATTCCTATGAATATTCTAAAAATGCATTTTATAAAAGATGGGTATATACATTGTAGATACTTGAGTTCACACTTTGCTAAAGTAGAACAAGAAGCTAAGGAGATACAGTCTTTAAAAAATGACTGTTTGGAACTCAGAGGATTCTCAACAAGTTAGGAATGAACTAAGTACATAACAAATTCCTTGGACTTGCTTCTTTACTCCAAAACAGAGCTTTTACCTGGATTTCTATCAAGCTGGGAAGCCAATCTGGTATTTGAATGATCCACCCGTTTTGTGCTGAAGAAGGCAAAACAGAACATTTTTAATATGCTTTAATGAAAAAGGAGAAAACAGCACAATATAAATGAAATAAACATTACCACTTCATGAACATCTCTGAAAAAAATCTATGATTGGTATACTGATAAAATTCCTGACAAGTGTACTTTCAGGTGGAAGGTTTTTTACTCACTCACCTCCATCATCCATAAACAGCCATTATTTCCTAAGTGATGTTTCCATGAACAGGATGCAGAAAGTTAATGAGTTTAATCCACCCCCTAAAACTTGATCAGGATGAAACATGCATTCTACATGTAGTTCTTAGAGATACATGAAACATTCTGCACAAGGACAAGGTACATTTATTATGCCCAGCTGTACAGTGTTCTTAGAACAGTGGTTTCCAAACTGTGGTCCACAGAATCTGAAGCAGCAGGGAACTTAAGACCCTTTTAGGGAGTTTTCCAGATCAAAATGATTTTCATAATAACACTGAGCTGTTACTCGCTTTTTTCACTGTGTTGACAATTGCACTGATGAATATAGGTAAGGCTCCAGGCACTTTAACATGAATCAAGACAGTAGCACCAAACTGTATTTTTTACTGCCACATATGTACAAGAAAAAATAAAAATTCAAGTTTTGCTTTAAAATCTCTTTAATGAAGCAATAAAAAAAAAATCCAGTTTTATTAAATCACAACCCACCCCTCAGTACAGGTCTTTTCTAAAATTATGTGTAACAAAATACACATAAAGCACTTTTTTTTCCCAAGATTTTATTTATTTATTTGACAGAGAGAGATCACAAGTAGACAGAGGGGCAGACAGAGGTGGGTGGGGATGCAGGCCCCCCCGCTGAGCAGAGAGTCTGAGGTGGGGCTTGATCCCAGGACCCTGAGACCATGACCTGAGCCAAAGGCAGAGGCTTAACCCACTGAGCCACCCAGGCGCCCCCACATAAAGCACTTCTGCTGCATTCTGAAGTAGGATGGTTGTCTCAAGAGAAGCATTTGTGTAGTTTGAACTGTAGGCTGCACTAACTCTTTTTCATGGAACACCATCTTTACTATGATTATTCAGACTGACACACTTGACAGACATTTCTCAAAAATAAAGAAAGTGGGTCTGTCCTGCTGCCAATAACAAAATTCAAGTTTCTAAGCAAAAATTCGAATTTGGGAAAATGTATATATATTTAACCAACAAGCTTGACAGCTTAGCAATACTTAAACACATTTCTTTAGAGATGGGTGGTGATATGAATGAATACACTTTTTAAAATTATATAGTGAAATGTATCAGGATCTTGATCAAGAACTGTAAGATCTACATTACCCAGTGAACCAATATGTTTTTAATGATTAATAAATGCTGTTATAAGATTATGCATGGGTAAAAAAAAAATCCATTCAAAGTGTAAGACACATCAGTGAATTTTGATGTAACACAGTTCCAAAAATTCATGGGGCCAAGGGGAGGCCACCACAAGATGGGTCAGTTGTACATGAACATTATTTTGAGCTAGAAGCAATCAAGGGGCACCTAGGTGGCTCAGCCAGTTGAGTGTCTGCTTTTGGCTCAGGTGATGATTCCAGGGACATGGAACTGAGCCCTGCATCAGGTTCCCTGCTCAGCAAGGAGCCTGTTTTTCCCTCTCCCTGTTTCTCTCTTTCTCTCTCTAATAAATAAATAAATAAATAAATAAATAAATAAATAAATAAAATCTCTAGAATAAAAGAAAAATTAAAGCACTCAAAACCCAGTAGATTCAGGGAAAGAGCTTTACCTCCCCCTCAATTGCTTGCTTGTATCACAAAGAGATCTATTAAGAGAGATTCCTCTTTACCTAAGCAACTTATCTACAGAGTGGGGCAACCTTTGTTTTCCAAACACCTCTTTTCACCTTCTTGCTAATGATCTTTCCCCACTTTGTAACCTAAGACGCTTACCCTTCTCTTTAGCTCACAGAAGCACCATGTTACCGGTCTTTGGAATTTCCATGTCTGTGTGGATTTCCCTCATGTGTACACTAAATTTGATTTTTTCCTGTTTATTTGTCTCATGTCAATTTGATTCTTAGTTGAGCTAGAAGGATCTTGAAGGGGAGAGTAAATTCTTCTTCCCCAACAACAGATAACGGTTTTAGACTCTAACTGCAACAAATCTTTAGAAAACTACCATGTGTTAACTTTTAATGAAGGATCAAAGAAAAATATCCACAATTGTCTAAAAAGGCTATTAAAATACTTCTTTCTTTTCTAACTATATGTCTGCATGAGGCCAGATTTTCTTCATATACTTCAACTAAAATAACATATTTTAAGAACAGATTGCTGCAGAAGCAGATATGAGAATCCGGCTGTCTTTTACTGAGCCAAACATTAAAGAGATTTATAGAACTATAAAAACAGTGACACTCTTCTCACTGATTTTTTTTTTTTTGGTGGGATGGAAAATATAGTAATTTTCATTACAAAAATATTATTTATATTAACACATAATGAATTTGTTATTGCTATTTTAAACTAATAAACATTTGAATTTTTCTAAGTGTTGATTTCTAATACAGTAACTATCTGAGACTTTAATAACTGTGAAGAGAGTAAAGGGGGGCACACGGGCGGCTCAGTGGGTTAAGCCTCTGCTTCAGCTTGGGTCATGATCTCAGGGTTCTGGGATCGAGTCCTGCATCGGGCTCTCTGCTCAGTGGGAAGCCTGCTTCCCCCTTTCTCTGGCTGCCTCTCTGCCTAATTGTGATCTCTGTCAAATAAATAAGATCTTAAAAAAGAAAAGAGAGAGAGAGTAAAAGGGTCCTTCGACAAAAATTGCCACCACAGACATTATTTTGGGCTCAATTTAAGTTAGCTGAGAAGAACAGAATATAAATAACACTGAAATTCATCAAAAAGAGAAACACCATGTGTGATTTTAGATAAAAGAGCAAAAGCTTCAAATTCCCAAGCTAGTCCATTGTTTAAATGGTGAGACTACTACTCTCACCTATTATATATGCTAACGTGTCAAAGTATAGAAAGAAAAGAAGCACTCATGAAGATGGCCTGTAGAATTAAAAAGTAATATAAGCTCTTTCCAAATCAATATGTTGATATACGTTAAAAGGCTTAAAATGTGTAGGCTCCGTGACCCAGTAATTCCCCTTTTGGATAATCTTTCTTAAATTAAAAAAAAGAAAGAAAGGAAGGAAGAAATAAATAAATAAATTCACCTGGAGAGATTACATGTCAGGACAGTTAGCAGGCATCATATAAAACAGCTAACCAAAGGTACTAAATCTAAATGGGCAAAATACTTTATGTAAAAAAAAAAAAATGGATCATTAGGAAGTTATTCTCCTAAAAAGCCAGAAATAATCTACAGAAAAGTAAGCTCTACAAATAATTATTTCTAAGAAAACTATGAGAAACTAATTTTGACTGCCATAATGAAATGACATTGTATAGCATGAAGCTTCAGAGTAGTATTAACATGGAACCAATTCAAAAGAAATAGCATTAAAAGAAAAAAGACAGAAAAATGAGTATACTCAACAATAACTAGGTTTTTAAAAAAATCTTTTAAAAAATCAAAGAAAAAATATAGAGTAGTTATTCTGACTTCCAATTTTATGATTTTGAAACTTTAAGAGTATTTATAAAATAGTTTCAGCAAAATATTTCAACACAAAAAATTACTAGCCGTGAATTATTATAATAATGCTGTTGATAGTTTTTCTTAGTCAAGAATAGATAAAATCTATTTTCAAATGTTTTATTGTACTCACTTATAGTCTCTCTCCCAGAATTTCACAGGTCGAACATATGAAGTGATGAATATTGCACTTCCCAGAAAGGGATTTAGTGGAGTAGAAAAAAAGGCGGATACAGCAGCCTGAACAAACAACATGGCTGAATCTATGAAAAAACTGGTTAAGGATTTTAACATTCACCTGAGTGAGCACGCGCGTGTGCACTCACACACACACACACATACATACATCTCACAAGCATACTGCAATTACAGAAACGAGAACAATGAGGTTCATCAGAGGAACACAAAAGAGGGTGTCATGGACAATATAAGGGGGTAGAGCAGAAAGACACAGCCAGGAAAGTATAACCTGGCATGATGCTTTGAAGGGAGTCAGATGAGTATTTGCTAATATGTATTTGATAAAAGTCCACACACTAACTCTTGAATAAATATGTCTGGGTTAAATTTTCCGAAAGGTCAAACTAAAATTTACAGATACAAGAAGTCTGTATTTCAACATCCATGTGGTCACTAACCTTTATTTTTATTTAGAAAGTACTTTTAAGAAATAATTAGAATAGGACATTTTAAACATAGTTCAAATACAATCATATGATTATGAAGAATGTTTGTATCTTCATTTGAAAACATTTCTAAACATTTTGTATTTATTTAAAAATTCCTAGCCTTCAACACACATGTATACATAAAATTTTAAATCAGCGTTGCTTAATCATAAAATCTTAATACTGTCCTTGTGTTCAGAGGATCTATGGGTCACAGATGGTAATATAAATTAAACGATCAAAATCAGTACAGATATGGACTCAAAAGACTGAGAATATTGATAATTTATCACCTAGTAACCGATCTTCTATACCTATAAAAGGTTATGCCTACAAACCGACATTCACATCAAGGAAGTGACTGCCCTTTCTTACACAACTTTTATTGGAAGGATACGGGGCACGGCAAAGGGCTGAGCAAAAGCATGGAAAGCAGAACCCCATGTAATTTGCCAGGGCGCAATGTAAGTATACACAAACTGCAACTTATAAAGGAGTTCCCAAAGCTGTAGGAGGAAAAGGAAAACAATCAGCAAAAACCTTATCATCAGGTACTTGAATTAGAAAATGAAAGACCTCTAAAAGTTCTTTTTTTTAATAGAAAAATGGCATTGAAATTATGTGCCATATGCGTAAAAGGAAAAGACATGTCAACTGCCAAAACACTGGATATATATTTAAGTAAAGACAGCGAGCTGATTTATGAGCTTGTGGTTCACCTGTTTAAACAACTCTATGCCCTCTATTGGTTATATTCCTACTACTACAAGCAAAACATAGAAAGGTAGGATCCTAATCTAGATGTTTATAAAGCTTCAGAAATTCATACATATTTTTATTCTAAGACACATTTTCCTCAAATTTAGTGTTTTGAAAACTGAGTATGTTTTAAATGCAATGTCAAAAGAAGTGTGAGAGCAGCCAGGCAGGAAATAAAGTTGGAGTACAGCTGTCAGTGCCTGTCTGCCCAAGACTGAGTAGCACATATTAGGCATCTGTTCTTAATTTCAATTGTGACTGTCAGTGGAAACACAATACACATTTTAACTTTACATAAGTTAGGATTTGTTTTGTTGTTGAGCGTGTCCTCGACACCGGGACAGAATGACTGTGCTCGCCTAAACTGCCTCTGTAGCTCAGGCAATGCAAGGCCCAACTCACAGAACAGACACGGGATCTTGGGGCAGGAGGTTCAAATTAATTCGGTGCCGTGACTCAGGCACTGAACATCTCATACTTATATTGCTCAATTAATTGCAAATGAACCTGTTTAACTTTCAATTTAAAAAAAGAAATTACAACTTCAACCAATTACAAAATGCAGATGAACTCCTGCCTTCTTTGCCATGATTCAAAATTATGCCGGTAATCCTTGATCAGGATGTGATCAGGGTAAGAGAAGTAAAAGCAGCATTTGTATTATCAAGATGCCATTGTAACTGCCTAAAGCAGTACTTTAGAAAACTAAACTTCAGGTTCTAAATATGAACCAGACTGAACTCAAATTCTGATGTAATGTTGAAGAAAAAATGATGTGCAGTTGCACAGATAAGTGGTTAGTGGGTAAAAGCACTTTTGTATATATTCATATTTTTTCTGTAAGATTATTTAACTGATGCTTCATTTTACAATGTTATCTTTAAAAATGTATTAGAGAGCTCCTGAAGATTATTTGCTTGCTATCACTGTTAAGTTCTATTAGCTAACCTTACATAATGAAGTCCTTAAGGGCAGAGCTTTCCCTATTTGCTCACCGATCTAGAACAGTTCTGGAGCACTGTATGCGCTGAAGGACAATTTGTTTAACAAATGAAAGTATTAAGAAAATCCAAACTAATACAAATTAAGTCTATTTCAGAGATTGTTTCTATTTTACTGAAACTTTCACTTTTTTCCCAACCAGAACAAGATGCCATATAATTTTCAACCTAAATATTTAAATTTGTGAGGGACCACATGCTTCTTTATACAAACTATTCTTTAACTTTCTGTCTTCCTCCTTTGGTTAACCAAGCTCACTAGAAGAAGAAATAAATGATAAAAATGCATAGAAATTAGTGATTGAACAAACATTATACTGCAATATTTTAGAAGCTACTTAGTACAATATTTAGCACAATATTTTGAAACTGACTATCACTAAAACCTTGTTCAGATTAATGGTTTTACATTTGTACTGTTCCCATCCTAGGTTAGACCTCTATCACATCTAAATTACTGTCACAGTCTCTTAAACTATTCTCCGTACCTTTAGGTTCTCTCTTCCCCAATTCATCCCAAATGTGGCTGACCAGGCTAACTTGCCTAAAATTGGTCTTTCATTGTGTTTTGTAGCTGTCATATGCTTCAGCTCTGTTACCTATCAAATGGGATAATATATGTCAAAGTCCTTTGTATGTGGTCAGTGTTAACATGAAATCTAAATTCAATTTAACTTACAAATAATCTGACTCACAACCTATTTCATTTAGAAAGGTAATATGGTTCAGTAAAAAGATTCTTAGAAAGGGAGGTGGAAGACCCAGGTTTTGCCATCTCATCTGTAAAAGGACTAAAAATACCTCTCTTAGGGGTAGATAATAAATCTTAGAAGTGTTTTGTAATTTTCAGACTATTCTACAAATGTTGACATCAAACTAACTTCTGATTCCTCCCACACGGCCTCACTGGCCTCAGCATCTAACATCTTCATTCAGCTATCAGGTTATTTCCTCCCTCCATCTGTCCAGGAGCCCAAAGCCCAGTTCCATTACTGCCATGTCTATTTCTAAAATTATTCAAAACCACACCCACTTTTAGAAGAGCCTAATACTTAAAAATACATAGCTAATGGTGTTTCTCTAATTTTTCTATATAACTTAATCTTATCTTCCTACCTATAGCAAGAAATATCTTTTATAATGACTAGCATTATCTAGTGATTCTAAAATGCCCCTAAGTAATTGCTTGATTGAAGAAAGGTATTACTTAAAAGATAACAAAGCAAATTAAATGCAAGCAGAATCCTCACTAAACAGTGTATTACTTAGGGTGATACTTTTTACAGATAGGGATATTCCATTCAGTGATAAATTACCTTGTTGAAGAGAATGGACATGAAGAAGAGATCCAACAGCATGGTCTCTGAAAATGCTTCATAGTCAATTTTGAAAAAGAGCACAGTAAAGATGACTGTAACATACTGATATGTAGGGCTGCTAAAAGAGGATCGTAGCAACTTCAGACCAGCAATGGTGATCATTAAAGCACCTAATCTAGAATATAAAGAAAGCACCACTCATCAATCAATGACTGAGAACTTCAGAAAATCTACTAACTTCTGAAAAATCACCATTTCATTAGCCATGCTTACAAAATATATATATCAAATTGTGAACTTCAGGAAATCGCATCCGAAAATAAACTACTATAGTATTTCCTTTTAACAATATGTAATATGATTCTTATTCCTTGATATAAATAAGCATGTTTAAAAAAAAAAGTAACAGCACTGCAATTCTAATATATGGTTCTCCAGTTTCTGGGCATTTTTATTGCTTTACTATTGATAGCATTTGGCACGTAAAAAACATGTATTAAGGCTTACCCAACATGTACCTAGCCTAGTGGGAAGGCTTACAGGATGACCATACAGGCAAGTGATCAACGATACAGCCTCATTTACACGGTACACAAAAACAGGCATCTCTCAAACTTACCATTTAAAATTAAAAATTAATTTTATTTAATAAATGTCCTCTCATGAAATATCAGTTGAGGGTAAGATGTCTGGAGTGTGATATACAAGAGCAGAAACAGATGTTGGGGCAAGGGAAGTTACAGACACAGCATCACCTGAATTTTTTTTTAATCTCACAGTGCACTGCACCAAAGAGACACTCAATTATTGCTCCTTGATCAATGTCTTAGGACATTGCTTATGACGGCCCCTAGCAGCTAAACATAGATGAGAGGAGTATTGTACTTACTCTGTATCCAGTTTTTTTGGACTAGCAATTGTTTCTGCACTGCTACTGAGTTCATTGAGAACAATCAATGGATAGATGATATTCTTCTCCACAAAAAGAAGCCATACGTGAAGTTTCTCAAACCACATCATAGTGGCTGCATCTAACAAGACAATGTAAGAAGATCACATCATCTACTGTGTAAAATACAGGCACACCTTATTTATTGTGCTTTGCTTTATTATACTTTCCAGATCTGCATTTTTTACAAATGGAAGCTTGATGGAAACCCCGTGCTGAGTAAGTCTATCGGCACCATTTTTCAACAGCATTTCTCACTTCATGTCTCTCTGTCACATGTTGGTAATCCTTGCAATATTAAAACTTTTTCATTATAATTATATTTGCTATGGTGACTTATGGTCAGTGATCTTTGATGCTACTGCTGTATCCGCTTTGGGAATACATGAACTGTACCCATGGAAGAGGACAAACTTAACCAATAATGTATGTGTTCTGACTGCTCTGCTGACCAACTGTTCTACCATACCTCTCCCTCCTTTCAGGCTTTCCTATTCCCTAAAACTGAAATTAGGCCAATTAATAATTCTACAAGGGCTACTTATAAGTGTTCAAGTGAAAGGAAGAATTACACATCTCTCATTTTTAAATCAAAAGCTGGAAATAATTAAGCCTAACGAGGAAGGTGTTAAAAGCCAAGACAGTAGTGCCTGGGTGGCTTAGTTGGTTGAGCATCTGCCTTCCGCTCAGGTGATGATCCCAGCCTCCTGGGATAAGGTTAGGTCGGGTTCCCTGTTCAGATGGGAGTCTGCTCCTCCCCTTTCTTCTGCCTCTGCCCCGACTTGTGCTCTATCAAATAAATAAATGAAACCCAGAGAAACCATGAGAAGACAAATATTTGTTGTCAAAACTAAAAACAAACTAAACAAACCAACTAAACTCTACAGATGGAACAACAAAGCCTGGATGACAGCACATCTACACATGACATAGTTTACTGAGTATTTCAAGACCACTGCTGAGGCTGACTGCTCAGAAAAAGAGATTCCTTTTTTTTTTTTTTTTTTTTTAAAGATTTTATTTATTTATTTGACAGAGAGAAATCACAAGTAGACGGAGAGGCAGGCAGAGAGAGAGGAAGGGAATCAGGCCCCCTGCCGAGCAGAGAGCCCGATGCGGGACTCAATCCCAGGACCCTGAGATCATGACCCGAGCCGAAGGCAGTGGCTTAACCCACTAAGCCACCCAGGCGCCCCCCCCCCTTTTTTTATTAAAAGATTTTATTTAACAGACAGAGATCACAAGTAGGCGGAGAGGCAGACAGAGAGAGAGAGGAGGAAGCAGGTTCCCTGCCGAGCAGAGAGCCCGACGCGGGGCTCGATCCCAGGACCCCGGAATCATGACCTGAGCCGAAGGCAGAGGCTTTAACCCACTGAGCCACCGAGGCACCCGAGATTCCTTTCAAAAGGATGCTCTAAGCAATTTTACCAAAAGGTCCAGGAAATTTGCTTTGAGAATGCATAGTCAAGTCTGATACAGAAAGCTTTTAAAAGCTTTAGAATTCTCTGAACAATTAATCTTCAAACAATTGAGGAATTTACTGTCATAATTCACTAACTAAAGAAAAAGTCTTAGGAAAAACCACTGGTTTATTTAATCACAGATATATAATAAATGATGACATAGTTAGGAACTTTTATTATTTCTCTAAAATGACGAAGTATGGCATACCACAGGTCATGGGGCCAATGAATAAAGACCAACTACTTATGACAGATAAGAAAAGTCAGGGTTTAAAATGGACCAGATACCTGCCTCCTTCTGAGTCAGTTTATACCTTATCCCACATCTGAAGAAGTAAAAATGATTACAAGTGTTTTAAACTTCTTTTCATCTGATCTACTCTTACACCCTTCTCTAGTAGGACATAGTGTCACTGGTGGAAACAGAAACAAAGTGCTCTCTATTTCCCCTAAGCTCCGAGTTAAAAATACTTCAAATAGAAGTCTTAAGGAGAACTGGATTGCCTATATATAGAAAAGAACATTTAGGGAAAGGGTAGGGACTGGAAGAGAAGCCACAGACATGCACAGGATTCATCAGTGAGAGGTCTATGAAGAACAACATAGAAAGGAAGGAATTTATTTTGTGGAAGTTAGCATTGTGGTACTGACATTTGTACTTCAACTGAAATTAAAGCATCCCGCAAAAGGTCTGACTCATCACAACTTCAAATCTAAGTATAACAAACACAAGCCAAAGTGTTACTTGATGCTACTCATTTAACCATCATCTGCTAAAGTTAAAAAAAAAAGAATCGTAATATTAAAAAGAGCAGAGTTAACAAAATACTTACTCCGAACTTCGTACTGGTTGTACTCCATGGTCTTCAGCAGAGGGTGGGAGAAGCAGTGCCATGGCAGCTGTTTTCTAAGCTGAGGCAGCACATAATGGGTTACAAAACCCACGAAGCCGACCAATGCATACAACACATACTTGAGAGCAGGCTAAAAGCAGAATAAAATTAGGAAAATTAAAAGTGATTTTGAGATTTATAGAAACTTCTAGTTTGTCAGTTCAATCTTCCAATTATTAATAAAAAATAACAAAGTGAATTTTTGAATCTAAGAACCAAACATCTGTCAACAGTTAACACTGCTTTCTTATGTGGGTTTTCCAAAACTCGTACCAGGGTTGCCCTATATGATCCAAAGGTACGGAAGAAGTGGTGGTGTGTTACATCTGACATCAGTTATAAAGGACTGATGCTTCTGTCCTGGGCTTTCTCTCTCTAGGACGACTGGCTCTGGGGACAACCAGCTACTCAAGCAGCCTATGGCGAGGGCCACACGGAAAGGAACTCAGATCTCTGGCCAATGGTCAGCAAAGAACAACGGCCTGCCTCAGCTGAGGGCAGCCCCATGACTGCAGCACCGTAACGCAGCCTGAACTGGGATCATCTAGCTAAGCTACAGATTCGTAACCCAGAGAAACCATGAGAAAATAAATATTTGTTGTTAAAACTAAACAAACAGAAAGTTATATATTTCAGCATTACTGACAAATACTGCAGTCAAATAAAAAATGAGTCTAAACAGTTATTTCTCCCCCATCCAAAGATCAAAATTCTTTACCTGCAACACTGTGAACACTGTGCTTACGTGAATAGCAAAATATAGCACACCAATTACGATGCATACTACCAGGTCAGACTGTAAACGCTCACTCTGTGGAACAAAACATTATTACCCAACAATTACATAAAATTTAAAAATACATATTTCTTTTATTCCCACTAACAAAGAAGTAATTTTTCATTGATCCTATTCTTCTAGATAGTTTTTATATATAATAATTGGCTATTAATTTTTTCTTTTCCAACTTCCTGATATTTTGGTTTGAAACTGCAATATCAAGAAAATGAAACTAGTTCTACACACTGTATAACATATTAAAACAAAGCCTTTTATTTGTTTCATTTTAAAAGATTTTTAAACTAATCTCTATACCCACTGTGGGGCTCAAACTCACAACCCTGACATCAGGAGTCCTATGTTCTACTGACTGAGGCAGCCAGACGGCTCATAACAAAGTCTTTTAGAATGAAGATTTCCCACCCCCCCATTGCTCTGTAAGTTTGATTTTTTACATATGGGAAAAGGAAATGAGGTACTTAAGTTACTATATCAGTTATAGGGGATATTCTTTTGGATAACAAAGTTATAATTTCATTGATTTTTTAAGATGTTGAAACTGCAAGTCCTATTTCACTGACTAGATTTTGATTCTTTTAGTGGTTGTAGTAAATAAGAAATGTCTCAAAATCTTGACTGGTCATCAACTGACCCACAGATTTATGCTAATTTTAAGCTACATTCAGAAATCTCTTACCACATTTAACATGAAATGACCTTGCTAACATGGAACCTAAAGTCAGAAAAAATTGTTTGAATTCTATCCTGAAGCAGTTTTGTATTTCTAAAGTTTCTGAGAATACATGAAGAGCTCAAGTTCAGTAAAGGTAAACATTATGACTTATTCAATACCCATATAAATGAGAGTTTTTCACAAGTAGAAATAATCTAAAGTAACTTTAAAAAAAATGTTTTATGCTTTGTTCCATAAAGCAGATATGAATTTATAAAATTAATTTTTCAAATAATTACTAAAAGAATACAGACATCATTGAATTCACTAAACTAGAAAACTTAAATTCCTACATTTTCTTAAATATATTATATTAATACAGATAACTGCTCTCTTCTTCAATCTGAAAAATAAACACACATACAATTTTTTGATTGCCCTAGAGGAATAAAACACACTAAAACATTAGCAGATGATTTAAAAAGACATAGTTTTATCAACAAGAACAATAACAAAAAACTATTTTAAAATATGTATTTTTCATATCCTAGTTTAAACTGATTAGGATTAAGAATTCTATAAACAATGAAATTACTTCATTTTACCTACTCAGAAAATGAATGTATAGCATACTTTTTCACATAGAAACAACCTTTGAGAAATGAGCATTTCTTAACAGGTTAAAATTTGACATAAAGGCAGTCAACAATATACACCTGTTCACACATTTTCCCCAATTTCAAAAGGCCTTCATTATATAAAATGATGAACTGTCTAAAATTTACATCTTTCAGGTGACTGTAAAAGCAAAAACTTACAACAGAATTTCTAAGTTTTTCAGGCAGTGGATCTTTTACTTCAGACAGAGGGTCTTCTGGATTTTTCTCTTCTGTTTTTGGAAAAATCTTGGATTGCACCAAAGAGCTTTAAATTTAAAAAAAAGAAAAAGAATGAAAAGTATATTCATAACCTGATAACCTGTACTTCAAATGACAAAATTAGTTTATGATAAAAAATCAAGTGTTCCAGGGGCGCCGGGGTGGTGCAGTCAGTTAAGCATCCAACTCTTGGTTTCTGCTCAGGTCGTGACCTCAGGGTCCCGAGATCAAGCCCCATGTTGGGCTCCCACACTTAGTGAGGAGTCTGCTTGAGATTCTCTCTCCCTCTGCCCCTCCCACTCATGCACGTGTGCTCACTCACTCTCACTCTCTAAAATAAATAAATCTTTAAAAAAAAAATCAAGCATTCCAAGTATATTTAAACGTAGCAAATGATAATGTCTAAAGAGTTTACAATGCTATAAATAAGCATACAAAGAGCATATTTTTATTAAAATATATTTTTAATACCTCTTAAGAGAGAAAATATGAACAAATATTCCCAGCCAAACTGGGATCCAAAATTGATCCAAAATTAATATATTTGAAACCCAATATAGATTAAGTCAACAGCACTTTGACAAGGCAGTGGGAAAACAGATCTTGAAAGTGAAATTTGAAAGAAATGTGAACTTACTTAAATTTCTTTAATTCAATAACAATTGATTTCACTTACAAAAGTACAGATGGATCACTGCTTTGTCGGCTGAGATGATAGGATATTGCCACTAACAAACCACAAAAAACGGAGAAAAGTACTGGAATATGCTGGCCATCCCAGGAATCCTGTTGGAAAAAAGTTTCATAAAACAATATGCATCTTTTTTTATCATCTATCATATAATCTTTTATGTTAGTATTTTGGAGGAAGATAAATTTACCAAAAACTTTTAGCCATATTACTAATTGTATTTTGTTTCACATAAATTTAGAGTTACTACTTTTTGATGAGCTAGAATCTAACTACTAGATCATCTTCAGATTTCTTTTGGTACTAAAGCTGTATTTATATGCTAAGGATAATACATTTGCTTCTGATAACATGCTGCTGTCAATTTCTTTGTATTTCAAGTGGTATAAGGTTTATGGTAAACTACATTCTCCCTTTAGAAAATGAAATAACTTGGTTGACTTCTACATAGTGATGGAATAGAGAAACGGCAACACATGGTACAACACATTAGATAAAACAGAAGAGACACTGCTGTGCTTTTATCCTGATATCTTTGCTCATACATAATATGCCATTATTTCACAGTCTTCCAGAAAATTGAGTAGGCATTCTGTGCTCTTGAGTAATGAACTGCATATTCCCCAAAAGAAATAATGCAAAGGGTAGCTTCTAAAGCCAACCAAACATGTGGATGTGGATATGTCATGTAAAGCCTGCTCACTGCAATATTTCTGGAGTCTACTAGCATGGTGCTTGATAAAAGAGTAGGTAATACTGACGAAAGGAAGAGTCAGTAGTTCTTAAGTATGGCCAGTAAGTAAGTAGCATTCTATTCCTTCTTCTTTCTCTGGGGTTCAAGAGGGGCAAATGAGAGGTGTAAGAATCCCAATAGTAGTTTATTACATAATTTGGGTTTCTTTCTTTTTTTTTTTTTTAAATAATGAAGTCTTCAAAATTGTTACACATCACAACACAGAGACATTTTTGTAATAGCTACATCAAAATATCATTATCATCGCACTGAACACTATGTGTCAAGCCCCATTCTTAGCTCTTTGCTAAGTATTTCCTAAATTAATTATTAAGATCATCCTTGGAGATATGTACTATTACTCCCCAATTTATAGATGAGAAACTCAGGCACAAAAGGGTTCAAGTAATTTGTTCAATTAGGTGGTGGAGCCAGGAACTGAACCACCTGATGTCTGGATTTACTGAGAAGGAAGTTAAACAATACAAGAGTTTGAGAATTTGAAAGAGAGATAAAAATCTTACAAAACAAACTGAGGGTTGCTGGGGGGAGGGGGGTTGGGAGAAGGCGGGGTGGGGTTATGGACACTGGGGAGGGTATGTGCTTTGGTGAGTGCTGTGAAGTGTGTAAACCTGGCGATTCACAGACCTGTACCCCTGGGGATAAAAATACATGTTTATAAAAAAAAATAAAAAATTTAAAACATTAAAAAAAAAAGAAAAAGAAAGAGAGATAAACACAGAAGGAAAAAAGTAAAAGAGAAAATACACTGTATATTGGAATAGCATTTTCACAGTGATAATAAGGGAAACATAATCAGGCTTATGAGAGAGACAAGGAATACCATATGTGGTTGACATGTGCGGTGAGAGATTAAAGAAAGTTAAGCCTACAACTTCCATAAAGCACAGTCCATGGATAATGCATGGACAAAGCTTGACAAAATATAAGAAGTATAAGTCAGTTACTTAGACACCAGGAGGCAAATACCAAAAGAATCAACTCAAAGAAAGAACTGAAAGTGGTAACTCTTTTTTTTTTTTTTTTAAGATTTTATTTATTTGACAGAAATCACAAGTAGGCAGAGAAAGAGGAAGGGAAGCACGCCCCCTGTTGAGCAGAAAGCCCAATGTGGGGCTCAATCCCAGGATCCTGGGATCATGACTTGAGCCAAAGGCAGAGGCTTTAACCCACTGAACCGCCAGGTGCCCCTGAAAGTGGGAACTCTAGGGAAGGGATAAAGAGGTAGGAGATGGTTGTTTCTGGTGATAAGTCTTGTAGAAATATTTGATTCTTTGAAAGATATACATGTACAACTTAAGTAAACATGAAAACTAATAAAAAGATGACCAGAACAGCTGCTTTAGAAAACTGGCAATTCTATTTCTGGGATTTACCCAAGTAAAATTAAAACATATGTGTGTTCACTACAGCTTTATTCACACTGTTCGTAAACTCCAGGGGTGCCTGGGTGGTTGAGTCTGTTAAGTTGTTGCCTTCAGCTCAGGTGGTGATCCCAGGGTCCTGGAATAGAGCTCCAAGTCTGGCTCCCTGCTCAGTGAGGAGGCCTGCTTCTCCCTTTCCCTCTGCTCCTCCCTGCTGCTTGTGTTGGCTCTCTGTGTCCCTAAACAAATAAATAAAATCTTAATAAAAAATATATTCCTAAACTCTGAACAACTCAGATGTTTCCCCTCAAGGGCAGCAGAGAAGCTGACATATGCATACAATGGGAGTAGGAACAATTTAAAACTAAATGGGTTATTTTCTTGCAATAAGAATCTCAGAACATTATATTGAACAAAATACATCAGCTACAAAAGAGGTATGATTCTATTTATATGAAGTTCAAGAACCCCAAATGGTAAAAGTGGTTGGGGCAGGGGGAACTGAAAAAGGAACATAAGAGAAATTTCTTGTGGTAATGGAACTACATTTTGAGAAGGATATGTATTACCCAGGTATATGCATTTGTTAAAACTTCTCAAATTTGTGATTAAGTTACATGGATTTCACTCTACGTAAATTTTTCCTCAATTAAAACAAAACAAGGGTTTGGAGAAAACTAAAGATTACTGCCTTTATCTGACAAATGTTTGACACTACTTTTTATTGCTCTCAGACAAAGGAAAAGCATTCTAAATTGATCTCAAAATCACATACTTAGATCAATAATTCATAATGATCACATATTTAAAATAACTCAAGAATATTTAAAAGTAGTAACTACAACCTTTATTGAATCACTAACTAAAAAAGTAAAAAGCAAAACAAACCCAACCAGCTCTGAGTTTTCAGTGAACTCTGATTCAGAAATGGGAGAAAATTCAGTAACTATAAAAAACAAAAGGGGGGGGCACCTGGGTGGCTCAGTGGGTTAAGCCTCTGCCTTCGGCTCAGGTCATGATCCCAGGGGCCTGGGATCGAGTCCCGCATAGGGCTCTCTGCTCAGCAGGGAGCAGGGAGCCTGCTTCTCCTCATCTCTCTCTCTGTCTCTCTGCCTATTTGTGATCTCTCTCTCTCTGTCAAATAAATAAATAAAATCTTTAAAAAAAAAAAACAAAAAAAAAAAACAAAAAAAAACAAAAGGGAAGTGAACCTACTTCAAAAGATTAAAAGATGGGTCTGTTCTACCCACTGTAGTGGGTTTGAACATTTTCTCTTTACTCTGTAATGGCCCAAATTCTAGCAATCTCTTAAAAATATGAAAACATTAGAAAGTATACACATATTACTAGAATGCATTAAAGTTATTTTAGAAAAAAAATTTAGCTTTTAATGAGCCAAAAAGGTCAAGGCAAAATTAAAGAGTAAACACAAGGAAAGCAGAAATCAAGAAATAATAAATGTAAAAGTCTGCATTAGTAAACAGATTAAAAAAAAAAATTCCTAATGGTATGCAATAATGTCTCCCAATGCATCTAGCTGCCCAGAGGTAGCTACAGTTATCAATGTCTTGCACATTCTTCCAACATTATTCTATGTAAATACAAGCCATTGGAGGTATTTCAGAAACAAAAGCAAAAGCAAAAAGGAAACATCCATTTTGGGGGATAGTACCTTCCTTTTTATTAAAACACACACACACGAAAATGTGATACATATATATGTGTACACACACACACACACACACACACACACACAGAAGTATTACTCAACCTTAAAAAGGAAGGAAATCTTGTCATTTGTAACAACATGGATGAAACTGGATGGCATTTTGCTAACTGAAGTAAGCCGGACAGACAAAAGACAAGCAATGCATAGTATCACATATACATAATTTTTTTTTTAAAGGAAAAAAGTCGAATTCATAGAAACAGGAATAGAAAAGAAGCCTCCAGGAACTGGGAGGTGTGGGAAATAGGGAAAGGTTGGTAAAAGAAGTAAGAATATAAACTTTCAATTAAGGTCTAGCTGGGGGGGTGTGAGAAATGAAGGCAGCACTGCTTATTTGAAAGCTGCTAGGAGGAAGACATTAAAAGTTCTCATCAGGATACATACTCAAAAATCTTTCTGTGTGCTGAACAATGTTGACTTATTGTGATCATTTCACAATACATATAAATATCAAATTATGTTGTGCATCTGAAACTAATAATGTGTCCAATTATACTCAATTAAAAATTTAAATAAACTTAAAAGTTTTTTTAAAAGGATGAATAAGGTCTGAGAATCTAATGTGTAACATAATGGTTACGGCTGATGACACTGCACTGTATAACTGAAATTTGCTTGAAGAGTAGAACTTAAATGCTCTCACCAAAACAAAACAAAAGAAAATGTGAGGTGATAAATGTAATAACTTGATGAGGAAAAGAATCCATTCACAGTGAATCAAATCATCACATATACTTTTAATATCTTAACATTTTGTTGATTATACTTCAATAAATCTTGGGAAAAAACACATTTTGTCTTGAAAATCATTCCACATTAGCACATAAAAATGTTTTAAATCTGTAGATTTATTGTAATGGGTGATATAAAAAACTAAAATAGTGTAATGGAATACCATAACCAACAAAAGAGGAAAATAACCTATCTTCCTGCGGGCCTTAGGATACAAAGTTCTGTTTGGCAGTTTTATAATTGCTGTTCTGCTACTAGATAATTAGAGTTAAATAACCCTTTGTACACTGGGCTAGAAAACTTATTGCATGGTTAATATCTATGATTTCAACTTCCAAATAATCTCTCAATTTCCAAAACATGACTCCTGTAAGCTAGGATGGTTTACAGGTGGTGAACTTGGGAGAAGTTTGCATTTGGATCTCCTTGCTTCCAATTTCCTCCTGGACTTATTAGCTCCATCAAGTATCTCCCTCTCTACTGGATTTCCCGCTCTTCTTTTAAATCCAATCAAGTATCAAATCTTTTTAAAAAATAAAAACCTGAAAACAACCCCCATTATGTACATGTTTAGAAAGCTTATCATATATTTCCTTAATATTTATTCAAACCCAGCCTTAAATTAATCTAGCTTCCTCAGCCAAAACACCAAAAAGCTGTTTTGTTGAAGTCACCAATAGCTTGTTAACTGCCAAATTCAATAAAAAGGTTTTTCAGACAATCCTGCCTCTGAAGTTTCCTTTGTGGGACTCTGTTCTATCCATCACTTAAATACTTGTATTTCCCAGCGATCTACCTGTAACCATTTCTTCTTGTCAGTCCAGGTTAGTAGTCTTTTACTTACACTTTCATTTAGTTGATGAATCCTAAATCTTTCAATCATTACCTCAAGCCTTTCTACATATAACTACCTATTATGCATCTCTGGATACCCCATAAAATCGTCAAATGAGGGGCGACAGGGTGGCTCAGTGAGTTAAACCCTCTGCCTTCGGCTCGGGTCATGATCTCAGGGTCCTGGGATCTGAGCCCCGCATCAGGCTCTCTGCTCTGTGGGGAGCCTGCTTCCCCCTCTCTCTTGTCTGCCTCTCTGCCTGCTTGTGATCTCTGTCAAATAAATAAATAAAATCTTGTTAAAAAAATCATCAAATGAATGTATCCATCTGTAAACAACCACTTTCTTCACTGATCTCAAAGATTTCCAATCAGAGGCACTAGTACTACTATTTAACCAGCTGTTCAAGGCAGAGCCTACCCAGAAGTCATGCTGGACCATCTTCTGGCTTTTCTCTCTTTATCCATAGAGTCCCCTAATATATTCACTGAACCCAATTTTAGCTAGGCCCCTCATAATTTGAAGACTGTAATATAACTCATTCCACTGCTGATCCTTCCTGCTTATATTTCAATGTCCTTTCACACCAAAGACCAAGTAGTCTTTCTGAAACACACACTGATCATTTCCTTACCTTACCTCAAATATTCCAAAGGTCTTTTAAAAAAGAATATTATGATGGTTTTCCATCTCCACCCAATACGTTCAGGGTAAGGTATTTCATAATCTAGCCACTGCTTATCTTTGCAGCCTTACTGAAGGCCATCTTTCCTCATGCACCCAAACCTCCAGCAATTCCAAATTATTGGCTGTTTCCTATATGCACATTATCTTGACAACTCCATGGCTCTCCATCCCTTGTTTCAACTAGCTGATTTCTATTTGTCTGTCAAATACTGGTTAAAAAGCTAGCCCTTGGAAAATTATCTTTAATCCCTCTTGACTAAATAAGGCGATGACTTATATACCTGTACCACTCCATTTTCACAGCCTTCATCATCCTCTGCTGAAAGTGCTGGCTGACTTATTTAATCACAGCTAACAGACAAGCAACTTAAAAGCAGGAAATGGTGTTTAGCGCAGTCCTGGGAACACAGCAAACACTCCCTAAATGTTACTGAATAAATGATGCAAAAGAGGATGCTTTAAGCCACTTCTCTTAGTCCTTTCAACCCTATCATTCTCTGACTGTCTTGCATTAATGGTAAAAATAAAAATAGGGCGCCTGGGTGGCTCAGTCGTTAAGTGTCTGCCTTCGGCTCAGGTCATGATCTCAGGGTCCTGAGATCAAGGCCCACATAGGGTACCCTGCTCAGGAAACCTGCTTCTCCCTCTGCCCTTCCCTTGGTTGTGTTCCCTCTCTCTCTGTGTCTCTCTCAGTCAATAAATAAATAAAACCCTTAAAAAAATAGTAATAAAAAAAAAATAATAATAATAATAATAATAGGTGCTGAGAGTTGTTCACAAGAAATTTAAAATTTTTATGTTTACAACTTGGTGGCAATCTTTAACATGTAGTGAATTAGTGCTCATCCAAATCCTTCTAAGCCAATAATGACGTTAAATTTCAGTGCATTAATTTTTACTAGAATGTATCTTAAATTGCAGTCCTTGCACTTGTATTCACATGTCTTAAGATATCTTGATGTGGGGGTGCCTGGGTGGCTCAGTGGGTTGGGCCTCTGCCTCTGGCTCACGTCATGATCCCAGAGTCCTGGAATCGAGCCCCGCATCGGGCTCTCTGCTCAGTGGGGAGCCTGCTTCCCCCTCTACCTCTGCCTGCTGCTCTACCTACATGTGACCGCTCCCTGTGTCAAATAAATAAATAAAATCTTAAAAAAAAAAAAAAAGGGTATCTTGATGTGAATAGCAGTTATATATATCCTTAAGTAAAAATTTAAGATTAATTTCATATTCTATTACTACCATGACCACCTCTACCCCAGACAACCTTTTTTAAATAATCTGTTTCTAGTATTAACCTATGATTACTACTACATGGAAAAGGGTTTACTTTTAATAATGGTTAACCATGAAACTGCTTTTAAATTCAAAGTAAATGAGAATGATAATAATGTTCAGTATACAAAGACCATGGAAATCAGTGCTAAAATGGCGATAGGGAGAATGCGGGAATGGGAGCTTAAATCATTATTAGTCCATTTAAAACAATCTTCATATAGAAAAATAGCCTTAAAGACAAAATGGGGCCATAGTGTACTGCTTACCTTTAAAGCGCCATAACACAATCCATACAGTAAGGCAACTGCCACAATGCTGCAGATGAAACTGTAAAGTGCTGCAAGCAAGCTTGTAGTGGCTGGACAGGAAAGGGGGAAAAAATTAATATTTTATATACATTTACGGAAAAAACACATCTTAACAGTATTTAAAATGCTATAATACTGACTACAATGAAATATGTACTCATTTGACTTTAGAAAATTCAGTTATGTCAAATTCAGTTACATCATCCTATCCTTCGAAAAGATTCTGAAATGACAAAGGTTTATTACCCACAATTTTTGATAAAAGACAAAATATATTCACCTTGTAAGTAATGAACATTTATACATGGCAGAAAAAATTGTACCTATATTATGCTTTGAGACTTTATCTTCTTATTTACAAAAGTATGGGAAAATGAAGCTGACAGAAACTTAAAAGAACTGGCAATGTATTAAGTATTCATCAAAAGATATTAGGCTCTGTAAACAGAACCTACATTACCCAAGGAAGTAAGTTTATTTTACCATGTGTCAATTAATTCTCACAAAGTACAGATCTGACTAATTACTAACAACAACAAAAAAACAGATCCACCTCAAAACTTGACAGCTATAAACAAAAGAATTAAACTGTAACATTTTCTTACACCACACACAAAAATATGCTCAAGATGGATTAAAGACTTATAATGTAAGACATAATATATTATAATATAAGACTTATAATGTAAGACAATATAAGACATAAAGTCTTATAATGTAAGACTTTTAAAAGAAAACAGACAGTGATGTCTTAGACATCAGCCTTAGCAATACTTTCCTGGATCTGTCTCCTCAAGCAAAGGAAACAAAAGGAAAAATAAACAATCAGGACTACATCAAACTCAAAAAGCTTTTGCAGAGTGCAGGAAACTAACAACAAAACAAAAAAGGCAACCTACTGAATGGGAGAAGGTCATCTGCAAATGACACATCCGATAAAGGGTTAACATCCAAAATATCTAAAGAACTCACACACCTCAACATGGGCAAAAACCATAAGTAATCTGATTAAGATCTACAGAATACCTTAAAAGACATTTTTCTAAAGAAGGTATATAGATGGCCAACAGACACATGAAAAGACATTCAATATCACTAAACATCAAGGAAATGCTAATCAAAACCACGGTCAGATATCAGCTCATACCAGAGTAGCTACCGTCAAAAAGACAAGGAGTAACAAGTGTTGGCAAGGATGTGCAGAAAAGGGAACACTCATACACCTGTTCATGGGAATGTAAATTGGTGCAGCCTCTAAGGAAAACAGTATGGAAGTTCTTCAAAAAAATAAAAAATGGAACCATCATATGATCCAGTTAATTCCATTTCTGGTTATTTATGCAAAAAGAATGAAAACACTAATTCAAAAAGATACATGCACTCCTATGTTTACTGCAGCATTATTTGTAATGGTCAAGACATGGAAGCAAGGTAAGTCTCCATCAACAGATGAAGAGATAAAGACTCAGCCACAAACAAGACTGAAATACTGCCACTTGCAACAACATGGATGGACCGACAGGGCATATCCTAAGTGAAACAGGTCAGACAAAAAAAGACAAATGCCATATGATTTCACTCACATGTAGAATCTAAAAAACAAAATGAGAAACAGACACACAAATATGTAACAGACTGGTGGCTGAGAACCGGGGCGGGGCTGGCAAGATAGGTGAAAGGGATAAAGAGACAAACTTCCAGTTATAAAATAAATAAATCACAGAATGTAAAGTATAACATAGGGAATACAGTCAATAATATTGTAATAACTTTGAAGAGTGACAGATGATAATGACACCTACAGGGGTAAGCATTTTTTTAATGTATGAAATTACTGAATCGCTATGTCATATACCTGAAACTAATATAATACTGTATGCCAACATCAACTACACTTAAATAAAAAACAAAAAAAAATTTTTAATTCTATTCTTACAAGTGGAAAAAAACAGAGTCAATGGGATTACTAATAATAAGCACTAGGGGACAGCTAAAATAGCTCTCCTTTATTTTTAAAATATGGATAACAGATTCTGTTCATAGTAATTTTATATGATAACCATGAAAAAAAAACCTACAGGAAAAAACCTTCTTTAGGAGGTTTTAAAAAACTAGTATCTTGCACAAGTTTTTAACAATATATGATGAAGCTCACTATTATCAATATCCTACCCTAAGTACCCTCCATACCATATATACTTAAAACAGTCTACTACCCATTAAGCTATGCTAAATTTAGACCAGCCCAGTCTTTATTCATTCCCCTTCAAAAATTTTTCAAAACACAGAGATACTTCTAAAAATCTTATTTAGGATAATACTTTTACTAAAAGCATCTGGTTTTTGGTGTTTCTATTCTAAAGAAATAACAGTGCTCTGAAACCACATACAGAGACATATCAAATACACATACTAGTTCAAAATCCAAATATAATGCTACGTATCAGGGGTCAATCTATTTGGGATATATATAACATTTATAAATATTTCATAAGTCTATGAAGACATCATCTAAACTCACTACAACTTTTAGTTTTAGGCAACAGTACTTGATCATTTCTTATAAAGTAATTCCATTATTCCTGGATCTTTCAATAAAGTGGCAGCCTTGACTACTTCTTCCTATCTATGAAGTAATTCCTGCTCAGTCTTTAATTATTAAATAATTTCCTTTTTCTAATTTCAATTCTACTGTTAAAGTATTTTAATGTTACTTTATTAATTAATAATCTGTAAAAGTAATACTAGAATCTGTAATTTTTAAAAGGAATAACTCACCATTACCACCAAAGATATGAATATCCAATTGCTCACAAAGGTACATTACAAATGTATTCACCTGAGGCAGGAGACCAATGAAAAATACTATTGGGAAACAGAGTGTAAACACTACAGAAGAAAAGAAAGGCATATTAAAAACATTTACACAACATCTATGCTTTTGTTCATTTTAAGATCATATGTGATTAAGAAAAAAATCCAAAATGAATATAAACTGGTAAGCAGTTTTTTTAAAAAATCATCTTAAATTATTTCTATGCAATTGCTTGGGTATTAAATAATTTTTTCAATGATAAAGAATAGCTTTTAAAATTACTTCAATCATCTTCATATAATAGTTATCTGAGATACAGAATCCAAAGGAAAATTTCCATCACATCTACTTTGAGAACAAAAGAATTACTATAATATTTATTCATCATTAACTTTTTTCATTCAAATAGTTTTGTTCCTCACTGAGAGGATTACAATAAATAGCAAAGTAAGCCTATTAAAACCATTTTTAACTATATAATTGATCTATTTATTAGGGAACTATTTGTGTACAAATAAATTAATGTTAGATCTGAAACACTTTAAAGATGACTCACCTATAACTAAATCCCTGGCTGATATAAACACCAGTGGATTAGTGAAAGTTATTCCATATAATTTGAACTTGGTTGTAGTAAGGTTTCTGCTACCATAATCCAAGAGCCAAATAAGACCACAACACAAACAGAAATAAACTGGTCTACTGTAGGCAATGATACGATTATGGCCCTGAAAATGATATTTAAAAAAGTCAGGTTAGTTGATTTTAACACTCACAACTAGCTACTGAGATCTTTGATAGCTTATATTCTAAGGATTCAAAAATGTATCTATGTGGAAGCCAAGTTGCTAACTGTGGCAGAAGGAAATCACAAATAAGGGAAGGAAGAAGAAGAGACTGAACCCTGTGACACTGGACTGATATCAGAGGTATCAATATGAACTTTTCATTTTTAATATACACACAAATTGACAGAAGATGTGTGTACACACATATGCATGCACATATGTATATACACAAATATATTTCCTAGCTTTAGCCATTGCGAGGACCTAGAAGCAATGACATTCTAGAATAAAGATTACTAGTCTCAAGATCTTAGTTTATAAATTACATTATTGACTAAAAAAACTCAAGCCTTCACAGAGAAAAGGCTGGTTTGGGCCTAGGGTAGGTAAAGCATATACAGATGAGCCTGGAATGTACTACTGTAAAAAGGAACGAAGTACTTAAAAGACTGATAAGGATATGTCAAAAGGACAGAGAGGGCAGCTTGGTGGGCTCCCAGTGGCCAAATCAGAGATAATTTGTGCCTCAAAATAAACATTAGTAATATTATAGTTCACTGAATAAAATATGAATCCATACCATACAAATAGGTAAATACAGAAAGAAAAGTTCTTCCTTACAGTAAAAAGTCAACTAACAAATATGGAAGGAATGAACTAGAAAATCACTATTTGGCAACCATGAAATGATAACTAACTCAGGCAAGAAATATCAATAGATTTTTACTGAAAACAAGTAGGTGGAAGTTTACGGGGCAAGGGGACATATATGAAATCCCCAAATAGCTCCCTACCAGACACTTATTAACTCCAGAAGAAATATGGTAACATTACAATCATTAGTGGTTCTCAAGGGAGTGGGAGGGAATTTTGCCCCCTAGAGGACATTTGGCAATGTCTGAAGACATGCTGGTTGTCACAACTGGGGAGTATGCTACTGGCATCTAGTGGATGGAGGGCAGAGATAATGCTAAACATCCTATACTGTATGGGACAGCATCCCTCCTCGCATATATTCTCAACAAAGAAGTGTCCAGCCTCAAAAGTTAATACTGTGGAGTTTGAAAAACCCTGCAGATACTACCCTCAGCCAAAAATGAAAGTTAACATCACCAATAAAAGGATGAATCAACATCACATGCTTCCTGAAATGATGCACTGAGAAAAACACATCACTTTCATAATTTTCCTTCCAAAAATGCATATCCTGTATCTAATCAAGAAGAAAACATCAGACAAACTCAAATTAAGGGATGGTGTACAAAATAAATGCCATGTACCCATCAAAAGTGTCAATATTGTGAAAGACACATAATGAGGAACTGCTCCAGATTAAAGGAGGCTAAAAATAGTAAACGCATAATCAGGAATTTACTATTGCCAACTGAGTCAACAGGAAATGCCTGAGTAAGATCTGTAGACTAGAAAATAGTATTCTATCAATGTTCAATGTCCTGATTTTAATAATTATATTGAAATTATAAAGGATGCCTCTGTTTCTAGGAAAATACATGGGTGTATTTAGAGGTAAAGGGGCACTGTGTTTACAATCCACTCTCAGAAAAGCACATGTGGAATGGACGGGGTGGGGAAGGGGTGATGGAAAAAACTAGGAAGGGAATAGGCAAATACGGTAAATGTTCACACAGGATCTGGGTGAATGGCATCAAGAATCCTTTGTGCAAGCCTTGCAACTTTTCAAATTATGTCAAAATCTGAAGTTTAAAATCTGAAGTAAAAAAAGAAAAAGCTGCCATATATCATACACTTCAAAAGCATTCAAAAGCGTATTAAACAATCAGTTGAAAGAAAATAATTTGTTTCCCTGTTCTGTTTTGCTCATCCACAGTCACTATATTAAGTATTCCAGTGTACAAATTATTATATTCAAGAAAGAAGACATCATCATAAACTGTTTTTGGAGTCTGTTTTTGCACTATTTTAAAGAGAATGCCCTTTAGTCTATTAAAGACTATGTTGAGTTCTAAAATTGGATCACACTTCATAAAAAATACCATTTAGCAGCTAATACTCTTTACAAAGTCACAAAGTGAATAATAAGGTTTTTAATCTCTTTAGTGTCCACAGGTCTAAACACGTGATCAGTTTATTCCTTCTTTATTCTTGCTCTTAATGATTACCTAAGCAAAAGAATGTACAGTTCTCCTTACTTCAAAATTCTATTTTACAATACTTACTCGTGATTTATTCTTCAAAATTTGTTAAATTTAAGTTATTAAATAACTATGAGTTTATAGGAACCATGTCTACTTCATTGGTAACCTCCTCCTGAAACAGGCTGTCAAAAAATGAATTATTATGCTCATTTTCAACTAAGACTTAGATTCCACAATTAGAATGCCATTTTATTTCACGCTAATAAATCACCTCTCTTTCTAGTAGAGTCAAAACTTAGATGAGAAAATAATAACATAAATCTTAAATCAATCTGACATATGACCAAAAGAAGGTTTCGATGAATGTGAGAGTACTGTAAGTTACAGGCATATTAGAGTGACTTACGTGTCTGGGAGAAGAAGAATCTGGTTGAACACTCTAAAAATTAAACAAAAGAAAGATTATCCTACTGAGATCCTGGTAACTTTATAAGCAACTTTCAAAATGCCGGAAATAATTTTAAGTAAAGTAATTCCATAGCTAAGAAGTGACCTACATTAAATCTGCTGAAATAACAGAAGATGAAACTCCAGATACTGGTGTCACTCACTGTGTTAGCAAAGAGATCTCAAATCTTTCCTGACTCTTAAGTTTACTACAATTAATTAAAAATTTGCAAATAGCTTAACACTTCTGAAATCGTATATGGTAGGCAGTCTATCTTACTCTTCGGCTCATTACTACATGTAAGTATAATTGAAGTAGGATGCTTTCTTGTATGATACCATTCCATTCGGGATATGCACAAAATATGGGTTCGTTTATAAGAAGAATTCTAGTTCAGCCCACAAATTCCAAGGCTTACTAAATAATTCCATTGTATCTGTATTAAACTTATTATCAGAATTTTCACATCAAAATCTTCAAGTTAAGCTGTCTCCCTGTAAGAGATTTTATCAACTTTCTTTAAAAGCATTTAAAAGGTATTTTGCAGCCACTTCCCAAATCATGACTTTTCTCCCAAGTTCCAGCTCATTTCTAACAGCATACCAAACCATTTCATTAGGATGGTCTATGACCGCCCTACAAGTCTATGACGGACCAGCTTAGTGAGTCTGGCATGTGACCCTTGGCTGGATGAGACCAGGTAAGCTCTAAACTCAATTCCAACATCTGGACTCTAAAAACTTCTGGTCCAGTCTTTCTTTCTTCTCTTAATGGTATTACCATTCTTCTGGTCAACTAGATTTTTTAAATCTAAAAAAAAAAATTTTTTTTTAATTTCAGTCATCTTTTACCTTTCAGGTTCTAACCAGATTAACCTGAAACAGTGGACAAAACTAACGAGACAAGAGACTGAAGCAAAGGAATGAATCTAAATAGTTTATGGTAATAAAAGAGATGGTTTATAGTGGTTGGAATAGAAAGAATAAAAGCCAGAAATTCTGACAAAGAATCACTAAATTTAATCAAAGGGACCTATTATTATTATAATAGATACAAATATAGAAATATATATTTATATATATAATGTAATTATTACTTGTTATTAGGCGTCGAGAAGTAAGGAACAGAAGAGGCTTTAGGATTTTGAGTCAATATACTACTGTCAAAAGCAAAGGAACTAGGAAAGAAAAATATTTACCAGAAGATGACGATGTGCTATTTTTAAAATGTGCCAAACTGCCTGTTAGGTATATAGGACTAAAGCTTGTGAGAAAAATGAAGACTTTGAGATATAGATCTGGACATGATTCATACATAAGGGCAACTAATAAAGTAATAAAAGAGGGTGACTTCACCGGCAAGGAGTCGCAAGCTGAAAAGAGGGCCAAAAAGAACCCTAAAAAATTCTTATAAACTAAGAAGTTGTCCAAAGACAAAGGCGTCAACAAAGGAAATTAAACTTATCTGAGAAGTAGGAAAATCATCATCATAGCATAAAGGCAGATCAAAAATGAGATTTATACAAAGAGAAGACAGTATTCATAGGTACTAAATGATACAACACTCACAAAGAATGAAGAATGAAAAAGGACACAGATTTGGCTACTGGAGATTATTAGCCCATAAGGACTATAATTTCAGTACTGCAATGAGGAAAAAAGCAGGAATGGGTCTTGAAGAAATGGAGTTGACACAAGTAGTCTTTCTGGATGTGTATCTATAAACAGAGAAAGGACAGCTAACAGTATGAAAAGAACTAAACAAACAGTTTTCAGGATGGGGGAGAGTTCTGCATGTTAGCATAAACTGGGTGAATAACCAATATAGGCAAGGGTTTTCACTAGCGCAGAAGAAAAAGGAAACAGTCTACATTAACAGTCCATATTGATTTTGCATGGAAGGTGAAAAATTAGGTATTTGATTTTTTCCCTTTTTAGAAAGCTTAAAGTTAATAACATTTGGCTACTGTTTAAAAAGCAAAGGGATATCAATTTTCTGCCTTCAGTGTCCCCAAGAACATACAGCCTTGCCATTACTATATCTAACCAATGATGGATTTTAATAAATTTAATCTACAGAATAGAAGACTTAAAATATGGGAGTGGGAAAGATGATGTTCATATTTTTTAAACAAATTTCAAGAAAGCTGGGGTGCCTGGGTGGCTCAGTCAGTTAAGTGGCTGCCTTAGGCTCAGGTCATGATCCTAGGGTCCTGGGATCGAGCCCTGCATCAGGCTCCTTGCTCAGGCTCCTTGTTTCTTTGCATGTTTGGTAATCTTTGGTTGGATGTCGTGGGGGATCCTTTGACTGGATGATACTGTGAACATTTTTGGTCATGACGATTTTCAGATTTCTATAAATTTGCTTCTCCCCTGCCTGCCATTCCCCCTGCTTGTGCTTGCTCTCTCTGTGTCAAATAAACAAGTGAAATCTTTAAAAAAAATAAAATAAAAATTTCAAGCATGTTAATTCTCATTTTTAACAAATGCCCAAATATTTTAATACCAGCCCCCCAAAATAGTTCTTAGGAAGCTTCATTTACATATCATTATTTTTTAAAGTTTTTATGTCCCCTTTCTTCCCTATCCAATCTAATATAAACATCTAGGGAAAATAAATCTAAAAATTAACAGCTTACTATAATGCAATGAATTATACAAAACGTCTGCTTTTTATCACAAATATTATTCCCTATTCTGAAAAGAAGAGTGATGCTGGTACCTTAAGTAGTGAATATTGACAGCTGGCTATCACTAGGCAGAACTGGAAGACCCAGATATCTCTGAAGAAGCCTTGTATGAGAAGAATAGATCCCAAAAAAGCCACAAGAATAGCCAGGATGACAGCTAACACATTTTCCAGAATTTCACGATTTCTGTAGACAGAAAAATTTACGAGTAAGTATATCATCAATATAAGAAATTAGAGTGAAAAAAGGGGGAAGACATCATTAGGAAGTTCATACCATGCTTGCTGACATGCTTTTCTTGTACTGGTTTTGAATAAGGTTTTAGCACATACTGAAAGAGAAACTAGTCTGTATTTAAAATTAACAAAAAACCTTATGTAGAGATAAAGCATGCTATGGTAAGTGAAGTTCTAATTAAAGACATAATATTAGTTTTAATTTCTGTTTCAAAAGGTTACTTTTCTTTAACATCTGTTTTTTTGTAACATTTGTTGCTTAATAACTAAGTAACCAACTTGAAAAGGATACATGCAAAGAAACATGTTTAAAAAACAAAATCTCAAAAGTTTCTAGAAAATTAAAATGAGAAGTTATTTTATATGACAAAGTTTATAACCAAATTGTGAACCAAGTGATTTCATTTTCCGCATCTTGAAACCATCTGAGATAACCTCAAAACTAATTCACTAGAATTACTTAAATATAGGCTATTGCATATAGTGAAAATGAAGGCAGTAATAAAAAACCATCAGTATTGTCTCTATCAAAGCTGCTGAGACAGTTCTGTATTTTATTAAACTGAGTAAATTAAACAATGTGATAACCCAGATATTACATGTACCAATGAAGATGATTTTTTTGTCATACCAAAAAATAATCTCATTACTTCTTGGGGAAATTTTATTCATAAAATGCTGGATACTTGCGAAAAGTCTTGTTTTTAAAAAACATTTACCAACATGGAAACATGCTCGTTGTATGTGCTATATAAAGAAAGCAGGGCATAAAATGGTATGCATAGGAAGATAAAAGTTGTTATTTAGAAGCATATACACAT